>NC_090296.1:123632366-124882366 GCF_039906515.1 Pseudorca crassidens | reverse complement strand
ACCTCCAGCAAAGACTCTACTCTTCTGTCTGGGCTTTTATCCCTCTAGACTGCAACAGAACTTTACTTTCTGGTGTTATTATCCTTAATCTCTCCACCTTACAGCCTTCATATTAGGGCCAGATAAAAACTCTCATTACAATATATTGCTGTGTGACAATTTAACCAAAAACTTAGTAGATTGAAAGCTCAATTTTTTATATCTTATGGATTCTTCAGGTCACGAATTCAGACAGGCCCTGGGACAGCTTGTCTCTGCTCCACAATGCCTGGGGCCTCAGTGGGGAAGACCTCAATGCTGGGGGAGATTCAATGATGGGGGACTAAGATCATCTAGAGGAATCCTCACTCACAAATCTGGCCAGTCATGCTGGAACCTCAGCCGGGCTGTTGGTGGAATATCTCTCCATTTGGTCTCTGCTCGTTCATGGCATGGTGCCAGGGTTCCAAGAAACACCTTCCCAAGAGAACAAGACAGAAATTTATTTTTTATGACCTGCATTTGGAAGTCATATGATGTTACTTCCGTTGCAGTCACAGGCCCACCCAGATTCAGGGGAAAGGGACACAAAACCTCTCAATGGGAAGCATCCATGCCACATTGTAGGAGGAACATGTGGGATGGGAGATCATGAGGCTTCATCATCCTAAAACATCACTTTAATCCTCTTTTCCCACTACCTACAGAGAAAAAATTCTGGCATTGAAGGCATTCTACAGTTTGGCCTAAAATGCCTTTCCTCTTTTCCTCCCTTTATTGACGTCTCTTCACTCTGACCAGACTGAGCTACTCTGTCACCCAAACTTGTTAAACTCATTTTTACTTCTGCTCTTTTATCTCAACTGATCCCTCTTCTTTTGACCTAATAAATTCTACCTCTCATTTAAAACTCTTAATGCTTAATTCGTCAGAATGAACTAAGGTGGCAGGAATCCTCAGAGAGATTACATAAGTTACACTGCCACCTAAGGATGCTTTCAGAACACCACCTGTCTGGCTGTGGCCCTTACCGTTTTGCCTTGGCTCACCTCCCTATGTGCCTGGGAAGCAGAAATGAAAGGAGAGACCTCAAACCACAACTCGTTCCCAGGTTACCTCCTTTTCAAAGCCCAGATCCGTCAATAATAAGTTTTTGCCCAACATGAAGAGGACAAAGTCCCTACCCTGTGGACCTCTTCTTCGAGGAGACTATGAGCAAATGACTACTCATTAATTCAGACCTAGTCAAGCGTCTAGCTCGGAGAAACTTAAAACATGAATAGTAGATAGTTTACACAGAGACTGAAGCCAGATGAAAAAAAGAGTGGAAAGGAGAGATGGATAATGAACACATAAATAAACATGACAATTTCTGTATAAAAGATAACGTGTGTGTACGGTGATGGTAGGGTATTGCTTTAACTAGGTTGGTCAGGGGAATCCTTTCTAACGAGGTGAAAAGACAAGAGGAGAAGACTAGGGTGAAAGTTCTCCCAAAGGTGTAAACCCCCTCATAATATGCTTTATATGCCCCAAAATGCATGTATCAGCAATAAAAGTGGAAGACAGATTCAAGAAGGGAGATGGTGAGAAAAGGCAGAGTGAAGGGTAACGTCTGACGTGCTTGGGTCCGTTTTGAGAACAGGGCAGGAAAGGCAAGCAATTAACAGGCGGTCCCACACCAGTGCTCTCCTGGGCCAATGACTTAGTGCTGAATAGAAATCGAAAGTGAAAATAAAGCGCAAACAGTGGAAAAGGGACATTAGCTATAATTCCACTTCCTCCTTGGCCAGGGCCTTCCTGCCCCGCTCCCCGTGTTCTAGTGCCCCCTCATCGTGCTGAGGGTCCCTGCCAGTGCCTCCGAACCTCAACTCCGCGGCTCCCACGAGGACAACCGGCGCTCGCTCCGCCCCCCAGAAGGAGTTCCGCGTCCTCGGCTGCCCCGCCCCCGCCGGTGGCTCTGCGCACGCGCGGGGGCCATATTAGCAGCGGATACTCAGGCGGTGGTGGTGCGTTTTCTCTCGCAGAGAAAGAGCTCCGTGTAGGCTCTTCAGCGTCTCCCCTCGGTGAGCCTTTTCCCCCTGCGCACTCGCGGAAGCTTGGCCGCTCTCTCCGCGGGCGGGGATCCTGAGCGTTGCGGCAGAGCTGGTCCCGGCCTGCAGCGGCCGCCGAGGAACCGTGGACACGATGACTCTGCACCGGCTCCTTGGTGATGGACCGGCCGCGGGACTGGCTCCGGACGGCCGCCGTCGGGCTTCTCTGCGCTGAGCAGGCACCACGGGGCTGGGGACGCTCGGGCGGCGGGGCGGGCGCGGGGCCGGTGGGCAGGACAGAGTTGTAGGGCTGCCTCCGTCACTGTTAAGAGTCCGTAGTGAAAGTGAACCTGCGGGAAAGGAGGTGCAGGTGAACTCGCCTCGGGCCGTTGTCCTGCGTCTGGCGTGGAGATGAGAAAGTTGTGTTCTCTCGCGAATCAGAAGCCCCGGCGGTCTCCTCTCTGTGATCTCCTGGCGCTCTGCTCAGGGCCAGCCTTACCTTTCACCTGCGTGTTGCAGGAGCCGCATAGCTGGTTACCCTGCCCCACTCTTCGCCAGCCAGAGCGATCTTTCTAAAATGCCGGTCAGCTCCTGTGGCTCTTTGGCCCAGCACCGTTCTTTGGAGCCCCATTGCATAAGAGATAGCATTCATAGTTTTTACCTGGGCACGCGGGCCTTCGGGACCTGATCCCTGCTTATCTTTCCATTTTTAATTACCGATATTCTAGAATTTGGGAAAATTGGCTCTGGAGGCCGAAGTTTGGCTTTTCCACCAAATCACGCTGAGCCCCAGTGTTGTCTTTTGCAGTAATAGTAAAGATGCCAAAGATTACCATCCCGCTCCTCCCCTTCATAGTTCAGGACCCCGTATCATTCTCTGGAGAAAGCCTAAGCCTCTTAGCTTGGCATTCAAAACTCTACATGGTCTGGATACTTGCTTAGTTCTTTAGTTTTTTAATATCTTTTTTAACTTCAGCAATTTCTCTCGCCCATTAAGCTATCCTGCCTCAGTGCCTTTTGCCCAAGCTTTCTCCTCTGCCTGGAATGCCTTTCCCTTCTTTCTTCCCCTGTTCTTCCTCTTAGACCTAAATGTTCTCAGCCTTATTTCTGCCTCTCCCATCTCTAATTTGGGCTCATTTTCTGTATGTGTTTCGCAAAAAATACTTTCTTGATTTTCTCCAACCCTCTTCCCACTCTACCCTTAGTGCCTCTGTTACCATATCGCTTTATAAGTGTCCTTCTGTGTCTTCTCCCTCACCTGGCCACCAGACTGTACGCTCTTTAGGAAAGAGATTGCTCTTACCCATGCTGGCATTCCAGCATTTGGCATAGTGCCTGGTGCACCATAAATGTTGGCTGAATGAAGAGAGTGAAGAAAACATTTTTTTTTCAAGTCAAGAAATGCTTTTTAAATTGTAAGTTTCATTTTAATAATTATCCTGTTTTCTTTTTACAGGAATTATCATAAAGTTCAGAAAACATGGTGAGTTAATACACATGCCAGTTAGCTGTTGCCTGATAAATTGTATTGCTTGTACTCAGCTTACAGACTTGCATGAGAAAATTGAAATGGAATGATGCCTTACCAGTTTCCTCCCACTCTCTGAATTTTGTATACCAGGATGTGTTCTGTAAAATGACTTGAAGGTTTACAGGAGTTGGCTTACTAAAAGTGGGGAGGAATCATTTGTATGTTTTTCCTTTGCAGTCTCGAAGATATGACTCCAGGACCACTATATTTTCTCCAGAAGGTAAAATATAAATTGTTTGACCTGTCTCAAATAAAAAAAAAATTTTAAGTATTTGAATTTTAGGGGTGGGTGGGGAATCTACAAACTTTTTTTAAGACTCAGTTGTTCATCCTTTCTGTAGTTTGAAGTAATGATCACCAGGTTGATTATGTACATCACAGGACTATGAGTAAAAGTAGGACTCTCGTCTGTAGCCCTCCAGTGTTGTTGCTGATTTCTCTTGAACCAGTGGTGCAAGAACAAGGAAGAGAGTCTTGGTTTCTCACTGCTTTTGTCTTGTAGGTCGCTTGTACCAAGTTGAATATGCCATGGAAGCTATAGGACATGCAGGCACCTGTTTGGGAATTTTAGCAAATGATGGTGTTCTGCTTGCAGCAGAGAGACGTAACATCCACAAGCTTCTTGATGAAGTCTTTTTTTCTGAAAAAATTTATAAACTGAATGAGTAAGTGAAATCTTAGGGCAAACATCTCATCATATTTTCGGAGGGCTATTCCATGTGACATGATAGAATTGAACAGTTTGTTCTGTTTTTACTTCTGAAATTTTTTCCTTTTAACTTACTTGCTTGAAACTTCCTTGAGGCCCAGGACCATATGTTATTCTTTTAAAGTGCAGGGTCAAGTACTTAGTGGAGAAACAGCGTTGTATAGTGATAAGAGGCCTGGTAGTCACACAGCTTTGGGTTAAATCTGGGCTCCACCAATGCAACGAATATGAAAGTAACTGGGACTTTCATATTCACCAAAGAATATGAAAGAATATGAAAGCTGTGACTTCACACCCATTGTTTAACTTCTCTGGGCTTCCGAGCCTACTAGAGTGGTTGTGGCAGTTTAATGAAATAAAATAAAATGAATGAGATAAACTAGCACAGTGTTTGGCATATAGGAGGCCCTCAAGGTATTGTTTATAATGGTTACTCAGGAATTATTTTGAATTATACTGAATCTTACCAAAGAATAGGCCTCCTGAAGGTCTGGGAAAAGTTTAGACTTTTCTGTACACTTAGTGAAGTTTCTGTTACAGTTGGGTGTTCAGGGCTTTGCAGCTAGCAGAGAGCTGGATTTGCTCATTGGAGACTTTCCCTTCAGTGGTGAGCCAGGTGAATTCTGGTTATAGGGCCTTTCTGATACACTCACCCAAGGAAGTGTCATCCCTCCACAGTCACTATTGGGCCCCTCAGCAGCTTGCAGGCTTGATTAGGCACAGTGCCAGAGGGTGTCGAAGCTGTAGGAGAGCCGGGGCGGCTTTCAGGGAATGGGGAGTAGAGAAAGGAAATGCACCCTCCCTGTAAGCCTAGCCCTGAGCTTCCTAGGCAGGCTCATAAAATATCCCGCCCTTCGGGTCCCCTCACCCTCACCCCCGTCAAGTTAGGCCTTAGGAGGTGAGAGTGCTTACTACCCAAGAGCGTGGGGTAGTCTGTCTTCCTGTCTGGCAAAACCTTTTTCTTCTTTGTGGTTGAATCTTCTTGGGATTTACCCTAGCTTCCTAGTGTTTATTCTCTTGCCCTGTTCACGGGGTGGTGATGGTAAATACGTCTCTTGTGAAGAACTTAAGTGTGCATTTGTTTATCTTACGTGTTGAATGACATCAAGTTGAAAGTTTCCTACAAAGATAAAACACACAGGTTTTGTCTGAAGGGTGTAGCAGCTGAGAGGAAGCATGGTGAATTTCTAATAGAGCTTAGTACTTTCTAAAACTTGTAAAATACCCCTGGTAAACATCTTCTCTGCTTACAGATAAATGTCTTTCTTTTCCTCAAGGGATATGGCCTGCAGTGTGGCAGGCATAACTTCTGATGCTAATGTTCTGACTAATGAACTGAGGCTCATTGCTCAAAGGTATGGTCATAAATACTATAATTGATGATATGTAAAATTAGTTTCGATGTTTCTAAGAACTCATTTTTGTAAAGATTAAAGTCATTAAAAACCTATTAATTGCAAATTACAGTGTTTTTTTCTTTAACCAAACTTGCAAAATATTAGTTACTGTATGATTTTTAAGATGTTGCCATGCCCTCTACTCTCCCCCTTTAGATCATTTATAAGTGACTATTATGTTGACCCCATGACAGAGATTTCTTTTCAGAGGGCATTTTGCTTAGAGTGTGTATATAGAGTGTTTTAGAGAAAACTATTCATATGCCAGTTTCTTTATCCTAGGTATTTATTGCAGTATCAGGAGCCAATTCCTTGTGAGCAGTTGGTCACAGCACTGTGTGATATCAAACAAGCTTATACGCAGTTTGGAGGTACTGAAACTTTTGGAAATTTTATTCCCAAAAGATAAAACGTTTTATGAGTAATAACCTTTTTGAGATGGTAAAATGAAATTGAAAGTGAAATAAGTAGACACTTTTCATCCATTCTCACTTCATGAACTAACTGGCTTCCACTATGTAGACTATCGAACATTTTATTAATAGACTATTGAAAGGCCAAAATAACATTTTCAAATCAGGAAACAAATTGCTTTTTACATAATGATGAAATTTAGCACTGGTCCTCTTTGTCTTTATTCCCTCTCCTGGCTGCATCCAAATCCTAGAAACAAAAGTGGAATTTTTGATGGAGCTTATCTGTGGTGGCCAGAACGCGGAACAGTTTATGAATGCTTAACTTCACAGAAGAGGGGTTAGCCACTGAGCTCAAGTAACCATAGTGACACTAAATTTAGATTGTTGGTATGTTTAGCTTTTTTTTTCTCTGTTAAAGGAAAACGTCCCTTTGGTGTTTCATTGCTTTACATTGGCTGGGATAAGCACTATGGCTTTCAGCTCTATCAGAGTGACCCTAGCGGAAATTATGGAGGATGGAAAGCTACATGCATTGGAAATAATAGCGCTGTGAGTATTTTTGTGTTGCTGTAGAAAGTAGCAAAGGGTCTAGTAACTGCCGTAGTTTTAAAGTAGTGATGAGTGTAAACAACATTTTAAGGTAGCTGCAACAGCCTTAATGTGATATGAAAGTATCTGTGATTTCTATTGGTGATGAAGTCACAGGTACTACTAATACTAGTAGGGTTTACTGCCTACAGTAATAATGAAAGGAAGTGCTAATTTTCAGTTAGAAGTTGTGAAAATAAGATCTAGTTCCCCCGTCTCCCACATACTAGTTCACAGACGCCCTGAATTCTGTCATGGATACCTGGGATTCATTCATAGATCATCAACATCCCTCCTTTGCACCCCTATCCCATGTCAACCCTCCCTGCCATTAAAATTGTTTATGTTGTGTACACACTAACAAACGTAAGGTAGATAGCTAGTGGGAGGCAGCCACATGGCACAGGGATATCGGCTTGGTGCTTTGTGACCGCCTGGAGGGGTGGGATAGGGAGGGTGGGAGGGAGGGAGATGCAAGAGGGAAGAGATATGGGAACATATGTATATGTATAACTGATTCACTTCGTTATAAAGCAGAAACTAACACACCATTGTAAAGCAATTATACCCCAATAAAGATGTTAAAAAAAATTGTTTATGTTGGTTATAATGCCAATAATAATTCAGGCATTATTCATGTTCCTAAAAATCGCAAAAATTTAAAGGAAGTTCTCTATGTTGATTCTTCCTTATGTTTTATAGGCAGCTGTGTCAATGTTAAAACAAGATTACAAAGAAGGAGAAATGACTTTGAAGTCAGCTCTTGCTTTAGCTATCAAAGTCCTAAATAAGACCATGGATGTTAGTAAGCTCTCTGCTGAAAAAGGTAATTTATGTCCACTCCTCTAATTTGTTTGCTTAGTGAGGGAATTGATAGAGTAGGCCTTTAACATGTTATCATAGTGCACTGAAACAGCAGCCTTATAAGTTAGGTGACCTTACAGCTATTTCCTAAGACTTGACCAAGGTCAACACTGACAAGTTCTGGAGCCACCGTCCCACACTACATAACAAGCTTAAGGACTTGAGCCTGAATGTTCTCAATATTCATAGTTAAATCTGATCCATGCTATTTTATCTTATCAACTTCTTGACAATGATATCTGTGCTCATGTGTACATATGATAAAGAATATGAAAGTAATTATATGGTTATATATGTTTGGTGTCCTTTACCAGAGATACAACATTTGCATGAGTTGTACCCTCTGTTCTTCTGAATCTACTGATCTCTTACGTTAAGCCCATGTTTGCAATTGTAAATGCTTTATTTAACTAAAGTTACATGACCATATAAAACAATATTTGTAAGTAATGTTTTTCAAAAATTGTGGTAAATTAACGTATTGATTTAGTTTAGGATAACTTAGCTCCTGGTGTTGCTTTAAAAAATGCCATTTACTTGCAGATTGTCCTCTTGTCTACTTCTACCTAATTTCAAGGAGGCACTACTCAATTTTCCCTTCTCAAAATTTCTCCTCCTTTTGGCATTAGTCTGCTTTTCTCATCCATAGTCATGGGAGCTGCTTTTCATGCCTTTGTTTTGAAAAGAGATTTGAAAAGTTCATGAAAAGTAAGTGTAAGTACTGGTTAAAGATTTTGGCTGAGCCCTCAGAGGTTCTAACGAGGAAACTGGCTCTTTCTGGTCAGGCCAGCTAGAGCAATTGGCTGGTTGTACTTTTTCCGCAAAAGTAACAGAACAGCAGCTCAGAAAGTTAGTATGGATGAAGATAAAGATGATATTAAAGTAAAAATATTCATAAAAACATTACAGTATTGAAGGTATTTTGTTTCCATGAAAGTATCCATGAATTATATTCAGCAGAAAACTTGGAAAAGTGGTGTACTATGGCTCAAACGGTATGAAGAGATTAAACTGTGGTTGCTTATTAAGGGTTTTGGCTAAGTATGGCTGCCTGTATTACAAGTGTGTGTGTTTGCTTCCAGTGGAAATCGCCACACTAACAAGAGAGAATGGAAAGACAGTCATCAGAGTTCTCAAACAAAAGGAAGTGGAACAGTTGATCAAAAAACATGAGGAAGAAGAAGCGAAAGCTGAGCGTGAGAAGAAAGAAAAAGAACAGAAAGAAAAGGATAAATAGAAGACAAAATCAGGGATTTTATAACTCATTTGGGGCACCATTTCAGTGTAAAAGCTGTCCTATTCTTCCACATTGAGAAAGCTTTGACTTTTTTTTTAACTTGTCTAGTGGGAAAATAGGATGGTACCAACTGAATTGGGTCCTTGTTATTGCTGTCCAGGTGAATATTGTAATGATGGTTACACTTTATGGACATCTTAATCACCCTCCCCCTCTTTTTTTTTTTTCTGAATAAAACTTGGAAAGAATGGAAATGGTGAAGGAAAAGATTCTCTAGCAGTAACTGTTAAAGATACCAGGATTAATAGGGCTGTGGTCTTTTCACACTTTATGTATACTGTGGCTACTCTTGCAGTTACTTTTTTTTTGGCTGCCTTGCGTCTTCATTGCTGCACGTGGGCTTTCTCTCGTTGGCGCCGAGCGGGGGCTACTCTTCATTGCGGTGCATGGACTTCTCATTGCGGTGGCTTCTCTTGTTGCAGAGCATGGGCCCTAGGCCACAGGCTTCAGTAGTTGTGGCACGTGGGCTCAGTAGTTGTGGCTCGTGGGCTCTAGAGCACAGGCTCAGTAGTTGTGGCGCACAGACTTAGTTGCTCCGCGGCATGTGGGATCTTCTTGGACCAGGGATCAAACCCATGTCCCCTGCATTGGCAGGCGGATTCTTAACCACTGCGCCACCAGGGAAGTCCCAGTTACTTTTAAATAAGATGTTAAAATGGACAGAAATGTAAACATCATAAAAAAAGAAAGGTGGGAACTGTGCAGTGAAGATTTTCTGTTCTTTGTTCCCCTACCATCTTGGAGAACCTGTAGCCCAATTTGAGCAAAACAGAGAGCTGTCCTTCTCCTAGGTCTCGTCTGATATTACCCTATCCGAAGCCTATCTAGTGAAATAAGAGTCGTTCGCCAACCTTTGATATTGATGGGTGTTCATACTGGACTTAAAAATCCTGTGTGTCTGTGTGTGTGTACACATACATACTTGCAAACATAGTAAAACGCGAAAGGTAGAATTAAAATGAAAGCCCTGTGTATCCACTACCGAGCTTCAGAAACAAATTAATCAGTACTTTTGAAGCCCCCTGTGTGTCCCTTTCAGGTCTCATTCTTCTCTGTTTCCCTCTACCCCTGAGAGGTGACCACTGCCTTGAGCTCATCATTCCTGTAAGCTACGGGTTTTCCACTCTGGTTTTCTGCCCCTCTACTCCAGGTGGTCCTGGTGGGTCTGTCAATCAGATAATCCCACGCCTTTCACAAAGGTGAGCACATCACTCAGTCTGGCCAGATTACCATGTCTGTCTGCAGGGATGGGTTTGAGAATGAACGTGTGGGCTGAGCCAAGCCAGACTTGATGTGTGGATATGAGGAAAGAATACTGAAGGTCCTGCATTAGGACCAGCTCTCCCAGTTGGCAGCCCAAGCCATGTGAAAGGTTATGCAAGAGAAACTAAGGCTACAGAGGAAAAAGAACCAAAAGATGAGAATAGTTCAGTTTGGCCAAAGGGAGCTCCACCGCTGAGCTTTGCTTAGGATGCTGTCACTTAGAATAGAATCCTCTGATGGAAGTGCTGTAGGGCAGTGCTACTTAAAAGCGTGGTCTGTGGAGCGTCACCTGGGTGTTTGCTAGAAATGCAAATTCTAGCGTCCCATCCCAGGCCTCCTGAATAAAAATCTTGGCATAGAGCCCAGCAATCTGTTTTAACCAAGCTCTGCATGTGTTTCTAATTCATGCTGAAGTTTGAGAAGTGCTTTGCTGCATATTGGAATCATCTGAAAATCTTTTAAATTTCTTTGTACCCAGGCTATACCCTATACCAATTAAAGCAACCTCTGCAGTGGACCCTGGCGTTACCATTGCTCGAAATCTCCCCGGACGATCTAATGGACAGCAGGGATGAGAACCAGTGCACTGAGCCATAGCAGTGTTGTCAATCAGATATGGGGTCCCAGCCTAATCCCTAATTAAGTGCTCTTAAGCAATAGCAGTGTCTTGGAGTTTTCTGCACGTGGTGGTGTTCAAGCTATTTCCAAGCCCCTTTGACATAGTGCTTTTTGAATCTTCTAAATTTCTCTTAATACAGTTGATTCTTGTTTGTGGTAGCCATGTTCTGTAAAGTCAGCATGAAGGCTGAATTAGCAAATTCTGAGCCATTGCTCCTAGTAAAATAACAGGTTAGGTTCCTTTGAGCCTCTGGTTACAACACTTTCATCAACAGATCAATACATAGCCTTGTTTTATGTGTGTTTCTGTTTAGAGACATTTAATATACGTTGGTACTTCATTAATATTGAACTCATGGCCAACAGCACTTTAACTCATACCTAAATGAAGCTTATCTAATGCATATATTTTCTATGTAAGGCACATCACAGCTGCCTTGTGTTTAGGAACACTAGCAAGCACTACACTGAAGGGACATTTTAAAAAGTGAAATCACCAACAAAAAGCACAAAAATTCAAAAAGCATAGCACAAAAATGACCAAAAGAACACTTGTTTACAGTATGACCTGAAGCAAGAAGGCAGAGTGGCTCCTTGTTTGACTTCAGCTGGGAAAATGGACATCAGGCAACAAATACTTCCATGGCTCTGTGCGTGTCCACAGTGACCAGGAGAGCACTGTGAGTATAGGTTTTGGGGTTAAAGGCAAACTTGCAAATGCAGAATCTGTACATAATGAGGGTTGACAGTATGTCGTAAAATGACCTTTCAGTCTCGCTATGCACAGAAGTAGAGGTAGATGGAGAAGTGAATTGATAAATCCTGTTGGCTTTATCTCCAGAATGTATCTAGAATCCAACCATTTACCACTGCAGGTACACTGATCCATGCCACCATTCTCTCTCACTTGGACTATTGCTACAGGCTCCATCTGCTTCCTTTCCCTTCAGCCAATTCTCAACACAGCAGCCTTTCAAAATGTAAGATTGTGCTACTGGTTTGCTCAAAACTCTCCAGTAGCTTCCCTTCTTGCTCAGTAAAAGCCAGATTCTTTACACTGGTTTACAAGGTGCCCCATACTCTGGCCCCTCTGCTACCTTCTCTTCCACCTTGTGCTCCCTTCCTCACTCTATTCATCAGATGAGCCCCCTTGTTCCTTGGAATAACAAGCCCTCTTCCATCCCAGGATCTTTGCACTTGCCATTCCCTCTGACCTGGGAATACTCTTCCCCTGGGAACATCAGTATGGCCCACTCACCTCGTGCAGGTCTCTCTCTCAATGTCACCTTATTTGGCTACTTCCTACAGAAGAGCAGTCTGTTCCCCACACACTCACATTCTCCTTCTCCCTGCTGAGTTTCCTCCATAGCACTCAACACCATCTGGCCTGTTTACTGTCCGTCTACCTCACTGGAATATAAGCTTCCAGAGCAAGGACTTTGTTTTATTCAACAGCTATGTTCCAGTACCTAGAACAGAAACTGGTACCTATTAGGCAAGAATTAAATATTGTTGAAGGGATGAATAGTGGCTCTTGATATGGTGGAGTGAAATCCTAAAATACACCTCTTTTCCATCCAGGTCAGTAGAACTGGTGGGTTTTCCATATTCTGATCACCCCTTCAACACGTGCTTAAAGTTGTGACAACTTCAAAGACTGTAGTGGGTAAGACAGCTTAGCATATTTTACCACCACATTAGAAGCAAGTCTTCAGAACTTCACCCAAAAGATGGGCAAATTTTGACATATTCACCCTTTTGTTGAAATAATTTCATACTGTAGGGGAAAAGTAGAAGGTGGGGTTGCAGGAGGGGCTATTCTATAACTGGGTTTTTTCCTGCTCTCGGGCTGACTGCTAGCCTAGATTCTCACCCAGCTTCTTTTTCCTCTGTTCTGTGGTGTATTTTTAGTCCTAGATTTCAGACCCCTCTGGTTCCTGATGACTCATCCCAAATATAAGCTTAGCAATCCTCATCTGAACAGGGGCACTCCTCCACCTACAGCAGGCATTTCATCCTCTCACCTGGGCAAAACTTGTGGGTTCTCACAGGGGCACTACAGGTTCAAGAGCACCTTAACAGAAACAAATAGGAAACCAAAAAGCTAAAAGTTTCAAATCTTGAGTCAAACTTTAAAATCAAAATCTTAAGCTGATTTCATTTTGGTGAGTTACAAATCACGTTTTTAAAAATAAATCGTGGAAAAAAATCATGTTCCTTCACATAATTTTATTGCTGGTGTTTTTCTTAATCAGAAAATAAGACTCTGGAATTTCTACAGTCCAGCACTTGGACAGTTCCATGAAAGTATTTGTTTTAGCAATGTAAAAATATTCTACATTCTGGAAAAAAAATCAGAAAGTGGATTCATTTCTTTATTTCTTTATATTTACCATATTCCTGGTAATTTTAGGTGATGTGGATTCATGGATGAGTAAGACATGTCCTCAGTTCTTTTTTTTTTTTAATTGAAGTACAGTTGATTTATAATGATTCAGGTGTACAGCAAGGTGATTCAGTTACATATATACATATATTCTATTTCAGATTCTTTTCCATTATAGGTTATTACAAGGCATTGAATATAATTCCCTGTGCTATACACTAGGTCCTTGATGTTTATCAATTTTATATATAGTAGTGTGTATATGTTAATCTCAAATACCCAATTTACCCCTCCCCTCATCCTCAGTTCTTAATGTGCAGTCTGGCAGGAAAGGCGGGGCTGTCATCAACTACTTAACAATGTGGAGGATGTGCTGGACTCCAGGTGGCTGTACACTGAGGTTAGGGAGGAAAGGCAGAAGGAACTGCTGTGTAAAGGCCTGGCAGTGGGAAAGCTTCACATTTTTATGGAAAATCCATAGCTGAGCAGAGCTACAGCATAGCTCGTTAGGGGAAGAAGAGGAACAAGAGATGAGGTTGGACACGTATGCTAAGGAGAGAAGACAGCTTCACAGATCTTGGAGTTTGTGCTTGATACAATGCAGAGGCTGCTGAGATTCTTAGTAAATGAGAGAAACAATTAACACTCGAACTCTTGGAGTGCGGAAGATGGATTAAGTAGGAAGAGACATAAGGCAGGGAAACCAGATAGGAGGCAACCTAAATAGGCAAGGAAGGATGAGGGTCTAAGAACAGAGAGGAGGGAGGCCCCCACACAGTGAGGGATGAGAGAGAGGGAGTAGAGGATGACTAGGGCCTCTAACTCAGATAAGTAGTTACAATCTAATTTTAAAAGACATTAAGTGAATATGATGAACTACTCTTAAAATTTCCTAACGTCTTTTTTCTTATTGCTGTTTTGGCTTAAAACCAATATCCCTGGGAGGGAAGGATTCTGCAAACAATATTGCACATTACACAGTGAGTAAAACCATGTCAAATGCTTTCTTTTTCTCTTTCTTCCACATGTTGTTCATTTGTATTCTTTTGTGTACTGTCCATCTCCTTTGCTCAGTTTTCTATCAGAGCATTTAACTTCTAAAAAATTCATTTTTAATGCAGGTATACTGAAGGCTTTTTGTGTTTATGCAGGCAAAACTATCAATCATTTATAGTTCTTGTTGTTAGTATCATGCATATAAAGATATTCCCCATGCCAAAGTCTATAACATACTTCTAGTAAATTTGTGGTTTTATCACTTTTATCATGCGCAATTTTATTTATTGTTTGAATTTAATTTATTTAATTTAATTTAATTTTTTATTTTATTTTTGGCCACATTGGGTCTTTGTTGCTGCACGCGGGCTTTCTCTAGTTGTGGCGAGTGGGGGCTACTCTTCATTGTGGTGTGCAGTCTTCTCATTGTGGTGACTTTTCTTGTTGTGGAGCATGGGCTATAGGCACTTGGGCTTCAGTAGTTGTGGCGTGTGGGCTCAGTAGTTGTGGCTCGCAGGCTCTAGAGCGCAGGCTCGGTAGCTGTGGTGCCTGGTCATAGTTGCTCCATGGCATGTGGGAACTTCCCGGACCAGGGCTTGAACCCGTGTCCCCTGCATTGGCCGGCAGATTCTTAACCACTGCGCCACCAGGGAAGCCCCTATCATGTGCAATTTTAAATATATAATTGGTATCTATTTTTAAAAGGCACTATTTAAGTTAATCATGCAACTTTAATTCCATTGTTCAGGCTAATTGGGAATTGTCCATTCTTTTTTTTTTTGGCTAGATATTGTTTTAATGAGAATTATAAAAGACCAAAACCATTTTTTGGCAAACTGCCCTTTTTTTTAAACAAATGATTTGCTTTTAATTACAAATACTGTGTAAGACAATGCCTTCTTTTGCAAAACCAATAAGTACAAGAATAAATTTTAAACAGATGTGATTTGTCCAAGATATTTGGGGGGAGGAAGAGAGCCTGATTTTTTTCCAGTATTAAAAAAAAATGAGTCTTCCCTAAACTTTCAAAGAAAAAGTTTGAAGGTATGACTCAACTGGAGAAAAAAAAGAGAGAAAGACCATCTTATAGCTGCTTTAAATAGCTTCTGATAATTCTTCCGATGTTACCTTTCCTTTCCAGAACTCATAACTTCACAAAATAGTTGAATTTAAAATATTTCTAATGAACTGATTAATGGGGGAAAAGGAAAATGAATGAATTCAGAATGACATGAAATAAGATAGTTATTTGCCTTTCTTGGTTTATTTACTTATTTATTTTTTGGTAACAGCTTTATCGAGATATAATTCATAGACCATACAATTCACTCATTTAAAGGGTACACGTCAATGACTTTTAGCATAGTCACAGAGTCGTACAACTATCACCACAATCTTAGAACATTTTCATCATCTGGGAAAGAAATCTTGTACCAATTTGCCATCACCCCCAAGTCCCTCCTCAGCCCTACACAACCACTAATCTACTTTCTGTCTATACAGAGTTGCCTATTCTGGGAATTTCATATAAATGGAATCATATACTAAGTGGTCCTCTGTGACTGGCCTCTTTCACTTAGTGTAATGTTTTCAAGGTTCATCCACGTTGTAGTATGTATTGGTATTTCTTTGTTTACTAGGTGAGAGAAATAATAGCATGAATTCATCTCCTTTTATTACTGAATAATATTCCATTGTGTGATTATACCACATTTTATCTATTCATCAGTTTGGGGACATTAGGGTTGTTTCTGTTTTTTGGTTATTATGAGTATTGCTGCTTTGAATACTCATGTATATGTTTTTGTGTGGACATGTGTTTTAATTTCTCTTTCTCTATATACCTAGTAGTGGAATTGATGGGTCATATCTTGGTTAATTTTTCATCCATATTTATACTATACATTCATATTAACAATTCAGATTTTAAAAGGAGTCTACTTTCTGCTATTTTCTCCTGTAAGAGCCCAATAAAAATGGGAACTGGATTGACTCCTTGAGTAAATGTACATATATGAATTCATTTGTTGTCCTTGAAGTAGGTCTCACAGTTGGAGAGGATTTTGGCTTCCTTTCATCCTGGCAGGAAGAATGTCTTCTCTAAGTTCCTTTATGCCTAACACTAGGAAAGGCCACGTCTTTGATTCTGTACCCAAGAGCCTTATATAACAACATTCTCTGAAAACGTCAGTCCGAATGACTTTGAGAGAGTACAGAACGAGAGAATCCGGGGTAAATTGTCTTCTGAGTCCTAAACAATCTAACAACTTGCTTTTCCCGATCACAAAAGCAGTGCATGCTCAATTTGGAAAATACACAACAAATTAAATAATAATTGCCCTTACTATCTTGCCCAGAGTTAGCCACTGTTAGCTTATTTCACTGGCCCAGTTTAGCTGCAGAATAAGTGTACTGGTAGACTATGGCAAATTACAGAAAAGCTATTTTATTTATTTATTTATTTTAGGTTTAATGTGAGGTTTATTTATTTATTTTTAAATTAATTTTTATTGGCGTATAGTTGCTTTACAATGTTGTGTTAGTTTATACTGTAAAGCAAAGTGAATCAGCTATACGTATACATATGCCCCGTCTTTTTTGGATTTCCTTCCCAGTTCGGTCACCACAGAGCATTGAATAGAGTTCCCTGAGGTATACAGTAGGTAGAAAAGCTATTTTTAAATAGTCTTAAATGAGAATTTAAAATAAGTTTTTTCCTTTTCATTGCTCTTCTAAAGCATTTTGCAGCCTTAGAACACGCTGTTTCTCAATACAACAGAGTAGAAGCTATCATTTGTTGAGTACACAAATGTGTCAGTTACTGTGTATTTATCAGTGCTAATTCTCACCATAACCTTGTAAAACATTTAGTATAATTGTAGCACTGAGGGCCTACAATGTGCCCAGTGATTTAGAGGCAAACTTTCTATTTATGTAGCTGAGAAAACCAAAGCTCAGAAGAGATGAGCTTGTGCCGAGTCACACAGCTCCAGTGCCACCACTGCAGTGCAAGCCATTGCTGTCATCCCTGGCCTGGGCTTCTATGGGAGCCTCCCCCATTTGTCCCTCTCCAGCCCTTTTCCCCTTAACTTCTAGAGTGTTTTCAATTTGTTGAAAACTAAAGAATACTTGAAGTCACCTGTAAGAAAAAGGATATATTTGATCCTTGGTTACATCAGATCTTCTTAGTCACTGGTGAAGCAGAGTTGAAATTGCTTGTTGTGCTTTTGATGCCCATTTGATCTCTCTGACACTCTGCGAGATAGTAGATTGGGAAATACAGAAAGTTCTTGACATATTGGGGAGTGCAGTCTTTGGTCTTTGATGTCAGATAAACACCAGTGTGGATCCTTGCTCTGTCACCTCCTAGCTATTCATTCAACAATTATTTGAGAATCAGCTATTTGTCAAGTTCTCAGGATGATACAGTGAACGAGATAGGTAATATCTCTGCTTTCATGGAACTTACTGTGTGTAGGGGAGGAAAGCAGAAAATAAATGAGATTATTAATCAAGCGTGTTATAGAAGAGCAAGGAGAGATTGTGTCTCGTGTGAGACAGCTGTGGAACTGGAAATTACCAAATGATTTCCAATTTTGAGAGACTTGGATCAGGTGGCTTAGAATTAGGTTAAAGAAAATCGATTCTCTGGAACAATCAGTGCCATACATTAACTTTCAGAGGGAGTTTTTTGTATTGCTAAAATGTTGCTCATCTGGTCTTCTTATGCATATAGAAAACTTGACATCAATTAGTAATCACTAGATAGATGAGAAAGTGAACCTTGCTAAATAAATTAGAGGAGCAGATAATTACAGCAGAGTCCCAAACGTAGTAGAGAAACAGCTCCATTTTGGTTTTAATTTATCCTCACATCCCTAAATGCCTTACATGGCAGCTTACAAATTACAAATGGAAGAGAAATATATTTAATTTTGAATTTTTTAAGTGCTTTTGAGGATCATAATTCCTTAATATCCCTTGATTGAGGTGGGAATAGTCTAGGGACAATTAAATTGGCAATCAATGAATTAAATTCTAAGAGGACAATTCTCCTGGTGCATAGCTACAAATTTCTGGAGCATTTGTGGTCTATACCTGCAGTATAATTTGTCCTTTGGATTTATTTTCGGTATATGTGGCAGTGTCTATAAATACCTCTCATTTCTAGAATAGAAAGAGAGTGAGATATAGTCTGTATATTTGATAAGAATATTTAAATTCTACCTTTTGCACAGAGTCAAGCATTTGCAATTGTGTTTTGTGGTCATTAAGTAAGGGCATAAGTTTCTTTTTAAAATTTATAATAGTATGTCACCTATGAAGAACATTTCATTTAATGAAATCAATATTTACATATTTCTAATAAATTGTGTTGATCTAATACACAAATGTTGAGCTTTTGCATAGTAATTGCAAATCTGCTGAAGGAATTTATCTAGAGAAATCCATATTTGTGTTTTTTTTACTGTAGAAATTATATTTTAGCAGCTTTATGGAGCTGTCATTGATGTATACAAATTTGATGTTTAATATGCATATACATTGTGAAATGATCACCACAATCAAGCTAATTAACATATCCATTACCTCTACATAGTTACCATTTTGTGTGTGTGTGTGGAGAAGATTTAAGAGCTATCCTTTTGCAAGTTACAAGTACACAATAGAGTATTGTTCATATTTGTCTTTAAAAAAATTCTTTCATGATATGATTCATCACTTCCAGATATAAAAATTTTCAACATTTAGAGGGCATGGGATATTACAGTGTACTTTCTTAAGATGGAAAACAATATCTTCATTTATAACAAGAGCTGGTATTTGTTCAGGACACATTATAATTTATTTTGTTTTGTAATGAACTGCCATTTCTTTGTTCTCTTGTGTTTTTCTATTGTTAATTGGGTCCGTGACATTGTGGTGTATACGTATACGCATATATGCTATTATTAAATTCTACTGAGACAGCTCAGTTTTATACATGGTTTGTACTTTTTGTGATATTTGATTTTATGTGCTACTATTTAGCTATTACAATCTAATACAAATGTGGCCAATTAATTTTCTTTGAAAGCTCCCTGCATTAAAATATGTCTGCTCTTTTACATTTTGATCACAGCCATTGAAATAGCCCCTGAAAGGGACCTTTTATTTTTATATCATTTCTTTTGAAGAATTGGATTTTAATATCCTATCAATACTTGCTTTTTTTCCTTTAATCTGTGAAAATGCATTTAACTTCAACAATAAAATTGACAGCATCCATTTTTATCTTTAATTACCTTTTCAGTTTGGCTCTCCAAGGCTCACAGCAGAATTTATCACCAAGCCATAATGGAAATGCTGAATGGAAGATTCAGAGAATCTGCCGAGCTCTGAATTTAGCTCAGTTGACCCCGTTATAAAAAAGAAAAGTGAACAGCAACATTGACATAAAAGACAACTCATTAGGTCATACCACTTGCAAACGACAATGTTTATTTTTGATTCCTCTTATTTATTTGGCCCCCTAATTCCCTTCTCGTGTGCTCTTTTTTAAACTCCAAAGCACCAACTCCCCTCTGCTTAAGGGTTTCGTAAGTGCAAAAGCACATCAGAGAATAACTGCCACACAAACAATAATAGCTGCCAGCTATTGAACACTTGGGCCCTGCAGCTGAATGCTCGCTTTACCAGCTTTATGTCCTGCCAGGCAGCTTTTAAGGCTCTGGTTTAAAGATTAGGGATGGGGTCTACAGAGAGAGATTCGGTTTAGTTTGAAGTCAGGCCACCTGGGTTTGAATCCCTTCTCACCATTTTCTACCTCACTAGCTCAGAGATCTTGGGCAAACTACTTCACATTCATTTATTCATCCAACAAACATTTTGAGCATCAACTGTGTGCTCCATATACTGGGCACCCACCGGTGGATACCAGACACAGCTGTTGCCCATCTGGAGCTAATTTTCTATAGGGGGAATCAGGCACACTAAAATTATGTCATTAAAAATTGTGACAAATGTGGTAAGGGGAGGGGACAGGGCACACTGGTACAGAGTAATAGACAGAGGGAGTGGAAGACCCAGCTTAGGTTGGTTTGTCTCTCAAGAGGTGACAAATAAGCTCAGTCCTGAAGGAGGAGTAGGAATTAGGCAAAGCGGGCGAGGAGGAAGGCTGGGGAGGGAACAGGGCAGGCAGAGGGAGCAGTTCATGTCAAGGCAGGACCATGCTGGCTGGTTCCAGAGACTGAAAGGGGCCAATGACCCAGGAGCACGGTGTGTGTGTGTGGGGTGGGGGGGAGCTGTCAATGCAGGCAGCAGGGGCCACTCTAATGGGTGGCAAGGACTTGGGATTTTGTTTGTGTTTTAAGACGATCACTCAGGCTGCCCTCAGAATGTGCTGGAGAGTGCAGGTGGAGTCTAAGCTAGAGATAAGCATGGACTTGACTATAGTAGTAGGAGAGGAGGATTAAGATATGGATTCCAGATAGATTCAAGGTAAACAGCACTTAAGGTTGAATTAGACTTGGTGGGTGAAGCAGAGGGAAGAACCAATGATGACCTCCAGGTTTTTCGCTTGAATAATTAGTTGGATGGTGGTACCATGGAATGAGATGGGGAGACTAAGAGAACAAAACGTTTTGGGACATAATTAACTGACATGTCCAAGTGACGATGATGTCACATACACACAGAGTTGAGAGACAGAGACCCAGAGTTGGGATTAGCACCTGAGTGTGAATCTGGTCATTGCCAGTATGTGGAAGGTATTTAACGCCAGGGAAATGGATAAGATCACAGAAGTGGGGGGAGTAGGGTGGAGGCAGGGGCAGAGTGTACAGAGAAAGAGATAGGTCCCAGATTTCAGCCTGTGGAATTCCCAACATGCGGAGTCTGGGTGAAAGAAGAGGAACCTGCCAAGAGCAGTGAGAAGGAGAGGTCAAGACAAAACAAGGGTAATAAAAGTACCACACTTCTAATACTGCTGGAGTTTAAGTGTGCTAGTATATTAAAAAGTGCTTAGATTATTATATTCTCCCACTACCTAGCAAGGTTAATATGATAATTATTATATTCCACTTTCTATGGCAAGGCACTGACTCGCTAGTGAGTATTATAAAGATGAATAAGACATAGACTCTAAGCCTAGGACCGCATTATGTAGTAGAGGACATAAGATGTATAGAGAAATGGACCCAAAGATGGAACGTGGTAAGTGCTGTGAGAGAAATAAAAGTGTTCTGGAAGTTCAGAGAAGGCAGAGGCTGTGTCTGGTGGGGGAACCAGGCTAGGCTTCAAGGGGCAAGCAGCATTTGAAATGGGTCTTGAAGAAAGGGTGGGTTTGGATATTCAGGGAAAGGGAGGAGTAGGATGGGCAAAGGCAGGAAAGTGTAACAAAAATTCCATAAGCTTCAGAGGAAATGTGGTGTCTGGGATATGGGTGCACTGTAGACTGTATGACAGTCCCTTTGGTCAAATCTCAGAAAGTTGGTAGACAGATGCTACTTTAGGGAACCTTTGTAGGTGGTGGCCACAGCAACAGCACCAGTTTTCATTGTCATTTGATCAGCCAGCATTTCCTAGCAGTGTGAAAACACCTGTTATCAGAGTCAGGTGCTGCCACCATATCCAGCAACCGAGAGTAATTGGTGTATCATTCTAGAAAAAACCATCCACGATGCATACATTATATTCTATAATTATTCGCTTGGATTTTAAAGTGCCCAACAAATTACACACTTTGCCTTTCACTTAAGAACAGTAACAACAAGTATTATTTTTTCACAGATTATGTAAATAACTTGTTCTCATGGTCATTTTTTAAAATAATTTTACCCCTTTAATCATTTTTTAAAAATTATTTATTTATTTGTTTATTTTTGGCTGCGTTGGGTCTTCATTGCTGTGCGCGGGCTTTCTCTAGTTGCAGTGAGCAGGGGCTACTCTTTGTTGCGGTGGGCGGGCTTCTTATTGCAGTGGCTTCTCCTGTTGCAGAGCACGGGCTCTAGGCACACGGGCTCAGTAGTTGTGGCACATGGGCTTAGTTGCTCCATGGCATGTGGGATCTTCCTGGACCACAGCTCGAACCCATGTTCCCTGCATTGGCAGGCAGATTCCTAACCACTACACCACCAGGGAAGTCCGTTCTCATGGTTATTGATATAACACTCTGGAGAGACCTAGGAGTCCCAATTATGCTTGCCATGGCTCAGCTAACAGCCATTTAATTCTATTTTTTCCACTGACAGGTGCTGTGACCTTCAACAGTTATTCAACCACTCAGTTTCAAATCCGCTAGCTGTAGAAGCAAAATAACACTTTACACTCTCCAAATACCGTTAGGGTGAATTGCATAAGTGTCTACATGCCCCATAAATTCTTCAGAGCAAAATAGAAATAAGGGACAATCAATACTGTCTTTCCTTCCTATGTAGAAGTGTAATTAGTGACAACCTGGTTATCATTTTCCACGGCCCCTTTCTTTCCCTAAGTCCAGCTTAAGCAGACTAGTTTCAATGGATATTGTTTCCATTTTCCTGGTGGACTTAGAAAAATGTCTTAACTAATTTTCACCTTTGGATTCTTTGCAACCAGGTTTAGTTTTTAAACAGATTCAGAGTCTGGAGCTTGGAGTGATATTTCTGCTTACAAGGAGTCTTAGAGGTGTCAAATCCGTAAAGCTTTCTGTGAAGAATCAGAGAAACGCACTGTCACTGAAGTTTAAAGATGATTTGCCTGAATCTCTTCAGCCAAATGAAGCTTTCTAATCAATTATGAATAGAAGGGATGAAGTGTATGATCTAGTGCGATTTCAGATGGAATTCTAGCAATCATTATCAATCACCATCGGAGTTGCTAGTGTCAGCGGCAGATGGAGTCACTAATATTTGCTAACGTTAACTGATGGCAGCATGGAGGGCGTTGTCCGCATTTGAGACACCTGCAAATCATTTCTGTGGATGGCTTGAATGAGTGTCAGAGCTGGACCTTCCAAGTCCTCTAGCTTATCCTCATCCTTTTAAGGATGAAGAAATAGGCCCAGAGAGGGAGGGTGACTTGCCCAGTGTCGCCTCGCTGGTCTTCTGTTGGGGATCACTTGGCTCTCATAACAGCCTTTTGAGGCAGCAAGCTGCGACTGGTATTTACCTCGCAAGGAGGAATTTAGTGGGCAGCAGTGTTGAGTGGAGAGAGCTTCAGCCAGGAGCCTAGGAGTAAGTGCCCTTCCACTATGTTTCAGCCTCCCGCCTGTTTCCTTTGCGTCTCTCATCACAACTCAATAACTTTATTTATGTTTACTGGTTTTCTGTCTGCTGAGAGCAGTCTCTCTGTCTGGTTCCCCTCTTGGTGCTGGGCACGGAGCAGACATTAATTAATGGTAGTTATCATAGGTATGCAGCGGCTTGCCCAAGGTCACTCTGTGGTTAGACTAAGGACCCGCCTGTGATGCCATCCTCTGGCCTTGCCCTTCCTGGGACTCTGAGCTCCAACATCTCACCTGCCAGGTGTCGGGCCTGGAGGCGGGGCCAGAGTGGTGAGGAGGGGCCAGGTGTGAAAAAGGCGGAGCTAGAATGGATAGTGTGGGGCCAAAACCCGGGCCTGGGGAACGACTGGGCGGAACGGAGGCGGGGCTATGAGTAGGAGGGGCGGGGCCAGAGACGACGAGGCGGGGCTGGGCGGAACAGGAGGTGGGCGGGGACGGGGTTTGGGCGGGGCTAGGCTTCCTGAGCCTCTTCTCGCGCCCAGAGCCCGCCCAAATCCGGCGGGCAGTGGAGGCTACTCCGGCTTCGGCTGAGGAGCCGGTCAGCCCCTCCCCAGCCGCTGCTAGCCTTTGGCTCCAACCCACACTCCCGGCTCGGTCCCTCGAGTCCGCGTTGCCCACGCGGCCGTCGCGAGGCGGCTCCCTGCATTCCCGCGCGGGTCCCGGGCGATGGCTGCGCGGGGGTCGGAGCGCAGGGTCCTCAGCCTCGGGCACCGCCCGCTCCACTTCCTCCTCGTATTTCAGCTGGTCGCCGGGCGCTGGGGTCCGGAGGGCGCGGGAGGCGGCGTGCCCGGAGGTGAGCCTGGGCGACGGATGGCGGTCCGTGGGTTCGTCCTCGGAGCGGGCGGCGGGGCTCAGGGCCGCCGGGGTGCGCCGGGCGGGGACCGCGGGGAGGCCGGGGCAGCTTCACGCCGGTGCCCGGAGAGCCGCGAGGCTGCGGCCCGCACCGAAAATCTTGTTATACGGAGGGCGGTTATATTTTTCTCCTGGGGGTTTGGGGTGAGGTTTCAGTTTAAATGCTCAGATGTGTTCATTTAAATGCAGAGAAAAGGCCTCTTTGAATTTTGTTCCACGACCCGCATCACTGGAGACTGCTGTGTACTTCGATACAACTTTTTCAATAAAAGATGCTGTCGTTATCCAGCAGGGCTTTCCTTCCTTGGTTTCAGCTGGGCTTCCCACGTAGTTACTTTATTCACAGGCAACTGTGAAGGCTCCTTGGACTTAATACTAGGGATTAGGATTTGATCTTCTACCCCTTGGCCCCGTCCTCCTCCCCAACTCGCCCCTTAGCATTTGAAATCTTCCCTTTTGCCCGAAGATGAAACATGTTAGCTGTAGAAGGCTGGGCAGAGGGCTAACCATTTGCATCCTAAATTCCTCCCTAGCATCTTGGAATAGAGCTTTTCCCCAGCCTTCTCTATTTCAAAATGTTGTGGACAGGAATAGAAACAACAAAAGAAAATGCTTAGTTCTTTTTAAAATTCAAAGCTTCAGAAAGTTTGAGTCTGCCCTCTCAACACCTTGAAGAAAAATACTACTACTTATGGAGCACCTATGGTGTGATCTAAACATAGAAAAAGTAAGACTCCTTTAAGCAAGAGGTAAAAGCTGAAGTTCACTACACCAGTATTTCAAATTTTATGAGTGAGGAAACTTTATTTGGGTATAAGCAGAAGCTTTTCTTGTTTTTCCTTCCTTAAGGTTTTTAAACTCTGATTCCTGATTCCTAAAATTCTAGTCTTTTTAAAAGACTAGAATTATTTATTGCAGGGTGTATTGCAACGAAGACTGTAGAGGAAGAACGTGGAGGATGATTTAAACAAATAAATCCTGTGCAGAGAGAGTCATAGTTTAACAGAAAGAAAGGAATGTGATTTTGGAGCCAGGCAAACCTGGGTTCAAATTATAACTCTGGTGTATCTTGACTTGGACAAGCTTGTCTCAGCGGTCCTCCTTCTTTGAAAAATGGGGATAATACTGCTTACCTCTGAGTCATTTTCAGGATTAAATAATACGTGTGAAATGCCAGGCACTCTGCCTGGCACTCTAGAAAACAGTAGTCTCTACTCCTTTTGGTGAAAGTGGAACTTCTTTCATCTGTTTTAATATAAAACATTGTAGCCAAGATTAAATGGTGTAAATAGCTATCTGTTCATGCTTGGTGTACAGTGTTATATCCAAACAATCCGAGCTGATTAATTCCTTCCTGCCCCCACTCTTCTTAGTGAATACCTCCCTTATAATAACCATCTTGTTGGATTACATTTATATATTTTTTTCTCTTGGTCCCACATGAGCTCCTTAAGAACTGTGATCTTATGTGTATCTTTGTATCTCTAAAACCTAGCGTATTGCAGCAGTCCAGTAAATGTTTGTGGATGAATGAATGGAACAGTAAGATCTCTCTGGATATCAGTTTCCTCATCTGTAAGAGGAGGGATCATGAAAAGCTTCCCTCTCAGACTCTAAAATGCCAAGATTCTGATGCTCTTAGTAAGTGATCATTTGAAGAACAAAGTGATATTGAAAGAATGATGGAATTGCACAGTTGCTCCTAATTGTTAATATGCTTTTGTGTAAAACTGCTGAAGTACTGTCTGGAATTGGGAGACCTGTCATTAATTTGCTGTGTTTCCTTTGGGCATATTGCTTGACCTTGCTGAACCTTTAGTTCTCCATTTTTAAAATTAGAAGGTGGTAGTGGATGGATTTCAGGTCCTTCCAACTATAATTAATTTTATATTTTATTGTTTTCATATTCATCTCAGGATCTTAATAACTCTTCTTTGTGATTTTCTGTGAGCCAATCTCTAGGAAAAGAAAATGTCTAGTCTGCCAGCAGCCATACTTATTTGGCTGGTGGAAGGTTACAGAGCTGTGAAAGATACTCAAGAGGCAATTTTGTCTGTATTAAAGTATAGATAATTAACCTAGTATATTAAGATAATACGAGCCTTTTAAACTGACCTGACCATGATTACAAGAGTGATTTATGGAAATTAGATAGTCATTAGTCAGTTATATTTCTTAGCTGTGTAGTTGTGTGACATTTTCAATGGTTGAAACTTTATTATTAGTATATGTAGGGGCTGAGTTCTGTTTCATTCAAAGGAAAATAAAATAATTATTTCATAGAAAATGAGAGCTGTGAAAGATTCTTTTTCTTCTCACCTTTAGTCATTTTCATTAACATCTTAAGAAGCTAATAGAAATACACGTATAGCGACTGTCCTCTCTACTTTTGTTATGATTATATCCAAAAGAGTATCTGGATGCCTTATGTAAGGATATAAACTTTTCATGCAGTTTAATTTGAAATTAAAAACTATTTTTGTTTCCTTGCAAATACTAAGTATGCTTTATGAGCTAGACTAAGCACCTGGAAGATAGGGTTTTATTTGTGTATCTCCTGAAACGTTTCAGACGAGTTTGTAAATGTAGCTTATGGATGGAACTTCAAAAAGGTTTTCAGTCATTTCTCAGAATAGGGTTTTTTTTAACCTATAATCTACAAATTAGATCTAGTAAGTAATTTTTATAATTAGGATATGAGTTTTTAGCACAGTAATTTAAGTACAAAACGTTTTTCTTCTAAAAGCATTATTTTTCTCCCCTAAGAATTGCAATTAAATTCTTTCAGATGTAATTTTAAGTTTAATATTAAATAAGCATGTCTTGACGATGAGAGTTGGTAAATACTGGAATAGTTTTGGAAAAAAGGTTACAATTTGTTTCTTTAGAAAACTGCTCTCCAGAACAGCATAGGTATCGTTTTATAATGACAATATAAAACTAGTCTGCTCTGTTACTAAAATTTTAATTTAAATGTTCTGTTTCCATTTTGGGGAAGGATGATATTATTTCTCCTGTGTTTAATTCAGTGACCTCATGTTCTTTTCTTCTAAAGAAGAATTATAAAATATAGACTTTTACCAATAAAAATAGGAATTACATATGAATATTTGAATTCTGACAAAAAGGACAATATGAACTTCTGATATTTCTTTTTATTTTACGATCAACAGTGTATATGCGGGGTTGGGCAAAACTGCTTTTCCTCTCAGTCAGCGCTTCTCAACCTCTGACATTTGGGGCCGGATATTTCTTTGTTATGGGAGATTGTCCTTTGCCTTGTAGGTTGTTTGGCAGGAAGCTTGGCCTCTATCCACGAGATGCCAGTAGCAGCCACCAAAAAATACCTCCAGATATTGTCAAATGGGCTTTTGGGGACAAAATTGTCTCCCTCTTCCCCCACCCTTGAGAATCACTGCTCTGTCTTGTAGACCAGGGCTCCTCAAACTTTAATGTGCACAGGATTCCTCTGGGGATGTTGTTATAATGCAGGCACTGGTTCAGAGGTGGGACCTGAGGTTCTGCATTTCTCACAAGGCCCCGAGTGATATAGATGCTGCTGGTCAGAGTACCACACTTTGAGTAGCAAGGTTGTAGACAGTTTCCCATTCATATGAATTGGATGGATTTTTAAGAGGATCCAGTGATAGTAACTATGGAAACAGAGAATTTACAATGAATTATATAGCCCAAACAGGATAAGGCCAATAGAAACTAAGCACTATCCCACCAGCCTAACAAATAGAGCTGTCTTCCCATTTCCATGTTTCCTTCCAGTCCCCACTATTCATTCATATTTGGACAATCCTAAGGAGGAAATTTGCAAGAGTCTTTTTTTTTTAATATTTTAAGTTTATTTATTCATCTTATTTATTTTTGGCTGCGTTAGGGTCTTAGTTGCCATGCGTGGGCTTTCTCTAGTTGTGGCGAGCGGGGGCTACTCTTCGTTGCGGTGCACAGGCTTTTCAGTGTGGTGGCTTCTCTTGTTGTGGAGCACGGGCTGTAGAGCGCAGGCTCAGTAGTTGTGGTGCACGGGCTTAGTTGCTCCGCGGCATGTGGGATCTTCCTGGACCAGAGCTCGAACCCGTGTCCCCTGCATTGGCAGGCGGATTCTTAACCACTGCGCCTCCAGGGAAGCCCTGCAAGAGTCTTAATCAAGGTCACACAGGCTGTAGTGAACTGAGGCAACTTCATGTTCCATTGGGTGTTTTAGTTCATGACACTGTAAATATATTAGCTCATAATACATATTTATTGCCTGTTGAGAGGTGTCAAATTACGATAGTGAACTCTGCATTTATTCAATCTGATGGTGCTTAAACTTTTAAAGTGTGCAAGTTGTCTCTTCTTGAAAACTATTGCCTGGACCTAAATTTAACACTGCCTAAGGTCATTTTCTTACTGCAAGTGTTCTGAGAGGGCAAGATGTTAAATTAGGTTTGCTAAAGCTTATCAGTTACAGAGAAACTTTATCCGATAATTCTGTGATAAAAATCAATAGAAAATACAATGAAAATCCTAGAGTGAAAAAAAAACCCCTCTGCATTTCATCTGTAACACTTAAAATAATGACTGGTAAGCATACCTATTTGCCACATTGAAAATGTTGGATATAGTATGCATTTCTTCTCGTTTACAAAATGCTTGGTTATGTTCACTTTTTTATCTTGCTATTGCTTAAAATAGCCCTCCTAGCACTGCTGCAGAGAGGATCTTTAAAAAAGGTATACAAGACACTTTTTGTTAACTTAAAAAACATACAAGCAGACTTGTAGGGAAAGATTACTCTAGGAATGCCTTAATTATGAATTGAGTATATATAATATATGTCACTGTTACAAACCTTTTAGATACGTTATCTTATTTCTTCCTATGGTGACCTGTAAAGGAGAAAGGGAAGGCTATTGGCAGTAACCAGCAAAATTTACAACATGTATACCTTGACTCAGCAGTTCTACTCCTGCGAGTTGGTGTCATAGAAGTCCTTGTACAAGGATGTTAACTACAGCATTTTTCCACTGTAGCATGGTTAGAAATAACCAAAAACTAAAGACTGTATAAATGCCTACCAGTGGTGAAAGCTTACATAAATTATGATACACCCATAACCCAGACCGCTTTGCGGCTTATGAAGAAAGTGAGATGGATGGATGTACATTGACCTAGAGAATTGAATGACAGAAGCAAGTCGCAGAAGTTAAAAAGAAAACATTTGTTCTTCCTCTGTGTGTGTGTGTATTTTAAGATGTGTACACAACAGACTTAACAGTGGTTAGCCTTGCAGGAAGGGAGATAAGGAGGAGGAGAGGGAGATTTCCTACTCTTAATGTGCTTTTGGTTGGAATCTTGACAACGATCATACATTACTTTTGTCACTAAAGTATTACTTTTCTTAAGATTTTTTAAAATGTGGACCATTTTAAAAGTCTTTACTGAATTTGTTACAACATTGCTTCTGTGTTTTATGTTTTGGTTTTATGGCCACGAGGCACGTGGGATCTTAGCTCCCCAACCAGGGATTGAACCCGCACCCCCTGCATTGGAAGGCGAAGTCTTAACCACTGGACCCCCAGGGAAGTCCCTAAATACTATTTTGAGAACAGAAACAAATCTGGGTTCTACTTCTACATCTGCTGCTTACTAGCTACTGTTGTTAGACCAGTGACTCTCAACCAGGGGCAGTTTTGTGCGTCCCTCCCTCCCCGCCACCAGGGGATATTTGGCGATGTTTGGCCATGTTTTGGGTTGTCACATTGAGGGGGTGGTATATGCAGTGGATGGAAGCCAGGGATGCTGCCAAACATCCTGTAGTGCATGGGACAGCCAGCCCCGTGTAACAAAGAACTATCTAGCCCAAACCGTCAATAGTGTTGAGTTGAGAAATTCTTTGTTAGACTTCAGGGCTGCAGCCATGTTCACATATGCAGGGGGTGCCCTTCACATTGTGGGGTGTTCTCGGCATAGCCATACAGTTTATAATTATGATATGATGAAAGTAAATGAATATGCAAACTTGTCCCCAGGAAGGCAGGCACCAGAGTTTTCTGCTTTACCTCTAGCACCTAACAGAGGCTGGCATGGGAAGCAGGCACTCAACAATTGTTGAATGAATGAATGAGCTAAACTAGGTATTACATGTTAGGCTCTAATATACTCAGGTTGTAGCAGATGCTAAAGATTTAAGAAGAATTTATGGAAAAAAATTAAAATTATAGCAGGTGTTGTCTGCTAATTTATCTTTATCTAAAGATTGGCAAAGGACTACTATTATTCATATTTAGCTGCAGAACACCTTGGCTGACTTTTTTCAATACTTTTTGATAAGAAAATCATGATTCTTCATGGAAGAATGCCAATAGAGGACACTATTGTGTCTTATCTTCCTAGAATTGGTTTTAAAAATCCTTATCTATTTAGCTACCTACCGAATTTAGTGGAACAAACTTTAAAAAGAGTTTTAAACTACCTTAGACACTACCTGACATAGTGAGATAATGTACTTTTTCATTTTTTCCGCATAACAAGTGAGGCAGCAAAGCAGAAGTTATCCCTTTTATTAATGTTTTATAGTGGAAAAACTCAAACATACACAAAAATCCTCAAGTATAACAAACTGAAGAGTTCTTGCCATTTAACAGTTTTCAACATTTTGCCAACAGATATCCTTATTTCTGTAAATTAGAAAATGGGGGGGATTCCCTGGTGGCACAGTGGTTAAGACTTTGCGCTCCCAATACAAGGGGCCCAGGTTCGATCCCTGGTCAGGGAACTAGATTCCACATGCATGCCAGAACTAAGAGTTTGCATGCCACATCTAACGAGCCCACTGGACGCAACTAAGGAGCCCGCAAGCCGCAACTAAGACCCAGTTCAACCAAATAAATAAATAAGTAAATATTAAAGAAAAAGAAAAGAAAATGGGGACATATGGAATTTAACACCTATTTAGTGGTGCCGAGTGTTCAAATTATGGTTTTCAGCTTTGCGGTTTTGTGCCGTTTCTTAATCATCATACTAAAATTAAGGATCAAGGTTACATTTCTTTGAAAATATATGTGGTTTCAGTAAGTGACTTAAAAGTGAAATTTCTTCGATAAGTCATTCTTTTAATTCCTCAAACCTGAGACAATACGAGAGTAATGATACTTGGAGTTACAAATGGATTTGTAAAACCCAAATTTAAATTTCTCAGAGTTAATGGCAGTATATATATTTGCACTTTTTACGTATTTAATTTAGTTTTTCTCTTGTATTTTTAACTACTTCAGAAGAATTGCCCATTAATTATTTTTATTGTTGTTCTTGTCCTATTTTCAGTGTGCTTCACAGTTTGGTTCTCTTTGTTTTTCTGAGATATGTGATTTATGTGCTGTTAGTAGGTTGGTATTCTACTTATTGTTACTAGCTGTAAAGGATATAGACTTGAGGAGAGCTATTCACTGAACTGTCATTGCACTGTGTTGAGAGTGCCTGATGCCACAGACATGTTCTTCCTTCTTTTTTTTTTGCAAGGTCCTGTTGTCTAGATTAATCTGTAGGTAGATGATCTTTCTTGGCTATCATGGAAGTTTTAGGTAGAAATCAGTAGCTCTGCAGGCAGTGATTGCTTTTGTGGTAATATTTTTGTGTGTTTGCCTTTTGAGGTCTGTCAGGTATCATTACTTTAGCAATCATATATGGACTAATAAGAATGACTCTGTGGGGGCATTTATAGGAACAATTTTATTTAATCCTCACAATAACCTTATTAGGTAGGTATTGTTTTAGACCAGTTTTACTGATGAAAAAACTAATATGCCAAGAGGTTAGGTAACTTGCCTTCAGGTCAGACAGTAAGTATTAGAGGCTAGATAGAACCCAACCTGTGGACTTAAAATCCTGAGTTCTTAGCTAGTATGTTATATTAACTCTCTTCATATTCAAATCTGAGTAAAACAAGGTCTCTCTAACTGCAAGAAGCTGTCTAGTGACTCGTAATCCTTAACAGCAAAATTGTGTATCTCTTGTGACAGTTGCTTTCACAACCAATGATGAAATTCTGAATTATTACAGATAAATGGGAATCATCAGATGGTACTGACTCCTTTACCCATTCATATATTCATTCAACAAATGGAGCACCTACTATGTGCCAGTATGTTGTTGGGTGATGGGGTTATGATGGTGAATAAAACACATTACCTGCTGCCATTCGTTTCCACCACAGTGGGGAAGACAGACTTTAATCAGATACATCCAAGATTGTATAATTACACCCCAGATAAGGAACACGGTTCTCTGCAGAGGAACCTAATGGAGACTTTGGAGGCAGGACAGAGTCCTGAAGAAGTTGAGATTTGAAGGATGAGTAGGAGTTAGCTAGGTGAAGGGGAGGGAGGACATCTCAGAAGGGAAGAAGAGTACTCCTTACAGGAGGGAATAGTGTTGTGTGTTTGAGAAGCTGAACTGGCCATGTAGCTGGAGAGAGCAAAGGGGAGAGGCTACAGGGGACAGACCGGGCAGCGTTTGGCCTTAAGGATTTTGGTCTATCTTAATGGAATGCTACAGAAGGATTTTAAGCCAGGGTGTAATATCAGATTTGTGTTTTGAAAAGATCACTTGTGTATCAGTGCAGAGAACCAATTGGAGGGGGCTAAGAAATTGCATGGACACCACTTAGGGCAGTAGGCTTGCCCTTGTCCTGATGAGAGATGCAGATAGCATGTGCTAGGATGGTGGCCATGAAGCTGTTAAGAAGTGGATGGATTTGAGAAATATTTAGGAGGTAAAATCAATAGTTTCCTTGTGGATTGGCAATGCAGGTGGTATGAAAGATGACTCCTAGGTTTTTAAGTTGTGGAACTAGGCAGATGCTGGGACCACTCACTGTGATGGGGAACACCATCAGGGGACCATTTTGGGGAAGATCATGAATTTGGTTTTGCGCATGTTGATTTCATATAGATTAGAGAACTGTGACATATGGAGGTTAACAGGTAACTGGTGGTGCTGAGTATTCAAATTAAAGCTTTCAGCTTTGTGATTCTATGTCCCTTCCTCTTCATACTAAAATTAATGAGCGAGATTACATTTTTTTGAAACTATGTGTGGTTTCACTAAATGACTTGAAATTTTTTTGGGAAATGGGTATTCAGGTGTGGACCGAGAGGAGAGGTCTGTATAGAGATACAGATTCCGTGAAAGCAATCTCTCTTTTTCCTTAAGCTTATTTTAGTTGTTGTACCCTTCAAAATGACCTTTTGGGATTCTCTGTTGTAAATAAATGGAGAACTAGAGTAGAATTTCTAGAATCTGCACTGTTGAGTGCAATTTTATAAGCCTCCTGAAAAATTACTAAAAGTAATTGTTGGGTACCCTAAAAAAATTCCCTGCCAAAGTAAGGATTAGATGTGCTTAAGCCAGTAGTTTCTGAAAGACTGTGCTTGATTGGTGTTTCTGAAAGTGTGTCCTGAAAACGCAAAGCATCCCAGAGGTCTATCAGGTGGTCAGCACTGGAATGACATTTTTTGCATACATTTTACATACTTGAAACGTAAGATTAATTGTGCTTTTTTAAACATGTGTGTGCCATTGTGTTCTTAATGTTTGCATTTTTTTTTTTTTTTTGCGCGCGTTACGCGGGCCTCTCACTGTTGTGGCCTCTCCCGCTGGAGAGCACAGGCTCCGGACGCGCAGGCCCAGCGGCCATGGCTCACGGGCCCAGCCGCTCCGCGGCATGTGGAATCCTCCCGGACCGGGGCACAAACCCGCGTCCCCTGCATCGGCAGGCAGGCAGACTCTCAACCACTGCGCCACCAGGGAAGCCCAATGTTTGCATTTTTAAAGAATGTATATGTAACGAATTGTCCTTGCTAACATGTTAACCTTGTGGAGTTTCGCCAGGCTTCATGTAATTTAAGGGTAGTTATTGACATTAGCTATTGCATTATATTCCATTTTTAAAAAATGGATCAGTGGCTCGAAAATAGTGATGATGAATAGTAATGTACGATTCAGAATTTTGCTATAATGTAGTGTGTGTACAGAGTATAAATCTATACGTGTTGGGACAAATGTACCTGCAGATATGGTGATTTCACATGTACTCCCCCCAAAGGAAAGCAAAACAATGATTAGCTGGCAATCAGATTTCACCCTATCAGTAATCCATTCCCCAGTACCCAGGGGTTATTTTATTGTGAAACTTTGTCAAATAATGGCAGCCCAGAAAGCATTTGTGACATTTTCAAAGGATAGCAGCCTCTCTGGTGAACCAGTTATTTTCTTGAATAAATATAAAATAACTTTACAGTACAAAATTAATGAATTTTGTTGCTGAAGAGGCCAAGATCCCAGAGACGACATTCAGAGTAGAATGATTTCCATGCGCCCAAAAGGGCTTTAAGGCCTGCTAGTGGTAAGCAGCTTGTGAAGCCAGGCACAAGTTATTCTGCTAGAAGAGAAAGCAGAGTGACTATTACTAAAGTCCCTTTATTAAATGACAGTGCTAGGGACTTCCCTGGTGGCACAGTGGTTGGAAATCCGCCTGCCGGTGCAGGGGACACGGGTTCGAGCCCTGGTCTGGGAAGATCCCACATGCTACAAAGCAGCTAGGCCTGTGTGCCCCAAGTACTGAGCCGGCACTCTAGAGCCCACAAGCCACAACCACTGAAGCCCGGGCACGTAGAGCCCGTCCTCTGCAACAAGAGAAGCCACCGCAATGAGAAGTCCACGCACCGCAACAAATAGTAACCCCCGCTCGCCGCAACTAGAGAAAGCCCATGCACAGCAACAAAGACCCAGTGCAGCCAAAAATAAATATATTATAAATTAATTAATAAATGACAGTGCTAGATGTCACATGGTATTTTTTTTTTGTGGTACGCGGCCCTCTCACTGTTGTGGCCTCTCCCGTTGCATAGCATAGGCTCCAGACGCGCAGGCTCAGCGGCCATGGCTCACGGGCCCAGTCGCTCCGCGGCATGTGGGATCCTCCTGGACCGGGGCACGAACCTGTGTCCCCTGCATCGGCAGGCGGACTCTCAAGCACTGCGCCACCAGGGAAGCCCTGTCGCATGGTGTTAATAGCATGCCAAGTGGAAGAGCTATTACTATCACTTGTGTGCTTTCTGGTATTTTGCTTTTTGGTTAGACAAAACCACTAAATGCAGAGTACGAATCATCCTCTGGTTTATGCCTGGTACGTATGAGGGAGGTGTGCTGGGTGGCATTTTATTTTTATCCCTGAGGACTCAGGTTACAGAAGAAGAGATTTTAAATTCCTTTTGGATCCTTTTGTGATCTCTGATGTAGACTGGAAAAGGGTGTTGAGAACAGCTCTGACAGCACCAAGTCTGTGGGCAGCAGGGAAGGGTGTAGCTCTGCAAGTAAGCGGTGTTGCACGGCGTGGCCGGGTCCTGCACTTTCATTCACAGAGAGCAGCTGGTGGGGACAGCATGCTTCCTGATCTCGGTTCAGTGTTGAAGGAGATATTAAACAGTTGTGAATAAGAGCAGATCACAGGCACAGGCGTGTCTTTCAGCCTGGTTCATGAAGAAATGGGCACTCTGTGTAAGCCTCTGCTTTTCTGCATTGCACTGTCCTGGTTCTCAAGGGGAAAAGTGCACACATGAGTTCTTAAACTTGTGGGATTTGAGAGAAACATTTTTTTCACGACATTAATAATGCCATTTTTTCTGATTTCTGATGTTCTCAAGTAGCGTAGCTCCTTGGTACAGTCATATCTTGAATAGTTAGAAGTGATCTATCAAATTTAGTTTTGAGGATGTCAGTGTGACAAGATCATATTTTTGAAATATTAATGCCCTCTTTATGTTGTTCCTGGTTTTTCCTTTTACCTCTTGGCTCTTCCCCCTACCTGCTCAAGCTAGCTAATTCTGTGCTCATACTTCAGAGAAGGAACGTGATGTGCCAGCAGACAGTGGGTCTAGGAGTTCATTTTTGCCTTTTTCAGTTTCAAAAACTTGGACCGTAGAGGGCAACTTAGCATAGGCTACATAATGTTAGAGCACAGCTTTTCCTTGATAGGAGGAAATAATTCCTTGGGCTTGCGGAGGAGGAAAAGACAGAAGAGATGGACAGGAGAAAGAGTCAGTAGGACTCAGGGTGAAGGGACTGGGCTTGAAGGACACTGGGATAGAAGCCCGTATAAAGCCCATATGATGCAGCACTCAAGGTCTTTTTTCAGTTCCCTGTTTTTTTAATATTTATTTATTTATTTGGCTGCGCCTTGTCTTAGTTGCGGCACGCGGGATCTTCTCTGCTGTGTGCAAGACCTTCATTGCAGCATGCAGGATCTTTTAGTTGTGGTATGTGGGGTCTAGTTCCCTGACCAGGGGGTCGAACCTGGGCCCCCTGCATTGGGAGTGTAGAGTCTTAACCACTGGACCACCAGGGAAGCCATAGGATTTTCTTAACTAGTAGAAATGAAAAATAAGAAATCAGTTAACCGGACTTCCCTGGTGGCGCAGCGGTTGAGAGTCTGCCTGCCGATGCAGGGGACACGGGTTCGTGCCCCAGTCCGGGAAGATCCCACATGCCACGGAGCGGCTGGGCCCGTGAGCCACGGCCGCTGGGCCTGCGCATCCGGAGCCTGTGCTCCGCAACGGGAGAGGCCACAGCAGTGAGAGGCCCGCATACCGCAAAAAAAAAAAAAAGAAAAAAAATCAGTTAACCAAGGGGCCTGACCTATGACTCAAGCACCAATCATAAAGATAGATGGTGAAAGATGATAGCACCATCCACCTTACTACTAAGGTCCAGTTCTTATATAAAAATAGTTTTTCATGGGGCTTCCCTGGTGGCGCAGTGGTTGAGAATCTGCCTGCCAATGCAGGGGACACGGGTTTGAACCCTGGTATGGGAAGATCCCACATGCCACGGAGCAACTAGGCCCGTGAGCCACAACTACTGAGCCTGCGCGTCTAGAGCCTGTGCCCCACAATAAGAGAGGCTGCGATAGTGAAAGGCCCACACCCCACGGTGAAGAGAGGCCCCCGCACCGCGATGAAGAGTGGACCCCGCTTGCCGCAACTAGAGAAAGCCCTCGCACGAAACGAAGACCCAACACAGCCAAAAATAAATAAATAATCCTTCCCTCTACAAAAAAAATTTTATATATATATATTTTTTTCACTTTTATTCCAATAACTAAGTAATGTCAAAACTTTACCTAATGTCAGCAGTCTTCCTGTGTGCTGAACACACACTGAGATGTGGGAGAGTATAAGAAACTTGTAGCCTATCTGAGGAGTGTGGCTACTTGAGAATTATTTTTTTCATTGAGTTTGGTATTTTCCCCCTTTCCTTTTTTGTACTCTCCCTTTCCCATCTCTTCTCTCTCCCTCCTTCCCTAACCCACATGAATATCCCCCCATATAACCCTTGTTAATTACCCTTGTTGATTTAGTATGCAAAATGCCATAATTTTCCTCAGGCGTATATAATTATATAGGTAGATAGATATAGATAGATTTTAATAATTGATTATTTTACAAAAGTAGGATTACGTTATAGTCTCTTTTCTATCCCTTTTTTCTCTTTAACAATACCTCATGAAAATCCTGAAGGCTTTTGCTGTGTTTTGTTCAGTTCAAGTTTTTATTTGATGCAACTTATTACAAACTCCTTGTTTTGTTGTTGAAATTTCAGATGCCATCTCTGTGGGTGATAGTTTCAATTGTAGTTTTTTTTAATAATTAAAAACTTTAATGGTGGTTTAAAAAATACATAGCATAAAATTTACCATCTTAACCATTTTTAAGTTCAGTAATATTAAGTATATTCACATTGTTGTGCAACAGATTGCCAGAACTTTTTCATCTTGCAGAGCTGAAGCTCTATGCCCATTGAACAACTTTCCATTTCTTTCTTCCCCCAGGCCTGGGGAACCACATTCTACTTTCTGTTTCTGTGAGTTTGACTACTTTAGATACTTAATGTAAATGGAATCATGCAGTATTTGTCTTTTTGTGGCTAGCCTATTTCACTCAGCATAATGTCCTCAAGGTTCACCCATGTTGTAGCCTGTATCAGAATTTCCTTCCTTTTTAAGGCTGAATAATATTCCATTCTGTGTATATATCACATTTTGTTTATCCATTCATCTATAGATGGACATTTGTGTTGCTTATACCTCTTGTAAATAAAGCTGCTATGTACATGGGTGTGCTAATATATCTCTTTAAAATCCTGATTTCAGTTCTTTGGGAAATATACTCAGAATTGGAATTTGTGGATCATATGTAATTCTATTTTTAATTTTTTGAGGAACTGACATATTGTTTTCCACAGCGGCTGTACCATTTTACATTCCTACCAGTGCTGTACAAGGGTTCTAACTTCTCTACATCCTTGCCAGCACTTGCTACTTTCTGTTTGTTTAATAGTAGCCATCTTACTGGGTTTGAGGGGATATCTTGTGATTTTTCTTTTAAAGATTGTGTAGCTAGCTTTTTTTTTTTTTTTTTGGCTGTGTTGAGTCTTCATTGCTGCACATGGGCTTTCTCTAGCTGGGGCAAGCAGGGGCCACTCTTCTTTGCAGTGTGCAGGCTTCTCATTGCGGTGGCTTCTTTTGTTGCAGAGCACGGGCTTTAGGCGCGTGGGCTTCAGTAGTTGCAGCATGCGGGCTCAGTAGTTATGGCACATGGGTCCTAGAGCCCGCAGGCTTCAGTAGTTGTGGCACATGGGCTTAGTTGCTCCGCGGCATGTTGGATCTTCCCTTAACAGGGATCAAACCCATGTCCCCTGCATTGGCAGGCAGATTCTTAACCACTGTGCCACAGAGAAGTCCCCATCTTGTGATTTTTCATTTACATTTCTCTAATGATTAGTGATGTTGAACATCTTTTCATATGCTTGTTAGTCATTTTAATGTCATCTTTGGAGAAATGTGTATTCAAGTCCTTGGCCAATTTTTTAATTTGGTTATTTGGGGGTTTTGTTCTTGTTGAGTTGTAGGGGTTCTTTACATATTCTGGATATTATCTCCTTATCAGATATATGATTTTCAAATATTTTGTCCCTTTCCAAAGGTTGATTGCAAAGAGACTGTTTCGTATTATTATTTTTTTAACATCTTTATTGGAGTATAATTGCTTTACAATGGTGTGTTAGTTTCTGCTGTATAACAAAGTGAATCAGCTATACAAATACATATATCCCCATATCTCCTCCCTCTTCAATCTCCCACCCACCTTCCTCCCTATCCCACCCCTCTAGGTGGTCACAAAGCACGAGCTGATCTCCCTGTGCTATGTGGCTACTTCCCACTAGCTATCTGTTTTACATTTGGTAGTGTATATATGCACATGCCACTCTCACTTCATTCCAGCTTCCGCTTCCCCTTCCAGTGTCCTCACGTCCATTCTCTACATCTGTGTCTTTATTCCTGTCCTGCCCCTAGGTTCTTCAGAACCATTTTCTTTTTTCTTTTAGATTCCATACATATGTGTTAGCATACAGTATTTGTTTCTCTTTCTGACTTATGTCACTCTGTATGACAGACTCTAGGTCCACCCACCTCACTACAAATAACCCAATTTCATTTCCTTTTATGGCTGAGTAATATTTCATTGTATATATGTGCCACATCTTCTTTATCCCTTCATCTGTTGATGGACAGTTAGGTTGCTTCCATGACCTGGCTATTGTAAATAGAGCTGCAATGAATACTGTGGTGTATGATTCTTTTTGAATTATGGTTTTCTCAGGGTATATGCCCAGTAGTGGGATTGCTGGGTTGTTTGGTAGTTCTATTTTTAGTTTCTTAAGGAACCTCCATACTGTTCTCCATAGTGGCTGTATCAATTTACTTCCCACCAACAGTGCAAGAGGGTTCCCTTTTCTCCAAACCCTCTCCAGCATTTATTGTTTGTAGATTTTTTTTTTACATCTTTATTAGAGTATAATTGCTTTACAATGGTGTGTTAGTTTCTGCATTATAACAAAGTGAATCAGTTATACATATACATATGTTCCCATATCTCTTCCCTCTTGCCTCTCCCTCCCTCCCACCCTCCCTATCCCACCCCTCCAGGCGGTCACAAAGCACCGAGCTGATCTCCCTGTGCTATGCAGCTGCTTCTCACTAGCTATCTACCTTACATTTGGTAGTGTATATATGTCCATGCCTCTCTCTCGCTTTGTCCCAGCTTACCCTTCCCCCTCCCCATATCCTCAAGTCCATTCTCTAGTAGGTCTGTGTCTTTATTCCTGTCTTACCCCTAGGTTCTTCATGACATTTTTTTTTCTTAAATTCCATATATATGTGTTAGCTAACGGTATTTGTCTTTCTCTTTCTGACTTACTTCACTCTGTATGACAGACTCTAGGTCTATCCACCTCATTAAAAATAGCTCAATTTCATTTCTTTTTATGGCTGAGTAATATTCCATTGTATATATGTGCCACATCTTCTTTATCCATTCATCTGATGATGGGCACTTAGCTTGTTTCCATCTCTGGGCTATTGTAAATAGAGCTGCAATGAACATTTTGGTACATGACTCTTTTTGAATTATGGTTTTCTCAGGGTATATGCCCAGTCATGGGATTGCTGGGTCATATGGTAGTTCTGTTTGTAGTTTTTTAGGAACCTCCATACTGTTCTCCATAGTGGCTTTACCAATTCACATTCCCACCAGCAGTGCAAGTGTTCCCTTTTCTCCACACCCTCTCCAGCATTTATTGTTTCTAGAATTTTTGATGATGGCCATTCTGACTGGTGTGAGATGATATCTCATTGTAGTTTTGATTTGCATTTCTCTAATGATTAATGATGTTGAGCATTCTTTCATGTGTTTGTTGGCAGTCTGTATATCTTCTTTGGAGAAATGTCTATTTAGGTCTTCTGCCCATTTTTGGATTGGGTTGTTTGTTATTGAGCTGCATGAGCTGCTTGTAAATTTTGGAAATTAATCCTTTGTCAGTTGCTTCATTTGCAAATATTTTCTCCCATTCTGAGGGCTGTCTTTTGGTCTTGTTTATGGTTTCCTTTGCTGTGCAAAAGCTTTGAAGTTTCATTAGGTCCCATTTGTTTATTTTTGTTTTTATTTCCATTTCTCTAGGAGGTGGGTCAAAAAGGATCTTGCTGTGATTTATGTCATAGAGTGTTCTGCCTATGTTTTCCTCTAAGAGTTTGATAGTTTCTGGCCTTACATTTAGGTCTTTAATCCATTTTGAGCTTATTTTTGTGTATGGTATTAGGGAGTGATCTAATCTCATACTTTTACATGTACCTGTCCAGTTTTCCCAGCACCACTTATTGAAGAGGCTGTCCTTTCTCCACTGTACATTCCTGCCTCCTTTATCAAAGATAAGGTGACCATATGTGCGTGGGTTTATCTCTGGACTTTCTATCCTGTTCCATTGATCTATCTTTCTGTTTTTGTGCCAGTACCATACTGTCTTGATTACTATAGCTTTGTAGTATAGTCTGAAGTCCGGGAGCCTGATTTCCTCCAGCTCCGTTTTTTGTTGTCAAGATTGCTTTGGCTATTTGGGGGTCTTTTGTGTCCATACAAATTGTGAAATTTTTTCTTCTAGTTCTGTGAAAAATGCCACTGGTAGTTTGATAGGGATTGCATTAAATCTGTAGATTGCTTTGGGTAGTAGAGTCATTTTCACAATGTTGATTCTTCCAATCCAAGAACATGGTATATCTCTCCATCTATTTGTATCATCTTTAATTTCTTTCATCAGTATCTTATAATTTTCTGCATACAGGTCTTTTGTCTCCTTAGGTAGGTTTATTCCTAGATATTTTATTCTTTTTTTTGCATTGGTAAATGGGAGTATTTTCTTGATTTCACTTTCAGATTTTTCATCATTAGTGTATAGGAATGCCAGAGATTTCTGTGCATTAATTTTGTATCCTGCTACTTTACCAAATTCATTGGTTAGCTCTAGTAGTTTTCTGGTAGCATCTTTAGGATTCTCTATGTATAGTATCATGTCATCTTCAAACAGTGACAGCTTTACCTCTTCTTTTCCGATTTTGATTCCTTTTATTTCCTTTTCTTCTCTGACTGCTGTGGCTAAAACTTCCAAAAGTATGTTGAATAAGAGTGGTGAGAGTGGGCAACCTTGTCTTGTTCCTGATCTTAGTAGAAACGCTTTCAGTTTTTCACCATTGAGGGTGAGGTTGGCTGTGGATTTGTCATATATGGCCTTTATTATGTTGAGGAAAGTTCCCTCTATGCCTACTTTCTGCAGGGTTTTTATCATAAATGGGTGTTGAATTTTGTCGAAAGCCTTCTCAGCATCTATTGAGATGATCATATGGTTTTTCTCCTTCAACTTGTTAATATGGTTTATCACATTGATTGATTTGCGTATATTGAAGAATACTTGCATTCCTGGAATAAACCCCACTTGATCATGGTGTATGATCCTTTTAATGTGCTGTTGGATTTTGTTTGCTAGTATTTTGTTGAGAATTTTTGCATCTATATTCATCAGTGATATTGGCCTGTAGTTTTCTTTCTTTGTGTCATCCTTGTCTGGTTTTGGTATCAAGGTGATGGGGGCCTCGTAGCATGAGTTTGGGAGTGTTCCTCCCTCTGCTATATTTTGGAAGAGTTTGAGAAGGATAGGTGTTAGCTCTTCTGTAAATGTTTGTTAGAATTTGCCTGTGAAGCCATCTGTTCCTGGGCTTTTGTTTGTTGGAAGATTTTTAATCACAGTCTCAATTTCAGTGCTTGTGATTGGTGTGTTTATATTTTCTATTTCTTCCTGGTTCAGTCTCGGAAGGTTGTGATTTTCTAAGAATTTGTCCATTTCTTCTAGGTTGTCCATTTTATTAGCATACAGTTGCTTGTAGTAATCCCTCATGATCTTTTGTATTTCTGCAGTGTCAGTTGTTACTTCTCCTTTTTCATTTCTAATTCTTTGATTTGAGTCTTCTTCCTTTTTTTCTTGATGAGTGTGACTAATGGTTTATCAATTTTGTTTATCTTCTCAAAGAACCAGCTTTTAGTTTTATTGATCTTTGCTCTCATTTCCTGCATTTCTTTTTCATTTATTTCTGATCTGATATTTATGATTTCTTTTCTTCTGCTAACTTTGGGGTTTTTTTGTTCTTCTTTCTCTAATTGCTTTAGGTGCAAGGTTAGGTTGTTTATTCGAGATGTTTCCTGTTTCTTAAGGTAGGATTGTATTGCTATAAACTTCCCTCTTAGAACTGCTTTTGCTGCATTCCATAGGTTTTGGGTCATTGTGTTCCCATTTTCATTTGTTTCTAGATATTTTTTTATTTCCTCTTTGATTTCTTCAGTGATCACTTCGTTATTAAGTAGTGTATGGTTTAGCCTCCATGTGTTTGTATTTTTTACAGATCTTTTCCTGTAATTGATATCTAGTCTCATAGCGTTGTGGTCGGAAAAGATACTTGATACAATTTCAATTTTCTTAAATTTGCCAAGGCTTGATTTGTGACCCAAGATATGATCTATCCTGGAGAATGTTCCATGAGCACTTGAGAAAATTGTGTATTCTGTTGTTTTTGGATGGAATGTCCTATAAATATCAATTAAGCCCATTGTTTAATGTATCCTTTAAAGCTTGTGTTTCCTTATTTATTTTCAGTTTGGATGATCTGTCCATTGGTGAAAGTGGGGTGTTAAAGTCCTCTACTATGAATGTGTTACTGTCGATTTCCCCTTTTATGGCTGTTAGTATTTGCCTTATGTATTGAGGTGCTCCTGTGTTGGGTGTGTAAATATTTACAATTCTTATATCTTCTTCTTGGATCAATCCCTTGATCATTATGTAGTGTCCTTCTTTGACTCTTGTAATAGTCTTTATTTTAAAGTCTATTTTGTCTGATATGAGAATTGCTACTCCAGCTTTCTTTTGGTTTCCATTTGAATGGAATATCTTTATCCATCCTCTTACTTTCAGTCTGTATGTGTCCCTAGGTCTGAAGTGGGTCTCTTGTAGACAGCATATATATGGGTCTTGTTTTTGTATCCATTCAGCCAATCGGTGTCTTTTAGTGGGAGCATTTAGTCCATTTACATTTAAGGTAATTATCAATATGTATGTTTCTATTCCCGTTTTCTTAATTGTTTTGGGTTCGTTATTGTAGGTCTTTTCCTTCTATTGTGTTTCTTGCCTAGGGAAGTTCCTTTAGCATTTGTTGTAAAGCTGGTTTGGTGGTGCTGAAGTCTCTCAGATTTTGCTTGTCTGTAAAGGTTTTAATTTCTCCATCAAATCTGAATGAGATCCTTGCTGGGTAGGGTAATCTTGGTTGTAGGTTTTTTCCCCTTCATCACTTTAAATATGTCCTGCCTCTCCTTTCTGGCTTGCAGAGTTTCTGCTGAAAGATCAGCTGTTAACCTTATGGGGATTCCCTTGTGTGTTATTTGTTGTTTTTCCCTTGCTGCTTTTAATATGTTTTCTTTGTATTTAATTTTTGACAGTTTGATTAATATGTGTCTTGGCGTATTTCTCCTTGGATTTATCCTGTATGGGACTCTCTGTGCTTCCTGGACTTGATTAACTATTTCCTTTCCCATATTAGGGAAGTTTTCAACTATAATCCTTCAAATATTTTCTCAGTCCCATTCTTTTTCTCTTCTTCTGTTGGTGTGTTTAATGTTGTCCCAGAGGTCTCTGAGACTGTCCTCAGTTCTTTTCATTCTTTTTTCTTTATTCTGCTCTGCAGTAGTTATTTCCACTATTTTATCTTCCAGGTCACTTATCCGTTCTTCTGCCTCAGTTATTCTGCTATTGATCCCATCTAGAGTATTTTTAATTTCATTTATTGTGTTGTTCATCGTTGTTTGTTTCATCTTTAGTTCTTCTAGGTCCTTGTTAAATGTTTCTTGAATTTTGTCTATTCTATTTCCAAGATTTTGGATCATCTTTACTATCATTATTCTGAATTCTTTTTCAGGTAGACTGCCTATTTCCTCTTTATTTGTTAGGTCTGGTGGGTTTTTACCTTGCTCCTTCATGTGCTGTGTGTTTTTCTGTCTTCTCATTTTGCTTATCTTACTGTATTTGGGGTCTCATTTTTGCAGGCTGCAGGTTCGTAGTTCCCGTTGTTTTTGGTGTCTGTCCCCAGTGGCTTAGGTTGGTTCAATGGGTTGTGTAGGCTTCCTGGTGGAGGGGACTCGTGCCTGTGTTCTGGTGGATGAGGCTGGATCTTGTCTTTCTTGTGGGCAGGTCCACATCTGGTGGTGTGTTTTGGGGTGTCTGTGGACTTACTATGATTTTAGGCAGCCTCTCTGCTAATGGGTGGGGTTGTGTTCTTTTCTTGCTAGTTGTTTGGCATAGGGTGTCCAGCACTGTAGCTTGCTGGTTTTTGAGTGAAGCTGGGTACTGACGTTGAGATGGAGATCTCTGGGAGATTTTTGCCGTTTGATATTATGTGGAGCTGGGAGGTCTCTTGTGGACCAGTGTCCTGAAGTTGGCTCTCCCACGTCAGAGGCACAGCACTGACTCCTGGCTGCAGCACCAAGAGCCCCTCATCCACATGGCTCAGAATAAAAGGGAGAAAAAGTAGAAAGAAAGAATTAGTAGAAGTAGAAAGAAAGAAAGAAAGAGAAAGGAAGAGAGGAGGGGGGAGTGAGGAAGGAAGGCAGGAAGGAGGGAAGGAAGGAAAAAAAGAAAGAAGATAAAATAAAATAAAGTAAGATAAAATATAATAAAGTTATTAAAATAGAAATAATTATTAAGAAAAAAAATTTTTTTAAAAAGCAAAACGGACGGATAGAACCCTAGGACAAATGGTGGAAGCAAAGCTATACAGACAAAATCTCACACAGAAGCATACACATACACACTCACAAAAAGAGGAAAAGGGGGAAAAAATCATAAATCTTGCTCTCGAAGTCCACCTCCTCAATTTGGGATGATTCGTTGTCTAAAGGAGGGAAGGAAGGAAGGAAGCGAGGGAGGGAGGAAGGAAGGAAAGAAAGAAAGAAAGAAAGAAAAGATAAAGTAAAATAAAATAAAGTTATTAAAAAATAATTATTAAGAAAAAAAATTAAAACAAAAAAAACCAGACAGATAGAACCCTAGGACAAATGGTGGAAGCAAAGCTATACAGACAAAATCTCACACAGAAGCATACACATACACACTCACAAAAAGAGGAAAAGGGGAAAAAATCATAAATCTTGCTCGCAAAGTCCACCTCCTCAATTTGGGGTGATTTGTTGTCTATTCATGTATTCCACAGATGCAGGGTACATCAAGTTGATTGTGGAGCTTTAATCCACTGCTTCTGAGGCTGCTGGGAGAGATTTCCCTTTCTTTTTTGTTCACACAGCTCCTGGGGTCCAGCTTTGGATTTGGCCCCGCCTCTGCGTGTAGGTCGCCGGAGGGTGTCTGTTCTTCACTCAGACAGAACGGGGGTTAAAGGAGCAGCTACTTCAGGGACTCTGGCTCACTCAGGCCGGGGGGGAGGAAGGGGCACAGAGTGCGGGGCAGGCCTGCGGCGGCAGAGGCCGGCGTGATGCTGCACCAGCCTGAGGCGCGCCGTGCATTCTCCCGGGGAAGTTGTCACTGGATCCCGGGACCCTGGCAGTGGCAGGCTGCACAGGCTCCCCAGAAGGGGGGTGTGCATAGTGACCTGTGCTCGCACACAGGCTCCTTGGTGGTGGCAGCAGCAGCAGCCTTAGCGTCTCATTCCCATCTCTGGGGTCCGCGCTTTTAGCCGCGGCTCGCGCCCGTCTCTAGAGCTCCTTTAAGCAGCGCTCTTAATCCCCTCTGCTTGCGCACCAGGAAACAAAGAGTGTAGAAAAAGTCTCTTGCCTCTTCGGCAGGTCCACACTTTGCCCCGGACTCCCTCCCGGCTAGCCGTGGTACACTAACCCCCTGCAGGCTGTGTTCACTCTGCCAACCCCAGTCCTCTCCCTGCGCTGGGACCGAAGCCCGAGCCTCAGCTCCCAGCCCCGCCCGCCCCGGTGGGTGAGCAGACAAGCCTCTCGGGCTGGTGAGTGCCGGTCGGCAGCAATCCTCTGTGCGGGGATCTCTCCGTTTTGCCCTCCGCACCCCTGTTGCTTTGCTCTCCTCCGCGGCCCCGAAGCTTTCCCCCTCCGCCACCCGCAGTCTCCGCCCGCGAAGGGGCTTCCTATTGTGTGGAAACGTTTCCTCCTTCACAGCTCACTCCCACTGGTGCAGGTCCCGTCCCTATCGTTTTGTCTCTGTTTATTCTTTTTCTTTTGCCCTACCCAGGTACGTGGGGAGTTTCTTGACTTTTGGGAGGTCTGAGTTCTTCTGCCAGTGTTCAGTAGGTGTTCTGTAGGAGTTGTTCCACGTGTAGATGTATTTTTGGTGTATCTGTGGGGAGGAAGGTGATCTCCGCGTCTTACTCTTCCGCCATCTTCCCCTTGTCCCCCTGTTTGTAGATTTTTTGATGATGGCCATTCTGACTGGTGTGAGGTGATACCTCATTGTAGTTTTGATTTGCATTTCTCTAATGATTAGTAATGTTGAGCATCCTTTCATGTGTTTGGTGGCAATCTGTATATCTTCCTTGGAGAAATGTCTATTTAGGTCTTCTGTCCATTTTTGGGTTGGGTTGTTTGTTTTATTGATATTGAGCTGCATGAGCTGCTTGTAAATTTTGGAGATAAATCCTTTGTCAGTTGCTTTGTTTACAAATATTTTCTCCCATTCTGAGGCTTGTCTTTCTGTCTTGTTTATGGTTTCCTTTGCTGTGCAAAAGCTTTGAAGTTTCATTAGGTCGCATTTGTTTGTTTTTATTTCTGTTTCTCTAGAAGGTAGGTCAAAAGGGATCTTGCTGTGATTTATGTCAAAGAGTGTTCTGCCTATTTTTTCCTCTAAGAGTTTTATACTGTCTGGCCTTACATTTAGGTCTTTAATCCACTTTAAGTTTATTTTTGTGTATGGTGTTAGGGAGTGTTCTAATTCCATTCTTTTATATGTAGCTGTCCAGTTTTCCTAGCACCACTTACTGAAGAGGGTGTCTTTTCTCCACTGTATATTCTTGCCTCTTTTATCAAAAATAAGGTGACCATATGTGCGTGGGTTTATCTCTGGGCTTTCTATCCTGTTCCATTGATCTATCTTTCTGTTTTTGTGCCAGTACCATACTGTCTTGATTACTACAGCTTTGTAGTATAGTCTGAAGTCTGGGAGCCCGATTCCTCCAGCTCCATTTTTCTTTCCCAAGATTGCTTTGGCTATTCGGGGTCCTTTGTGTTTCCATACAAATTGTGAAGTTTTTTGTTCTAGTTCTGTGAAAAATGCCACTGGTAGTTTGATAGGGATTGTATTAAATCTGTAGATTGCTTTGGGTAGTATAGTCATTTTCACAATGTTGATTCTTCCAATCCAAGAACATGGTATATCTCTCCATCTGTATGTATCATTTTTAATTTCTTTCATCAGTGTCTTAGAATTTTCTGCATACAGGTCTTTTGTCTCCCTAGGTAGGTTTATTCCTAGATATTTTATTCTTTTTTGTTGCAGTGGTAAATGGGAGTGTTTTCTTAATTTCTCTTTCAGATTTTTCATTATTAGGTTATAGGAATTCAAGAGATTTCTGTGCATTAATTTTGTATCCTGCTACTTTACCAAATTCATTGGTTAGCTCTAGTAGTTTTCTGGTAGCATCTTTAGGATTCTCTGTGTATAGTATCATGTCATCTGCAAATAGTGATAGCTTTACTTCTTCTTTTATGATTTGGATTTCTTTTATTTCTCTTTCTTCTCTGATTGCTGTGGCTAAAACTTCCAAAACTATGTTGAATAATAGTGGTGAGAGTGGCAACCTTGTCTTGTTCCTGACCTTAGTGGAAATGGTTTCAGTTTTTCACCCTTGAGAATGATGTTTGCTGTGGGTTTGTCATATATGGCCTTTATTGTGTTGAGGTAAGTTCCCTCTATGCCTACTTTCTGGAAGATTTTTATCATAAACGGGTGTTGAATTTTGCCGAAAGATGTTTCTTCATCTATTAAGATTATATCGTTTTTTTCCTTCGATTTTTAATATGGTGTATCACATTGATTGATTTGTGTATATTGAAGAATCCTTGCATTCCTTGGATAAACCCCACTTGATCATGGTGTATGATCCTTTTACTGTGCTGTTGGATTCTGTTTGCTAGTATTTTGTTGAGGATTTTTGCATCCATGTTCATCAGTGATATTGGCTTGTAGTTTTCTTTCTTTGTGACATCTTTGTCTGGTTTTGGTATCAGGGTGATGGTGTCCTCGTAGTACTAGTTTGGGAGTGTTCCTCCCTCTGCTATATTTTGGAAGAGTTTGAGAAGGAGAAGTGTTAGCTATACTCTAAATGTTTGATAGAATCTGGTCCTGGGCTTTTGTTTGTTAGAAGATTTTTAATCACAGTCTCAATTTCAGTGCTTGTGATTGGTCGGTTTATATTTTGTATTTCTTCCTGGTTCAGTCTCGGAAGGTTGTGCTTTTCTAAGAATTTGTCCATTTCTTCCTGGTTTTCCATTTTATTGGCATATAGTTGCTTGTAGTAATCTCTCATGATCCTTTGTATTTCTGCAGTGTGAGTTGTTACTTCTCATTTTTCATTTCTAAATCTATTGATTTGAGTCTTCTCCCCTTTTTTCTTGATGAGGCTGGCTAATGGTTTATCAATTTTGTTTATCTTCTCAAAGAACCAGCTTTTAGTTTTATTGATCTTTGCTATTGTTTCCTTCATTTCTTTTTCATTTATTTCTGATCTGATCTTTTTGATTTCTTTCCTTCTGCTAACTTTGAGTGTTTTTTGTTCTTCTTTCTCTAATTGCTTTAGGTGTAAGGTTAGGTTGTTTATTTGAGATTTTTCTTGTTTCTTGAGGTAGGATTGTATTGCTATAAGCTTTCCTCTTAGAACTGCTTTTGCTACATTCCCTAGGTTTTGGGTTGTTGTGTTTTAATTGTCATTTGTTTCTAGAATATATTGATTTCTTCAGTGATCTCTTGGTTATTTAGTAGTGTATTGTTAGGCTCCATGTGTTTGTATTTTTACAGATTTTTTTCTGTAATTGATACCTAGTCTCATAGCGTTGTGATCAGAAAAGATACTTGATACAATTTCAATTTTCTTAAATTTATCAAGGCTTGTTTTGTGACACAAGATATGATCTGTCCTGGAGAATGTTCCATGAGCACTTAAGAAACAAGTGTATTCTGTTGTTCTTGGACAGAATGTCCTATAAATATCAATTAAGTCCATCTTGTTTAATGTATCATTTAAAGCTTGTGTTTCCTTATTTATTTTCATTTTGGGTGATCTGTCCATTGATGAAAGTAGGGTGTTAAAGTTCCCTACTATGATTGTGTTACTGTTGATTTCCCCTTTTATGGCTGTTAGCATTTGCTTTATGTATTGAGGTGCTCCTATGTTGGGTGCGTAAATATTTACAATTGTTATATCTTCTTCTTGGATTGATCCCGTGATCACTATGTAGTGTCCTTCTTTGTCTCTTGTAATAGTCTTTATTTTAAAGTCTATTTTGTCTGATATGAGAATTGCTACTCCAGCTTTCTTTTGATTTCCATTTGCATGGAATAAGTTTTTCCATCCCCTCACTTTCAGTCTGTATGTGTCCCTAGGTCTGAAGTGGGTCTCTTGTAGACAGCATTTATATGGGTCTTGTTTTTGTATCCATTCAGCCAGTCTGTGTCTTTTGGTTGGAGCATTTACATTTAAGGTAGTTATTGCTATGTATGTTCCTATTACCATTTTCTTAATTGCTTTGGGTTTGTTATTGTAGGTCTTCTCCTTCTCTTGTGTTTCCTGCATAGAGAAGTTCCTCTGGCATTTGTTTAAAGCTGGTTTGGTGGTGCTGCATTCTCTTAGCTTTTACTTGTCTGTAAAGGTTTTAATTTCTCCATCAAATCTGAATGAGATCCTTGCTGGGTAGAGTAATCTTGGTTGTAGGTTTTTCCCTTTCATCACTTTAAATATGTCCTGCCGCTCCCTTCTGGCTTGCAGAGTTTCTACTGAAAGATCAGTTGTTAACCTTAGGGGGATTCCCTTGTGTGTTATTTGTTGTTTTTCCCTTGCTGCTTTTAATATGTTTTCTTTGTATTTAATTTTTGACAGTTTGAGTAATATGTGTCTTGGCATGTTTCTCCTTGGATTTATCCTGTATGGGACTCTCTGTGCTTCCTGGACTTAGTTGAGTATTTCCCTTCCCATATTAGGGAAGTTTTCAACTATAATCTCTTCAAATATTTTCTCAGTCCCTTTCTTTTTCTCTTCTTCTTCTGGGACCCCTATAATTCGAATGTTGGTGCATTTAATGTTGTCCCAGAGGTATCTGAGACTGTCCTCAATTCGTTTCAGTCTTTTTCTTTATTCTGCTCTGCAGTAGTTATTTCCATTATTTTATCTTCCAGGTCACTTATCCATTCTTCTGCCGCAGTTATTCTGCTATTGATTCCTTCTAGAGAATTTAAAATTTCATTTATTGTGTTGTTCATCATTGTTTGTTTGCTCTTTAGTTCTTCTAGGTCCTTGTTAAACGTTTCTTGTATTTTCTCCATTCTATTTCCAAAATTTTGGATCGTCTTTACTATCATTACTCTGAATTTTTTTTTCAGGTAGACTGCGTATTTCCTCTTCATTTGTTTGGTCTGGTGGGTTTTTGCCTTGCTCCTTCATCTGCTGTGTGTTTTTCTGTTTTCTCATTTTGCTTAACTTACTGTGTTTGGAGTTTCCTTTCTGAAGGCTGCAGGTTCATAGTTCCTGTTGTTTTTGGTGCCTGTCCCCAGTGGCTAAGGTTGTTTCATTGGGTTGTGTAGGCTTTGTGGTGGAGGGGACTGGTGCCTGTGTTCTGGTGGATGAGGCTGGATCTTTTCTTGTGGGCAGGTCCACGTCTGGTGGTGTGTTTTAGGGTGTCTGTGACCTTTTTAGGACTTTAGGCAGCCTCTCTGCTAATGGGTGGGCTTGTGTTCCTGTCTTGCTAGTTGTTTGGCTTGGGTTGTCCAGCACTGTAGCCTGCTGGTCGTTGAGTGGAGTTGGGTCTTAGCATTGAGATCGAAATCTCTGGGAGAGCTTTTGCTGTTTGATATTACATGGAGCCAGAAGGTCTCTGGTTGACCAGTGTCCTGCACTCAGCTCTCCCACCTCAGAGGCACAGGCCTGACACCCAGCCGGAGCACCAAGATCCTGTCAGCCAGATGGCTCAGGAGAAAAGGGAGAAAAAAGAAAGAAAGAAAGAAAAAATAAAATAAAGTTATTAAAATGAAAAATTTTTTAAAGTATTTAAAAAAATTTTAAAGTATTAAAAAAATAAAGAAGAGAGCAACCAAACCAAAAAACAAATCCACCAACAATAACAAGGGCTAAAAAATATCCTAAAAAAAGACAAAAAACCCCCAAAAACAGACAGACCCTAGGACAAATTGTAAATGCAAAGCTATACAGACAAAATCACACAAAGAAGCATACACATACACACTCACAAAAAGAGAAAAAGGAAAAAAATATATATATTAAAAAAGGAAGAGAGCAACCAAATCAATAAACAAATCTACCAATGCTAAAAAACTCTAAATACTAAACTACAGTAAACATAAAACCAGAAACAAATTAGATGCAGAAAGCAAACCCCCAAGTCTACAGTTGCTCCCAAAGCTTACCGCCTCAATTTTGGGATGATTCGTTGTCTATTCAGGTATTCCACAGATGCAGGGTACATCAAGTTGATTGTGGAGATTTAATCCACTGCTCCTGAGGCTGCTGGGAGAAATTTCCCTTTTTCTTCTTTGTTCTCACAGCTCCTGGGGTTCAGCTTTGGATTTCGCCCTGCCTCTGCGTTTAGGTCACCGGAGGTCATCTATTCTTCACTCAGGACGGAGTTAAAGTAGCAGCTGATTAGGGTGGTCTGGCTTGCTTAGGCCCGGGGATGAGAGGGGTATAGAATGCAGGGCGAGCCTGTGGCGGCAGAGGCCAGTGTGACGTTGCAACAGCCTGAGGCACGCTGTGTGCTCTCCTGGGGAACTTGTCCCTGGATCATGGGACCCTGGCAGTGGTGGGCTGTACAGGCTCCCGGGAGGGGAGGTGTGGATAGTGACCTGTGCTTGCTCATAGGCTTCTTGGTGGCTGCAGCAGCAGACTTAGCGCTTCATGCCCGTCTCTGGTGTCTGCACTGATAGACGCGGCTCACGCCCGTCTCTGGAGCTCGTTTATGCGGTGCTCTGAATCTCTTCTCCTCGCACACCCTGAAACAATGGTCTCTTGCCTCTTAGGCAGTTCCAGACTTTTTCCCGGACTCCCTCCGGGCTAGTTGTGGCATACTAGCCCCCTTCAGGCTGTGTTCACGCAGGCAACCCCAGTCCTCTCCCTGGGATCTGAACTCCAAAGCCGGAGCCTCAGTTCCCAGCCCCCACCCGCCCTGGCAGGTGAGCAGACAAGCCTCTTGGGCTGGTGAGTGCTGGTTGGCACCGATCCTCTGTGTGGGAATCTCTCCGCTTTGCCCTCTGCACCCCTATTGCTGTGTTCTCCTCCGTGGCTCCGAAGCTTCCCCCATCCCGCCCACCCGCCATCTCCACCAGTGAAGGGGCTTCCTAGTGTGTGGAAACCTTTCCTCCTTCACAGCTCCCTCCCACTGGTGCAGGTCCCGTCCCTATTCTTTTGTCTCTGTTTTTTCTTTTTTCTTTTGCCCTACCCAGGTACATGGGGAGTTTCTTGCGTTTTGGGAAGTCTGAGGTCTTCTGCCGGCGTTCAGTAGGTGTTTTGTAGGAGTTGTTCCACCTGTAGATGTATTTCTTATGTATTTGTGGAGAGGAACGTGATCTCCACGTCTTACTCCTCTGCCATCTTGAAGGTCTCCTCGTATTATTTTTGCTAACACCCTTTTGAAACTAAAAAGCAACTGTATGAATCCTGTGAATTAATTTATAAGTAGAGATGTTGAACGGTTTTGGAAATATATGCATCTTATAAATCAAAGCCTGTTTAGCAAGTAGGTTAATTTTTTTTTAACATCTTTATTGGAGTATGATTGCTTTACATTGTTGTGTTTGTTTCTGTTGTATAACAAAGTGAATCAGCTATACGTATACATATATCCCCATATCCCCTCCCTCTTGCCTCTCCCTCCCACCCTCCCTATCCCACTCCTCTAGGTGGTCACAAAGCACCGAGCTGATCTCCCTGTGCTGTGCGGCTGCTTCCCACTAGCTATCTATTTTACATTTGGTAGTGTATATATGTCCATGCCACTCTCTCACTTCGTCCCAGCTTACCCTTCCCCCTCCCCCTGTCCTCAAGTCCATTCTCTACGTCTGCGTCTTTATTCCTGTCCTGCCCCTAGGTTCTTCAGAACCATTTTTTTTTTAGATTCCATATATATGTGTTAGCATACGATATTTGTTCTTCTCTTTCTGACTTCACTGTGTATGACAGACTCTAGGTCCATCCCCCTCACTACAAATAACTCAATTTCGTTTCTTTTTATGGCTGAGTAATATTCCATTGTATATATGTGCCACGTCTTTATCCATTCATCTGTCGATGGACAGTTAGGTTGCTTCCATGTCCTGGCTATTGTAAATAGTGCTGCAATGAACATTGTGTTACATGACAAGCAGGTTAATATTGTATTAGATAAATTGTTGTTTTATGGCAGGTATTAACACATTCACAGTGTTTCATTTCAACTGTGAATTGTTTTTATTTTTATTTTTTGGACCTCAGATTCGATGAGGAGACGGTAGAGTGTTCTCCCTCATTTTGTTCAGATTTTCCAAGGAATGCATACAAGGGTGTCATCATCGATCCAAGCACGTGCTGGGCCACTGCAGAACCCAACAGGGCAGGCCGTGTGGCTCCGCCGAGGAGTCAGTGACCCCCAAGTACTCCAACAGCCTGGGGAATCCACAGCCCCCAGGCCACTCAGCAAGAGGAACAGTCAATCCATGCTTGAAGCCACTGGGCCCATCTGAGGAAAACCTAATATCCAGTGGCACATCTTGGGGTGCTTGAAGGCCTACTGTCCTGAGGTATCCACAGCCACGCTCGGCACCCTGGGCCTACCTCACTTCTTCCAGGTCTCCCTACCACCTCCAGTCCTCAGGCCATGCGAAGGTCTTCTTGTCTTCGCCGACAGCCAGGCTTGCCCAGCAAGTGCACCTGAGAAGTAGACAGAAATCACACAGGCTTCAGAATTGGACCTGGGTCCTCAGAGAACACGATTCAGGCAAACATTTACCTGGGCGTGAGCCCTGTACCTGCTTCCCAAGTACCTCTATCACTTAGGAGAACTGAATGCATGTCTGACAGCACAACTGCAGGATGGTAGGCACGTAGGTGGGCCTGCGTGTGAGAGGGTGTATGTGTGTGCGCGTGCGTGCATCTGTGATTGCGTGTATGGACGTGCTTGCGGGTTTCTGTGTGTGCCTCTGAATCTGCGTCTTGGTCTCTGTGTGTCCCTTTGCTCCTCTGCAGAGCCTCGAACAGTAAAAACCACACCTTATACACAGAGCCCTGGCCTTGGACCCTCCTACTGAATGGAGAAAGACCCCAGCTGCCTTCAAGAGGCCGCATGCAAACTTTGACCCCGATGGGCTGTTGAAATAGACCACGAGCTCCCACTCTCCAGCAGCCCCGCCTTCTGACCAAAGCACATAGACTTGAGGGACCGGCCTACCGGCCGTGGGTGTCACATGTGTGTGGACCTGGAGACCCTGCCAGCTACAAGCACATCTGATGTGTACTTGGGGCCACTCCCAGCGCTTCCAGGAACAAGGGAGCCTCCCGTGGGCAAGCTGACACCTCCCTGCAGCTGGCTACAGGCAAGATGCAGCCTGTCTTCCTCTCAAGGGGCCAAAGGAATTCAGCCCAGGTGCCACTTCAGGCCAACTAGGCCAGATCACCTTCTGGGGACCTGCAGGGACGCCGACCACGGGAAGCAGTGGTCTTCAGTAACCATGACCCAGAGTCAAACCCCACGGTGGAAACTAGGCCACCTTCCCGGCCACGTTCCGGCCAGCTCCCCAGCCAGCAGGATGTGTGGCCCTGACCCCCGAGGAAACGCTCAAACACTCAAATGCTCGACAGCCTTGTCCCACGTGCCCTTCTCCTGCCCACAGGGCAACTCGACCCGACTGAAAGCCACAGATGCCATGCAAACACGCGGACACTGAGCACCAGGGAAGACAGCAAGCATGTCTGCTTTGATGACGGCAACCCCACCCCATGCATCCTGGCACCTCTCCTCCGACACAGAGACACTACTGAGGACCTCACAGAGATCCAAGGCGCTGTCCACGAGGACCACAGAAAGACTTCAAATGGAAGACCTTTGCCACGCGAGGGGACCTGGAACCCTGAAAGGGAGCAAGTGGCTGTCCACGGCAGCTGTAAATTGTTGTTTTTACATGACACGGTATTGTTTTTCAAACCTAGCTCAGTTTCTATCCATAGCTTCCCTGAACTGTACAAAGACTTCATTCAGTGACCTGTGGAGCACAAAAATATTGATTTTTGTCCCAATGAATTGAGACTGCTTGTACACTTTTGGAGAAATATGTGAATTTATAAAGATTTTGTATATACTTGTTTAGAAAATTGATTACATCCTTTGATGCACAGAAGTTTTTAAGTTAGATATAGTCTCATTTGTCTATTTTTGTTTGTATTGCTTGTGCTTTTGGTGTCATTTCCAAGAAATCATTGCCAAATCCAGTATTATGAAGCTTTTCCCCTATGTTTTCTTCTTGGAGTTTTATGGTTTGGGGTCTTAAATTTAGGTCTTTAATCCATTTTTAGCTGATTTTTTATATGGTGTTAGGTAAGCATCCAACTTAATTCTTTTGCATGTGGCTAACCAGTTTTCCCAGCACTATTTGTTGAAGAAAGTGTTCTTTCCCACATTGAGTGGTCCTGGCACCTTTGTCCTGTAAGCCTTTTAATGACTTCATAATATTTCATGTAATGGATATGTTATACTCTAATTGTTTTGTTTCCAGATTTTTGTTACAGTGTTTACTGTGGTAAACATTCTTGTGCATATGTCCTTATGGACTGGTGCTTTAACTGCTATGGGAGTTAGGTGTGGGGTTGCTGAATCAAGGGAATATATACTTTTATTTTTTGATAAATTTTGCAAGATTAAAATATTTCAAGATTACTTTTCCAAAAGGCAGTAACACTTTACATTTCTGTCAGCAGTGTTTGAGAGCAGCAGGATTCTTCTTTTATCCTAGGACCATTGGTATCAGGAAGGCCTCTCCCAGGGGAGGGATCACATATATGACTAAGAAAAATAAAGATGTTTCTCTATATCATTATATATGTTAGTGCTTAACATTTAAATGCATAAAGAGTCCCCTATTCTCATTTTCCATAACCTCAAGAAGCCTACTGAGTAGGAGGAAAGAGGATTGATCTGGGTTGCAATTAGAGTTCTGTGATTAACTGGCACTTAACCTATAAAGGTAGAATCACTTGATATGGAAAAACCATGGACTTGGGTGACAAACCTGGCTTCAAAGCCTTGTGACAAGTCAGCTTCCCAGCCTTTTGCTGTATGATCCTGGGCAAATGACTACCTTTCAGAACAGGTCTCTTCACTTATAAAGGATGTTCGCACATTTGCTGTTGACACTTTAAAAATGTACTGTTGAGGTTTACAAAGAAAAAAGTGTGCAGTTGGTATTACTCAAATGCTGGCTTAGTCCATTTGGGCTGCTATAGCAAAATGCCACACACGGAGAAGCTTATACACAACAGGCATTGATTTCTCACACTTCTGGGGGCTGGAAGTCTGGGATCAGTGTGGTTGGATGAGGGCCCTCTTCCAGGTCTCAGACTTCTTATTGTGTCCTCTTATGGCAGAATGTGCTAGGGAGCTCTCTGGAGCCTTTTTTTTTTTTTTTTTTAATAATTGCTTTACAATGGTGTGTTAGTTTCTGCTTCATAACAAAGTGAATCAGTCATACATAAACATATGTTCCCATATGTCTTCCCTCTTGCGTCTCCCTCCCTCCCACCCTCCCTATCCCACCCTCCAGGCTGTCACAAAGCACCGAGCCAATATCCCTGTGCCATGCGGCTGCTTCCCACTAGCTACCTACCTTACTATGTTTGTTAGTGTGTATATGTCCATGACTCTCTCTCGCCCTGTCACAGCTCACCCTTCCCCCTCCCCATAACCTCAAGGTCCTAGCCCTGTTCATGGGGATTCCACCCTCATGACTGAAGCAGCTCCCAAAGGCCCTACCTACCAATACCATAACCTTTGGAGGTTAGGATTTCAACATGAATTTTGGGAAGAAACAAACATTCAGACCATTCAAGTACCATAATCTGTTATTAAAATAGTTATCAAAATAAACTGTTAAAGGCAAAACCATGGAGACAGTACAAAATTGAGTGATTGCCGGGGGTTGAAGGGGGAGAGATGAATAGGCGAGCACAGAGGATTTTTAGGGCAGTGAAAATACTGTAGGATGCCATAATGATGGGTTCATGCCATCATAAATTTGTCCAAACCCATAGAATATATAACATCAAGAGGCAAGTGTAATGTAAACTATAGATTTTGGTGATAACGATATATCAGTGTAGGTTCCTCAGTTGCAAGGAATGTTCTGCTCTGATGGGGATGTTGATAATGGGGGAGGCTATGCATGTGGGGGGCGCAGGGCATATAAAAATCTCTGTACCTTCCCCTCAGATTTGCTATGAACCTCAAACTGCTCTAAAAGGTATTATTTTTTTAAATTGTTTATGATCACCTAGTAAGTCTGGTTAACATCCGCCACCATACACAGTTACAAATTTTTTCTTGTGATGAGAACTTTCAAGATTCACTCTCTTAGCAACTTTCAAATATGTAACATGGTTTTATTAACTACAGTCACCATGCTGTACATTACACCCCCATGACTTATTTTATAACGGGAATTTTTTACCTTTTGAGCCCCTTCACCCATTTCTCCCACCCCGCACTCCCTGTTCCTCTGTATCTATGAACTGGGTTTTTTTTTTTCCTGTTTTTTTTTTTAAAGATTCCACATATAAGTGAGATCACGTAGTATTTGTCTTTCTCTGTCTGACTTATTTCACTTAGCATAATGCCCTCAAGGTCCATCGATGTTGTCACAAATGGCAGGATTTCCTTCTTTTTGATGGTTGAATAACATTCCATTGTGTGTGTGTGTACACGCGCACACACACATATTATGTGTGTGTGTGTGTGTGTATATATATCACATTTTCTTTATTCATCCATTTGTGGACACTGAGGTTGTTTTCATATCTTGGCTATTGTAAGTAATGCTGCAATGAACATGGGTTACAAATATCTTTTCAAGTTAGTGTTTTTGTTTTCCTTGGGTAAAGCCCCTGAAGTAGAATTGCTGTATCATGTGATAGTTATATTTTTAACTTTTTGAGGAACATCTATACTGTTTTCCATAGTGGCTGTACTGATTTACATTCCCACCAATAGTGCGCAAGGGTTCCCTTTTCTCTGCATCCTCACCAGTGCTTCTCAGTACCTTTTCATTTACTTCTTGGCCAGCTGTATGTCTTCTTTGTAAAAGTGTTTATTCAGATCCTCTGCCCATTTTTTAATTGGATTGTTTGGGGGATTTTTTTTGCCATTGAATTGTATGTGTTCTTTATATATTTTGGATATTAACCCCTTATCAGATATATGATTTGCAAATAATTTCTCCCATTCTGTAGGTTGCCTTTTCATTTTGTTGGTAGTTTTCTTTGCTATGTAGAAGTTTTTTAGTTTGATGTAGTTCCACTTGCTTATTTTCACTTTTGTTGGCTTTGCTTTTGGTGCCAAATCCAAAGAATCATCACCAAGACCAATGTCAAGGAGTTGACTATGTTTTCCTCTAGTTTTATGGTTTCAGGTCTTATGTTCAAGTCTTTAATCCATTTTGTGTTAATTTTTGTGTATGGTGTAAGATAGTGGTCCAGTTTCTTTCTTTTGTAAATGTCTGTCCAGTTTCCCCAGGACCATTTATTGAAGAGGCTGTCCTTTCCCCATTGTGTATATCTATCTATCTATATACATTTTAAAAATTGAAGTATAGTTGACTTACAATATTATATTAGTTTCAGGTGTACAATGTACTGATTCAATATTTTTATAGATTACACACCATAATAAAGGTATTGACTATGTTCCCTGTGCAGCATATTACATCCCTGTGACTTATTCATTTTATAACCCATTGTATATTCTTGTCTCCTTTATCATAAATCAGTTGACCATATATGTGTAGGTTTATTTGTGGGATCTCTATTCTGTTCCATTGATCTATGTGTCTGTATGACAGTACCATACTGTTTTGATTGTTATAGCTTTGTAATGTAGTTTGAAACCAGGGAACATGATCCCATCAGCTTTGTTCTTTCTCAAGATTGTTTTGGCTATTTGGAGTCTTTGGTGTTTCCATACAAATTTTAGGATTGTGTATTCTATTTCTGTGAAAAATGCCATTGGAATTTTGATAGAGATTTTATTAAATCTGTACATTGGTTTGGGCAGTGTGGACATTTTAACAATACTAATTCTTCTAATCCATGAGCATAGTATATCTCTCCCTTTGTTTGTGTCTTCTTCAATTTCTTTCATCAATGTCTTATGGCTTTCATTCTACAGGTTTGTCACCTCCTTGGTTAAATTTATTCCTAGGTATCTTTTTCTTTTTGATGCAACTGTAAATGGGATTGTTTTCTTAACTTCTCTTTCTGATAGTTTATTAGTGTATACAAAAGCAACAGATTTTTGTATATTCATTTTGTATCCTGCAACTTTAAACTGAATTCCTTTATTCTAAAAGTTATTTGATGGAGTCTTTAGGGTTTTCTCTTTGTATAATATCATGTCATCTGCAAATAGTGACAGTTTTACTTCTTCCTCTCCTATTTGGATGCCTTTATCTCTTTTTCTTGGTTAATTGCTCTTGCTAGGATTTCCAACACTATGTTGAATAAAAGTGGTGAGAATGGGCATCCTTGTCTTGTTCCTGATCTTAGAAGAAAAGCTTTCAGCTTTTCACCATTGAGTATGATGTTAGCTATGGACTTGTTGTATATGGCCTTTATTATGTTGAGGTATGTACCCTCTATATCCGCTTTGTTGAGAGTTTTTAATCATCAATGGATGCCGAATTTTGTCAAATGCTTTTCTGCATCTATTGAGATGACCATATGATTTTTTTTGAATTTAAGTTGATATTTTTATTCAGCAGGTTCTTATTAGTTATTTATTTTATACATATTAATGTATATATGTCAATCCCAATCTCCCAATTCATCCCACCAGCACCCCCCAACACCCCGCTTTCCCCTCTTGGTGTCCATACATTTGTTCTCTCCATCTGTGTCAACCATATGATTTTTATCCTTCATTTTGTTAATGTGTATCACATTGATTGACTTCTGGATATTGAATCATCCTTGCATCCCTTGAATAAATCCTGCTTGACCATAGTGTATGATTGTTTAAATGTATTGTTAAATTTGGTTTGCTAATATCTTGTTGAGGATTTTTGCATCTATGTTCATCAGGAATATTAGTCTGTTATTTTCTTTTCTTGTGGCATCCTTGTCTGATTTTGGTATCAGGGTAGTGTTTGCCTTGTAAAATGAGTTTGGAAGTGTTCCTTCCTATTTTTTGGAAGCGTTTGAGAAGGACTGGTATTAATTCTTCTTTAAATGTTTGGTAGAATTCACCAGTGAAGTGCTTGTTTGGTCCTGGATTTTGTTTGTTGGGAGGAACAAAGTCTTAATTTTTAAAAAATAGACTATTCCTGGGAAAGTTATAAAACATCAAAAAGAAATAAGGAAAATAAATGCAGTGGCATTGCACATTAAGTTTTATGTTTATTAAGAAAACTTATGGGGTAATTGTTCAAATAGCTTTTCTGAAGGTTATACCTATACTGTTTGTTATATTTTCTCAATTCTGATATACTACTATATTTGTACATATATTTCTCAGTCATTAGTTAGTCATAAAGAGGTTCTCTTTTAGTAACAGCTTTATTGAGATACAATTCACATACCATATAATTCATCTATTGAAAGTGTATAATTCAGTGGATTTTACTATATTCACATGCAGCCATCACCACAGTTGATTTTAGAACATTTTCATATCCCCCCCAAAGCACCCCCTCTCTAGGCAATCAAAAATCTGCTTTGTGTTTCTTTAGATTTGCCTATTCTGGATACTTCATGTAAATGCAATCATATAATATGTGGTCTTTTGTGACAGGCTTCTTTTATTAGCATAATGTTTTCAAGGTTCATCTAGGTTCTAGCATGCATCAGTAATTCACTCATTTTTATGTCCAAATAATATTCCATTAGATATACTATGTTTTATCCATTTATCATTTGCTGGGCATTTGCATTGTTTCTACTTTTTGGCTATTATGAATAATGCTGCTATGAACATTCATATACAAGTTTTTGTATGGACATCGGTTTTCATTTCTCGTGAGTATGTACCTAGGAGTGGAATTGCTAGGTCTTTGGTCACCCTTTAACTTTTTAGGAACTGCCAGACTGTTTTCCAAAGCAACAGTACGATTTTACATCCCCACTAGCAGTGTATGAGGGTCCCAATTTCTCCATATTTTTACCAACACTCGTTTTTATCTGTGTTATTTATTATAGGCATCTTAGTGGGTATGATGTGGTATCTCATGGTTTTGATTTGCATCTTCCTGATGGCTAAAGGTTTTGAACATCTTTTCATGTACTTGGCCTTTCTTCTTTTAGATAACTTACCTATTTTTAAATTGGGTTGATTAGGTTGTTGGGTCTTTTATTATACAAGTCCCTTGTCAGATGTATGATTTGCAAAAACTTTCTCCTGGTTCTCTCTTTTTTTTTTTGAATTTTATTTTCTTTATTTTTTTATATAGCAGGTTCTTATTAGTTATCCATTTTATCCATATTAGTGTATATATGTCAATCCCAATCTCCCAATTCATCACACCACCACCCACTACCATCACTTTCCCCCCTTGGTGTCTATACGTTTGTTCACTACATCTGTGTCTCAATTTCTGCGCTGCAAACTGGTTCATCTGTACCATTTTTCTAGGTTCCACATACATGTGTTAATATACAATATTTGTTTTTCTCTTTCTGACTTACTTCACTCTGCATGACAGTCTCTAGATCCATCCACGGCTCTACAAATGACTCAATTTCATTCATTTTTATGGCTGAGTAATATTCCATTGTATATATGTACCACATCTTCTAAAATCGTTCGTCTGTCAATGGGCATTTAGGTTGCTTCCATGTCCTGGTTATTGTAAATAGTGCTGCAATGAACATTCGGGTGCATGTGTCTTTTTGAATTATGGTTTTCTCAGAGTATATGCCCAGTAGTGGGATTGCTGGATCATATGGTAATTCTATTTTTAATTTTTTAAGGAACCTCCATACTGTTCTCTATAGTGGCTGTACCAATTTACATTCCCACCAAGAGTGCAAGAGGGTTCCCTTTTCTCCACACCCTCTCCAGCATTTGTTGTTTGTAAACTTTCTGATGATGCCCATTCGAACTGGTGTGAGGTGATACCTCATTGTAGTTTTGATTTGCATTTCTCTAATAATTAGTGATGTTGAGCAGCTTTTCATGTGCTTCTTGGACATCTGTATGGCTAAGACATTTCTTTGGAGAAATGTCTATTTAGGTCTTCTGCCCATTTTTGGATTGGGTTGTTTCTTTCTTTTCTTTTTTTTTTTTGCGGTACGTGGCCCTCTCACTGTTGTGGCCTCTCCCGTTGCGGAGCACAGGCTCCGGAAGTGCAGGCTCAGCGACCATGTCTCACGGGCCCAGCCACTGCCTGGCATGTGGGATCTTCCCGGACTGGGGCACGAACCCGCATCCCCTGCATCGGCAGGCGGACTCTCAACCACTGCGCCACCAGGGGAGCCCTGGGTTGTTTCTTTTTTAAATATGGAGCTGCATGAGCTGTTTATATATTTTGGAGATTAATCCTTTGTCCATTGATTCGTTTGCAAATATTTTCTCACATTCTGAGGGTTGTCTTTTCGTCTTGCTTGTAGTTCCTTTTGCTGTGCAAAAGCTTTTAAGTTTCATTAGGTCCCACTTATTTTTGTTTTTATTTCCATTACTCTAGGAGGTGGGTCAAAAAATATCTTGCTGTCATTTATGTCAAAGAGTGTTCTTCCTATGTTTTCCTCTAAGAGTTTTATAGTGTCCGGTCTTACATTTATGTCTCTAATCCATTTTGAGTTTACTTTATTTTATTTTTTAACATCTTTATTGGGGTATAATTGCTTTACAATGGTGTGTTAGTTTCTGCTTTATAACAAAGTGAATCAGTTATACATGTACATATGTTCTCATATGTCTTCACTCTTGTGTCTCCCTCCCTCCCACCCTCCCTATCCCATTGAGTTTATTTTTGTGTATGGTGTTAGGGAGTGTTCTAATTTCATTTTTTTACATGTACCTGTTCAGTTTTCCCAGCACCACTTATTGAAGAGGCTGTCTTTTCTCCATTGTGTATCCTTGCCTCCTTTGTCGTAGATTAGTTGACCATAGATGCATGGGTTTATCTCTGGGCTTTCTATCCTGTTCTATGGATCTATATTTCTGTTTTTGTGCCAGTACCATATTGTCTTGATTACTGTAGCTTTGTTGTATAGTCTGAAGTCAGGGGGTCTGATTCCTCCAGCTCTGTTTTTTTCCCTCAAGACTACTTTGGCTATTTGGGCTCTTTTGTGTCTCCATACAAATTTTAAGATTTTTTGTTCTAGTTCTGTAAAAAATGCCATTGGTAATTTGATAGGGATTGCATTGAATGTGTAGATCGCTTTGGGTAGTATAGTCATTTTCACATTATTGATTCTTCCAATCCAAGAACATGGTATATCTGTCCATCTGTTTGTATCATCTTTAATTTCTTTCATCAGTGTCTTATAGTTTTCTGCATACAGGTCTTTTGTTTTCCGAGGTAGGTTTATTCCTAGGCATTTTATTCTTTTTGTTGCAGTGGTAAATGGGAGTGTTTCCTTAATTTCTCTTTCAGATTTTTCATCATTAGTGTATAGGAATGCAAGAGGTTTTCTGTGCATTAATTTTGTATCCTGCAACTTTACCAAATTCATTGATTAGCTCTAGTAGTTTTCTGGAGGCATCTTTAGGATTCTCTGTGTATTGTGTCATGTCATCTGCAGACAGTGACAGTTTTACTTCTTCTTTTCCTATTTGTATTCCTTTTATTTCTTTTTCTTCTCTGATTGCTGTGGCTAGGACTTCCAAAACTATGTTGCATAATAGTGCTGAGAGTGGACATCCTTGTCTTGTTCCTGATCTTAGAGGAAATGCTTTCAGTTTTTCACTATTGAGAATGATATTTGCCATGGGTTTGTCATATATGGCCTTTATTATGTTGAGGTAGGTTCTCTCTATGCTCACTTTCTGGAGAGTTTTTATCATAAATGGGTGTTGAATTTTTTCAAAAGCTTTTTCTGCATTTATTGAGATGATCATTTGGTTTTTATTCTTCATTTTGTTAATATGGTGTTTCACATTGATTGATTTGCGTATACTGAAGAATCCTTGCATCCCTGGGATAAATCCCACTTGATCATGGTATATGTACCTTTTAATGTGTTGTTGAATTCTGTTTGCTAGTATTTTGTTGAGTATTTTTGCATCTATATTCATCAGTGATATTGGTCTGTAATTTTCTTTTTTTGTAGTATCTTTGTCTGGTTGTGGTATCAGGGTGATGGTGGCCTCATGGAATGAATTTGGGAGTGTTCCTTCCTCTGCAATTTTTTGGAAGAGTTTGAGAAGGATGGGTGTTAGCTCTTCTCTGAATGTTTGGTAGAATTCACCTGTGAAGCCATCTGGTCCTGGACTTTTCTTTGTTGGAAAATTTTTAATCACAGTTTCAGTTTCATTACTTGTGATTGGTCTGTTCATATTTTCTATTTCTTTCTGGTTCAGTCTTGGAAGGTTATATCTTTCTAAGAATTTGTCCATTTCTTCCAGGTTGTCCATTTTACTGGCATAGAGTTGCTTGTAGTAGTCTCTTAGGATGCTTTGTATTTCTGCGGTGTCTGTTGTAACTTCTCCTTTTTCATTTCTAATTTTATTGATTTGAGTCCTCTCCCTCCTTTTCTTGATGAGTCTGGCTAAAGGTTTATCAATTTTGTTTGCCTTCTCAAAGAACCAGCTTTTAGTTTTATTGATCTTTGCTATTGTTTTCTTTGTTTCTATTTCATTTATTTCTGCTCTGATCTTTATGGTTTCTTTCCTTCTACTAACTTTGTGTTTTGTTTGTTCTTCTTTCTCTAGTTCCTTTAGATGTAAGGTTAGATGATTTATTTGAGATGTTTGTTGTTTCTTGAGGTAGGATTGTATTGCTATAAACTTCCCTCTTAGAACTGCTTTTGCTGCATCCCATAGGTTTTAGATTGTCGTGTTTTCATTGTCATTTGTCTCTAGGTATTTGTTGATTTCCTCTTTGATTTCTTCAGTGATCTCTTGGTTATTTAGTAACGTATTGTTTAGCCTCCATGTGTTTGTGTTTTTTACTGGTTTTTCCCTGTAATTGATTTCTAATCTCATAGCATTGTGGTCAGAAAAGTTGCTTGATATGATTTCAAGTTTCTTAATTTCACTAAGGCTTGATTTGTGACCCAAGATATGATCTATCCTGGAGAATGTTCCATGCGCACTTGAGAAGAAAGTGTAATCTGCTGTTTTTGGATGGAATGTCCTATAAATATCAATTAAATCTATCTGGTCTATTGTGTCATTTAAAGCTCTTGTGTTTTCTTATTAATTTTCTGTTTGGATGATCTGTCCATTGGTGTAAATGAGGTGTTAAAGTCCCCCACTATTATTGTGTTACTGTCGATTTCCTCTTTTATAGCTGTTAGCAGTTGCCTTATGTATTGAGGTGCTCCTATGTTGGGTGCATATATATTTATAATTGTTACATCTTCTTCTTGGAGTGATCCCTTGGTCATTATTTAGTGTCCTTCCTTGTCTCTTTTAACATTCTTTATTTTAAAGTCTATTTTATCTGATATGATTATAGCTACTCCAGCTTTCTTTTGATTTCCATTGTCATGGAATATCTTTTTCCATCCCTTCATTTTCAGTCTGTATGTGTCCCTGCGTCTGAAGTGGGTCTCTTGTAGACAACATATGTATGGGTGTTGTTTTTGTATCCATTCAGCAAACCTGTGTCTTTTGGTTGGAGCATTTAATCCATTCACGTTTAAGATAATTATCGATATGTATGTTCCTATTACAGTTTTCTTAATTTTTTGGGTTTGTTTTTGTAGGTCCTTTTCTTCTCTTTTGTTTCCCACTTAGAGAAGTTCCTTTAGCATTTGTTGTAGAGCTTTGGTGGTGCTGAATTCTCTTAGCTTTTGCTTGTCTGGAAAGCTTTTGATTTCTGCATGGAATCTGAATGAGATCCTTTCCTGGTAGAGTAATCTTGGTTGTAGGTTATTCCCTTTCATCACTTTAAGTATATCATGCCACTCCCTTCTGGCTTGTAGAGTTTCTGCTGAGAAATCAGCTGTTAACCTTATGGGAGTTCCCTTGCATGTTATTTGTCATTTTTCCCTTGCTGCTTTCAGTAGTTTTTCTTTGTCTTTAATTTTTGCCAATTTGATTACTATGTGTCTCGGCGTGTTTCTCCTTGGGTTTATCCTGTATGGGACTTTCTGCACTTCCTGGACTTGGGTGGCTATTTCCTTCCCCATGTTAGGGAAATTTTCGACTATGATCTCTTCAAATATTTTCTTGGGTCCTTTCTCTTTCTCTTCTCCTTCTGGGACCCCTATAATGTGAATGTTGCTGCATTTAATGTTGTCCCAGAGGTCTCTTAGGCTGTCCTCATTTCTTTTCATTCTTTTTTCTTTATTGTGTTCCGCAGCAGTGAATTCTACTATTCTGTCTTCCAGTTCACTTATCTGTTTTTCTGCTTCAGTTATTCTGCTATTGATTCCTTCTAGTGTATTTTTCATTTCAGTTATTGTATTGTTCGTCTCTGTTTGTTCTTTAATTCTTCTAGGTCTTTGTTGAACATTTCTCGCATCTTCTCGATCTTTGCCTCCATTCTGTTTCCAAGGTCCTGGATCATCTTCACTATCATTATTCTGAATTCTTTTTCTGGAAGGTTGCCTATCTCCACTTCATTTAGTTGTTTTTCTGGGGTTTTGTCTTGTTCCTTCATGTGGTACATAGCCATCTGTGTTTTCATATTGTCTGTTTTTCTGTGAATGTGGTTTTTGTTCCACAGGCTGCAGGATTGTAGTTGTTTTTGCTTTTGCTGACTGCCCTCTGGTGGATGAGGCTATCTAAGAGACTTCTGCAAGTTTTCTGATGGGAGGGACTGGTGGTGGGTAGAGCTGGCTGTTGCTCTGGTGGGCAGAGCTCAGTAAAACTTTAATCTGCTTGTCTGCTGATGGGTGGGGCTGGGTTCCCGACCTGTTGGTTGTTTGGCCTGAGGCGACCCAACACTGGAGCCTACGCAGGCTCTTTGGTGGGGCTAATGGCAGACCCTGGGAAGGCTCATGCCAAGGAGTATTTCCCAGAACTTCTGATGCCAGTGTCCTTGTCCTCACGGTGAGCCACAGCCACCCCCCGCCCCTGCAGGAGACCCTCTAACACCAGCAGGTAGGTCTGGTTCAGTCTCCTATGGGGTCACTGCTCCTTCCCCTGGGTCCTGATGTGCACACTACTTTGTGTGTGCCCTCCAGGAGTGGAGTCTCTGTTTCCCCCAGTCCTGTTGAAGTCCTGCAATCAAGTCCTGCTAGCCTTCAAAGTCTGATTCTCTAGGAATTCCTCCTCCCATTGCTGGACCTCCAGGTTGGGAAGCCTGACATGGGGCTCAGAACCTTCACTCCAGTGGGTGGACTTCTGTGGTGTAAGTGTTCTCTATTTTGTGAGTCACCCATCCAGCAGTTATAGGATTTGATTTTATTGTGATTGCACCCCTCCTGCCGTCTCATTGTGGCTTCTCCTTTGTCTTTGGATGTGGGGTATCTTTTTTGATGAGTTCCAGTGTCTTCTTGTTCATTATTGTTCACCAGTTAGTTGTGATTCTGGTGCTCTTGCAGGAGGGAGTGAGAGCACGTCCTTCTACTCTGCCATCTTGAACCAATCTCCCGTCATTTCCTCTTTAAGTAGTGAGGGAAGAAAAACTACTCTTAAGTAACTACTGTGATCAATACTAAGTATTATACTTTAGGAATGCCAAACTAATGAAATGATTCCTACGTTCCAGGATATTGGTTTCTTTGGTGACCCAAGACTTATGTGACATAATTGAAAAATAATGCAGAACAGTATGATATAAATGAGAGTAGTATAATATAAATGCCCCTGGATTCCAAGGAGCCTAGGTTGAAAGTGATTGATTTAAAGTATTTATTTTGAGTAGGATGAGCACACATTAACTATTCACAACAACTTTTTTCTTATATGTATAAATTTATTTATTTTTGGCTGCATTGGGTCTTCAATGCTGTGTGCGGGCTTTCTCTAGTTGCAGTGAGCAGGGGCTACTCTTCGTTGTGGTGCACAGGCTTCTTATTGTGGTGGCTTCTCTTGTTGCGGAGCACGGGCTCTAGGCGTGTGCGCTTTAGTAGTTGTGGCATGTGAGCTCAGTAGTTGTGGGCTCTACAGTGGACTCTAGAGTACAGACTCAGTAGTTGTGTCACACAGGCTTAGTTGCTCCATGGCATGTGGGATCTTCTTGGACCAGGGCCCCAAGCTTTTTCCCCTGAATTGTCAGGTGGATTCTTAACCAGTGCACCACCAGGGAAGTCCTCACAGCAACTTTCAAAATATAATTTTTTAGTTTGATTCAGTTTCTGTAGAATTTAGCTTATATACAGTATCACATTTTCGGAGCCAGTCCTTACTACTGGGCTGTAAATGTGGATGCTGTCTTTGATTACCAGTGTATTTCCTGCATTTGGCATGGTGCCTGATACAAGGCACATTCTGTTAAATGTTTGTTGAATGAATGAATGAACAAACACTGGTGTGGGCTTGAGGTCTCGGCATGTGATATTAAGCTCTTTTAGAAAGTTGTCCCAAGGTGGAAGATGTTAGGGTGGAAAGAGCAAAAGGTAGAGGGGAGGCCTTCAGAGCTCTGCCACTGATGAGCTCTGTAGCACTGGCCTTTCTGGTCATATATCCTCATTTGTGAAGTGAGGGAATGTATTGGATCATCTCCCTTTTAATATTTTGAGGTTTATGAGCAGTATAAACTTAAAACATTTAGAACCAGCTAAAGAAACATAACCTCTAAGTAGAATTTGAGTGCGCCATTAAGGTTTTGTGCCAAAATACCACTGACCTTTGCACCTGGCATTTCTGTAAAGTTGTGCTAAGAAAATGGTATTTCTAGTATTGGATGTCCTAAGAAGGTATTCACAAGGCAGTATCTTAAATGTTCTCATTAAGTAGAATGTTAGGATAAATTTATCATTTTGTTTATTTATACCCTATCTACTTTCTTTCAAACAAAATTTGAGGTGGCAATTCAAGTTAGTATTTTTTTCCCCTAAGGCAAAATTTCCTTTGATTCTGTTAAAAAACATTTTGTTATCTCTGTCTTTTAAACAACCTTAAACTTTTGTTGTTTCCATTTTAAAATAGGATCAGAATAGGAGAAATGGTTCAATAATGCTATTTTAACTTGAACCTCTGAAATTAACAGCTTTTGAACATTACAAAGAATGCCTCTCTAGTGTATAATATTCTAACTGAATTGAAATCTCTCCATTGCTGCACATTTCAGCATAAGGAGGCTTTTACAGAGGCATGGCACAAACTCTATGATACTTATAGATTAAATCAAATATCTTAAATTGCCCAGGGAAGCAAGACATAAACTCTGAGGAGTAAGCTGCTCTATTAATGAAGAAATAAGCAGTGAAAGAAAATCAGGGAATGGGTTTCCTCTAGCTAGAGTAACCAGATACTTTTTAATAGCTCCAAATAGAAAACATGGTCTATCACAACAAAAAGAGAAGATTTTGTGAAAGTGCTAATTTTCTGTTAAATCATTTCTTTTAGGTTAGAGAAAGGCCAACACTAGCTACTCTAAATCCCTATGTATATACTTTATGATAAATAAGCCAGTGACATTTTCTTTTAAATAAATGTTTTTTCTTTGTAAAATCATGAGTCTTGAGTAAATGTCATCCTTGAATTTCACACATCCCACATTTCCTTGATAGAGACTCCAGTGTCCATAAAACACTGAAAACTCATTTCTTTAAAGAGGCTTACTTAAGCTTATTAGAAGTGTAAACGTAACTGTGATCCGTAAATCTAACCAGTCTTTGGCTTATGGCATCTAAAACTTTTTAAATTTTATCTTTTTTTTTTTTTAAGTCTTAGGCCCTAAGGTAATTGTATACAAATGTATAGCAAACAGATGTATGACAAATCTGAATAATTTCTTCAATATTTATATATTTGTATATTAAAAGCATGTAAATTAAAGCATGTTTATTTTACATTTATAGTTGATCAATAAACCTTAATATATGTTTTCTAGGTTTGGAATTTTATGACAAGCAACCCCCCTAGCCCTGGTAATTTAAAAGCTTTTGTTACTTAGTTTTTAAATTACTCTGTATTAAGTACTGAGTGCTTCTTTTGGAATTCAGCATATTTCCATGTGAATAATCTGATTTAACTAAGAAATATATCTGAACCAGAGTGTCCCTTATTGATCACAAACATTTTAAAATCGCCTTTGACAATAGCCTAAATAATACTTTGGTTCATTAGTAATGCGAAACTTTTTTAAAGTAGCGGTATTTGGTGGGAGAGAAGCCAATCCACTAACTTTTAAAAATTTGTTATACAGGATTAGCTGAACCATCCTTTGTTGCCAAACATGAAGATAGTTTGTTTAAGGATTTATTTCAAGACTACGAGAGATGGGTTCGTCCAGTGGAACACCTGAATGACAAAATAAAAATAAAGTTTGGCCTTGCAATATCTCAATTAGTGGATGTGGTAGGTGTGCATATCATTCCATATTCAATTTCACACAGGTCTATGGAGAGCGTATTGTGTGCCCAGGCACCGTGCTCGGCTGCAAAGATTACAAAGGTGAATGAACATAGTCCTTTTCCTCCAGGAACTCACCAGGGAAAAACAATTATTACACCACAGACATAGGAATACTGTATGTTTATATAATCTTGTGTAGTTTAAAAATCATTTTATCTCATTTGGTAATTAAAATAGGTCTATTTTTTAATAAATTCAAAGATATTAAACCCTTTATCTGGAAGTTTCTCCTTGAATATGTTAAAAAATATGACCAAAAAGTCAAAAAATTTAAAAGAAAAAACCCAAGAGTTAGAGTTGTAGATTTTTAGGACCGAAAAGGGATCTCAACAGATCATTGCCTCAGTATCACACTTAAAACATTTCTTAGGTTTTTCCATGTGACCTTTACCAGGTAGTAAATTCCCCATTGTAACTTGTTCTTATTGTCAAGAGATTATTTCTATTTTAAACTAAAAGGTTCACGCTAATTTTTAAACTAGCTTCTTCTTTTTCTGATCATGTCAATCAATAATTGTTTCCCTGTTGTGTTCCCAGAATAGTCAAATATGTGTGTGTGTATGTATGTATGGATACAGATAACACTTATAGGTGTGCCTTTATTTTCTGATTAGAGAAGCAATGCATGATTTTTGGAAAGAATTTAGAAAGTTCAAAAAAATACGAATAAGAAAATAAAACTTGACTGTAATTCTACCACCCAGAAATGACCATTGGTAACATTTTGTTGTGTTTCTTGCCAGTTTTTTCTTTGTGAATATGTTACAAAATTGAAGTATTATTTTAGATATAATTTTGATTACTGCTTTTTCCCCTATTGTTACACGATGAACATTTTCTTATTATATAATCTTCAAATGTAATTTTTAATGGCTGTATTTCATTTATAATTTATTTAAACATTCTCTTATTGTTGGCAGAAGCTTGTTCCCAATTTTTCCTGTTATAAAGGACAATGATGAATATTTGTACCTAAATGTTTGAATTTCTCCTTTCCTTAAGAAAGGTGATGAATCAAAGGATATACGTTTTTGAAGTCTGTTGACTGATATATGTAACCTAATTGCTTCCAGAAAGATCAATGAATATGGACTCTGTGCTTGATCCTTTGCTGGGCAATACAGGAAGATTTTAAATATAAATTTAAAACATAGGGAAGTAGGAAGTAAGTTAGTAGGGCTTGCTTTCAACTTTTCTTTCTAGCTGGGACTGTCAGCATGTAAATGGAGTAAGTGTAGAATGCTGCAGTACTAAATCGTGATGTCACAGAGATCTGGGATTTCAGATCTTGATGATTGAGATTATCAAAGAAGCCTGGGTAGAAGAAGTGGCACTTGAGCTGGGCTTGTGCTAAGTGTAGGATCTGGCATGCAGAGAGGAAAGAACTTTAATAACAAGGAACAGTATAATCACAGGTACATAAGCGATACTGAGCCTTTTTGTTCGGCTGTTTAGATCGATGGTCTGACTGGATGGTAGAGGAGGTGAGGAGTGATGCCTGTGTGCCACTGTGCCTTTGCTCCTGCCATTGCTTCTGTTTGGAGAACTTTCCTTCTCAGCACAAGCCATTTATCCTTCAAGGCCAAATTCATCTGTCAGACTCTGAAATCTGAACTTCCTAAGACAGTCTCTCTTCTGTTCCAGTTACGCTGACTGGCACTCAAGTGCTGGCAGGGCCGCCTCAAAGCAGAGTGAGCTTTAGTCCTTTTGTCTGTCCCAGAGCCTAGCATGGTGTCTGGCACGTAGTAAATGCTGAGTGAATGAGAGATCTGATGGGTAACAGACATGGTAAAAGCAGTACTTTAAGAGGATCAATAAGATAATTAAATACGTGGCTTCAAAGAGTGAAAGATTAGAAGCTTGAGAGGCAAGTTAGATCAAATATAAGAAGGAACAGGACTTGACCACTGAATATGGAGGGAGGCATCTTATTTTGAAGCCTAGGTGGTTAGAAGGGTAACCAATTTGAAAGAGAAAATTGGTTGTTATGGGGGCAGGGCAGAGAAGACGATGGGTTTGCTTTTGGTATGAGGTCATTGTGGTCCATTCAAAAGAAAATGTTCACTGAGGACCTTGGAAGGTCAAGACTGGCTCCGAGGTGAGAGAAGAGGCTGAGGATGTCAGTTTGGAATTGCTGGCCTGGGGGTGATTGTTGAAAACTTTGAATTGATGCAGTTTTAAAGCAGAGAGAGCAGGAGCCTGATCCTTGAAGAACATTCATAGAAAGTGGTAGAAGCAAGGGTTAGCCAAGCAGAGACATTGAGGAAGGGTTGCTTCTTGAGAGAAGAGCCCAGAAAATATACGGTCGGTGACAATTAGAGGGGAGGAGGACTAGAGTCAAGGAAGATGAGGGTCAAGGGCCCTGGACATTGATAGAAGCTTCACTGAATTGCTTCTCAGTGGGTTTATGTTTCTTTTAATCGCTAAGGTCTTTGCCCCGCAACCTTGTGATCATGTTTAGTGGCTCTTCCTTGAAGTTTCCTCAGATTCCTATCTCACTTCCTACATGTTCTCGCTCTGTCTTTTTAAAATATCAGTGTTGGCTTGTTTGTTTTGATTTTATTTTTACGGTCAGGTTAAAAAAAACCCTATTACCCCTAAAACTTTTCTGCCATGCTTATGAGTAGTTAACATTTCTTTATCTGTGGTTTCCTCCTGAGTGTCATCATACATTTGTCTTCACTCAGTTTGGTTTTTTTTTTAATTAATCAATTTATTTATTTATTTTTGGCTGCGTTGGGTCTTTGTTGCTGCACGCAGGCTTTTTCTAGTTGCGGCGAGAGGGGGCTACTCTTCATTGTGGTGCACGGGCTTCTCATTGTGGTGGCTTCTTGTTGCAGAGCGCAGGCTTCGGTAGTTGTGGCTCATGGGCTCTGGAGTGCAGGCTCAGTAGTTGTGGCGCACAGGCTTAGTTGCTCTGCGGCATGTGGGATCTTCCCGGACCAGGGCTCGAACCTGTGTCCCCTGCATTGGCAGGTGGATTCTTAACCACTGTGCCACCAGGGAAGTCCCTCAGTTTGGTTTTTGTTGCATCCTCCACTGTGTTGAACACGTGATAGATGCTCAAGAGATACTTGAGGTTAAAAGAGGCTGTATCCCCCTAAGGCAATGGCTAACCCACATCTTTGGGACCAGTTGTGAACTTATGGGTTTTTCTTTTATCTATGTTACTATTAAAGATACTAAGTATGGACTAGGTCCTAGCTCACAGAGCAAAATCTATGTGTGTTCACATTTTTCTGGTGAAAAGGTATAATTTTCCTTAGATTCTCAAAGATGACCTACTGCCATGCAGCATCACAGGTAATATGTTTACCAGAACTTTCCTAATTTTTAATGCCTCTGGTTAGAACTTTTGTCTGAAAGGCATATTCTAATACAGGGCTCAGCAGTTATTCTGGATGGTGTGTGCCTTTGGGGTGGACGGTAGAGCTGGTGGTGTAGCGTTTAAATTTAGGAGTTTTGAGTTTTAGAATCGGTTTTACCACTAATTGGTGGTGTGATTTTAAGCAAGTTGCCTCACTGGGCCATTTTCATATTTGCAAAATGAAGGGATTACAGTAGATAAAATCTCTAGGTCCTTTCCAGCTCTAGTGTTTTAATCAAGGAAAATTGCTCCTTGGAAGACACAGTGTCAGAGGGATGGCCATGCTGTATTTCCTAGGACCCATTCTTTCCATGTAGGGACCTAACAGCTGTCTTTGTCCCTAGGGATGTGCTTCCTTCTGGCCTCCTCCTTTCTCCTAGGTCATTCACCTGTTGTTCGGATGGGATAGGGAATGGAAACACTCCAGTCACCTAGGCTATTTATATCCCATCCTCTCTACCCAACTGTAGGGATTGCCTCGTGCTTCTGTGTGTCTGTGTGCTCTGAGCATTGTATCCTACACAGGGTCTGTTTGTGGTTGATGATCATGGTGATCTTTTACTGGTTCAGTTGGCTCCATGATATTTCCGTAAAACTTAATGAAAGAGTTATCACTTTAATTAGGCCTTGAAAATTCAGTGAAGAACTGGCGTAAGTGAAGATAAGACAGCAGGAAGGTGTAAGTAGCAAGGACCCCTGGTCCTCTAGAAAAGTAGGATGTAAAAGCTTTATGAAGTTGCCATTCAAGGCTCTGACATCCATATTTTTTTCTACGTAACAGCTCCATGGAGAGATTCAAATATGTGCCTCAGCAGAAGCAAATGACAAGTTGTAGTCCCTCAAGAATGCACACATTGTATCTCACTGATTGTAAGATGCACATTTTCCCACATTTTAGCACTACTGAAGTCAAGATGTCTTATAATTAATGACAACTTACAATTCATTATCACCCTTTTTCTTTCTCAGTGCTAAGTACATAAAATAATGTTGTGATTCTTAGATTGCATCTTAGATTTGAGGAAATATAGTAGCCGAGACTATTAATATTAAATCTAAAAATGCCAATGGTGTCCTTTCGGGCAGCTTATCTGAAATACAGAGTATGTTGGAAGGAGTAATGTGAAATTAGGCTGGTAAAAATATCCTGCTTTTCTAGAGAACCAGATTGATGAACAGAACGTAGGTACTATATATAGAGGAGTGTTTATATAAAACTGAGAAAATTCTTATTTAAAGAATTATTGTTTCCGTAATTGAAATAATCAGCCTTATTTAAATTTTTATTTCATAGGATGAGAAAAATCAGTTAATGACAACCAATGTCTGGTTGAAGCAGGTATGTATAAAATTCAAAGGGCCACCCCTCTGTTGACTGGTGCCACTGTTATTACAGGGTTTGTAGCATGAGTATCTGGTCTTGGTGGATTGGCAGGAGGCAGAAGGATGAGGTAGATGGAGTCTTGTATTCATTCAGTTAATATTATTTGAGTGCCCGCTATATGCCAGGCACTGTTCTGGGCACTGGGGAAACAGCAGTGAACAAAACAGACAAAAGTCTAGGCCCTCAATGAACCTCATTCCAATGGGGGGAATAAATAGGAAGTTGTATAGTACCTTTCAAGCTGATAAGCTTGGAGAAGAATACACCGGGAGAGCAGATAGAGAGGGTTGGGGACTGTACTTTTAAATAGGATGGGCAGGGGAAGTACCACTGAGAAGGTAATATTTGAACAAAGACTTGAAGGAGGGGGAAAAGCAAGCTATGTGAGTATCTGGAGGAGGACTGTTCCAAGCAGAGGGGACACAAACGTGCAAAGGTCCTGAGGCTGGAGGGTGCCTGGCGTGTTCAGGGAGCAGCAAAGAAGCCAGCAGGCTGGAGGTGAGTGGCCATGGGACGGGTGTAGGAGATGAGGTCAGTGAAGCAACAGGAGGCCGATGGGTGTTCCTAGCATAGGTTATGAGTAGTGGCTTCTAGGCCACTGTAGGATTTTGGCTTTTACTCTTCAGTGAGATGGGAACAGGCAAGAATGTAATGATTTATTTTTATGTTCATAGTCTCTCTTATATAAAGGACTTCTTTTCTTTCTGGGCCAGATGTCCCCAACTGCTGTTGAGTGCTTCCCTTTGTTCTTTATTATTGCTGATTTTTAATACCTACTGCCAGTTTCCTAACCCCCAATTCCTGAAAGACGTGTGCTTTCCTTGGGGTGCAATTCTTTTTTTTTTGCGGTACGCGGGCCTCTCACTGTTGTGGCCTCTCCCGTTGCGGAGCACAGGCTCCAGACGTGCAGGCTCAGTGGCCATGGCCCACGGGCCCAGCCGCTCCGTGGCATGTGGGATCCTCCCAGACCGGGGCACGAACCCGTGTCCCCTGCATCGGCAGACGGACTGTCAACCACTGCGCCACCAGGGAAGCCCGGGGTGCAAGTCTTCACGTGATCACAGAATTGTTACTGTGTGGAAGTGGGACAAGGTGTTTAACTATGTGGAATGTGTAATAAATCCAACTGCTCTTTGCATGGACCAGTCCAGCCAGTCATTGACGAGACAGCTAGAAAAGAGAATGTTTCCCTTGAACTTGGACTTTAGGTGCCCATGGCTGCAGCTCCTGGGCATGGTCAGCTGGTGGGAGAAGAGGTGTTGAGCAGATCCATGAATGTACGCAGCTCTGGTCCTCGCCTGTGTCTCCTGAGGGACCATGGCTAGAGCCACCACATGAGGGGACAGGGCTATATCCTCCAGTGCCCATAAGAAGGACGTGGAGGTGAGTTTTCTTTATTGGGAGTAGAGGGGACTTCGTGTCTGAAATGTCTGGATTTGGCAAAGAGAGTATAGCTTTCAGTGTTTTTGACTGTTAATTTTATTGAAATTGAGTCAGGTTTCTTTGTTTTAAAGGAATGGATAGATGTAAAATTGAGATGGAACCCTGATGACTACAGTGGAATAAAAGTTATACGAGTCCCTTCAGACTCTCTCTGGACTCCAGACATTGTTTTGTTTGATAAGTAAGTTATATCCAGAATACCATTTTTTTGTTTTCAAAAGAAAACAACTGTATTACTATTAGGCACTAGTAATTTTTTCTTCCTTTTGAAAATTGTTTAGCTATAAAGTCAGAGGACTTCATCTTGTGTTCTCTCATTTCATGAACCTACAGATAGGTTCTGTGGATCCTCTCCCTTTTTTGGTATATTGTTTTCTGATCGTAAGTGTTCTTGGATTTCAAAAATTTGTAAAACATGTGGGAAGTCCAAAAAGGTATAAGGAAGTTGGGGGGAATATAATCAATCCCGTTATTACCATCACTTGGTGGCAACCACTGTTATAGACTTACACGCATGGTGGGCTTACTCTGTGCCTGGCGTGACGCTCAGTGCCTTATCTTTATTCATTCAGTTCTCAAGATAACCTTATGAACTAGGTACGATCACATCTATTTGACAGATGAGAAAATGGAGGCCGAAGATAGTTACACTTGTCCAGGATCACACAGCTCACACGTGCACACGTGGTGCGTGGGGAGTAGCCTGACATCCCCATTTACACTCTTACTTTCTAGACTACATATTTGGCAGACTGCCTTCCAGATTTTTTGGTAATGGTTAAAAATAGTTAAGGTCATGCTTTATGTTTAAATATGCATCCTTCTAATTTTGCTTTAAATACTGTATAAGAATCTCCCACAATGAGGAATGTTGGATTAACTATTAACTCATATTTGTAGGTATTCTACCTAAGTGTGTTTTGAGGATGGTTTTTAACTTAGGGGAGAGGATACTTCTGGGTGCCAGTTTCATTTTTTTCTAGGACCAACCACTCCAGGACATTTCTGGGAATTTGTGCTTATCCTAGTGCACTTTGTCTTGTTTGCAAGAAGGCATTGACATGAGGACAGAGCAAATGCTAAGCAAAAAATACCTTTCACTTTTCAAACCTTTACCTCCGTGCTTCTCAACATGGAAGGAGTGAACAAAGCATGATGCAGCTTCCTGGAGCATCATCTTACTCTAAGTCATTGCAAACATTTGGATATTTAACATGGATATATCACATAGGAGTGTGCAAAAGCCACACGAATTTTAAGGTAGAGAGCAATATTTCGAAGATAGCTCATGTTGGTGGCGATGTTTCCTGCTAGATTTCTCCAGTGCGTGAGTTCACACGATGGCAGAGTTGGAGAGGGACGGCTGTTTTCCAGGGCTGTGCCCAGTTTGGGGCTATTGTTCTTTCCCTGTCAGTGTAGGAAGCGTCCAGTATCTGTCATGGAGGGAGAAGAACACTGAGGGGAGAAGGGGACGTCTAGGAATGTGGATTCAGGTTCTGGCTCTGTGCACATCCATTGTTATAAATTAGCCTAATTACATTCTGTGTGTAATCAAAGTGAAATCATTTCAACACTTGAATCTCAGGATTCTGTGAATATAGATCTGTCAGTCCTGGAGTAGACATGGAAATAGGGGTTTAGTTTCAATGGAGTTAGATATTTAAGGGCAGTGTCTTTAAACTAGAGTCCCTTACGTGGAGCAGGTATATCCCAAGTGTAACAATTTAAAAAGTATTTCGTGCTATGGTATAGGTTTTCTTTTATATTAGGCTTGTAAAACGCACGCCCAGGTTGTTTAATCTCTGCATTGTTACTGTGCATGTGTGTATTTCAGTGCAGATGGACGTTTTGAAGGGGCCAGTACGAAAACTGTCGTCAGGTACGATGGCACTGTTACCTGGACTCCACCGGCAAACTACAAAAGTTCCTGTACCATTGATGTCACATTTTTCCCATTTGATCTCCAAAACTGTTCCATGAAATTTGGTTCTTGGACTTACGATGGATCACAGGTTGATATAATTTTGGAGGATCAAGATGTTGACAAGAGAGATTTTTTTGATAATGGAGAATGGGAAATTGTGAGCGCAACAGGAAGCAAAGGAAACAGAACCGACAGCTGTTGCTGGTATCCTTACATCACTTACTCATTTGTAATTAAGCGTCTGCCTCTCTTTTATACCTTGTTCCTTATTATACCCTGTATTGGGCTCTCGTTTTTAACCATACTTGTCTTCTATCTTCCTTCAAATGAAGGTGAAAAGATTTGTCTCTGCACTTCAGTACTCGTGTCTCTGACTGTCTTCCTTCTTGTTATTGAAGAGATCATACCCTCATCTTCCAAAGTCATACCTCTAATTGGAGAATACCTGGTGTTTACCATGATCTTTGTGACACTATCCATCATGGTCACTGTCTTTGCTATCAACATCCATCACCGTTCTTCCTCAACACATAACGCTATGGCTCCGTGGGTCCGCAAGATATTTCTTCAGAAGCTTCCAACACTGCTTTGCATGCGAAGTCATGTAGATAGGTGCTTCAGTCAGAAGGAGGAAACTGAGAGCAGCCGTGGACCAAAATCTAGAAACACACTGGAAGCTGCACTTGATTCCATTCGCTACATCACAAGACACGTCATGAAGGAGAATGATGTCCGTGAGGTCTGTGACCGCGTATATTTACAAATGCAGATCTGTTTTAATTCTAAGTCGGGCAAACAGCATGACCCTTAAGACTAAGTATAGATTGAGGGCCAGAGATGTTGACACACTGTTCTGTAAAAGATCTTTACTAAAATTTCAGTTAAAACATCTGCAAAATGTGGCATGTACACAAATCTCACGTCTCCTTTTCCCCCATCAGCATCTTGGATGACTTTTGAAAACACTTTGTGTTATGCTGACTGTTCTGTTATTCTAAGGCATAGTAATCCTGCCGTTTGGTTTTTGGCTCTGACATGATTAACTGTTTTAATTTGATCTTCAGTAACTTTGTTTCTGGATTCTATAGTAATCTGCAGACACAACTGCATTATAGTTTATCAAAAGTGATTTCATTTTTTAAAGAATGAGTCTAATGGAGCCTTTATAAATACAGCCAAGATATTTTTCTAGAATAAATCTTTTTGTTGTTCACTTATAAGAATGTTAGCGAAATCAAAAGCAGTAAGCTATTCTCAGGTGTTATATATTATACATCAACGTGTACAAGTGAAGCTTAGTGTAGTACTTAATAATATGCTTAATTTGCTTAAAAACAAAAATTTGCTCAAAACTTTATTATAGAAAAATAACTCACTGGCTCCTTATTTAAGGTTAATATTTAAAATGCAAGAATTGAACTCTGAATACATTTTATTAATGTGATCATATCGAACTGGAGTTTTCTTTCAAAACATGTAATATTTCAGTCTTGTCACTATTCTTTATTTCTATTGTGTAATTTTTAAAAATTATTTATTTATTTTTGGCTGCGTTGCATCTTTGTTGCTGCGCATGGCTTTCTCTAGTTGCAGCAAGCAGGGGCTACTCTTCGTTGCGGTGCACGGGCTTCTCATTGCGGTGGCTTCTCTTGTTGCAGAGCACAGGCTCTAGGCGCATAGGCTTCAGTAGTTGTAGCATGCGGACTCAGTAGCTGTGGCTCACGGGCTTAGTTGCTCCGAGGCATGTGGGATCCTCCCAGACCAGGGCTCGAACCCGCGTCCCCTGCATTGGCAGGTGGATTCTTAACCACTGCGCCACCAGGGAAGCCCTGTGTAATATTTTTAAAGCTACGACTATAGTACTATTTTCATAATTGAATTTACTTTGAGTAGTCGCATTAAAATTATATGAATTCTCTCACAGATACAGAGAACAAACTAGTGGTTACCAGTGGTGAAAGGAAAGAGGGGGGAAAGGTAGGGGCAGGGGACTAAGAGGTACAAACTACTATATATAAAAAAGCTATCAAGATATATTGTACAGCACAGGGAATACAGCCAATATTTTATAATAACTTAAATGGAGTATAATCTATAAAAATTTAGAATCACTATGTTGTACACCTGAAACTAATATAATCAAAAAATAATAAAATAGTACCTAGAATAAAAAATGTATATGAATTCTAATCTCTACCGCCTTTTTAAATGGAAAAATTTCTAGCAGGCGTGGTAAGCAGGTGGAATGAATCCGGTAAAATAACAGCCCTCCCCCCAAAGGGACATTTGACATATGTTTCTAATAAACTTTTAAAAAAATTTTATTGTAGTTGATTTACAATGTTGTTTTAATCTAATCTAAATCTAACTTTTAATGCTTGTGGATCATAAAGTTTCTATTTGGTGTAAGTATAATTAGTTTCTAAGGTGAAGCTATCAATGGAGTCTTAAAAAATACAGATATTAGGGGCTTCCCTTCCCTGGTGGCGCAGTGGTTAAAAATCTGCCTGTCAATGCAGGGGACACAGGTTCGAGCCCTGGTCCGGGAAGATCCCACATGCCATGGAGCAAATAAGCCTGTGCGCCACAACTACTGAGCCTGTGCTGTAGAGCCCATGAGCCACAACTACTGAAGCCCGTGTGCCTAGAGCCCATGCTCCACAACAAGAGAAGCCACCACAATGAGAAGCCCACACAGCACAACGAAGAGTGGCCCCTGCTCGCTGCAATTAGAGAAAGCCAGTGTGCAGCAACGAAGACACAACACAGCCAAAAATAAATAAATAAATATTTTAAAATACAGATATTAGATAATGATATGGATTGAGATGGGATTTAATGAATGTCTGCAAAGTGTTGTGCAAAAGGATCCGAGCTCCTTCCAAGAGGGCCAGTAAATGGGGTTTATTTTCAGGGGAAAAACTTACAAGTAGAGAAGCAGTAGGGTGTTTATAATCCATTAAATTCTACATTATCCTGAAACTTGGGGCACAGTTCCTGTAGAAGACCCAGTGCTTCATAGAGAAAAGGGGCTAGGGAAGCTCGTGGTCAAGGAAGTGGCCTGGTGGGAGGGAACCTCTGGTGCTTGGGGCCTGGTCTCAGCCTGCCCTTCCCTTGAGGTCACTCACACCTGCTGAGCCAGCTCCCTGCTTGGGCTGCGAAAACAGGGAGGGAATGAGCTCACCAGAAGCTCTGAACTCATGAGCTTAGGTTCAAATGGTCCCTAGGAAATCCTAGGAAAGTAAAGCAGGTGGGGTGAGGAAGAAGATTAACAGCTGTTGAATACATATTATCCTGAACCAACTTTTAATTTGTCATGAAATTAACTTCAGGCTGAATTATTTTCAAAAATTAAAAGAAGTAAACAATACTGGGCTGAACAAGTAATAAAGATAACTGTATATAGTAAGAATTAAAAAGATGTTTTAAAGTTTATTTTAAAATATCTAAGTACTATATTTTATTAAAATTCTATCAGAATAACCCACTTATATTACAAGTCGATGTGTAAATTTATGAATTTTGTGTCTTAATTATTTAACATGGGTTTTTTGTTTTTTGATACAGGTTGTTGAAGATTGGAAATTCATAGCCCAGGTTCTTGATCGGATGTTTCTGTGGACTTTTCTTCTGGTTTCAGTTGTTGGATCTCTTGGGCTTTTTGTTCCAGTTATCTATAAATGGGCAAATATAATAGTACCAATTCATATTGGAAACGCAAATAAGTGACACTTCCCTAGGGGCTGTAGTAGGAATTTAGTTAAAAGGCACATAATTCTTATGGCACCTATAAAATTATGAAAATGTAAATTGTGTTTAAAATTTGATGCAAGCTTCAACAGATTAACAGACACTAACATCAGTTTATCTCAATAGACTGCCCATTAGAACATCTACCTGCATGACTGAAGTAATAACTGGCTGAATAACATTTGATCTTTTAAAAATAGCAGCACAAAATATTATCTAAACTGTACTAGTAAAAATCTAATGTTTGTATCCTGTCAATTCTGCTTTGTAATCAACAGTTAAGTTCATCTTTTGACTGTGCTGGGAAATTCCTGTTGTATTTGAAGACTGATTTCATTTAGTAAAGGTACACATTTAAAAATTCTCTCTGTCCTGTATTCATTGGGTAAGAGCTAATCTTAAGTATAATATATTGCTGTAGTAAATAAGCTGACTACTTGGTATGATAATGATTGAATGTGATGCTACTTTTCTATAAGGAACATTTTTAAAAAATGAAAAATGGGAACTGGGAACTCCTTTAAGGCTTACTTTATTTTGTAGATGCGTAAACTGAATAATTATTAACTATTTTTACAGCCTACCTTCTGTTGTGAAATCATACAACAGATAACTCGTGTCGACATGCAGTAGCATATCCTTAACATTCATTTCAATCCTTTTGTCCACTTTTTCCCACAATTAATAGAACCACCTTCTATATAAATTCTGGTAGCATCTTTTTATCTTTGATCTTGGAAGTGTCCATGACAACTAAGTGAATCCCATTTTAAGAACACGTCTGTGGATACTACTAAATTGTTCTGTGAGAAAACCATCTTCTAAAATTAAAGGTGGTATTGTAATTATGTATAAGCACATTGTTACATACCTGTGATGTTTCAATTTTATCTCTTTCATTCCAACAGTTACAGTACTAGAATATTAGTGTTGCAAGGGCCTTTAGACGTAATCTGGTCTTAGCCTATTACTACTTACTTATTCAATACAGTATCATGTATCACAGGTAGACAAGTTAAAATTTCATCTCTACTGTCATACAGAGTGAAGTAAGTCAGAAAAACAGACATCGCGTATTAACGCATATATGTGGAACCTAGAAAAATGGTACATATGAACCGGTTTGCAGGGCAGAAATTGAGACACAGATGTAGAGAACAAACGTATGGACACCAGTGGGGGAAAGGAGCGGGGGTGGTGGTGGTGGTGGTGGTGGTGGGATGAATTGGGCAATTGGGATTGACATATGTACACTGATGTGTATAAAATTGAGGACTAATAAGAACCTGCTGTATAAAAAAATTAATAAAATAAAATTCAAACCAACAAAAACAGAAAAAAAAATTTTTCATCTTTAATGTCCCTGACTCAGCTATGACCAGGAAGAAAATACTGACAGAAATCTTGTATTCGATTTTGAACTCTTAGCTCTTGAGAGAACAACTGCCTTATTTATTTATAGTAACAGATCTAAGTTCAATTAAACACTCCTTAGAAGGCAGAAGGGATCCTGTCTAATTTGCCTTTTATTTTAGGCAGGTGTTTAATGCTATTTAGTGAGTGAAAGTCTCCTCGTTCGATCAGTTTAAATTGCCAGTTGGCTGTCATAGCATGTATATATCCCCGATCCCTCTTATTATGTTTCCATTACTATTACTTTAAAATTTTACATGTAAATACATTTTATAGAAATCTTCTTTTGGCTTACTGAAACATGAGTCACAGTGGGCTGCAATTTTGTCAGTTGTTTTATTTTTGCATAGGAAAAACATCATAATGACTAATGCGAAGATTAAAATGGTCTCTGTGTATCATCATCTCTTGCCAGTGGTTATTCAGATTCAGAAGTGGAGTATGGGATACTCTCTCCTTAATAATTTGTCTAAAGCAGTGGTTCTCAAAGGGGCAGTTTTGCCCCTGAGGGGATATTTCTGGTCGTCACACCTGGCGAGGGATGGGGGGTATGTTATTGGCATCTAGTGGGTAGGGGCCAGGGTGCTGCTAAAGATCCTACAACGTACAGGACAGACCCCATCCCCCCTCAACACAGAATTATCTGGCCCAAAATGTTACTAGTGCTAAGGCTGAGAAACCCCGTTCTAAAGGTTCATTAACAATGACTGTGTGATGAGGCATAATTTCTCATAGTATAATAATTTAGAATTATGCAAAATAAATAACTGAGGCCATCTACAATGAGGGCATGGTCCTTAGACTCTTGAAAAACAGTAAAAAAAAAAAAGGTGCATGGTAAGAAATGACAGTAGTGAGACCTTACTGAAATAGTATAAACTGCAAGGAGATTGTGAGCTAAACAAGGAAACCATTGGGAAATCTGTTGTGATACTGAAAACAATTTTTCGTATTTCTGAACAGTAAGGTTTTTTTTTTTAAATCCAGTTACATCTCGACCGCTAAAAAAAAAAACAGTTTTCATATTTAGTCCATTTTTACATGGTCCACAGCACAGCATGCTACTTTATCACTGTAGAATTATATTCTGACATTACCTTACCCAAAAGGCTGGTTCAATATTCATTTAGCCATAATTCTCTTGACATTTTTCTTGCATGAATCTTTTTTTTTTTTTAACAAAAGTCAAGACAACTGGATAATAAGTAAACCTTGAAATGTCAAAAGCAAAGCCACTAGCTTGATGATAGGAAGTGATGATAGGAAGCTCTATTGAGAAAAAGCTTAAATGTAAGACCTAAAACAATAAAACTCTTAGAAGAAAACAGGACAATGCTTTATGACATTGGATTTGGCAATGATTTCTTGGATATGACACAAAAAGCATAGGTAATGAAAGAAAAAGCAGACAGATTGGACTTCATGAAAATTAAAAAATTTTGTGCATCAAAAGACACTATTGACAGTAAAAAGGCAACCCACAGAATGGGAGAAAATATTTGCAAATCATATATCTGATAAAGGATTAATATCTAGAATACATAGCGACCTCCTAAAACAATAAAAAGCACAATTCAAAACTGGACAAAGATCTTGAATAGACATTTCTCCAAAGAAGAAATGGCCACAAATGGCCAATAAGCACGTGAAAAAATGCTCAAAATCACTAATCATTAGAGAAATGAAATCAAAACTACAATGAGATACTGACTCACAACCAATAGGTTTGCTATTATCAGAAAAACAAAACAGGGCTTCGCTGGTGGCCCTGGCTGCTGAGCCTGCGCGTCCGGAGCCTGTGCTCCGCAACGGGAGACGCCACGACAGTGAGAGGCCTGCGTACCGAAAAAAAAAAAAAGTATGATGAGGATGTGGAGAAACTGGGGAGAATCCACCCTTGTACATTGTTGGTGGCAATATAGAATGGTATCGCCATGGTGGAAAGCAGTATGGCAGTTCCTCAAAAAATTAAAAATAGAATTGCCATATGATCGAGCAATTCCACTTCTGGGTATATCCCCAAAGGAACTGAAAGCAAGGTATCGGAGAGAGTACACCCATGTTCATAGCAGCATTATCCACAACAGCTAAAACATGGGAGCAACCCAAGTGTCCATCAACAGATAAATGGATAAGCAAAATGTATATACTTAAAATTGACTATTATTCAGCCTTAAAAAGTAAGGAAATTCTGCAATATGCTACAACATGGATGAACCTTAGGGACATTCTGTGAAGTGAAATAAGCCAGTCACAAAAAGACAAATACTGTATGATTCCACTTATATGAGGTACTTAGAGTAGTCAAAGTCATAAAGACAAAGTGTAATGATGGTTGCTGGTGGGAGGGGAGAATGGGGAATTATTGTTTAACTGGTCTATAGTTTTACAAGTTATGGGGATGGATGGTGGTGATGGTTACACAACAATGTGAATATATATATTTTTTTTTTCTTTTTTTTTTTTTTTTGCGGTACGCGGGCCTCTCACTGTTGTGGGCTCTCCCGTTGCGGAGCACAAGGCTCCAGACGCGCAGGCTCAGCGGCCATGGCTCACGGGCCCAGCCGCTCCGCAGCATGTGGGATCCTCCTGGACCGGGGCACGAACCCGTGTCCCCTGCATCGGCAGGCGGACTGTCAACCACGGCGCCACCAGGGAAGCCCTAAATATATTTAATACCACTGAACTGTGCCCTTAAACATGGTTAAGATGGTACATTTTATGCTAAGTGAATTTTACCACAACAAAAAATAAAATTAAAAAAACAGTGAGCCGCCTCTCCCCCAATACACATAAGTAACCTCATAAGTAACACACAGTTTAGTGCTTATGCATCATCCCTGGCCATCAAAGGTTGCAGAAACAATCCTGCTGTCCCTAAAATGCACACCAGAATGAAAACCCACAGAAATATACGATCAATCACCATGGCAACATACTTCCAATCGTCTTGAATCTGAAAGACAAAAACAAACATCATGAAAGAGGAAAAAATAAAGCAGGAAGGAAAAGGCAAGGTGGACACATTTTCAATATTGAATATCTAATAAATGGGTTTCAGTAGAAGAAGCCATTCTGCTTGCCAATATGCAAGAAACCTCTTTTTTCTAATGGATGTAGTCTGAGGAAGTCTACCATTCTCAAGTTTCTCTTTATGCACTAGAGAAACAGGAATAAAATATCTGTCATATTAAATGTTTTAAATCAAATTTCTTAACATCTACATAACCCTTTTTTCCCTAAAAATTGAATTCCAATTTATAAAGTTAGTTAAAACCAGTTAACTTGATTTACACCTCTGCAGGAGGATTCTGGGCCTTGGTTAGAATAGCTAATACAGTCCAACATAATTCAAAGTACTAGCTCTTATCCAGTTTTAGATACTAATTTCCTTGTAACGTCTGTTTCAAAAATGAAATAAGCACATCAGGGTAAGCCCATCATCACTCTTCCTCTCCCACCGCCCTCTCTCCACAATGCCCAACTAGCCAAGTATCATCTTCAATTAGAAGGCCAAAGGATCATGGAATTCCGTACAGTTACAGAACAGGTTCAAAATCAGAAATCAATGCTGACCATAAAGTAAAGATGGAAGAAAGAGCAAGACTAATTGTATACAAGACAGCTTCAATTTAGGCTTGAAATAGGAAGGAGAACTGCACATTAATTATACTAGACAACTCAGAAGGGAAACCATAATTGGACTGAGAAAAAGAGAACCCATGAATCAACTGATTTTGAAGAAATAATCACATAATAGAGAGGCAGCATGTGATTTAGTAATTTAATTAAGTGCACTGAAATGGGGCTGGGAGACAAGGATTTTATTTCACCATTATGAGCGTGAGTGAACGTGTCCCTCTGATGACATTGAGAAGTCAGTGGATTAGAGCTATAATGCCCTATTTGCCACCGGTTACTTATTTGAATTCCTAAGACTTTGGGTGTAAAAGATTCCAATATACAATAGACGCTGTGATTCCTGCCAACCCCCTACTGGCTAAACCTCCTAGGGCCTAGGAGGCAGCGGGGTGGGAAAACCAAGACTTGTTATAATCCCAGCTCTGCTCCTTTCTAGGCACGAGAATCTGGGTAAATTATGTGACCTCTCTCAGCCTCAATTTCCTCCTTGGTAAATCGGGGATAAGAACAGTACCTAATTCAGAGAGTTGTTATGAGGATTAAATGAAATATGTGCCTGGCACAGGGTCCTTAATGAATAATACCTACTGATATTAATGCTGATTTTAAAAATGACCATTAACCAAGTATAAATCTTCCTCTGAGAGCACTTCACATGGTTTAGCCTGGTGAAGAAAGAGGGGACTTGGGTTTTACACATGAATACAAACAGTGCTGCAAACAGAGCTGGGTGAAACTTAATTTTATGTCTAACTCTGAGTCTCTAAGGCACAAGGACACTGGTCATTCTCTGGAAACTTTGGCACTAGTGATGCATGAACAGGTAGATGAGTGTTGGGCAGAACGGTGAACTAGCCCAAGCACTTGGCTCTGTTTCCCAGCCCAACCCTGGAGATGTCCCAGAAACAAGAGGAGACCGTGCCTTAAAGACTCTCAGAAACCTGGGCAGGTGTGGACTGCTGAGTGTGAGCATGCGGTTGGAAGAGAAGGGTCTCGGTGGAGGGAAGGACTGGGGAAGGCTTGGTTGTGCTCTTCTCTCCCCCAACCCTGTGCCTCTTTCCAGCCTGCCACTCCCAGCCCAGAGATGCAGGCAGGGTCACTTGTCAGCAAAGAAGGGCCTGGCTGAGGGGAAGAGCAGAGCAGAGGTGCCCACTGATTGGTGGGGCCTGAGGCTTCCCTCCTCGCTCCCCACATCAAAGATGAACAACTGCAGTTGCGTGAAAGGGACGTGGAGGAGCTCCTCACGGACAAGGTCAGCTGGAGGGGAGGAAACGCCCCTGAAGGGGCGTCTAGCCCAGTTTGTGGCCATGTGGGTCCTCTGCCTTGGGAAGCATGGGTTTGGGCCCCTCAAACACAGTTCAGTAAGGATGGCTGACACCCCCAGAAAAGGTGAGTTTACAGGCCCCCAATACACAAACTTAGGTATTTGAAAGAAAATTCATGGAACAGATAGGTTAAGGATCTAAACTAAACAAGACAGTCTTTTGAGACTATCCAGATAGTCACTGGATAGGAGAGAATACTGGAAACACGAAGTTAGGAACAAGCAGTGTTATAGAAGAATCAAGTGGAAATACAAGTGTGAACAACAGACAAGTCGCGATAAAGAACTCAAGAGCTGGGGTGACTGGCAAGGGTAAATACAGCCCCGGAAAGAAACAGGGAGGAGAGTAAGGACCTCACCTAGGGCAGCGATGTAAAAGAAAAGCTAGGAGATGGAGAAGCTGGGAGCAGGGGTATCCCATCTGTACAACAACAGTTCAGGGAAAGAGAAAAGAAGGGTGAACAGGAGATCTTTACAGAAATAACATTGACTTCCCCAGAGTTAAAGTGAGATGAAAAACCTTGGAATTAAATGGCTCACAGGAATGCCAAACAGACTAGGAGAGACCCACACCAACACGTTGTGTTTGGTGTCATTCGATTTCTCTACAAACAGAAAATTCTAATAGCTTCTAGATAGAATAGATTGCTTGCAAAGGAACAACATTCAGATTAATTAAAACTTTTTCAGAAACGACACTGAGGCAAAAAGGCCATGGAGTGTTATTTAAGTATTTAAGGAAAAGAACTTCAACCCTAGAATTTCGTATCCAGCTAAACTCGCACTTAAAAGTGAGGGCACATGGGGTTCCCTGGTGGCGCAGTGGTTGAGAGTCTGTCTGCCGATGCAGGGGACACGGGTTCGTGCCCCGGTCCGGGAAGATCCCACGTGCTGCGGAGCAGCTGGGCCCGTGAGCCATGGCCGCTGAGCCTGTGCGTCTGGAGCCTGTGCTCCGCAACGGGAGAGGCCACAACAGTGAGAGGCCTGCATACTGCAAAAAAAAAAAAAAAAAAAAGTGAGGGCACAATACAGTTTAAAAAAAAATTATTTATTTTTGTCTGTGTTGGATCTTCGTTGCTGTGTGCGGGTTTTCCCTTATTGCGGTGAGTAGGGTCTACTCTTCGTTGTGGTGCGTGGGCTTCTCATTGCGGTGGCTTTTCTTGTTGTGGAGCACGGGCTCTAGGCGCGTGGGCTCAGTAGTTGTGGCACACGGGCTTAGTTGCTCTGCAGCGTGTGGGATCTTCCTGCATGAGGGCTCGAACCCGTGTCCCCTGCATTGTCAGGCAGATTCTTAACCACTGCGCCACCAGGGAAGCCCCACAATACATTTTTAAGCTTACAGGCCCCAAAAGGTTTACCCATAAACAATCCTGAGAAGGCATGCCAACACAAAGAGATAAATCCAGGAGGACACCATAAGTAGATGTGAGGGGTGACTATAGACTAAATAAAAAAAGGAAGGTCAAAAACCAAAACATATATTCATGAAAAACCAAAACTAAAGCTCTAGTAACACCCAGGTAACCAAAGCAGTGAGGAAGATCAGAGGGGAAGGACAGTTGGGTGGGGGCAAAACACAGATACTTAAAAATGTAAGAGACCAATTGATATGGAAAACGGAACTTGAGCATGGGTTTAAATCAGTTAGGAAGAGCTAGTAGAAGAATAAAAATAAAGCACACGACTTTCAACCAGCAAAAAATATTCAAACTTTCTAGTAAACAGCAAGAACTGAGGCAAAAAAAAAGTAAATGGAAAACGTGAAATAAGATGGCCAAAATTTAACCCTAGAAAACAGTAATTACAACACATGTAAATAAATCATTGATCAGAAGTCTGACTCTAGTTGGAATGAATGAACTAACAGATATACATACATATATAGATATATCTCTCTATCTGTATCTGAACCAAACAAAACAAGTTGTATCAGGGTTATTAGCTCAAAAGATCATGGCTCTGATCTATGCACACCTCCAAGACCTCAAGAACAACTCATACAGTGGAACCAACTTCAAACGATCAGCCGTCAAAACCGTAAGACGGAGAGTATTAACATGAGACCACAAGCTCCCTAACTAGTTTTCTAACTTGTAACCCAATCCTAGCCCTAACTCTGAATTTAGAGTATTAAACACCTCACAAGTGTGAGCAAGTAGGGGTGACCAACACAAACAACTTGAAAAGAGAACAGCCAAGGCGGGTGACACAATGACACTCCTGTCCCTCTGGGATCTGGCGTGTCCAGGGACAGTCATTCACAGGCTCTCAGCACCCTCAGGAGATGGCTCTGGGAGAACCAAGCCTGTTCATTCCAAGTGCCTAGGAGCCCAGGACAGTTAAAACCAACCAAGTTGGAGCCAGGGAATTAGGAAATTAAAATACCTCTAGAAAACTCTTATGTAAACAGCAGCATGTCCGTCACACAGTAAGAGAGAAAGAAGGCATCCTTCAGACAGCCCAACTCTCCTCAGAGCACTGAGTAGGCATCTTTATTCTAACACCTGCCACCCTTTCATAAACAGGTTGCAATCCACTGGACGGTGGTCCAGATTTCTGCTTTCTCTGGAAAAACAATGGGACCACATTCATCTGTGGTAACAGATGACCAGAAGTGAGCAGTGGCTGCCCCTTGAGATGAACCATGTGCCTCTAGCTGGCCACATTCAGGCTATTTCACTAATTTACCTTCCTGGCATTTCAGCTGTGACTTCCCTTTCAGTAACATTTTTTTTTTTTACTCTCTGCCTCCGTCACACGTCTTGTGGAAACTCTAACGCTAACTAAAACCCTCGTGAAACTCTTAACACCTTATATGGTTCCTAGTAAATAATTTTTGGAATAAAGATAGTTTCTAATAGCCTGACAAAGACGATGGGTACTTAGATCTCAATCTTTAGTAAATTATCACTCAAAAGAAGTGATTATTTTAAAAAGAAAGGGTAGAGAATATCTGCAAAAGTGAGTAGTGTTAGACAAATGAGATTCTCTAATCATGTACTTAATGTCCAACAACTGCTTCAGGGACTTCCTGGTGCTCCAGTGGTTAAGACTTCGACTTCCAATGCAGGGGGTGTGGGTTTGATCCCTGGTCCCGGAGCTAAGATCCCACGTGCCACAGGGCCAAAAAACCAAAACATAAAACAGAAGCAATGTTGTAAAAAATTCAATGAAGACTTGAAAAAAAAAAACCAACCAACCAACTACTTCAATTGAATTTAAAGGAGGGCCTGACTTTTTGGCTAAATTTCTGGTATCAGTGGGAGGTTTTGCATTGTTACAGTCACAAGTGGGCTCAGAGTTGCTCAGATGGGTGGGGTGAGGACACGGGGCCACTGTTGCTATCTCCCTCCTGTCTCATCTACTTTAATATGCCGTTCACAGCTGAATAAAAGAGGCTCCAGACATTTCCTACCAACATTAATTACCTACAGTGCATCAGGAGCTGAAATTATCTGGTAATTAGCTCTTTGCTAATAATCAACTTAAAAACAGAACCAGTTAATTTTAAAGCAGAGCTTCTTAAAAAATTATTGAACATGATTCTGGTAACCTTGGGGGTAAACAGTGTGGGAACAGCCAAACACATAAGTGTAAAGCTTCCCCATTACTAATACCTATCACTAGTTCTAGCATAAGATTTCTGAAGGAAATACAAGTTCACCCAATGAAAAAAAGATGGGCAAGAGTGTGAATAGATAGTTCACAAAAGAAGATATCCAAATGGCCAATAAGCATATGAAAAAGAGCCCTAATCATTAGTCCACAGGGACAAGAAAGGCCACTTCACCCCCGTTTGGCGAGGATGGGCAGCAGCTGGAACTCTCAAACATTGCCAGGGGGCATGTCAATCGGCTCAAACCCTTTGGAAACCTGACAGTGTCCACTAAAGTGAAAAGTACACCTCTCCAGTGATCCAGCAATTCCACCCCTAGGAATGTAGCCAGGAGAAACGAGTGTATATATTCACCAAAAGATATGTATAAATTTATAGCAGCTTTATTCATGTCGCCCCAAACTGGAAATAACCAAATGTCCAACAACTGTAGAATGAATAAACAGAAGGCGGTGTCGTCATACTGTAGAATCTTACACACCAATAACAAACCACAAGGATAAACCTCAGACATCTTTGTACACTTTGCTGAATGAAAGAAGTCTGATATGAAAGTTTATGCTATGCGATTCCACGTATATGAAGTTCAAGAATAGGTAAAATTAATTAACATAAAAGACGTCGGGATCAGTGGTTACTGAGGAGGGAGGGAGGGGGTTACTGACTGGGGAGGGGCACAAGGGAACCGTCTGGGGCACTGGAAATGTTCTATACCTTTACCTAGATCATGGTTATGTGGGTGTACACATAATGTAAAAATTCACTGAGATGTAGACTTAAGAGGTGTGTACTTTATGTAAATTACTCTTAAAGGGGAGTAGGGAGACACAACGAGTAAAGTTTAAAATGTCAGCTCAGCTGATCAGTACTAATTGGAGATCATCTGGCCTCATGCCCTCTTCCAGCCTACCTCCTAATCCACTCACTCAGCATCAGGTGTTCCAATGGCCCAAACTAATGGCAGCCCAGCAGCTAAATGCAGGGCACCACATACTCACAACCTTTATCATCCCATTTTACAGATGAAAAGACAGACTCACAGAGGTGAGGCGGTGTATCCAAGGATAAATAACTGGTAAATGAGGAGCTGGTCTGAACACAAGCCACTGATGCCAGTCTAATTCCTTGGCCACAAGGAACCAATACAATGTTTGTTGAATGAATGAATGACCAATGTGATAACAGACATATCCTTACCTCTTTGGCTTCATTCTGTGCTTTCATATTTTCAGCAATATACTTGACACTTTGGATAGCTTCTTTGATTTCTGGTGACAGAGCAGAGAGGGACAGCACGGCATTGACGGATTCAGAACTGGAGCTTCTCGTGAGATTGGCACTGAAATTCAGGATTTTTACCCTGCGGTGGTGGCAGTGGCTACATAGCTCGTCCTGGCAGGGGTAGCCTTCTTTGCAGCTCTTGGACTCTATGTGGCTGAAGCAATTCAGGTTTGAGAGCTCAGCGCTATTGAAGGGTCTTGGCCTCTGAGTGTTACCCTCACTGCTTGCCGGCCTGGTCATGAACATGACCCTGGGAAGAAAGTTCAAGAATATGGTCTTCACCCACATGGGCATCGTGTGTGTGGTGGGGGTCCTGTAGTGCACGTTGAGCACGAAGACGGTGATGACGATGGACAAGGTTACAAAAATCATGGTGAACAGGAGGTACTCGCCGATCAGGGGAATCACCAGAGAGGTGGACGGGATGGTCTCAGTGATCACCAGCAGAAACACAGTCAAGGAGAGGAGGACCGAGATGCAGAGGGTCACCTTCTCGCCGCAGTCGGAGGGCAGGTAGAAGACAAGCACAGTCAGGAAGGAGATGAGCAGGCAGGGGATGATGAGGTTGATGGTGTAGAACAGGGGCAGGCGCCGGATGTACAGCGAGTACGTGATGTCCGTGTAGATCTCCTCGCAGCAGTTGTACTTGATGTCATGTTTGTAGCCTGGGGCTTTGATGATGGCCCACTCACCACTCTCCCAGTAGTCCCTGAGGTTCATGGAGGAGCCGATCAGGACCAGGTCGATTTTTGCCTTGTCGTAGGACCAGGAACCAAACTTCATGGTGCAGTTCTGGTAATCGAATGGGAAGTAGGTCACATCGATTTTGCACGAGCTCTTAAAGATGGCCGGGGGGATCCAAGTCACTTCCCCTGTGTACTTGAGTAAAGCTTTGGTCTTGTCGTCCACCTGGAAATCCCCAACAGCACTGCGGAGACAAAGAGGAGGTGTGCGGCACACAGGTCATTACCATGTGGTCAGCTAGCCCAGCTTCTCACGCTGCCAGCAGGTAAACGGCAAGTAACGATTTGTAAAACTGCAGAATATGAGAGCTCAAAGTGCTGTAAAAGGTCTCGCAGTTCACCATCCCATTTACCAATGGGGATACTGAGGCCCAGGACCCCCCAACCCCCAACGATCTGACACACTCATCACCCCCCGCCCTGGGGCACGTCATGGGTTCATTCCACACCATACAACTCCCAGCTTGATATATATGGAGACACTCCCAAATGCCAGAGATTTTTTTTCTCCTTTAATTGAAGAAATAAAAGAAATGAATGAAAGTGGTCATCAGAGGCAGGTGTTTAGGTGACCTTGGGGATATTTGCCACTCGCTCTCCCTATGGTTTGGCCCTGGTAATGCCTCCTCATTCTGTCTGCATTGGGACCCCAATGTGTGTACACACACGGATGTCAAACCAGACCGTGGACCTGGAAGGGGCTGCAGAGACCACCGTAGGAGCCCACTGCCATTAAACTGAGCCTGTTAGATGGGTCTATTACCAGGCCCTATCTCTGGACCCTGGTTCTACCGTTTACCAAACTCCCCATTCCTCCCTGCACTGTTTTAGAATGAATAATCATGTTTTCTGATTCCTTGTCTTTCAAACCCAGCATGACAGGTTCCTTTGCCTTCTGTGTCCCTATCCTTCCCCATGTTCCTTCTCCCTTCTGTTTAGCTATGTGCGCCCTTTCTATGCAGAGACATACATTATTCCTAGAATTGGCTTGTTGGCATTTATCAGCTGGTTTGTGCAGTGGAAGATTTGCTGACGACCAGCTCAACACCCCGTCCAAGCTCACATCTGAGCATGAAGCCAGCCGGTCCTCATGACAATGGCCTCGCCCAGTGAAAGCTCTTGACATTTCCGTGGGTCAGCCCTGTTGATTTCTTAGAGTTCTGCATTTGAAGGCATGTATGTCCTTCTAAAGGGAGCAACCACTATACCCATTTGCCTGAAGAGCTGGAAAAAAAAAAAAAAAAGACAAACCTATACATTTAGGGATATCCTGGCTGGTTGTTACTGGATAGCACTGTGTGAAGACAGGAGGGGGTGTGTCCGGGGTGTGTCTCCTTGCTGGTCTCTGGCCCTCCCACCGTCACGCGCGTCTGTCGAGCAGGACAGTCGTTACATGTGAAGGCTTGATGTCAAATCCACTACCCGCCTTCACTCCAGCCAGCTGGGTTGTCCCAAAGGTGCCCTGCTGTGTTTATATGTTCTTAGCCCCACTTTATCCTACTGGGCCCTCAATTCCCCACAAGAAGAGGATTCCCAGCTCCAGGAGGAAAGGAGGGGTATGAGAAGTGGGAAGGGGGTGGGGACCCACACAGCCCCAAGTGGACTTGACCATGTTGGGCACCAAGGAGTCCTGGGAGGCTGGCCTACATTACGCAGAGGGCTGAGAGGACCCCTGGGAAGGCAGAGGCCTCCAGAACAACTTTCCTTAGGGCATCTGGATCAACAAAATGGACCTTCAGAGCCCAGGGACTAGTCCAGGGCAAAGTATGGCCCACTGGCCTGCCCCCTATTTCCGTACATAAATTTTTATTGGAGCACACAGCCATACCCATTTGTGGTCTATTGTCCGCAGTTACTTTTAAGCTACAAAGGCAGGACTGAGTAGCTGCGACAGAGACTCTAAGGCCCACAAAGCCTAAAATACTTAACTACCTGGCCCTTCACAGGAAAGCTTAATGATCCCTGCTTTAGTCTGATCCCCTCATTTTACCAACGAGGAAACTGAAGGTCAGAGGGCAGGACTGGCTTGCTCAGGGTCCCACACAGAGTCTGTGGCAGGGCCTTGACCAGTCGGAACTTGAGTCCTTAAGTCTATGTGTCCAAAAGGCCAAACACTGGAGATCAGCTTACCTTGGTTGCTGGTGCACATGTCTGCTATTTTCCAGGGATCCTGGTCACTGTGGCGGCTGCCTACAGACCCCCACAGCTGTGTCTGTCCAGACCAGGAGGCCTGCTTGCTGACAGCGTCAGCGGCCTAGCTCTGCCACCAGGAAACCGAAGATGAAGACCTCGCTGGGTACCAGGGTCTGGCAGAGCCCCAGCCACAGAGAGGGCGCTCGGTAAGTACTAGCTGACTGAACGGATGACCAAAAAGATAAATGAAGCTCTCACCCCCCTGGCTGCCCAAGAGATGGCTGGCAGCAAGGGTCAGCAGAGGGGGAAAGGTCTCACTCAGCCAGTGTGTTGCTGAACCACGTGAGCTGATTAAAAAAAAGAAAAGGCAGGGTGGGTGCAAATGATTAGTTGAGGTATCACTTTAATAGAAGGAAAGAGTAAGAGCTGAAGTGGGGCGAGGGTGGTGAGTGGTATGAGAAAGATCACGATGGCATCCGTTTCTTTAACCTTTCCAAATTTCCTCAGAAAAACAGGGCAACAAGATAGCAAAAGGAAAATCCCGCTGCCCACGTGGTCAACAAAGTTAGGTTACATGGAACTCTAAGAACCTCAGGTGTGAGAGAGTGGGGTCGAACCACTACCACCAGTGGGACCTGCGTGGGATTCGGGTGGGGTTAGCTGCTGTGGAGGTGGCTGAGGGAAGAGGAAGGGAAGTTCTCCTGTCCCGAAAGCCCCAGACAGAAATCACCAAGAGGTATCTGCCCCTCAAAAAAGAGGACCCCGCTCTGCACTGCATCTTCAGCAAGGGGAACGGTGAAACAGAGAGGGCACCACAGGTTCCAGTTTGTGGGAGAGGACAAAACGATGGGGAGCCACCAGGGTCTGCAGAGGAGGCTGGACTGGGCTCTATCTCAGAAACACCTCCCACCCCAACTGCCTTCCAGAAGGGCAGAGACCCACCCAGAAAAAAGCTGCATAGGGTAGGCTTCAAATTGAACAGCGTGGGAAACTGAGAGTAAGAAAAAGAAGATGGTTGAGAAAGTAGAGAAGCAGGTGTCTAGAAGTGGCAGCTCTCAGACTGTGGAGGTGGCTACACGGAGTATTTAAATGCTTCAAGGGAACCACTTGAGGAGGGAACTCCCAAGCAGGTGACACAAGAGACCCACCCTTACCCACTCCCATCCCCTCTGGGAACCTGTCCTAAAAGTACAACAAAGGCCATCTATTTAAACAAGAGCAACAGAAAAGGATTAGACTGAACCTCATATTAACATATTGTAAGAAAAATATGAAAAGTAATTGAATGACAATAGCATACAAGCAGACAAGTGCACACCGCAAAAATATAATCTCAGAGCAGATGAAACTGATAATCTGACATTACAAATTAAGGTAATAGAAAGAACGATCTTTAGAAACTTTGAAAGAGCAGCATAAATTAGAAATAGAAAAGTTAAGAATTTGGGTAAGCAATAGGAGGATGAATAAAGAACTGACAGAACTTAGGAAAGAATGGGAAGAAAGAAATTTAAAAAATCATTTTAGAAATAAAAACTAAAACGTAACAAGCAGCACACACCATGGAAAGTATTGTGATGAAAATAAAAAACAGAAAGGAGAAAAAATTCTTTTAAATCAAAAAGAGAAAAAGAATGTGAGAGAAAATAATATGGAAAGAATATAGGTAAAGCAGTTCAAATATATGTGAAAATGGAGTTCCTGGAGAGATAAAGCAATAGAACAGATCTGAAAAACTCTAATTCACAAAACATTTACTGGAATAAAAGATGGCTTATTATGTATATGGTACAGAGTAAAACAACTAGATTTTAAAGATAAAGGGTAAAATATCTTTGGGTTACCCAAGAAAAAGAACAACGCCCTTGTAAACAAGCTGACTATGAATCCCAATTCATCCAGAACAGTCCTGGTTTACATCTGTGGTCCTGGCACACGTATTAATAGAGTCCCTTTACTCTCCCCAAAGTCACCAGATTTTACAAGAAAAAAAGAAAATTAGACTGGCAATCGTTTTTGACAGCAACACTTCATACCAGAACATGAGTCAGCATTTTTAAGGTTTTCATGGAAGGAAAGTATGAGTGAAGGATTTTATATCAGCAAATGACCTAAGAGTATTACCTAAAAAGGCTACAATGAGTTATGAACTTGTAAGAACTTAGGGTACACTGTGTCCACGAACACTTTCTGAGGATTCTACTAGAGAACGAACTTCAAAGAACAAAAACATGGCAGGAGAAACTGGCATAAGAAGGTAAAAAGTCTTTCTAGTGTGTTGAAATGAAAAGAAACTCTCACCCGAGGTTCAGAGAAACTGAAGTTTTAGTTAGGAGAGAGGAATTGAAGGATAGTCTCTAAATCTTATTTTCAGCTTCAGATTCCAAGGAAATTCCTTATGATATTTGCTCCTCTCCATATCCGATGGAAGCTTTTCACTATGTCTCTCAGTACTGTTAAAAGCACACATCCCTAAAGTACCCCAGCTGTTCACCCAAGGTTGCCAGCAAGAAAACAGCTATGAAATGCAAATCATAAGGTTAAGATCTGTGCCCACTCTCTTAATTCTAGCTTAGCAAAAATTCTTACCACCCTGCTCAGCTCCTTAAGAGCCTTTGGACCAGGAGATTTCTACAAACCAGTTAATTTATCTCCTGTCCCAGTTCTTTAAGGACCAATTTACAAGTTGCATGAAAGAAACACATTTATGAATGCTGTCTTTTCTTGGAAAAGCAGTAAACAAAACACGGACCTCTAAGAGTTTTATAGTTTCTGGCCTTCCATTTAGGTCTTTAATCCATTTTGAGTTTATTTTTGTGAATGGTGTTAGGGAGTGCTCTAATTTCATTCTTTTACATGTAGCTGTCCAGTTTTCCCAGCACCACTTGTTGAAGAGGCTGTCTTTTCTCCATTGTATATTCTTGCCTCCTTTATCAAAGATAAGGTGACCATATGTGGGTGGGTTTATCTCTGGGCTTTCTATCCTGTTCCATTGATCTATATTTCTGTTTTTGTGCCAGTACCATACTCTCTTGATTACTGTAGCTTAAACTATAATTCAGAAAGAGTCACGTACCACAGTGTTCATGTTCAGCTCTATTTACAATAGCCAGGACATGGAAGCAACCTAAGTGTCCAGCGACAGATGAATGGATAAAGAAGATGTGGCACATATATACAATGGAATTACTCAGCCATAAAAAGAAATGAAACTGAGTTATTTGTAGTGAGGTGGATGGACCTAGAATCTGTCATACAGACCGAAGTAAGTCAGAAAGAGAAAAACAAATACCGTATGCTAACACATATATATGGAATCTAAAAAAAAAAAGGTTATGAAGAACCTAGGGGCAGGACAGGAATAAAGATGCAGACCTACTAGAGAATGGACTTGAGGACATGGGGAGGGGGAAGGGTAAGCTGGGACAAAATGAGAGAGTGGCATGGACATATATACACTACCAAATATAAAATCGATAGCTAGTGGGAAGCAGCCACACAGCACAGGGAGATCAGCTCAGTGCTTTGTGACCACCTAGAGGGTGGCATAGGGAGGGTGGGAGGGAGGGAGACGCAAGAGGGAAGAGATATGGGGATATATGTATATGTACATGTACAGCTGATTCACTTTGTTATAAAGCAGAAACTAACACACCATTGTAAAGCAATTATACTCCAATAAAGATGTTAAAAAAATAAAAAAATTTAAAAAATAAAAACACGGACCATCTTTAGAGTAGTTAAAGAACACTTCTCTTTTAACCCATGAATAGAAAGTGGGATTCAACCAAAAACGTAGCTTCTCTAGTCCCAATACGAACAGTAAAACATATTGATTCGTACTAATACGGCATACAAACCTAAACACAGAATGCTTTAAAATCTGATTAGACTAATTCTATATGAAGTGTTTTGTTGAAAAATGCTCAGTGGTTTTTTAAGACATTAGAACTCCAGAGATAAAGCACAGTTACGAAATTGAAGTTTGTCAATACCTGGAGAACAAACTAGTACATACTGTAAAATACCAATTAAAATTATGTTTGTCTAATAACAGAGGTTAAATGTGGAAGGTGTCAGGTTTGTATGGGCTTAAGAAAGAGGCAGGTTTTGTAGGTGCCACAATGGGCAGATTCAGATAGGCAGAGGAAGAACCTTTGAAAGAGAGAGAAAGGTGCAGCTTCCTGTGGCTGGTGGGCAGATGCACGTGTGCAGTGTGAGGCAGGGGCAGGGAGCATTCGCTGGGTGAGTAAAAGAATGAAGCTTGGAGAGGAACCAAGATGCTGGAGTAGAAGGACGTGCTCTCACTCCCTCTTGCAAGAACACCAGAACCACAACTAGCTGCTGGACAATCATCAACAGAAGACACTGGAACTCACCAAAAAAGATACCCCACATCCAAAGACAAAGGAGAAGCTACAATGAGATGGTAGGAGGAGCTCTATCACAGTAAAATCAAATCCCATAACTGCTGGGTGGGTGACTCACAGATTGGAGAACACTTATACTGCAGAAGCCCACCCACTGGAGTGAAGGTTCTGAGCCCCACGTCAGGCTTCCGAATCTGGGGGTCCGGCAACAGGAGGAGGAATTCCTAGAGAATTAGACCTTGAAGCCTAGTGGGAATTGACTGCAGGACTTCGACAGGACTAGGGGAAACAGAGACTCCACTCTTGGAGGGCACACACAAAGTAGTGTGCACATCAGGACTCAGGGTAAGGAGCAATGACCCCAGGGGAGACTGAACCAGACCAACCTGCTAGTGTTGGAGGGTCTCCTGCAGAGGCGGGGGGGGGGGCGCTGTGGCTCACCGTGGGGACAAGGACACTGACAGCAGAAGTTCTGGGAAGTACTCCTTGGCGTGAGCCCTCCCAGAGTCTGTCATTAGCCCCACCAAAAGCCCAGGTAGGCTCCAGTGTTGGGTTGCCTCAGGCCAAACAACCAACAGGGAGGGAACCCAGCCCCACCCATCAACAGTCAAGCGGATTAAGTTTAACTGAGCTCTGCCCAACAGAGCAACAGTCAGCTCTACCCAGCACCAGTCCCTCGCATCAAGCCTCTTAGATAGCCTCATCCAGCAGAGGGCAGAGAACAGAAGCAAGAAGAATTACAATCCTGCAGCCTGTGGAACAAAAACCACATTCACAGAAAAACAGACAATATGAAAACACAGATGGCTATGTACCACATGAAGGAACAAGATAAAACCCAAGTAAAACAACTAAATGAAGTGGAGATAGGCAACCTTCCAGAAAAAGAATTCAGAATAATGATAGTGAAGATGATCCAGGACCTCGGAAAAAGAATGGAGGCAAAGATAGAGAAGATGCAAGAAATGTTTAACAAAGACCTATAATAATTAGAGAACAAACAGAGATGAACAATACAATAACTGAAATGAAAACTACACTAGAAGGAATCAATAGCAGAATAACTGAGGCAGAAGAACAGATAAGTGAACTGGAAGACAGAATGGTGGAATTCACTGCTGCGCAACAGAATGAAGAAAAAAGAATGAAAAGAAATGAAGACAGCCTAAGAGACCTCTGGGACAACGTTAAATGCACCCACATTCACATTATAGGGGTCCCAGAAGGAGAAGAGAGAGAAAAAGGACCCGAGAAAATATTTGAAGAGATCATAGTCAAAAATTTCCCTAACATGGGGAAGGAAACAGCCACCCAAGTCCAGGAAGTGCAGAAAGTCCCATACAGGATAAACCCAAGGAGAAACATGCCGAGACACATAGTAATCAAATTGGCAAAAATGAAAGACAAAGAAAAACTACTGAAAGCAGCAAGGGAAAAATGACAAATAACATGCAAGGGAACTCCCATAAGGTTAACAGCTGATTTCTCAGCAGAAACTCTACAAGCCAGAAGGGAGTGGCATGATATACTTAAAGTGATGAAAGGGAAGAACCTACAACCAAGATTACTCTACCGGCAAGGATCTCATTCAGATTCGATGGAGAAATCAAAACCTTTACAGACAAGCAAAAGCTAAGAGAATTCAGCACCACCAAACCAGCTCTACAACAAATGCTAAAGGAACTTCTCTAAGTGGGAAACAAAAGAGAAGAAAAGGACCTACAAAAACAAACCCAAAACAATTAAGAAAATGGTCATAGGAACATACATATCAATAATTACCTTAAATGTGAATGGATTAAATGCTCCAACCAAAAGACACAGGCTTGCTGAATGGATACAAAAACAAGACCCATATATATGCTCTCTACAAGAGACCCACTTCAGATCTAGGGACACGTACAGACTGAAAGTGAGGGGATGGTGAAAGATATTCCATGCAAATGGAAGTCAAAAGAAAGCTGGAGTAGCTATAATCATATCAGATAAAATAGACTTTAAAATAAAGAATGTTACAAGAGACAAGGAAGGACACTACATAATGATCAAGGGATCACTCCAAGAAGAAGATATAACAATTATAAAGATATATGCACCCAACATAGGAGCACCTCAATACATAAGGCAACTGCTAACAGCTATAAAAGAGGAAATCAACAGTAAAACAATAGTGGGGGACTTTAACACCTCACTTACACCAATGGACAGATCATCCAAAATGAAAATAAATAAGGAAACAGAAGCTTTAAATGACACAATAGACCAAATAGATTTAATTGATATTTATAGGACATTCCATCCAAAAACAGCAGATTACACTTTCTTCTCAAGCACACACAGAACATTCTCCAGGATAGATCACATCTTGGGTCACAAATCAAGCCTCAGTATATTTAAGAAAAGTGAACTCATATCAAGCATCTTTTCTGACCACAATGCTATGAGATTACAAATGAATTACAGGGAAAAAAAACGTAAAAAAGACAACCACTTGGAGGCTAGACAATATGTTACTAAATAACCAAGAGATCACTGAAGAAATCAAAGAGGAAATCAACAAATACCTAGAGACAAATGACAATGAAAACACAATGATCCAAAACCTATGAGATGCAGGAAAAGCAGTTCTAAGAGGGAAGTTTATAGCTATACAAGCCTACCTCAAGAAACAAAAAACTCAAGTAAACAATCTAACCTTACACCTAAAGGAACTAGAGAAAGAAGAACAAACAAAACCCAAATTTAGCAGAAGGAAAGAAATCATAAAGATCAGAGCAGAAATAAATGAAATAGAAACAAAGAAAACAATAGCAAAGGTCAATAAAACTAAAAGCTGGTTCTTTGAGAAGATAAAACAAAATTGATAAACCATTAGCCTGACTCAACAAGAAAAAGAGGGAGAGGACTCAAATCAATAAAATTAAAAATGAAAAAGAAGTTACAACAGACATGGCAGACATACAAAGCATCCTAAGAGACTACTACAAGCAACTCTATGCCAATAAAATGGACAACCAGGAAGAAATGGACAAATTCTTAGAAAGGTATAACCTTCCAAGATTGAACCACAAAGAAACAGAAAATATGAACAGACCAATCACAAGTAATGAAATTGAAACTGTGATTAAAAATTTTCCAACAAAGAAAAGTCCAGGACCAGATGGCTTCACAGGTGAATTCTACCAAACATTTAGAGAAGAGCTAACACCCATCCTTCTCAAACTCTCCCAAAAAATTGCAGAGGAAGGAACACTCCCAAACTCATTCTCTGAGGCCACCATCACTCTGATACGAAAACCAAACAAAGATACTACCAAAGATAAAAATTACAGACCAATATCACTGATGAACACAGATGCAAAAATCCTCAACAAAATACTGGCAAACAGAATTCAGCAACACATTAAAAGGATCATACACCATGATCAAGTGGGATTTATCCCAGGAATGCAAGGATTCTTCAGTATACGCAAATCAATCAATGTGATACACCACATTAACAAAATGAAGAATAAAAACCATATAATCATCTCAATAGATGCAGAAAAAGCTTTTGACAAAATTCAACACCCGTTTATGATAAAAACTCTCCAGAAAGTGGGCACAGAGGGAAGCTACCTCAACATAAGAAAGGCCATATACGGCAAACCCACAGCAAACATCATTCTCAATGCTGAAAAACTGAAAGCATTTCCTCTAAGATCAGGAACAAGACAAGGATGTCCACTCTCACCACTATTATTCAACATAATTTTGGAAGTCCTAGCCATGGCAATCAGAGAAGGAAAAGAAATAAAAGGAATACAAATTGGAGAAGAAGAAGTAAAACTGTCTCTGTTTGCAGATGACATGATACTATACATAGAGAATCCTAAAAATGCCACAAGAAAACTACTAGAGCTAATCAATGAATTTGGTAAAGTTATGGGATACGAAATTAATGCACAGAAATCTCTTGCATTCCTATACACTAATGATGAAAAATCTGAAATAGAAATTATGGAAACACTCCTGTTTACCATTGCAACAAAAAGAATAAAATACCTAGGAATAAACCTACCTAGGGAAACAAAAGACCTATATGCAGAAAACTATAAGACACTGATGAAAAACATTAAAGATGATACCAACAGATGGAGAGATATACCATGTTCTTGGATTGGAAGAATCAATATTGTGAAAATGACTATACTACCCAAAGCAATCTACAGATTCAGTGCAATCCCTATCAAATTACCAATGGCATTTTTTACGAAACTAGAACAAATCATCTTAAAATTTGTACGGAGACACAAAAGATCCCGAATAGCAAAAGGAGTCTTGAGGGGAAAAACGGAGCTGGAGGAATCAGTCTCCCTGACTTCAGATTATACTACAAAGCTACAATAATCAAGACAATATGGTACTGGCACAAAAAACAGAAACATAGATCAATGGAACAAGATAGAAAGCCCAGCGATAAACCCACGTGCCTATGGTCAACTAATCTATGACAATGAGGCAAAGATATACAGTGGAGAAAAGACAGTCTCTTCAATACGTGGTGCTGGGAAAACTGGACAGCTACATGTAAAAGAATGAAATTAGAACACTCCCTAACACCATACACAAAAATAAACTCAAAATGGATTCGAGACCTAAATGTAAGACCGGACACTATGAAACTATTAGAGGAAAACATAGGAAGAACACTGTTTGACATAAATGACAGCAAGATCTTTTTTGATCCACCTCCTAGAGTAATGGAAATAAGAACAAAAATAAACAAATAGGACCTAATGAAATTTCAAAGCTGTTGCACAGCAAAGGAAACCATAAACAAGACGAAAAGACAACCCTCAGAATGGGAGAAAATATTCGCAAACTAATCAACAGACAAAGGATTAATCTTCAAAATATATAAACAGCTCATGCAGCTCAATATTAAAGAAACAAACAACCCAATCCAAAAATGGGCAGAAGACCTAAACAGACATTTCTCCAAAGAAGACATACAGATGGCCAAGAAGCACATGAAAAGCTGCTCAACATCACTAATTGTTAGAGAAATGCAAATCAAAACTACAGTTAGAATGGGCATCATCAAAAATCTGCAAACAACAGGGCTTCCCTGGTGGCGCAGTGGTTGAGGGTCCGCCTGTCAATGCAGGGGACATGGGTTCGTGCCCCGGTCCGGGAAGATCCCACATGCTGCGGAGAGGCTGGGCCCGTGAGCCATGGCCCCTGAGCCTGCGCGTCCAGAGCCTGTGCTCCACAACAGGAGAGGCCCCAACAGTGAGAGGCCCATGTACAGCAAAAAAAAAAAAAAAAAAAAAAACCTGCAAACAACAAATGCTGGAGAGGGTGTGGAGAAAAGGGAACCCTCTTGCACTGTTGGTGGGAATGTAATTTGATACAGCCACTATGGAGAACAGTATGGAGGTTCCTTAAAAAATTAAAAATGGAATTACCATATGATCTAGCAATCCCACTACTGGGCATATACCCAGAGAAAACCATAATTCAAAAATACACATGCACCCCAATGTTCATTGCAGCACTGTTTACAATAGCCAGGTCATGGAAGCAGCCTAAATGCCCATCGACAGACAAATGGATAAAGAAGTAGTGGTACATATATACAATGGAATATTACTCAGCCATAAAAAGGAACGAAATTGAGTCATTTGTTGATACATGGATGGATCTAGAGACTGTCATACAGAGTGAAGTAAGTCAGAAAGAGAAAAGCAAATATAGTATATTAATGCATGTATGTGGAACCCAGAAAAATGGTACAGATGAACCCGGTTTACAGGGCAGAAGTTGAGACACAGATGTAGAGAACGAACATATGGACACCAAGGGGGGAAAACCACGGTGGGGTGGGGATGGTGTTGTGCTGAATTGGGCGGTTGGGATTGACATGTATACACTGATGTGTATAAAATTGATGACTAGTAAGAACCTGCAGTACAAAAAAACAAACAAAAAAAACAACTAATACTAAACTTTCTTTGGGTTATTTGTATGGAAATATATTAATATAAATGATTCAAACGTTACATGAAATTTCTAAAAATCTTATATTTTCTGGTATAATGTTAGAAGTCATAACTCTAGTTATTACTTTAAAATGTATATCTCAGAAATAACTAAATTTCCTTGTCAGCTGCATTATTATGAACTTTCATCATATCTTTAACCGTGGTAATATTTAAGTCTTTTGTCATTTACAGAGAGTTCTGGGTGTACTCTGATGCTTTCACAAAATGTTCCTATAAAAGGGTTTCATCTTCAAGGAATTCATGGAAAAGACTCTGACAAGTACAGGTTTCTGGTAACTGACTATAGTGCTGAACTGAATGAATAAGCATTTTCAGAACTCTAATGGAAAACTGATGAATTCATAAAAGTGCTAACAAAAGATCAAGATGAAAAAAAATTAATTACATGGGACTGAGTGAACTGATGAGGATGATTACAATTTTTGTGACTTTCTGTTTGAATAATAAAAAAAAAATCCCACAAGGACTCAGAGGCAAAAAATATACAAATCAATTTTCACTGCAAAGTAAAGGAGCTGTTACAGTGGAGGATTACTGGACTGAATGTCAACATTATGACAGTACGAGTGTGTTTCGTGTTTGGTAGTTGCAATCATTGTTGCTTTTGTTGTGGTCATCCATTAAAAAAAAAGAATGAAGCTTTCCTGTGGTCTAACCATGGGGCGTGGCTACAGCCTGACTTACAGGGATGGTCAGGTCCTGCCTTGGTGACAGAAGCCCACCCCCATGTTTCCTTCCTTGCCCTTCCTCCAGTCTGTAATTGCATATTTGGATACTGTAACTCATTCCTGTATTCCCTGGTGTGTCTGATAAACTCCTAGAGGCAAGGGGGAGGGTATCTATCTTGTGCCACAGTATCTCTAGGACCTGGCACATAGTAGGTCAATAAATACCTGCGGAATGAACCAAATGAATGGAGCTCTCTTGGAAAAGGTCCCAGGAAGACCAGGCTGTAAAGCACAGCAGGCCAAGGACCCAGGTCCAGGCTGACAGCCCTGAGAGGTGGGGGCCACCCAGCACCTTACTTGTTATACAGCACAATGTCTGGCTTCCAGATCTTCTGTGCAGGGACACGCATGAACTCCGCTCCATTGTAGTCGGAGGGGTTCCACTTCAGCTTGTAGTCATTCCAGATCTGGGGGGAGAAGGCAAGGAGGGAGAGGGGGGCAGTGGAAGGACAAGCATGGTTTTACTTCTTTTGACACCACTCATCTTGGTGACCTCCCCACCTCGGCTGCAAGTCAGAGCCGCCTCTGCAATGCAGACCACACTGGCCCATTCCTCATGTGGGTGCTAGTGGGGAGACAGCACTGGGCTGAGTGTGCAGGCCGCCCCCATGAGTGGGGCAAGCCCAGCCCCCATCAATCAATCAGGACCACTAGGGCTTTCTCCAGTCACTTCCAGTGCCAGGTCCAGGTCCCTGCCTTAAGCTCCTGCTGTTTACATTCCTGAAACGGCTTGGACATGCCATCAGGCCCCAGTAATGGTGCTCATGACACACAGAACTCTCTTCCACCTCCGGGTTGAGCAGGGTTGGCCTCTGAAGGGTCTGGGGAAGGAACCATGATCCCACCAGGGCCCAGGAAGTGTTTGGGTGTAGAGGCTGGGGGGTGTGAGTCCTGAGCACCTGAGGGGAGAGAGGTGAAGCTGTGGCTGGAGGGAACGTGTACCAGAGGGCGGTGAGTGGGCACCGTGCCCATCTGGCTTGCCAGCCTCCTAGGAGGGAAGGCTGCATGAGCTGAGTGTCCAGTTGGCTGAGCTGGTGGAAGGATCACCCTTAGGCCAGTGGGTTATCTGTCCACGTCTGCACAAAGCCTCCCTGGGGAGAACATGTGGAAGCCCCTTTCTTTGGTCCCAATCTGAACAGGAAAATCCAGAACCCCAGCTCCCACCCCCCCATCAACAACAAGGATGAGTTTTTAGCAAGAGGAAGGGGAAGAGGCGCCTCAGGCGCCACCCTAGAGTCGGTGCCAGGGCTCCAGGCCCGGGTCAGCCCCATTTTGTCTGAGCATGGAGGTCTCTCTTTCCAGGATGCAGTCTATCGTCTGTGACTCGAGGGGCTGGGCCCTGCAGTCTTTCCACAGGGGTGTAGAGCAGTGCATATGACCCCAAGCCCAGGTAGAGACAGACCAGCCAGTCAGTGGACCTCAATCTGGGTCCACAGGAGTGAAGTAGGCGTTTTGGCCCTTGGTTCACAGACAGCAAATAAAGCAGTCACCACCAGGGGGCAGCAGTGCCCAGGGTCTGGTCACTTACTTGCTTGAGCCACAGGTTGGTCTCCATGATCTGGTTTACTTCATCCTAGAAAGAGAGATTAAAGTAGATGGTGAATTACAAAAACAAGGCTGGTTCTGGGAAAGGCTATTCCAGAAGCTCCATACCCCACGGCCACGGCTTGTGGCTCTGACACTCACCACCTTCACCAGCTGAGACATGGACACTTCAAACTGGATGATGACTGGGTCAGACACATTGGCCACTGGCCGGATGATCTCATTGTAATCTTCGAACAGCCGCTCAAACAGACGATGCTCGGCGTCGGAGGCTCTGGCCACTGAGGGAAGTAGCCCTGTCAGATCCTGGGGAAGTCACTTTTCCCCTCACCAGGGACACCATCCACCTACAGCTTCCTCTCCATCTGCTGAGGGTACTCTCTGGAACTCCAGACTTTCAGACTAGTCCTACTCCTTGAAGTTAAAGACTAGGAAACTGAGGCCCAAGAGAGAAGGGATTCCATCAGGTCACACACATTCGTTGAGAAGCACAATGATTACAAGCCTGGGCTCTGAATTTGGATAGATCTGGTGCAAATCCTGACAGAATCCTTGTGAGCTGTGTGAGCTTAGGCAAGTGGCTTAACCTCTCTAAACCTCATTTCCTTCATCTGTGAAAGATTATAAATGTATCCACCTCTTAGGGTTGTTATGAGTGAAGTGCTTAGCTCCATGCAGGCATATGGTAAGAGCTCAGGAACCGTCCTCACCATCTTTGTTACTGCACGGCAGCAGCGTGATCCAAATGCAATCTGCCTGCATACAGCCACAATGGAGAGACGACCAGTCCACTCCCAGGGCAGGAGTACCCCAGGGCCCGAGGGAGACTACAACCTAGGACTGGGGCTTTCCTTCTTCCCACCCAGGACCCTGTAGGGGTTTGGCCACCGAACATCTTAGAAGCGGGTGCCTACGTGGCTCCCATGCTCTCAGAGTGCGACCCACGGTTCCCGCTGATGTTGTCTTCACATCCTGATCAAAGACCCTTCCCTCTCTGAAACCCTTGGGGACCCTCTTTGTTTATAAGCCACACTCCAGGCATCTTGAGTCAGCTGTCTGCTGCTTCTCACAGATCTGGGAAAAATCTGGGGAGGGGATGAGGGGAATCCTTTAAGTCCAACCCAACTTCTCCAGGGATTTTGACTGTCCCCTAACCCCCCCCTCCAAATAAAGAAGGGGCCACATTCAGGAGCTCCGTGGGGAGTGTTCAGCGCTCTGAGTAGTGGGGGCCTCAGCACCGGAGGGGCAGGAACAGCGCTCTGAGTGCATGGTCACAACGTGGTCTCCCAACACACTTACCCTCCCAGCTGCAGGGACCGCCTGCAGCCCTGCCAAATCCCTCGTCCCCTGGTATCTACCACCCCTCCCAGGACACTCAAAAGCCTTTCTATCAGGGCCAGCTTCTCCCTAACAAGCTCCTCTTAGAGACCGGGCAGAAGGCGAAGGCGGGGAGGTGCCAGGAGTGCGGAGAGGCGAGGACAAGGAGGAGAGGCTGGCGCCCCTTAACGACTCCCCTCTGCCCCAGGTGGCCTTGAGCAAATCTTGAGCCCTCTCTGGCCTCAGCTTCCCCAGATATTCGTAAAACGAGGAGGTGGGCGGGATGCAGACAGTGGAACCCGCGGCCTGGGCGCGTCAGTTCAGCACCCAGTGCGCCAAGCAGGACAATGGGCAGGGCCGAGACTCGAATCTGTAACGCTGGGCTGTGGAAGGAAGAGCCCCAGTGCGGGCCCTCCCCGCGCCTCCAGGGAGCGCACAAATCACTCTCAAGGAGGGGCCCGCCGAGGGGAAAACACGCATCCCCCACCTAACTCGCCGCCGGGCCGGAGCCAGTCCACGCGAGTTTCGGGTCCCCAGCCACGGCGCCCTTCTCCCCACCTCCTCGCGCTGCGCTCCGGGCCGCATCCCCTTCGGACCCCGCTCGGGCTGGGCGCCCGTCCCTCCAGTCCCCCTCGCCCCGCGCGCGTACCTGGCAGCAGCAGCAGCAGAAATAGCAGCAGCGGCGGCGGCGCCCAGGGAGGCAAGAGCTTCGCGACGCGGACTCCGCGCGGCTGGGCGCCCATGGCTGGTCTGCCCTCTGGCCAGAGGTTCCGCGCTGACCGGGCGGGCGGCGTGGGGCGGAGGGCAGACCGAGCAGAGCCGGACGGTCGGGAGCCGGCGGGACAGTGGCGGAGACAGACTCGCCTGGCCGGGCTCCGGGCGCTGCCCGCCCAGTCGGAGCGGGACCAGGGCGCGGCGTGCGGAGCCCCGGCTGCTCCAGCCCCACCCCCAATACCGGGCGCAGCCCCGCCCGCCGCCGTGGGGTTTCCGAGCCTCTGCGGGGGAGAGAGGTGCGCTAGCGTCCGACAACAGGGATGCGCTGGTCCTCTACTGCGCTGTGTTGGGCGGTCTCATCCCTCCCTCTGTGGTCGGTGTAGCCCACGGACGGCTCCGCGCCGGGCCAATCCAAGCAGATACTGGCAAACCACGGGGAAGAATAGGGGTCGAATCTCTGTTCCTGGCTTCCTGGGTGGGTGCGAGTCTCTCCTTTCCCCGGGCTTGGGGACCACCGGGCTAGACGGACGGTCGCCGGCCTGCCTGAAAGGTTCTAACACATCCTTAAGACGAGGACTCAAGATTTTGACACTATTAAGTAATTGTTAAATATTTTAGGAGTGATAATGGTATTTGTGTTTTTAAGAGTCCTTAGGGTTACCGTGAAGAGGAGGGTTGGAGTCAGTTGAAACAATATCGGCCATTGAGTTGGTAATTGATGAGGCTAGATGAGAAACACCTGGAGGTTTGTTATTCTAGTCTACTGTCGAATATGTTGCAATATCTTGATAAAAAGTAAAACAAAAGAAAGAAAGAACCAAATTAAAAATAAGTCTTGGAGATGGAGCCATCAGAGAAAGCACTGCCCTTGCTGGCCCCTGCAGAACCTCCTCTGCCCACCGGCCCATCTGCGCCCTGGGTGCACCGGGATGGTTCTGTGACGGAGGAGACCGCCCTGGGGCCCCTTGGTCTCTCGGACCACCCCCCAGGAGTGGGGTGGGGTACCTGCAGGCTTCCTTGGAATTCCTCTATCACAGGACAGGTCAGTCACCTTTATTATTTCCAGAATGGGTCACCTACCCACATTAAAACCAAACAAAAGGAGACATTTTGCAGGATTCAGAAAATGTTTTTAAGAATTGGGACTTACTGTCAGGCCCCCATTTAGAGAATTTTCATTCTTCTGACAAGAATCCCTTTATCTGGAAAATATTGCAAATCACATATCCAACCAAGGACTTATATCCAGAACATATAAAGAACCCTCAAAACTCAAAAGGAAGAATAGATGGGTATGAGTGATCTTATTGGGGTGATGTCAGTGTTCTAAAACTGGGTTATAGTGATAAACTTATTAAGCTCATTGAACTGTACACTTAAAATGTGTGAATTTTATATGTAAATTATACCTAGTTATTTTTAAGATCTCAGAAGAAAACTAAAACCCAGTTTTAAAAATGAGCAAAAGAGTTAAACAGACACTTGACCAAAAAAGGCAAAAAGCTCACGAAAAGATGTCCAACATTTGCTGCTAATGTTGCAGCAAAAATAGAAATGAGACTTCTGTTTTCTGATAAACGAGGAAAATAAGGAAACAATGAACAGGCTGGGGAAACAACATAAACAGGCCTGAAAGAGTTAATCAATCGTGGTTATTCTTCAGCTGTTACTTCTAACAAACACTTGTAGCTAGACATCCTTCCCAAAGCTGATTACTCTCTGACTCCACATGAATTACCCTTTGCACCTGGCATTTCTTCTCCCGCTACACTCCCTTGTAGCACTCTTCATTTGGGACAGAAGGTCACTGGGCCGATAACCTCAGGGACACCAGACCAGGTTGTTGAGCCACCTGATGACAGCTTTGGCCATGAATTTGTAGAACAAAAGAAATGCAAGACCTTCATTACTTTGAGCTTCATCACTTACCCCAGACCATGAGCCCCAGGCTATATAACCTTTCCCTTTTCCCCAGGGAAGGGGGCACAGCTCTTGAGGCGCTAGCTTGCTGTGTTACCCCCTTTGCCAGGCAAAGATTAAAGCCATTTTTCTCGTTTCTCCAAAACTCTGTCTCCATATTTCTTTTTGGCATCGGTGCACAGAGAGCCAAGATTTTGGTATCACTAGCCATTAGGGAAAGCAAATTAAAACCAGGGTGATATACCACTTAACAGCCACTGGGTTGGCTAAAATAAAAAAATACTGTCAATACCAAGTGCAGATGAGGAAACAGAGCAACTGCATCTCTCATACTTTGCTGGTGGGAATGCAAAACAGTTTGGCTGCTCCAGAAAACAGGTTGACAGTTTCATATAAACATACTCTCCCCATATAACCCAGCAATCACATTACTATTTATCTAGAAAAATGAAAAGTTTTGTTCACACAAAATACTATAAGTGAAATGTTTATGGTAACGGTATTGATAATTGCCCCAAACTGGTAACAACCTAAATGTGCTTCAACAGCCATATGATGGATGCAAAAGAACAAACTATTGTTACACTCTTCAACTTGGATGAATCTCAAAGGCATTATGCTGAGTGAACGAAGCCACTCTCCAGTGGTTCCATACTAACGTTGGTGCGTGCAGGATCTTTAATTGTGGCCCGTGGGATCTAGTTCCCTGACCAGGGATTGAACCTGGGCCCCCTGCTTTGGGAACATGGAGTCCTAACAGCTGGACCACCAGGGAAGTCCCCATTAGAGGTTATTCTTTTTTTTATATATAAATTTATTTATTTTGGGCTGTGTTGGGTCTCCATTGCTGCACGCAGGCTTTCTCTAGTTGCAGTGAGTGGGGTGTACTCTTCATTGTGGTGCACGGGCTTCCCGTTGCAGTGGCTTCTCTTGTTGCGGAGCACGGGCTCTAGGCGGGTAGGCTTCAGTAATTGTGGCAAGCAGGCTCAGTAGTTGTGGATCACGGACATAGTTGCTCTGCGGCATATGGGATCTTCCCAGACCGGGCTTGAACCCGTGTCCCCTGCATTGGCAGGCAGATTCTTAACCACTGCACCACCAGGGAAGTCCCTAGAGGTTCTTCTTTTTTTTTTTTTTTTCGCGGTACGCGGGCCTCTCACTGTTGTGGCCTCTCCCGTTGCGGAGCACAGGCTCCGGACGCGCAGGCTCAGCGGCCATGGCTCACGGGCCCAGCCGCTCCGCGGCATGTGGGATCTTCCCGGACCGGGGCACGAACCCGTGTCCCCTGCATCGGTAGGCAGACTCTCAACCACTGCGCCACCAGGGAAGCCCTAGAGGTTATTCTTGAAGATACTAAACTATAGTGATGGAGAAAAGCTCAGTGGTTGCCGGGGGTTAGGGGTGGAGGGACACGTGACCATAAAGGAGTAGCAGGTGGGAGCTGTTTTGGGTGATAAGTGACTCCTACATCCTGATTACATGACTCTATACATATGTTAAAATTAATAGAACAGTACCTAAAAAGTCAGTTTTATTGTATAATTTTTAAAATAGATTTTTTGAAAAGTCCTCCTCCATCGCACAAGTATTTTGAGTGCTTACGACTTGCCAGGCACTGTTCAAAAGGCAGTATGTAGGGGAAACCAATCAGAGCATGTGTGAGGGAGACACACCTGACCCAACCGGGATAAAAAGCAGAACATGACCAGGGCCGCGGAGCATGGAGGAGAGAGCCATTCCTTTCAGGTGGGGAACAAGGGAAAGCTGCTGAGGGGAGGGGGAATCTGAGATTGAAGGAGGGATAGGAGCCATGTCTTCATTCAACAAACATTTATTGAGCACCTACTATGGGCCGAGCTCTGTCCTAGGCCCTGAGGATACTGCAGCGAACACGAAGGGCCAGGTCCCTGCTCTCACAGAGCTCACACTCTAGCGGATGAGGGTCTCGGGTACCGAGGGCTGCTGGAGGAAGGTGTCGGGGTAACGTGGCTGTGGGGAGAATGCTTTGGGATGAGTGACTGGGGAAGGCCCCTGGGGTAGGTGACATTGGACAAATGATGGATCGGAGCAGAGCCCTGAATGATGCAGCCGTGGGAAGAGCTTACGAGACATCTGAGGAAGAAGGTTTGGGTAGAATGTACAGCAAATGCAGAGGCTCTAAGCTGGGAAGATCTTGAAGCATGTGAGGGACTAAAAGAAGGCCAGTGAACCTAGTGGACAAGGAGGAGTGCAGGGAGATGGAGTGAGAGGTAAGCCGGCATGCAGGTCAGATGCCTGGCACACTGTGGGTGCCGGTGCTACACGCATCTTTATCCCCAGTGCCTGCTGCAGGGAAGGAAGCCAAGCCGGAATTAAGGTGTCCAAGGACCCTCCTGCAGCGGGTTTCCTGGGGTTCCTCCAAGGCCTTCAGAGAGGACGGTCCAGGTCCCCCCATCCTTGCCCCTCCCATGACCATGGCTGTTTGATGGGGCTGATGGCTGACAGACTCATTTATTTAGGGCCTCATCAGCCGTGACCCAGAAGGAAGCAGCAGACTGTCCGTCTGGCCACTCACGTCATCTCACCCCACATCCTGGGGGCCTCAGACATGCAGGGCAGCCTAGGGCCCTTCAGAAGGTGTGTGGGTCTGGAAGAGGGGAGGTAGGAAGAGCCCCACAGTGCCGAGCACACACACAACCATGAACACCCACAGGAACAGCCGGTCCACCACCATGGCCACGTACTTCCAGTCCTCAATGACCTGTGGGCAGACAGAGGGGCCGGTTACAGGCACCGAGCGCGGAGGTCCTCCCTGCTTTCCCTCCTTCCCCAACCTGGGGCATCACTATCTGGCCAGGGACCCCGTAGGCCACTTAGAACATGGAGTGGTAAGTTCTGAGTCTGAGGCTGGTCTTTCAGCTGGGTACCTGGGTGCTTCTCAGGTCCTCAATCCACCCCTACCCACCCTGCATGGCATCAGGGAGCCACTGGGAACCAGGCTGTATGGGAAGGTTAGGAATGGAAGGGGTTATTAACGCCACATATGTGATTCGAAACCAAACTGGATTATAAATAAGGGGAATGAAACCTGAGGATCACAGGCCCCTGATCTCATTTTCACCCCAAGCCCCCTGCCTGAGCTGGCTTTGCCCAAAGGAAGACTTGAGGTGCACCTAGCTGAGAGGGGGTTGGGCAATGGGACCCGCAGGACACCTGGAAATCCTGTTTAATTTGCTCAGTTCCATTAACGGCAGTGTCTGCTAGTTCCTGTAATTAAGACCCAGCCTCCTTCCACATCATCTGGGTTTCTCTCCACCTCCTTCCCCGCCCCCCATCTTCTCAGGCCCAGGTGTGGGGTATAGGATTGGCAGAAACATGGCTAGCCTCCTGAGGCGCCACCACAGATGTGCCTGCCTCCTTGGCCTGGGGGAGATGCCCCCAGAGAGACCCAGCATTCTGGTCTCCCTTCCCCTCACCCGCTTGCACACCCCAGCCTGTCTGGATCCTTCTGCATGCATACTTGTCCTGGTGGAGAATGGCTGCATCAGCAGAACTCAGCAGGGGCTCTGGAGCTGGAAATTCGGGCAGCAATGGGCAAGCGATGTCAGTGACCCAATTTGTCAGAGCCTTGGTCAGTGGTGTGCATCTCCCCTCCAGGATGATCCCTGCTCAACCAGCCCCACCAAACACATCCCCAGCCAAACACAGCTGCTGTCTGTTTCCTAGATGCAGCAGGCACCGCCCACTTTCCACACGGCACTCTTGGGTTTCTTTATGACAGCCCTAATTGCAAACAACCGTGTGTGTGTGCACGCGCGTGTGTGCGTGAGTGTGTGTACGCTCCTTTTCCCCTCTTTTTATATTTTTGTGCTATTTATAGTGACCAGTTAATCACCAGGGAGGGTGAAAGTGCTGAAGATGAGAAACAGCCCAGGCTGGCTTAGGGGCAGGCATGCTCTGGAAGGGAAGAAAGCTTCTTCTCTCCAGCTAGACATGAGAAAGTCGATCAACCAGTAAGGCCCCCATGTGTGTCAGTTCAGGGCAAGGCACTGCGAAGGGCAAGGAATGTTAATGACATCAGAAAGATCTGAGTATGGAGCTTGGCTCTGCTCTGTGCCAGCTGTGTGACCTTGGGCCAGTTAATGAGCCTCTCTGGGCCTAGATTTTTTTTCTATTGTAGAATCGGGATTCAAGTAAATGACACTTCACAGGTTCCTGGCAGAATTAGCAGTAACGTATGTCACTTCCTGGTAGAGTGCCTGATGTGTGGTTGGAGCTCAATGAACACTGGCAAATATAATAACTGTGGGCCCTGCCTGGCTCCTTCCCACAAAATGCTTTTAATTAATTGAGTTAGAAAGAGGCAGAGGCCTGTGAGTGTCTACGGGGTGGTGAGACCTTTAGAAGAGAGAGCTCAGGATGCGGGTGGCTCAGCCAGGGCTGCAGGAGACCAGTTTCTCAACCTACATATGCACAGGAACCAGCGGGGATCTGGTGAAAAATGCAGCTGCTGGACCACTTCCCACAGAGATCCCAGCTCAGTCAGAACAGGTGGCCCCAAAGCTGTATTTTGAAAAGTTGCCCAAGTGGTTCCTAATTACCCAGGAGGGCCCCAGTCTGTATATTAATATCTGGGAGTCAATGAATTAGGTGATACTGAGCTACTGAATGGTTCTGAACTAGAGCAAGCATAACTAAATTAATTTTTTAGAAAGTGAAATCTGATAATCCTATAGAGCTGTGCTTCTCAAACTGGACAGAGCCTAGGAACCCCCTGGGGATCTGGTGAAAATGTAGCTGCTGAGCCAGCAGGTCTGGGGTGGGGCCTGAGATGCAGCATTTCTAAACAGCTCCCAGGTGAGACCGGTGCTGCTGGTCCAAGGACCACACTCTGAGGACAAGGGTGTAGAAGAACTTGTGTCCCATATTCCGCTTGTTAGCAATTCTTTCTTTTTTTCACAGTGTAATTTTGGAGCTTTTCCACCCTGCTCTTTTCAATTGGCACTAAATAATGGAATCCCCGTGCTTTCCCTTGAGAATGTGGCTAGTGAAAAGGAATCACAGAAAGGTAAGAACAAGGCGATGCTCTCTTTTTCACGTGCAGCTGCTTGTTGTGGCGTAAAAACCTGTTCAAAGAATCTGATTTGATAAGGTGTTAGAATGCGAACATTCCCAAGAGTCTGAAACTTGTTCTCCAGCCCAGTCTGGAAATGTGTGTGAAAATGTCTAACCGTACCATCACGTTCTGTGTTTAGTTATAAAATTGTCCTTTGAAGCATTAACTTCAAAGGAATCAGTCAAGACACCTAAACTCTAGAGCTCATGGCTTTGCCCTGTGGAAGTAAACTTAACCTCTTTTTAGAAATCTGTAATTGTACTTGATAATTTATTATCCTGGTAGCAATAATATTTAAATGGATGGTTCTATACTCCTAAGAGTTATAAATGTTTGTATGGCTTCTTGGCAAGCCTGACAAGGATGGGAGCATATGCCCTTGGTGCCCTGGCCCACCTGCGTCCCTAAAGGCTGCAGAATTATTTTCCAGCCCACGGCAGCCTTCCACTATCTGCTTGCTTCTCCTCTCTTCTCTGCCCCAGGGCTTTCTCTAGCACCAAAACTGCTTGCTCCACAACCAGCTGGCAAAACCAGGAAGTGCAGGGGAGTTAATGCCCCCAAGGTTACTAGAGCCTTGGGGATGGGAGCTAATGGGCAAATACCCTCCTCCCTCCTGGGGGATGATTCTGAGAGTTGCTTCCATGCTTCCGGCTTCCGCAGAGGCTCTCTGACTGGACTAGCCTCCAGAGCCCATGGCAGTATCCTGCTCACTGATACCGACATTGGCTTTCCGCCTTTCCCTGTCTCACTTTCTCCACTTCCTCACTGTGCTTCCTGGGGATCACTTCTCAAAAAAACTCCCTCTGCCCAGGTGCTTACATCAGGCTCTGCTTTTGGGGAACCCACAACAAACCAAAAAGCATCACTTGTGCTTCCTTCCTATCCCTCGGTGCACGAAACTAGAATAAAACTCATTTCAGTCTTGGACCCCTTATTCAAACAAAGAGTTTGAGAACCCTTGTCTCATGAATTAACTTCAGGAAATGGGAAACTGACTATATTATCCCAGCCTCTTCCATTGGGCGGGTGTTGGGGGCTGGGCTAGCAACTTACACTCTGGTCCTGATCGTCACTCTTCATGTGCTGGGCAATGAAGCTGACACCCTCTAAAGCCTCCTGCACATCCTGCTTGAACCTCCCAGAAGACCTCAGCCGGAAATCCCTGGGGATACCCGCTGAGTCAGAGCCGGCCGGAGACTTGGGAGCTGCAGAGGCAGGGTTCACAAAGTACGTGGAGTTCCCGTAGAGGTTGGAGGAGCTGGTGGGGCCCATGGCCGAGGCGGTGGTGGCGGCCTTGGACTTGGTCAGGTGAGCCTGGCTGGGCTGGGGGGCCCTGGAGGGGCTGCTGTCAGGGCGCTTCATGAAAAGGAAAGTGGGCAGCTTGTGTAGGAAGCAGTGCTTGACCCAGGGCGCCATGGTGTGTGTGCTGGGTGAGCGGTGGTGCACGTTGAGCACACAGACGCTGGTGACGATGGAGAAGGTAACCAGCACCATGGTGAACATGAGGTATTTGCCGATGAGCGGCACGTCGAGGGAGGTGGGCGGCACGATCTTGGAGATGAGCAGCAGGAAGACGGTGAGCGCCAGCAGCACGGAGATGCACAGCGTCATCTTCTCGCCGCAGTCGGAGGGCAGGTAGAAGACGAGGATGGCCAGGGAGGTGATGAGCACGCAGGGGATGATGAGGTTGATGGTGTAGAAGAGCGGCTTGCGCTTGATGATGAAGTCGTAAGTCACGTCCACGTAGCTGGGGTCCTGCGGGTTCACCGTCCTTCGCCCAGGGAGGGCAACTATGTCCCATTCGCCACTGGGGGTGAAGTCATCCATGCTGGCCGTGGGTGACTTGAGGACCATGTCGATCTCTGTGTGGTCGTAGGTCCAAGAGCGGAACTTGAGGGTGCAGTTCTGCTGGTCAAAGGGGAAGTGCTTCACCTCGATCTTGCAGGCACTCTTGTAGATGGCAGGGGGCAGCCACATGATGCTGCCATTGGAGCGGACCACCACATTGGTATAGAGAGACACCTCGTAGGTACCGTCGGCACTGGGGGTGGGGACAGGGCATGGAGGAGAATATCATGAAATCCATAGATGATGCCTGGCTGTTCTTAGAACTCGCCAAAGAGCCCTGCAGGATTATTTCTCACTAATCACTCTTCCAAACCCCCATGCCCTCACTGGAAAGGCCTGCTTTACTTGGCAACTGCCTGGCGGTGAGAGCCCTGCCATGAAACAGCGTGAAGGCTTTACATAGATTTGCTCGTTTAAGCCTCACAACAGTCCAATGAGGTAGATATTATTATCATCCCCATTTTACAGATGGGAAAAACAAGGCTCAGAGAAGTTAGTTGTCCTCTTCAAGGTCAGAAAACTAGTAAGCAGTACAGCTAAGATTTGAAGTCAGGTCTTTCTGTCCTTAGATCACCTACTCCTAATCATTTCTCGCTTCTGCTGGTACAACTGCGACCTGGGAAGTCTCTTTATCCCTCTCCACCTACCTGAGATATTTATGCATATCAAGTCAGTGCTACCAACACCCAACACTGACAAAGCAACCGAAGGTCAGAAAGAGGACAGTATGGGGCTTCCCTGGTGGCGCAGTGGTTGAGAATCTGCCTGCCAATGCAGGGGACACGGGTTCGAGCCCTGGTCTGGGAAGATCCCACATGCCGCGGAGCAACTAGGCCCGTGAGCCACAACTACTGAGCCCGCGTGTCTGGAGCCTATGCTCCGCAACAAGAGAGGCTGCGATAGTGAGAGGCCCGCGCACCGCGATGAAGGGTGGCCCCCGCTTGCCGCAACTAGAGAAAGCCCTCGCACAGAAACGAAGAGCCAAAAATAAATAAATAAATTAAAAAGCAAGTTTAGAAAGAAAGAGGACAGTATGGAGGACAGAAAGAGCACTGGACTTGGGGTCAGGATGGTGGCCCTGGTCCCAGCCGTGCCTGAGTGAGTCGCAAGGCCCTCCCCATCTCTGTCCTCCAATTCCCCATCTGTAACCGAGGGTGCTGGCTCTGCTCATCTCTAATTCCTCTTGCAGCCTGACCGCTTGGAAGTCGGGGTGAAGCACAGGGCTGGAGGCCTGGCCCTCACCACCTTGGCCAGCCCTGCCACTTAACTTGTTGTAAAGCACGATGTCAGGCAGCCAGACGCGCTTTGCGGGGATCCTCAGGATGTTCACACCCTCATAGCGGGAGCTGTTCCAGGCCAGGCGGTAGTCTGTCCATTCCTGAGCAGACAGGCAAGGCCCCGTCACTTGTAGGTCCCTCGCCGCCAAGGGGCAGCCCTGGAGAAAACGCCTCCTTGGGCTGGGGACCCTGCAGGGCACTTACCTGTTTCAGCCAGACATTGGTGGTCATGATCTGTTCTCGCTCATTCTGGGGAGGGAAATGAGGTTATCAGTTCACCTGTTAGGAGGTGATAGACCACACTTTATCAAGCAAAAGTCTCCGAGCTCCAGGGCCATGTGACCAACCACCAACTTAACATCCTCGGAGGGCTCAGACGTATTTCCCACCCGACATGCCTGCGACAAACCTCATGATCTTCACCCAGACCTGGGCCTCCACTGGCACTGCCATCTCAGTGAATGGCATCCCCCAGCCATACAATTCCACAAGCCAGAAACCTGGCAGTCGGCCCTGATCCCTTGCTCTCTGATCCATCAGTAAGTCCTGTAGGTTGTACTGCCTACATGAGTCTCAAATTTGTCTGCTTCTCCCCATCTCCTCTGCCACCATCATCTGTTACCTGGACTGTTGCAGTAGCCTCCCAACTGGCCTTCCTGCTCTGCCTTGGCCTGCCTTTAGTCTATTCTCTATAGAGCAATGTGGGTAATCCTTTTAAAATCTCAGCTCCTCAGACTACATCTCTCTGCTGAAACCCTCCACTCCCCTCCCATCTCATCTAAAGTGAAAGCCAAAGTTCTGCCCAGGGCCTACAAGGACATCCATGATCTGCCCCCCTCCCCCACCTCCATCCCTATTAGCTCTAGTACCTCTTACCTCAACACTTTCCTGTTTGCTCATCCCACTTCGGCTATACGTGTCTCTTTGCTTCTGCCTTTGCACATGTTATTCTCTCTTCCTGGAAATCCACACAGCTGACTTCCTCACCTTCTTCAGGTCTTCCCTGACCTTTCTACATAAAATAGCACCCCGTTCCCCTCTCTCCCTGCTTCATTTTTCTTCTTTTTTTAAAATAATTAATTAATTAATTAATTAATTTTTTGGCTGCATTGGGTCTTCGTTGCTGTGCACAGGCTTTCTCTAGTTGGGGCGAGCAGGGGCTACTCTTGGTTGCAGCGTGCAGGATTCTCATTTTGGTGGCTTCTCTTTGTTGCAGAGCACAGGCTCTAGGCATGCGGGCTGCAGTAGTTGTGGCTCGCGGGCTCTAGAGCACAGGCTCAGTAGTTGTGGCACACGGGCTTAGTCGCTCCGCGGCATGTGGGATCTTCCCGGACCAGGGCTCGAACCCATGTCCTCTGCATTGGCAGGCGGATTCTTAACCACTGCGTCACCCCTGCTTCATTTTTCTTTATAGCTCTTATCACCGCTGGCCACCTCTATTTGTGTATTATATGCCACCTCCTACTAGCATCTAAGTTCCTTGAGGGCAGACAGCACCTAGAAGGGTATCTGGGATGTATCAGATGTGAAATAAATATTTTCTGAAGAATATAAGAATTCTACCACAATAATCCAGGCCACCATAATCCATCTCTCACCTGAACCACTGCAAGGCCCTCCCAACTGGTCTATGACCACTCTGCACACATACCCCATACAGACACACATCTATTCTTCCTCTGCAGCCAGAAGAAACTTCCAAAGTTCCTGCCATTTCCCCCTTAATCCTATTTTTACTTAGGTCACTTCTGTGGCTTCCTTCACATATAAAATAAAAATCCAGCTCCTTCACAGGGTCTGCAAGGTCTTGCCAACTTTCCTGGCTTCATTTCACCTTTATTCTATGCCCTTCCCCCGCCATCCGCCCTGGCCTTCTTTAGTTCTCCAAATGTGTCTTGTGCTCTCCGTCTGTACCAATTTCCCTGCCTCTTCTTCACCAAGATAACTTCCAGCATCTTGATATCAGCTTGGGAATCACTTCCTTTAACTAGGTAATCATATCAGTAGAAAAAGGTTCAGTTGCCAGTCACAGAGAGCCAGAGTAACACTGCCTTAAATAAGTTTATTTCTGTCTTGTAACAGTTTGGATGTACAGGCATACCTCGTTTTATTGTGCTTCACAGATACTGCATTTTTTCAAAATCAGAGTTTTGTGGCAACTCTGTGTGGAGCATCTATTGGCACCGTTTTTCCAACAGCACTTGCTTACTTCGTGCCTCTGTGTCACATTTTGGTAATTTTTGGAATATTTTAAACTTTTTCATTATTACTGTATTTGTTACAGTGATCTGTGATCAGTATCTTTGATGTTACTACTGCAAAATATTACAACTCACTGAAGGCTCAGATGATGGTTAGCATTTTTTAGCAATAAAGTATTTTAAACTTAAGTTATGTACATTGTTTTTTAGACATAATGCTACTGCACACTGAATAGACTACAGCATAGTGTAAACATAGGTTTTATATGCACTGGGAAACCAAAAAAAATCATGTGACTTGCTTTATGGTGATATTCACTGTGTTGCGGTGGTCTGAAACCAAACCTGCAGTATCTCTGAGGTATACCTGTAATATGGTGGCTTTGCTCTACAAATTAGGGACCCAGGTTCCTTCCAGATTTCTTCTCTACCACACCTAGAGTGTGGCTCTCATCTGCATGGTCCACAATGACTGCTGCAGCTCCAGTCATTACACCCACATTCCAGACTGTTGAGGGGTAGATGGGAAGAGGAAAGAGAGGATGCATGCCAATTGTCTCCCCCCAACCCCAAATGTCTTGTTTTAATTAGAGTATTTAGGCCATTTACATTCAGTGTAGTTACTGATAAATTTGGGTTTAAACCTACCATCTGTTTTCTGTTTATTCTCTTCTCTCTTTTCTTGCCTTATTTTGGATTAACGATTTTATTACCCATTTCTCCCGATATTAATGTGACTCTTCTTTAGGTAGTTACTCTGGAGTCTGCAATATGCATATACTTGACTTTTTAGCATCTAATATAAATTAGTTCTTTCATCACTTCCAGAACAAGGCAAGAACTTTAGAACATTTCAATTTTATCTACCCCCTCCTTACTTTTGGGTTATTGTCATGTATCTAATTCTACATATAATTAAAACCTTGCAAGATATTTTTTTCTGTTTTCTTATACTGTCAATATCAATTCAAATTCACCCATATATTTACCCTTTCTGTTGTGCTTCATTCTTTCCTACATTTCTATATTTCCATCTGGGATCATTTTCCGTATTGGGTCTTCTTGTATTAAATTCTTTCTCTCTCTCCCCTGAAAACATCTTTATTTCACCTTCCTTTTTTTTTAAATAAATAAATTTATTTATTTATTTATGGCTGTGTTGGGTCTTCGTTGCTGTGGGCAGGCTTTCTCTAGTTGCAGTGAGTGGGGGCTACTCTTCGTTGTGGTGTGAGGGCTTCTCATTGTCGTGGCTTCTCTTGTTGTAGAGCACAGGCTCTAGGTGCACAGGCTTCAGGAGTTGTGGCACGTGGGCTCAGTAGTTGTGGCTTGCGGGCTCTAGAGCTCAGGCTCAGTAGTTGTGGCCCACAGGCTTAGTTGCTCCATGGCATGTGGGATCTTCCCAGGCCAGAGCTCGAACCCGTGTCCCTTGCATTGGTAGGCAGATTCTTAACCACTGTGCCACCAGGGAAGCCCTCACCTTCACTTTTTTTTTGTTTTTTGTTTTTTGGTTTTTGTTTTTGCGGTATGTGGGCCTCTCACTGTTGTGGCTTCTCCCGTTGCAGAGCACAGGCTCTGGACGCGCAGGCTCAGTGGCCATGGCTCACGGGCCCAGCCGCTCCACGGCATGTGGGATCTTCCAGGACCGGGGCACGAACCCTTGTCCCCTGCATCGGCAGGTGGACTCTCAACCACTGCGCCACCAGGGAAGCCCGTCACCTTCATTTTTAATTATATTTTTACTGGTGGTATATTTCTAGGTTTGCAGTGTTTTCTTGCAGCACTTAAAAAATGTCATTCAATTTTCTGGCTTCCATTTTCAGCTGTTAGTTTTATTGTTGCTTCTGACTTTTGTTTCCCCCGACTGCTTTTAAGATTTTCTTTTTCTTTGGTTGTCAGGAGTTTGAGTATGATGTACCTGGGTATGATTTTCTTTGTATTTACCCCTCATAGGGTTCACAGAGCCTCTTGCATGTGTAGCTTAATGTCTTTAGTTAGTTTTGGAAAATTCTCAGTCAGTATCACTTCAACCTTTGCTTCTTATTTTTATTCCCATTCTTTCTGGAACTCCAAATACACATTAGACCTGACATTTTTATCCTGTATCATATTATCTTCTTTTCTGTATTTTCCTTTCTTTTTTCTATAATTTGTCTAGATATTTTCATTTGACCTCTCTTCCTGTTCATTAACTTTCTCTTCTGCTATGACCAATCTGCTATTAAACCCATCTAATAAATTTTAACCTCCATCATTATAAGTTTCTTGAACATATTAATGCATCGCATTTTAAGAATGTTTATTTATTTTATTTATTTATTTGCGGTACGCGGGCCTCTCACTGTTGTGGCCTCTCCCGTTGCGGAGCACAGGCTCCGGATGCGCAGGCTCAGCGGCCATGGCTCATGGGCCCAGCTGCTCTGTGGCATGTGGGACCTTCCCAGACCGGGGCACAAACCCGTGTCCCCTGCATCAGCAGGCGGACTCTCAACCACTGCGCCACCAGGGAAGCCCTATTTTGTTTATTTTTAATAGTGGTGAAATACATATAAGTTTTACCATCTTAATGGTAGTTATTTAAAAGTCTACGTCTGATGACGCCAATATCTGAATCATTTGTGTGTCTGTTTCTCTTCTTTTCTCTCTTCGTTTTTTCTTATTTAGTCTTGTCTTATTGCCTGCCTAGTAAGTTTTTATCTGACTTTATCTGCCTCCAGGGACGACTGACTTTGGCTTTATGGCAGGCAGTTAGAGGAAGGACAGATCACCTTCATCTAGTCTGTGACTGAGCTGGTTCAAAGCAGGTTTTAGTTTTTGTGAGGGCTGGTCTGTTCTTGATTCATTTTGACTCTTAGCGATGCTCCTTGCAAGGTCCTCACCTCCTTAGTGGGGCTCCAATTCCAATTTGTGTCATCCTAGCCCTGTAAGAGTGCCAAGCATTCAGCTAGGCTTCCCAGCCTCTTAGCCACCACTCTGTACTCAGCTCCCTAGCCCCTTGGCTCTATACTGTTTACCAATCATCAAACAACAGGAAAAGCACCAGAAGCTATCAGGGTCACCTCCTGGATCCTGGTCCTTCAAGTCCTGGCTAAGCTCTCTAAGACCTTCAAACAGATTTGGGGTAGGACAGGCATTTTTGTCCCCCTTTTCTAATTGTTCTTGTGGAAAAGTTAATCTGCAACAAGATACTCTGTCATTACAGAAAGTTGAAAACCTTCATCTGTCTTAAAAAATAATTTTTTTAAAGTTGAGGTACAATTTACATACAGTGAAGTTGAGGTACAATTCACAGACAGTGAAATGCATAGATCTTAAGGGTACAGTTTGATCAGTTTTAACAATGCATTATTCAGGTAACCCACCTCCTTTCTAGGTATAGAACATTTCTGCCACCCAGAAAATTCTCTCCTTCTTTAGTCCAGTGCCTTAGTCCCCTTTACTCCCCCACAGCTGCCTTCCCAAAGGCAGTCCTGGCCTTCCCAAAGAGCTGCTTCTGAAGGCTTGCTGGCCTTACACAGCACAAACTCCCTGCCTGCTCCCTAGAAACTTCCATCTTTAAATTGGTTATGCCCATAACCCTTCCTCCTTGAAAACCAAACCCTGAAATACAAAAGGAAAAATAACCCCCCAAACCTCATATTTGTTCTGTACACAGCTTTCAGGATTATGACAGCTCACAGTGCTACACTCATAGGCATGGGGCTGGAGGCTGTGTGCCCTCCTCCTTCTGGTAACTTCTGTTATCCCACAGGGACCACAGAGCAGATCTGGCAGGGGCAGCCTTAGCCTGGAAGTGTGGCTAGAGAGCTGCCTTCCTGTTCCCCCTCACCAGGGCAGCAGCTGCAAGGCAGCAGCTGCAAGGCTGCAGCTGGGCTCACTCCATTAAGCAAAAAGCCTTTGGCTGGACAATAACACTCAGACACCAGCCTGGGAGTGGCCTGGCTGGAAGCACTTATTCCTTCCAGTTGGCCTTCGGAGGGGAGAGGGACAGAGAGCACAGGCTTTTCACCCCTCCCCCATTCTTGGGCTGTGCTTCCTCCCAGGGGAGGAAGCCAGCCATTAATCTGGCCAAAGCCTTCAGTGAGGGCTGTAGGTTGGAGGGGCTGGGTTTGTGAGGGCTGAGTGTGCTAGAGAGAGAGGGTGGCAGTAAGAAGGCAGCCACCAGACCAGAGGAGGCTCAGCCGCATTGGTTGGCTTCCCAAGGCTCAGGAGGCGAGGCACGGTGGATTTCCAGTGTGCTGGCAAGGTCTTGGGAAAAGGAGTGGCCAGTCAGTGTGCAGGGCTGGGAGTCAGGCAATTTGGGATCTACTTCTGGCATCGCCAGAACTCCTGGACAAGGTCCTAGGTTGTTCATCTGATCTTTTTCCATATGCATAAATTAAGGAATTTGTCTAAACTTTGAGACCCCTGACTTGGCCTCTAAGTCATGATTCTTTCATTCCAGAAATGCCGTCTGTGCCTTTGCACGTGCTCTTCTCTTTGCTAGGGATATCCTGCCCACTTTGTGCACTCTAGTTTCCCAGTTTGGAGTCACCTGCCAATCCATATCCCAGAACCAGTTAAAATGCTTTGGCTTCAAGCATAGCTGGATGTTCCACAAAACATCCAACTACGAGCGGCTAAAACAATAAGGACATCTGTTATATCACATAAGAGAGCAGGCCAATCATTTCAGCGTTGGTTAATGCAGTAATTCAATGATGTCGGGATTCTAGGTTGTTGACAGTGATGTTAGGACTCTGATTCTCCTGTTTTTCCCCCACAATCATAAGATGGAGGCCATAGTTCCAAATATAAAACCTTCACATGACAATGTCTATGGCAGGAAATGGCAAATCTTTTCTTGGGTCCCTTTTTGAGTATAAGGAAAACTTTCCCAGAGATGCCCCGCCCTTTTAGGCAGCCCCTACATCCCAGTGCCAGGGCTACAGCTCTTGCCTAAGCCTTAACTAATTATTGGCTGGAGGAATAGAATTACCATGGTTAGCTACGACTTAACCATACGTGGCAAGGAGGCCGGAGAAGGGCCCATGAAGTTCGTGAGTATCCAATATCAAGTCATAGTTTTATTAACAAAGAAGTTGTGAGGCAGGAATGTCCACTGGGTAGCCCGCCAATGGGCCTGCCATAGACAAGGTGGGCCTCCAACATGGCCATAAGCTTCTCCTCCTTCTACCCTATCATCTCCCCCAGTCTGCTCAACAGATGACCTCACATACCCCCTACCTACTGGGGGGAGATAGGAACTAGGTACAGAAACCGATGGGTACAGAGGCCCAGGTGTAGGGACAGGGCCAGAGGCAGCTGCTGCATCGGTCTAGCCAACTGAGGGTCTGGGTAAATGAGGGCGATCACTGCAGGTATGGAAATGAAGAATGGATTACAGAGTGCAAAAGTAGGGTTGTCAGGTCTTGATGTGTGGATGTGGGGCCTCGTAGGGAGTGCTGAGGAAGGTGCCTGAGGGAACCATGGCTCATTGCTAATCTTCCCTGTGGCCCTTTCCACATCCCCACGCACAGGTTTGGAGCCCTGCCCCTGGAAGCAGCTCTGAGGGGGGCATGCATATGAGGAGCACGTAGCATACTGTGTCCAGCCGTGGGGAAGGCGCAGCTGCCCCCTGTACCTACCACACTGATGAGCTGCGCCAGGGAGAGCTGCAGCTGGATGGAGATGAGCTCTGAGGAGCTGGTGGCTGGGCGGATCAGGTTGTTGTAGCGGGTTTTGTTCAGGAGGTCATCCATGAGCTTCTCCTCCGCGTTGGCCACGCGGCAGTCCCCTGGGAAAACACATAGTCAGATCTGCTGGGTCCTCATCCAGCTGATGGCAGTGAAAGGGAGAGCTGCGAGGGCCGGAGAGCACAAGTGCCCTCGGGGCCAGCTGGAGCAGCTAAGGGGCTGCCAGGCCTGCCTCTCCTTGGAGACTTCAAATTAAATCTACCCAAGACAGAGCTCAGCCCTCTCCTCCCACGCCCTACATCTTCCTCCTCCTGTTCCGTCTAGCAATGAATGGCACCCCACACTCTAGACATCTAGTCCAAAACCTGGGCATCTGTTTTGACCCTTTCCTTGGTTCATCCAAGGGGCCACCCAGTTCTGTCTATTCTACTTTCCAAATCTCTCAGTCTGTCCTCCCCTTTCCATCCCTCCTGGTCCTGGCTCACCACCCTGCCCCAGGCTCTTCCAGTAGCCTCCTTGCTGGTCTCCCCACCCCCACTCTGCCCCTGCCATCATGTCCCATTCAGTGCCGGAGTGGTCTTCCTGCAGCTACTGAACCAGAGCCCATCCCTGCCCGTAACCTCTCAGAGCTGTAGGCAGAATTCAAATCCAAACGTTCCGGCTTGGCATCCAAAGCCCCTTGGCACCAGCATTTCTTCCTCAACCTGATCTCTTCTTACCTCTCCACCTCTATGCCCAGGTACTGTATATTTTGGCCATATATACCGCTTTCCTTTCCCCATGTGGCCTTCATTGTCTCACTTCTAAATCTTCAAGCACACTCTTTCTTCTGCCAGGACAGCCCCCCGGCGACCAGCCGTCAAATATCTGAGAGTCTTTCTTGTGCCAGGCATTGTGTTATGCGCTGGGGACCCTGGCTCCTGCCCTCAGGGAGCCTCCTGTGTAGTGGAGGAGAGAGATTATTCAAACGTGGGTTTGTGTGCAGAGCTGGGGAGATGGTGGTGCTTTCACTGAAAGAGCAAAGGCCTGGGCTAGGGGGAGTTTGCTGGGATCAGACTTGGCCCTACAGCGTTCAGGGTGTACCTTGAGACACCAAATGGAGGGGTCCAGCTGGCAGTTGGCTCCTGGTCTGGAGCTTAAAGGAGAGGTCTGGGCTCAGAACCATACCTGCGAGCCAGCAAACACAGCCTCCCGCAAGGAGCCTGACCTGGCCGGGAGCCCCACTGAGCTCCCACAGCCCCAGATCTGCCCCTTTTCACAGCCCAGATCTCTTGCCATGTGGCGTTTGGGTCTTTGTCCCATCTCCCTCACACGTCTGGGAGTGAAGGGGAGGTTCAGGAACTCCATCGTTCACTCTGGTGACGTCAGGTAAGGGCAGTTTGAGGAGGGGCCTGGGAAAGAGGGAGCCTCAGAGGAAGGTCAAGGACACCTGAGCAGGAGACCCCAGGAACAGGGGAAGAGATGCAGGTGTGCAGAGCAAACAGTGTCGGGGGGCAGGCAAGGAAGTGGGTAAAGGATAAGGGAATAAGGGAGGCTGAGGAGGTGGGGTTGGGTCTGCCGGCTCACCAGGCCCAGGACTGGGATTACATCCTCCGCTGAGGGGCCAGTTCACTCTGTTTTACCAAATCCCACCCTCTGGATGCGGCCAGAGGGCCCAGAGTGTGAACTGCCTGACAGAGCAAGTCTGAGGTGGACTCCTGGGTGGGTGCTGGGCTGGACACGAGGCCACGGAGAGCAGCCACCACCCTGCCTGCTCCATGCACTTTCCAACTCATTGCCTATCTGGAGCAAATGCAGCATTTAGTGCCTGTGAAAGATGCTCCCAGGGCACCCGCTGCCCACTGTCCCTCCCCCAACCTGCCCCAGGCTGTCCAGAGGGGGTCCTGTGGATGCTTGGCCTACATACTGAGCCCTGCCTCTCATACCCTGGACCCCCTCCCAGAGGCCAGCCGCTTGAATCCCCTGGAAGCCAGTCTGTAGCCCCAGGTTATAGCTGGGTCTCTCCCATAGCCCCTCTTTAATATATATATTTGAGTTGACCCATCATTTCAGCAGGGTATGACTTGCCCAAGTCCATCAAGCATGTCTGGGACAGCTCGGGTCAGAATCTGAGGCTTCTGGTCCCCAGCCCTGCAGTGCTGGGGGAGGCTGGATCCCACGTCTCTGCAGCCCCAGGAGGCTGGTGTACCTAGGTTCCTGAGAGGCATGGGCTGCTCTGCAGGCTGCGGGGGCTTCTGTTCCTGCTCCAAGCCCACCTGGGATGCTCAGGTTGCTCACCTTCGGGCCTGTCCTGCCTCTCAGTCATTCAGCTGGCCCCCAGGGACCCTCACCCATCTTGAGGACCAGTTGTGGGATCCAGAGAAAGAGGTTCCGAAAACCTTAGACCATTTAGCCCACTCTCTATTTCTTATCTGGGGAAACTGAGACCAAAGAGGGCGAGGAACTTACTCAAGGAGTCCCAGCAAGTCAGAGGCAGAGCCAGTTAGAGGCCCTCCCCTAACCCCTGTGTCTTCTTTCGCGCCCTTGCTAACTTCCCCGTAAGGAGCCTGTCCCTGCAGAAGCCATGTTGGTGTCCACAGCCAAGTGTGTACTCATGCCTGTGCCTGTGTTTGTACTTGTATACATGCATGGGGGGCAGAGGGGTTTCCAAACTATATTTGTTTAGGCTTTTCAGTCTACTGCTTTATGCCTGTGAGGCCTGCCGGGTTCAAAAGACAAGGAACAGGCCTCTCACCCCCAGATGACAGGGGTGGCCCAGAAGAGGTGGAAGCTTCTAGGGCACAGTTGGGGGTCACCTCCCAGCCCTGGGGCCGGCACAGTTACACAAAGAGGCCACCACTAGGGGTCAGTCATGACCCAGTGATTCTGAGAAGGAGTGGGCCCGCCCTGCCTCTGTCCAGGGCCTTGCCTTCCTTGGCCTTCTCTGGAAAAACTGCTCCCCACCAGTAAGGGGTTAACGAACAGCCTGAGAGGAAGCCATGGCTGGAATTCTAAAACGTGTGAGTGTGTGTACAGTCTGAAAAAGCAGGGCTAATGGTAAAAATCTATATTGGTAAAATGGAAAGGCAATACCTATTGGTTTGGAATACAAACCACAGAAAGTCAAGGGTCAGTGGAATCTTGGCAAGCGGGCATCTGAAAGGCAGCGTGATTTTCAGTGGCATATGTTTGTCCTTAACTGAGGAAGGGAACAAGAGATTTGTATTTATTAAAAGGCAGCTATGGATTCTTTTCAAAAAGTTGAGGTTATTACGTGTTACGAAAAGCTCACAATATATTATCAGTAGCTTCTCCAATCATGTGCAAGAATCACCTGGATACGGGTATAAATGCAGATTCCCAGGCTCCACTTCCGGAGATTCTGATCCTGTGAGCCTAGGATGGGGCCCTGGGGATGTGTAGTGGGTGTTTCTGATGCAGGTGGCCCCAGGACCGTCCTTAAGAAACACTGCAACTGACTCACATCTGAGTCCCTAAGTATGTAGTCAAGGCATATCATCCCCATAGAACAGATAGGGAAACTGAGGCCCAGAGAGGGTCACTGAGCAAGTGGTGACAGATCCAGGATGCACACATGGAGTGCAGACACCATCTTTGGTGAGATCTCCGCTTCCCTATAGGAACTTCATATGTCCCCCTACCCCTTACCTCCAACACCCCTGGTGGTGTGTCTCTGTCCAAGGAAGATATAGCCCTGGTCCTCTAGGCTGACTAGGGCTTGGAGGACAAGCTTGGGCTGGAGGGAAGGAGCTGAAAGAGTCCTTGGAACTCAGGTGGGGAGACTGAGGCCGGGAGCAGACAATCCTCACCATATCTGGACTCGCCTTGGAAGGGGTGACTGGATTTCCCTTCTGGGTGTCTGCAGGTTCCTGAGGGGCAGGCTCCACTTCACCAGCCCCGCACTCAGCCAAGCTGGCTGCCCCGGCCGGCCAACCGCTAGGAGTGGGTGACCAGAGGCAGAGGTGCCATAAAAGTGTGTTTCTAGGAGATCCACTCCCAAACACACTTGGGCTGGCGAGTTGGGTAGCGCCACCCTCCACCCTCAGGCTAAGTTTCCCTATCTACAGTAGCGCTGGGATTAAGCAGAGCTGCCTGTCAAGCGGGTACCACTCAGCCCCGCTGCCCAGCCCAAAGGCGCTCCATATGGAGGGTGGCCCTGGCGGCCGCGCAGAGGACAGGCGGTCCCCACCCCAAACGTCGCAGACCCACTCATCCTGACCCGCCCCTGCTGCCGCGAGTGGGCTTAGTCCCGCCCACGCCCCCATTCGTCCCGGACAATCTCGGGCCACTCCCCTGGGTGCTCGACACCCTCCCTTCCTTCCCACCTGTGGCCAGTCCAGCCGGGCTCTGGCCGACCCAGGCGTCCCTCCCTCCTTCCCCGAAGAGAACTCACCTCGCCCACAAAGGGCAACCAGGGAGAAAAGGAGCAAGGGGAGCGGGCTTCTCATGACGGGCGGGGGCTGGAGAGGCAGCCGAGGCGAGTTCAGCGGTCGGACTACCCGGGCACCGGCGGCCGCGGGCAGGCGAGTGAGAGCCGGTGCCCACGGTCTCGGAGGTTTGAAGTCGTGGTGACGGCGGGCACTAGGACCCCGGGGAGAGCCCAGCCAAGCCCGCTTGGGGGTAGCAGCTGTGAGCTACGCCCACAAGGGGATGGGGCGGGGCAGAAGAGACCCCAGGGGCGGGGCCGGCACCAACCCGGCGGGACTGGCTCTTTTCGGCCAACTGCCTAGGGTCGACTCCCAGCGGCTGGCCTCTGCACTTCCCGACCTACTCCGGCCTCCAACTTTCCTTGAAGGGAGGTCGGCGGGACCGTGCATGCACCCTTTGTACTGCTGGGGAGACTGAGGCAGACGCTGGCTCGGGATCCCTCTACTGTTGGGGAAAGTGGTTGTACTCCAGCCGGAAGGTCCCTGGGCTTTGTCTGCCGTCAGGACCCAGGAGGTCTTTCAGAAAAAGATCTCAAGTCTATGCTCATGCGGTTTGCTGAAAAAAAGGAGCACTGCAGGGAGTGGGGAGTAAGCCAGCTGGAGTGGGGCGCAGCTATCTGCAGACATTGGGGAAAGGGCGCTTAGGAAAAGCGTGTGGAATTTGGGAGGGTGAAATAGCTCAGGGTCCCCTTACCTAGATTGGGTGACTGGGGAAGGGACAGGATGGAGCCAGAGTGGGCTGGCTGTGTCCTCCCCCTTGAGCCTTACAACCTGTGCTGACCCCAGGCAGCTCTGGTGACTCAAGGGAGCAAGCACCTCCTCCTCCAGCCAGGTGGTCTTGGGTAAGTGTCGGAATCAGTATCATTCCCTTGGGAGCTGGGGGACCTCACAGGCTAGGCATCAGTGCCAGGGCAGCCCTACTTTTGGACCTGGCCAGAAGTGGTGCCTCAATCCAGGATCCAAAAGAGCCTTTGGCATATTCCTGTAGCCCATGGCACTCCTCGCTCGCACTCCACCTCCCCACCCACCCCCTCCCCTGTCTGGGTTCCAACAGGCAAACCTAACGACTGGGACTTCCCTGGTGGCACAGTGGTTAGGAATCCGCCTGCCAATGCAGGGGACATGGGTTTGAGCCCTGGTCTGGGAAGATCCCACATGCTGCGAGTAACAAACCCATGCGCCACAACTGCTGAGCCTGTGCTGTAGAGCCCATGAGCCACAATTACTGAAGCCTACGTACCCTAGAGCCCACACACTGCAACTACTGAGCCCGCGTGCTGCAACTACTGATGCCCGCGGGCCTAGAGCCCGTGCTCCACAACAAGATAAGCCACCACAATAAGAAGCCCGCGCACCGCAGCGAAGCATAGCCCCTACTTGCGGCAACTAGAGAAAAGCCAGGCACAGCAATGAAGACCCAACACAGCCAAAAAAAAAGAAAAACTAACAACTGGAGGGAGGGTGGGAAGGGCAGGGTCTGGGAGAGTGATCGCCTACAAACGGCAGCTTTGCCACCTTCTCTCCAGGACTCTCAGTCTTGCTATCATATTGCTTCCCCCAATGTCTTTTTTGCTATAATCTGACATGTTGACATATTCTTTTAAAAGGAACACTGTTGAAATGGAGCTGACTTTCCCTTTAAGATGGCTTGTAGAATTAAGGTTTGAGTGCATCCTCTCCTCTCCAAACTGCAGCAATAAATACGTGAAATATATAAAGCAAACCAAAAAGACATAGCCAGGCTGAAAAAATAAGATCTCCATGAACTAAAATCAAAAAAGAAATGCAAAGTGATGGGGGTGCTGAAGCCTGGAGCCTGCTGGGCTCTGGAAGCCAAAGGCAGTGGCAGGTCCTTAGTGATAAAAAGGGACTAAAAGACTCCTGGATAGAAGCTGGGGGCTTGAATGTACCCCAGTCCCTGAAAGGATGCTAGGGTAGGGATGCTGCTGCTGACCTGTTATCTGAGGCCCTAACTTCATAGGATGTGTATTATCCCTCATGTACCACAGTATGGGAGCTTGAAAATGCCATAAAACTTGGAGGCATCTGCAGAACCTTAAGTTAGGTAAGCAAAGGTGAGAGGGTAGGAAGGGAGAGAGAGAGGGAGAGGGTATGATGTCCATTCAAAACAGCCTAACGTGCTGGAACATAAGTGAAGTGCTCAGAGAATGATCCAGAAAGGATTCCACTGACCAGATCTGGGACAATTTTAGCATTAAAATAAATAATATTGATGAATACTCATTGAATAAAATTAGAAACTTTAAGACTATATTGAAGTAAATAAATGATGAAAGTTTGATGAGAAATGAGGAACTTACATAGTTTCAAAGTACCTCCTCACAAAATACTTATTAATTATAAGGGGGAAAAGAGTTGACAGAGGAGAAACTTTGCAGATACCACCTGTGGTAGGCTGAATAATGATCCCCAAAGATGTCCACATCCTAATCTTGGAACCTGTGGATGTCACTTTATATGGTGAAAGGAACTTTGCAGATGAGATTAAATTAAAAGGTCTTGGGATGGGGAGATTTTCCTGGTGGGACCGATGTAGTCACAGAGATCCTTATAAAGGGAGACAGGGATCAGAGTGACAGAATGTATGTGAAGATGGAAGCAGAGATTGGAGTGATGTATACATGAACTAAGGAATGTCAAGGCAGCCTCCAGAACTGAAGAGGCAAGGAACAGATTCACCTTTGGAAACTTCAGAAGGAACCAGTCATGCCAGTTCATTGATTTTAGCCCCATAAGACTGATTTTGGACTTCTCACCTTCAGACCTGTAAGAGAAAAAAATTTATGTTTTTTCAAGCCATTTGTGGTAATTTCTTACAGCATCATTAGGAAACCAATATACTACCTTAACCAAGTGATCAAAATTAGTATCATGAATAATGGGGCAAATCAAAATTGTACATTACCTGATAGGATGCAGTACACAGAGTTCCTTCTGTGATATTCCTGCCAAAGATGTATGACTTGAATCTAATCATGAGGATACATCAGACAAACCCAGATTATGGGACATTCTATAAAATAACTGATCTGTTATCATCAAAAGTGTCAAGGTTGTGAAAGTCAAGGAGAGACTGAAGAACTGTTTCAGATAGAAGGAGACTCAAGTGACACCACAACTAAATACAACGCTTGATTCTGAAACAGATCCTTTTGCTATATAGGACTTTATGGGGACAACTGGCAAAATTTGAATGGGGTCTGGGGATCAGATGGTAGTACTATGTCAATGTTAACTTCGTGATATCGATGGCTATATTTTGGCTATATAGGAGATATCTTTGTAGATAATGCACATGAAAGTGTTCAGAAGCTTGTGTGGTAAATGTATTCAAAATGATGCAAGGGGGAAAAGTTCTGTGTATGGTACTTGCAACTTTTCTGTAAATTTGAGATTGTATTTAAAAAAGCAAAGTGAGCCTACAAACCAAGATTTGAAAACGTCAGCAATCAAAGGCTAACAAAGGTAGCAAACGAAATAAAGAAATCGGCGAATTCACTCCAGATGAAATACATTTTTATAGAAGTATGACAAATAATTTTTAGAAAGAAAAGAAAAAGAGGAAATGCTACCCAAACTTATTTGTTGAGGATAGTATAATTATGGTACTAAACCAGACAAGGACATACAAGAGAATTATAGACCAATATGATTTATGGGTATTTGTCACAGGGAGATGGCATGGCTTAGTGGTTAGTACGTGGCCCCTGGAGCAAGGCAGTCTGGATTTGTATTCTGGTGTCACTGCTAATATTCTCTGTGACCTTGGGGAGGTGACTTGACTGTTCTGTGCCTCAGTTCTCTCATATTTCAGAGGAGGAAATAACCTTCAAAACAATAGACGTTCTAGGATGAAATGAAATAATTCATGGAAAATGCCTTAATGGTGCCTGAAACATAGAAAGCACCTAATAAATGTTAGCTATTATCAGTTTTCATGAATGTAGATTCAAAAATTCTAAATAAAATAATACCAAAGTTGAAAACAGCAGTGTACACACAAAAATAATGCATCATGGCAAAGTAGGGTTTATTCCAAGAATACAAGAGTGAGTCAACATTAGATAAATCACTAATGTACCTTAACAGATTACTCACGCAATGCAGACTGTTAGCAAACTAGCTTCCTTAACCTAATAAACATGTAGCAATGATCAGACTTAATGGTAAAATTTTAAAAGCAATTTCCATCAAAGTCAGGAATTAGACAAGGATGCCTTCTATCGTGGTTCCTATTCAGCACTACACTGGAGGTCCTAGGCCTTCATGTGCTAGCTTAAGTGATATGAAATTGCCATTTTTTTAGGTCACAAGTTGCCCAACAGCAGCAATTTATATGATTCAACCTATAAAAGAAAGAAAGAAATTTAAGAATTGGAAAGGAAGACTACCTGTATGTGAAGACAATATGATTGTCTATGTAGAAAATCCAAGAGAATATACAGATAAATAATTAAGACTAGTAAGAGAGTAGATTGATGAATTCAAGATCAACTTTTAAAAACTTATTAGTATTTTATACCTGAGTAATACCAAATTATAACATGTAATAGAAAAAGAGATTCTATTCACAACAGCAACAAAAATCTGAGATTGCATCAAGCAAAAGATACACAAGACCTTTCATGCAGAGTATTATAAAAATTACTCCAGGACTTAAAGGAAGAACTGACTAAATGGAAATATATAACATATTTATGAATGTAAGGACTCAAATTATAAAATGGAAGTACTTATATTTATGAACAGGAGGACCTATATTGCAATTATATCACTTATTACCAAATTAATCTATAAATTTGATGTGATTCCCACACAAATCCCAATAGAATTTTTCATGGAACTTAATGCGTGGGTTGTAAAGTCCCTATAGAATTCAAGGGACCAAGAATAGTGTAGCAGACACCAGTGGTGCCCTGCCCCTGTCCCTCAGCATCACCAACCCCATACATGCCAGGGAGTTGATGCCTCCAAGAGCAGCCTTAGTGTATTAATCATGCCTTTTTATTTTCTGATGTTTTGACATCTGAAGATTTGCTGATCCTGGAGAGACTCCTCCTCCCAGGGGTTAGCCAATTTCTAGAGATAATAAAGGACTCACCTGCAAGTGCAACTTCCGTATGCAAACCAACCGTCCAAAGACCACAGCCCTCAACCACCTCCTTATCAGGCTCTTATACTCCAGACCACTATCCATCTGCCCTAATCATCCTAGGGCCAAGTACTAGACAACTACAGATAGCTGATATGCCCCAGAGGCCACTGAAATTATTCAAACTAGTCAATACTAAGCCTGCTTACCTTGCCCTGCCTCTCCTGCAGAAATCACAATAAAGACTCATGCTATGTTTCCTCGCACTCCCTCTGCCTCCTGACTGAACTTGGTGCTTCCCCCTGTGGCCCTACATGACATGCCATGCCTCCTGTTTCTAAAGATCTGTGGGTATGGAAAACTTCTTCCTTTATGACAGTCATTTCTATGTCTGTATGTCTTACCTTACCAGATTAAAACAAATCCTGGGTACATTTTAAAAATAGCCAATGAGGAATGAGAGTTAGTAGATAAATACTCCAGTTTCTTTGCCTCTCAGTTGGAGTAACTCTGAAGTGCCCAGTGAGACTGCACTCAGGTGACCTTCCATCTTGCTCATTAATGCACCTCCATTGACTTTCTTCCTTTCCCTATCTCACTTCCCCACTGTCTTACCTGTTCTTCCTGGGACTGCTTTCTAAAGAAAATTCTTACATCCAAATCCTTGTCTCAGGCTCTGCTTCTAGGGCAACCCAAATGAATACATGTTTAAAGAATAAGAATGGTATATGGGGTGGTGATAATGGAACTTATTAAGATAATTAGACATATGATAGTGCCATAGAAATTAAGACAGTGAAGTGTTGTCAAGGGGATGGACAAATAGACCACTGGAAGAGAACAAGAACCCATCAAGAGACCCGTGACACATGGAAATGTGAAATGAGACAGATGTTTCCGTGTAGATCAATGAGGAAAGGATGGAATGTTCTATAAATGGTGCTGGGACAATGGATTATCCACATGGAAAGTAAACACAGTTAGATCCCTAACTCCCATCATACCCAAAAAAAAAAATACCAGGTTGATTAATGATCTAGTTGTGAAATGAAAAACTTTAAAAACTTTTAGAAGGAAATATAGGAAGATATCATGATGACTAGGGTAAATGTCTTAGTTTGGACTGCTATAACAGAAAACTATCGACTGGGTGGCTTTAATAAACATTTATTTCTCACAGCTCTGGAAGCTGGAAGTCTGAGATAAGATGTGCCACATGGTTGAGTTCTTGGTGAGGGTCCTTTTCCTGGTTCACAGACAGCCACCTTCTCCTTGTATCCTCACATGGAAGGGAGCAGAAAAAGAGAGGAAGCAAGCTCTCTCATTATCTTCTTATAAAGGTACTAATCCCATTCATGAGGGCTCAACCCTCATGACCTAATCACCTCCCAAAGGCCCCACTTCCTAACCATCACATTAGGGGTTAGGATCTCAACGCATGAATTTGGGGGTTGGCACAAACATTCAGTGCATAACAGGTAGAAAGTAACTTCTTAAACAAAATATTTAAAACATAATTCCCAAAGAAAAATGTTGTTAGGTCTGATTTCACTAAACTATTTGAACTTCTCTCCAACCAAACATACCTCAAATTAGGTTTCGAGAGAAACCACAGAGTGAGTGAAGATCCTTGCAATTCATATAATCAACAAAGGATACATTCCAGAATATTTAAGGAATTCCTATAAACATTAATGTGTTAAAAAGTTAAACAACCAAAGAGAAAAATAGGCAAATGCCACAAACACATAATTCACAGGAGAGGAAACTTAAATGGCCCACAGACATAGGAAGAGATGTGGGGGTTTTTTTGTTGTTTTTGTTTTTTAAAGGAATTTTGCCTTTTTAAAAAAAATTTTATTTATTTATTTATGGCTGTGTATGGCTCTTCGTTTCTGTGAGAGGGTTTTCTCTAGTTGTGGCAAGTGGGGGCCACTCCTCATCGCGGTGCGCGGGCCTCTCACTATCGCGGGCTCTCTTGTTGCGGAGCACAGGCTCCAGACGCGCAGGCTCAGTAATTGTAGCTCATGGGGCTAGTTTCTCCGCAGCATGTGGGATCTTCCCAGACCAGGGCTCGAACCCGTGTACCCTGCATTGGCAGGCAGATTCTCAACCACTGCGCCACCCGGGAAGCCCTGTTGTTGTTTTTTAATTGAAGTATAGTCGATGCACAAATGTACAATGTTGTGTTACTTTCTGGTGTACGGAAAAGTGATTCAGCTCTACATATATAAATACATATATATATATATATATATATTTTTTTTTTTTTAGATTCTTTCCCATTATAGTTTATTACAAGATATTGAGTATAGTTCTCTGTGTCCTTGCTGTTTATCTATTTTATACATAGTAGTGTATAAATATTAATCGCAAACTCTTAATTTATCCCTCCTCACCCTTTCCCCTTTGGTAACCATAAGTTTGTTTTCTATGTCTGTGAGTCTGCTTCTGTTTTTTAGGGTTTTTTTTAACATCTTTATTGGAGTATAATTGCTCTACAATGGTGTGTTAGTTTCTGCTTTATAACAAAGTGAATCAGCTATACATATACATATATCCCCATATCTCTTCCCTCTTGAATCTCCCTCCCACCCTCCCTATCCCACCCCTCTAGGTGGTCACAAAGCACCGAGCTGATCTCCCTGTGCTATGCGGTTGCTTCCCACTAGCTATCTGTTTTACATTTGGTAGTATATGTAAGTCCATGCCACTCTCTCACTTCGTCCCAGCTTACCCTTCCCCCTCCCTGTAGCCTTAAGTCCATTCTCTACGTCTGCGTCTTTATTCCTCTGCTGCCTCTAGGTTTTTCAGAACCTTTTTTTTTTAGATTCCATATATATGTGTTAGCATATGGTATTTGTTTTTCTCTTTCTGACTTACTTCACTCTGTATGACAGACTCTAGGTCCATCCACCTCACTACAAATAACTCAATTTCATTTCTTTTTATGGCTAATATTCCATTGTATATATGTGCCACATCTTCTTTATTCATTCATCTGTCGATGGACACTTAGGTTTCTTGCATGTCCTGGCTATTGCAAAGAGTGCTGCAGTGAACATTGTGGTACATGTCTCTTTTTGAATTATGGTTTTCTCAGGGTATATGCACAGTAGTGGGATTGCTGGGTCATATGGTAATTCTATTTTTAGCTTTTTAAGGAACATCCATACTGTTCTCCATAGTGGCTGCATCAATTTACATTACCACCAACAGTGCAAGAGGGTTCCCTTTTCTCCACACCCTCTCCAGCATTTATTGTTTCTAGATTTTTTGATGATGGCCATTCTGACTGGTGTGAGGTGATATCTCATTGTAGTTTTGATTTGCATTTCTCTAATAATTAGAGACGTTGAGCATCTTTTCATGTGCCTATTGGCCATCTGTATGTCTTCTTTGGAGAAATGTCTGTTTAGGTCTTCTGCCCATTTATGGATTGGGTTGTGGGTTTTTTGGTATTGAGCTACATGAGCTGCTTGTAAATTTTGGAGATTAATCCTTTGTCCATTGCTTCATTTGCAAATATTTTATCCCATTCTGAGGGTCTTCTTTACATCGTGTTTATGGTTTCCTTTGCTGTGCAAGAGCTTTTAAGTTTCATTAGGTCCATTTGTTTATTTTTGTTTTTATTTCCATTTCTCTAGGAGGTGGGTCAAAAAGGATCTTGCTGTGATTTATGTCTTAGAGTGTTCTGCTTATGTTTTCCTCAAAGAGTTGTATAGTGTCTAGCCTTACATTTAGCTCTTTAATCCATTTGAGTTTATTTTTGTGTATGGTGTTAGGGAGTGTTCTAATTTCATTCTTTTACATGTAGCTGTCCAGTTTTCCTAGCACCACGTATTGAAGAGGCTGTCTTCTCTCCACTGTATATTCTTGCCTCCTTTATCAAAAATAAGGTGACCATATGTGTGTTGGTTTATCTCTGGGCTTTCTATCCTGTTCCATTGATCTAAATTTCTGTTTTTGTGCCAGTACCATACTGTCTTGATTACTGTAGCTTTGTACTATAGTCTGAAGTCAGGGAGCCTGATTCCTCCAACTCCATTTTTCTTTCTCAAGATTGCTTTGGCTATTCGGGGTCTTTTGTGTTTCCATACAAATTGTGAAATCTTTTGTTCTAGTTCTATGAAAAGTGCCATTGGTAATTTGATAGGCATTGCATTGAATCGGTAGATTGCTTTGGGTAGTATAGATATTTTCACAGTGTTGATTCTTGCAACCAAAGAACACGGTATATTTCTCCATCTGTTTGTATCATCTTTAACTTCTTTCATCAGTGTCTTATAGTTTTCTGCATACAGGTCTTTTGTCTACTGAGGTAGGTTTATTACTAGGTATTTTATTCTTTTTGTTGCAGTGGTAAATGGGTTTGTGTCCTTAATTTCTCTTTCAGATTTTTCATCATTAGTGTATAGGAATGCAAGAGATTTCTGTGCATTAATTTTGTATCCTGCTACTTTACCAAATTCATTGATTAGCTCTAGTAGTTTCCTGGTAGCATCTTTAGGATTCTCTATGTATAGCATCATGTCATCTGCAAACAGTGACAGCTTTACTTCTTTTCCAGTTTGGATTCCTTTTACTTCTCTTTCTTCTCTGATTGCTGTGGCTAAAACTTCCAAAACTATGTTGAATAAGAGTGGTGAGAATGGGCAACCTTGTCTTGTTCCTGATCTTAGTGGAAATGGTTTCAGTTTTTCATCCTTGAGAACAACGTTGGCTGTGGGTTTGTCATATATGGCCTTTATTATGTTGAGGTAAGTTCCCTCTATGCCAACTTTCTGGAGTGTTTTTATCATAAATGGGTGTTGATTTTGTCAAAAGCTTTTCTGCATCTATTGAGATGATCATATGGTTTTATTCTTCAGTTTGTTAATATGGTGTACCACATTGTTTGATTTGCGTATATTGAAGAATCCTTGCATTCCTGGAATAAACCCCACTTGATCATGGTGTATGATCCTTTTACTGTGCTGTTGGATTCTGTTTGCTAGTATTTTGTTGAGGATTTTTGCATCTATGTTCATCAGTGATATTGGTCTGCAGTTTTCTTTCTTTATGACATCTTTAACTGGTTTTGGTATCAGGGTGATGGTGGCCTCGTAGAATGAGTTTGGGAGTGTTCCTCCCTCTGCTATATTCTGGAAGAGTTTGAGAAGGAGAAGTGTTAGCTATTCTCTAAATATTTGACAGAATTTGCCTGTGAAGCCATCTGGTCCTGGGCTTTTGTTTGCTGGAAGATTTTTAATCACAGTCTCAATTTCAGTGCTTGTGATTGGTCTGTTTATATTTTCTGTTTCTTCCTGGTTCAGTCTTGGAAGGTTGTGCTTTTCTAAGAATTTTTCCACTTCTTCCAGGTTGTCCATTTTATTGCATATAGTTGCTTGTAGTAATCTCTCATGATTCTTTGTATTTCTGCAGTGTCAGTTGTTACTTCTCTTTTGTCGTTTCTAATTCTATTGATTTGAGTCTTCTCGCTTTTTTTCTTGATGAGTCTGGCTAATGGTTTACCAATTTTGTTTATCTTCTCAAAGAACCGGCTTTTAGTTTTATTGATCTTTGCTATTGTTTCCTTCATGTCTCTTTCATTTATTTCTGATCTGACCTTATTGATTTCTTTCCTCCTGCTAACATTGCGGGTTTTTTGTTCTTCTTTCTCTAGTTGATTTAGGTGTAAGGTTAGGTTGTTTATTTGAGATGTTTCTTGTTTCTTGAGGTAGGATTGTATTGCTATAAACTTCCCTCTTAGAACTGCTTTTGCTGCATCCCCTAGGTTTTGGGTCATCGTTTCTTCACTGTTATTTGTTTCTAGGTAGTTTTTGATTTCCTCTTTGATTTCTACAGTGATCTCTTGGTTATTGAGTAGTGTATTGTTTAGCCTCCGTGTGTTTATATTTTTTACAGATTTTTTTCTTGTAATTGATATCTAGCCTCATAGCGATGTGGTTGGAAAAGATACATGATATGATTTCAGTTTTCTTTAATTTATCAAGGATTGATTTGTGACCCAAGATATGATCTATCCTGGAGAGTGTTCCGTGAGCACTTGAGAAGAAAGTATATTCTGTTGTTTTTGGATGCAATGTCCTATAAATATCAATGAAGTCCATCTTGTTTAATGTATCATTTAAAGCTTGTGTTTCCTTATTTATTTTCATTTTGGATAATCTGTCCATTGGTGAAAGTGGGGTGTTAAAGTCCCCTACTATGATTGTGTTACTGTTGATTTCCCCTTTTATGGCTGTTAGCATTTGCCATATGTATTGAGGTGCTCCTATGTTGGGTGCATAAATATTTACAATTGTTATATCTTCTTAGCTTGATCCCTTGATCATTATGTAGTGCCCTTCTCTGTCTCTTGTAATAGTCTTTATTTTAAAGTCTATTTTGTCTGATATGAGAATTGCTACTCCAGCTTTCTTTTGATTTCCATTTGCATGGAGTAAGTTTTTCCATCCCCTCACTTTCAGTCTGTATGTGTCCCTAGGTCTGAAGTGCGTTTGTTGTAGACAGCCTATATATGGGTTTTGTTTTTGTATCCATTCAGCCAGTCTATGTCTTTTGGTTGGAGCATTTAATCCATTTACATTTAAGGTAATTATCGATATGTATGTTCCTATTACCATTTTCTGAATTGTGGGCTTGTTATTGTAGGTCTTTTCCTTCTCTTGTGTTTACTGCCTAGAGAAGTTCCTTTAGCATTTGTTGTAAAGCTGGTTTGGTGGTGCTGAATTCTCTTAGCTTTTGCTTGTCTGTAAAGGTTTTAATTCCTCCATCAAATCTGAACGAGATCCTTGCTGGGTAGGGTAATCTTGGTTGTAGGTTTTTCCCTTTCATCACTTTAAATGTGTCCTGCCACTCCCTTCTGGCTTGCAGAGTTTCCGCTGAAAGATCAGCTGTTAACCTTATGGGGATTCCCTTATATGTTATTTGTTGTTTTTCCCTTGCTGCTTTTAATATTTTTTCTTTGTATTTAATTTTTGATAGTTTGATTACTATGTGTCTTGGCATGTTTCTCCTTGGATTTATCCTGTATGGGACTCTCTGTGCTTCCTGGACTTGATTAACTATTTCCTTTCCCATATTAGGGAAGTTTTCAACTATAATCTCTTCAAATATTTTCTCAGTCCCTTTCTTTTTCTCTTCTTCTTCTGGGACCCCTGTAATTCGAATGTTAGTATGTTAAATGTTGTCCCAGAGGTCTCTGAGACTGTCCTCAATTCTTTTCATTCTTTTTTCTTTATTCTGCTCTGCAGTAGTTATTTCCACTATTTTATCTTCCAGGTCACTTATCTGTTCTTCTGCCTCAGTTATTCTGTCTGCTATTGATTCCTTCCAGAGAATTTTAATTTCATTTGTTGTGTTGTTCATCATTGTTTGTTTGCTCTTTAGTTCTTTTAGGTCCTTGTTAAACGTTTCTTGTATTTTCTCCATTCTAGTTCCAGGATTTTGGATCATCTTTACTATCATTACTCTCAATTCTTTTTCAGGTAGACTGCCTATTTCCTCTTCATTTGTTAGGTCTGGTGGGCTTTTACCTTGCTCCTTCATCTGCTGTGTGTTTCTCTGTCTTCTCATTTTGCTTAATTTACTGTGTTTGGGGTCTCCTTTTCGCAGGCTGCAGGTTCATAGTTCCTGTTGTCTTTGGTGTCTGCCCCCAGGAGCTAAGTTTGGTTCAGTAGATTGTGTGGCCTTCCTGGTGGAGAGGAATAGTGCCTGTGATCTGGTGGATGAGGCTGGATCTTTTCTTACTGGTGGGCAGGTCTGCGTCTGGTGGCATGTTTTGGGTGTCTGTGACCTTATTATGATTTTAGGCAGCCTCTCTGCTAATGGGTGGGGTTGCGTTCCTGTCTTGTTAATTATTTGGCATAGGTTGGCCAGCACTGGAGCTTGCTGGTCGTTGAGTGGAGCTGGCTCTTAGCCTTGAGATGGAGATCTCTGGGAGAGCTTTCACCATTTGATATTACATGGAACCTGGAGGTCTCTGGTGGACCAATGTCCTGAAGTCGGCTCTCCCACCTCAGAAGCACAGGCCTGACACTTGGCTGGAGCCCCAAGACCCTGTCAGCCACACGGCTCAGAAGAAAAGGGAGAAAAAAAGAAAGAAAGAGAATAAAATAAAATAAAGTTATTAAAATAAAAAATAAAAATAATTATTAAAAATTAAAAAAACAAAAAGTAATAAAAGAAGAAAAAAAAAGAAAAGAAAGAAGAGAGCAACAAACCAAAAAACAAATCCACCAATGATAACAAGCGCTAAAAACTATACTAAAAAAAAAAACAGACAGACAGAACCCTAGGACAAATGGTAAAAGCAAAGCTATACAGACAAAGTCACACACAGAGGCATACACATACACACTCACAGAAAGAGAAAAAGGAAAAAAAAAATATATATATATCATTGCTCCCAAGGTCCACTGCCTCAATTTTGGGATGATTCGTTGTCCATTCAGATATTCCACAGATGCAGGGTACATCAAGTTGATTGTAGAGATTTAATCCTTTTCTCCTGAGACTGCAGGGAGAGTTTTCCTTTCTCTTCTTGTTCGCACAGCTCTCGGGGTTCAGCTTTGGATTTGGCCCCGCCTCTGTGTGTAGGTCGACTGAGGGCGTCTGTTGTTTGCTCAGACAGGACGGGGTTAAAGTAGCTGCTGGTTAGGGGGCTCTGGCTCACTCAGGCCAGGGGGAGGGAGGGGTACGGAATGCGAGGTGTGCCTATGGCGGCAGAGGCTGGCGTGACGTTGCGACAGCCTGAGGCACGCCATGTGTTCTCCCGGGGAAGTTGTCCCTGGATCTCGGGACCCTGGCAGTGGCGGGCTGCATAGGCTCTGGGGAGGGGAGGTGGATAGCGCTCTGTGCTTGCACACAGGTTTGTTGGTGGCTGCAGCAGCAGACTTAGCACTTCATGTCTGTCTCTGGTGTCTGCGCTGATAGACGCGGCTCGCGCCTGTCTCTGGAGCTCGTTTAGGCGGTGCTCTGAATCCCTTCTCGCGCACCCCGAAACAATGGTCTCTTGCCTCTTAGGCAGTTCCAGACTTTTTCCTGGACTCCTTCCTGGCTAGCTGTGGCGCACTAGCCCCCTTCAGACTGTGTTCACGCAGGCAACCCCAGTCCTCTCCCTGGGATCTGACCTCCGAAGCTGGAGCCTCAGCTCCCAGCCCCCACCCGCCCCGGCGGGTGAGCAGACAAGCCTCTTGGGCTGGTGAGTGCTGGTCGGCACCAATCCTCTGTGCAGGAATCTCTCCACTTTGCCCTCTGCACCCCTGTTGCTGTGCTCTCCTCCATGGCTCCGAAGCTTCCCCCCTGCTCACCCCCCGTCTCCCCCAGTGAAGGGGCTTCATAGTGTGTGGAAACTTTTCCTCCTTCACAGCTCCCTCCCAGAGGTGCAGGCCCTGTTCATATTCTTTTGTCTCTGTATTTTCCTTTTTCTTTTCCCTACCCAGGTACGTGGGTAGTTTCTTGCCTTTTGGGAGGTCTGAGGTCTTCTGCCAGCGTTCAGCAGGTGTTCTGTAGGAGTTCTTTGACATGTAGATGTATTTCTGATGTATCTGTGGGGAGGAAGGTGATCTCCATGTCCTACTCTTCCACCATCTTGAAGGTCTCCTGTTTCTGTTTTGTAAGTAAGTTCATTTGTTTCATTTTTTAGATTTCACATAGAAGTGAGATCATATGATATTTGTCCTTCTCTGTCTGACATACTTCACTTAGTATGTTAATCTCTAGGTCCATCCAGGTTGCTGCAAGCATCATTATTTCATTCTTTTCTGTGGCTGAATAACATTCCACTGTATGTATATACACCACATCTTCTTTATCTATTCATCTAATGATCCATTCCAGGTCTTGACTATTGTAAATAATGCAGCTATGAACATGGGAGTACATGTATCTTTTTGAATTAGTTTTCTCTGGATATATGCCCAGGAGTGGGATTGCAGGATCATATAGTAACTCTAATTTTAGTTTTTGAAGGAACCTCCATACTGTTCTCCATAGTGGCTGCATCAATTTACATTTCCACCAACAGTGTAGGAGGGTTCCCTTTTTTCCAAACCCTCTCCAGCATTTATTATTTGAAGACTTTTTGATGATGGCCATTATGACTGGTGTGAGGTGATACTGCATTGTAGTTTTGATTTGCATTTCTCTAATAATTAGAGATGTTGAGCATCTTTTCACGTGCCTATTGGCCATCTGTATGTCCTCTTTGGAGAAATGTCTATTTAGGTCTTCTGCTCAATTTTTGGATTGGGTTGTTCATTTTTTGTATTGAGTTATATGATCTGTTTGTATATTTTGGAAATTAAGCCCTTGTCAGTTGCATCACTTACAAATATTTTCTACCAATCTGTTGGCTGTGCTTTCGTTTTGTGTACGGTTTCCTTTGCTGTGCAAAAGCTTATACATTTGATTTGTTTATTTTTGCTTTTATTTCTATTGCCTTGGGAGACTGAACTCAAAAAACGTTGATGTCACAGAATATTTTGCCTATGCTCTCTTCTAGGAGTTTTATGGTGTCTTATCTTGTATTTAAGTCTTTAAGCCATTCTGAGTTTATTTTGTATATGGTGTGAGGGAGTCTTCTAACTTCATTGATTTACCTGCAGCTGTCCAGCTTTCCCAACGCCACTTGCTGAAGAGACTGTCTTTTCTCCACTGTATATTCTTGCCTCCTTTGTTGAAGATTAATTGACTGTAGGTGTGTGGGTTTATTCCTGGGCTCTCTATTCTGTTCCATTCATCCATATGTCTGCTTTTGTGCCACTACCATGCTGTTTTGATTACTGTAGCTTTGTAGCATTGTCTGAAGTCTGGGATGGTTATGCCTTCAGCTTTGTTCTTTTTCCTCTGAATTGCTTTAGCAATTCTGGGTCTTTTCTGGTTCCATATAAATTTTAGGATTATTTGTTCTAGTTCTGTGGGAAAAAAAATAGGAAAAAATGTTTACCCTCAATAGGAGTGGGAGGATGCAAATAGAAACAACAATGAGATAATATTTCATATGATTTTAAAAGCCCTATAATAGCAAGTGATAGTAAGGATACAGAACAACAGAAATGCTCATATGCTGCTGCTGGGAATGAAAACTGGCACTGATTACAGAGAGAAATTGGTGCTGGGTCATGAAGTGAAAGATGCTTATGTCCGAAGCCCAGCCCTTCCACATCTTGGTGCATACTCACACATTTACACAATGATGTTCATAGTTGCCTTGTGTGTAACAGTGAAAATTTGGAAACCACTGAAATGTCCAGTAATAGGAATATGGAGAAATCAACTGTGGGATAGTCATACAAGAGAATATGACCTAGAACCAAATCTGGCCCATGGCCTGTTTGTGTACAGCTGGGGAGCTAAGAAGAATGTTTTTTACATTATTAAAGGGCTGTAAGAAACAAAACAACTTCAACACAAGCAGAACAAAGAATGTGCAACAGAGACCACATGTGGCCTGCAAAGCTAAAATATTTACTATCTGGCTTTTTACAAAATAAGTTTGCTGACCCCTGACCTAGAGTCATGTTAATTAACATTAAATAAGTCTTTAAAAAGTAGGTTTAGGGCTTCTCTGGTGTCACAGTGGTTAAGAATCCACCTGACAATGCAGGGGGCATGGGTTCAAGCCCTGGTCCAGGAAGATCCCACATGCCGCGGAGCAACTAAGCCAATGTGCCACAACTACTGAGCCTGTGAGCCACAACTACTGAAGCCTGCATGCCTAGAGCCCGTGTTCCACAACAAAAGAAGCCACCGCAGTGAGAAGCCCGTGCACCCCAATGAAGAGTAACTCCTGCTCGCCGCAACTGGAGAAAGCCCTCATGCAGCAACAAAGACCCAATGCAGTCAAAAATAAAATAAAGTTTTTTTTAAAAGTAGTGTTAAGCAAAAAAGTAAATTTTGAACCATCTTTACAAATCACATATATTATATATGGGTATATACATATTCACTAACATTTAAAAATATGTTTAAAGAGCTTCCCTGGTGGCACAGTGGTTGAGAGTCCGTCTGCCGATGCAGGGAACACGGGGTTGTGCCCTGGTCCGGGAAGATCCCACATGCCGCAGAGCGGCTAGGCCCGTGAGCCATGGCTGCTGAGCCTGCGTGTCCGGAGCCTGTGCTCCACAACGGGAGAGGCCACAACAGTGAGAGGCCCGCGTACCGCAACAACAAAAAACAAACAAAACAAAACAAACAAAAAAAAACACAAAAAAATATATGTTTAAAGATACCCACATAAGTAGCAGAAGTATAAACATTACAGGAGTGATAAACTCTAAGTTCAGAGAAGTGGTTACATCTGAGGACAGGAAGAGGATTAAGCTTGGGGAGAGGTTCTGGGGGTTTTACTTGTATCAAAAATGCTTTTATTTCTTAAAACAAGAAAAGGAGATCTGAAACAAATATGACTAAGTGTTATTAAGTCTGAGAAAGCTGGATAGGGGTACACAGTTGTTCATAATATGATTTCCTATAGATTTATGTATGTTTGAGATATTTCCTAATTAAAAAAAATTTTTTTTATAAAAAAGAGTGCCTTTGGTGAGTAGGCCCAGGAGGACAATGACTACAAAATGAGTAACACCCTCCCTTCTGTGTGCCAGGTCCCTTGGCTGGCCTGGCCCCAGCTGCAGGCTGAGCAGTTCTCCAAAGGCCAGAGAGCTAGGCTGATGTCCTGGCTTGGGGCTCTGCCCATGACTGGTACGTGCTCTTTTTGTAGTTGCCCTGGCAGTGGGTCAGGCCAGCTGGCTCACCAACTGAGGCTGCAGTGGTTCTGGCCAGAGAGAAAGAGTAGCAGCCTGGGATCTGCCACAAATCTATAGCAGACTCAGAGCCTGGTTTCTCCATCTGTGGTGAGATTGTAGATTGTGTGGTCTCCAAGGATTCACCCAGCTCTATTTTCTTGTGTCCAGGGTTGGTCCTGAGGCCTGTGGCTGATGCCCTGGGCTCCAGCCTCTCTAACCAAGGTAATAGGGGCTGAGCATAGGTCCGCCTTCAATTCCTGGCATTTCATCCCCATCCTGGACTTGCCTTTTCCTGTTAGTGCTTCCCTCTTAAGAAGAGACAAATACTGGACACACACACACACACACACACACACACACACACACAGACACATTCTTAGGCATCACCCAGCCACAAGACACGTAACTCTCCCCATATTCCCGCTTCCAAGGAGCCCAGAACTCTGTGAGGTTGCAGGCCAGCATTGCGTCTGAGGCCTTTGGGCTCAGGGTGAACATAACCCACATGAACAGAAGTGTACTGAAGTCTGCCACTGACTTTAAAATGTACAAAAAATAAGATGGAGCAATGGATGGATAGAGGGATGGATTGATAGGTGAGGAAGCAAGTATAGTAAAAGGCTAATTAAAGAATCAGATGACAGGTATTTTAGAGATTACTGTTAACTTCTCTTAACTTTTCTTTTCTTCATTTGTTTCAAGCATGTTTGCAATTGCCTGTTGAAACATTTTTATGATGGCTGCTTTTAAATCCTTGTGAGATAATTCCTACATCTGTATCAGCTTGGTATTGGTGTCTGTTGATTGTCTTTTGTCATTCAAGTTGAGTTTTTCCTGGTTCTTGGTATGACATGTGATTTTAGGTTGTGTCCTAGACATTTTAGGTATGATGTTTTGAGACTCCAGATCTTATTTCAACCTTGTGTTTTAGTGCTCAGTGTGGGTGAAAGTGTAGGCTCCCTCTGGTGTCCTTGGTTGACACCAGTCTGGCTGGGAAGGGGAGGGGCATCCTATTACCATTCCCCAGTGACCCCTGCTGACACCCTCTTTGGGAGTTAGGGGCCCCTTGCTACAGCACGGTAACAATGGAAATCTTTGCTCATGGGATGTGGCTGGGGCCACAGTCTTTTCAAGGATGTTTGGCTGGAGGAGAACAGTTATTGTCTAGAGCTTTCTATCTTGCTGGGCTGCTCCTTGCCTTGTCCTCTGGTTAGAGAGTAGCCTAAGTTAAGGCATTTTTTTGTCTGTGCCTCTTGGTGTTTTTAGGTTGCTGGCTTCTCTAGCTCCAAGTTGGGCATATATTAGGCAAAAAAGAAAACCCAGGAACTGCCTGCCCTGTCATTCCTCAGGTCCTGAGGTTCCTGGCCAGTCTACTTTCTTCCCTCCACCTTTCAGAGTCCTCTTATCTTTCATTTGTATATAATATACAGGGGGTTTTGTTGCATCAGTGAAAGGGTCAGGAGAAGTGCTTCGATTCCATTTTCTTTTGAAACTGGAAGTTGTTTCAACTTTTGTTTAAAATTGTTCATAATAAAATGTCGGGGAAAAAGTTTTTAAGTACCTGGGACAGATTCAAGAAAGGAAAAACGAACAAACGAAAACACTCCCCAAATCAAACCATATCGTCCTCTGCTGGGAATGTGAAAAGGAAGTGGGCAAGAGCTGTAAAGGATCAGGTCAGAAGTCGACACACTTTCGGAAGACCAAGTAGAGCCTTAAAGCCTTCCCGTGTCTTTGTGACTTCCACACAGCGCCCTGAGCTGGGGGAAGGGGGAAGGTGGGAGTCTAGAACTGGTCCAGTCTTAGGGGAGGGATGAGGGTGCTGTTTTTAGGGCATGGGAACACCCCAAAGACTGCCTTGGTACAAACTGCCTCCCCATAAACACCAGTACTTCCAAATACTGTCCTTCCTGGCATCTCCTGCAATTCTCGGAACAACTCCCAAGTAAGGTTGCCAAATTAAATGAAATATGTCCCAAATATTTCATGGGACATAGTTAAACTAAAAAGTTATTCATTGTTCATTTGAAATTCAGATTTCACCAGTGTTCTGTGTTTTATCTGACAACCCTATCTCAAGGCAGGTACCCCTGATGCTTCTCTAACTGTTTGACAAGTAATCAGATAAGTAAGTGAACTCCCTCTCCATCTCACTCTCCTTGCATTCAAAGGGAGAGACTTTGGGCTGAAAATTTAAGTAAGTACTTTTAAGAAGGCCGTTTTCAAGTTCCTCTTCGGAAGTACAGAGAAATAGAGGTTCAGGGGTAATGGACCCTTTTAAAAAATTAAAATATTATAAGTACATTTAATGCTACCTGTATTTATCTCTATTTAAAAATATTATATGATTGCTTATAATAATCACTGCTTAATGGGTATGCAGTTTTCTTCTGGAGTGATGAAAGTGGTTTGGAATTAGATAGAGGTGGTGGCTGCACAGCATTGTGACTCTGCTAAATACCAGTGAACTGTACACTTTAAATGGTTAATTTTGTTATGTGAATTTCACCTCAAAAAAAGGAAAAAAGTTTTATTATTTTAAATAATTGTGGTTCCTGGCTCTGAGGCCCTCACTGTCTGTTCAAGGTCAGTGATGTGAGTGCTACAATGTGCAATCGATGAAAGCATGGAGGACCTGGGAGAACAGAGGAGAGAGAGACTGATTCTGCAGGAGTCAGGGAAGGCTTCCTGGAAGAGGTGATCCTCAAGCTGAGTCTTGAAAGAAAAGGCTGCAGTTGTCAAGCTTGGTGAGGGGATGGGCATGGAGGGGGGCTCTAGATAGTGGAAGCAAAGTTGACAAGAGGGGGGTTGACTTGGAGAAAATGACACAGTGAGGGAACCCCAAGGAGTTCACTATGATTTGATATGGAGCATAAGGGACAATGGTGAGAACTGGAGGCTGAAGAGAGGTAGTTGCAGAGGCATAGTCTGCCGGGATAGGGTAGTTGGCCCTGAAGAAATGGGGAGCCACAGAAGGTCGGGGGGGTGATGTAATTATGCTCAGGTTTGTACTTTGCACTTTTGAAATACAACCCTGGAGACTGAATGGGCTGGAGGTGGAGAGGCCAGGCTGGGGTGTGGGTGGGGGCTGTGGCAATGATCCAGGGGAGCAGGAAGAAGACTGAGCAGGAGAGGGCTATGAGGATGGGTAGAGCCCCTTTTCCCAGATGCCTCCCTGAGCTTCTGCATCCAGGCTGCTCCCACCCAAACACTCCAGAGACCAGGAGCTGGGTCCAGGTGAAGAGTTCTGTTTTCTTCCCAAACATTCAACCCATTTTGGTAAATGTCACCCTTTCACTTTGACACTGGAGCCAGGACTGAGCTCCTGCAGCAGCAGTTGTCCTACCTGCTCCTGGCACTCTGAGTTCTGGAGGGTCCCAGGGCTTAACAGGCTAGGTTCTGGCTCTTGGGAAGATCTCAGATTTTCAGGCTCCAGACCGTGGCATCGTGGTTCTAGTCCCTCTGGCTCAGCACTGACTCCTTCCAAGGTTCAAGGTCTGCCTTCCTTAGCAGGCTTAGCCCCCCTACCACCTCCTCACTCTAAACACTACCCAGACATGCCATGAATCTATTCCCTTCTTCATTCATACCACAAACATTTATTGACCATTATAACAGTTCAGTTTGGGTTGATTGTAAAGAGTAAAAACCAAAAGTAACAGTGATGTAAGCACTGCATAGAAATCTACTTCTCTCTTACATAGAAACCTGGGGGTTGGCAATACAGGACTAATATGTTCACTTTATTTCACAAACTTCCTGGGGACACATGGTCCTTCTAGCTTTCTGCTGTATGATCCTAAGGCAATATTTCTTGTCTGTATGTTGCAAGATGGCTGCTAGAGCTCTAGCCATCACATGTGCACTCTAGGTAGCCAAAGGAGTAAGGAGTCAAGAAGAAAAAGCTAAGAGCATAGGCCAGCTTTCTTTTAAGGAAACTTCTTGGAAAACTGCCACTTAACACTTCTGTTTACATCCCACTGAGCAGATCTTAGTCACGCTAGGCTCCAAAGGAGCTTGGGAAATGTAGTCTTTGTTCTGGGTGGCTGTAGTCCAGCAAATAATCAGGGATCTACCATGGTGGAAGCAGGGGAAATAGGGCATAGTAGACTATGCCCCAAGCACCTACTTTGTACCAGGATCTGTTCTTGGTGCTGGAAATAAATTGATGGCTAAGCAGAGTCTCTGCCCTCATGGAATTAACAGTCTAGTGGAAGAGACACACATTAAACAAACACATAAAGAAGAGAAGACTGACATATTATAATGAGGAAAACTACTGAATATTCCAGGAGAGAACAACAGGGTGTGTATATGAATGTGGGTGGAACTAAGGTGGGAACAGCTTGGAGTGTTCATGCCTCTGAGCCTTTGCAAGTGCAGTTCCCTCTGCCTGGATGCCCTTCCTTGTCTTTGCTTCCCACTCATCCTTTGTGGTGGTTTAAACTGTGTTAACTTGGTTAAGCTGGAACTACATTTCCCAGAATCCCCTTCTGTGTTTGGTTTTGGGTTGAGTCAGCCAAAAGACAAATTTGTATGAGATTTGGAAGGCAGATGTGAAGAGGCAGCCATTACTGTCTGAAGGCTGCTGTGGTTATATGTGGTGATAGATGTAGCAGTAGCTGTGAGGTCCAGCTCTCTGCCCTGCATCCAGCTCTTCTTCCCGGCTTTTGACCCTGCTGTCCAACACTGGCCCCAGGCCTACCTCTCAACACTGAGCGGCAGACCCGCAGATGTGGGAGCTCTGGGTTGGCACAGCTGCCCAGAGTCCTCTCCAGGAGCGTCCCCTTGGCAGTCCCACTTAGGTGGCCGGACATGACTTCTCAGACTGAACGATTGGTGACCCCTTGTCTGATCCTCCAGCACCTCTACTTCCCCAGCTCCTCCCACAATCAAGTAGGGCCTAATTCCTGTAATAAATCCCTCAGCCCATAACTCATGGTGGTTCTGCTTCTTCCCTGATTGAACCCTGACACTTCCTTCAAGGCAGGCTTGAAGTGGCAAGTGCTCTACCAGGATGCTCCCGCCTCCTCCAGGAAGCCTTCCCTTCTCTCCCTTGGCAGCCCCAGTGAGACTTGCTTCATTCAGCCTCTTAGCAGAATCGTTTGTAAAAATGGTCTACCCCATACTAGTCTGAAAGGGCTTCAGGGACAGGGTGGGGTCTTTGATCCTCATTTCCTGGGGCAGGTGGGAGGAAGACACAATGTGCCAGGCCTCTACATGGTGTCAGATACTTCGTAATTAATTTTCTCATTTTGTCATCACAAGAATTGATGGCTCCGTTTTATAAATGAAGGGCAAGACCGTCGGTGGAGTTGGTGTTTGCACCCAGGACTACAAGGCACCAGAGCCCACGGCCCCTCCACTTGCTCACAGCTGGGGTGGGAGGTGGAGCAGCAATTTCCATCCATGCTCAGCCTCTGTTGGATCCCTGGCTCCCTGACCCTGCCACTCTCTGCCTCTCCACTGCTCCCCGGCCTGCTCCCTCTTTCCTGCAGACAAGCTCCACTCTCCACTCTGCTAATGGCTTCTGGGGCCTGCAGCAGCTGAGGCCACAAAGTCAGCAGCGTTGGTGGCTCTGCAGCTGGGCTCAGGGACGCCAGTCAAGCTGACTCAGGGCTGAAACCTTGCAAGTGCAGGCACCCAACCTGAGGGGATGAAGAGGAGGAGCAGCTCGTCCCCTCCCCTCTGGCTGGCCCCACCCCAGGCATTTCTGAGGACTCACCATCTGGGCTGCTCCCATCTCAGTGCCTGCGGCGGCCAGCCTAACTATTTTCCTGGTCTCAAAGAATCCTCCTCCATTACACGGCAGGTCGGAGTGAATTTTCTCCCTCATCCTTCCAACCCCTAGACTCCATGGCTTTCAAAACTTAGGGCCGTGAAGTCCATAGACAGGGCCCCTATCCTGCTCTGCCACTTGGGAGCTACATGACCTTGGAAAACTTACTTTCTCCTTTTCCTCTGCTATTGGGCTGTCCTGATGATTAAATGACATAATGTGGGCAAAGCATGCAGCCCAGCCACGGAGTACTGGGAAGTAATGGCCACACCAGGGGAAGCTGTGGCACTGGGAGAGATGCAAGACACAGAGTATTACCAGCCCCCCAGTGCCCCTTTCCAGTCACTACCCTCCCAAAACGGAGCCACTATTCTGGCTTCTAATGGTGTAGTTTCACATGTTTAAAAAAAATTCCACATTTATGGAGGTTTAATTGAAGAACAATGACCTGCAAATATTTAAAATGTGCAATTTGGTCAGTTTTGATATTCATATATACATACTCATGAAAGCAACATTCAGAGGGCGAACATTTCCATGACCCCCAAAAGTTTCTTGTGCCCCTTGGTAATCCATCCCTCCCTCCACTCCTGCCCCAGGCAACCACTGATCTGCTTTCCGTTCCATAGATTTGTTTGTACTTTCTAGAACTTTATGTAAATGGAATTACACAGTATGTATGCTTTGGGCGGGTGGAGAGAGGAGTCTGGTTTCTTTGCCTCTGCCTAGTGATTTTGAGGTTCTTCCATTTCGTCAAATGTGTCAGCAGTTTTTTCCTTTTATTGCTTTTATTCCGTTGTATGGCTATATCACAGTTCAGCTATTTGCTTGTTGTTGGAGATTTGAATTATTTCTATTCTTTTACTATTACATATAAAGCTGTGAACGTCCTTGAACAAGTGTCTGTGTGGAAACTTGTTTCCACACAGTAAGTATCTGTGAGTGGAATGGATGGGTCATGTGGTAGGTGTAAGTTTCATTTTTTAAGCGACTATCAAATGGTTTTCTAAAGCGATTGTACAATTTTATATTCCCACCAATAGTGTTTGAGAGTTTCAATGGCTGCACGTCCTCACTAACACTTGGTATAGTCAGCTTTTTAAAGTTGAGCCATTCTACTGGATGTGAGGTCGTATCTCATTGTGTTATAATTTGTATTTTCCTGATGACTAATGATGTTGGGATATTTAAAATGTGCTCATTAGCCATCTGTATATCTTCTCCTGTAAAATGTCTCTTCGAATCCTTTGCCCATTTTCTTATTGAGTTGTGTGTCTTATTATTGAGCTGTAAGAGTTCTTTATACATTCTGGATGTAAGTCTTATCTGATATATGTTATAAATAATTTTTCCCAGAATATGACTTGCCTTTTTATTTTCTTATAGAGCAACAGTTGTTTTTTTTTTGTTTTTGTTTTTGTTTTTGCTGTACGCGGGCCTTTCACTGCTGTGGCCTCTCCCGCTGCGGAGCACAGCCTCCGGACATGCAGGCTCAGCGGCCATGGCCCGCGGGCCCAGCCACTCCGCGGCATGTGGGATCCTCCCGGACCAGGGCACGAACCTGTGTCCCCTGCATCGGCAGGCGGACTCTCAACCACCGCGCCACCAGGGAAGCCCTAGAAGTTTATATCTTTAGGTTTTACATTTTAGTTTTTGATTGTACTTTGAGTAAAACTTTGGATATGGTATGTGGTATTATTATTCATTGTTTTTCCACTGGATGTTCAGTAATTTCAGCACAATTGTTGGAAAAAACTTTCCTTTGTCCATTGAGTTGCTTAGTATTTCTGTCAAAAATCAATTTGCCGTGTATGTTTGGGTCTGTTTCTGGGCTCTATTCTGTTCCATTTATCTATGTGTCTATCTTTTTACCAGTACCAAATGGTCTTGATTACTGTAGCTTTAAGGAAGTCTTGAAATCAGGTAGGGTAATTTTGTTCTTCTTTTTAAAAGTTGCTTTTGCAGGCCCTTCCCTGGTGGCGCAGTGGTTGAGACTCCGCCTGCCGATGCAGGGGACACGGGTTCGTGCCCCGGTCCGCGAATATCCCACATGCCGCGGAGCGGCTGGGCCCGTGAGCCATGGCCACTGAGCCTGCACGTCTGAAGCCTGTGCTCCGCAACGGGAGAGGCCACAACAGTGAGGGGCCCGCGTACCGCAAAAAAAAAAAAAAAAAAAGTTGCTTTTGCTGTTCTAGGTCCTATGAATGTCCATGTACATTTTAAAATCAGACTTTTGAATTCTAAAAAAAAAGTGACTGCTGGAATTTTGATTGGAATTTCATTGAATTTATAGATCAGTTGGGGGGAAGCTATACTAGGCATTTTGTATCTGTCAATGCAAAAATTGGCATATTTCTCCATGTATTTATATCTTTAATTTCAGCAATGTTTTGTAGTTTTCAGTGTAGAGGTTTGATAAATTTATTCCTAAGTATTTGATAAATTTTGATGCTATTTTAAAAGGGATTTCTAAAATTTCACTTTCAAATTGCTTGCTGCTAAAAACTTTCATGGTGAATTCTCCTTCCTTTCCCAACAGAAATGTTGGGAACATCCGGATATAGGGTGCATTCTTGCAGTGCTCACTGTCAAGTGCAGTAGATAAGATGTGGAAAGTCTGAAAGAAGGAGAGCAGAATGATTGATGGGGGTCCAAAGAAAAGCATAAAAAGCTCCCTCCTCCTGCTTCCCTTGATTATGCTTCTAATTTTTTATTACGGAGTGTGCATTGTTATGGTGATGAGAGCTGGGGAGATCCTGCAGTGGGATCCTGCAGCCCTGGCCCAGGCGCTGATCCTGAGGTCAGGCTTGGCTCAGGAGAGAGGATGCTGGGGTGGATCCTCGTCTCAGGGGTTACTGAGAGCTCCCTCCAGCTCAGGTGAGTCTCAGGATCCCGGCAGCACACCTCCCTTGGTCTTTTAGAGCGGCTCTCAAACTTTAACATGCATGTGAATCACGTGGGGATTCCACTAAACTGAAGATTCTGACTCAGCAGGACCCTAGTGGGTCCAAGATTCTAATTTCTAACAAGCTCCCAGGTGAAGCGGATGCTGTTGGTCCACCTGCTACACTTTATAGAGGGCGGTGGAGGTGGGAGTGGGATGGGGTGGGTGGAGAGGAGAGAAATGGAGGGGCTGAGGTCTGGGTAGCTGTGGTATGGCGTCTTTGCAGGGAAAGAAGCTCACCCTCCTTCCTGTCTTTCTGTTCTACTCTTGTAAATTGTGGTTAGAAACCTCTCTTCCTCTCTCTTTCTCCCCCATCAATAGTATAGAGGTAGCTGAGCATCAGGACATCTGCATTCTTGTCCTGCCCAGGGGAGTCCATCCCCCAATTAAGACCCCAGGGTGCTGGCAGGTAAGCTCCCTCCCTCTCCCTGCAGCCCTGTGGCTCTAACTCCAGGTGCCCGTGCTGGGGTGGGGACCAGGGTGCGGCGACTCTGCAGCTGCTCCCCAACGAGTCCATCACTTAGAGGGAGCGGACAGGCTGTGGGGTAGCTGAGGAGAGGCCCTTACTACTTCCTAGAACTTCTACTCGGCCCGCAGGGCACAGGAGTTAATGAAGACAGAGGATGGCCTCCTCCTAATGGACCTTTCAAGTCCTGCAGGCAGAGGGTAGGGAGAAGCTGGGCTTCCCAGCAAGACCGGGAGCCTGCTGGATGCACCACCTTTGACCTTGTTCATTGTCAACATGTTCTAACGTGAGGCGTCAGAGTCAGACACAGAACAGTATCTCTGAATGGGAAGTTACCTTCAGGTTAATAAGTTCCAAGCAGGATCCTAAAGGAATTACTTTGTGGGGAGGAGAATGGTAGTGAACTTAATAAATCCATTCTAAATATCACTGGTAAATGGGAGAAAATAGTCAAATACTGAAAGAAAGAATATTGTATGGGGCTATGATACTTATAAAAGATATACAAATGTAATATAATAGAAAGTCCAGAAGTCCCAAATATACTTTTTTTTAAATTAATTTTTATTGGAGTATAGTTGCTTTTATTGGAGTATAGTTGTTAGTTTCTACTGTACACCAAAGTGAATCAGCTATATGTATACACATATCCCCTCTTTTTTGGATTTCCTTCCCATTTAGGTCACCACAGAGCATTGAGTAGAGTTCCCTGTGTATACTGTAGGTTCTCATTAGTTATCTATCTTATACATAGTATCAGTAGTATATATATGTCAATCCCCATCTCCCAATTCATCCCACCCCCTCTTTCCCCCTTGGTATCCATACATTTGTTCTCTACATCTGTGTCTCTATTTCTGCTTTGTAAATAAGATCGTCTATACCAATTTTTTCAGATTCCACATATATGTTAATATATGATATTTGTTTTTCTCTTTCTGACTTACTTCACTCTGTATGACAGTCTCTAGGTCCATCCATTTCTCTACAGATGACCCAGTTTCGTTCCTTTTTATGGCTGAGTAATACTCCATTGTGTATATGTACCACATCTTCTTTACCCATTCCTCTGTTGATGGATATTTAGGTTGTTTCCATGTCCTGGCTATTGTAAATAGTGCTGCAATGAACATTGAGGTGCATGTGTCTTTTTTTTTTTTAACATCTTTATTGGAGTATAATTGCTTTACAATGTTGTGTTAGTTTCTGCTGTATAACAAAGTGAATCAGTTATATGTATACATATATTCCCCATATCCCCTCCCTCTTGCGCCTCCCTCCCACCCTCTGTATCCTACCCCTCTAGGTGGTAGGTTGTCACAAAGCACTGAGCTCTCCTTGTGCTATGCATCTGCTTCTCACTAGCTATCTGTTCTACATTTGGTAGTGTATATATGTTAATGCTACTCTCTCACTTCGTCCCAGCTTACCCTTCCCCCTCCCTGTGTCCTCAAGTCCATTCTCTACAACTGCGTCTTTATTCCTGTCCTGTCCCTAGGTTCATCAGAACCATTTTTTTTTAAGATTCCATATGTATGTGTTGGCATACGGTATTGTTTTTCTCTTTCTGACTTCCTTCACTCTGTATGACAGACTCTAGGTCTATCCACCTCACTACAGATAACTCAATTTCATTTCTCTTTATGGCTGAGTAATATTCCATTGTATATATGTACCACATCTTCTTTATCCACTCATCTGTCAATGGACACTTGGGTTGCTTCCATGTCCTGGCTATTGTAAATAGTGCTGCAATAAACATTGTGGTACATGACTCTTTTTTTTTTTTTTTTTTTTTTTTTGCGGTACGCGGGCCTCTCACTGTTGTGGCCTCTCCCGTTGCGGAGCACAGGCTCCGGACGCGCAGGCTCAGCGGCCATGGCTCAAGGGCCCAGCCGCTCCGCAGCATGTGGGATCCTCCCGGACCGGGGCACGAACCCGTGTCCCCTGCATCGGCAGGCGGACTCTCGACCACTGCGCCACCAGGGAAGCCCCATGACTCTTTTTGAATTATGGTTTCCTCAGGGTATATGCCCACTAGTGGGATTGCTGGGTCATGTGGTAGTTCTATGTTTAGTTTTTAAAGGAACCTCCATACGAGTCCCCAAATATACTTTAAATATTTAGAATATGAAAAATGTGGCATTTCAACATGCATTGGCAATGAATAAATATGGCTGAGAAAATTAAGGATTTGATTTTTCCTCAAACCACATACTGACATAAATTCCAAATGAGATAAAGAGTTAAATGTAAAGAGGGAAGAGCTATGGGAACATATGTATATGTATAACTGATTCACTGTGTTATAAAGCAGAAACTAACACACCACTGTAAAGCAATAAGAAAAAAGAGTTAAATGTAACAATGATACCAAAAAGATAATAGAATAGAGGAAAATATTTATATAATGTTAGTGTAGAGGAGGCCACCCTAAGCTTAACACTGAAAGCAGAAACCATAAAGGAAAGTTGGAAAAATGTGACTGTGAAAAGATCTCACACATCAAAAATATCATAAACAAAATTAATAAGCAAATGATAAACTGGGAGGATTCAATATGTATTTGACAAAGCATTAATATCACTACAAGTTAATAGGAAAAAGACATCAGCCAAACAGGAATGGGCACTGAGCCTATCAGAGATGTGAACCCATCTGCAACATAAATAGTAATAAAAGAAATGCTACTAAAACCATGAGTTACCTCTTTCTGCCTCAGCTGAATGGGCACAGATCAGAAATTTTTTTTTTTTTTTTTTTTTTTTGTCCTCTACGCAGACCTCTCACTGTTGTGGCCTCTCCCGTTGCGGAGCACAGGCTCCGGACGCGCAGGCTCAGCGGCCATGGCTCACGGGCCCAGCCGCTCCGCGGCATGTGGGATCTTCCCGGACCGGGGCACGAACCCGTGTCCCCTGCATTGGCAAGCGGACTCTCAACCACTGCACCACCAGGGAAGCCCCAGAAGATATTTTTTAAATGACACCCAGACAGGGGAGAGTTTGAACAAACAGACGCCCACATACTGCTGCTGGGGCTGTGCATTGGTACAACTGTTCTATAGGGTGAAAGCCCTTAAAGCTTTCCATCTGTTTGCACCAGAAATTGATCCTGAGGAAATAATCAGATGCACGAAATGAATGCATTAATGTGCATGCATCTCAGTGGCACTCACGCATGGAAAATAGAAACTGCCTAAATATGCATCCACGAGTCCAAACCCTGCTCCTCCGGCTAACTCCAGCAGTCACCCAAGTCCTCCTCCAAGCTTTTAGGACAAGAGTGCCTGTGATTTCCCCTAAAGAGCAAAAGAGTCCCCAGCCTTTCTCTGGTTTGAGCCTCACAGCGCCCCCTCGTGGCACGCAGGGCAGGGCTGGATTTTGCTCCTTCTGGTGGTCCTTGGTACCACCAAGGACCAGAGAGGGCCAGGTGGTTGCTGAAGATTTAACTTGTGATTTGCTTCTCGGTCCTGGTGTCCAGAAGGAATAGAAAGCACTTCCTGTCTCCCTAGATACCTGCTTTTGTTTCCAAGGCCTGGCTTCTTACTACTCTTGGGGCCTCGAAGACCCACGTGGTCAGCTCCACCCCTCCCCTCCCACCACCTATGCCCCAAATGCTCCTCCTTCCCTTTCCTGCCTGATTATATCTGAGCTCAGATGTCCCTCTCTCAGAAGCTCTTCCCCATTTCCATAGCTCCTTTATGATGTGTATTCCAGTTGCAGTTTTACATTAATTTATGTAGCTGCTTGATTTCTGTCTCTCTCTCTCCCAAGACTCTCAGTGCCACGTGGCAGGACTGTGTCAGTTGTGGCCCCAGGATCCACATGGTACGTGACACATAATAGGGCCTCAACATGGCCAGCCATGGCTCTGGGAAATTCTTGTTCATTATTTCTTTGATAACCCCTTCCCCCCGCCTTTTTTTTTTCTGTCTTCTTTTCAGAATGCCAGTCGGTTGGATGTTGAACTTCTTGAATTTATTTCACTAAGGATTATCTTTCCTCTTGTATATTTTTCTTTTTGACATTTTGTTCCATGTTCTAGAGAGTTCACCAATATGTTTTTCAAACCACCTATTAGAAGTTTTATTATGGGGCTTCCCTGGTGGCGCAGTGGTTGAGAGTCCGCCTGCCGATGCAGGGGACACGGGTTCGTGCCCCGGTCCGGGAAGATCCCACATGCCGCGGAGCGGCTAGGCCCGTGAGCCATGGCTGCTGAGCCTGCGCGTCCGGAGCCTGTGCTCTGCAACGGAAGAGGCCACAACAGTGAGAGGCCTGTGTACCACAAAAAAAAAAAAAAAAGAAAAGAAAAAAGTTTTATTATGGCAAGCATTTTTTAAATTTTCAAAAGTTATTTTTTATATTTGTACACTCATGTTCATAACAGCATTATCACTATAGCCCAAAGGTAGAGACAAACCAAGTGTCCATCAATGGATGTGCTATACACACACAAAATGGAATATTTTTCAGCCTTAAAAGAGAAGGGAATGCTGACACAGGCTGTCACATGGATAAACTTTGAGGACATTATGTTAAGTGAAATAAGCCATTCACAAAAGGACAAATACTGTGTGATTCCACTTATACGCGGTACCTAGAGTAGTCAAATTTATACAGACAGGTAGTAGAATGGTGGGTGCCAGGGGCTGGTAGGAAGGGAGGAGTGGGGACTTAGTGTTTGATAGGTGCAGAGTTGCATTTTGCAAGATAAAGAAAATTCTGGAGATGGATGGTGGTGATGGTGGTACAACAATATGAAAGAAAGTACACTTAATGGCACTGTACACTTAGAAATGGTTAAAATGGTAAATTTTATATTATGTGTGTATTTTACCACAACTTTTTATAAGTTATTTCTTTTTCTATAGTTGTTCTTTTTTGGTAACATCTTGTCTTTTTCTTTTAAGATGCAGCATATTCTTGAGTATTCCTTAGGATACGAATTTTCTTTGTTTTTCAGTTGTCTTTTGTTCTCTGAATTTTCTCTGAGGACTTCCTTTGTTTTTTCACCTTCACTTTGGAAGCTTTTGTCAAAATGTGTGGAGCTACCTGGCATCTTTTAGTATTTAAGCAGGCTGACCTGGGGATATACGCACATGGGCAGAGCTTAGAGTGAACAAATGGGGAACCAGCTGTTAACCAGGGGACCCTAAATGCTGGAATAAGGGGACTGCTGACCACGCTAGCAACACCCACTCTCACCAGGCAGCTCATTCAATTGTCTTTAGAGAAGAAACTCTGATTTTCTTCCCTGGGGTAGGTAGGTGCCTGGCTGCATTCATGACTTGGTGGAACGAGCATGAAGTATTCACACTTGGATCTTCACTGGCTCTGCCTGTTCCAGCCCCACTTCTCACTCTTCCCTCTGTGATACCTGCCCTCACACCCGCAGGTGCCCTGAGGTTCCGCTGGCAGATGGGTGAGCCCCCCTGGTTCCAGCCCCTTTGCATATTTTCTGGGCTTCTGCTCCTCTTCCAAAGGTCTCTTCCTCCTTTCCATCTTCCAGAACCCCCTTCCGTCCTCTTTGCTGCGGTAGGTCTAGACTTTTCGCTCACTGACCCATCACTTGAATGAAGCAGAGGATATAAAGGTACCTTCCCAGTTCCCATCTTGAACTGATCTCTGCTTGTCCTGAGACCTTAAGAACCACTTTTCCAGTCATCACGGGGTGGGGAAATCAATGCCAGCCTCGGCTTTGAGCCCCTGAGTACCCAATCACCAGGCTACTCCATGAAGACACTCTGCACACCCTGTCACTGTGCACACACGCCACATCTGTTGTCAGCTTCTCCAGGGTTCTTTACACCTGGGTGAGGTCCCGGCCTCCTCACTCCCTCCCCTCACCTAGGACTCCACCGGTGGAGCTCCTGGCCTCTCTGCCCTGCACACCCAGAGCCACTGCCCTAACTCAGCCTCACTGTCCTGTGGGGGCTCATCACGGCGCTGCCGCCTTCAGCCTCTCCTCCCCCATCACGTACTGCCACAGCCAGAGCCACCTTCCGAATGCACAGGTCTGAGCGTGGCGCCTCCCTGCTTGAACTCTTCAGTTGACCTTTAGAGCCAGCAGGATCAAAACCGCAATCCTTAGCATGACATTCAAGGCCTTTTTTGAGCTGGACTCTGCCTGTGTCTCCAGCCTCATCTCTCTGTAATTTCTCGGTGAGCCACGCTCTCCTGGATGCGTCCCAGCCTTGGTCCGTGCTGGCCCCCTTCCTCAAACGCCCTTTCACCCCTTGTATTCCTAGATGGTTCAAATTCATCTGTTGGGGGAGGGACACTCATGCCCCCTCTTGGGGCTTCCTTCCATGTGGAGGGACATCTGTTAGTGTAACAGCCCCAGACTCCCATCTCCTCACTATCTACCTCTCCTTGGGAACTCCAGGGTCACCTCGTCCAGAAAGCCTTGGTGACTGCCAGGCTGGGTTGGGTCCCTCCTCTGTCCTCTACAATGCCCTGTACACTGAGCTCCCTCCCAGCTAAACCGCTCATCCCGTGCCATTCACCATGGAGGCAGCAGTGTGTGTCCCCAGGCGGCTGGCAAGTCCTATATCCTCTTGTCTTTCTCCCTTCCTGCCCCACCCACTCAGGGCCAAGGGACGCTGGTTAGCAGTGTTCCCACACACCAGCCTCCTCTCTCAGATGGAACATTGTCCCTAAGGCTCCAGATTCCTGGAGTCATATCACCCGAGGAAGGGTCTCCCTGATCTCCTGTGCCCTAGAAGCCATATGAATTGTTCCGCATGAACCCTGACCCTCCATTTGGGTTCCTCTTCCAAGTCCATGTCTTTTTCAGAGAATGGTCTTTATGATCTCTGGAAGTGCACACATACCTTGTAGAGAGCTGCAGAGCACTCATCTGTGTGGAAACATAAAAAGAAAACATCCAAAAAAACACACCAAGCCTCATATGGAAGAGATCTGCCTGCATCGTGGTGATCCGTGTCTGTAATAGGTCTGCCACAGAGTGAGAAATTAAAAACAAATGAAACTCCGCATGCCAAGTGTGGTGCCGTGCTGCCCTTCAGTGGCAGTGGGTGGGCCTACTGCCTGCCCCTGGGAAATGGATGAGGCGTGTGGCCTGAGTGGAGCTGGCCCGGGAGGGAGAGAGAGGAGGAAGAGAGGCTTGGGGCTGCCCCCACCCAGACCCCTGGGAGTGATGCACGAACAAGCCACTTCAGAAGCGTTTCGGAAAGCATGCTTTGAAGGACACAGTGAGTAAGGGCCCCACTGAAAAATGTTCCCACAGCCAAGTAGGTTTGGAACCCTGCACACCATCCCTCTCTTGGATATTTCCAACACACGTTGGCTTATTAAGTGTTCTAGCGAGTCCTACGGCAAAGAAACCTGTTTGTTTTGAATAACCTAGTGTTTCCCAGATGTCTTTGACCACAGAATGCTTTTGCGGGGGGGGGGGGGGGCGGAATATTTGCTAACATCCTCTGAAAATATTTCCTGTTGTCCTCTTGGGTTTTTCTCCTCCAAGTTTGCTTTGTGGGTTTACAGCATCAGCATCACCTGGGAGCTCGTTAGAAATGCAGAAGCATAGGCCACACCCCAGACCTACAGATTCAGAATTTGGAGGAGAAGACCTAGGAATCTGCATATTAATAAGCTCTCCGGGTGATTCTTATGCACGCTGAAGTTTGATAAACAGCACTATAGGGCAGTGGTTATGAAAGTGGGGTCAATGAACCTCCGGTCCCCAAAATCTTCTTAGGAGATGTACAAGGTCCAAATCATTTTCATCATATGCAATGATGTTTGCCTTTTGCACTGATAATACAAAAGCAATGGGGGTTGGGATATTGTGCTATAATAAGAAACAGACACGTTGGTCTTCATTCATGGTTCCTGACAAACAGCTCCTAAAACCCTTATAATTTCTAAGTGATAAGAGGAATAGAGGCTAAAGGAGCATCTTTTGTTATTCATAACAAACCCCTTTCAATCACACCCGAGTTTATATCAATATTAATGCGGTGGCATTTGGAAAGTTCTTAAAGATGGTGGGCTGGTTGCCAGGAGAATCAATCATGTGATTAAAGGGTTGGCACTTTCATCCCTACCTCCTAACCTCCTGGGAGGGGCGTAGAATTAATTGCCAATGGCCAATGATTTAATCAATCATGCCTATATAATGGAGCCTCCATAAAAATCCCTAAAATATGGGGTTGGGAGAGCTTTGGCTTGGTGAACCCATGGAGGTGCTAGGAGGGTGGCACACCTGGAGAGGTTATGGAAGCTCCATGCCCTTTCCCCATACCTTGCTCTATGCACCTCTTCCATCTGGCTGTGCCTAAATTCTGTCCTTTTATAATAAACTGGTGATCTAGTAAGTAAAGTGTTTTCCTGAGTTCTGTGGGCTGCTCTAGCAAATTATCGAACCTGCGGAGAGGGTCAACAGAAGCACAGACGACAACCTGGACTTGTGATGGGTGTCTGAAGTGGGGGCAGTCGTGTGGGACTGAGCCCTTAGCCTTTGGGATCTGACACTACCCCTAGGTAGAAGATGTCAGGACTGAGTTGAAGTAGGACACCCAGTCTGAGAACTGCTTGGTGTGAGAAAACTCCCCGCATATTTTGGTGGCCAGAAGTAGTAAGTGTAGAGAAGGAAAATGGAGAGTTTTTCCTTTCAGGAGTAAAACTGCTGTGCCCTACCAGCATGGTGGCACCGAACTGTCCTGGTGGACATTATATTCTTCATCGTCATGCACTCAAAGCAAATGAAACCCAGTTTCACTTACAGTTGTCCTTGCTGAAGAAAAAAAGCATAATTTTGTTAAGTCCCAGCTCCTGAGTCCACATCTTTTTAATAATCCATGTGAAGAAATGGGAAATACAGACAAAGCACTTTGGCTTCATTCCAAAATATGATGAATGTCTCGAGAAAAAACATTTGTGCAATCATCTGAGTTGCGAGCTGAACTAGCTGCATTGTTCGTGAAACACCATTTTTGCTTGAAAGAACTGCTGACTGACAAATTCTAGATTCAGACTTGGGTCTGTGGCTGGTAGTTTTTTCAAAAACGAAGAAAGTAAGCTTGTAATTTTTTTTTTTTGACTGCGCCACCTGGCATGCAGGATCCGAATTCCCCGACCAGGGATCGACCCTGCACCCCCTGCATTGGAAGCACAGAGTCCTAACCACTCGACCGCCAGGGAAGTCCCTTGTCATTTCAAGGAAAATGATAGTCTTTGTTGGTAATGATACAATTTGAGCGTTTCAAGTAGAAATGGGAATTCTAGAAAACCTGTATCCATGGCCATAAGCTTAACATCTTTCCAACGCTTGAAGACTTTTCTCATGAGCTCTGTACTAATATTAATAAATGTGTTTTTTAATATTGTATAATAAAATGTTTCAACATTTGAAAGACCCCCCATAACTCAGGGAACCAATGTTTTCCAAATGATCAATGCACAATGTTACAAAATCATGCCCAGTAAAAGATTCATTCAAAGTCCAGATAAACCAATGGATTTTAATGTAACAGAGTACCAAATTTTCAGTGATATGGTTTCAGATTCCATGTTGCAACTAACCTTTAAAAAGCTACAACTTGTTGATTTTTAGTGTAATGTTTAAGAAGAATATCCATAACTATCTGAGAAGAATCTTAAGACGTTCCTCTCTTCTCCTACACATCTCTGTGAGGTCATCTTTTCTTCATACACTTTAGCTGAAACACCACATTGCAATAGATTGAACGCAGAAGCAGCTATGAGAACCCAGGTGTCTTCTATTAAAGCCAGACATCAAAGAGACTTGCAAAGTGGAAACAGTGCCACTCTTCTCACTAAACTTTTTTTATTTTGGAAGATATGCTTATTTTACATAAAAATATGTTTTCTGTTAATATGTAATGGCTTATTGTTATTTTAAAATAAGTTAAGAAATATTTTAAAACATTTCTCACTTTTAATTTCTAACATGGTAAATATCAATAGGTATAACTCATAGAGACAAAGGCTCCTGGCATCCTTGGTAATTTTTAAAAATGCAAAGGGGCCCCAAGACCAAAGAGTTTGTGAAGTGCTGATCTCGGGGAACCTTTAGGGTTCTGAGGCCCAATATGAAGCCCCCTGACCTACAGAAGTGCAGCAGAGGACTGAGGCAGTGGGGTGGGGTGGATCCAAGTGGCACTTTGGCCACAGAGGTGCCACAGGTAGGGTGCTTGGCTTTGGGTCTGTTGTGCCAGGGTCCACACCCTGGGAGGTGAGATGAGAGGCCAGGGACTCACAGCTACCCGGGCCTGCCTTCCTTCCTGTGGGCGGGACAGGTAGCCCTGGGGCCTCTCAGAGGAGGCTGTCAGGAGACCAACTATATGGGTGGGGAGGATGCTCTGACCAGGCCCACCTGCCGCTGATGATCTGTGGCTTCCTGGCCCCTTGTCAAGACCAAGGGCAGCCAGATCCAGTTCTGGCAGGTTCAAAACAGGACAGATTTCATTACAATCCTTCAGCCTCTCACCAGTGCTCACAATGGGAAGAAATCCGCTGATGGCTATGGTAAAAGGAGTCCGCCATCTCCTTCTCCTGTCCTGAGGCCGTTTCCAGGTCCCTACCCAGCTCCTGACAGAGCCCCTCTTCCCTCAGGCTGCTTCCCTGAGCCTCCGAGGCCTCCCCACCCCCAGGATGCAGGGCCCGGGACAGTCATCTGCTCCACTCCCAGCAGGGCAGTTCTGGGGGCTGGAAGGAGGCAGGGGAGCTCTGAGGACGCCCTGGAGGATCCAGATGACCCTGGAACTTGGGCCCTTGTGCTGCAGCCCTAAGGGCATCTCCCTCTCTCCCTGCAGCTTGAGGTCAAGCAGCACTTTGGGAACTCTCTCTCCAACTCCTGATTCAGGTTCCTCGTGTTTGCCATTGTGCCAAGAGCAGCGTGGGCGGTCCTGGCAGACAGCGAGCACCTGTGTGGAAGTTGCAGCTCTACAGCTGCATGTGGAAGTTCCTTTTAGCTCGTGGATTCATGAGTCCAGCCAAGTGCCTGGATATGTGGACTCAGTCTGACACAGTAGCTGTCCCTGCTTGGAGCCCGCCTCCCAGAGATTGGTGAGGGAGTGTGCTCAGTCGGGGGCGGGGGCAGGGGTGGGGGGACCCAGCCAGGAGTGTCCATTTCCCCAGTCAGATGGAGAACAGGCCCCCGGACTGAGATTTATACGACTGTAATCCTGCTCCAGCCTGGGCACTGACTGGCGTGTGACCTTGAACAAGAATCCTCCCGTCTCTGGGTCTCAGTGTTGGACTTAATCATCCCTAAGGACTGATGCTGGTGTCTTTTTGAGTCTGGACAGGGTGCAGCTCTAGACACAGTCTGCACCTAGCATCTCCAGATGTAAGAAAGGTGACTGCCTCCTGATCTAGCCCTCTGCAGGAGGCCGCAGCTATCAGGCCACCATCTCGGTAGAGGTGGCTGTTCTAGCTGAGCTTCCAGGAGGATGGGGGGTGGGCAGTGCAGAGCCAGAGGGGTGATTCTCATCAGAGTCATAAAACCTTGTTGGAGCCCAGTCTTTGATTCCACCAGAAGTAGACAGGAGCCAGGGACCGGGACTGTGGGAGACCCGGGTCTATGGCGGCTTGGCTTTGATGGCATCTCTGAGCGTCTTCTCCAGACTCTGTAAAATGGGACTAAGTGCTGGGGGGCACCGTCTGCTCTCTGAACAGTCAGCAGATAAATGCAAGGTGTCTAGGGCACCCCAAGTGCTCCAAATACTTAATACTTATCAGCGTCCACCGCAGCTGACACAAAGCTGCACTTAGCGAGGAGTGTGCGCTGCTCCAGGGAGAAAATGAGGGTAATTGAGATGAACTTGGCTCCTGCCATTTTTTCCTCCTTCTCCTAATCACCAGGAAATGTGCTGCTGGCTGGGCAGGAGGGCCTGAGGGCCAATGCCCGCGGGAGTCCAGGGCTCAATTAAGCTGTGGCAAATTGGATTTCTGGCCGTGAGGCCACGGGTCTGGGGTTGGCATTGAAACATGAGCTGCCAGGCGGTATTAGGGTAAGGGCTGGCCAGATGGGCCCACAGCTAATTCAATCTGGCTTCCCAGAAACAAGACTTGCAAGGCCTGAATTGTGGGCCTGGAGAGCCATGACTCCGGATGGGAGGGCAGAGCCCTGTGTGGGGTGGGCCCTGTGCCTCACACCTGACCTCTGCCAGCAACTGGGTACCACCAATCCTGACAGCCAGTGATAGGCGGTGGTTTAGTGTCAGGGAAAAAGCCCAGCTTGGGCATCCAGAGGTCCAGGCCTCTGGTCTCCACCTAGGTATCAGCTTCTATAAGAGTGGATTTGAGTGTGTCTGTGTGTCTGTGTGTCTGTGTGTCTGTGTGTGTGTGTGTCTGTGTGTCTGTGTGTCTGTGTGTGTGTGTGTGTACGCGCATGTGTGTGTCTCCAGAACTAACTCGTGACTCTATGGCTGTTATTATCTGTTAGGAAGAACAGAAAGAGTCAGGAAACTCGGAATTGGAGAGGGACTGAAACAGAGAAAGAGAGACAATAGGAGATAAAAATACGGTGAGATAGAGAGTGAGGCCAAGAGAGAGAAACAGAGAAAGAGGAAAAGGGATAAAAAGAAACAGCAGAGGGAGAACAGACAGAGAGAGACACTTAGACAGTGAGAAAGAGATACAGGCAGACAGACTTAGAGAGGGAAACTGAAAGAGATAGGAAGAGAAATTGAGAGAAGAGACGGAAGCCAAAATTTCACTACAAAATAGCGTCTGCCCCAAATGAGCACTAAGGGGGAGAGGGGAAACTGAGACACATACACACAGGAGAGCGACAGAGACAGAGACAGAGAAAGAGATGGAGAGAGAGAGGGCCCATGAGAGTTAGACACATAGAGACAGAAGGAGGCAGACAGACAGACCCTCAGAAAGGTGGAGGACTGTCAGAGAGGCTAGGGGAGGGCTGACATAGAGGGAGAGGACTCTCTGGGGGAGGTGAGATTTAGGTCCAGGAGGATGGAGAGTGGAAAGGTCTAGTATGTTCTTGAGGGGACAAATTGAGGAGAGACCCTAAGGCAGGAAGACAAGCAGTACCTTTCTTTTTATGTTGGAATTTTATTACCTGTTAGTGACAAGCAACATAAGAGCCTTTTTTTTAAATCAAGAAGAGTTCCTAACCTGGGCTTAAAACCCAGTTCTTAAAGGGTCAGAGAGGGCCCCCATCTCCTAATTGTTAGGAAAGAGGGAACTGTGGGGTTTTGTCCTGGCTTCTTCTCGGTCGCTTTCTCCAGCGCCAGACATGGAATTCCAGCCTTTGGCTGCTCAACCTCCTCTGCAGTCCTGACCCAGTTTCCCCTCAGCAGCCTCTTCCCGGGTGTTGGCGCACCACTCAGCTGCAAGAGCTGGGGTAGACAGGAAGGGGCAAGGCCCCCACGGGCGCCCCTGTGGTCCCGATTGATCAGGTCTCCCCAGAGCTGGTCCTGTTTGGCATTAATCCTCCATCTGTTTCCTGCCAGCCCTTCGTCCCAGAGGTCACACAGGGGTGTCCCTGGATCCTGCCCTGCTCTCTGATACTTCAAACTTGCCAGGCACAAGCCCTTTAGGCCAGCGGTCCCCAACCTTTTAGGCACCAGGGCCCAGTTTCGTGGAAGACAGTTTTTCCACGGAGCAGGGGGTGGGGGGAGTGGGGTGGGGTGGTGGGGTGGTGTTGGTGGTTCAGGCGGTAATGCAGGAGATGGGGAGAGATGGGGACGGATGGAGAGCGATGGGGAGTGGTGGGGAGTGATGAGGAGAGATGGGAAAGGATGGGGAGCGACGGGGAGCAGTGGGGAGTGATGGGGAATGACAGGGAGAGATGGGGAGGGATGGGGAGGGATAGGAGTGATGGGGAGGGATGGGGAGCGATGGGGAGCGATGTGGAGGGATGGGGAGGGATAGGGAGTGATGGGGAGAGATGGGGAGGGATGGGGAGGGATGGGGAGGGATGGGGAGGGATAGGAGCGATGGGGAGGGATGGGGAGCGATGGGGAGTGATGTGGAGGTATGGGGAGCAAAGGGGAGCGATGGGGAGCGATGGGGAGTGATGTGGAGGGATGGGGAGCGATGTGGAGGGATGGGGAGTGATGTGGAGGGATGGGGAGCGATGGGGAGGGATGGGGAGCGATGTGGAGCGATGTGGAGGGATGGGGAGCGAAGGGGAGCGATGTGGAGGGATGGGGAGCGACAGGTAAGGATGGGGAGGGATGGGGAGGGATGGGGAGCGGTGGGGAGGGATGAGGAGGAAAGGGGAGCGATGGGGTGGGATGGGGAGGGATTGGGAGGAATGGAGCGATGGGGAGCGATGGGGAGCGATGTGGAGGGATGTGGAGCGATGGGGAGCGATGGGGAGGGATGGGGAGGGATGTGGAGCGATGGGGAAGGATGGGGAGGGATGGAGAGCGATGGGGAGCAATGGGGAGCGACGGGAGGGATGGGGAGAGATGGGGAGCGATGGGGAGGGATGCAGAGGGGTTGCAAGGGATGGGGAGCGATGGGGAGGGATGGGGAGGGATCCGGAGTGATGGGGACGGATGGGGAGCGATGGGGAGGGATGGGCAGGGATGGGGAGGGATGGGGAGCTATGGGGAGCTATGGGGAGGGATGGGGAGCGATGGGGAGCTATGGGGAGCTATGGGGAGCGATGGGGAGCGGCAGATGAAGCTTCGCTTGCTCGCCTGCTGCTCACCTCCTGCTGTGCGGCCCAGTTCCTAACATGCCTCCCAGTCTGCGGCCCAGGTACTGGGCCCCTGCTTCAGTCCACTCCTTCCTGAGACTAGGCCCAGAAGGCCTGCAGAGACTGCTCACATCAGGGGTCTGGCGTGTCCATCCCCATCCTGAAGGACCCATTTCCTGTTCTCCCCCCACCCCCCTCCCTACTGTTGCCCCCAGGTTTCCCTCATCTTTACCCAATCAGGTGAGTCAGCTGGGGAACAGGGAGCCTCAGCTTCCCCACTGCACATGATGAACCAGGCAGAGAGCGGACAGACTGGGGCAGTGGTTCTCAGCCTCTGCTGCACAGTGGAGTCACCTGGGGGACTTTAAAAGCCACCCAGGCCTGGATCCCACCCCCAGAGACTCTGCTGTAGTTGGCTGGAGTGTGGCCTGGACATCAGGATTTTTAAAAGCTCCCAGGGCACCTTATTGTGCATCCAGGGTTAAGACCAGTGTCCTCGAGCCATGGCTAGCTGAGTCAGGAAGAGTCCACTCCACACCTCACTCGACAGAAGCTCAGAGATGGCCAGGGCCCTGCCTCCCATAACATGGCTGGAAGGGCAGAGCGGTGCCCACCAGAGCCCCTCCATCACCTCCCTAGGGGCTTCATGCTCTCCAGCCCTGGGGGACAACTACTCTGTCTCTCATGCATTTCTAAGTCTGCTCTGGCCTCAGGGAGTCTGGGGGTTGAGTTCTGTATCAACCTGTTACCAGCAATATACTCCTTTCTGACCTTCTCATCTGTAATCTGGAGATAACAGGATCCACCTCAAAGCATTGTAGTGACAATTAAATGAGTTAATACATGTTTAGGGCTTATCGTGGTGGCTGGCACTTAGTAAGTGCCTCGGATGAATGTTATCTATTAGTATTACTGTTGCTTTCATTACCCCCAATAATAAACAACAGGGTCTGATTGGCAATGTGGGGGAGTGGGGCAACCCATTGACATATGAAGTGGGTTGAATGGTGGCTCCCAAAAAGATATGTCCAATTCCTACCTGCCAGAACCTGAGAATGTGACCTTATTTGGAAAAGGGGGGTGGAGTATCTTTGTATATGTAATTAAGGATCTCTGGATGAGATCATCCTAGATTATCTGGGTGGGCCCTAAATCCAATGTTGAATGTCCTCATAAGAAACAGAAGAGGAGGGACTTCCCTGGTGGTGCAGTGAAGAAGATTCTGCGCTCCCAATGCAGGGGGCCCAGATTCTATCCCTGGCAAGGGAACTAGATCCTACATGCATGCTGCAACTAAGAGTTCGCATGCCACAACTAAGGAGCCCTGGAGCCACAACTAAGGAGCCCGCCTGCCACAACTAAGACCCAGCGCAACCAAATAAAAATAAATAAATAAATATATTAAAAACAAAACAGAAGAAGAACAGACACAGAGAAGATGGTGTGAGGAAGAGGCTGAGTTTGGAGAGATGCAGCCACGAGCCAGGGAAGGCCTGGAGCCACCAGAAGCTGGAGCCCCTTCAGAGATGTATTAGGAAAGATTTCAGCCTTTCTTCCACCTGTGTCTTTCTTTCCTGTGTGTCTCCTTTAGTTTCACATAGAACCCAGGAGAGAGGGAACCAACCTTGTCTGATAGATAAGAAAGCATATTTATTTTCATGCTACAGTATTTAAAAAGAGAATTTAAAAAGCTAAGTGGCCCCCCCCAAAAAAAATGAAGAAGAACATTTCTGGTCACCAAATGTGTGGCAGTTTTTCCCACACCAAGCAATTCTTTGTGACACCAGCTGGGTGTCCTACGGTTTAACTCAGTTGCCATGGGTTAAGGCCTCGGTCCCATGAGATTCCTCCCACCCCACCCCTCTCGATGCCAACTGAGAACAGTAGGTCCCCAGGTTACCCACAACTACTGTCCAACTTGGCTACAAGTCAGAGGTCTTCGTGACCTCCTCCCCACTGGATTTGATGATTTGCTGGAGTGGCTCCCAGAACTCAGGAAACACTTGAGTACCTTTACCAGTTTATTAAAAGATACGGTAAAGGGTCCAGACGGACAGCCACGTGAAGGGATTCACAGCACGATGTCTGGGTCCTGAGCACAGGAACTTCTGTCCCCGTGGAGTTGTGGGCATCCCCCTCCTGGTACATGGATGCACAGGGCAAGGTATGTGAGAAGGGGCGAGAGCATCCATGCCCTCTCTGGGTGCCGCTCTCCCAGCGCCCAGCCAGAAGCTCTCCAAACCCCACACATTAGCGGATGCGTATGGAGGCTTCATCCCAGGGGCATGATGAGTCACGAACTCCGTTCCCAGCCCTTCTCCTTTCTCAAGAGAATGGGGGGCGGGGGCTGGAATTTCCAAGCTTCTGATGGAGGCTTGTTCTTTCTGGTGATCAGCCCCCACCAGGGAGCCATCCAGGAGCCCACCTAGAGCTGCCACATTAGAACGGAGAGGCTCCTATCACCCAGGAAATTACAAGGGTTTCAGGAGCTGTGTGTCAGGAACCAGGGCCAGAGACCAAATACTGGAACAAAAGATGCTACTAGTGCTCTCATCACTTGAGAAATTACAACAGTTTCAGGAACTGGAAACAGAGACCGATACATATTTTTTCTATTATCTCATAGGAGAGAGCGTGGCCCTGCTGACACCTTGATTTTAGACTCCAGAACTGTGAGTAAATTTCTGTTGTTTTGAGCCACTCTGTGGTAATGTGTTACAGCAGCCACAGGAAACTAATACACCTCCAGAGCTAAGTGCTGCTGGCTGCAGAATCCCTTGACCATGACAGGTGACCCGCTAGCTACACTTAGGGAAGTGGAGGGGCGGTGGCTCAGCACTGCCCTGAGGGCCTTCTGGGGCCAGGCACTGGAGGAGATGAAGTACCCTCTTCACTGTGGAGGACTTGGCCCGTTCCTTGCCCTCTCTGGGCCTCAGACCCCCACTGGTCCCACCTCCCTGCTTGGCACTGTATGTATCTCTGGGTCTCTGGGAGAAGTATCTGCCTCCCAGAGGCGGTGGGTGGTCAATTCCTCTGAGTCCCGGCCTTGGCAAGGCACATAGCAGCCTCTGGGGTGAAGTGGACCCCTGCCTCCCTGTCCCTGCACTGCCCAAGACTTCAGGGCTCAGACCTCCAGAGCTGATGACTAATGTAACTGGAAGAATTAAACCTCTCACCGTACGTCCTCGTCTCCCCAAATGGAGTTGGGGAAAATGAGTTCTAATGGAGTCCTTTCGATGGGGTGTTTGCAGAGCTTCCCTGAGGTCAGCTCTGGAGGTGACCAGAGGCCTCTGTCTGCCCTGGGCCCCCCTCCCACCCCCAGGGAGCACCGCCAGCCCCTAGCACCATGGGGCAGAGGGGCAGAGCCCCACACCAGGCTGAGTACCAGCCTCCTGCCAGGTGATGGTGCACAGGACATGGTCTGGGCACCGTGGGGGGTTCAGGGAAGGGATTAAAATGAAAATGCCCCCCACCCCTTACATACACAGACACACAGACACACACACACACACACACACACACACACACACACACACAGATTTACCATTTAAATGAGAATGTAAACCTGTGGGGAATTCTCTGCTATGTAAACCTTTACAAAAGCGGGTAAATGTGTAAAAATCTTCATGGCCCTGGTGTTTTCCTAATAAGAGAAGTAAGAAGAATATAGGCAGTGGGCTGGGGGAGGAAGGGGGAGTTGGCTGGAAGCAGTGCTTTCCTGGAGGGCAGGAAGGGGTGTGGCTGGGAAGTACAGCGGTGAGCGGCAGAGTCAGGGGATGGGGGCCTGGGGCCCCCAGACTGCTCCACGGCTGCCACTGCCCTCAGAGCTGGGAGAAAGCTTCTGCGCTGAGCCGGGAGTGCCCAGGTGAGTAATGGGCCGTCAGGGGCTCACAGGCCCCTCCCCTGGTTTCACCTGTGCTCTCTCCTCTTCCTGGATGTTTTGTCAGGAACAGCTGCTTCTATCATTTTATTATGTTTTGTTTTGTTTCTTAGCATTATCCTTGAATAGATTCTTGGTCTTTCTGTACACGGTGTGGAGGGCTCCCTTAGCTTGGGAAGGCTCCCAGCACACGTCTGGTGAGGGAGGGAAAGAGGAGAGATGAGACGAAGCAAAACAAACTCCTGGCATTTCCTCATGACAGGTTTTACTTAGAGAGTCAAGCAGATTTTTAAAAATTGTACAGTCGTCCCTTGGCATCCATGGGGGATTGGTTCCAGTACCCCCTGCAGATACCAAAATCCTCGGATGCTCAAGTCCCTTATATAAGGTGCTGCAGTATTTGCACGTAACCTTCGCACATCCTCCCGTATACTTGAAATCATCTCTAGATTCCTTAAAACACCTAATACAGTGTAAATGCCATGTAATGGTTGTCAATAGAGTGTGAAATATATGTAAATAGTTGCTGGTGTAAATTCAAGTTTTGCTTTTGGGAACTTCCTGGAATTGTTTTTTTCAAATATTTTCGACCTGTGGTTGGTCGAATCTGTGGATTTGGACGGAACCCATGCATACAGAAGGCTGATGTAGTAAAATACACATAATATAAAATCAACCACTTCAGCCATTTTAAAGTGTACAATTCAGTGGCATTAAGTACATTCACAGGGTCTTGCAACCATCACCACTATCTAGTTCTCGGACTTTTGGAAACCACACGCCTCTGAAGGCGTCCCTCCTCATTCCCCACCCTTAGGCACTGGCCACCACTGTCTGCTTTCTGTCTGCATAGATTTGCTTTAAGTCAAGAAGATGTTTTGATCTTTGTATTCCACTTAAAATGCAAATAACCGCGAGAGGACCCACAATTTGCATTTTTAATTTCATTCACTTCTACAACACTCGCCCTCCACCCCACTCCATAGTTTAGAAATTGTGTTGTGCGGGAAGCACTAGCGGGGAAGCCAAGAGACCTCGGTTCTAGCTCCTTCTGTCAGAGCTCTGTGACCTTGAGGGGGTCCCTGACTCTCTCTGGGCCTCAACATCCCCATCTTGAGTCACCAGATTTGGACTCAGCTAATGTTCTCCAGGGCCCTCTGCAGCTCCGAGCTTCTGGTGCAGCAGTGGAAGTCCACTGCTCTAGCTGCGTGAGAGAGAATCTGGGAGCTGGATGCTAAGAGGAAGCCAGGAGGGGGGAAGAGGCACTGCTGAGGGCTCCAGACCAGGCCCGCCTGGCCCACCACTCAGCCCTGAGCCTGCCCTGTCCACATCCGCTTCCTGGCTGGCCCCAAATCCCAACCACACTCTGAAGGTTGGACTTACTGGGCCCCATCTGAAGGGATGAGTCTCCTGGGGGCCTCAAGCACTGGCCTCCCTGGGCAGGCTGAGGAAGGACAAGACAGGACAGGGCAGGGTGGCGGGGAGGCTTGAGGGGACTGGGGGAGCGCCCGACGTCAGGGTGGGGGTGGCTAAGGACTGGGATGTGAGGGCCCTCATCAAAGGCTCCTGGGCCCTGCTTGCTCCAGCGCTCATGGGAGCTGGTCCTGGGATCTTTCCAGTGGGCTGGAAAGATCTTTCCAGTTCCCATGTAAACAGGTATGTCAGGGAAGAAAATGATAGCAAAGGACTTGTAGTCACCTCTCCCGCCCTTTCTCTAAAGGAAGGATTCCTTGTTTGTGGGCTCTTGGCTTCCCAGAAGTTATTGTGTCTCTTATGTTGTGAAGGGAGAAAGGTTGAGGTTCAGAGTGGGACAAGGTGAGAGAGGCCAGATCGATCCATCTGAGGAAAGATGGAGAAACCCCTGGAGGGTAGAGTGGGGTAAAGGAAGACAGGGCATAGCTGCAGTTTGGGGTGAGCAGGAGAAAAGAGGGACAGAGGTTTGGGGAACGACTGGAAGGACCAGGCTCATGGTGAGAAGTGTTTAGAGGAGATCTGGGGTTCTTTTGTCTTGTGATGTGTCGCATAAACCCCTCCTCCGTGTCCCCATGAAACCACGACTAACGATTTATGTTACACTTCAGCGCTTTGGCAGTGAGATTCATGTCTTTTCTTTTTTCTGTTTTTTGAATAATGCCTTGGCCTAGCTCCATTTGAATCACTCAGGGCTACACATCTTCAGCAGGTTTTGTCAGTGTTCCGTTAGCAAAATGTTGGTTTTCCTGCTTTGGGGGTCGCCTTGACCACTTGGCAAGCCCTTCTGTAGAGGGAGGTACCTCAGAAACCACTTCTTTGGACTGCAGCTCTGCTCCCCAGCCCTGGGGTCTCCTGAATGGGTGGCCCCATTCAGAGGATAATACTTGAAACTGGGTCGTGACCTGTCAGCTGAGGCACCTGGCCATCACCAGAGGCCCTTCTCTCACCCCTCCCCAGCCCTCATTCTCCCCTGGGCTCCCCCCTGGCTGGGCTCCTGCATCCTCTCCCAGTCTCCCTCGCACCCTGTGGGAAGTGGACATCATCATCTCAGGCCACTGGGACAATCACAACATTCCAGCCACGGAAAGTGCTACCAGGCCCAGTGGGGTAGAAGTACTTGGTAGAAAAGTCCCTCCATAAGGAAGGCTCTTGCAATTCTGCAGTGACCCTGGGAGGGTCTATGACTCCATGTCCGTTCCTCTAGCTCTGGCCCTTAGGCCTGTGGCAGCCTCTTGGAGAGCCCAGCCCTCAGAGGGAGGGAGACATGGATCCTTGGCCTGGTTCCCAGCCCAGTCTCAAACTCTAGGTACCTGCTTCTCCTTCTTCCCCATGGCCTCCCTGTGGCCTCTGACCCATCTGTCAGCCCCCCATCTTGGGGGCTGCTGGGGAGGCTGGAGAGAATGGATGCAAAGTGCTTAACACAAGACCCCAACCCTAGTATGCGCTCCCTCCGTAGGACATTGCATCCCAATCCAGAACTCAGGTGCACAAGAAGTATCGCTGGCCTTTATCTTCTTAAATGCAACATTTGAATTTCTAAAACTCAACATTCCCTTTCTTGGGCAGTCAGCTGTGCTTCTGTCCTGTGGTCTTATATAAAGTCAGGGGGTTTGGGATATGAGGAGACATCTCGTCCTCAGTCATCCTTCCAGCCAGATTACTGCTGAGATGTCCATCTTTTCTGTCCATTATTTCTGTTCTGTGGCCCAGGAAATGCTGTGCAAGAGGGCTGGGCATCCTCCCTCTGTCCTTCCCTTCCTCCCTCCACCCTACCATATCCTCCCCCGACAGGCAGTGGGGTCCAGAGCTGGCTCCCAGCTAGGATGAGGGGGAAGGACAGGAAAGAGAGAAAAGCTTGGGTTAGTATTTCCAAACTTGCTCCTGTCACAAGTACCCATGTGTCTGAATATAAATGTTTCACTGAGCCGTCCTTCTGCCTCACCAAGGCGGCCTAGGCCACGGGAGGGAGAGAGGGAAGACATTTAGAAAGAGCTGAGTTCCCGATGGGGAGGGAGCGATGAGGAAGCTCTCAGGGCCCATTGGGATGGTGAACTCTCCATTCATGCTTTGAAGCCAATTAGCAGAAAGTGGTAATGGGATTTCACAGTGGGGCTCCTTGGCCATATGGCTCAGAGCCTCCCTGCGTGCACCCAGGATGGCGTTTGGGAAGCTCTGAGAGCGATAGACATGTTTGGTGACATTCAGGAAATTATGCAGACCTGCTCACTCCTGGGCCTGAGACCCTGATTCACGAGGGGCATCAGGAGGGCAGGGACTGGGAGGGAGGGCAAATTTGAATTAGTGATCACAGGCGTGTGTTCTGCCAGCTGGCTTTGGACTCAAGGGCCCTTTAAGTAAAACAGAGAACAGATATGTTTCTAGAGGGTTCACCCACCCCAGGGCTGCCTTGCACAGGGGAGGTGGAGGAGAATTGGCATCGGACTCGGAGTTAGAAGATGCAGAATGGAACCTGCTCTCACATCCTTGGGCAAATCACATCTCCTTTCTGAGCTGCAGGTTCCTGACTGTGAAATGGGGATGAAACCACCTCCCCTGGCTGTTCAGATTAAATGTAAATTCGCCTGACCAGTGCCTGGTGCAAACACAAATGCTTAATATATATGTTGGCCGGCCACTTTCCTCCTCACTGCCCTGGGCAAAATGAAAAACATTTTGAAATAGAGACACCAGCAAAGGGCAGCAGCAAAAGGAGGAAACAACCACCCACTCACTTCCCAGAGAGGTGCCCTGAAGGAGGCAGCATTGAGCCTGGAAAACAGGAGGACTTCGGGGGGCAAGTGTTAGGGGATGGCAAGCCCAGTGTCCAGAGCAGCCAGGCGAAGGCAGGACATCACCTGGTTCAGGGAATAGGGCTCCTCCTGCATTGTACATGCGGATACAATGACAAGTCATGGGCCTCGGGTACCTGGTAAAGAATATGGACTTTATTCTGTAGGCAATGGGGAGCTACTGAAGATTTTTGAGGAGGTGAAGAGCAGGCTACGATCTGTGTGCTGGAAGCCCAGATCTGGTGACCCCACCGAGAGAAGACTGGAGGAGGTGAGATTGGAGCCAGAAAGACCAATTCAGGGAGAGGGGATGGGGAAGCGTAGGAGGGAAGAATCAAAAGATGTTGTGATGTTAGAATGAATAGGTCTTGGTAAGCAATGACCTTGGCAGGTGAGAGTGGAGTGGTGGTGGTCTAGGATGATGCCCAAACAGCTGGCTAGGAAGTTTGGGGGTGGGTGGAGCTGGATACAGGAGATGGGGGCAGCAGTCAGGAGCAGGTGATGAGTCCGTATTTAGACAAGGTAAGTTTGAGGAGGCAGTGGGCCATCCAGGCAATTACCAGCAGGATATGTGGGTCTGAATCCCAGGGATATATTGTAGTTACTTGTTTGGGGTCCCCCCACCACCAAGTTCAGGGCCCCATTGAATGAGCATCCCACTCATTGATCTTGGCAGTGGAGGTACAGGGCAGCCCAGGCTGAATGCTGTGTGACCTGGCTCAACTCCCTCCCCTCTCCTCCCATGCTGGGTGCTCAGCTGGGCCCAGGGCAGGGGATCTCTGAAGAGCAGGGCCCTGCTGTTCCATCTCTTCTGTCATACCCCAGGACCTGGGTAATGTGGCTGTGCCCCCGCTCCCCCGCCACCGAGACACTGTATTCCGTCCCTGCCGGGATATCTGTGAGAGCAGCGGAGAATGTCCCTTAGGACGGCTGCCTGGGGTTTGGCCCCCACACGTTCTGCTAAAAGATTTTTGTAAAAAACCTTGCTCTTTCAAACCTCAATTTCCTCCTCACTTCCATTAAATAAAATTTTAAAAAGCTACTTAAAGATAAATTTAATATGCTTTATTGGATCCAGTGATTAAAAATGGATTTAGAGTTTTGATTTCCGTGCTCCCTGCTGGAGTGAGCTGTGTAAAGATAGCTCAGGAGGCCCTGGCAAGGGGGAGTTATTTAGGCTTTCACTGCTGTTACTGGAAGAAGAAGGCTGTTCTCTGGGGAAAGGTGAAGGTCAACATTTGTGATTTGGGATTTCGTTGAAGAGAGTATCTGGGAAATTACCACAAACTGGGCAGCTGATTCAGAGAATGATTAGATGTTCTAACCACACACAGCCTCTCTCAGATTTTATAATCCTCATTCAACAGTAATCATTCATTCAACAAGCTCTTACATTGTGCCAGGCTTTACAGACACAGATAGGAAGAAGCAGGATCCCATGTGGGTGATCCCTAGATCTCAGGGTACCTAAGGGTACTGAGTATAATCCCATCCCTCTGCCACCTGAGCCTAAGCCAAACAGGGCAAAGCATAGCCCCAGTCACAGTGATTGGTCCAGAAGAGAGTACCTGACCTTAAGTATTATAATCAAAGTGAACAGGACTTTTGTTCGATGGTCAAAGGACAAGAAGCTTTCTTCTTCTGGATGTTGCAGAGGGTAGATGTGAGACCCAAAACAATGGTAGTCATTTTGTAATCTTGAAGGAAGCTGGACAGAAAAGGAAACAATTACACAGAGGAGAGCAGAGCCTAGGGAATGCAAAGAGACAGAGCCGGGACCCTGATCAAACTCTGCCTGAAGCCTGACCAACTTCCAGACTTTGAAGTTTTGCCAGCCTACACATTCCTTCTATGTAAACCAATTTGTAGAAAAAGGAGTTCTAACTGAAGTGAGCACATAATATGTGCCTACCATTCACATGACTAATCTAATTTAGTCCTCACAGCAACTCTTTAATGTAGAGATTGGCCACCCCATTTTACAGATGAAAATACTGAAGCCAGTGATTAAGTGACTTCATGAGGTCACCCTGTTAGTATGTGAGGGAGTTGGGGTTTCAACCGAAGAATTTTGACTCCAAAACCTGTTTTCTGCAACACAAGATTGACTGCTGTGTTGGCAGAACAAATTCTTCTTGTTTTGGGATCCTTCTAGGACTGATTTTCTGGTGTTGTTTTTGGAACTAGAGAATGGGTCAAGTTTCTTGGCTGGTTTGACAAAGGACAAAGGGGAGGCAGAGGAGAGAGGCCATGAGGTACAGCCCCCAGACCCTTGCAGGTAGCTTGGGGAAAGCTTCAGAAGGTGTGGAATTGCAGAGCTAGAACCACGATTAGCTGTATCTCAAGAGGCAGGGGATCCATCTGGTCTCTGGGTAGAAAAATAGAAATCAGAGCTTTGTAGATAACATGTCTGTTCCTCATCGTGCAGACAGGCTTTCTGCAATGACGAACCTCCTCATTTTTGCTCACAGAGCAGGCTTGACATTTATATAGATTAATTCCAACTTGACATTTTGACCAAAGGAACTATTAACCCTTCCTTTCCCCAGGGGAAAAACAGCTTGTGGGGCCTGACCGGTAGGTGACCCCATCAATCTGTTCCAGCCCCTTCTCTGGCTCAACATCTGGCTGGACACGGATGGCTTCTCCACGGCTCCGAGGAGTTACAGCCAACGGGAAGCTCGGGCGTTTTCTTTCCTGGGCTCATTTTTCACGCTGCCTGGTTTTGCTGCAGATGCAATCAAAGCTAAATCTCAATTTGTTGGGCAGGAGGGGCAGCTGGTGGCAGGCCCGCACTTGGGCTGTTAGATAAACCTCCACACAGCCTGTGGAAGCCAAAATCAAGATTTAAAAGGGAAGAGCTTGATTTTGTTGACAATTGCTTTATGATTCATTTAGTAAAATTCTTTCCCTTTCACTCTGTTGTTCATCGGATCCTCTCTGCGGCCCTGCAAGGGGACGGACACGGGTCATTATTCTCATTTCACTCAAAGCCCAGAGAGGTCAATTCAGTTGCCCCAAGTTGCACAGCTGGTCAGTGCTTTCAGCCCCTGAAAACTAAGTGCTCTTTTTACTATACCACACTGCTTCTTTCAGGCAAATTTAGGGGAAAACTTAAAGGATCCACTGAACTTAAAATTTAACAACTCGAGCCACCTGTCCCTTCTACTCCCGGCAGATCTGAATGCACACCCCCATGCCACGTTGCTGCCCACCCCCTCTCCCTGCTGGTGCTAATCCCTCTGTGTTCTTGGTGAGCCCATCTCTCCATATGACTGTGAGCTGGTCCGGGCTGCATGATGTGGAATGGAGCTCCCCCATGGGGCACCACTGGCATTTGGGATCAGATAATTCTCCATTTTACAGGGCTGTCCTGTAGGACATTCCTGGATCCTGCCTACTAAACTCCAGTAGTGTCTCTCCATTCTTTAATACCCCTCCCCACCAAAACACCCCAGACATTTCCAAATTTCCCAGGGTGGCAGTAGGGACTGGGTGGAGAAGGGGTAGGCAGTACGGCCCCTGGTTGAGAACACCGATTTTGGAATAAGATAGCTGAGGATTCAAACCTTCCCTCTGCTCTTCCTAGCAGAGTGAACTTAGAGTCCTGGCTTCCTGCTCTGGAAATTTACCCCAGAGAGTAATCAGGAAGATGAAATGAGATAATGGGCCAAATGCACAAAGCTCTCTGCCAACATGAGATGTTTTTATTAAGTAACATAAAAATAACAAAGTGAAGTCCTGTCCCTTTAATACTCAGTCCTACTATGTGCACAGTAGGTGCTGAGTAGGTGACCTCCTTCCTCTGTGTGCTCAGCACCTATCTCAACAGCCACATCAACAATAATAACTAACATTTATTGTCTGCTTCTTGTGTGTAAGGCAGTGAGCACAGTACTTGACACATCACTCCATTTAATTCCCACAACAACCCTATGAAGTAGGTACGTTACTGTCCCCATCTTACAAATGAGGGGACTGAGTGCCATGAAGCAGACGTTGGCAAACCACAGCCAGTGGACCGAATCCGATCAGCCTCTGCCTGTTTTTCTGTAACACAGACACTTTCATTCATTTATGTATTGTCAACAGTCGCTGCTTTCACGTTGATTAATTGCGTGCAACAGAGACTATATATATATATAGGGCCTGCAGAGCCTAAAATATTTACTATCATTAGACAATGAACTTGTAACATATTTTTTTTTAAATAGATTATGTTATATTTTTTTATTGTGGTAAAGTGTACATAACATAAAATTTACCATCTTAATTATTTTTACGTGTACAGTTCTGTGGCATTAAGTACATTCACAGTGTTGTGCAACCATCACCACCATCCATTTCCAGAACCTTCTCATCTTCCCAGACTGAAACTCTGTACCCATTAAACAACGGCTCTCCATTCCCCCTCCCCTCAGCCCCTGGAAACCACTTTACTTTCTGTCTCTATGAATTTACCTCTTCTAGGTACTTCATATAAGTGGAATGTAATATTTTTCCTTTTATGTCTGGCTTCTTTTACTTAGCATAATGTTTTCAGGGCTCAACCATGTTACAGCATGTATTTGTTTGTGACTAGATAATATATGAATAGAATATAAAATTCAAAAGATGCAAAAGGACATAGAGTGAAATGTCTTCTGTTCCTGCCCACTCCAGGCCTCAGATCCCCTCCCACGAGACAGCCAGACAACCGCTGTTACTGGATTCCTATGCCTCTTTTTTGAGTCAATGCATATTCAGCACATACATTTAAATAATATTTGCAAATATATTTTCACGCAGGTATTAGGAAACCAAGCACATTGTTCCTGCATCTCACTGGCATTCTTCACAATAGGTCTTGGAGATTGTTTCCTATCATTATTAGGGCTGTCTCCTTCTTTTCAGCAACTGCATGGAATTCCACTGTGTTAATATATCATTCACTGTTGAATGTATTATTTATCTGGTCCCTGTTAATAGACGTTTAGGTTGTTTTTGATCTTTTTCAGTATCAACAGTGCTAATAGTGCTGCAGTGAATGTCCTTGTCATATTTTTTTAATGTTCGTTTATTTATGTATTTGGCTGCTCTGGGTCTTAGTTGCAGTACTCGGGATCTTTGCTGTGGCATGCGGGATCTTTTTTTTTTTTTTTTTAGATGCAGTATGCAGGTTCTTAGTTGTAGCATGCAGGATCTAGTTCCCTGACCAGGGATTAAACCCCAGGGCCCCTGCATTGGGAGAGTGGAGTCTTAACCACTGGACCACTAGGGAAATCCCCCTTGTAATATTTTCTAAGTGAGTTTTTAAATCAAAACTACTAGAGGATGGAAGGAAGCATTTTTCCTATCCACCCCATTCTAGCTGCATTGTTAGGGAAAGTTATGCTACCTGGAGAACCATATTTGGCTAAGGGATACAGGAGTGCCTGAATCCTACACTGTTCTAACTGCTTTCTCATCCCCATATGGACCCATGGGAGATGTAGAAAAAAGATGAGGACTACTTCATTCTTAGAGGGGCTGAAACCCTAAGGCCATGCTCTCTGGAGGATGCCTAGGAGGGCTCTTGCTGCCACTATCCCAGGGTTTCTCCACCTCGGCACTATTGGCATATTGGACTAGATAGTCCTCTGTTGTAAGAGGCTGTCCTGTGCATTGTAGGATGCAATGTAGCAGCGTCCCTGGCTTCTACCCACTAAATGCCAGTATCACCCTCCCCAGAGTTGTGGCAACCCCAAATATCCAGACATGGCCAAATGTCCCTTGGTTGAAACCCACTGCTCTAACCCAACACGAACCTCAGAATTGTACCACCCTCAGCTGGCACATGGGGCAGGAGACCAAGGCACCAGGACAGCTCTGGCCTAGGATAGGAATGGAAGCGAGATGACCAGGCTTGGCCAACCAGGGTCAGCCTGTCTTGTGAAGGGAGATCCATGGAGGCAGAGGAACCCTCGCATGCCATGTCCATGTGCAGAACCTTTTCACAGTAATGACCCTGCTCACTGGTAAACATGACTTCACAGTACATTGGAATCCAACCAACCTTAAGAGTGACTTCTTGCAGGAAGGATGGGCTGGGAAGCTGGGGGAGATCTTGAGGCTATATGTACTCTACTCATGCACGGAGCAAACTTTGCTTAGTTTATCCACTATTCTGCTCTGTGAGAGTTAGTGAATTTGAAAACCAAATTTTCAAGGTTTTGAATACAGGAGCCCAAAACTCAGAAGGAACCTCTGAGTTTATCTGGTGATATTCCTGTCCTCCCAAGTCTGTGAGTTACCTGGAGACTGTGTCTTACTTATCCCTGAGTGGTCACCACCAGGCCACAGTCCATTTGTGGACTGAATGCAGGAAGTTAAGAGGCAGCAAATGTTACCCCCCCACACCTATCATCTCTCTTCCATCTGACCTAGTTTGCCCTTCAGGGTCTATAGATCTTTATCCTGGAGTCCCAAGTGTCTTGGCTCAGGGTCACTCTTTTTTTTTTTTTTTTTAATGTATACTTGACATATAACATTATATTAGTTTCTGGCATACAATGTAATAATTCAATATTTGTGTATAGTGTGAAATGGTCAAATAAGTCTAGTTAACATCTATCACCATACATAGTTACAAAATTTATATTATATATAATATTTGTTTCTATATCTATCACATTTTTTATCCACTCATCCATCAGTGAGGACTTAAGTTGTTACCATATCTTGGCTATTGTAAATAATGCTGCAAGGAACATGGGGGTGCATATATCTTCTGGAATTAGTGTTTTTATTTTCTTTGGATAAATACCCAGAAGTGGGGTTGCTAGTTCATGTGGTAGTTCTATTTTTAATTTTTTGAGGAACCTCCATATTGTTTTCCATAGCGGCTGCACCAATTTACATTCCCACTAACAGTGCACAAGGGTTCCCTTTTCTCCACATCCTCATCACCTGTTTCTTGTCCTTTCAAAAATAGCCATTATAAGAGGTGTAAGGTGATACCTCACTGTGGTTCTGATTTGCACTTCCCTGTTGGCCATCTGTAGTCTTTGGGAAAATGTCTACTCAGATCCTCTGCCCATTTTTTTAAATTGGGCTGTTTGGTTTTTTGCTATTGAGTTGTAAGAATTCTTTATATATTTTGGATATTAACCCTTCTCAGGTATATGATTATTTTCTCCCATTCAGTCGGTTGCCTTTTCATTTTGTTGTTGGTTTCCTTTGTTGTGCAGAAACATTTTAGTTTGATGTAATCCCACTTGTTTATTTTTGTTTTTGCTGCCTTTGCTTTTGGTTGTCACATCAAAAAAATCATCGCCAAAACTGATGTAAAGGAGCTTATTGCCTATGTTTTCTTCTAAGAGTCGTGAGTTCAGATCTTATGTTCAAGGCTTTAACCAATTTTGAGTTCATTTTTGTGTATGGTGTAAGATAGTGGTCCAGTTTCATTCTTTTACAAGTGGCTATCCAGTTTCTTAAGGACCATTTATTGAAGAGGCTGTCCTTCTCCCATTGTATATTCTTGCCTTCCTTTTCATAAATTAGTTGACCACATATGTGTGGGTTTATTTCTGGGCTGTTAATTCTGTTCCATTATCTATGTCTCTGTTTTTAAGCCAATACCATACTGTTTTGATCACTATAACTTTTAAATATAGTTTGAAGTCAGGGAGTGTGATGCCCCAACTTTGTTCTTCTTTCTCGTGATAGCTTTGGCTGTTCAGGGCCTTTTGTGGTTTCATGTAAATTTTAGGATTGTGTGTTCTATTTCTGTGAAAAATGCCATTGGAATTTTGACAGAGATTGCATTGAATCTGTAGATTGGTTTGGGTAGTATGGATATTTTAACAATGTTAATTCTTCCAATCCAAGAACATGGTATATTTTTCCATTTACAGGTATCACATGTAAATCTCTTTTTGAAAGTTTGCTTTGTGCTACTTTGCTTTTACCAAAGAACTACTACATTAGTACCTGTTTTTGCTAACCAAAAGAAATCTGAAGAGGATTTTTGCTTTTATATAAAAAGGTGGAAAGTGAAAATAGTGTTCAGTGTTTCTTTGTAACAAGCCCTTTCAGTGACAGCGAGAGTGGCACCACCAAGCTCCTGCCCTGGGAACTACACTCAGCATCTTAGCATCAAGCTATCATAGCTTTGAACTGTGTCTGTGAGCATCTGTGCCTTATCTAGATTTGTTTTTTACATCGAAATAAGATGTAAAAAATGTCCTAAGGTAATTGCTTCTTCTCTTTACATCATTTCAGCTTACAAAAGTTTTCATAAGAATGCTCTACTTTTGTATAGTGAAAGAAACCTGTATTTGTATCTTCTTCAGTTTCTTTCATTAATGTCTTACAGTTTTCCGTGTATAGGTCTTTCACCTTCTTGGTTAAATTTATTCCTAGGTATTTTATTCTTTTTGATGCAATTGTAAATGGGATTATTTTCTTAATTTCTCATTCTGGGATCACTCTTAATGAGATGCAGTGGGAAGTGCTCCCGGGCCTAGTCCTATATGCCCTGCTATTTGCCATAGTGGCCCAACACCCCTCAGCATCCTTGGACTCATCCTTGAAAAGAGGGAATATGAAAAGAATAAGTCACAAAGACTGCAATATGGAGCAGTGTGGTGGTGTGACAGGAAGGAAGGGAGAGAGGGAAGGAGGGAGCCACAGAGTTTTAGCATTGACAGAGACTGGGAGACCACCTTAGTTCCTGAGACCATATTATATGAGCCAGAAATCTGGACTTGTGGCATTACTAGAGCTTTTGGATCTGTTGCTGTGTGAGAGGCTATCTGGGAGATAATAAGTGTTATTATGGGTAATAATTAGCTAACTTCTATGTCATAGCCACTGTTGCAAGATCTTTATATACATTACTTCATCTAATCTTTACAATCCCCTTGTGAGAACTAGATACTATTGTTATCTCATTTTAGAGTTGGAGAAATCCAGGCTTAGAGTGGTTAAGTAATTTGCCTCAGGTCACATGGCTAGTAAATAGCAGAGCCAGGATTTGAATCCTGAAAGTCTGAGTCTAGGGCCTTGACCACTCTACTCACTCCCTAGCTAACATATTTGAGGATGGAATGTTTGCATGATTTAGATAAGCTTTGATGGATGGTTTCTGTAATCTTAGTCCAACCTCCTACTCAGTGCAAACATTATCTCCACAGTTTGGCCCCAACAGGGCTAAATAGCCTCAGGAATGGAGAACTCACCACCTCATTTTTATAAATCTCGAAGGTTATTTATTGCTGCGTAACAAGACATCCCAAAACTTTGTGGCTAAAACAACTTATTCTTTCTCTCTATTCTATGGGTTGACCGGTTCTTCTCCACGTGGAGTTGGCTGGGGCCACTCACAAGACTGAATTTACCTGGGAGCTCGGCTGGAATGTCTTGGTTCTCTCTCCTCCATGTGAACTCTTCCTCATGAAGTGTCTCACCTTCCAGGGCCTCTGTATGTGATTCTCTCTCTCTACCAGGATAGCCTGGAGTTCCTCACAGTGTGGCAGCTGGGTTTCCAGAAGAGCTTGTGGGCTCTGCTTGTATCACACTTGCTAATGTCCCATTGGCCAAAGCAAGTCACGTGGCCAAGCCCAGAGTGGGAGGGGCCACACAAAGGCTGGAACACTGGGAACAGTGGTTTGTAGGGGTCACCAATGGATCTCCCATAGATACCTTCTATTGGAATTGGAACAGCGGATGTGGACTCTGCTTCCCTGTCAGGGTCCAAGGACAGGCTGCTAGAGTTGACATTTCCTTCCCACACTTCTCCTGGATCAGGCCATATTTGAGTCCTATGTCAGCTTGTATTCCCTTAATTAACCTGAATCAGGTAAATCATCATTTACCCCTGTTTTCCCTTGGATAGTTGGCCTTTACTTTTTTCCTGGTTGACCTGTAGGATTTATGTAATATATTGGTATTCATCTGACCTGTTGATGCTGGACATCATGCTGGAGGAGCTGGCACTCACACATCAAGGTGAATGTCATAGGACCCCATAGCTCACAAATTGAGGCCAGTGAGGGTTGGGGGCTCCCAGGAGAGGCATCACCCAATAGATGTTGGGTGGAGGTCACGGTGTCATGCTGAGGCCTTCTAGTGAAAACCCTGGTTGTCATAGTGGTGGGGGAGAGGAGGATTGAAATCAAGATTGTGAAGTGCAACTGAAATGTCCCCTGCAGCTCCAGGCGAGGGAGGTCCACATCCTGAGATGGCAATAAAATCTAAGATCCCACAGGCCAAGCTACTTTCTGCCTCCTTGATGTTACCCCATGACACATATGGACCACAGCTTTTGAAAGGGGTGGGGTGATAAAGATCATAGAATAAAGAATTAAAAGAACTGACTTGTAGGATTTGAAGCTGTTTCCCCTCCTAGGTGACTGGGCACCTCACCTCTTCTGGATGGGGGGTCCTCTGGGACAGAGTCTGGGTGGGAGTGGTGGAGATGCCTCTTACAACACCAATTTCCAGGGAGTCGGACCATTTTTTGAGAGGAATGAATTTGGACTGGGCATTCACATTTATTTCTGTCTCTCAATGTCTTTCTTCATGGCTAAATCATTTCTTAAAACCAGAGTTATTTCCACTCCTTCCAAAAGGAGCTTTATCATGTATCATGTAAATTGGGCACCTGCAATTCAATCTTGTGATGACTCATGTAGTCCTGGGATGGCTCCCACCTTTAACCCTCTTCTCCCTCCCTGCCTGCTGCCTAGAAGGGGTCCCACAGACCTCCTCCCAGGCCTGGAGGTGTTCTCCTCACTGTCATTCTCTTCTATGCCCTCACCTGCTGGCCCCGGTTGTTTTCTGAGTGATGGAGAGGGTTTGGCCCAGATCCTTCTTGTCCTAACCAACCAGGAGATGTTTCCCTAGGCCACACCCTAGGAAAGCCCCTCTTCATTCATTCACTTGTTCATTCATCTAGTTAACACATGTTAAGTGCTTCTCATATGCCAGGCGCTTCTCACTGAAACCTCACACGGCTCTAGGAGAAATAACAACAGGTACTATTATTAGTCCCCACTTATGGATGAGGAAATGGAGGCTTGGAAGGGTTAAGTAGCTTGCCCAAGACCACATGGTGAGTGAGCACCACTGTCATGCTTGGACCTAGAGTCGGAATCCAGGCAAGAGACTTCCATGCCAAGCTCACACCATGGGGCTGGCTGGGGTCTGCCCAGTGCGGCTCCCCCAGACCACACTCCGAGCAGAGGAAGCCAGATTACAGTGAACACCAAGGGCTTCCTGGAGGTGGTGTGTGGCCTGAGGCCAGGAAGGACCAGGCAGGGAGAGGGCCACTGGCTGTTTGTCTGTGTACTGGCTTCATATGTTTAACATCACAAGGCAGGACCCCAGTGTGGTGGGCCAGGGTGCATGAGGTCTGCTGGTGGGAATTCGGTTCTATCATTACTTTTTGAGCTCTTACCATGTGCCAGGCACAAGCCTTGGCCCAGGCTTCCCATATCACACCAGCTGCCCCCGTGTGCTGTGGCCTAGGTCTCTTGGCTTGGCTCTGATTTAACTTTCGTAGCTTACATCCCTCTCTCCCTGAATGCCTGTCTTTGAGCTAGGAGCTCCAGGTCATGCCAGCCACAAAATCCCCGAGCTTCTGGGTCCTTGTGGCCCATGCAGCAGAGCTGACCTTGATCAGGGTCTCCCACTCCAGGCCTAGACAGCTTCTGTTCACCAGGGTCTCCCCTGAACTCAACTGAGCTCCAGCCCGCGTGAGTCACAGGTTGGGAGTCAGCTGAGGGCCGGTTGGGGCAAGCCCTGAGTAATGCATCAAAGCCCTTCTTCCCTGGATGAACCCGCGGAGCCCTCAGAATGAGAGTGGGTAGGTGCTAGGTACCACAGAGGAATCAGCGGGTCTCCTGCCCCAGGAAGAATATTAGAGGCTCCTATAGCCTTTCCCATCCCCTGGTGTGCGTGGAGGTCCCTGCGCCTTGGAACCTAAAGGTCCTCAGGGTTGAGTGAGTGACCTAATAAATGGGTGAGTTGAGGCAGGCTTAGGGTCACTGCAAAGCCCATATACCCTCCAAAAAAGAGCAAAAGAGGGTTAGCTGCCAAGTATTTACTCCATCTGTTGCGACTGGAAAATTTAGAAAGATACCATCTTATGTTCGGCAACCATCCACATGTTGTGTTCTAAGGTTTATAGTTTCGTTTTTATTTTGAATTCCCCCTGCCGGGGAAAACGACCATATTTTCAGTGCTTAGACCGGTAAAGGTCAAGCTCCAGCCTGGAGATGCAGTCACAACCACAGAAGCACAGAAGAGGCAGAGCTGGGAGGGCCTGCGGAAGTGACCCATCCACCCTTCCCCCGCTCCCACCCCGGGACAGTACAGCTTGGGCCATCCAGGCCAATTCAGACACCCTCTTCTGATTCCACGAGGAAAGTCTTGGAAAGGGAGTAGAGAGCCTGAGCTAGAGGAGCCTCTGCTCCCCCAGCCCCAGCTGTCCCTCCCAGTGCGGTGAACGCACGCCGTCAGGGTACCTGCTCCCCTTCATCACCCCCGAGAGCCAAGCAGCCACCGGGTTCTCCCACTGTCTCCAGACTCTCATCCCTTCCTTCCTCCTTCATCTTTGCTTTGTCCCCCAGTTCCATTCCACTGGCCACGGTGCAGCCAAATTAGAATCTGAGCCTGGCCTTTCCCTTCTCGGAGGGGGCTCAGCGGCTCCCTGTGACCCTGTGGCCCAAATCTTTGGTGGCATTCAGGGTCTTTCTTGGCCTTCCCAGCCTCCCCTCTCCCCGTGACGCATCCCCTCCCCTCCAGCCACAGAATTCCATGTAGCCTCAGAACAGGGGCCTCTCTCCGGCTGGAACGCCCTCTGCCTCCCTCCGTACGCAGGGCACTCTGTGCCGTCCTCTCTGTCCACCCCACGCTGTGTCCAATTGCTCATTTGCCCTCCTGCCCCTCTCTCCATCCTGGGGTATCCCAGGGCCTGGCATCTTCCTAAAGTCCTTCAGCAACAGTTTGTTCAAGAGTGAAGGAAAGGGAATCCCCTGGCGGTCCAGTGGTTAGAATTTGCTACCTTCACTGCCGTGGCCCCGGATTCGATCCCGCAGGCTGCACGGGTTGGGGGGAGGGGCAACAAAGGGAGAAGGAAGGTCTCGTTCATCTGAGGCCCCAGGGCCCAGCATGGTGCTCGGCTCACAGTTGGCTCAAATAAACGAGAGCTGAGGGAATGGATTCTGCCCTCTCCCCTTCCTTCTTCCCCCCTCCTTCCTGCCATTCTCCTTCATCACTGAGAATGCCAGTTATGGGTCACACTCCATGATCTGCTACCCAGCGGCACTTCTGCAAAAGTCCCAGCTGCTTCCTGCTTGGTCCTCTTATCTCCAGCCCAGCAGAGCAGGAACTGATCACTTGCAGGGGGCGGTTGAGGGAAACTATAAATGGAACAGTGACACGTATTTAGGTAGAGTTGAACCTTCATTTGATCCTCCTCCAAGCCCAGAGAGGATAGTGGCATTCTCCCCACTTTACAGATGAGGAAACTGAGGTTCAGAGAGGTTGAGTGATTGGCCCACAGTCACACAGCAGCTTGGTGTTACAGCCACTACAGGAACACAAACCTCCAATCCCAAACCTTTTCACTATCTCTTTCAGCCAGACACCAGGGGTTTCAAAGGCTGCAAAATGGATCTTGATCTTTGGGTGGTTTCATGCTGCATTCACTTTGCCAGCCTTTTCTTCCTAAACTGCTGCTTCCCGCTGCTGGCTGATCACTGGGAAAGGAACACAATTTTATCACTGTGTAAGGGCAGAGACAAGCTCAGAACTGGGAAAGGAAATCAGACTTTTCTTGGAGAAGGCCAGATGGGAGGTGGCTACCTTTGGCCCACCTGGATGCACAAGGTGGGAGCCCCTCCCAACCTGCCACAGGTACTCCCTCACCAGCTGCTAGGGCCTCTCCAGTCCCCGCCCTTCCCCTTCTCCCCAGAGACCTTCCTCTGTCTGATAAAGGTCCAGCTTTCAGCAGGCATCCAAGGCCTTCTCTGATCCCACGGTGACTGTGGGTCAGATACAGTCTAGATCTGCAGAACGTGGCCCTTGGGGCTGAAACCCGCATAACACCTTGAGAAGGTGTGTGGGGTTTGCTTGTCCCATCTTGTCTCATCTCCTTGGGAATAGCTGAACCAAAAAACCCCACAGATTGCTGCTGTTTCCCCTCCCCCCCCACCCCCGCCCTGCCCCAGGGAGAGTCAGCAGGGAGGCATGGATAGCACTTGTCTCTGGAGCTCTTAGGTCCAGTCCTGCTTCCATCACTGTCTGGCTGTCTTCCCTTCTCTTGGCCCCAGTTTCTCCTTCTGCCAATTATGAGGGTTTGACCAGATCATTTCTAAGAGCTCTTCCTCCTCCAGAATGTACAAGTGAGTATACATCCCACTTTGGATGGAATGGAATCACTCCTTTCCAACGTAAGACTTCATCTTTTTGGTTTTTTTAAAGTTTTTATTGGAGTATAGTTGATTTACAATGTTGTGTTAGCTTCAGGAGTACAGCAAAGTGAATCAGTTATACATATACATATTTCCACTCTTTTTTAGATTCTTTGCCCACATAGCTAAATCTTCATCTTTGAGGAGCCATCCCCAGAGGTTTCATTGTGAGAACTTGGCATTGACCATGAGTTTTGAATCGTTATGTACAAAGGTCATCAAGTCCTTCCTCTTGCCTTTGGGACTGACGATAGCAAATCTTTCTCTCCAGTGTGCAAATATGGCCATTTCGTGCCTCTCTGGGGAACCTCTGCTCTGGCCAGACACATTTTCATCGTCCCCAGCACACCTTAATGATCTCACCTCTGGGATCTTTCTAATCCCTTCCCCTGCCTGTCCAGATCCTCGCTGTTCTTTGAAGCCTTTTCTGACCATGGCCAACCATGGAGTGAATTGTCTCCTCTGATCTCTCATAATGTTTATTTCTGTCTCACTTCATCCACTCATTTATTCATTCATGCGTCCACTCAAGTTTTTGAATGCCTACAGTGTGCTGGGTATGGTAGAGTATTCAGAGCTGAAAACACAAGGTCATTGCCCCGATGGAGCTTTCCAGACTAATTGGATTCATGAAGCATGGACACGACTCCAACCGAAAGCTAACTGTAAAAAATGCCCAAGGAGGGGCTTCCCTGGTGGCACAGTGGTTGAGAGTCCGCCTGCCGATGCAGGGGACACGGGTTCGTGCCCTGGTCTGGGAAGATCCCACATGCCGTGGAGTGGCTGGGCCCGTGAGGCATGGCCGCTGAGCCTGCGCGTCCGGAGCCTGTGCTCCACAACGGGAGAGGCCACAACAGTGAGAGGCCCCTGTACCGCAAAAAAAAAAAAAAAAAAAAGCCCAAGGAAAGTACACCAGTATTGAGAGAGAGAGAGAGAGAGAGAGAGTTAGAGAGAGAGAGTTAGAGAGAGTTAGTTGTTTTTGGAGACCTAGTAGTTAAGCCATGGAGACCTAGTAGTTAAGCCATGGAGACCTAGTAGTTAAGCTATGGAGACCTAGTAGTTAAGCCAGGCCCTTGAAGGATGGATATAATTTGGACTTGGGGAGAGGGAGGAAGAACGCATTCAGGGGAAAGTCACCGTGAAAGCAAAGGCCTGGAGGTGGGATAGCCCAGCCTGTATATTGGAAAAATCGATCCAATTTGGCAGGGGCCGAGGGGTGACACAGTGGAGTGGTAAAAGGTGAGGCCACATCAGGAAGAACCTTGAATGCCAGGCTGAGGTTGGAGTCATTTCTCGTAGGGTGGAAGGTGCCTTGGGTGGGAGGGAAGTTTACATGATGGAAGGGGTATTTGGGGGATAGATCTGGTACCAGAGTGGGTAGAGGTAAGGAACAAGTGAGCACAGCTGGAGGCTGAGAAAGAAGCCAGAAAACTAGACATGTGGCCCAGAGGGCAGGCTTCAGGCTGTTCAAAGGGACTGAGTTCCAGTGCTGAGTATAGCATGGGGAGAGGATGTTAGAAAATAAAAATACCCCCTCCCAATTACCATGGCATTTCCCCATCAAGCTTATAACCAGAGTTCTAGAAGTGGAACAGTCAGTCTGCCCCCATCTCCTGTCTTTAGCAGCAGAAGGAAACTTGAAGACAATTTCACCTGGAACCCTGATAATTTTTGTGAGAAAACTGTCAATCACCTATATTAATTGCCAAAGCTTACACGACCCTGTGCAACAGAATTGAGGGTGAAAATCATCTTTCTTGAACTCACAATGCTACAAGTGGCATTCAACTCTGTCTCAACCAGTTAAGACTCCACAAACCTGTCTCCAGGGACTTCCCTGGTGGTCCAGTGGTTCTCTCCAGTGGGAGACTCCGTGCTCCCAATGCAGGGGGCCTGGGTTCGATCCTTGGTCAGGGAACTAGATCCCACACGCCACAACTAAGAGCCTGCATGCTGCAACTAAAAGATCCTGCATGCCGCAACGAAGATCCCAAGTGCCACAAATAAGACCCAGTGCAGCCAAATAATAAATAAATTTTAAAACTATTAAGAAAAAAAAAACCTGTCTCCAGCTTGCCAGATGATGAGGCTGATGAGATTTTACGATAAATCGTGCCTCTCACTGAAGAGAAGGGAAATGAGGCTCGGCACATCACAGCCCCATCTGGCAGAAGTCACAAGATAAGCAAATAATTGTTATTTAAAACCAGAGAGCCTTATAATTTATTCATGAATGCCACACATTCTATATTAGATTTTCCATTCAATTTAGTTGTATTCTTTGAAGCAAATCTGTAAGATTTGAATTATTCAGAAAGTGCTACCAAGCTCGTAGAAGAAAACACTTCAGCTACAGAAAGTATCACGCGGCACAAGGTGGTGGTGAGGTGTGAGGGCTCTGAAACTGAACCGTCCAGATTCAGATTCTGGCTCCACCACCTCAGGCAAGTTACTTGGCCTCTCTGTGCCTCAGTTTCCCCATCGGAAACAACTCTACTTCATAGAGTTGTTTTCAGGATAAGTAATATATATAAAGCACTTTGAACACTAGTAAGTGTTATGTGTTTGCTACAATTAGTTCAGCATTTCGGATTGTAAATGTTCTACCCTGTTGTCCAGATGACAAGTTTCCCTACGCTGATAACACAATGAAGAGCTTTAAGGTTCCTTAATTTTCTATCAATTTTGAGGAAAAGTAGCACAAGGAGAAGATTGACTGAAGGAGGCATGAGGAGAAAAGTTGGTTTAAGACTGGATGGTTTTGGCTTTTGTCTTCTAAAAATTACTACGCTCCATTGATATGAAGATTTTTAATATCAATCTAGCCAAAGGGAACAACACACCCCATAAGACATTGTGTTACACATAAATAGGAGAGTAATAAATAAAATATGGGAAACCACAGCAATGAAAAATAAGTAACTACCAGTACACACTAGTGACATGGATAAATCATATACGCATTATGCTGAGTGAAAGAAGCCAGCCACAAAAGGGCACATACTGTATGGTTCCATTTATATGAAGTTCAAGAACAGGCAAAACTAGTTTATGATTGTGAAGATCAGAACAGTTATCTTTGAGGTGGGTAGAGACTGGGAGCAGGCATAAGGGAACATTTTAGGGTGATGGAAACTTTCTATATCTTGAGCTGGGCATGGTTACACTGCATATGCAAAAAGTCATCAAGTTGTACACTTAAGATATGTGTACCTTACCATATGTAAAATGTACTTCACTAATAAAGAAAAAAAATAAACATGGACAATCTTGCCTCTAAAAATAACAGTTTAAGATTTTATATATTTCGAACCTAATTTTCCTCTTGCTTACACATATTTGTGACCATGAGTTTCTTAGCTGAGAAAATTTCCGTAAAAACATTTTTATTTCTCACATTAACTGCGTTATTCAGATAAAGTGAAAAGCCTAACTTAGATTTTAGGTTAAGACTGAAATCTTTAGTCATTTGTGGCAAGTGTGAATGAAAGAGAGATAGGCTATTAACTAGCAAAATCCAACTCTAAAAATATGTTTAAGGGCACGGTTCTCTGCAATGACCCCCCCAGACAAATCCATTACTTGGATATCAATGAATCAACCAAAATTGGAAGTGAGAAAAGTTTGAGCCCTTTTTGCAATGGATGGATGTTTATGAGGCTATTAAGTGAAGAGGATTCAGAAACAAGGGGATAAATGACATGCTAATTTGGGATTGAATGGAGTAACTGGGATGATCTTGGAAATCTAAGAATTCTTCTTAATGGGACTTGTCTATTTGCAATTCAATAAACCAATAGAGTTAAATTCAAAGAGTTAAAGGATGTGAGCACTCAGAACAAAATTACAGGAATAAATTTATTCCTGAATAAATTTATAAATAAATAAATAAATAAATCTCAACTGAAGTTGAGATAAGGGTCACTGTTCCACATCTGACATCTTTAACTCTTGAGCCATGGGGTTGGCAAACCAGGGAACACAGAATCTTCTGACTAGAAGTAAAACCAGCTATTGGAGTGGGTTCAGAGAGACTCTGTTCAGACTTAAGTTAAAGCACGTGCTTCAAGGTCTAAAATATCCCATTGTGGGATATCCCTGGTGGCGCAGTGGTTAAGAATCCACCTGCCAGTGCAGGGGCATGGGTTCGATCCCTGGTCGGGGAAGATCCCACATGCCGCAGAGCAACTAAGCCTGTGTGCCACAACTCCTGAGCCTGCGCTCTAGAGCCCACAAGCCACAACTACTGAGTCTGCATGTCACAACTACTGAAGTCCGCATGCCTAGAGCCCGTGCTCCACAAGAGAAGCCACCACAAGGAGAAGCACATGCACTGCAATGAAGAGTAGCCCCTGCTCTCTGCAACTAGAGAAAGCCCGTGCGCAGCAACGAAGACCCAACGCGACCAAAAATAAATAAATAAAATAATTTATAAAATATATATATTAAAATATCCCATTGCAAGGACAATATCCTCAAAGACAATGATGGGGACTTCCCTGTTGATCCATTGGTGAAGACTCTGTGCTTCCACTGCAGGGGGTGCGGTTTGAATCCTGGTTGGGGAACTGAGATACCATATGCTGTGTGGTGCGGCCAAAAAAAAAAAAAAAGACAGTGGTGATTGGGAGAAAAGAATAGTGAAAACAATGAAGAAAAATGTGACCTGAGGGTAAGGTGACAGGAAGTTCTGCTTTGCCAGAGACAGGTGAGTTTAAGCCTGCTGTCCCGGAAGCAATTATTAATAGTGCCCCTTTCACTCTGAAGCATCTGGATTTGAGGGATAAATCAGTGTCTGGATTTGAATGGTAAATCACATGATCATCCTACCAAAGAGAGGAAATTAGCCAGAGGGCCCTTGTGCCGATTTCAAATGGTGTGGACAGATGCCCCAGCCTGGCTTGCTGCCCACGTGTCGCTGCCCCGCTGAGCGGTCCTCACCACCTCTGCCTGCCCTATCCCACCTTGCTTGCTGGGCGGGATGGCTAGAGGCCGATGTCAGCTCCTGCGCTGCTCTGGTGCCACCTTCAGGCTCTCTGGGGGAAATGCCTCTTCCTTCCCTCCTTCCACCCTTCTTTCCACAGACTTGAACTTGGCCAAAAGACCTTCAGAGCATGGGAAGCGGGGGCTATGGGGTGGGCAGAAACCAGGCAGAGAAGACCAGGTTATGGAATCAGAAGGGCCCTGCTGGAACCAACAAAGCCAAGTTCCTCCTCTTCCTACCCACCCCTGTCCTGCCTAAGTTTATAAACGGAAAGCTGAGGCCTAATTCAGAGACTTGATTGGTAGGATTGTGAAGCATACAACTGGAGCCTCCCTGGTACTGTTCTCCCCATCCCATTCCCCCATACCTCTCTTCCCCCATCTTTAACAAATACATTAGGATAGTGGGGAAGGAAGGGAACTTAAACTTACTAAGCTCCTACTATGTGCTGAGCACAAAGTGGGCACTTTACATACATTATCTCCATCCTTGTAAATGGCGGGAAGTAGGTGGCTATACAACAGGGACACAGGATTGGAGTGGGCTAGTGACTCGCTGGAATTTGAATGCAAAGGTCTTTGCCTCCAAAGCTGGTATTCTTTTTAGGTCTCTGACTTGAGCAATATTTGCAAAATGCAAAGTGCCTCATGGAAATCTAATATTGATCCATAACAAGGCTGTTGCACTGCAAACCAAAACAGGAAGTGTCTTTCCTTTGGGCTGGAATTTTCTCAACAAACATATCCCTCTTTTGTAACTTGGGATATTTCCTAGGAAAATGAGTGAAGCGTGACTGTGAATGCAGTTTGCTTGATAAACAAAATCTGTCCAAACATGAGGCCTTGTGGATCTTGGGTATTGGAGACAAGAAGCCACTGTGCTGGACATTTTCAAAGATGTTCTTTATAAAATAACTGGGGGGCCCAGAGCCCCCACATTCCTTCCTGTCTGACCACCAAATCCCCTTCTTTGGGTAAATAGTGTTTCTCTCCTATTATGGATTGAATGGTTGGTTCCCCCGCCCCCGCATTCATATGTTGAAGGCCTACTCCCAGTGTGGCTGTATCTGGAGATGAGGCTTCTTAGGAAGTAATTAGGGTTAAATGAAATCATAACGGTGGGGCACTGATCTTATAGGGTTAATGTCCTTACAAAACTAGACACCAGAGAGCTAGTGCTCCCTCTCCTTCTCCCTCCACGCCACCGCCCCTTCTGTCTTTGTCTCTCACACAGACTCTCCTTCTCCCTCACACACAGAGAAGAGGTCATGTGAGCACACAGCAGAACGGCAGCTGCCTATCAGCCATTCTGAGAGGCCTCAGAATGAAACCTGCCTGGCTGGCACCTCGATCTCGGGCCTCTCAGCCTCCAGAACTGTGAGAAATAAGTTTCTGTTGTTTAGGCCACCCAGTCTGTGGCATTCTGTTATGGCAGCCCCAGTAGGCTAATAAACACACCTCCCCACTCTACTCCAACCATGTGATACTAGAACGTCCCGCAGCTGTAGTGTCCTGGCTCCCCAGCCATGGGCTGGACAGGCAACCCAGACTAGACCAACCAGAAAACTTCCCCTGGATTTTTCTGAATAGGAACTAAGATGGGGTGGGGGGGAATCATCCTTTCCGGGGTGGTAAAGCCAGGAAGATGGGAGCCTAGTACCACCAATAGCCTGATTCCTACCTCATGGGAAAAGTTGCTCTGAGAGAACAAAGCTGATACGCAGACTGAAGCAGAGACAGACGAAGGAGACTACAAATCCTAGCTGTGTTGATGACCCCGGGTCCAGGTATTCCCCAGGCCCAGCTGATCCTTTGTCCTTCTGTGGTTTATTTACTGAGCCAGTGAGCTTCTCTTCTTGCCTGAGCTAACTCAAGTGAATTTTCTGTCACTCACAGCAAAAGAGTCCTGACCGAAATGGCAGGACGTGGCAGGCTGGTCTGGCTCTGGCAGAGGACTGGGATGGGTGAAATCAGCTGTGGCGAGGACACAGGAGGTGACGAAATAGCTTCCTCCAGCCCCGAATGTGAGCGAGGCTAGGCTTATTGTCTCAGTGCGTCAGAGTGAGGATTTGGTCAGACGTGCCATCTCTCCTTGAGTGAGATTCTTTGTCCTCAAAGCCTGCCTGTCAAAGGGAGTTTTGGCCGCATCTTGGGTTCACTTGATCAGTTGTTCTCCTAGTCCCAGGATCTTCAAACCATGCTTCCCTGCTGGGGTGCTAGGAGAACGTGGGTATCCTGGTCAGAAGCTAAGACCCCGAGGAGCCTCTCCATCAGCCTGCCCAGAGTTCCAGAGGGCAGGTTCAAGGGATGGTTGGAGGAGCCCAACCTGGGCACCCCTGACATGCACACCACTCTTTTGTTTGTTTTGTTTTTAAATGGAAATATATTTTTATTTATTTTTATATTTTATTTTGTTTTTATATACTTTTTAAAAGGTTAATTCCATTTACAGTTATTATGAAATATTGGTTCTATTCCCCATGTTGTAAGATATATCCTTGAGCCCATCTTACATCCAATAGTTTGTACCCCCCATTCCTCCACATCCTATATTGCCCCGCCCTCCACTGGTAACCACTAGTTTGTTCTCTGTATCTGTGAGTCTGCTTCTTTCTTGTTATATTCATTAATTTGTTGTGTTTTTTGAATTCCACATGTAAGTGATATCATACAGTATTTGTCTTTCTCTGTCTGACTTATTTCACTTAGCATAATGCCCTCCAAGTCCATCCATGTTGCTGCAAATGGCAAAATTTCATTCTTTTTTATGACTGAGTAGTATCCCATTGTATATATATACCGCATCTTCTTTATCCTTTCATCTGTTGATGGACACTTAGGTTGTTTCCATATCTTAGCAATTGTAAATAATGCTGCTATGAACATTCGGATGCATGTATCTTTTCGAATTAGTGTTTTTGGTTTTTTTAGGCTATATACCCAGGAGTGGAACTGCTGGGTCATATGGTAGTTCTACTTTTAGTTTTTTGAGAAACCTTCATACTGTCTTCCACAGTGGCTGCACCAATTTACATTCCCACCAACAGTGTATGAGGGTTTCCTTTTCTCCACATCCTCACAGCATTTGTTGTTATTTGTAGACTTTTTGATGGTGGCCATTCTGGCAGGTACACACCACTCTTGATCCATCTCCAGGAACTGTTCACCCCTCAGGTGTGGGCACCCAGTGGTGTCCAAGTGGAAAAGGCAGTGCCCATGTCCCTGACTAGTTCCCCCATTAGAAGTGGTCATTGCACCAAGCACTCTCCTCTGTTAAAACTGGACAGACCAAGGGTCACTTCCCTAATGGACAGGTCTTGTTGGCCTGTCTCATGCTCCTGATGGGGAACCCATTTGACTTGGCCTCCAGACAAAGCTGGTTCCCTTGCCAAGCAGGCTGTAGAGTTACACTTCACGCTGACAGGCCTCATCTGAAGATTTCTTGTTGAAAATCTCAGTTTCCTACATCAAGTACAGCCTGGCAGTTTAATTCAAATTAAACCCAAAAGGAGACTGCTGCTTCCATCTCTACTGCCCAGAAATCAGACTGTGTAGAGTTTTCATTTGCTAGAAGTTGAGCAGTCCGAAACTGTGCAGATTGACCCAGTACACAGAGCAATTACACATGTGGGGCGCCAGTCAAGGCAGAGTGCACACATGCATATGCACACACACACACCCAGAAAATCCAGAAATAAGCTGGGTTTTTTTTTTTTTTGGCCACGCCACTTACAGGATCTTAGTTCCCTGACCAGGGATTGAACCCGGGGCCCCAGGGAATTCCCTAGAAATAAGCTATTTTAATTTCAGCTGCCATGAAAGTGTCATTTCCCCCCAAAAAATGAAATTTTATTTTATGATTGAGTCTGGTTTTTATTTTGAATTACTTAAGAGATGGAGGCCAGGTAATGTTTGCTGTGTCTTGGGCCTTTAAAGACCTTAATTAGGCCCTAAACTCAGATTAGGCTGGGGTCCTGGGCAATATATCCCCAGACACAGCCGTGGGAGGCCTTTCTAAGATTCTCCAGCCTGAGGGGCCAAGAGAGGATGGAGTTGAGAGCAGCTGATATGCCAGTGGGTTTTAACCTGGCTGCACGTTGGAATCACTTGGGGGGAGTGATGGGTTGGAGGCAGCCTGGGCACCAGGACTTTTCAAAGCTCCTCTGATGACTGCAATGCATAGGCAGGGTTGAGAACCACTGCCCTTTGCTGTGTCCACTCTGCAGCTGCCTTGGTTCCCCGATACCGCCCCAGGCTCCCAGGCTCCCAGGTGATTGCTACAGGAAATGAGAATTAACTCTCCCACCAATCTGCTTTCCCCCCCTCCTGGAGAATCTGTGAGCTCTCCCTTTTAACTATTGGACCTTGTTAAACCATCAGCCCATGAATCAGGGGGCAGGAGGGAGCTCCTGGCAGAGGGGAAAGAGTGTAGTTAAACAGAGTTTAAATCCCAACTCTGCCTTGCACCAACTCTGCCTTCTGGGAAAAGTTCTGAACTGTACTTGCTTCCTGTGCAAAATGGAGGATGAGGCCCCTCCCTGGCAGGATCTCTGTGAGGCTAAAATGAGATAAAGCTGGGAAAGATTAGTGTTCCCTTTGCCCCACCTCTGACTGGGTATTATAGGATTTCCCTGGTCCTCTGAGCTCTCAGCAGCAGCCCTCCTGCTCCTGTATCTTCTCTCTTGCTCCCTCCCTTCCCCAACCCCCTTCGCCCCCCCCCCCCCCACTAAGGCTCCTGCTTCTCTCCACACCCCTCTTCCCATAGGTGAAGTCTTCCCCTGCTGTGCCACCATCTCACTGATGCCTCTTTCAATCATGACCAAGCCAAATACGGTCTATTTCTCTCCCTCCCCATTTCTGCTACTAGGTCACTATCAGCCCTCACAGACACACTCCCAGTAGTCTCCACTTCAGCCCCTTCCAACCACCCATTCCTGTATTACAGCCATACTCATCTTTAAAAACCCAATATCATTAAATCACCATCTTGCTTAATCCTTCAATGGCCTTGACTCACCCTCGGCCTGCAGGATCTGGCTCCTTCCTGCCTCTGCAGTCTGCTCTTGCTTCAATTTCTCTCTCTTACTCCCTCTCTCATCTCAGATCCTTGAGGGTACACCCTCCCACCTCAGGACCTTTGCACATACTGTTCTTTCTGCCAGAAAGACCTCTCCTAGAATAGATAGTGAACTCCTATTCAAATATCCTTTGTTTGAGGTATTGACTACCCATTCCATCAAATCAGATTTCCTACTAATATGCCCTCATATCTCCTTATACTTTTCCAATTAAATAAGTTTGATTGTGTGCGTCATGGCCATCTCCTTCGCTAGACTGAAAGCTCCACGGCAGCAAGGGCCAGGATGGTTTTTGTACACTATTGTAACCCCAGTGCTTAGCATTGTGTTTGGCACAGACTCGGGACCGTTTGGACCAAGTACGTAGGCTGTGTGGGCTTGTGTCACCTGTGTACACAGGAGAGAGTGTAGAGGAAAAAAGGAGAAACAGAATAACTGCTTCACCAGCTTGTTTGAGTATCTGCTGGGCGTGTCCAGTCTGCCGTCACGTGCTGGGTGGTATCAGAGAAGAAGAGCCCTATTTTCCCTTCACATGCAAAGGGAAGGTTAAAGAGCATGAATAGTCACTGCAGAATTATAGAACGTCTGCCCCACTCCACTAGGGTCCAGGTCCCTGGGGCTTTTCGGAGGACGGGCTGTGCGTTAGTGCCTCCCTGGCCTGCGAAGCTGCCTCTGCAGGTGTGGAAGGCTGCATTCCACACCCTTGCACTCAGAGAGCTGGGTACTTCTAACTCAAGCCTGTTCAGTTGCGACATTTAGTTTGTAAAAGATGAATTCCTTATTGGCCAGTGCAGAGTGCATAGCAAGGGCTGAGGCCAAATGCAAGGTCCAGGGAGAGTGAGCGCTCCAAAGGGGATGTCTGGGTGTGCCCTTGAAATGCAGGGTGGGAGGCACTGGAGAGCTCACCTAGCCTAATTTCTCCCTGGTATGTGTCTTACCATGTTGGTCGGGGGGAACTCGAATCAGAAACGCAACTTCTGCCTCCCAGACCTGTGCTTTCGCTACACAGCTGCCTTAGAGAACCTGGTGTGTCGTGGGTCCTTGATAAATAAATGTCTGTGGAATGAACCAAGTCCCTAATTACACAATGACAGACTGAGGTCTGGAGAGGTTCCATGGCTTGTCCAAGGTGTCCTAGCCAGTCCTGGCAGAGGCCGAACTGAAGCCAGGTCTCTTGACACCCAATCCGGGTAGGGTTGCGAGATAAAATATAGGACTCCCACTTAAATTAGAATTTCAGATAGGTGACGGATAATTTTTTAGGACAAGTATGTCCTAAATATTGCATATAAAAATTATTTATTGTTGATCTGATATTCGAATCTAATTGGGCATCCTGTACTTTCATTTGCTGAATCTGGCAACCCTCTGCCTAGGACTTGTGTCCCCTTCTCTGTGATGCTGCTGTGTCCTCCTTTCATTGGACCATACTAGGCACTCTGGGTGCAAAGAGGAATAAGACAGATCCTCTGCCCTCAAGGAACTCATAGTCTAGAGTAAGAGACAAGAATATAAACAGAAACCTCCAAAGCAATGCAAAATCCATTTCTGAGAACTTGGGAGCCCTTGTTGGAATAGGTATAGCTTTAGAATTTAGAAGAGGCCAGCATTCACAGAACAGAATAGGAAGTCCAGAAACAAACCCAAATTTTCATGAGGATATAATTAGGATGTGATAAAATGGCATTTGAAATCCCCAAGGAAAGGAAGGATTATTCAATAAGTTATGTTAGAACAATTAATTACCTACCTGGAGAAAAATCAAGTTTGATCATTACTGCTTTAAACCTCATATCAGAAATTAATTCCAGTTCTTGTAAAGGCTTAGATGTTTATAATGAAAACTATAAACACACTAACAAATGAATAGAGAACAAAAATGGATTTTTCTATAACCTTGGGGATGATTAAGGACTTTCTAAGCATGAAACTAAAAAGAAAAAGTGTTACATCGTTGTAAATTTGTTTTTTCCATTTGTCTTTTGTCTTTTAATTATGTTTCTGGTGTCTCGTAACATACGGAAGTTTTGATTTCTACATAATGAAATATATCAAGGTGTGGAAATAGTATTTCCACTCTATAAAAGTACTTGTCAACTAATGAGAAAAAGACAAGTACAGTAATAAGAAAAAATGAGGCAAGGAAGTGAAGTGTAGTTCAGAAAAGAAAAAAAAATGTCCAATGAATATATAAAACAATATTCAGTTTCACTGGTGATAGAAAAAAAAGTAAACCCAGCGTTAATGATGATTTGAGAAAATAGGCCTTTCATACACTGCTGAGAATGTAAATTGGAGCAACTTTTATGGAGGCCAATCTGGCAACATCTATCAAAAGTCTTAAATCTGACCCATAATTTCCAGTAATTAATTATAACGAAATAATGTCATATATCAGCTATGACTTAACTAGAGGCTATTTGTTACAATGTAGTTGATCATATTTTAAAAACAAAACAATATACAGTGGTCCCTCATGTGTGTGAGTGATTTGCTCCAGGACCCCTGTAGATACCAAAATCAATGGATATTCAAGTTCCTTATATAAAATGGAGTAGTATTTGCATATAACCTAGACACATCCTCTCCTACGTATACTTATAATTATTTCTAGATTATGATACCTAATACAACGTAAATGCATGCGGCAAATTCAAGTTTTGCTTTTTGGAACTTTCTGGAATTTTTTTTCAAATATTTTTGATCCACAGGTGTGGAACCCATGGATACAGTGGGCCAGCTGTAAATGTCCAACCATAAGATTTTGGTTGACTTATTAAACAACATTCCCATTATGAAACAGCATGTGCAGAAGAGCCCCAGCTTGAAGCTATGGGTCTTCCTGCCCTTACAGGGCTTACAGCAGACCCCAATTTCCTGCATTTCCCAAATGTGTAATAAGGTATAAATAGTATGCCTTATATAAATAAGTATTTATTTCATTTTAAACATTAAATGCAAAGTTTTCTTTTCTAGAAGATGTAGGCCAGTGAGCTAGAAGTAATACCTTATAATAGAATGGATCTATAAAAATAGCTACTGCCAAGTGGCTTGAGAACATTTTATTCTCCTAAGAGGATTATATATCCCCCCCGCACAAAAAATAAAATTCCCCCACACCTACCCATGATCTGGTTTGCTTACCCAGGGTTTCCTTGGAATCATCAAAATGAAATATACCTCTACCTAACTCTGGGTTCTTAAAAATCCACAAGGGACTGGCTTGACTCTGTGTGGCCCGAGGCGATCCTGAGTGGGTATTGGAAAGGAAAGCCCAGACTCACAGGGCTGACCTGGGTTCAAATGGCACAGCCAACTTCTCCTGATGAGGCCACCTTAGACCAGTTGCTTACTGTCACGGAGCCCCCATGTTCTCATTCATGAAATGGGTCTAAATTGCCCAGATCTGCTGAGAGGATTAAAAGAGAAAAAATCCCCGCAGGCAATAGCACCATGCCAGGCTCCATGCTGGTTCCAGCCCCTGCCTGTGTCAACCTCACCCTCCAGTTGCGAGGTTGAAATCCCTCAATTTCGTTTACTCACCCATGGAGGCTAGTCTTCAGATGTGAGTTTCTTTGCTCTCTTTGATATGTCCCTTTCCCAGGGCACCAAGCAAGGCCCACTGGTTAGGAAACAGGAGCAGAGGAAGAGCCCTGGACCAGAGGCAGAAGCTGTGGACTCTGACTTTGGGCTTTGACTCCCTGGGTATGGCCTGAAGATGACCCCTGCCTGATCTGTGCTCCACTTTCTCTGGTCTGAAATGAGACACTTGTACCAGTTATCTTCAAAGCATTTCCTGTGGTCTTAAGATGAAGTATTCACTTCTCAGTTGGAAGAGGGTCTGGCAAAACCACTTGAAGTTTAAATCAAATCCAGCAGCTTGGCCAAGGTTGTGAAATGTCCTTACATGACTGAAGGGAAGGTGATGATGCCTTACCTGCCCCGGTGACACTTTCAATGGAATAAGGCCTTCGTGCTGCCATTCTGTGGCACTTCAAAGGGAAAGGTACTTAGCTGCGGCCTGCCTTTCTCCAATTTACCTGTTCCTACAATTTTACCTCTATTTCATTTGCCCCCAAATTTGAAGTTTGTAGGTTTCCTTGGAGAAATAATGCTCTGGTTATTCGTGGGGGTGAGGTGGAGTGGGGTAGGGAGTTACTGAGGGGGAATCATCTCATGCCATGAAGGGAAACTGCTCCATGTTGATAAGACAGCCTTGGAGGGAAGATGTCCCTGCTGAGTGACGTGACGGGTTACATCCGCCCCAGACCTGGCACTGTTGTTTGTAAAGACTTGGCTTGGGGAGATGCCAACAGAACATCATGAAAGATGAGAAGGATGCTTTCTCCTCCGTGGAAAGCCTTGCCAACAGCAGCAGTCACAGCTGAAAGGACAGGGAGCGAGAGAGAGGCCTTCAAGTCCCAGAAGGAAAATCGTCTGTGGGTGGGGCTATATAACGAGGGCTGGATTCAGCTCATAAGAGCAGCAAAGGCTGGGATTCCTGTGATGACTGTGTCTGATTTCTGTCAGAGGCCCAAAGGAAAGGATGACTCAGGGTGGTGGAAAAGACACTGGACTTGTTATGTGACCCTGGACAGTCACCTCCTTTGCTTATTTCTCCATCTGTACAAGCAGAGGGTTGGACTAGATCAGAGATGCCAAATAGGTGTCATCTCATGTGGAGAGCTGCGTTATAAAAGATTCTACGGTAGACCAGGCTTAAGGGGAAAGTGTGCCACGACTGATTAGCCATGTCTGCCATGGGCATGAGTTTGGGAACTAGTGGCATATGTACCAACTATTCACCATCTCTGGCAAAGAGACAAGATGACCTCTACAGTTACTTTCAGTTCTAAAGTCATGTTGTTATACCCTGTGATATAAACAGACCTGAACAAAGCCTTGTTAAATCATCATCTTATAACAAATTTAGGTCAGAATTAGTTATCAAATTTTTTATGGATTAATCTTATAGAAAAATTAGAAGTACTGACTAGCCCACTTGCAACCAAATTCTCACTTGGGTTAATTAATAAATTAACGTTCTTTTGAATTGTTTTAAAATATACCTACCTATAAGAGCAAACTTCCTATCTTGTTTACCTCTGCTGGGTGCCAGAATTTTGACTGAAATTGCCAGATGGGGGTCCCTCTGGTTCAGGCTTCTATCTGCAGCAACACCTGGAAGAGTTCTTTAATTCAAGGCTTTATAAAATTGACAAGAGGAAGATGTTAGTGGGGGAAGCTTAAACTCCTATTGTAAAATTAAAAACAGTTTATAATTTCCTATAGAGGACCTTGAGAATAAATGTTTTTGCACCTTGATTGTAGAGAACTGGATTGATCTAATCTCTGGTTGATGACACACTCTCATCATTGGTGCATGCAGGAGCATTTTTGTGTGTTTGTTTATTTTTAAAATGTAATTAGTGTTATATATTTTTTAAGGGAACTCACCACTTAAAATGAAAGTTAGGACCTTGTCAGCAACTTAGAGCTACGTATGTGGTACTTCTCCATGCCTGTCTTCTCATCACGCCCACTCCCTACCTCACCCACCCACAGGTAGCCACTCTCCTGAATCTCATGTTCCTGGCTCCTTTGACTTCCTTTTTTTGTGTTAAAATACACATAATGTAAAAGTTACCATCCTAATCATTTCTAAGTGGACAGCTCGGTAGTGTTAAGTATATTCACACTGTTGTGCAACCGATCTTCAGAATGCCTTTCATCTTGAGAAACAGAAATTCTGTACTCATTAAACAACTCCCCCTTCCTTCCTCCCCACATCCCCTGGCAGCCACCCTTCTACTTTCTGTATGTGTGAATTGACTGCCCTAAGTATCTCATCTAAGTGGAATCATATGGTGTATGTTTTGTTTTTTGTGTGTTTTTTTGCGGCACGCAGGCCTCTCACTGTTGTGGCCTCTCCCGTTGCGGAGCACAGGCTCCGGACACGCAGGCCCAGCGGCCATGGCTCACGGGCCCAGCCGCTCCGCAGCATTTGGGATCTTCCCGGACTGGGGCACGAACCCGTGTCCCCTGCATCGGCAGGCGGACTCTCAACCACTGCGCCACCAGGGAAGCCCCCGAGTATGTTTTTGTGATGGGCTTTCTTCACTTAGCATAGTGTCCTCAAGGTTCATCCATGTGATAGCATATATCAGAATTTCTTTCCTTTTTAAGGCTAAATTATATTCCATTGTATGAATATATCACATTTTGTTTATCATTCATCCATGGATGGATACTTGGGTTTCTTCTACCTTTTGGTTGTTGCAAATAATGCTGCTGTGAATATGGGTGTACAAATACCTCTTCCCCTTGAGTTGTTTTTGCTATAGCTTTATTTTATTTTACCCTTATATAATCCGAAATATATATACATATTCTCTTTTTAGCTGTTTTCCTAATTACATAAAGTATGCCATATGCATCCTTGTGGGATTTGGTTTTTTTCAGTTAATATTATATTGCTAAGATTCATATAAACAACGTTTGTAGCTGGTTCATCCTTTTTGACTGCCAAGTGACAACACCAGAGGATGCAGATACTGAAATCTCTTATGCGTTCCTTGCTGGGAGTGTCGATTGGTAGAACCACTTTGGAAAACAGTTTTGCTCTATCTCATAAAGTTGAATATTCACATGCCTCACAACCCAGCATTTCCACTCTATGTCCAAGAGGAATTCTTGCCCGTGTGAGATAGGAGACTTGTACAAGAAAAATTCCTAACACTTCTGTTCACAATAGCAAAAACCTACTGCCGACCAGCTGAGAGTAGATGAATAAGTTGTGGTTTGGTGTTAACGTTTTTCATTCTCTTTGAGTTCCTGTAGCCATATGATGCAAGCGGCCGACCTGTGGTTAGCCTGGGGAGAGGAAGCCTTCTTGTAGCAACAGAGGCTGTGGAGGCAGTCCTGCTCAGCCGTAGGGCAACCGCTTCAGCCCAGAACGAGAGTGAAGAGAATGAAGGGCCCACTGAGGAAATGCCAAGGGTCTCTGGGGGTTGTGGATGCGGGAGGTTCACATCTCTAAGAAATAGTCATCGTCCAAGTCTGTCTTTTCAAATGCTTCTGCCATTAGGCTCCCCTAAAACATTATAAAGTTTATTGGGGTTACCATTTATCAAGTACCTATTATATGCCTGATAATGTACTAAGCAACTTCATGAAGGCCACATAGTTGGAGAGTGGCTGAGCCAGGATGAAAATCCAGGACTCCCAATCTAGTGCTCTAGGAAGAGAGAAACATCTCTGAGGGCTCAGGCTAGCTGCCTTCTGACAAATCTTTCTCCAAATGTTCTAAGAGCTCAACCACAGATCCACTTTTCATAAAGCAAACAGAACTAGGAGCCCCTTCATTCTAGAGGAAAAAAAAAGTTAACTAAGCTCTAGGGCATCCCGTTTCAAACCCATCTATTTGTAAGGCAACTGCTGGGACAGCTCCCCAAACCAAAAGAAACCTTCACAGCTGCCTCTGTGGGCACGGTGTGTCTGCAGATGGAAAGATTCTCCAAGGTGTGCTGAAGGGTCAGGCAGCATCCTCAGTCACCGGTCAAGGGCAGCAAGGTCTGGCCTGGTAGGCATCCCTGTGGGAATCTGCTTGGCTTTCCAGCAAGTTTATTTATTGTTTGTGGTCAAGGAAGCCCTGAGGAGAAGGGGGTGTGGTTGGGCAGAGTTCTGATGTGAGGTCTCTTGTTCTGGGCATAATCTCTTCTCCCAGTCTCAGGGCACTCAAGCCATGTCCCCCAGCCCTCTCTTCCAACCTGATGGCCACCCCTCTGCTCCTCTGACTTAGCCTAGAGCTGCTGGTGGTCCTTTAGGATCTGCAGCCTCAGACCTGGCTCAGTTTCCTCTCCAAGGAGCCATCTGTAGGACCAGAGGATGACTGGCTCTGTCCTAACATGATACTGCACCCCATTTCCTTTTCCTGACTTTCAGTGATCTCTAGCCAGGCTGTTTATACTTCTGATCCCATCAGCATTTCTTATTCTTCCCCTAATTGGATTGCTCACTCCAGCCAATTGAAGCACGCTGCGCTCCTTGACACAGACAGCTCTAGGCACATGGCTGGTGCTCAAAAAATGGGGCATTATGTCAGTTTCATTGATCAGCAGAAATGATAGCTCAACTGTAAAGTTAACTTGTTGCTGCTGGGGGCTCTGAGTTCAAGAGTCCCACTAGACTAGGGGCTCTGAGCTAAAACACCAGAACGCACACACGTGTACCCCTCCTAGCTTAGCTGTGGAGCTTGAGCATTTTCCTGCCTCGTTGATGCAAGTGTAGTTGGCATGATAAGACACCATAGCTAGCAATGATTGAGGACTTACCCTGAGCCAGGCAGTTCGCTAAAAGTTTTCACACAGACTCCCTCATTTCATAATTTCTATTCTTCAGGTCAAGAAACTGAAGCTTAAAGCTGTTAAGTATTTTTTAGCTAGCCATTGCTGAGTCAGGATTCGAACCCTGCAGTCTAACTCCAGGATCCTGTGCCCTTAGCCATTATAATATCCAGTGTCAGCAACTCGAAGTTAATGTGCACGTATTTTCAATTATATTTTAAGAGGGTGACTTTGTGTTTGGGGACACTTCACTTACAAAATCCATTGAGCTAGATATTAACCGAGGATGCATAAAAACTAATGAACTCTGAAAAACATAAAACATGAGCAACATGGCATCACTGCAGGAGATATAAGAGCAAATTGCTTTCTTGTGAACATAGTTTCCTGACAGACCATGAGCTAATAATCAGCCTGAACTCAGCAGTGCCCTGTTCCCTTGGGACAGACAGACAGACAGACACACACACACACACGCACGCACATCGAGTTGCTTGTTTGTGCCACTGATAGGAACCCAGGCCCTACCCTGCATTAGTATATGATGAAGCACTTCAGAAGCAACATAGATCAACTAAAACAGCAAGTACCCATAGTCAGAGACCAATAATAACATAATGTAGCTATCAACCAACAAAATGTCCAGAATGGGAGGGAATGTGACAAAGACAGCAAATTTTTATCAGATTGCACAGAAAGACAAAAGGGGAGCTGCTGGAAGAAGGAAAATCATTTTACACAGTCACCCTATGAGTTGGTGACTTGAGCAGGGCCATAGGATCAGGCTGGGACTTGAGTCTATATCTCCCGTCTCTTGTGTTCTTGCCATTATATCATAAGCCAAGATGCAAATGGCAATGAGAAAAGCTCATCCAGCACAGATGATAGGTTTGTGCATCTCAGGGGTGTGAGCAAGGACGAATAAGGTACTGAGGAACGGCCAATTTGGAAGGCTGAGTAGCCACAGTTTTCACGCTCAACAGGCTCTCCATACAGGAAACAGTAGAAGGCAGGGGTTAGCTTTAACGCCCCCTGCCCCTGGTCCCCAGATGCCCTACTCTGGCCTGCTCCCCTGCCCCAGGGTGGTGGTTAAGAGCACAGATGCTGGAGCCAGACGGCCTGGGTTCAAATCCTAGGTCTTTTTACTTACTAAGTGTGAACTCGGGCTATTCCTCAAACTCTCTGTGCCTCAGTTTCTTCATCTACAAAGTAGGAGTAGTAATAGCATCTCTTTGGCAGTGTCGCTGGGAGTATTAAATGAATTAACACATATTAAGAGCTTAGAATGCTATGTGGCACCGAGTAAGCCCTCTCTAAAGTTTAGCTATTATTATTATCATCTCTGCTCCTGCCTGAATCCAGACTTTGAGGCTTCCTGCTTTTCCCTGTGGCTTTTCAAATTCAAGACCTTCTCAGTCATTCTTTCTGCGGCATAAACTTTACACCCGCTTTATGTCAGGATAAAGTCAAATTCCTTGCCCAAGAGTTAGCTGCCCCATGATCTGACTAGGCTTACCCATCCTGCCTCACCCACTTCGTTCCTTGTTCCTGTCGTTCAACATATATGCCTTTGTGAGGGCTGTTCCCTCTGGGGCACCCTTACCCTCACTCCCCTTGGCCCTGTCTCCTGGCTAACTACTGTTCTTTCTTCATTCCTCAGCTCACACATCACATGCCTTAGGAAGCCATTCCAGACCTGACTACGTCTGGCCCCAAATGAATGCCCAGGCTTGTTAGATGTGCCCTGGATCAGATGTGTGCTCCCACAGGATTCCATTTTTCCTTCCATCCTGGCACTGATTATACTGCCTTGTGATGACCTATTTGCCTATTACCCCAAAAAGCCAATACACACCTTGGGACACAGACTGTGTCTCTGTCCACCCCCTTCCCCCACCAAGATATACCTTCTCTGTCCTCCATCCTGCCCTCTGCCCTGGAGGCTGACCTCAAAGGACTGCTTGTATTGGTGTCCTTGCCCTCTGGCTTCCGGTTGGTTTGGGCCAGTTGGGAGAGGCCCCAGCAGGAGACAGGAGGGCGGGAAGTGAGGTTCTGGTGTTTGTTCCTGGCTCCTTCCCTAGGAGATGGCCTCAGGCTGGCTGCTTCCCTCACTGAAGTTCACAGCCGCTCTTCTGGCCCTCTTCTTCCTCCGCAAACTATGTGGGGTGAAGAGTCAGCTTGTTTTATTTCCCACTGAGTGCAGAATGATACGTTTAGGAAATACAATTTAAATGAATTATTTAAAAGTGAATTATTAGAAAGATTAAAAAGTAATAACATAAAATATAAGACCAGATTTTTATGACTAGATTTAAAGTCATAAAGCTATATTCAAAAGAAATATAATCAGAAGAAACATAACAGAGGAAAAAAAGAAAAGAATTGCAAACAGTATACATACTGCTCATTGAAAGTCTGCATATAGGTGGTTAATATAAAGAATTGCTGCCCCACACATAAATTCTTGATGTTCTACAATGGTATCTAAACCCAAAATTAGGAAGTATGTAGTAATTGCTCATGTTAAATGCCTACACATAATTGGAAAGAGCAATGTATATGTCAATTTTAAGTTTTTAATGTGACAAATATCTTGCTTTTTGCTTGTTAATTTAATCTAGGTTGGATGAACAACATTGATACCAACAGGATATGATGTATATATAAACGGTTTCAATGTTTTTAAAAAATTACACTTTAGAGTAATTAGTCTCAAAAAGGTATGTTGACAGGAATAGAAGAAAAGATTTTAAGCAATCTCAGCAGGCTCAGACTATTTGTTTTTTACTTCAGTACAAAATGAGGCAAGTGATGCTACATTTCAAAAGTCATCTCCTTTCCTTTATCAATAGCCAACATGAACAGTTTATCCCATAGAGTTATAGTTCTGGATCTATTAATTTCCTACGCATGGAACTTCTTTTGATGAAAAATAGAACTGAAAATGTTCTATCAGATTTGTAAGGTATTTGGTGTTAACTTTTCACAGATATGCAATATCAGCATTTTCACCAACTTTGTGGATAATTGTTAAGTTTTGGAATATACTATTCCATTTGTAGAAACACCGTTCTTCCAAGCTTCTATTCCTTCCTTGCATGAAAGTATTAGGATCATTAGAAATACTCAAGATATCAAACAAAAAAGCAGGTCTGGCTGTCCAACCTGAAAAAGTTGGGATCAAACTAGTATCTTATTTTGCAGAAACAGAGTTTGATTCTGTAGTTCAAACATTCTTGACAGAAATTTTCCCTTAGATAACCATCATACTTCAGGGTATAATTACCATTGTTTATGATCAGCTTCCAGATTATCACAAAATAAAGAAAATGGTCTCAAATTGAACACATTCACTAGCCTTTAAGGAATGAACAATTTTTACTATGTCACCTAGCACAAGAAAATTTAGCTTACTTTGTATTAATTTATTTCTTGCAGGGTGGGGTGGTGGGGAGGAGAGTACGACTTTCTCAATGAAGGAAGTAGCATGTTGATTTACATTCTGACACATGCTTCCTAATCTGAATAAGTACCCCAGAATGTTTTCCTGTCATTGCAGCTGCATCAGCAGAACATATTCCTCCACAAAACCTAAACTTCAGACTACAATTTCTGATACTGATCACATACTTTGATGTTATGGTAATGTCAAAATGCAATCAAATTTTCTAAAAGTCTACTTTCAATTGCCATACATGTCTCTCATAGACTGGTAACAGTGTACAGACCTGCACAGGTCCCCAGATCACACTTGGGGTAACACGGATTCTCTCTTATTCCAACTCCCAAGTAATCACTCCCTCCCCTCAAGCCTAGGAGTGGAAACAGCTTGGTTGCGTTAGGTTACTGCCCTATTCCTCGTGAGTCCTCCACAAATACACCTTTACACATTATTATTTTGTTAATAGACCTCCTCCTTAAATTATCTGAATCTAAGAGTGCCATCTGTTTTCTCTTGGGAAATGTTTTCTGATACAACCTCCTAATGTAGCAGTCTGCCCAACACAGAGAAGATACGTGTTTCCTAAATGAATGACAAAATACTGCTTTGAAGAAATAAGATAGGATTTTGCAGGAGATTCAGAAAAGGAGAGGGGCAAAACCACACTATGAATGTGTGTCTCTTTCTGAGATGGTCATTATCCCCTCTAGATCTGGAGTCCTAGGCCAGAGCCACCACTAGCTCCTACACTGCCCTTGTGCGAAACAGGAAAAGCCACAGGCTCTGGAAGGAAGTGGGTCCCAAAACACAGGGTTTGAAGCGTTGAGTGTGGACTGGCTTTCAGCCCCCCAAACCAGGTACCCTGTTCTTGAACAAAACATATAATCTTAACACAGCTTGTCACTCCGTCTTAGAAATGTGACCGATTCTCTGAGGAAGCCTATTACAGCTCAGATTTTGTGGAAATGTGATATTTTTGTTTGCAGCGTGATCTTTTTCACACATTTCCTCCTTAGCTTCCTGAATGTAGGAGGAGAGCCCTGGATGGCAGAGCTCAAATAGGTGTATTATAATGCAATTGGGCCACAGAATCTCTGGGGGCAAATGCTTCTTGCAGTTCTGGATATAATTGCTTTGCTCCTGAGAGGGCTTTAAAACCCCAAACTGCATGGTTGGTGACTGAGAATAGCTGGGGGGCAGGGAGGTCGGGGTGCTGTTCTGAGCCTGCTCTTTCTGGCTAGAGCCTGGTACCACTCACACAGAGAGTGCACTGATCCCTGGTGTGGGCTGGGGGGCAGGGAAGGAATAGTTCAAGGAGCAGGGTGGGGATAACCGGACAACTTGTCTGTGTCTTGTGATTCAGACCTTCCTGTTGTAGAGAAGTGATTTTGTTTGACATGAATTCCCAGAATGCCTGACACACCCACATGCAAGCAGGCCCAAACCCATCCTGGAGCCTGTTGTGAATGAACCCGGGGTTTGTGCTGCTTCTGCCCTCAGCATCATTCCACACTCCCCGTTGAGCAGCCTTTCCCACGTGGAAGTGTCGCTGAGAGCTATGGGTATAGGAAAGTTCAGGTACTTTTACTAAATTGACTCTCTAAATGCAAATCAAAACTACAATGAGGTATCATCTCACACCGGTCAGAATGGGCATCATAGGAAAATCTACAAACAACAAAGGCTGGAGTGGGTGTGGAGAAAAGCGGACCCTCTTGCACTGTTGATGGGAATGTAAATTGATATAGCCACTATGGAGAACGGTATGGAGGTTCCTTAAAAAACTAAAAATAGAATTACCATATGACCCAGCAATCCCACTACTGGGCATATACCCAGAGAAAACCATAAGTCAAAAAGACACATGCAACTCAGTGTTCACTGCAGCACTATTTACAGTAGCCAGGTCATGGAAGCAACCTAAATGCCCATTGACAGACGAATGGATAAAGAAAATGTGGTACATATATACAATGGAATATTACTCAGCCATAAAAAGGAACGAAACTGGATCATTTGTAGAGATGTGGATACAGAGTGAAGTAAGTCAGAAAGAGAAAAACAAATATCGTATATTAACGCATATATGTGGGATCTAGAAAAATGGTACAGATGAACCGGTTTGCAAAGCAAGGCAGACATAGAGACACAGATGCAGAGAACAAACGTATGGACACCAAGCAGGGAAAGGGGTGGGGGGGGTATGAATTGGGAGGTTGGGATTGACATATATACACTAATATGTATAAAACAAATAACTAGTAAGAACCTGCTGTATTAAAGATAAAATAAAATAAAATTCAAAGAAAAATAAATAAATTGACTCTCTAATTCTCAAGCCCAAGAGGGAAAGTTGTTTTCAGGGGAACCAGTTCCCAGTCTTTGCTAGAAGCTTGACACACCTTAACTTCTTGTTTATTTCTTAATCTGCCAAACAGATGGGTCAGCTGTTGGTTTGGTGGTAATGACAGGGATATTTACTCTGTAATCAAGCCAAGAGAGGTGAGATGGGGAGGACCTGGGAAAGGTGAATCTAGAAACCTGGGGAAAGATACTGCTCTTCTTTTCCAGAACTGTAGTCAACATAGTGACACCCTTTCATGTGGCCACTAGAGTCATCACTAGAAAGTAGTACTGCATTTGGAAACTGAAGAAATCTCAGAGACCATTCATTATCTCTTTCTTTTAAAGAGTAGGACAATGAAACTCAATGAAATTTATAATCGCTGAAAATTACCTGGGAAATGATGAAACCAAGGTTAGAACCCAGGTCTTGTGGCTATTAGTTCAGTGTGATTTCTACTATGCTATGCCGCTTCTTAAAGTAGCTTTCTTATCACTCACTCATTTATTCATCAAATATTTACTGTGTATTACTATGTGCCTGACACTGTGGTATATATGCTGGGATAGATAAATGATACGTGCTTGGACTATAGCAATGAACAAGACAGACATTGTCCTCATGGACTTTAAGTGTAGTGAGAAGACATATTACATATTGTATAATTATTTATAATTATATAAATAAGCAATTACAAGGGTGATGAATGCCACAAAGAATTTGAAGGTACTATTAGAGCTCATAAAAGCAGGCCTTACCTAGCCCAGGTGACAGTGACGGAAGTTAGATCTGGGAAGGCTTCCCTGAGGAAGTGACATTTAAGCTGAGACTTGAAGGATTAGTAGAAGATAGTGAGGTAAAGGGTCTAGGAGATGGGAAGAGAAATCTGGACAGAGGGAAAGACATGTACAAAGGTCGTGACGCAGGACAGAGATGGTACTTTGAAATAACTGAAAACAGATTCATGGCCTAGTATATAAATGGTCAGAAGGAGAGGGCTGTAAAATGGTTTGGGAAGGTAGGCAGACTGCAAGCCATGGTCAGGATTCTAGACTTCATCCTAAGAGTAACAGGAAACCAGTGAAGGGTTTTAAACCTAGAGGAGTTATGATCAGATTTTTAAAAGATCACTGAGAAGACTGCACTTGTGGGGAGCAAAAGTGGATGCAGGGAATTACTTAGGAGGCTATTGCAACAGCTCAGGTGAGAGAAGATGGTGACTTGGGCCAGGGCAGGGGTAGTAGATGTGGAGAGAAGTGAAGAAGACATTCAAAAATAATGAGGAGGTATGCCCACAGAACTTGGTACTAAACGGATGTGAAAAATGAGGGAAGAGGGGAGGTATCAAGAGTAGCTCGCAGGTTTTAGCATGGAATGGGGAAATGGTGGGAATTCCCTGGCAATCCAGTGGTTAAGACTCCACACTCCCAATGCAGGGGGCACAGGTTCAATCCCTGGTTGGGGAACTAAGATCCTGCATGCCACCCAGTGTGGCCAAAAAAAAAAAGAAGAAGAAGAAATGGGGAAATGATGGTGTATTCGTGGAACTAGGGAATGCTGCAGGAGGAGCATCCTCCAGGGAAAGACCAAGAGTTTGGATGTGTTAAGTTTGAGGGGCCTGGGAGACAAAAGGAGAAGATACTGAGAGGGCAATCAAATATATAGGACTGCAGTGCAGACAAGAGGTCTGCCTTGGAAATAGAAATTTGGGGATAATGTCATAGAGACTGTAATTGAAGCCATGGAGGAGATCACTTAGGAAGAGAGAAGAGGACAAGAAGAAAAGAGACAAATAAAGGAAATAACCAAAGGGTCTATTCCATTGCAAGAAATAATGTACCTCTAAGAACATGTAACACCTTTGTTTTTAAGATCATTGCTGATTATTAAGCTATTGTTTCTCTGTTTCAAACCCACCCTTCTATACTCTGCTTGGGGTATTGGGGCTACAGACTATATTCCTCTTCTGCGTACTGGGTGGTAGGAGTTGCTTGAAGGCATCTGAAAGGTTGGAGAAGGGAGAAGGGATCTGTGCTTTCCTTGTTATTGCTTCCTGTTTCTGTCAGCATCCCCCCAGCAGCAGTCTTTCATCCTGGTGGTGGCAGTTGTCTTAAGGAGAAGCAAGCAATTCCATACGCAGTATTTATACGCTCTGAGACCCAGTCTTACACAACCCCTCAGAGACATCAGCCTTGCTGCCACGAAATCCCAATATCTTCACTACTGTGCTTACTTGAAGATCATTTTCCCTGAGTCTGGCCTTCTCATCATGTTACTCACATGTTACCATCCAAGAATATGTTAGAAACTTCGTCAAGCACCTACAACCTAGCTGCAAGGGAGTCTGGAGCTGTGAGTTCTGACTCCTTCATTGAGGTGGTGGAATTCATAAAGTGGGAACTGAGAACTGCAAAAACATGGCTTCTAGCAGCCTAAGGCTGCATGCCTGGGACAACCCAGCCGCCTCCCGAGTGCCTGTCTGGAAAAGCTCAGGGCTGTCAAAGGAATTTACGGTCTGTTCTAACCAATACCTGAGGAAAGGCATCTGATCTCCCTTTCTTAGAGCATTTATCAGAAAGGACTTGCAATTATGAATCCTTTTTCTGTCCCCTCCAGATGTTTATGTATCTCCTACAAGTCAGGAGTTTCTTTTTCAAGAACCTGAAAACAATTTCTCTAAAATGTTATCATCAAGAGGGATAGGGCCTCTGTCTCCCAGTCTGTGTGGGAGGAGAGAATCCTAACTTCCGTAATTGCCAGCTATCAGACACAGCTGGGCTAATCACATGTACACCTGGCAACCCTTTGTAACTTTCTACTTGAGTTACCTCTTTCTCCCCCTCCCTGCTCCTTCCTTCTCCTTTTAAAATGCACTGTCACCTCTGTACAAATCAGAGCACAGTATTTCCTGTGCTGTCAGTAGTTACTGAATAAACTCTGTTTAGATCACTTTTACTCATGTCCAGCTGTATTTATCTTTGACAGAACCTTCCCAAATATAAAAAGATGATTTAAAGCATGACTGGAAGCCATGGATATGGCAAATATCACAGGGGTTTAGTTGTTCTTTATTTTTTTAAATTACTTGCCTCTTGCCGGGAAGGAGGTAAGGAAACATACTAAAAGACATTATCCAATAAGAGGGATAAGATAAGGCTAAAAAGGAAAAATTTAAAGTCCTGAGAGAAAGGAATTGTTTTGGTTAGGGTACAGGCTAAGCTGGTATAAATAGAGACCCCAAAATATAATGTTTAAACTAGAAAGAAGTTTGTCTCTTACATAACAATCAGGAGATAGCTTCAAAAGCTGGAAGGGTGGCTCCTCCATCATTAACATGTGGTTTCTGTCACTGAGTCCAGATTGGCTGTTCTGGTCTTAGCATCCCCTCCAGAGGAAAGTGGGGAGTCAGGGTGGGGGAGTAGTAGAGTGTCTGACCCATCCTTTTAAGGGCAAAACTTGGAAGTAGTGTACATCCTTCCAGCCACACGCCATGGTCCATAACTAGGCTATTTGGCCACAGTTATTTGTGAAGAAAGTTGAAAAAGACATCTCTGGTTAGGTAGCCCTATGTCCAATTTAAATTCTTATTTTGAAAGAGGAGAATGGGGGGGGCGTTGGGGTGGGGCAGACATGGACAAGTATTGTCTGTCACAGAGAGAACACAAATATCCAAAGTTAAGAAATCTGTGACTGAGCTATGCCCACCAGAGCAACAGTCAGCTCTACCCACCACCAGTCCCTCCCATCAAACCTCTTAGATAGCCTCATCCACCAGAGGGCAGAGAGCAGAAGCAAGAAGAACTACAATCCTGCAGCCTGTGGAACAAAAACCACATTCACAGAAATATAGACAAGATGAAAAGGCAGAGGGCTATGTACCAGTTGAAGGAACAAGATAAAACCCCAGAAAAGCAACTAAATGAAGTGGCGATAGGCAACCTCCCAGAAAAAGAATTCAGAATAATGGTAGTGAAGATGATCCAGGACCTCGGAAACACAATGGAGGCAAAGATCGAGAAGATGTGAGAAATGGTTAACAAGAACAAACAAACACAGATGAACAACACAATAACTGAAACGAAAAATACACTAGAAGGAATCAATGGCAGAATAACTGAGGCAGAAGAACGGATAAGTGACCAGGAGGACAGAATGGTGAAATTCACTGCTGCACAACAGAATAAAGAAAAAAAAGGATGAAAAGTAATGAAGACAGGCTAAGAGACCTCTGGGACAACATTAATGCAATAACATTCGCATTATAGGGGTCCCAGGAGGAGAAGAGAGAGAGAAAGGACCCAAGAAAATATCTGAAGAGATTATAGTCAAAAACTTCCCTAACCTGGGAAAGGAAAAAGCCACCCAAGTCCAGGAAGCACAGAGAGTGCCATACAGGATAAACCCAAGGAGAAACATGACAAAACACGTAGTAATCAAATTGGCAAAAATTAAAGACAAAGAAAAATTATTGAAAGCAGCAAGGGAAAAACGACAAATAACATACAAGGGAACTCCCATAAGGTTAACAGCTGATTTCTCAGCAGAAACTCTACAAGCCAGAAGGGAGTGGCATGATATACTTAAAGTGATGAAAGGGAAGAATGTACAACCAAGATTACTCTACCTGGCAAGGATCTCATTCAGATTCGATGGAGAAATCAAAAGCTTTACAGACAAGCAAAAGCTAAGAGAATTCACCACCACGAAACCAGCTCTACAACAAATGCTAAAGGCACTTCTCTAAGTGGGAAACACAAGAGAAGAAAAGGACCTACAAAAACAAACCCAAAACAATTAAGAAAATGGTCGTAGGAACATACATATTGATAATTACCTTAAATGTGAATGGATTAAATGCTCCAAACAAAGGACACAGGCTTGCTGAATGGATACAAAAACAATACCCATATATATGCTGTCTACAAGAGACCCACTTCAGACCTAGGGACACGTACAGACTGAAAGTGAGGGGATGGAAAAAGATATTCTATGCAAATGGAAATCAAAAGAAAGCTGGAGTAGCTATGCTCATATCAGATAAAATAGACTTTAAAGTAAAGAACGTTACAAGAGACAAGAAAGGACACTACATAATGATCAAGAGATCAATCCAAGAAGAAGATATAACAATTATAAATATATATGCATCCAACATAGGAGCACCTCAATACATAAGACAACTGCTAACAGCTCTAAAAGAGGAAATCGACAGTAACACAATAATAGTGGGGGACTATAACACCTCACTTACACCAATGGACAGGTCATCCAAAATGAAAATAAATAAGGAAACAGAAGCTTTAAATGACACAATAGACCAGATAGATTTAATTGATATTTATAGGACATTCCATCCAAAACCAGCAGATTACACTTCCTTCTCAAGTGCGCATGGAACATTCTCCAGGATAGATCACATCTTGGGTCATAACTCAAGCCGCAGTAAATTTAAGAAAACTGAAATAATATCAAGCATCTTTTCTGACCACAATGCTATGAGATTAGAAATGGATTACAGGGAAAAAACCGTAAAAAACACAAACACATGGAGGCTAAACAATACGTTACTAAATAACCAAGAGATCACTGAAGAAATCAAAGAGGAAATCAAAAATTACCTAGAGACAAATGACAATGAAAACACGACGATCCAAAACCTATGGGACGCAGCAAAAGCTGTTCTAAGAGTGAAGTTTATAGCTATACCAGCCTACCTTAAGAAACAAGAAAAATCTCAAGTAAACAATCTAACCTTACACCTAAAGGAACTAGAGAAAGAAGAACAAACAAAACCCAAATTTAGCAGAAGGAAAGAAATCATAAAGATCAGAGCAGAAATAAATGAAATAGAAACAAAGAAAACAACAGCAAAGATCAATAAAACTAAAAGCTTGTTCTTTGAGAAGATAAACAAAATTGATAAACCATTAGCCAGACTCATCAAGAAGAGGAGGGAGAGGACTCAAATCAATAAACTTAGAAATGGGCTTCCATGGTGGCGCAGTGGTTGAGAGTCTGCCTGCCGATGCATGGGACATGGGTTTGTGCCCCGGTCCGGGAAGATCCAACAGGCCATGGAGCGGCTAGGCCCGTGAGCCATGGCCGCTGAGCCTGTGCATCCGGAGCCTGTGCTCTGCAACGGGAGAAGCCACAACAGTGAGAGGACCGCGTACCGCAAAAAAAAAATAAAAAATAAAAAATAAACTTAGAAATGAAAAAGGAGAAGTTACAACAGACACCGCAGAAATACAAAGCATCCTAAGAGACTACTACAAGCAACTCTATGCCAATAAAATGGGCGACCTGGAAGAAATGGACAAATCCTTAGAAAGGTATAACCTTCCAAGACTGAACCAGGAAGAAACAGAAAATATGAATAGACCAACCACAAGTAGTGAAATTGAAACTGTGATTAAAAATCTTCCAACAAACAAAAGTCCAGGACCAGACGGCTTCACAGGTGAAGTCTATCAAACATTTAAAGAAGAGCTAACATGCATCTTTCTCAAGCTCTTCCAAAAAATTGCAGAATAAGGAACACTCCCAAACTCATTCTATGAGGTCAGCATCACCCTGATACCAAAACCAGACAAAGATACTACAAAAAAAGAAAATTACAGACCAATAACACTGATGAATATAGATGCAAAAATCCTCAACAAAATACTAGCAAACAGAATCCAACAACACATTAAAAGGATCATACACCATGATCAAGTGGGATTTATTCCAGGGATGCAAGGATTCTTCAATATATGCAAATCAATCAATGTGATACACCACATTAACAAATTGAAGAATAAAAACCATATAATCATCTCAATAGATGCAGAAAAAGCTTTTGACAATATTCAACACCCAATTTGATAAAAGCTCTCCAGAAAGTGGGCATAGAGAGAACCTACCTCAACATAATAAAGGCCATATATGGCAAACGCACAGCAAACATCATTCTCAATATGAAAAACTGAAAGCATTTCCTCTAAGATCAGGAATGAGACAAGGATGTCCACTCTCACCACTATTATTCAACATAGTTTTGGAAGTCCTAGCCACAGCAATCAGAGAAGAAAAAGAAATAAAAGGAATACAAATTGGAAAAGAAGAAGTAAATCTGTCACTCTTTGCAGATGACATGATACTATACATAGAGAATCCTAAAAATGCCACCAGAAAACTACTAGAGCTAATCAATGAATTTGGTAAAGTTGCAGGATACAAAATAATGCACAGAAATCTCTTGCATTCCTATACACTAATGATGAAAAATCTAAAATAGAAATTATGGAAACACTCCTGTTTACCATTGCAACAAAAAGAATAAAATACCTAGGAATAAACCTACTTAGGGAAACAAAAGACCTGTATGCAGAAAACTATAAGATACTGATGAAAGAAATTAAAGATGATACCAACAGATGGAGAGATATACCATGTTCTTGGATTGGAAGAATCAATATTGTGAAAATGACTATACTACCCAAAGCAATCTACAGATTCAATGCAATCCCTATCAAATTACCAATGGCATTTTTTACGGAACTAGAACAAATCATCTTAAAATTTGTATGGAGACACAGAAGAACCCCGAATAGCCAAAGCTGTCTTGAGGGAAAAATACGGAGCTGGAGGAATCAGACTCCCTGACTTCAGACTATACTACAAAGCTACAGTAATCAAGACAATATGGTACTGGCACAAAAACAGAAACATAGATCAATGGAACAAGATAGAAAGCCCAGAAATAAACGCACCCACCTATGGTCAACTAATCTATGACAAAGGAGGCAAAGATATACAATGGAGAAAAGACAGTCTCTTCAATAAGTGGTGCTGGGAAAACTGGACAGCTACATGTAAAAGAATGAAATTAGAACAGTCCCTAACACCATACACAAAAATAAACTCAAAATGGATTCGAGACCTAAATGTAAGACCGGACACTATAAAACTCTTAGAGGAAAACATAGGAAGAACACTCTTTGACATAAATCACAGCAAGATCTTTTATGATCCACCTCCTAGAGTAATGGAAATAAAAACAAAAATAAACAAATTGGACCTAATGAAACTTCAAAGCCTTTGCACAACAAAGGAAACCATAAACACGACGAAAAGACGGCCCTCAAAATGGGAGAAAATATTTGCAAACGAATCAATGGACAAAGGAGTAATCTCCAACATATATAAACAGCTCATGCAGCTCCATATTAAAGAAACAAACAACCCAATCCAAAAATGGGCAGAAGACCTAAATAGACATTTCTCCAAAGAAGACATACAGATGGCCAAGAAGCACATGAAAAGCTGCTCAACATCACTAATTATTAGAGAAATGCAAATCAAAACCAAAGTGAGGTATCACCTCACACCAGTTCGAATGGGCATCATCAGAAAATCTACAAACAATAAATGCTGGAGAGGGTGTGGAGAAAAGGGAACCCCTTGTACTGTTGGTGGGAATGTAACTTGATACAGCCACTATTCAGAACAGTATGGAGGTTCCTTAAAAAACTAATAATAGAATTACCATATGATCCAGCAATCTGACTACTGGGCATATAACCAGAGAAAACCATAATTCAAAAAGACACATGCACCCCAATGTTCATTGCAGCACTATTTACAATAGCCAGGTCATGGAAGCAGCCTAAATGCCCATCGACAGACAAATGGATAAAGAAGATGTGGTACATATGTACAATGGAATATTACTCAGCCATGAAAAGGAATGAAGTTGAGTCATTTGTTGAGACGTGGATGGATCTAGAGACTGTCATACAGAGTGAAGTAAGTCAGAAAGAGAAAAACAAATACCGTAGATTAATGCATGTATATGGAACCTAGAAAAATGGTACAGATGAACCGGTTTGCAGGGCAGAAGTTGAGACAGAGATGTAGAGAACAAACGTATGGACACCAAGCGGGGAAAACCGCGGTGGGGTGGGGATGGTGGTGTCCTGAATTGGGTGATTGGGATTGACATGTATACACTGATGTGTATATAATTGATGACTAATAAGAACCTGCAGTATAAACAAACAAACAAACAACTAATACTAAACTTTGGGTTATTTGTATGTAAATATGTTAATATAAATGTTACAAACATTACATGAAATTTCTAAAAATCTTATATGTTCTGGTATAATGTCATAAGTCATAATTCTAGTTATTACTTTAAAATGTATATCTCAGAAATAACTAAAAAAAAAAGAAATCTGTGATCATATGCAACCTTCTATCATGGGGGGCACGTTCTGTCATGCACAGTGTACTCAGCCCATGACCAATAGCGAACGGGGAGTTGGTGAATGAATACACCAGCGTCTTCCCTCATGGTCGGGATAACTTGGAGGCATATTCTGTAATGTTCTCAGAGTTCCCTGGAGGGGAATGAGCTATAGTTGCCTATGTGCCACTTTTCAAGAGAATTGACCACTGTTAACATTTTGGTATATCCTTCCAGATATATAGACACAACTTGATTTTAATGGCTGCACGTTATTCCATTGTGAGGACAGACAAAAACTTACATTGGTACATCCAATTCTAAGCACTGGGTCCCTCCTTATATTTTACTATTATAAAAAGAGCTGGAATAAATATTTTAATGAAAATTTTTTTATTTCATCAATAAGTAGCTCCAAAAGGTAACTCTCATTTGAAAAATAAAATAGCAATAACAATACTATTGCCACACCAAAAAAATTAAACAATAATTCCATAATATCAGCAAATATTTAATGTTCAGATTTCTCCAATTGGCCCATAAATGTTTGATGCGTTTGGTAACATTCCCTTTGGTAACTAAATCTTGACGTACGTGCTCAAGGATAAATGCTTCAGGATAAATGCTTACATTTGAAAAATTACTGGGTCGAAGGTATATTATGCCTAGCTCTAGAAAGATGTTCTCACTCATTAGCCTTAAACATTCCAAAAGAACATTTTGTAAGAATGTGACAGAATTCCCAAGTGGATGGGATAAGGAGGGAATCTTTTTATTTGAATCTTTCATATGCTGATAACGGAGGGGAGATAATGCTCTGAAAGGTTTCTAGGGATTTACTGTAATGAACCTCAGGCTGATTTCCCTCCTGTCTCCTTTCGTCCGCATCAGGGGTCGGGAGTTCCTCCCATTGTATTAAGTAGCCTCTCTGGAGGAGCATGTGCCCCTACTCAATAGACCAGGTGGTCTTCCTGAAGGAGCTGGCAGCCCTCACTCAGCAATCAAGAATCTGTCTGTAGAACCTGTTATCTTCCTAACAGGACGATCTATATCTCACTCCAGTGAAGTTTCTGTGCTGCCCTGCCTTCTCAATGCTAAGTTATTTGCTATTTCATATTTATCTAAATTTACATTTTTATTTATAATTTATATAGAAGCAGGATTATCGTGGAAACGGCTAGACCGACCTGGTTCAAATTCTGACTTGGTCAGTTACTTGCTGCATGATCTTGGGCAAATTACTTCCCTTTTCCGAAATTCAGTTGTTTGGGAGTATAATGATAGTTTCCTCAGGTTGCTACAATGATGGAGTAACTTGGCTACTTCAATAGATACTTGTTGAATGAGTGAATATTTGCTTACTAGAGTCTTAGGGTTTTTTGTTTTTGTTTTTTGAGCTAGAAGAAATCTTAGTGCACACTGTCTTTATGTTAGAAATAAGAAAACTAAGTTCAGAGAAAATGTGAAATTTGGTCTTCATTTAACATTTATTAAACACTGAGTCTGTCAGGCACTGAAGATATGGTAATTAGCAACAGATGGTTGCTGCTTTCAAGGAGTAAGGAAGGACAGACATGTTTTAAAAAGTGCTGGACTGAGCTAATATGCGGTATTATAGAATAACCTAGCGCTGTGCTGTCCAATATGGTAGCCACTAGCCATGTGTGGCTATTTAAATTTAAATTAATTACAATTAAATAAAAGTAACTTTCAGTTCTTCAGTCACATTAATCACTTTTCAAGTGCCCAATGGCCATATATGGCTAGCGGACAGTGCAAATACAGAACACTTCCATCACTACAGAAAGTTCTACAGGATAGTGGTGCTTTCGACTTTCTCCCCAGAATAATATTCATATGCATATCTACTTCAAATTCACACAATTTCAGCGTGTTTGCACCTTGGTGAAAGCCCCTTACAATACAGGCAAGAGGTGGGCATCGATAACTAAAAGTAAAATCAAAGATAGGAGTTTTATTATAAGCCAGAGCCCAAACTTGTGAAAATTTCAGCTTAGAACAGTTTCTGGCTGAGTTGGCTGCAACAGAATAATGAGTCACTTGTTCATTTCAACAGGGATGGGCCCCGTTTCCTGTGCCTCGTGAGGAGCCCTGTGGTTTGGGCATACTGTGGTTTGGGCATATGCGGCCACATAATGATGTGTGCGCTCTTCGGACAGGGAGAGAGGGAGAGAGGTCCTCGCAGCTTCCCTGAGATTTCACTGAAACTAGATCACTTCTCTCACAATTTACTTGCAGTCTCTTTAATTGAAGACGTTACATGGCTTTCACTTCCAGTAGGCTATGTTCACTCTGTGATCACTCATTGGGTGCTTTCTATGTCCCAAGGATTGGGCTAAGTGCTACAGATATGAGGACGATTAAGACAAGAAGTTTATAATCTAGTAGAGGAGACAAACCTAAAACCAGCAAGTCATAACCAAGGCAAAACCGATGAAATAAGTGCCGGAACAGGCAAGGTACTGGGAAATTGGAGAAAAGGAGAGATTAAATTCATTTTAGAGGACTAGGGAAGGCTTGAAAAAGGAAAAAGGCATTTGAGAGTATTCCTACGGGATATGTTGAAACAGAGTAGCATGGAATATGCATGGAATATGCTGTCAGTGGGAATTATTCCGCATTCAAGTTCTTGAAGTTTGCAATTCTGTACACGTTGTGATTTCTCCCACTCTTCTTTCATACTGAACTTGCTCTGTCTCCCTGGAGACTTCCAGACTCTCAGGCCCAGCTTCTTCTCATGGTCCTTCATGTGCATCCAGGTGGGACTCCATGGTCAGAGTTTTCAACCCATTTTTGTCAGCGCTCCGTTGTCCTCTGGCTTCTGTATTTATCTGTCTTGCCCATCCCTGAATGTGCCTTGCTATATTCAAGGTCATTTATTCAGCATGAGGTCTCTCAACAACCCTCCACTCTAACTCAACATTTCTTTGTGTGTTCCCCAGTTCTCTCCCCCACCCCCATCCTCCTTGGAGGGGGAATTCCTCTCTATGTGTAGCTCCTTATCCCATCCTTTCCCTTCTCTTCCAGAACCTAGTTCTATGCCTTATCTCCCCTCTTGTGTCTTCAGTTTTCATTGCCTGTAAATGGCTCTCTCCTTAGGGGCAGATCCAGGTTTTGTAGGGCCTGAAGCTTATTCAATCTGGAGAGCTCTCTTCAAGAAAAAGAATACAAAATTACAAATACCCACTTAAAACCAAAAGCTAATATTTATACAGAAGGGGGCCTTTGCCTGTGTAAGGGGCCCTAAATCTTAAGTGACATAGTATATCCACCTCTGTCCATACTATAATAAAAACAATACAAAACCCCAAAGCTTCCCTTTGCTATGCTACTACATGACTGTTCATTTTTCTTTCTCATCACTCTGAAACCTTTCAAGGTAGTAGTCTACATACACTGTCTCCACTTCCTCCCCATGCCCATCATTCTATTGTTTTCTCTAAAACACCATTGACCTCCTAATCCCTAAAGCCCATGGCTTTCTCTTGGTCCTGATCTTTCTTGCCCTTTCCACAAATAATTTGACACACGGGTCATCCTCTGACTTTCGACTTTGACTATCATCCCGTTTGGCTGATCCACAAGTATATGTCCCTTGCTCTGACTTCCCTTATAAACTCCAGACCTATAATACAATTCTCTGTGTGAGGTCCCATCAGCACCTCAAATTCATCTTTGTCTGGCTGTGTCAATACTATCACTCCTTCCCAGCCACCTGCCGTAGAAATTTCAAATTGTTACTTTAAACAAAGCAACACTTCTCTCCCTTCCTCTATCCCTGAATCAGCTCTAAGATCTAGCAGTTCTACTCTAGAAATATCCCTAGAATCAGTGTAGTCTTTCCATGCCCACTGCCATTTCTATTTCAGTGTTTCTCACTATTGACTTGGACCAATCCAAAAGACTCTATTGCTTGGAGCTGGAGAATGTCTGAGTTGGATGTGACTTGCCCCATGAAATTAATGGCACGCCAGATCTAGAATCTGGGTTTCCTGCCTCTTCTTCGTTGGCTACTTGACAGTTTTAAACCCATTGTAATCTATTTTGTGCACAAATGCCAGATTAATCTTCTTAAAAGTGGTGACTCTCACCAAATGAAACTGTAGTAGTCCCAGGTATTTCAGGGTTCCAAAATCCAGGCTCAAATAAAATCTCAACTATATCTTCTTTTTGGCACCTTGCTGTACTATATAATCAGCTGGGCTCTTGGATGTTCTCTGAACATGGCCATACTTTAATGCAAATAATTTCTGGAATTAATTTCGTCCTCCTCTTATATGTCATAGTTCAGTAGTTTGAACCTCTTATCAAATGTGATCTGATGTTGTCTTTATTTATGAGTCTGTAGTAGACATTATGGTTGACTCCCCAATATCCATTCCACCCCAGATGACTGGAAGTCCAATGAATGATCCCATCCATTTACCTGTGATTGGTTTAGGGGTAGGCTTGTGACACATTTCTGGCCAACGACACAGAAGAGAAGTCAGCTGGGTATATTCTTGGAAAATCCCCATGTCTTGGAAGGAGACATGGAAGAAACAGTCCTTTCCGATTCTGGATATTGTTATGTCTGGATGTGACCTGCAAGAACAGCTCCAGCCACCTTGCTCTCATCTTGACAAAGGAAATAGAGAGTCTGCGCTCTTGATATTATCAAAGCTTTAATCAACCAATCCTAGTGCCTGCCCTGATTCTGGACTTCCTATTATGTGAAGTAATATATTTCCTTATTGTCCAAGCCACTTTAAGTCACATTTTTCTGTTATTTGCACCAGGAAACAATGTTTTGTTTCTGATGCTAGATTTTAAGCTTCCTGAATTCAGGGACTGTATCTATTTACATTTCTAGCTCTCTTAGGGCTTGGAACACAGCAGATACTCAAAAAATGGGATTGTGAAATTAATATATATATATTTCTGAGATATAACTAGTAAAAGTGTTTGCAATTTATAAAGCTCTATTTTCTCATAGCAATTTAGAGATAACAAAATAAAGTTTAGATAGATTAAATAACTTATTCAGGGAATTTTACTTCTCAAAGTCATACCAAGTTCTGAACAATTTGTTCTCTTTTTCTCAAGTCCTTGTCTGTGACTGCCATGCCTGTTAGGGTCCCAAGAGTACTGGGGACTGAAGGAAAAAAAAGCAGCAAGCCATACTTGTGCTTAACCCAGCAATAATGCCAATACAGTATCCTAGTTATTTCTGGCTCAGAGCTCAGGACTGGAACCCCTTCTTCTCCCAGTCCCAGTTCATAGTGGTACCTCTAGTGCCAGGGTCAGGAATCCCCACAAATATAACACTTTACCTGCAGAGGTATTTTCCTGGGAAGATGGATCATAGCTTTTATTAGATTCTCAGAGGGGTCTGTGACCCCTTGAAAGGCAATATAACATGATACGATATCTCAGAAGTAAATGAAAATAAAAACTTTTAAAATGTTCCCCATTCAGTGGACTTACTACCTCCCAGTGTTGTTCTGAATTTTGTTATCTAAAGGACCAGTAGACAAGGGACCATTTGTAGATCATGAAGTAGGATACATTTAGGAACCAGAGAAGGCTAGGTACCTCCAGTCAAGACCAGTGCAAAAGGAAAATGCAGAGCCCCTTGTTGGAAAATTATTAGCAGAGCATTAAACCAAGCACAAGGCCCTTCTAAGCCAGGACCCCTATGCAACTACAGGTTGCACACCCACGAAACTGGTCCTGCCCTTAGGACATACCACTAAACACACTATTAATTACCTGCCCAATTATGTTATATTCCTTTGGACTGCCACGCAGTCCTCCATCCATTTTGGGGGCATCTAGAATATGCCAGGGATTGTGTTAAGTGCTGTGGATTCCAGATAGGAGCATACATTCATAACATTGGGTGTCTATTACATAAAAGGCCTTGTTCTAGGTTCTGGGACTATGGCTCTGCATAAGACATTCATGTTGGGCAGAAACAATAAATAAACAGGAAAAATATCAGATAGTGACAGGTGATGAGAAAGAAATTAACATAGGATGATGTGATACAGGGTGACTAGGTGGCTATTTTATTTATTTTTTAAACATCTTTATTGGAGTATAATTGCTTTACAGTGGTGTGTTAGTTTCTGCTTTATAACAAAGTGAATCAGCTATACATATACATATATGCCCATATCTCCTCCCTCTTGCCTCTTCCTCCCACCCTCCCTATCCCCACCCCCCTAGGTGGTCACAGAGCACCAAGCTGATCTCCCTGTGCTATGTGGCTTCTTCCCACTAGCTATCTATTTTACATTTGGTAGTGTATATATGTCCATGCCCAGGTGGCTGTTTTAGATTAGGTGGTCAGGGAGGCCCTTTCTGAGATGACATTTGAACTAAGACTTTACTGAAAATAGGCCAGCCCTGCCTCCATGGGAGGTGGAGAGAGTTATCTTAAGCTTGGGCAATGACAAAAGCTCAAGGCTGGAAAGAGGGAGAGAAAATGAATGCCAGAGTGAACAGAGGTAGTGGGTAAGGGGAAGGATGAAATTGCGAGAGGTGGGAGGGAGCAGCCGGCAGAGACCAAATTATCATTTTTTGGTAAAAGGATTGAGAGCAAAGGAGTGAGCAGAGTCCGGCGAGAAGGTCCTGGCAGGAACTCAGGCTAAAGTGGTGGCTAGGTGACTAGGATGAGAATAGCGGAGATGAAGCTAGGTGGGCCGATACGGGTCCCGAATGCTCCTCACAGCCTGCAGTCTCCCACCAGGGAGGGCCCGGGGCTGGGTCAGGTGAGTGGGTGGCCCGCTCGTAGCCTCGCGGAGCACCGCCCCCAGGGGCCGGCGCGCGTCCGCTGCCCCGCCGACGTGGCCGGCGCAGTAGGCCGCGCACGTGTCTGCTCCAGAGCTGGGGAACAGGGGAGCGCGGGGGTCTCAGGTTCCTGGTGATCAGAGGCCGGGGCGCCAGCTGGCCTGAGCCTGGCGTCCGCGGGCGCGAGCAGAGCAGTTGGGCCGGGCGGAAGGGGGCTGGGTCACGGCAAGGAGGGGGCGGCCTGGCGGGCGCGCGCGCTAGCCGCGTGCACGCGCCGGGGCGGGGAGGGATGGGGGCGGGGTGGGGGCAGCCGTTTCCCAGGCGGTAGTGGGGGCAGCCCTTTCCCAAGGCGGTAGCGGGGGTGGTGTCGCTGTTGCCCTTTTAAGCCGCGGGGCAGCCGCCTCCTGCCGGTGGAGTCAGTTACAAAGGGAGCAGCCGCCCAGGCCGCTACACAGCCCCTCGCCATTTTCCAGCCCCGACCGACGCGGGCCGGGGCGGCGGGGAGAGGCGGAGCCGCGAGAGCGCGGCCCGGGCCGGCCCCGCGGGGCGGTCGCGGCCGTGACGGCGGCTCCGGGCCCGGCTCCCCTTCCGCACCCCTCCCGCCGGAGATGAGGGGAAGATGTCCGTGTCAGGGCTCAAGGCCGAGCTGAAGTTCCTGGCGTCCATCTTCGACAAGAACCACGAGAGATTCCGCATCGTCAGTTGGAAGCTGGACGAGCTGCATTGCCAGTTCCTGGTGCCGCCACCGGCGCCGCCGGGCAGCCCTCACTCCCCGCCGCCGCCGCTCACACTCCACTGCAATATCACGGTGAGGCGCCCGGCCGCAGCCCTGTAGGGCCGGGCCGGGGAGGAAAGGGGCGCCCAGAGTCCCTGGACAAAGGGGAGCCTGCCCCGGAGAGGCCCCTCGGACCCCCGGGCGGGGCGGGCCCGCCCCTTTCCCCGGAGAAGGGCCCGGCCCAGCCCCGCCGGGACTGCGCGCGGCTCGGGTGGGAGGAGGCGGTCTGCTCGTTTCTCCGGCTCTTCTCGCCGGCCTGGGTTTGGGACTCCTGGTCCCTCTCGGCCCCCGTCGCCGCGCCCTGAGGTGGGAGACCGCTGCCGGCCGAGCCCTCGCTGGGTCGCCATGGCCGCCTACAGCCAGGGGCCTGCCTCCGGGGCCGCGGTGCGGCGGGTCGGCTGTTGTTTGAGCTCCGGCGGGGCAGGCGAAGGGCCCTCAAGTTTGAGCGCGTCCTTCTCGAGTCAGATTTCCCTGGTTCCGCGTATTCCCCCAATTATATTTTAAGTTTGTGCTTAAGGAAAAGCTAACATTGAAAACTGACGCATTTGAGGAAAAAAAGTTTAGAATGCAGCCTCTGGCACTGTTTGAATTATCCCCTTCCTGCTGGCCTGGCTCCGCGCTAACGCGTTTCCGAAGGCGCATTGGACCTTGGATGCGGCAGGTGTTCTGGGAGTATGTTTGTGCAGCCCCTCCTGTGGGTAAGACGTTCAGATTAGGAGCTGGCGAAAGGCGATACGTGCCCAAGTCTGCTGCCCAGTAGGATTGTTTTATGTCCCAAAGCCGAGAAGACCCGTTAAAGCTCACTCTTTAACTTCATCTGAAAGCTCGTCAGAAACGCGTAAAAAAAAAAAAAAGTTAAATAAGTTTCTTCATAAAAGTGTATGATGAGGCTGTTCGTTGTGAAATTGACTTAGGGTATTGGTCCAAACTGCGGAATATGCCTCTTATAACAGGAGTTAAGGTTTCACGTTCCTCTGTAAATATGGCTAAAACCGAGTCTGGCGTCATTAAACTCCCTTTTGTTAAGTTAGTAGGTACTTAAGTGCCTACCCTGCAGCGTACCTGGCGCTCCGGAGTCTGTAAAAGCCTTGAAGTTATGATAATTAACATTAAAGTAGTTTTCAGAGTACTGGGGAGCAGGTGTATATTTCAGAAAAAAAAAGTTCAGTAAAGAGCTGTACTCAGGTGTTCTTTTCTAGGCGCTGGTTTTGCACAACTGGGTAGCGCAGTCCCTGCTTTCAGAACTTAGTCTTCTTGGGGGAAGAGTTTTACACAACAAAGTGTGACCAGGTTCTATGGTATCATCATGAAAGCCAAAGAGAGCAATTAACTTGGACTTTGGTGGTGGTGGTGTCGCTTCAGAGAAAGCCTTGAGGAGAGGCTGATTGTGGAGTTGGGCTTTCACAGGTGAGTAGAATTTTGGAAGGGAAGGAAAGGGCATTTCAGGCAGAGGAAACTCCATCTGAAAAAGACAGCAAAGCTTGAGAAAATGTGGATTGACTAGGAGTAGAGAAGTTATAATGAGACTTGAGAAGCCCAGGATATAGGCTGGTGAAGGTGAAGATTTTCCAAGAATGGAAAACAGGAAGTAGTAGTGAGCATGAAGTAGGTGATAATAAAGAGACTGGCTAGTCTGAATGATGATTATTCTGGTACAGGTTCAGGTATGGCCAGGAAAAAGTAGGGCTGGTTTCAATGATAGAGTGAACTTGTAGGCTTGTGGGCGAGCTGCTGAGTTAGGTAAATGGGAAGATGTTTTTGCCATCCAGGACTAGGAGTGGTTCTGTACAGTGGGTGGCATTAGGAAAAGTGTGTGGTTTTGGTAATCCCAGTGGGGGTGGGATGGTGGTGTTGCTGTGCTGTGCTGGCATTTAGTGGCAGGGGTACAGGGATGCCAGATGTCTTGTAATGTTCAGGCAGTCTGCCACGACAGAGAATTATCCCACTGCAAATGCCAGCAGTGCCCTATTGAGAGCCATATTGGAGGCTGATGGAGTCAGCTGTACAGGAAGATACTGAGTGATGACCTGGATTAGGAAGTGGAACAAGAAGTGAATTAGAGGCACCTGGCAAAAGGAGGCTCTGGTGGGGACCAGTATAATGGTACCACTAACACAAACTATTCAAATTGAGATGTTAGTGAATTATGACACGTTATCAGAACATAATTATCATGGTAGATGCTCAGTGTATATGAATGTGTGTTAACATTATTATGGAGAAACATCAAACATATAAAAAGTTGAATAGTGTGGAGAACCTCCACGTACCCAGCCTCAACAGTGATAAACTTTTGGCCAATCTTATTTCATCTATACCCCACCTCGGATTATTTTGAAGCAGATTCCAGACATATCACTTCATCTGTAAATATTTCGGTGTGTATCTCTAAAAGATAAAGACTCTTTAAGCATGGCTGAGTGTTTAGATAAAATCACCATGGTTTGCTCTTGCTGATGCCATTTTCTTAGAGGGGAAGGAGCAAGGAAAAAATGGGGCTGGATTTCATATGTCAGGACCTGTCTACTGTGTTTGATTTGCTATTCTCTAAAAAGTTTTAGCTCTTAAAAAATAATGATAATTTTGATCTATCTTTTAAAAAACTTTTCCTCTTATTTCCTCTTATTCCCATATATTTATTGAGCTCTTCTGCATGCCAGGCCCTGTCTTCTCCATGCTTAACAAGAAGCATCCTTAGGCAGTTTCTGTAATGTTTGAGTGAATGGTACCTCACTAGTTGTTTCCTTATACACCTGCATGTCAATTTCTGAGTAGTCCTCTAAAGATATTGTGCCCCCTTTTTCTTTCAGGCTTCTGCATCAGCATTTTTTCCCATGTGGAATGTGCCCCTTACCCTACCCCAATCTGTCTTGACATGTCTGACCATCCCCAAGGCTCTCCTAGTCATAAGCTGTTTATGCTGATATCTATTTCCTTTCCTGTCTTCTATAGTCCTTAACTGTTTATTGCTTTGGTTATGTTTTCTTAATATTATAATACTTGGGGAGTTTTTTGTTTTTTGTTTTTTTTTAGTTGTGTAGTTTTTAAAAGTCTTTTTTATGGTGGCAGGGGGGAATATTCTGTAGTTATATTTTTCATCTTCCTCTCACTAAATGCTCAGTAAATATTTGTACTATTGATGATATGGCCACCATTTTAGCTATATTCTGTTGGAACAAAAATCTTAACTACCATGTAAGTTAACTGCCAAGAGTTGGTCAAAAGGGCAGAGAAAACATCAAGAAAGTGTCATGGGTAGTGCATAAATATTTAAAAGGCCACTTAGGGTTCGATAGGAAATCTGCAATTTGATTTAACATGAAAGCGTTTTAAGAAGTAAACAAAACAAAACAAAAAACAAACCAAAAAAAAAAAAAAACAAGGCATAGATGTGTTACTCTTTAGGCCAAGGGAATGAAGCTAATTTTTTTTTCTGTTTTATAAATTTGTCCTAATCTTAAGTATGAAAGGGAAAGAGTGCTATTTTCAACTTCAAGGAGTCTTTTTTAAAAAACTTGTTTTCTGTGAACTCACGATATGAAAGTTTGTCATGCAAACTTAGAAGTATTGCCTTTCCATTTTCAGTAAATAGATCTAATTGCCAGTCAGTGCTAACATCCAGTTATGATCACACCTAAAATCAAAGCAGCTCGTTTTAATAACTTGTGCAGCCTTATTGGGAGCTAGTGTAGGACTTTGTTTTAGTCCTTTTGAAATATTTAGCATACCTTGGCAACTCCATTACTCCTTTTATGGACTTCTTGGCATTTGGGAACTCTTGGTAGGGAATTGCTGTTTTAGAGTGAGAAATCCCCCCCGGGAAGTAAATTAGCTGGTAAACAAATAAAACCTCATAGTACTTTATTATTTGTGTAGCATAAATCATTACTCTTTCTGCCTGAGTGGCTATTTGCCAGGCTATTTGTGGTGGAACATTTTTTTAATTAAATTTGTATTCATCATTGCCAAAAAGGTTACCCCCTTCCAACCCTAACAGCAAGATACTAAATTAAAAATGTTAGAGCTGAGAGTTTAGGAGACAGAAAAAAATTTAGTCTTTAGTCTTTGGGACCTTAAGCAAATTACTACTTTCACTGTATTTTTCTATGAAATAGATAATACTTTTTGCCCCACATGAGAGCATATGTAGGAAAGCTCTTTAACATTGATAATGATCTCTGCAAATATAAAAGTGATGGTGTCATTAGCAGCTGAATAACACTTTTGAAAATGCTTTTTAATAGCTTTTAATGGGAAATAAACCAGTGCTGTTAATTTCTTAATTTTTCTTGTTTCTAGTCTTTACATTGATAAAAAGTAGCCCAGAGAAGGTTATACAAAGGAAAATAACAAAACTTGACTAAAGAGCCCAAGACCTTTTCTTTGGTCTACTCTCCTGGGACAGATTACTTTTCCAAATTGAACTCCTGGAGAATCTTTTGGAAGTATCACAGCTGTCATGTTAAGCACCTCAGTGGTACTTTCAGTCCAGAGGAATCATTGTTTCCATTCATTTGACCAATTTATAATATAGAGTCAAATTCCTAGTTGGTATCTCTCTTCCCTCATCCCCATTTTTATGCCCTTCCTTGAAAGGAACAGATACATGAAGAGGGGAGACTTAGATTTCCATTTTGTGAATGGTGTATCCTTTAGTAACTTGTTTTTTTTCGTTGTTGTTGTTAAACTTCCTTAGGCCTGGAAAAGGATAGTATTAGATAAATGTCAGCTAGTTGAGGGGTGGGGAATTGAATTTAGTGGGGAATTGAATTTAAATAGTCCCTGCCAAATAAAGCATTACTGGAGAGCCAGAGTGGTGAAGCAGAGGTCCTTTTTTCCAAGGCCATTGTAATAGTGTTCTGTGTTCTCTTCTGAAAGATCATTCTGAGAGACAAAGCGGACTCAGAACCAAGGAAACCATTGGTTTCTGCAGATTAGGTGGTTTGAATTCTCTTCAGCACTTTTGTTTTCTCTGCCTCAGTGCCTTTAGAATGATGTTATGATTAGCTGTAATTTGCTATTCAAACAAGCACTTAGGAATTTTTTTCAGATCACAGGGGTATATATGCATTTTTCTTTTACCAAATGTTAGTGTTTTTACTCTGCTTCTCTGGGCTCTGGTCATGTTAGATATTTAGTTGTATGTTATTTACTTGTAAAATAATTATCAGGGAGCAATCTCTTTTTCTTTCTTCTTTTTTTTGGGTAGCTTTTTTATGTTGTCAGGTCATTTAGAATTTTATTAAGCTACCATATGGTAATTCTGTCAGTTTATTTCATTCTCCATCCCACATTTATTGAACGGCAAAGTGTGAAAATAGAGTGTCCCATAGCTGTTCTCCAGAAGAATTAAAACTGTTATACCTTTGAACCTTCAACAAGAAGTATGTATATCAATTTTCAAAAAAAGTTAGGATACAGCCATCTCCAAGGATTTCATGTCATTTGGAAAAATGCCAGAAACTGAGCCTTCTGGCGGGCAGTTTTGCTGGCTGGTGCTTGATATAGAGCCACACATCGGTCTCTTAGTGGATTTATGTGGAAAAATAGGTAAAGCTATTTCTGAACAAGACAAACTCCTTAGGCAATGACAAGCGAAGAGGTTGGTTTGATTAACCTTGAGTTATGTTGCCTGAGATTAGGACAACACAACATTTTATGGTGGCAGTGGCCGTGGTGGTGAATTTCTTTGAAATTTGTCCACTTATGGTAACCTTTATGGTGGTGGTCACAGACAACTTCATCCTTCAAGCATTAAAATCACTATATTAAAATCACTATAAAACTAATAGTAGAATTGAGGAAAAACAGGGTCCCTGAGTAATTAGATTCTTAGATAATTGTCTAAAATTTTCATAACTGGCGAGGAGAGGTGTTAGAAGCACTTAAACATTTAATGTAAGGAAAGCTGCTTGAACTTACACTGGGATTTTAGAGCACTATCTGTTGTTTAAAAATTGTATATCATGGGTCATTTTAAAGAGAAATAGTAAGGAAACTATCTTTTCAAGATAGATACAAAGCTTAGTTGTTAACCTTGTAAAAATTTAAAAGCTTGAGGTATATGAGAGGTTGAAAGCATTAATGCTTAGTTTTAAATATTGGTGATAATTTTGGATGCCTTTCAAAGTATGTAGATTGTCTTCTAAATATTACACTGAACAAGCCTTGACCATGATGTGAAATTTGTGCTGAAGATTACGTTTCCAGAGGTGGTGGAGGTGGATATTTTATAATGTGGAAAATAAGACATTTAAGAAGTCTAAAAACCAGATAAGCAAAACTAGAAAAAAAAAATCACCTGTAATTCTACCACTCAGAAGACACCACTGTCAAAATTATGGTACATATCTTGTCATCTGGTCATCTTTTTTCTCTTATGTTTATGTAGATTCCCTCTCCCTTTTAAAAAAAAATCAGGTTATTTTGTTATCTGATTTTTCACTCAGTAATGTTGTAGACCTTGTCATAAACTTTTTCCTCCAATGTCTTCAATTATCATGTGCTGTTCTGTTACATGACTACAGCATTGAGTCAGTCGTGTCTGCTACTATCAGTGGTTTCTGTTTTCTTCTATTTTAAGTAATGCTTTGAGCATTAATAGCTAGAGCTAAATCCTTGTGCATATAGGTAATATCCTTTGAAATTTTCCTAGAAGTGATAGCTTTCTGTTCTTGTTGATGAATTGGTTTTTGGAGATGTTGTAACAAATTATATTGTATAGGAACTTTTTTTTTTCTTCCAGGTAGCAGCTTTTATTAGATTGGTAAAAACGTTAGCAGGTGTGAAGTGAAAGGGGCATTCTCACAGTCATGGCACAAAGTATAGTATAAATATCTATGACCCTTTAGAAAACAGTTTGGTTTCTTTTAACCCTCTCTATTTTGGCAAGATATATGCTGGCTACCCCGGTTGGCCAACATTGTCCTTGTGATGCTGGATCTCCAAGAAAGACGGCTCTAGTTCCAGAGAAGACCCAGATTTGCCTGGTTTAGCTCATCTGACAGCTAACCACTGGGAGTAGAATAGGCTGGTAGAGACCTGTGATCAGGTTTTGGGTCAAGGGAGGCAGGTAGGAAGATGGGAAGGAGATAGGAAAACTAACCTCAGTAGAACCACATTAATATAGAATGATAAAAGGATGTTTCTTCCAAGGAAGAAATTCTGAGAGTGAGGGGAAAAAAGGTTGGGAGATAGGGGGCAGGCAGCAGTTATCAAGGTTTTTTGGAGTCAAGACTCTTTTACACTATTAAAAATATATTGAGGTCCCAAGGAGTGTTTGTTTATGTAGGTTGTCAATATTTATCATTAGAAATTAAAACAAATATTTAAAATATTCATTAAGATAAACTCATTACATGTTAATATAAATGTTTTTGTGGAAAATGACCTTATGCTCTAAACCAAAAAGTTTTAATGAGAATAGTGGCACAATTTTACTTTTTTTTTTGCAATACGCGGGCCTCTCACTGTTGTGGCCTCTCCTCTTGCGGAGCACAGGCTCCGGACGCACAGGCTCAGCGGCCATGGCTCACGGGCCCAGCTGCTCAGTGGCATGTGGGATCTTCCTGGACTGGGGCACGAACCCGTGTCCCCTGCATTGGCAGGTGGACTCTCAACCACTGCGCCACCAGGGAAGCCCCACAATTTTACATTTTTTGAGGTGAATCTCTTTGATGTCTGGTCTATCATTTGCTTCTGCATTCAATCTGTGGTGATATGTTGTTCTGGTTGAAGTAATAGGAAGAAAATCCAGCCTCACACCGATACTTGGTTGGAAAAAGGAATATTGTAACAGCTGTTTTAGATAGTTGTAGATATTCATTTTGGATACTCTACCCAAACTTGTTTTTTTCTTGAACTTTGAATGGATCTTTTACCCATGATATTACGACATCATGCATTGGTCATTTGGAAAATATGGGTTCACTGAAGTCTTCTAAATGTTGATACATTTTGTTAGGTGACATGGAAACATTATATTCATTAATATCACCATCAACCTCATCAGAATACTGTTAGGAAGCTGTCAGGCTCACAGTGGTAGATACAGGTTTTGCAAAATTCTAATTTTTGCTTGAAAGCTTGAATTTTATCATTGGCAATAAATACTGTCCTGTGTTTTCCTTGAAATGATAGGCTCTCTTCATTCTTTTTGGAGAAAACATCTATCAAAAATCCAAGTTGGAATAACCATTGTTTGTCAGTCATTCTTTCAAGTGAAAATTGTGTCCTGTGAAAGTGGTTAGTTCAGCTCACAATTGTCATACAAGTGCTTTTTCTCATGTGTTCTGTAGGAGTGCTCATGTGTGCTTCACATTTCATCACTTGCAATATTAAAAAGACATAAGGATTGAGATTTAGTAAAATAACTGCCTCATCACAGACATTCATAAGTGAAATGCCTTTTTTTTTCTTTTAAACACCTTGAATGACTGGTGGTGAATACCATGTCTTCAAGTATAGTTTGGTGTCACTGCCTTTATCTGTGCTAAGGTACCAGCAGTTAGTTTTACCCACCATTATGTCTGCACCATTGGTACAGATGTCAATGTGAAAAAGGCAATTAACATTTTAGTAATCTTGTAGAAATAGTTTGGACCTCGGAGTCCAAGGGCCTCACTTGAGAACTGTTAACATAGTTGCTTAGACCTAGTATATATATATCCTGTCTTCTTTTGTACAGGATTAGAAAAATATGGTATAGGTAGTAACTGATCTCAGTATTTCTTTTATGTTTTTCTCTTTTTTTGCAATTCTCATAATATGGTTTTGAGGAGTTTTAGTCCAGAGCAACAATTCATATATTTTCTTTTGCTTATGCAGAAGTTTAATCTACATAATGAAGCTGAGAATTTAGTGCTTTTTTTTTCTTTTAAGGCGAAAGAAAATACAAATCTAAAACAATAAAAATGGTTTAGATGGTGTGTTCTCAAACTAGGCTGAAGAATTTAAAGAAAATGTAATAAGTAATTCTCTTTAAGAATAGGATTAATTTTGAAGACAGTCTGTTTACCTTTTAGCCTTAAAGAGGTTTGGGACACAGTAAGAGTTTGAGGAATGAGAATACAAAAATAAACCATTACTGAATGGATATAATGATGTCCTACTTCAATACAGTTTTTCTTTCTTTAAAGAACATTTTGTAAAATGCTTTAAAAATAATCAGTTTCTGTGGCTCCAACTATATTATAATTGAGATTAGAGTTCTCAAAGCAATGCTTCTTTAAACTGTTTCTGCAAAATTGTTGTTTCTCTATGACCAGAATCTAACTGTACCTAATACTAATACTAATGGCTTTTCCCTAATATATAATAGAAAACAGTGCAAATGAACAGAGTAAATGTCTGTTATTAGGTGGAAACATGTACAAGGGTGTGACTACCAGGAGGTTAAGATTATTGGAACCATTTTAGAGGCAGCCTATTACAGTGTTCAATAACATCATTGACCTGGATGAGCTGGAGCACGCAGACAGTAGCTGTACAAGGAGAATGCCTGTCTCAGAGCCCAACTCCAGTGGCTAGTGAGCACTATGACTAATGTCATAGTGGCTAATGTAGCCCTAAGACAGCTATGTTGCTGTCTGTTCTGCCTTTTAACACCTTGCTGTCTTGAAGAAGTAATCTTAACCTCATTTAAGAAATTTGTCCTTTAGAAGCCAGAGTCTTCCTTGCAATCTAAGAAGGGATGGGAAATTATTAGGAAAAAGGCAGAATTAAATGGGATTGATTTTTAGGGGCCAATAGGGGCCAATTTTCTATTGGAGAGAAATCTCAAAGTAGCTTCTGTAATTACACTACTCAGAAGGCAAGTAGTATAGTGAGTAGAAGATTTAAAAAATCATTTTTAACATTTGTAAGGATTTAAAAACATGTGCCTAGATATGTATTCCTTTGCTTTATTTAAAAAAATTCAGAGTTAGAGCTCATCTAGATAAATCTTAGAAATGTAGTTTTATTATATTAAAAGGCAAAAAGTAGTATGGTTTAACTCTGTAGACTACTTCAAGGTTGGGGTTTTTTAGTTTTTGCTTTTAATTTGTTTTTGCTTTTTGAGGGATTTATTGTGATTCCAGATTTTAAAGCCCTTAAATGTTAAAGCTGGTGAATCCAGGCCATGATAGACCTTTCTTTGTAGAGAAAGGAATCCTGTCTTCCTTGGTGCTTGCATACTTTTGATGAAACATAACTTGTGAAGTGTATTCTCTTCTGTTTGTTTTAAATCATACTGCTTACTGGGTAAAGTCCTTTTTTTTTAAGACTAATAAATTATGTAACATGGAACAGGAAAGATTAAACTGTAAAACATAATTTTTATTTAAAAAAATCCATTAAAAATTTTGTTTCTCCACACATGGATTTTAATGTGTTACTTTTCTTTCCATGATATGCTTTACTTAAATTTGTGGTCATCTTGCCATTTAGTGGTGAGGTTTAATTGCATATCCAGGTTATCCTGTCTGTAAATGTGTTTAATGTAGGTGTCTCTGTAACAGGAATCTTATCCATCTTCTTCACCAATATGGTTTGTGGACTCTGATGACCCAAATCTGACATCAGTTCTGGAACGTCTAGAAGACACTAAGAACAACAATTCGGTGAGAAAATAAGCCACACTACTTTTTGTTTCTCATGAACATATAGAATTTAAGTGTTAAGAGGTAATATGATATAGAAGCCTGATTAATGATTATTTGATAACCTGGTTTTTAGCTCCTTTAAGATTTCTTTTTTTTTTTTGTCCTTCATATTCTACTGTTTAATACCTGGTTTTTCATTTTTATTCCCCATAGGTATAGTCTTAATTTAGATCAGGAATTAGGTGGTCTCTTTTCCATGAATCCTAATCATTAAACTAAGCAGGCCTTTTTGGTTGGGACCACTAGCCAAGGTAGGAAGTAGAAAAAGGGAAAAAGATCAAGGTAGATGTGAGGGGGAAATAATGACAGAATGACACCAATTGCTGTTTCTGTCAAGAGTCTATAACTCTGAGTAAAAGTCAAAGGTATATAAATAAAAAGTTATTTTCTAATATATAAAACAATCTAACTTTCCATTTTAGAAACCTGGTTTCTTTGATTATAAAACTATAAGTGACCATTGTGAGAGAACTAATAAAATTAAAAACAACAAAAAAAGGAAAATAGAAATCTTATTTTCTCTACCTGATACAACCATTGTTGACATGATGGCTATTTTTTCTCGGTATTTTTTTCCCTTGCTAGTAAAATACACATACTCTTATACATATGTTTAAATAGTTGAGGTTATGTTTTATATAATTTAAATGCTTTTTTAAAGTTAACATTATCATTACATTTTTCCACGATGTCACAAAGTCCTTACAGAAAAATACCAATTATTATTTACAGGTGACATGATTGTTTACCTTAAAAAAAAAAATCGAAAGGTGTCAGCTGAAAAAGCGATTTTTAAGATGACTGGTTAAAAGTTCTATTATATAAAAATCAAGTTTTCCCAAATATCAGCTATAATCAGAAAATATGGTGGACAAGTATTTTATTGACAACTCTAAATACCTAGGAATAAGGTTAGGTGTGCAGGTTTTGTATCAAGAAAACTACAAAAATTTGCTGAGTAAAATGAAAGACTTGACTACTGTGTTCCTAGATGGGCAGACTCCATATTATAAATATGTCAGTTATCTGTATAGCTTCATGTTAGTTTATAAATTGAATGCAATTCCAGTAAAAATCCCAACAGATTTATTTTTGGGACTTGACAAGTGACTCTAAAGTTTTTGAAGAGTAAATAATCAAAAACAGTAATGGAGTTGAAAAAAAATGAGAGACATGTCTGACCAGATATTGAATAAAATAAAATATTGAGTACTGGCACCGAACTGGACAAGTAAAGGCAGTTAGAAGTTTAGAAACAGAGTCATGCAATTGAGAATTTAGAATGAGTTAAATCGAACCAAAATACTCAATAAGGAAAGGATAGATTGTTCTATTAATAATAAATGGGAGAACTAATGATTTGGGGAATTTAGAGACTTACCTCAGATTTTTGTCACCATAAGTTAGAGGTGGTTTAAGCACATCTATTCTTAAAATTAAGAACAGAAGAACATTGGTTTATAGAGTATTATAAGAGTAATAAGAGAGCCATGAAAGTTAGAGGAAAAAATTAAAAGCTAGACAGACATATGTTCACATCTCCAGCAGGGGAGGGGGCAACAGGACAGGTAAAGAGGGATAGACTTAGCTCCCTTACTGCTTAGGAGGTTGCCTCTAAAGATCTAAAGGTGTAAGTTTTGTAATAGTAGAAATGAGTGGGGTTATTTTTTGATGTCTAAAGTATCCATCAAAAAAATGCTCATAAAGTAAATTGACATAGGATATAAAATGGGATCCAATTTCATAAATAAATATTTACATAAAAGAAAAAAGCCAAAACTCACGCTTCACTCTTTCTTATACTCTCTGCCAGTTATTTTATTACCTAGTCTTGAATAAGAATAAGATCTATTTCCTCACCTTTAATTCATTTAATTCATTATAATCTGGATTCTGCCATCTTTGTTGTACTAAAATTTTTACTTCTAGTTGCCAAATCCAGGACTTCTTTTTTAGTCCTAAAGTTTCTGCAGCATTTTGATACTGTTGATTCTTTCCTTATTGAAACATTTCTCCATTCAACAAACACATATTCCTTATTGTCCACCAATAAAGAGCTGGTTAAATAAAAATTACTGTATAGTTTTATGATAGAATATCATGTTGAAGTTAAGAAGAATGCAGCCAGTCTTTCCACAAGAGCACATACAATGTTCCATACTAAGGTGAAAAAGCAGGGCATAGCATATTGTCTATAATCTGGCTCCTTTAGTATACGAAGTAAAAAAAAATAAATAAATAAAAATAAATCTATGCTGGATTATACATACCTTTTTTTCCACCTGGGTGGATACAGGAAACTATTAGTAGTAGAACGCAGAAAAGTATTTTTTAAAAAATTGGCTTCTATGCCAGGCTTTGTGGTAAGTGGTGGGTATAAAAGACAAGTCATATCCCTGTCTCTGGGAACTGATAATCTGATGAGGATTTCCATCAGATCACTGTCTCCTGTTTTTATCTCTTATTATTGCCTTGCCTTGGTCTCCTCTGAGCTCTTATTCCTTGGTCTGCCTCTTTCTTCTCATTCTGCGCTTTCTCTGAGTAATCTCTTCTACTCCCAGTACTTAAATCATGGCCTATATTCCAGTGATTCCTAAATCTGTATCTCTAGATAAAATTTATCTCCTGAGTTTGAAACCCATTATCTGTCTATATATCACGCAGATCCAGGGAATCTTACTCAGATGTGCTGTGGCTGTTCAAAATGATTACATCTAAATTTAAACTCATCTACCTCTTAGTACTCCACCTCCCGCATCATGTTTCCCCTCAAAAATTCTCTCTGTGATTGTGAATGGGGCAAAATGAAATAATGAAACTTGTTACCCATGTCTGAAGCTGGGAACTATCTTAGAGTTCTTTTTTATACCAGTGTTTCCTGACTCCCACCCCCTCAACTCCAGACTATCTAGTAAATTTCTAAGACCTGTCCATCTCCCTTCTATAAGTATTTCTTAAATTCTTCCCCATGATCTTAGTTACTTCCTTCGATCCCTCAAACACTTTTTTGGGTGGAGTGTGAAGTTGAAATTCCTGGAAGCTGTGCTGCCCTGTTTCTTACTGCTTGGTGCATCTCCACCACGCTGCTGTCTTTCCCACAGTGCTACCGTAGCTCTTCCTGTACCAGGGGTTGGAGTGTCGGGTCTGTGTCCAGCTCACCCTGCCTCGTCTTTGTTATGTACTGAGCACAAAACAGAGCTTATTGGATGGATAACAAATCCACGGTGGGGCTTTGCTGCTTTTTAAGCTTGAGGATATTTTTTTATACTAATTTACTGCTCAACTTTCCTCATTTTTACTTGCTCCATTGTCCACTTTGGAAAGGCTTGTTCTTTGCTTTGTTTAACCCATTCTAATTCTGTGTCTGTTTTCCTCAGTCCTTCATAAACCTGCTCCTTTCTCTTCATCTCTTTTCTTGGTTAGAGACATCCAGGAAACTGTTCCTGACCAAGTGAAGTAAGTTACCTTACTTGCTGCCAATCATGGCTACTGATAGTGACCATTCTTCTTAAATCATAATTCTAAACTTATACATTGAAAACAATTTTTTAAACAATGAAAAACATGTTTGTGCACATAATTTACCTTGCTTACTTAAAGTAATATGCTTAAAAATCTGGATTTAAAAATGGAAACGAGTTATTCTTTGCAGTTTTCCTAGTAAGGTTTTTGTTTGTTTGTTTGTTTAGACAAACACTTAAGAGCCTACTAAATGTCAAGTGTTTTCACAGAAGAGTTCATTTAATTTTTACCCTTATGAGAAGGTTTTAATTTCCTTGTTTTATAGATGGGGAGACTCAAAACTCAGGGCGTTAGATACTGTATCCAAGGTCACCTGGATTCCAAGGCTCTGTTTGCTAGACCACATTTGCCTCTACTTTCAAATGAATGACTGTGAAATATATAATTTTATAAACCGTGTGCAGCAACACTGCCTCTGTTTTTTGTAGCCTCATTAATGTATTAATGTACTCTTGTAAGTTACTAAGAAAAGAAGTTAACAACTGAAAATTAGACAATGTCTGGAGCTCCCCTTCCTCTGCCATTTTGTTGATGTCATTCTGCTAGGTATCAGTTGTCGGGATTGCACTAAAGCCATAGTAACTTTCTTACACTAGCAGCCCCTAAAATATTTTTTAAAGACTGTTATTTTATCTGTAGGCTGTAATTGAGCAGTAATAAACTTTTCTCATTTCCTACTGGATTAGTTACAGTAGTTATAGTGTTATTCATGTCTCTAAGGGCTCTTTAACATAATGCTTATTTACTGAAATGTGTTTTGTAGCTTCGTCAGCAGTTGAAGTGGTTGATATGTGAACTCTGCAGATTATATAACCTTCCTAAGCACCTGGATGTTGAGATGCTAGATCAACCACTACCCACGGGTCAGGTAAAGTAAAAATTCTCTAGTATTCAAGAGCTAAAATAAATTGTCTCAAGCACAAGTAAAACTAGGATGATTTCTCATTATTATACAACTTATTTAGAACTTAGTTTTTGTTTTCCTGTTGAATTGTTTTGTTTGTTTTAGGTACTAAAAATAACCTTTTCATTCTTGGGAGCTGCTCTTATTTACTATGACAGGCAAACAGTTGCCCCCTCTCTACCACCACCTTTTTGTTAATGTTCCTGGTTTCCATAACTGTTCCTTGCTTCTGCAGTTGTTTGCTTTTGTTTATTCACTTACCTTCACCTGGAATGCCATCTCTCTATACCCATTTTTGCTTCTTAAGTCCTAACTCAAATGTTATCTCCTCCAGGCAGCAGAAGTACCCACTAGCTCACCACCACTTCCAACCGCTCTGGATTTCTGGATTTACCTATTTAGGCATAATTTATTGATTTGTACAATAACAAAGATTTAGCTTTTATACCACCCACTTACCCACCCACCTCCCCTTCCTAAAACATCATTATATTTAGTAATATGAATAATCACCACTTATCATTAGGACTTTGTAGTGTAGAGTTTTATATTTCATCTGTACAGTTTTTTGTTTTGCAATGTCTTCCTTATAATAATAATTCTTAGTTAAAAAAGTTATGTTCTGTCTCTTTTCTATGAGATCTCCCTCTCTTCTGGAGCCTTTGGCTCTTCTGCACCAGTCTTGGCAGGTTCTTTTCTGGGCTGGCTATTAAGCTGTCATATTGAAATTTTTCTTGTCTCCTCTGCTGGAGTAGTAGATCCATTGTTTCCAGATTTCATGTCTTCTTTCTTGGCTTACCTTTTCTCATTTTGCCTGAGGAAAATGATTTTACGCAAGTAAAATCTTAGAAAAACGTCAAGGGGTAGTACATTTTCTGAGTTCTGACTTCTTAAAAAAAAAAAATATATATATATATATGTATAGCCAGACCACCATGGGTTTGAATCTTGGTTTAATTACCTAATTAGCTTGGGCTAATTACCTAGCAATATGTACATCAGTTTCCCATTTGCAAAATGGGGAAATGGTAGTAATACCTATATTTGGGGAGAGCTATAAAGATTAAATGAGTTGGTGCATGTAAATCATTTAGAGCAGTTCCTGATGCATAGTAAATGCCCAATAAATGGTAACTGCCTTCACTTGACTGATAGTGTGGTTGAATATATAATTCTAAGTTGAGAATAATTTTCCCTGAGAATAAATGGTAACTGCTGTTGTCTTCTAGTCAATGGTATTGAAGCCTGATGCCATTCTGAGTCTTAGTCATCTCTGTGCGACTTCGGGAAGCTTTTAGGACTTTGTCCTTTCCCTGCTGTTCTGAAATATCACAGTGGTGTACTGAGTTTTTTTGTTTGTTTGTTTGTTTTTTCCATTTTTGTTGGGTACTCAGTATGGATGGACCTTCTCAAATTTGGATTCTTGAATCTTTCTTCTTGGGTAAATGTTCTTGTATTTTTTTCTGTGGTAACTTTCTCCTTTCCATTCTTTATTTGTTCATTTTGGAATGCCTACTAATAGGATTTTAGACCTCCTCATTTGAGTCTTTGTATCTCTTATTATCACTGTATTCTGTCTCTTTGTCTTAATTTCAAATTCTGGAACATTTTTCTTATCTTTCAACTTCTGGAAATTTTATTTGAACAGTCATAACTTTAAGTTTTATTTTGGTTATTTATTGCTGCTTAACCAGTTACACTAGAACTTAATGGCTTAAAACAACAGTTCTATCTCGCACGACTGTGTGAGTTGGTTAGGCTTAGCTGGACAGTTTTTCTGCTGACTTCACTGTGCAGTCAGATAGTGGCTGGGACTGGTAGTTATTTGGACACATGACTGCACTGAAATGTCCAGCATGCCTTCTTCATTCACATGTCTGGTGCCTTGCTGTTCCTCACATGGCCCTTCTGTCCACATGACATCTCCTCATTCCAGGGTCTCTTTACGTGGCTTCTCTTTATTTAGGAAGGTAGTCAGAATTTTTATTTTTGGCTTCTAAGAGCACAAAAGTGGAAGCTGCCAGGGTTTCGTAAGGTTTAGATCTGGAACTGGCCCAGTGTCATTTCTACCATGTTTATTGGTTAAAGCAAGTCCAGGGCCAGCCCATATGGTGGGAGGGGTCCATATAAGGGATGAATGCTGGGAGGTGTCGTTCATTGTGGCTCCTCTCCAAAGATGAACCATAAGTTCTTGTTCTCTGATTATTCCTTATTGATAGCATTCTGTTTTTGTTTTTATCAATGTAATATATTCGTGAGTGTCTTTAAGGAGTTACTTTGATACTCTCCCTCAAGCATCTCTATTTTTCTTTAATAAGTTTAATAAGTCTTTAATAATTTTTTTTTTAGTTTATCTTGGTCTTTTTTTTCTTTCTGAAGACTTTCCTCATATATCTATTTATTCTCTGTTGCTTATTCATGTTTTTTCCTTCCTCTTCTTCATTCATATTTGAGAGAGGTGTACTGAAAGGCTGATTGGGAGTTCTTTGTTGCCAAGACTTGTCAACTGATCGCTTTTAGGAGGAATTTAAGCTGACTTCAACCCCCTATCCCCCACCCCCTATTTCCTGGCATAATCATAAATGATGGCTGGAACTATTTGGTTTCTCTGGACATGAAACCTTATAATCTCTTGCTTGAGGTAGATATGTATGCCTGAGTTTTGCTTAAGGAGAGCAGTGTGTTTTGGTGGCTGGACAGTTTGTTCTGTATATAGGCTTTCAGTTAATCTACATTTTCAATCCTATCCATCACTCCTGCTGTCGAAATGTACCTGGTGTCTGAGTCTAGAGCCTCTCCAGGGGGCTGTGGGACAAATTAGCCACCTGATTATCCCCTACCCTATGGCTTTACTTGTTTGCTCCATTAATTACCATTCTTCCATTCACTGTCATCTTCTAGCATGAGTGAATTCTTTTTTCTGCTGGTAGCCCCCTTTTATTTTTTGTTACCATTATGTGTTTGTACAGTGTTTATTCTTCATCGTATGTCTTCATTGTAATTCTAGTGGAGCCTCAGGAAAGAGATGGGAGAAGAATATATTTTATGTTCAATCTGCTTCTTTAGAATATTTGCAACTTAGGTTTTTAACTTAATATATCATGGACATAGTACATATAGATCTACCTTGTTTTTCACGACTGCATTTAATTCCATTCACAAGATATAACTTGTGAATTACATGAAGAAATTTCCTAATTTTGAGTCATCCTTGCATTCCCATAATAAACGTTCGGCGCCTACATAGGTTGGTAGTTGGGGGTGGAACACAATAGATGTGATACTTTATTTTTGGATTTTTATACTTTAACTGAGATTGTAATATAGTCTGTTTCCCTTTAAGCTCTTCGTGCTTCATTTTGGTATCAGGGTATAAGCAGTCTCATGACTTGGGAAGCTTTGTGTTTTTTTGTTTGTTTTTGGTTTTTTTGCGGAACGCGGGCCTCTCACTGTTGTGGCCTCTCCCGTTGTGGAGCACAGGCTCCTGACACACAGGCTCTGGACGCACAGGCCCAGCGGCCATGGCTCACGGGCCCAGCCTCTCCGTGGCATGTGGGATCCTCCCGGACCGGGGCACGAACCCGTGTCCCCTGCATCGGCAGGTGGACTCTCAACCACTGTGCCACCAGGGAAGCCCCAAGCCTTTGTTTTTTTCCTAAGATCTAGGACAGTTGTAATTTTCAACTGGGGGCAGTTTTGCCTCCCATGGGGCATTTGGAAGTATCTGGCTATATTTTGGATTGTCATAGCTGGCCGGGTTGGAGGAGTGTGCTGTTGGCTTTTTGTGGGTAGACAGGATGTTACTAAACATCCTGCAATGTCAGGACAGTTCCCCACAACAAAGAATTATTTGGCCCCAAATATCAATAGTTCCAAAGTTGAGAAAGCCTGATTTAAACAAAGATCTGAACCTGATCCATTTTTCTCTTCTGTGTATTAGTCTATTTAGATTTTCCATTTCTTCTGTCAGTTTTAGTAATTTTAGGTTCTAAAAAATTGGTAACTTCATCTATACATTTGAAGCTCTTGGAAAGATGTGCAGAGTATTCACTTTTTGCATCATCTTCATCTGTGGTTATAATCCTGAAGTTTCCTTGATTACTTGTCAGAGGCTTGTCTGTTTTATTATAATGGTCTATTGAAAGAACTGGCCCTTAGTTTTATTTGTTAAATTGAATGTTTTTATTTTTCAGTCCAGTCTTAATAATGTCTCCTTTTACGTTTTTAGTTTACTGGATCAATATGATTTAAAGTGCTTTTTTATCAAACATGTAAGGGTGTTTGTGTTTTTCCGAGTGCTGTTTGACTTTATTGCACAGGTTTTAAAATTTAGTATACTTATTTTCTAAATAGTTTGTGTTTTCTAAGTAGTTTGATTCCATCTCTTGTTCGTATCACTCTTATATTTTACAAGAAAAAGTTCGAAATAATATGTATTGAAAGCATATAGACATAAGTTTAGTATAAAAGTTATGGTGAATACCTGACAATTATACCACCTAGCCACCACCCAGGTGAAGAAATAGAACATTGCTAGCACTGCAGAATCTTCTGCAGGCTCCTTTCAGATTATCATTCCCTTGTATGCTAATCCTCTCCTTACTTTTCTCTAGTCTTATCACTCATATATGCAACCCTGAACAATATGGTTTAGTGTTGCCTGTTTTTTGAGCTTCATATTAAGTTATACTATGTAGTCTTTCATGTTTGTCTTTGCTCACCATTGTGAGTATATTCATTTATATTGTGTGTAGCTGTAGTTCTTTTACATTGCTGTATTTATTCCATTGTTTGAATGTACCATAACATACTTATCCATTTGACTGTTTACTGACATTTGGGTTAATTCCAGTTTTCTATTAGGAACAGTGCTACCATGATCATTCTTGTCTGTAGTACATGGTACACCCGTGCAAGTATGTCTCTGGGCATGTATTTAAGAGTGGATTACTGGGGCATGAGGGTCCATTTCTTCTTAAATTCAAGAATTATTTAGAAAAAAATGTTTTTAGAGATTCTCAGACAGCTTTGGGGTTTTTCGTTTTTCACTGTGGTCAGAGAATATGGCCTGTAACCTTTCAGCTGCATTAGCAGCAATTGCTTAGACTTAACCATTGATGTTGCTGTTGTCTCCGCTTATTGCTGTTTCTTGTATTCCATGGTTGCCCCTTTCTGAACTATATCCCTGAATAATGTCTCTTTTTTCTAGAAAGGATTTGTGGGGATGTGTATGAAGAGTGTTCCTTGAATACTGTGTCTGTTTTTATTATTCATTTAACAAATATTTATTTGACTCTGTGTAAAGCACTCTATGTACTCTATGTAAATGTTGAGGATCCAGTGCTGAACAAACACAGGTATGGCTCCCATCCTGATAGAACTAGATATCAAATTCTAAGTTCATAATTGAGTCTCTTCCAAGTTCTTTACACTTTTTTCTTCTGGTATTTGTTGTTACAGATGAAAAGGCTGATGCCTGTCTGATTCTTAGCTCTTTATATTTTTTCTTTCTGGAAGTCGGCATGGTTTTTTTCTTTAACTGTGAAGTATGGGGTTTTAATTTCCAACATTCCTTTGGGGCATTCAGAGCCACTTGCTATTATGAAGTCCTTCTTTAGGTTGGCAACATTTGTCCCTTTCCCTCATCTTCTGAATGAATGATGGATGAATATTGGATCTCTGTATTCCTATTTCCATTTCCCTAACTCTTCTCTTATTTTAATCACCTTCTCCCCGTCTCCCACCTCCTTTTTCTCCACATTTTAGGGGAATGTCACAGTTTGGTTGTCTTCTTCAGTCATAAATATTTTGTTCATTTAGGTCCATTGTTCTCTCTGGCCCCTCTGAGTTTTTTTTTTCTTTGAGGGGAGATCTTTTTGATTTTCCAAAACTTTCTTGTTCTTTACATAATAATCTTGTTAGGTTTTGTGGATGCAGTATCTTCTCAATTACTGCTAAAGATTCCAATTATTAGATTTTTAAATTCTGTTTTATTGCCTTCATTAATAATGCTTCAGGTCACTTTTTCTGCTTGTTCAACTTGGTGCTTTCTTTCAGATTGCTAGTTTTCTTCAAATATCTGGTGATGCTTGGTTATCTACTCATTTATAGATGAGGTATACCATTGATCAGTATCAGTTGTTATGAGTGTCCTCAGCAATTGTCAGTCTTCTGTGCTATGGCCTCCCCTTTCTGGTTTTGCACACCTGTGCTCTGCCTGTGGCACGTGAATGGGGACGTGCTGGCAGGTGGACTTTTACAACTCCTGAGTAAAAGGGAGAGATAAATCTGTTAAGAAATTTTGCTGCTGCATTGAGTTACATTAAAAAATTGTCTTTTCTCTCTGGTTCTGACACACTAAGAGGCCAGCAAGGTTGGCGTCCTATATGAGTGTGATCCTTACCAGCTGTAGTTGGAACAAATACAGCAAGAATTTCTAGGGGAAAAAAATCCTACTAAATTTTTATATATTGTGTCGTAGAGAACTGTGCTGTGGTCCAGGAAGCTTGTCTTTATGAACTCTGACAAAACTAGGTATGAAGGCCCTTCTTGAAACCTCGTCAGATTCGTTGTGAATGAGTGTTAAATTGTGTCTTATACAGAAATATTGTGGTAAATGACATGTTGTTTAAAAAAAAAAAAAAGAAAAATAGCTCCTTAGTGAAATGGTGATCACTTTGTAACTTTTAGTTTTGTACAGTGTCTATGCCTGTGTAACACATTTGACCTTTTAAAATGTAAGCCAGTAGAATTTATGGAAAGATTCAGGCTTTTCAAAGCTAAAAAGGTAGATATTTTAAGAAACCCATCGTCTGGGGTATTTTAAGCAAAAGAAGCCATTAGCCTTATACACGTAGCTATATGTGTAAAATGTTTTCTGACTTTAAATTAGAATATGTTTAAATTTTTTTTCTGTTTTGCTTTATATTTGACTAATTGCCTTTCTTAATTTCTAAGGCATCTATTAAGTTGAATTTTTCAAAATTGCTTCTTCTTAAAAAGCTGATACATATTATTTGTCAAATCAAAGCTGAATTTAAAAGTAAATGTTTCAACTTTAATAAGCTCTTAGTGGAACTGCAGTGACAGATGATTGATACTTTGTCCCTAAAATCTTCTGAAGTACTCAGTGTTTGCTTACTTATTCTGTGTAGTCCTGGCAAACTCTTTTCTCTTTGCAGAATGGGACAGCAGAAGAAGTGACTTCAGAAGAGGAGGAAGAGGAAGAGATGGCTGAAGTAGGTATTTTATATAAGAATAACATTTCATAACTATCTTCACTTTTGAACATTTTATTAATTTTCTAATCTCCTTTATAAACCATTGTTAATGTGGAATAATGAGAAGCACATTGAATTTGTAATTTAATACAATTTCTAAAATCTGGCTTTACCTCTAATTCATCGTATACTTTTTAGCAAATTTCTTATCTGATGTCCTTGGATTTTATTTCATGGAAAATAAGAGCTCTTAACATTTAGCACTAAAATTATATTTACATTTAATAGTAATCAGTACTTAACCTGATTTGGTTTAAGAATAGGAACTACGAAGTTTCAGAATTTTTGTGTTTGAATAAAAGGAGAATTTGACCACATTTCAGTGACTATTCACTCGAAGTAATGAAAACTATCTCATGTTGAAAAATCATCTAAGAATATCAAAGAGGAAATTCCAAAGACACTGAGCTTAAGTCAGTTTAGTTGCCAGCCATTGATAAAATTTTAGACGTTTTTAGGCTCTGAGTCTTTGCATTTAAATTCAAACTTCATAATGAAGAATCTGTGTCTCTACATTGACCTGATACAAGAGATTTGAGTTCCACAGTCTTGGTTTTAAAACATTTTTCTGTTTGGATCTTAGAATTAATTTAGGTTATTACCTTAAATCTAAAATACACTTCTTAGAATGCCTTAGAACTAAAATAGTTGTTGGTTTGTTTTGTGAGTCTGGAAGTAAAATAGTTCTTAACATTGTCCAGTTAGAATGATTTTTGGGGGGATAGATTTTTTTTTTAAATGTTTTCATGCAGTTTAACTTAGGAATAAACTGCAAGAAAACATTAAACTGGGACTTCCCTGGTGGTACAGTGGTTAGGAATCTGCCCTCCATTGCAGGGGGACGTGGGTTCGAGCCCTGGTCTGGGAAGGTCTCACATGCCGCAGGGCAACTAAGCCCGTGCGCCACACATACTGAACCTGCTCTCTAGAGCCCGTGAGCCACAACTGCTGAGCCCACGTGCCACAACTACTGAAGCCCGCACACCTAGAGCCCGTGCTTTGCAACAAGAGAAGCCACAACAATGAGAAGCCTGTGCACCTCAACGTAGAGTAGCCCCACTTGCCGCAACTAGAGAAAGCCCGTGCACAGCAACAAAGACCCAACACAGCCAAAAATAAATAAATAAGAAAAAAAGAAAAATTAAACCTTTACCATGGGTCCAATGTACAATAAAGTAGACATTGTACTCAAAGAGTTTATGTACCTTTCTTTTTTCCCCTCACAAGATAATATGAAGAAAGGACAGCAGCATTTAGGGAAATCTACAAAGGTGGGATGGACTTTGGAGATGTCAAATTAGGATAGGTGAAAAGATATCCTAGGCAACTAAAATAATGTGGTAAAAAGGCCCAGAACAACCCTGGGCATGGTGTGTTTGGGTGCATTGGACGCTGTCCTTTTGGGAGAAGGACATTGCTGTATTGGAGTCTTGGAAAGCAAGTTTGGCTAGAAAAGGCAGATGGCTAAGTCTTGAATTAGAGACAAATATGTTTATATTTGGTATGATTGTTGGTAAGGCCTTAAGCAGAGAATAGTGTACAGTGAATATTGTTTTGTAAAGATGATAATGATGAATTCTGTGTTGATTAATACTCAAGTGGAGAAATTTTGTGGATTAGAACATGACTGAGATTGAAGTTGGAGGAGGAGGAGGAGGAGGTACAGGCCAAGGGTATTTGTGAGAACTCTGAAGAAAACAAGTGTAGGACAGAAAATTGTAGCTGAAAGGTGCAAACCAGGGGGAGGGAGCTCCATGAAGCATGCAGTCATAGACACGGTATGAATAAGAAAGGAATGTAATAGGAGCTGAAGAGATGGCAGTCCAAGAAAAAGACCATTGAGTCTGGACGAAAGTGGTCTAAATTATTAACCTGGTCTAGAAATCACAGTGAATTAGTCTGCTTGATAAAGTGGAGATAAAGTATAAACTACTTCTTTAGAGATTTTGATGATTGAGGTAAAGTTAGAAGAAAGGTAATAGAAAAAGGTTAGGATTTATTATACAAATCTATGCAGAATTTTTAAATTTGTAAGAGCTGATGCTAAGGGAAGGGAGGGAGAAGAATGTTGTAGTGATTAAAGATGTTGGCTTAGCGATACTCAAATTCTTTTTCTAACTTTTTTCCTAATTATAAAAATCAATAGGTGCTCACTACAGAAAACTTGGAAAAGGAAAAGCACTAAATGTCTCTATTGATAATTATTAGTATTTCAGTATGTGTCCTCCTATTCTTTTTTTCTATGCTTATTTTGGCATAACTAAGATTCTATATATTCATTTTTGTATTCTGTGTTTTTCATTTCATTATTGATACAGAAGAAACCATTATGCTGTGTTGGCATTTTAATGGTCTTCCGGTATTCCATTGAATTAAGTTAACTGTTCTGATATTTTGCGCATGAAGATTTTGTTTTTGTGGTTATAAAGTTGAAATAGGCATCTTTATGCCTAAATCTGTGTTCACATTTTAGACTAATTTCTAAACTGAATCTAGTAGATTTCTAGAAGTCGAGTTATGGTTCTTGGTACCTCATGCTAAACTGTTGCAAAAGTTCCCTTTAATAGGAGATTTAAAGCAATTTAAGATGGCTCATTTGGTAGTAGTTATGGCTTTGTAAAACTATTAAATATGCTTTACTCAGATTCTAGCTTTAAAGTATAGTATATAAAAGGAGAGAACCTTTTGAATGGAATGTGAAGGCTTTTTTAGGATACATGTATTCTCTTTGTTCTCTGAGTCAGGAATAATTTAGCTTTTGACATGAGCTTGAATAAGCTAAATTTTTAAATTTTTTTAGGATATAGAAGACTTAGATCATTATGAAATGAAGGAAGAAGAGCCTATTAGTGGGAAAAAGTCAGAGGATGAAGGAATTGAAAAAGAAAATTTGGCAATATTAGAGAAAATTAGGAAGACTCAAAGGCAAGACCATCTAAATGTAAGTATGTGTAAATGTATAGAACCTGGACTTTTGTGGTTAAGTAATTACGGTTGACCCTTGAACAATGCTGGGGTTAGGGGTGCTGACCTTGCACCGAAATCCACGTATAGCTTTACAGCCAGCCTTCCATATCCACGGTTCCACATCCGAGGATTCAACTAACTGCAGATTGTGTAGTACGTATTGAAAAAATCTGCATGTAAGTGGATCCACGCAGTTCAAACCTGTGTTGTTCAAGAGTCAGCTGTATAGGAATAATATAAATACAGGGCAATTCAATAAGATACCAATCAAAGCCACCCCCCTCCATCCCTGCCTTGGTTGTAGATTCAGCCATATGTTTTGTTGCCCTAGTTTCCCACCCCCCCCCCCACAACATTTCTCATCTATTGATAGGCACTTTCTACCCCGTTCATCTGAAATCATTGACTTTCCAACTTGTTTATCCTGTTTTCTCTCCTTACCTTTCTCCTGTGGGATGTGCAAATTTAAATTCAGTCTCTCGTACAAAGTATGATTCAAATTCTTTCTTCTTCATGAAGCTGCCATCTGGTTTGTCCTGCCCTGACTGAACCAAAAGTAATTTTTTCTTTTGACTTAACATCTTTTATGTGAAGCAGCATGGTGACAAACACAGCTGTGTGGCTTCATTTTCCTCAATTCTATAATGTGGACATTATGTACCATTTAGATGATTCCTGTAAATAATAAATGAGAACGATGTATATAAAATGCCCAGAGTAGGGAAATATCAAACTAAAGTCTAGCTATCCATCTCAATACTTATTATTTACTTACTGCCTTTGTTTTAGAGCTATTTATCAAACCCATGAAATCTGAGAACCAGTTCTTTTGTCCTGAGCATAGGTTCTCAAACACAGGGAATGAATTGTTATGCAAGGAGATGACAAGTGTTGTAAACAGGTAGATTACTCTCACTTCTTCAGTCCTATTTACTGTATTAATGTAATTGGCAAATCTTTCTTTAGAGAGCAAAGAAATTTAGCCAAGTCCTTATCTTGATTATTTTTTTTTAAAAAAGCTTGTAGTATCTAAGTTAAAGATATTTACGATACTTTCTGTATCTTGTGATTGCTTCCAGTTTGTGTGTTATAGTCAAAACTACAAATTATTGAACACTATCACATGACAAACTAAGCAAAGTCTTTTAACGTTTATATGCCTTCCCATTTGATTTCTTTTGTAAACCTGATTTTCTACCCCACCTCAAAGTGTAGTGCAACTTTTGAAGGTGCAACATTTAAAATTTTACAAGGTCAGGTTTTTTTAATTCAGAAGACATTCTAAATGTTTTTGTCTTACGATAAATAGTTCCATTCATATTCAGTCTTAGGATAAGATACTGGTGCATTTTCATCTTCAGAGAAGGTGGAACACTGAAAAGAACTGAAACCAGTTGCATATATGTGGACATGTTGTTTCTCAATTTCTTAATATGTAAACTAGATAGTTAGTATAAGATTCTTATAGTCTGATTAAGGGACCTGCTTTAGTTAATGTATCACATTGAGGGTCTTCTAGTATTTCCAAAAATGCATGGAGCTACTACACATCTATTAGAATGCCCAAAATCTGGAACACTGAAAACACCAAATGCTGGTGAGGATGTGGAGCGACAGGAAACTTTTCTAATCGCTGATGGGAACGCAAAATGGCACAGCCACTTTAGAAGACTGGCTGACAGATTCTTTCAAAACTAAACATACTCTTACCATACAATCCAGCAATTGAGCTCCTTGGTATTTGCCCAAATGAATTGAAAAGTTATGTCCACACAAAAACCTGCATGTAGATGTTTATAGCAGCTTTGTTCATAATTGCCAAAACTTGGAAGCAGTAGGAAAATGGATAAATAAACTATAGTACATCCAGGCAGTGGAATATTAGTCCCTGCTAAAAAAAAAAAAAAATAATGAGCTGTCAAGGACAGGATATAGACATGGAGGAACCTTAAATCCATATTACTAGGTGAAAGAAGCCAATCTGAAAAGGCTGCAGACTGTGTTTTCAACTATATGACATTCTGAAAAAGGCAAAACTATGGAGACAGTAAAAAGATCCGTGGTTGCCAGGGGTTTCGGGGTGGGGGGTGGGATGAATAGGCGGAGCATGGAGGACTTTTAGGGCAATGAAAATACTTTCTATGTTATTATGATGGGCGGATACTTGTCATTATCCAAATCCATAGAATGTACAGCACCAAAAGGTAAAGGTACCTTAAGGTAAATTATGGACTTCAGGAGTAATGATGTGTCCAAATAGGTTGATCAGTTGTAAGAAATGTACCTCTGAAGGATGCTGATAATGAGGGAGACTATGCACTGTGGGGGGCAGCTATATGGGGAATCTCTGTACCTTCCTCTCAATTTTGCTGTGAACCTAAAACTGCCCACCCCAAATAAAATCGTAAAGAAGAAAAAAATTAATAAATTTTTTTTTAATTGATGGAATTTGAAATAGACCCTTACTAGTTCTAGGCTATTGGAGTGGCCATGGTGATCTGAACATAGGTTAGCTGTTTATTTATTTTTTTTCAGATGACAAATAGTAAATGAGTCAGACCTGCCCCAAATTTATATTCCTACTGAAACTTCATGATCATTGATTTAATTGAACTTAACTTTTTTGACTTCTTAAAATGTTGAGTGGTGATCCATTTTTACGATATCATTGTAAACGTTTATTTCAGGTTCAGATACCTTAAATCTTTAGTTATTTAAATCAGTAGATCCTGGTAAACAGCAAATTTTATGTTTCAGGGTGCAGTGTCTGGGTCTGTACAAGCTTCAGATAGACTTATGAAAGAGCTCAGGGACATATACAGATCACAGAGTTATAAAACAGGTAAGGACCTCTGGATCTCTGCTGTTGTCCTTATGCCCTTTTAAATTTTCAGATAGTAACTTCATTTCTTATAGTATAACTGGACAGAAACAGAAATGTTTATTAACTTTATTTTAGGAATGTGAAACACAAATTTAATCAAGTTACCAAAAGACGGGGTAAAATAGGATGAGTTCACTTGTTTGGATTTTTAAAAATGTTTTTATGGACACATAATTTTTTATCTTCTTGCTGATGGGGATTAACTCATGATTTTTATCTTCTGGGAAAGGTACAAGAAATATATGCTTTGGAAAATAAATGAGTATATGTTTATTGTATGAACAGAGAACTGTTGTCAAGTTGATTTTTATGTTCTTTTTTCCTTTTTTTGAAAACAACATAATCAACTCTTATTGTAGTTAATGGTATTACTTTTAAAAATTTATAGTTTGACTTAAGAGTTCTTTCTTACCCAATAAGGCTTAAATATTATGGAATCTCTCTAATTGAAATAAAATTCCCTCAGATTATTGCAGAGAGTCTAACAGTATTGAATAAGAGAAAGAGCCAAACTTTAGTTTGTTTGAAAAGGTAGCATTATGATCCATTAAGAATTTTTCGGAGTGATCAAGTCTAAATCATTAGAGCTTACTTAAAAACAAACAAGCAAAAAAACCCCCCTACTTTATAGAGTCCAAGATAAGTCAAATTTGTTTCTGAGGTTGTTAGAAGTTTTGGTGTCCTAACAGTTCCTCTTAAAAGAAATCTAAAAGTTTGTGTGTAGAAACATAATAAAGTTAAATATTTGAATACTGGTTTACCTTAAAATGTTCAGTCATCACTTGTTTGTTACTGCATTATTTGTAGTAGCAAAAAATTAAATTAATAACCAGCTATATGGTGGAATTAAGTTATGGCTTATCCATAAAATAAATTACTACAGTTATTAAAAAGATTGACAATAAATTTTTATATTCTAATGGAAAGATGTCCCAAAAAGTTGAAGAAAGATTATAAAACTGTATGTAGAGAGATTCCATTTTAATAGAACTGTTTGCATATATGCATAGGAGAAAAGTCTTAAGTACATATGATTTTGCATAAGCTTTTTTTTCCTCTTACAATTAATGGTAAACAGTTTTTCAACCCCAAAAATACTCTTCATTGATGGCTTTAGTTGTTCATCTGTTAACGGTATAAGATACTCAGCTCCAGCACCAAAATATTTATAATGCAGCTTAGTTGTTCCATGTTTTAATGGCAAAATTCGTAGCTTTTGTTGGCTATTTAGTGTATATATTTACACCAGAGCAATAGTTATAAGATCAAATGAAGAGTAACTAACATGCCCTATACCTTTACAGGGATTTATTCAGTGGAACTCATAAATGACAGTTTATATGACTGGCATGTTAAACTGCAGAAGTAAGTGCTTTTTTATGCTAATCCACTCTTTTTAATGGTAGACTATCACAGTGGAGATTTTTTTCCCCCTTAATTTGATACCTATTTACTGTGGCTTTTACTTACTGTTTCTGTAGAAATAGTTCTTAGGTTGTTAAAATGAGTTGTTTCTTGGGCTTAATAAGTAAAGTGAGAAAGAAGGAGGAGAAAAAGAAGAGCCAGCTGTGGGAAAAAGTGTTTCATGGAGTTAATGAGACAATTAGGAACTATACAAACAAAAGTGTATAAATAACTTGATGAGATTGACTGTGACAACCAGTTTATATTTGAAATAAGAAATTTGAGTAGGGCCTGAATATATAGAACAGTTGTAGACAAATTTAGATTTTTTTAGTGATTTCACTTTTTCTGGTCTTGTCCATGGTAAATTTCTCTCCTTGAACCCCTTGTCTAATAATACAGTTTGAGAGAAGCAGACTTTCTTGAGAAGATTATGTACATATGACCCTTTCCTTTAGAATAACTGCTAACTTTGCATGCCCTTAGGAGAGTAGGTGTAGAATACTGTGATCTCTTTTTGGACATTTAATCCCAAGGCGTTGGAGGCTATAGTTAATTTGTTTTTCCAGGAACCATAGAGCAGCTTTAGACCTTCTCTGTTTGGAATTTACCCTAGGGGCTCTGTTTTAGCTCTTGGAATGGTTCATTTTTGAGTTTAGTGAGAAAAAAAATCTGACTTTTTGTTTGAACTGTTTTTTGTTTTGTAATTCTTAGGGTTGATCCTGATAGTCCTTTGCACAGTGATCTTCAGATCTTAAAAGAAAAAGAAGGCATAGAATATATTTTGCTTAACTTCTCTTTTAAGGTAAGAAAATTGTAAGGGGACTCCATATGCTTCTAATGGCAACGTATATTTGTACAATTGCTTTGGAAAACCATTTGGTATAACTTGGTAAAGTAGAAGATACTCATATCCTGTGGTCCAGGAATTCTCCTCCTAGATATATAACCTGCAAGAAATGAGTACTTAGATGCACCAGGAGACAAACACAAGAATGTTCAAAGCAGCATTGTTTATAATAGCCTCAAATAAAAATAACCCAAGTGTCTGTTCCAATAGAATGGAGCACTGTGGTATTCATAAAACGGAATAGAGCTATGTGCAACAAGATAGATGAATCTTAAACACAGTGTTGAGCAAAAGAAACCATATTCCCAAAACATGTTTTGTACCATTTCATTAGTACAGCTCAAAAATAGGTAAAACTGAATTATATTATTTAAGCATGCCTTCTCATCGGAGGCAGTATTCCCCCGAATGGGGTGAAAATTGGTCCTTGGAGTGAAAAAGTCTTAAATATTACAATAGTCTGTAGCCCTTCAAAGGGCCACAATACATAAATAGATACACAGTATGTCTGTGGTATTAAAAGTTTTGTCGGGGAGCAGGACGGGGAGGAGTTAGGAAAAAATTATTCTAAAAAGGCTTCTTAGTGGAACAAAAATGAGAAATATTTATGGATTCATACTTGGGCAATAAAACTATCAAGAGAAACGAAGATGTGATTACCAGACAGTTTAGGATAGCAAGTACATCTAGCTAAGAGGGGAGGGAGTTGTGAGCTGAAAGGGACACATGGGGGCTTCTTGTTTATTGACTGTAGTCTGTTTCTTGACCAGGGTGGTAGTTGCATGGATACTATTTCATGCTAGTTTGTAATGGTGTACCTTTATATTTTATGCACTTTTCTAAATTTATGTGTTATATTTGTTTTTAAAAGATGCTAAAAAATAAAGGTTAAAGCAATGGAATCTACGTAAAATGTAGTGGTTTTAAATCTTTGTTTAAAAAAAGTAGGAAGTGTTTCTAAGGGGTTATATTTTAATTATTTGGAGCTTCTTTTTGACCTGTTCTTTGAAATTGAGAAAAAATTGTGTAACAGTTGTCTTGCAGGTAAACTTTTTTTTTCCCCCCATTTCAGTTAGGTGGACTTCAATGCACTAGGTGCTATAGAAGGCTTGAGGACATGGGGCATCTAAATAATCCCTGTTCTTCAAGAGCCTGTAGTCTTTCTGGGGAGAAATCTGTGAGGGAAACTGTAGGGCTTTGGAGATCATGATGAAGAGTCTGGGAGCTTACCTTAATGCAGTAAAAAGCCAACAGAGGTTTTTAGGCAGGGGCATGATTGATCTGTTAGGCTTTTTATTTTATTTTTAAAGAAGAATTAGTATGCCTTCAGCATCAGAGTAGATAGGATAGAGTAGATTTCTGGGAGACTAGTTGGGGACTTTGATTTTAATCTGAGCAAAGAGCAATGAAGGTTGGTAGTGGTAGGAATAGGTGAGAATAGATGGATATGAGATGTTTTGAAGGAAGAAAACAAAAGACATGAAAGGATACTTTTATACTTGCAAAAAGGGTAATTTTCTGAAAGCTGCTTACTTAGCTTTTGTGTGTGTATATTCTTGTTTGGGCTTATATCCTCATTTATGATTGAACTTTCTTCAAATAGCCCAAATGTCAAATGTCATTGTTTTCCCACAGCTTTGTTATTGTAGAAATTATTGTGGCTATCAACTGGGTTGTCTTCCTAGAGAGTGAATCTGGTATATATTTACTGAAATTGCTAGTGACTGTATTTTTACTGATGCATATGGTGAAGAAAAACCCTAAGAATGTATCTTTTTAAAAAATACATGCAAAATATTTTTAACCTGAAATCTAAGCAATCATATTAAATCATATTCCCATAGGCCCAACACCAAGCTTAAGAAATAGAACCTTATCAATATCTTTGAAGACTGATGTGGGCCCCTCCCCTCTTACTTCGTCTTTCAGAGATATCTTTTAAGGGAATCTGAAATCTTGACCAGGAAACTGAAGGTTTTGTGACTGCAGATAGCGTTTTCATTATATTTTCCTGCTTTAGGTAGAACTTCAGGGAGGGGATGATCTGGGAGGTAAATGGCTGAAATTCTGTTGGATTTGTTTCTGAACCATGGTTCCTGATATCAGAAAGAAGGGCCTTTGCTAGGGTTGAAGTATTTCTTGAGAGGCCTGGGAAGAATGTGATTGCCTTGAGCTAACTGACCTTACTAAGAGGATCTTAAACTCAATTGCCAAGTTACTAGTATCGGGATTCATAGACTTTGGAGGATTAGCAAGTATGACTCAGAAAGAAGGAGTCACAGAAGGAGCATGAACAGTATTTAGGGCCTTGGATGGCCATGGTGACAACTTGAGGGTCATAAAGAGTAAGAAAATGAAACTTGAGATGTAACATGACACAAGGATGGGGAAGGGGAAGGGGTAGGAGGGAATGGGACCTGTTAGATTTGTCAGCAACTTGGTAAGGAAGTGGTGGTCTGGCTTTTCAGGCCACATCTGATCTACTGAGTTGAATTTTGAGGTTGTACTTTAGGAAGGGTTTATTTAGACAAATCTGGGTTTATTTAGAGAATAGTAGCAAGGATTAGAAAGATTCCATACCATGTCCTAAGATAGCAGGGGAAATTATAGATTTGGAAAGGAGAACATGGGGGTTCCTGATACCTTGTCTTCAACTATTTGAAGGGCTGTATGTGTATAAATATTAGTTTGATTAGTTTTTGATGAACACAAGCCATGACAATAGAATTAGTAAGTCAAGCTGTAAAGAGACAATTTTCAATTCAATATAAGGAGGTGATGTATAACTATTTAGAGCCATCTGATGATGGCTCTAGTCTTTTAAAAATAGAATGTGCCTCATGGCTGAGAATAGCTTGGAAGCCCAAGATGTTGATTTGGAAATCGGATAACTTTATGACATCCGTGTAAAACCTGAGGTTCTTAGTTTCTGAGTTAGTATACCACAATAGCTCGCATATCTTTTTTTTTTTTTTTTTTTGGCCACACTGCACGGCTTGTGGGATCTTAGTTCCTTGCAGGATCTTAGTTCCCTAACCAGGGACTGAACCCGGACCCTTGGCAGTGAAAGCGTAGAGTCCTAATCACTGGACCACCAGGGAATTCCCTCTTGCATATCTATTTAAACAGAAACCTTCCTCCACCCCACCCACCAATGCCTGTAAACAACCCCCCCACAACCCCATGCCTTTTTATTTCTGTAAAATCTTGATTACTGAGTTCCAAGGTACAGAGTTTATGGAATAGAATCCTTGTGTTTTGATGTAGAATAGTTAATCTGAAGGATTACTTAAAATGAAGGGAGTTCTCACTGTCACATAATCAATTAAAAGAGGTTTTGGGGCTTCCCTGGTGGCACAGTGGTTAAGAATCCGCCTGCCAATGCAGGGGACACGGGTTCGAGCCCTGGTCTGGGAAGATCCCACATGCCGTGGAGCAACAAAGCCTGTGTGCCATAACTACCGAGCCTGTGCTCTAGAGCCCGTGAGCCACAACGACTGAAGCCCGCGTGCCTAGAGCCCGTGCTACGCAACAAGAGAAGCCAATGCAATGAGAAGCCCGCGCACTGCAACCAAGAGTAGCCCCCCGCTCGCTGCAACTAGGGAAAGCCCGCATGCAGCAATGAAGACCCAATGTAGCCAAAAATAAATAAATTTATATATATAAAAACAAGGTGTTGTAGTCACTCATTTGGGATCACATATTTAAAGATCTGAAATATAGAAAATTAAATGAAGTTGTACTTTACCAAGCTTTGCATCTATGCCTTTCTTTATCTGTTAAGTTGTAGATAAAAGGTAAGCTATTTATTTGGAAGTAGATTGTAATAACTGTCATTAAGCTAGTTTCTTGTGTGGGTAGATTTCTTCTTTTTCTGCCTTGCAGTAGATAGCTAAGATTATCTGTTTTAGCCGTCAGAAGTGTGCTTTTTTATCTCCCTCTCCTATTAGGATTGAATTTACATAGTTTACATGTTCCTCAGAATCTTACTTGAGGATGGGTAGTAAGGTACTGGAATTATCCTGGTTATTTTTCCAGTTAAAACTGTAGTTTTGTGTTCCTTAGAAATAACTGGATGAAACAAATGTTTGTTTAGCTCTTTTACTTGCAAATTGATTTTATAAGAGGTGTTAGTTTCTTCTCATTTATTTGAACACAGAAATCAGAAGTAATTTCTCTTAGACTTCCTGACATATCTTCATGGAGGCAGTATGCTATTTACTCTGCTCCTCTGTTGTAGGAAAGTGAGGTGTAGCCTTCTTGGTCTCCTGGCCACTAGAGACTGACCTCTAACACTCTTGGCCACTTCAGCTACCATCTTTACTTCAGTTCATTGAGAGAAAAAGTTTTATTCTTTTGGAAACCTCAGTTTCCAGGACTGAAAATTTGAAACAGAGAATTGTGCAGCCAGAGAGTTAGCTGAGGTTCTGTTCTCTCATCTTGCCATTATATATTTTTATCAGGTCTGATGATCGTTGTCAGATTAATTGGAGCAATTATCTATTTGCATTTAATGTTGGTATTGCTATTCGGGTTTAAATCTGTCTCATTTACTTGTCCTTGCTCCATGCTTTTTTCCCCCACATTCTTTTGGATTTTTTTTTTTTTTTTTTTATTACTCCAGTTTCCCACCTCTGTTAGCTTGGTGCTTATCATCCTTTACTCTGATTTACTACCTTACAATTATAATACATATCCTTAGCTTGTCAAAGTATAATATAAATTTGTTAATTTGTGTTTTTCCTTTTCCTTGTCAAGGCAAAGACCTTAGAACATGTACACCCTGCCAAATACGTGCTGTTGTTGTCATGCATTTAGTTCTATATTTATCTAAAACCTTATACATTATTGTTACATAATTCATCAGTATTCATTTGGATCTTTGTACATATTAGCTCTTTTCATGGTCTTTATTCTCCAGGTTTCCATCTAGGATCTTCTTTCTCTTGCGTGAAGAATATCCTTTTTTGTTTCCTTCAGTGTGGGTCTGCTTATAGGAAAATATCTTTATTTGGACTTCACTTTTGGAAAGTATTTTTTTTATATATATAATTTTCAGTACCCTAAATTTTCTTCTTTTAAGAGGTGAATTTTATTTATTTATTTATTTATGTGTTTATTTTTGGCTGTGTTGGGTCTTCGTTTCTGTGTGAGGGCTTTCTCTAGTTGCGGCAAGTGGGGGCCACTCTTCATCGCGGTGCGCGGGCCTCTCACTCTCCCGGCCTCTCTTGTTGCGGAGCACAAGCTCCAGATGCGCAGGCTCAGTAGTTGTGGCTCACGGGCCCAGTTGCTCTGCGGCATGTGGGATCTTCCCAGAACAGGGCTCGAACCCCTGTCCCCTGCATTGTCAGGCAGACTCCCAACTACTGTGCTACCAGGGAAGCCCCTGGAAAGTATTTTTATTGTGTATAGATTTTTAGTTTGGAGATTCCTTTCTTTCAGCACCTCAAAGATATCATTCCCTTATTATAGCTTCCATTGTTTCTCTTGAAGTATTTATAGTGCGTAAATCTCACGAAACCTTTAATCAGTTCTGGAAAATTTTCAGACATTATCAGGCATTCTCTCTTCAAATATTGCATCTGTCCCATTCCAGGACTCTACATATATGATTAGCCTTTTCAATACATTTCCCTATGTCTTGTTTATTATCTGCATTTTCCACATTTTTCTCTCTCTTGGCTTCATTTGGGATGTTTTCTGACCTATTTTTCTAGCATACTGAATTTCTCTTCCAAGTCTCCATGGTGGTAAACTCATCCATTAAGTTATTAATTTCAGTAACTGTATTTCTAAGCTTCAGAATTCCTATATAGTTCATTTTTATAATTTTAATTTTCTGCCAAGGTTTTCAATCTTGCCTTTTCTTACACATACTCAGCATAGTTATTTTAAAATCTGTGTCTGATAACTCTCTTATTTTGACCCCTTATAGTTTTGTCTGTAGTTTGCTTCTTGTTTTCTGATCATGTTGTCTTTAAGTTTTTTTTTTGTTTTAAACATCTTTATTGAAGTATAGTTGCTTTACAATGTTGTGTTAGTTTCTGCTGTATAACAAAGTGAATCAATTTTATGTATACATATATCCCCATATCCCCTCCCTCTTGTGTCTCCCTCCCACCCTCCCTATCCCACCCCTCTAGATGGTCACAAAGCACCAAGCTGATCTCCCTGTGCTATGCAGCTGCTTCCCACTAGCTAGCTATTTTACATTTGGTAGTGTATATATGTCAATGCTACTCTCTCACTTCATGCCAGCTTACCCTTCCCCCTCCCCGTGTCCTCAAGTCCATTCTCTACGTCTGCGTCTTTATTCCTGTCCTGCCCCTAGGTTCTTCAGAACCTTTTTTTTTTTTTTTTAGATTCCGTATATATGTGTTAGCATATGGTATTTGTTTTTCTCTTTCTGACTTACTTCACTCTGTATGACAGACTCTAGGTCCATCCACTTCACTACAAATAACTCAATTTCGTTTCTCGTTATGACTGAGTAATATTCCATTGTATGTATGTGCTGCATCTTCTTTATCCATTCATCTGTCGATGGACACTTAGGTTGCTTCCATGTCCTGGCTATTGTAAATAGTGCTACAGTGAACATTGTGGTACATGACTCTCTTTGTTTTTTTAATAAATTTATTTATTTATTTATGGTTGTGTTGGGTCTTCATTGCTGTGTGCAGGCTTTCTCTGGTTGCTGCAAGCGGGGGCTACTCGTCATTGCGGTATGTGGGCTTCTCATTGTGGTGGCTTCTCTTGTTGCGTAGCACGGACTCTAGGCACGCGGGCTTCATTAGTTGTGGCACGTGGGCTCAGTAGTTGTGGCTCACAGGCTCTAGAGCGCAGGCTCAGTAGTTGGGGCACACAGGCTTAGTTGCTCTGTGGCATGTGGGATCTTCCCAGACCAGGGCTTGAACCCGTGTCCACTGCATTGGCAGGCAGCTTCTTAACCATTACACTATCAGAGAAGCCCAACATGACTCTTTTTGAATTTTGGTTTTCTCAAGGTATATGCCCAGTAGTGGGATTGCTGGGTCGTATGGTAGTTCTAGTTTTAGTTTTTTAAGGAACCTCCATACTGTTCTCCATAGTGGCTGTATCAATTTACATTCTCACCAGCAGTGCAAGAGGGTTCCCTTTTCTCCACACCCTCTCCAGCATTTATTGTTTGTAGATTTTTTGTTGATAGCCATTCTGACCAGTGTGAGATGATACCTCATTGTAGTTCTGATTTATATTTCGCTAATGATTAATGATGTTGAGCATCCTTTCATGTGTTTGTTGGCAATCTGTATATCTTCTTTGGAGAAATGTCTATTTAGGTCTTCTGCCCATTTTTGGAGTGGGTTGTTTGTTTTTTTGTTACTGAGCTGCATGAGCTGCTTGTATATTTTGGAGATTAATCCTTTCTCTGTTGCTTCGTTTACAAATATCTTCTCCCATTCTGAGGGTTGTCTTTTTGTCTTGTTTATGGTTTCCTTTGCTGTGTGAAAGCTTTGAAGTTTCATTAGGTCCCATTTGTTTATTTTTGCTTTTATTTCCATTTCTCTAGGAGGTGGGTCAAAAAGGATCTTGCTGTGATGTATATCATCGAGTGTTTTGCCTATGTTTTCCTCTAAGAGTTTTATAGTGTCTGGCCTTACATTCAGGTCATTAGAGTTTATTTTTGTGTATGGTGTTAGGGAGTGTTCTAATTTCATTCTTTTATATGTAGCTGTCCAGTTTTCCCAGCACCACTTATTGAAGAGGCTGTCTTTTCTTTACTGTATATTCTTGCCTCCTTTATCAAAGATAAGGTGACCATATGTGCATGGGTTTGTCTCTGGGCTTTCTATCCTGTTCCATTGATCTGTCTTTCTGTTTTTGTGCCAGTACCATACTGTCTTGATTACTGTAGCTTTGTAATATAGTCTGAAGTCAGGGAGCCTGATTCCTCCTGCTCCGTTTTTCGTTCTCAAGATTGTTTTGGCTATTCGGGGTCTTTTGTGTTTCCATACAAATTGTGAAATTTTTTGTTCTAGTTCTGTGAAAAATGCCAGTGGTAGTTTGATAGGGATTGCATTGAATCTGTAGATTGCTTTGGGTAGTAGAGTCATTTTCACAATGTTGATTCTTCCAATCCAAGAACATGGTATATCTCTCCATCTATTTGTATCATGTTTAATTTCTTTCATCAGTGTCTTATAATTTTCTGCATACAGGTCTTTTGTCTCCTTAGGTAGGTTTATTCCTAGATATTTTATTCTTTTTGTTGCAATGGTAAATGGGAGTGTTTTCGTGATTTCACGTTCAGATTTTTCATCATTAGTTTATAGGAAAGCCAGAGATTTCTGTGCATTAATTTTGTATCCTGCTACTTTACCAAATTCATTGATTAGCTCTAGTAGTTTTCTGGTAGCGTCTTTAGGATTCTCTATGTACAGTATCATGTCATCTGCACGGTATCATGTCATCTGCAAATAGTGACAGTTTTACTTCTTTTCTGATTGGGATTCATTTCTTTTTCTCTCTGATTGCTGTGGCTAAAACTTCCAAAAGTATGTTGAATAATAGTGGTGAGAGTGGGCAACCTTGTCTTGCTCTTAATCTTAGAGGAAATGGTTTCAGTTTTTCACCACTGAGAACGATGTTGGCTGTGGGTTTGTCATATATGGCCTTTATTATGTTGAGGCAGGTTCCCTCTGAGCCTGCTTTCTGGAGAGTTTTTATCATACGTGGGTGTTGAATTTTGTCGAAAGCTTTTTCTACATCTATTGAGATGATCATATGGTTTTTATTCTTCAAATTGTTAATATGGTGTATCACATTGATTGATTTGGGTATATTGAAGAATCCTTGCATTCCTGGGATAAACCACACTTTATCCTGGCGTATGATCCTTCTAATGTGCTGTTGAAGTCTGTTTGCTAGTATTTTAAAGAAGATGATGGAGATAGGAGTTTATTAATTAATTTATTTCTGTTGTGTTGTGTCTTCGTTTCTGTGCAAGGGCTTTCTCTAGTTGTGGCAAGTGGGGGCCTCTCTTCATCGCTGTGCGTGGGCCTCTCACTGTCGCGGCCTCTCTTGTTGCGGAGCACAGGCTCCAGACACGCAGGCTCAGTAGTTGTGGCTCTTGGGCCTAGTTGCTCAGCGGCATGTGGGATCTTCCCAGACCAGGGCTTGAACCCGTGTCCCCTGCATTAGCAGGCAGATTCTCAACCACTGTGCCACCAGGGAAGCCCTGTTTGCTAATATTTTGTTGAGGGTTTTTGTATCTGTGTTCCTCAGGATATTGGCCTGTAGCTTTCTTTTTTGGGACATCTTTGTCTGGTTCTGGTATCAGGGTGATGGTGGCCTCATAGAATGAGTTTGGAAGTGTTCCTCCCTTGCTGTATTTTTTATTTATTTTTATTTTTTGCGGTACGTGGGCCTCTCACTGTTGTGGCCTCTCCCATTGCCGAGCTCCGGATGCGCAGGCTTAGCGGCCATGGCTCATGGGCCTAGCCCCTCCGCGGCATGTGGGATCTTCCTGGACCGGGGCACGAACCTGTGTCCCCTGCATCGGCAGGCGGACTCTCAACCACTGCACCACCAGGGAAGCCCCCTCTGCTGTATTTTTGAAGAGCTTGAGAAGGCTAGGTGTTAGCTCTTCTCTAAATGTTTGATGGAATTCACCTGTGAAGCCATTGGGTCCTGGGCTATTGTTTGTTGGAAGATTTTTAATCACAGTTTCAATTTCAGTGCTCATGATTGGTCTATATATATTTTCTATTTCTTCCTGGTTCAGTCTCAGAAAGATTTGGTTTTCTAAGAATTTGTCCGTTTCTTCCAGGTTGTCCATTTTATTGGCATATAGTTGCTTGTAGTAATCTCTCATGATCCTTTGTATTTCTGCAGTGTAAGTTGTTACTTCTCGTTTTTCATTTCTAATTCTGCTGATTTGAGTCTTCTCCCTTTCTTGATGAGTCTGGCTAATGGTTTATCAATTTTGTTTATCTTCTCAAAGAACCAGCTGTTAGTTTTATTGATCTTTGCTCTTGTTTCCTTTATTTCTTTTTCCTTTATTTCTGATCTACATGATTTCTTTTTGCTAACTTTGTGTTTTTTTGGTTCTTCTTTCTCTAATTGCTTTTTTTTTTTTTTTGTAAAAGGCGAAAGATTTATTCTATCTGAAGAGAAACCAGAGTATTCTAATTGCTTTAGTGTAAGGTTAGTGTTGTTTATTTGAGATGTTTCTTGAGGTAGGATTGTATTGCTATAAACTTCCCTCTTAGAACTGCTTTTGCTGCATCCCATAGATTTTCAGTCATCGTGTTTTCATTGTCATTTGTCTCTAGGTATTTTTTGGTTTCCTCTTTGATTTCTTCAGTGATCTCTTGGTTATTTAGTAACGTATTGTTTAGCCTCCATGTGTTTGTGTTTTTTACAGTTGTTTTTCCTGTAATTGATATTTCATAGTGTTGTGGTTGCAAAAGATACTTGATATGATTTCAGTTTTCTGAAATTTACCAAGGCTTGATTTGTGACCCAAGATATTATCTCTTGTGGAGAATGTTCCATGAGCACTTGAGAAGAAGGTGTAGTCTGTTCTTTTTGGATGGAATGTCCTATAAATATCAATTAAGTCCAGCTTGTTTAATGTGTCATTTTAAGCTTGTGTTTCCTTATTTATTTTCATTTTGGATGATCTGTTCACTGGTGAAAGTGGGGTGTTAAAGTTCCCTACTATTACTGTGTTACTCTAAATTTTCCCTTTTATGGCTGTTAGTATTTGCCTTATGTGTTGAGGTGCTCCTATTTTGGGTGCATAAATATTTACAATTGTTATATCTTCTTCTTGGATTGATCCCTTGATCATTATGTAGTATCCTTCTTTGTCTTTTGTAATAGTCTTTATTTTAAAGTCTATTTTGCCTGATATGAGAATTGCTACTCCAGCTTTCTTTTGATTTCTATTTGCATGGAATATCTTTGTCCATCCCCTCACTTTCAATCTGTTCATGTCCCTAGGTCTGAAGTGGGTCTCTTGTAGATAGCATATATATGGGTCTTATTTTTGTATCCATTCAGCCAGTCTATGTCTTTTGGTTGGAGCATTTAATCCATTGACATTCAAGGTAATTATTGATATGTATGTTCCTATTACCATTTTCTTAATTGTTTTGGGTTTGCTTATGTAGGGCTTTTCCTTCTCTTGTGTTTCCTGCCTAGAGAAGTTCCTTTAGCATTTGTTGTAAAGCTGGTTTGGTGGTGTTGAATTCTGTTAGCTTTTGCTTGTCTGTAAAGGTTTTAGTTTCTCCGCTGAATCTGAATGAGATCCTTGCTGGGTAGAGATCCTTGCTGGGTAGAGTAATCTTGTTTGTAGGTTTTTCCCTTTCATCACTTTAAATATGTCCTGCCACTCCTTTCTGGCTTGCAGAGTTTCTGCTGAAAGATCAGCAGTTAACCTTATGGGGATTCCCTTGTATGTTATTTGTTGCTTTTCCCTTGCTGCTTTTAATATTTTTTCTTTGTATTTAATTTTTGTTAGTTTGATTAATATGTGTCTTTGTGTGTTTCTCCTTGGATATATCCTGTATGGGACTTTGCACTTCCTGGACTCGATTGACTATTTCCTTTCCCATGTTGGGGAAGTTTTCAACTATAATCTTTTCACATATTTTCTCAGTCCCTTTCTTTTTCTCTTCTTCTTCTGGGACCCCTATAATTCGAATGTTAGTATGTTAAATGTTGTCCCAGAGGTCTCTGAGACTGTCCTCAATTCTTTGCATTCTTTTTTCTTTATTCTCCTCTGCAGTAGTTATTTCCACTGTTTTATCTTCCATGTCACTTATCCATTTTTCTGCCTCAGTTATTCTGCTATTGATTCCTTCTAGAGAATTTTTAAATTCGTTTATTGTGTTGTCCATCATTGTTTGTTTGCTGTTTAGTTCTTCTAGGTCCTTGTTAAACATTTCTTGTATTTTCTCCATTCTATTTCCAAGATTTTGGATCATGTTCACTCTCATTATTCTGAATTCTTTTTCAGGTAGACTACTTATTTCCTCTTCATTTGTTTGGACTGGTGGTTTTTACCTTGTTCCTCCATGTGCTGTATATTTCTCTGTCCTCTCACTTTGTTTAACTTACTGTGTTTGGGGTCTCCTTTTCACAGGCTGCAGCTTCTTAGTTCCCATTGTTTTTGGTGTCTGCCCACAGTCGGTGAGGTTGGTTGAGTGGGTTGTGTAGGCTTCCTGGTCGAGGGGACTAGTGCCTGTGTTCTGGTGGGTGGGGCTGGATCTTGTCTCTCTGGTGGGCAGTGCCGTGTGTTGGTGGGTTTTGGGGTGTATGTGAACTTAGTATGATTTTAGGCAGCCTCTCTGCTAATGGGTGAGGTTGTGTTCCTGCCTTGTTTGGCATGGGGCATACAGCACTGGAGCTTTGCTGGCCATTGCGTGGAGCTGGGTCTTAACGTTGAGGAGGAGATCTCTGGGAGAGCTCTCGCCAGTTGATATTATGGGGGGTCGGGAGGTCTCTGGTGGTCCAGTGTCCTGAACTCGGCTCTCCCACCTCAGAGGCTCAGGGCTGACACCTGGCTGGAGACCAAGACCCTGTCAGCCACGTGGCTCAGAAGAAAAGGGGGGAAAAAAGAAAGAAAATTAAAATTAAAAAAAAATACATTAACATAAAAAAATAATTAAAAAAGAAGAGAGCAACCAAACCAATAAACAAATCTACCTGATAACAAGAGCTAAAAACTAAACTAAGGTAAACATGAGAAACAAATCAGTTGCAGACAGCAAACCCCAAGTCTACAGTTGCTTCTAAAGTCCACTGCCTCAATTTTGGGATGATTTGTTGTCTATTCAGGCATTCCACAGATGCAGGGTACATCAAGTTGATTGTGGGGATTTAATCCTCTGCTCCTGAGGCTGCACGGAGAAATTTACCGTTCTCTTTGTTCGCACAACTCCTGCTGTTCATCTTTTGTTTCGGCCCCCCTTGTGCGTGTAGGTCGCCTTCAGGCATCTTTTGGGAAGTCTGAGGTCTTCTGCCAAGGTTCAGTACGTGTTCTGTAGACGTTGTTCCACTTGTAGAAGTATTTTTGATGTATTTGTGGGGAGGAAGGTGATCTCCATGTCTTAGTCCTCCGCCATGTTGAAGGTCCCCTCTTCTGAACTGTGGCCTGAAGAGCAAGCATATCTTCTACACCTGCTTATCAGAGGCCTTGCCATTCCATTGTAGGCATTGAAAAAATGGCTTTCCCTGGAGACTTTACAGAAGCTAGACAGACCCCTGGTTGGGGTGTACCACAGACACGCGGGCACCCAGGTCACCGAGGCCACAAGCACCGCCCAGGGTACTGACAAGCTGCAGGGCCACATTTAGCACAGGGAAGGAACCTGGAGGAGCTGCTCTTTGCATGCAGGCAACTCACGTGGAGCCTCAAGTGCAAGAAGACCAGGCCTCACATGGCTGTCTTTAAGTCTTTTATGACTGGTTATTTTTGATGATAGATATTATATATGAAAAATTAGAGAGGTAATTCGAAGCCTTAGATGCTGTTGCTCTACAGAGAAGATGTACCTTTGCCCCTGTCAGGTGCTTGGGCAGTAGCAATCCAGGATCACTGAATCCAGAAAGGCATTGAGATGATGTAAAGATTGGCTTCATTCCATCAGGGCAGTTTGTGGTTTGTCCTTCAGGGTCCCAACCTAAAGTGTTGGAGCCTAATAAAGGTCTCCCTTGGTGGACCCTGAGATCCAATTTTTATCTTCTTAGCCCTAGCTTCTTAACCTCTTATCTTCCTCTCCTGTAATTGAAAGAAAACCCAAAGGGAAAGAAAAGGCCCCACTCTCTGGGGTTCCCTTTCTCTTCCTGATCTTAGCTCTGTAATTGTACATTTTTGTCTACCTTTTCTAATTCTTAGCCAGAGGATCGATCCAAATTACCTAGTCTATCATTATTGGGATGGTTCCTTTATATAGTTCTGTTGGACATGGAACACCTTTGTGTATTTCTTTTTTATTTGAATTTTATTTTTTTTATACAGCAGGTTCTTACTAGTCATCTATTTTATACACATCAGTGTATACATGTCAATCCCAATCTCCCAATTCATCCCACAACCCCCCTCAACCCAACCCCGCCACTTTCCCCCCTTGATGTCCATACGTTTGTTCTCTACATCTGTGTCTCAACTTCTGCCATGCAAACTGGTTCATCTGTACCATTTTTCTAGGTTCCACAGATATGCATTAATATGCGTTACTTGGTTTTCTCTTTCTGACTGACTTCCCTCTGTATGATAGTCTCTAGATTCATCCACGTCCCTGCAAATGACCCAGTTTTGTTCGTTTTTATGGCTGAGTAATATTCCATTGTATATGTGTACCACATCTTCTTTATCCATTCGTCTGTCAGTGGGCATTTAGGTTGCTTCCATGACCTGGCTATTGTAAATAGTGTTGCAATGAACATTGGGGTGCATGTGTCTTTTTGAATTATGGTTTTCTCAGGGTATATGCCCAGTCGAGGGATTGGTGGGTCATATGGTAATTCTATTTTAGGTTTTTAAGGAACCTCCATACTGTTCTCCATAGTAGCTGTATCAATTTACATTCCCACCAACAGTGCAGGAGGGTTCCCTTTTCTCCACACCCTCTCCAGCATTTGTTGGTTGTAGATTTTCTGATGATGCCCATTCGAACTGCTGTGAGGTGATACCTCATTGTAGTTTTGATTTGCATTTCTCTAATAATTAGTGATGTTGAGCAGCTTTTCATGTGCTTCTTGGCCATCTGTATATTTTCTTTTGAGAAACATCTATTTATGTCTTCTGCCCATTTTTGCATTGGGTTGTTTGTTTTTCTAATATTGAGCTGCATGAGCTGTTTATATATTTCAGAGATTAATCCTTGGTCCGTTGATTTGTTTGCAAATATTTTTTCCCATTCTGAGGGGTGTCTTTTAGTCTTGTTTATGGTTCCCTTTGCTGTGCAAAGGCTTTTAAGTTTAATTAGGTCCCATTCGTTTATTTTTGTTTTTATTTCCATTACTCTAACAGGTGGATCAAAAAAGATCTTGCTGTGATTTATGTCAAAGAGTGTTCTTCCTGTATTTTCCTCTAAGAGGTTTGTAGTCTCCAGTCTTACATTTAGGCCTCTAATCCATTCTGAGTTTATTTTTGTATATGATGTTAGGGAGTGTTCTAATTTCATTCTTTTACATGTAGCTGTCCAGTTTGCCCAGCACCACGTATTGAAGAGACTGTCTTTTCTCCATTGTATATCCTGGCCTCCTTTGTCATAGATTAGTTGACCATAGGTGCGTGGGTTTACCTCTGGGCTTTCTATCCTGTTCCATTGATCTATATTTCTGTTTTTGTGCCAGTACCATATTGTCTTGATTATTGTAGCTTTGTAGTATAGTCTGAAGTCAGGGAGTCTGATTCCTCCAGCTCCATTTTTTTCCTCAAGACTGCATTGGTTATTCAGGGTGTTTTGTGTCTCCATACAAATTTTCAGATTTTTTGTTCTAGTTCCGTAAAAAATGCCATTGGTAATTTGATAGGGATTGCATTGAATCTGTAGATTGCTTTGGGTAGTATAGTCATTTTCACAATATTGATTCTTCCAATCTAAGAACATGGTATATCTCTCCATCTGTTGGTATCATCTTTAATTTCTTTCATCAGTGTCTTATAGTTTTCTGCATACAGGTCTTTTGTTTCCCTAGGTAGGTTTATTCCTAGGTATTTTATTCTTTTTATTGCAATGGTAAATGGGAGTGTTGCCTTAATTTCTCTTTCAGATTTTTCATCATTAGTGTATAGGAATGCAAGAGATTTCTGTGCATTAATTTTGTATCCTGCAACTTTACCAAATTCATTGATTAGCTCTAGTAGTTTTCTGGTGGCATCTCTAGGATTCTCTATGTATAGTATCATGTCATCTGCACACAGTGACAGTTTTACTTCTTGTTATCCAATTTGTATTCCTTTTATTTCTTTTTCTTCTCTGATTGCTGTGGCTAGGACTTCCAAAACTATGTTGAATAATAGTGGTGAGAGTGGACCTCCTTATCTTGTTCCTGATCTTAGAGGAAATCCTTTCAGTTTTTCAGCATTGAGAATGATGTTTGCTGTGGGTTTGTCGTGTATGGCCTTTATTATGTTGAGGTAGGTTCCCTCTATGGCCACTTTCTGGAGAGTTTTTATCAGAAATGGTGTTGAATTTTGTCAAAAGCTTTTTCTGCATCTATTGAGATGATCATATGGTTTTTCTTCTTCAATTTGTTAATATGGTTTATCACATTGATTGATTTGCGTATTTTGAAGAATCCTTGCATTCCTGGGGTAAATCCCACTTGATCGTGGTATGTGTTCCTTTTAATGTGTTGTTGAATTCTGTTTGCTAGTATTTTGTTGAGGATTTTTGCATCTATATTCATCAGTGATACTGGTCTGTAATTTTCTTTTTTTGTAGTATCTTTGTCTGGTTTTGGTGTCAGGGTGATGGTGGCCTCATAGAATGAGTTTTGGAGTATCCCTTCGTCTGCAATATTTTGGAAGAGTTTGAGAGGGATGGGTGTTAGCTCTTCTCTAAATGTTGGATAGACTTTACCTGTGAAGCCATCTGGTCCTGGACTTTTGTTTGTTGGAAGATTTTTAATCACAGTTTCAATTTCAGTGCTTGTGATTGGTTTGTTCATATTTGCTATTTCTTCCTGGTTCAGTCTTGGAAGGTTATACCTTTCTAAGAATTTGTTCATTTCTTCCAGGTTGTCCATTTTATTGGCATAGAGTTCCTTGTAGTAGTCTCTTAGGATGCTTTGTATTTCTGTGATGTCTTTTGTAACTTCTCCTTTTTCATTTCTAAGTTTATTGATTTGGGCCCTCTTCCTCTATTTCTTGAGGTGTCTGGCTAAAAGTTTATTAAATTTGTTTATCTTCTCAGAACACCACCTTTAAGTTTTATTGATCTTTGCTGTTGTTTTCTTTGTTTCTGTTTCATTTATTTCTGCTCTGATCTTTATGATTTCTTCTGCTAACTTTGGATTTTGTTTGTTCTTCTTTCTCTATTTCCTTTAGATGTAAGGTTAGATTATTTGACATTTTCCTTGTTTCTTGAGGTAGGCTGGTATAGCTATAAACTTCGCTCTTAGAACTGCTTTTGCTGCATCCCATAGGTTTTGGATCGTTGTATTTTCATTGTCATTTGTCTCTAGGTAGTTTTTGATTTTGTCTTTGATTTCTTCAGTGATCTCTTGGTTATTTAGTAATGTATTGTGTAGTCTCCGTGTGTTTGTGTTTTTTATGTTTTTTTCCCTGTAGTTGATTTCTAATCTCATAGCATTGTGGTCAGAAAAGATGCTTGATATGATTTCAGTTTTCTTAAATTTACCGAGGCTTGATTTGTGACCCAAAATGTGATCTATCCTGGAGAATGTTCCGTGCGCACTTGAGAAGAAAGTGTAATCTGTTTTTGGACGGAATGTCCTATAAATATCAGTTGTATCTGGTCTGTTGTGTCATATAAAGCTTGTGTTTCCTTTCTTATTTTCATTTTGGATGATCTGTCCATCGGTGTAAGTGAGGTGTTAAAGTCCCCCACTAATATTGTATTACTGTTGATTTCCTCTTTTAAAGCTGCTAGCAGTTGCCTTATGTATTGGAGGTGCTCCTATGTTGGGTGCATATATATTTATAATTGTTATATCTTTTTGGATTGATTCCTTGATCATTATGTAGTGTCCTTCCTTGTCTCTTGTAACGTTCTTTATTTTAAAGCCTATTTTATCTGATATGAGTATTGCTACTCCAGCTTTCTTGTGGTTTCCATTTGCATGGAATATCTTTTTCCATCCCCTCAGTTTCAGTCTGAATGTTTCCCTAGGTCTGAAGTGGGTCTCTTGTAGACAGCATATATATGGGTCTTGTTTCTGTATCCATTCAGCAAGCCTGTTTCTTTCGGTTGGAGCATTTAATCCATTCACATTTAAGGTAATTATCGATATGCGTGTTCCTATGACCAGTTTCTTAATTGTTTTGGGTTTGTTTTTGTAGGTCCTTTTCTTCTCTTGTGTTTCATGCCTAGAGAAGTTCCTTTAGCATTTGCTGTAGAGCTGGTTTGGTGCTGCTGAATTCTCTTAGCTTTTTCTTTTCTCTAAAGGTTTTGATTTCTCCATCAAATCTGAATGAGATCCTTGCCAGGTAGAGTAATCTTGCTTGTAGGTTCTTCCCTTTTATCACTTTAAGTATATCATGCCACTCCCTTCTGGCTTGTAGAGTTTCTGCTGAGAAGTCAGCTGTTTATCTCATGGGAATTCCCTTGTTTGTTATTTGTCCCTTGCTTCTTTCAATAATTTTTCTTTGTGTTTAATTTTTGCCAATTTGATTATTTATGTGTCTCGGCCTGTTTTTGCTTGGGTTTATCCTATATCGGACTCTCTGCACTTCCTGGACATGGGTGGCTATTTCCTTTCCCATGTTAGGGAAGTTTTTGACTATAATCTCTTCAGATATTTTCTTGGGTCCTTTCTCTCTCTCTTCTCCTTCTGGGACCCCTATAATGCGAATGTTGTTGGCGTTTATTGTTGTCCCAGAGGTCTTTTAGCCTGTCTTCATTACTTTTCATCCTTTCTTTTTCTTCATTCTGTTGTGCAGCAGTGAATTCCACCATTCTGTCTTCCAGGTCACTTATCCGTTCTTCTGCCTCAGTTATTCTGCTATTGATTCCTTCTAGTGTATTTTTCATTTCACTTATTGTGTTGTTCATCTGTGTTTGTTTGTTCTTTAATTCTTCTAGATGTTTGTTAAACATTTCTCGCATCTTCTCGATATTTGCCTCCATTGTTTTTCCGAGGTCCTGGATCATCTTCGCTGTCATTATTCTGAATTCTTTTTCTGGAAGGTTGCCTATCTTCAATTCATTTAGTTGTTTTTCTGGGCTTTTATAGTGTTCTTTCATCTGGTACATAGTCCTGTGCCTTTTCATCTTGTCTGTCTTTCTGTGAATGTGGTTTTTGTTCCATAGGTGTAAGATTGTAGTTCTTCTTGCTTCTGCTGGCTGCCCTCTGGTGGGTGAGGCTCTCTCTGTGTGTTTCTTAAGTTTACAATATACTGTCCTATTTGGGCCTGATCTTTTTATTTTATTTTTTTAACATCTTTACTGGAGTATAATTGCTTTATAATGTTGTGTTAGTTTCTGCTTTATAACAAAGTGAATCAGTTATACATATGTTCCCATCTCTTCCTTCTTGCATCTCCCTCCCTCCCACCCTCCCTATCCCACCCCTTTAGGTGGTTACAAACCACCTAGCTGATCTCCCTGTGCCATGCGGCTGCTTCCCACTAGCTATCCACCCTACATTTGGTAGTGTGTATGTGTCCATGCCACTCTCTCACTTTGTCACAGCTTACCCTTCCCCCTCTCCATATCCTCAAGTCCATGCTGTCGTAGGTCTGTGTCTTTATTCCCATCCTACCCCTAGGCTCTTCATGACATTTTTTTTTCCCTTAGATTCCATATATATGTGTTAGCATACGGTATTTGTTTTTCTCCTTCTGACTTATTTCACTCTGTATGACAGACTGCAGGTCCATCCACCTCACTACAAATAAGTCAATTTCGTTTCCTTTTATGGCTGAGTAATATTCCGTTGTATATATGTGCCACATCTTCTTTATCCATTCATCTGTTGATGGACACTTAGGTTGCTTCCATGTCCTGGCTATTGTAAATAGAGCTGTAATGAACATTTTGGTACATGACTCTTTTTGAATTATGGTTTTCTCAGGGTATATGTCCAGTAGTGGGATTGCTGGGTTGTATTGTAGTTCTATTTTTAGGTTTTTTTTTTTTTTTTTGCGTTACGCGGGCCTCTCACCATTGTGGCCTCTCTTGTTGCGGAGCACAGGCTCCGGGTGCGCAGGCCCAGCGGCCGTGGCCCACGGGCCCAGCCGCTCCGCCACATGTGGGACCCTCCCATACCGGGGCACGAACCTGTGTCCCCTGCATCGGCAGGCGGACTGTCAGCCACCAGGGAAGCCCTATTTTCAGTTTTTTAAGGAACCTCCATACTGTTCTCCATAGTGGCTATATCAAATTACATTGCCACCAACAGTGCAAGACTGTTCCCTTTTCTCCACACCCTCTCCAGCATTTATTGTTTCTAGATTTTTTGATGATGGCCATTCTGACCAGTGTGAGATGATATCTCATTGTAGTTTTGATTTGCATTTCTCTAATGATTAATGATGTTGAGCATCCTTTCATGTGTTTGTTGGCAATCTGTATATCTTCTTTGGAGAAATGTCTATTTAGGTCTTCTGCCCATTTTTGGATTGGGTTGTTCATTTTTTTGTTATTGAGCTAGATGAGCTGCTTGTAAATTTTGGAGATTAATCCTTTGTCAGTTGCTTCATTTGCAAATACTTTCTCCCATTCTGAGAGTTGTCTTTTGGTCTTGTTTATGGTTTCCTTTGCTGTGTGAAAGCTTTGAAGTTTCATTAGGTCCCATTTGTTTATTTTTGTTTTTATTTCCATTTCTCTAGGAGGTGGGTCAAAAAGGATCTTGCTGTGATTTATGTCATAGAGTGTTCTGCCTATGTTTTCCTCTAAGCGTCTGATAGTGTCTGGCCTTACATTTAGGTCTTTAATCCATTTTGAGTTTATTTTTGTGTATGGTGTTAGGGAGTCTTCTAATTTCATACTTTTACATGTACCTGTCCATTTCTCCCAGCACCACTTATTGAAGAGGCTGTCTTTTCTCCATTGTATAATCTCGCCTCCTTTATCAAAGATAAGGTGACCATATGTGTGTGGGTTTATCTCTGTGCTTTCTATCCTGTTCCATTGATCTATATTTCTGTTTTTGTTGGGCCTGATCTTAACTTCATTTATGTTAGCTTTCGTTTTCATTTCATTTCATTTTGGAGGACTATTTTTATGTTTATGACCCTCATTCATCATTAGATAATAAATGTATACATTCTTTATAAACTTTTTTTTTCTTTTTAATGTTTATGGGTTTTTTTGGTCTCTTTTTCGTTTATTGCCTGAAGGAGTTACTAGTCCAAGTTAAAAGCATACCCCAAATGGTTACATTATACAAGCTGTGAGGTTTTTAAACTTGTGACAGGGGACAGAAGGAAAATTCTACTCATTGCAAGGAAATCCTCTCTTAAGCTTCAGTGAGCCAGAAGCACTTAAAACCCATGAACCTTGAGCTGATCGTCCTTACCCAGTCTAGTCTCTACGAGGAACTGGCATATATTTTTGATGTTCTTGTCCTGATCACCCTGTAGCTGAATTACTTCTCCATATTCTGAATGCTCAATTACAGTACCATTGCAAGCAAATTTCTTCTTAAACGCCTTCGCTAGTTTCTTTTTATCGTAATCATCAGTGATCCCTTGGACAGTAGTAAGGGTCTTCCTGCCGTTTTCCTGTTGAATTCTTATATGGATATAATCCTCAGTGCCAGCAGGAAGCAGATCATCACCCTTGCATCAGCAAAGGGGTAGATAGTGTGGAGCTTCTGGATAGTGGACATACGATGCAATCCCTTTTCCTCGGTGGAAACGGCCTGTGGAAGGCGGCGGCTGGAGAAGGCGGGTTGTGGGGACAGAGTGTTGGGAAGCGAGGGGGCTCAAGGGGGAGGCTGCTGAGTCCTTGGTGGCGGCTCAGTGACTGGGCTATAGAGTATTTTTAAATCGTCTAAATAATACAGTATTAAGGATATTCTAAAAATTAAACTTGCTTATTTGTTTTTTAGGATAACTTTCCATTTGATCCTCCATTTGTTCGAGTGGTGTTACCTGTTCTCTCAGGAGGGTAAGTTTAAGTGATTGTTTTCTTTGATAGTCTACATCAGAATCATTTGGAGGGGTAGTTAAATGCTAGGATGCCTAGAGTGCGGGGCTTTACCTCAAGGTTTCTGATTCAGTAGGACTGGGGTAGGGCCTAAGAATTTGCATGTGTTAGATGGTCTCAGGTGAAGCTGATGTTCTAGGCTGGGAACCATAATCTGAGAATCATTGGCATAAACCATTATGTTTACAGGTAGAGTTTTTAATGACCTCTATTTGTATATACTTCACCTTAAAAAATCGCAAGTTTTTCAAATGTAAGATGTGATTGAGGGTTTAGAGAAAGTTAGGATTAGAGTGATTCCCACATGCCTATTATCCTAGGAATAATCACAGGAAATCTCATGGGCCTATGGAGCTGGTCATTGATCTTCTAAAGGTAGTTGTCTCAGTTTGGTAGGATCAAATGGTAATTGTCATCCATTTTTTAATTGAAGCTTATATTGCCTTTTGGTGATTAGAAGTCATATGAAGGATGGGGAAAAGATCAGAATTTGTACCTAGGTTAGTTGTGAAATGTTCTGTAGATCCTCAAAGTAAGAGCAGTTAAACTAATTTGAGAATTCTGATATGCTCAGCTAATCAATTCCACTTTGTGAGACATATTATGGTGATTAAAACCTAAAAATATCCAGTCCTCTGATCATCTCTATGGTTGATATAGTAATAGTTTCATTTAGATTAAAGCAATCTGGGTGGCTATAAATGATTGAGGAAAATATTTGGAAACTTTTTGTAAATTCAGGATAAATATATAAAAATATTTTTATCAGCTCATTTTGAAATCTCATGTAAACTTGACATAGATTTTTCACATTCTGTTGTGAAAAATCCCAAGAATTTTAAGAATTTATGATCTTAGTAGTTTACCACCTTGTTGTAGAGAAAACACATGAAATTATGAATAATGCCATTTTCAGTTTAAAAATCTGTTATATATTGAACAGTTTCTCTTTGATTCCTTTTACCAAATAGGGTTATTTTCCCATTATTCAAGTGAATAACTGGAATAATAAGCTGGTGACTTATCCAGATAAATCTTCTAACTTCTAATAAAGTATTTTTCCATTATACGAAAAGCCAGCAATGTAAAAGATTAAAAGTATTGAGTACTCAACTGATTGTCAAATGTTAAATATGGACTTAAGTTCTCTGAGGTTGAAGGAGAAGGAGATTGCTTCTGGCGATAGTGATCTGGGAAGACTTGGACAAGTAGGTGGGATCTCAGCTAGGCCATGAAGTATTGGGTGGGGTTTGGTCAACTGACGGAGGCTGAAGGAAAATTGTCTATGTAGGCGAGAAGTAAACACAGTCACTCATTTGGGAAAGAGCATGATGTATTCAGAGTGTACCAGATCAGTTTGAGCTATAACACAAGAGGGGTAGAATTCATATAGAAGAATTATAAGAAATTGTGTTGACAATATCTTATAATTATATAGGAGCATGGATTGGTGAGCAAACTATTTCCCATGGATATTGAATTTATCTTTCTGTAACTGGTTCAGGAACAGGGACATAACAGTAAAGAGAATGTTTTAGAAAGATAAATATGGTGACAGTAGAAGAGACTACAGGACACACTTATATTCACAAAACCTGGAAGAATGCAAGCGTTGTTAACTAGAGCTGAGGTCACTGTCTTAGGATGAAGTGATGAGAACCTAAATCGGTACAGTAGTAATGGGAATGGAAAGATGAATGAAAGGTGAGTGCTGATTTGAGGCAGAATCTAAGTGATTTTGAGGCAAAATCAAAAAAGCAATCTACTATTAAGTAAAGGGGAAGAATTACTGGCTGACACGGGAAGAACTAAAGAAGAACTAAAAAGTGTGAAGCCTGATAGAACAGAGCTTGCAATCTTAGAATAAGGCTAAAGCTTGAACACTGTGACTCTGGATAGATTATTAAGGAATTTTTGTTCCAGATATTTTATATCCCACATCTCCTAGCTACTCCCTTATATGTTTCTTGTCACAGTCAAAAAAATTTTTTAAACATAACAGCTTTATTTTGATACAATTCACATATGATAAAACTTACCTTTTAAAGTGTATAATTCAGTGGTTTAGTATACTGAGAGTTGTGCAACCTTTACCACTAATTTCCATCACCTTCCAAAAGAAACTCTGTACCCATTAGCAATCACTTCTCATTCCTCCCTCCTACACCCCACCCACCAGCAGCCACTAATTTCCTTTCTGTCTCTCTGGATTTGCCTGTTCTGGACATTTCATTTAAATGGAACCAAACAAATTACAGCCTTTCGTGACTGGCTTCTTTCACTTAACAAAATTGTGGGCTTCCTTGGTGGCACAGTGGTTGAGAGTCTGCCTGCCAATGCAGGGGACATGAGTTCAAGCCCTGGTCCAGGAAGATCCCACATGCTGTGGAGCAACTAAGCCCGTGTGCCGTAACTACTGAGCCTGCGTGCCACAACTACTGAAGCCCGTGTGCCTAGAGCCCATGCTCCGCAACAAGAGCAGCCACCGCAGTGAGAAGCCCTGCGCACCGCATGAAGTGTAGCCCCTGCTCGCTGCAACTAGAGAAAGCCTGTGTGCAGCAACAAAGGCCCAACGCAGCCAAAAATAAATAAATAAAATAAATTTATATTAAAAAAAATTTGTCAAGGTCCATCCACGTTGCAGCATGTATCAATACTTCATTCCATTTTATTTATGCATGGACATTTGCTTTTTCCACCCTTGGGCTATCATGAATAATGCTGTGAATATTCATGTACACGCTTCTGTGTGCACATGTTCATTTGTCTTTCGCATATACCTATGTGAGGAGGCACTAGGTCCTTTGGTAACTAACTTTTTGATGAAGTACCAGACTGCAAAGTGGCTGCACCATTTACATTCCCACAAGCAATGTGTATATAACCACACTCTTCACTTCCTGTTCACTTTTCAGCCCCATGTAGTCTGGCATTGGCTGTTAGTGTTCCTAACAAACTGGTATAGCTGATAGGGACTTTGGTATTGGACAGAAGTCCCTTTTCAGGCTCTGTCATATCTGATTATCAGATTTCTCAGCAACACTGAAACATTTTTCCCTTGGCTTCTGACTGCCTCTTCTCAGTCTCTTTTGCTGCAAACTCCTTGTTCACTTAACTTCTGCCTGTTGGAGTTCTTCAGAATTTAGTACTGGGTCCTTTTTTCTTTTCCCTTCATTCCTTTGCCTTTTTTTTTTTTTTTTTGCGGTACACGGGCCTCTCACTGTTGTGGCCTCTCCCGTTGTGGAGCACAGGCACTGGATGCTCAGGCTCAGCGGCCATGGCTCACGGGCCCAGCCGCTCCACAGCATGTGGGATCTTCCCGGACCGGGGCATAAACCCGTGTCCCCTGCATCGGCAGGCGGACTCTCAACCACTGCGCCACCAGGGAAGCCCTCCTTTGCCTTTTTTTAAAAATTAAAATTTTAATTGAGTTAATTGTGTATTTGCACACAGTTGTAAGAAATAATAGAAATACCTTGTACCCTTTGCCTATTTTCCCCAGTGGTACCATTTCTGCAAAGCTGTAGTATAATATTACGAGGAGGCAGTGATACAGTATGAGACAGTGATACAGAGATAGTGATACGATAAGTAGAGATTATTCAGATTTTCCTAGTTTTACTTATAACTCGTGTGTGTGTGTGTGTATTAAGTTCTATATTGAGTAGGTTTGTGTATCCACCACCACAGTCAAGGTACTGAACAGTTCCAACACCATGAGGATCCTTCTTGAGGCCCCTTTAAACCATACCCATTTTACTGTAATGCCCCCTCTTCCCTTAATTCCTGGCAACCACTAATCTGGCCTGCATTCTTAGTATTTTGTCATTTCAAAAACAATTTACATAAATGGAATCATACATTTTTGGATTGCAAACTTCAGGGATTAGCTTTTTTTTTAACTCATAATTAGAGAGTCATCTAAGCATCTGACTACTTTGTTCCTTTTTATTGCTGAGTAGTATTCCACAGTGCACCATGTACTACAGTCTGGTTAACCAGTAATCTGCTTTAGGACTTCTAGACTGATCTCAGTGTTTGGGTATTACAAGTAAAGCTGCTATGAATACTTGTGTACAGGTGTTTTTTGTGAATGTATTGTCCTTTTTCTGGGATACAAGTCCAGGAATGCAATTGCTGGGTCATATGGTCATTGCATATAGAGTTTTTAAAGAAACTACCAAACTGTTTTCCAGAGTGGCTTTACCATTTTACATTCTTACCAAGAATGTGTGAGTGACACACTTTCTCCACATCCTTGCCAGCATTTGGTGATGTCACTTGTTTTTATTATAGGCATTCTGTTAGGTGTGTAGTGATGTCTCATTGTGGTTTTAACTTGCTTTCCCTAATATTCCCCAGTGTTGAATATCTTTCATGTACTTATTTGACAGCTTTATATACTCTTCCAAGAGATATCTGTTCATGTCTTTTGCCAGTTTTCTAATTGGATTGTATTTCGTTGAATTTTGAAAGTTTTAAAAATATATTCTACATAATAGTCCTTTGCTGGATATGTGGTTTTTTTTTTTTTTTTTTTTGCGGTACATGGACCTCTCACTGTTGTGGCCTCTCCCGTTGCGGAGCACAGGCTCCGGATGTGCGGGCTCAGCGGCCATGGCTCACGGGCCTAGCTGCTCCGCGGCATGTGGGATCTTCCTGGACCGGGGCACAAACTCGTGTCCCTTGCATTGGCAGGCGGACTCTCAACCACTGCGCCACCCGGGAAACCCTGGATATGTGGTTTTTTAATTTCTTCTAGTATGTAGCTTCATTTCATCTTCTTAACAGAATCTTTTGTAGAACAAAATATTTTAGTTTTGATGAAGTCAAATTTATAGATGTTTCTCCTTATATAGATATGCTTTTGGTGTCAAATCTAAAAACTCTTTGCCTAGTCCTAGATCCCAAAGATTTTCTCCTACCTTTTTTTCCTCAAGGTTTTACAGTTTACTTACAGATAAGTCTGTGAATCATCTGAATTAAATTTTGCATAAGGTATGAGGTGTAGGTCATAGATTTTTGCCTAATGTCCAGTTGCTCTAGCATGATTCGTTGAAAAAGCTCCCATGGCTTTTGAAATATTTCTATGTGCCAGTGACTCCCAGGTTCGTATCTCACATCCCTATGTCTTTTCTGCTTCCAATATCCTTCTGCCTTCTTGACACCTCAACTTGAATGTCTCTTATACAGGCATCTCAAACTCTTCAGGACAAAAACTTGAACCCATCTTCTTTTCAGTTTCCCTTCCCCAGTCTTGCTTATCTTAATTAATGAACCTAGGAGTCATTCTTTACATCACCTTTTCCTCATTTTCCTTTGATTCTCCCTTTTAAAGAGTTCTCAGATCCAATTACTTGTCTCCATTTTTGTTGCTACCACCATCAGTTCCCAATTGGATCACTTCAGAGGATTCCTGATCAGACTCCTGCTTCTATTCCCTCATTCATAAAGCTTCTCTAGAGTGAGCTTTTACAAATTTGTTCTGATTATGTTGCTCCCCTGCTTAAGCTCTTCGCATGTCTTCCCACTGCTCCTACAGGTTGATGTCCTTACCATATTCTGCACGCCCTCTGTGATCTTGCCCTTGCTTTCCTCTTCAGTCATCTTGTTACTACACTTTTCCTCTCTGAGCTAATGCCCCACTAGTTGTCTTTCAGCCCCTAGTGCCGAGCAGACTCTTTCCTCATGACTTCCATATACATTTCCTCTGCCTGGAATGTTATTCCCACCCACACTTCAATTCCTGCAGGTCTCAGCCTGTGTGTCACTTTTAGATATGCTGTTCCTGACCAGCAAATTTAAAATAAGCCTCCTGGTTTTTCCTGCTCACAGAACTCTGGGTCTCCATCCCCCACTTTATTTGTTTAACATCTGTTATCTTAACTGGATTGTAAACATCATGAAGGCAGGGTCATGTCAGTTTTCTTCATTGTACGCTCTGTGTCTGGTTCAGTGCTTTAGCATCCATACTATATATGCAGTAGATATTTTTGAATGAATGAATGAGATAGGAAAATACAGTAAGTCAGCAAGATGTAGGCAATTTAGGGTAATATACAATTCCCAGTCCACTGGTATTTTTATGAGCTATATTATTGAGCCATCGAAACTTGACCATCTTTCTTGCTTAGTCCAGGGTGTAGTGTAGTGAGAATGAGAAAGATTATTTGATGATAATACAATATATTGTGAGAGAGCTGTTTGTAGGCAACTGAAGATGCTTTATTGGTTGATATAGTAAGAAGTATTCTTTGTGCCCCAGTCATCCACAAAGAAAATACTTCTACTTCTAGATGCCCATGGGTTGTTTCTGTCTGTATTGAGAGAACATTATCTTAAGAAACTGGTTTTAAATGTCAGCATTTTCTTTATCCCTCTCTTAGGGCTCTGTTCTTAGAATCCATTGCCCCTTTCCTTACCTCGAAAGGGGAGGATTATGATTGTTCAGTGTGGGCTGGTAAGCCTGTCTTTTTTTTTAATGTCATTATCAAGAATTTGACTATAATATAAAAATTTTATTTCTCATCTCTGTTTTTTGGATCATGTCATATGATTTAAGAATCATGTTGTGTGATTAATGTTACTTGTTGTCCCCTTAAGTACTGATTAATGGTATCTGTTGTCCCCTCAAAGCAATTAAGTGATCATCATAGACTGTGGGTGGGGAGGTTAGCTGGCAAACATTCTTGCAGGAACCTTCTAGTAAAACAAAAATTCTATAAATTGAATGCCTGAAGAGGCTGAGCTTAGGATACTGTTTGCTATACAACTTTGGCAATTGAAAATTTTTTTAAGTTGAAAATATTACTCTGCCCATGTATATGGCATTTTATCTTTAGATGACTCTTAGATTATTATTATTTTTTTAGTGTTCTTGGATTGTCTCAATATTCAGCAGCAACTCTTTGGAGGCAAAGAGCAATAAGCGCTTGGAATACATATTGATAAAATGATACGGTACAGAAGTAGAGTTGATAAAATGATACAGTACAAAAGTAGAATTGGCTACTTTTTTTAGGTGTAAATGCTACTGACAGTATATATTAAGGAAAAGCTTAGTAAGTGTATATTAAGGAAAAGTTTAATATGCATTAATATATACTTAGCTCACTTTTTGCATAGGTACTAGAACTACTTCTGTCTTGTGTTAGACATCCAACAAACATTTTTATAGCTATTATGTGCTTGTAGAAAATGTACTTTCTTTTGATCTACAAGTATGAAAACTTCCCTTCTTCCCTCCTGACAAGACTCTCCACCCCAAAATGAAGAGTGGGGTGCTAAAAGGGAAGGTGGTGGTTAGATAATTCGTGACTCAGTGTCATCTACAAATCTCCTCTTGCTAAAATGTTTCTCTTTAGCATTTCTGAAGTGTAAGGACCAATGAGTGTAACGAGTGTTAACTCATTAACAGATTACTAGACTTTGAGCAGTTCTGGAGGAGCCAAAATCCAAATGAGAACTTGGATCTTGTAATTCTGTTAAATCAGCAAGTGCTTATTTAAAGCTGACTATATACAAGATGCACTTTGAGCCCAGTGGGAAATTCAAAGAATTGGAGACAGATTTCTGAGTTTCAGGAACATAAGAGAATATACAAAGTTTAAAATCCCATGATTCTCCTCCCTAATTTAATTTTTTGGAGTGTTTTTCTTTCCTTCATATTAAACTTTTACTTTGAAAGTTCCCAGAAGTTGGGACAAGCAAGTAAGAGAGACAGTTGCCTAAATTCTTCAGGATGGGGGTAGTTACTACTTTATGATAGTGAATAATTTCACTGTAACTGTTTTTACTAATGGTCTACAGTAGAAGTTTTTAGATTGCTTACTTATGTGTAATTTGGTTTAGTCAACACAAGGATGCATTTGGTTAGCCAGAATGCAAAATTTGCTGGCTAGAATGGTCTTGGAAAGTTTTATGGGGCAGGGGGGAATATGGCATTTGGAAGAGTAGGCAGCAGTGGGAATCTCAGGCAAGGAAGGGAAAGGCATGGGCAAAGTCCCAGAGGACAAAAAAAATTTGTGGTAGATTCACTTTTCACCTAGACCTGATCAGTGGTCTTACCTTATGTATTTTCAAGATTACCACAGTTTTTCTTCTGTAATTACCATTCCTTTGATTTTATTTTTAAGCATGATATTTAATGATTTTTTTTAAAGATTCGAGCTCTTTTTTTAAAAAATAAATTTAGTTATTTATTTTTATTTATTTATTTTTGGCTGCATCGGGTCTTCGTTGCTGTGTGCGGGCTTTCTCTAGTTGTGGTGAGCGGGGGCTACTCTTTGTTGCGGTGCACAGGCTTCTCATTGCAGTAGCTTCTCTTGTTGCGGAGCATGGGCTTCAGTAGTTGTGGCACATGGGCTCAGTAGTTGTGGCTCGCAGGCTCCAGAGCACAGACTCAATAGTTGTGGCACACGGGCTTAGTTGCTCCGCGGCATGTGGGATCTTCCCAGACCTAGGGCTCGAACCCATGTCCCCTGCATTAGCAGGCGGATTCTTAACCACTGCACCACCAGGGAAGTCCTAATGTGTTTTAAAGTTTAACATTAAAGGAGGAATTACTTTGTTTGAGAAAGTGTTAAAAGGCTGAAGAATCTTGATCTAAATAATGATTTCCTAACAGAGATCTGGGAAATCCCCAGTAACTGTCGTTGGTTCAGAGAACAGTCCTCAGGACTGGGAAGAGAAATAGGGGAGTCCCAGAGAGGGGCTCCATGGTCAGAACCATTTGATCCTCAAAACAGAATGAAAAAAAATTTTAAGTATAAATATAAATGCAGATGTTCATTATTACAGATAGGGTAAAGTCACTCCTGTCAGAGGAAAAACTTTTGGCTGTGTAACATGATGGTGGAGAAATCTTTGGTTGAGTAGAACAGTTGAAGGCCATATAAGGAAATTTTTCTCCCCCATTTTCTCCCCCATTCTCTGGAATATTTAGGGCTAAGTTCTTAGTTTCTGATACCTTAAAAGTCTTCTGTTATTAAGAACTATTATTTAAAAAAAAAAAGACATTTAGATGATGACATCAGAATTTTAGAATTACCCATAGTCCTGTAACTCTTAACAACTATTTTCATTTTTGCATGTTATCTTCTAATCTTTACTTGTATGCATACTTTCTTAGTAATGGTACTTTAAAAATTGATGAAGAAGGAATACCAAGATCTAGAGAATTTTGTATGATTCCGTTTTCTTTTTAAGGTATGTGTTGGGTGGTGGAGCATTATGCATGGAACTACTCACAAAACAGGTGACTATTTTCTTATGGTATTCGTGTTTTTCAAACATAGAGTGTTTTAACTATGTAAATTAGATTCTAAGTGGACAAAGCTCTTTGTAATAGTACCTACTTTAACATAATTTTTGTTTTTTGCTAAAAGCACCTACTTTTAATAATGAAAGCTTTTTAAACCAGTAAAATGACATTGTACTTGCTGCTTAATCTATGCTAGGATGGGCAATAAGAGTGATGTATATTTAAAGTTGTAATTTGCTCATTTTTAGCACTTCGAATGTTGGTTTGCTTTGCTTCGTTTTTTGTGAGATTTTGGAAATGGTCCAACTTTACTTTTACTCTTTGACCACAAACTTCTTAACATTAATTTGCTGTTATTGAGTCATTATATGCCATTTTCTTAAGCTTTCCTAACTGGGAATCAAGAATACCACTGTGTTTTAAAAAAGTGTTTTCTTCTTTCTGTAGGGCTGGAGCAGTGCCTATTCAATAGAATCGGTCATCATGCAAATCAATGCCACCTTAGTCAAAGGCAAAGCCAGAGTGCAGTTTGGCGCAAATAAGGTACTTTTATTAAGAATGTCACATAAACTATAAGATATATTTCCTGTTATCTTATGAGGAGGCTTCTTTCTATTCTCTTAGTCTTTGTTATTTCTACTATAGTTAAATATGTCTATAATTTGAAATTTATTCTTGGTTTATATATACTAATAAGTAAAAAAATTATATGTAGTTGTAAGTTTCCAAAAATTGAGATCATGTTGTAATAGTTAATTCCCAGTGAGCATATATGTGCTAGGCTGTAATCTAAACTTTTTATTTGTATTAACTTTCAGTCCTCTTAATAACCTAAAAGTAGGTAGTGTTATTGTCCTCATTTTGTAGATGAGGAAACTGAAGCACACAGAAGTTAGTAACTCGTCTAAGGTCACAGGTGGCAGAGTGAGGATTGGAACCAGACTTTCTGGCCGTTAGTCTCTGCTCTTAACCACTGAGTTCTTTTCTTTATTCACTTACTATATCAGAAATATCTTTTCATGTCTAATTGTAGTTATCTATAAACACTTAAGTGGACACTTAAGGATGTACTCTGAAGTTAGTATGTTTTGGAAAAATATGTGATGGAAATCATCCTGACCTGACATTTAAAAAAATCTGGATGTTCCTAAAGTTTCTTGTGAATTTTGTATTAAATGCCTATCCAAATAGTACTAAATCTAAATAGGTATTTATAACTGTATTGCACATCAAATCGTGAGCCCACTAGAATCTTAACTCACAGGGGAAGCAAAAAATTGAAAAGGCTGTTTTACAGAATTATATACTTGGGATAATATTATAAAATAACTTACTTTTAGCTTTTTAAACAGCTATTTCTTTGCATTAGAACAAAGTACCATTTTGTATAAAATCTAGAAGTTAATTGAAAAGTAGTGAATTGCTTATAACTACATTTAACTAGTGTTTCTTAACGGTGTATGTATTTTAGGTATTTTAAATGTGGCAATAGAATGATGTGTTAGAACATCAAAACTTTGTTTTTCTAAATGACAATTTATGCTCACTATACAATACAAATAGAAATAAATACAAACTAAAAAAGTCGTCTGTAATTTGAGTGTCTAGAAATACTATTAGCATTTTGGTGTACTTCCAGTCTTTTAAATTTTCTTCCTGGCATTTATTTATATGTAGAACTTGATGTTAAATTTCATCATTTTTTTTTTTAATTAGCGTGTTTTTCCCATTAAGAGAAAATACAAAAAGCTTAGAACAGTGATTTTTTTTTTGAGTAATTGAAAGACCATTTTTACCAATAACTCACACTGTAAACTTACCTCTCTGGGCATCTGTATCTTTACCTGAAATACAATTGATCTGGATATTTTAAGTTTCTTCCAGTTTTAACATTCTGTAATAACAATACGCTATCTTTGTTCAGTGCTGTAATTCCCTTGGAATCAATCAATTTCAATATAATTGCCTTAAACCTTTACATTTTCATAATTGCAGTTTTGTTAGCAAGTAAATATAACCATTTTATATAGAGTGCCAAGTTAGGCAGCTAAATATGTTTGCATATTAGAGTATGTCTTAGAAGGTGAATTTTTTTAATTGTCAAGGTGAAACCTTACCCTTCTATTTTTTTTTCTTATTAAGAAATATTTGTCAGTTAAGAATGTAGAAACTTTGCATGATGTAATATGAGTGTTACCTTCCCTTCTACTCAGCAGGGAATAGTCTGAATGTTAACTTTAAAAATACTACTATCAAAAAAGTAAGGTGCTAAATGGTGTTAAAAATACGCTACCATTTGTGTAAGAGGGATAGACAAGGACATATTATAGATGTGCTTTTATAAGCAGAGAATATCTCTGGAAGGATATTCAAGAAAATGCTAATAACGATTATTTCTGACAAGGGAGTGTTGAAATATTGAGGGGGCAGGTTAGAATTGGGAGGGAGACTTTACTGTAAATCATTTGTGCTATTTGAATTTCTTTTTGCCATACAACTATTCAGAAATATTTAAAATATAAAAAAATACTGTCAGCTATTGGTTCAAAATAAATGAGTTTGTACCCTAAAAAAACTTATTAAAATGAGATAAATATACGTAAGTACTGAAAAACAGAAAAAGTTGCCCATCCACACACATGAAATTTGGAGATAGGGTCAGATTGATAGAGCTGAGGCTCTGCAGCTATGCCTGGGACAGAAGGATCTTGGCAAAGCTGGTTTTCTTATTCAGTTAACATGGAATAGAATATAGACTGTAACATTAACTCTAGGCTATAGTAGTGAGAAAGCCTTCTAAAGTAGAGGTCTGATCATATGACTTTTAGCAGGAATTGGGGGTTTAGATAGGCAAGACAGTGCCTTCTAAGAAGCTTCTGTTCACTGTTTGGAGGGTAATGGTAGTTGAGCTAAATAGTGAAGTCCTAGAGCACACAGCCCTAACTAGCTATTTCTATCATCAGGAAAGGCATCTGTCTTCTCTACAGCCCATAGACCTCCAGTTATTTACCTATAGGATCCCCTAGTCAGTGATCACATTCAGATGAGAGAACTGATTTTTTTTTTTTTTCCCTGGGGGAAGTTGTTACCTATACTAAGCACTCCAGTCTTCTATTATAAATGAGCGAGACTGGTCAGCCGAATCTGGGAACCTTGAATAATCCCGAGATTCTCCAAGGGGACTAAAGTGGTTTCATGTTAGTTGTATCCACAGTTCTCGTCAGCAGCAGATACAATCTTCAGAGGAAAGCATTTCTAATTTAAGCCTGTAAGATTCTCAAAGATTAAGATCAAGCAAATACGAATTCAGTGAAAGATGACAAGCACATAAGTAGACAACCTAACATACATGAGAACTGGCAGAAACAATGAATAAGAGATACATATTCCCAAAGACTTGAGGTTTTGGAATTAGCAGATACTAGAATTTTGAGAAAATGAATAATTATATGTAAAATCTAGTGTAAAGAAAAAAGAATCATAAAATTGAGCAAATGATAAGACCAGGAATGATGAGACAGATCTGAAAAAGAATGAAATAGAATTTATAGAAATGAAAAATGTTGAAATGAGAAACAATAGATTAGACATCAGAAGAGGGAATTAATTGATTAGAAGAAATAACTCAATGTTGCACAGAGAGACCTGGGGATAGACAGTACAGCAGAAGTTAAGAGGTAGAGATCAGAATGAGGTCTAAAACATGTCTTATTCGAATCCCAGGAGGAGATAATAAAATTATATTAAAGAGAGAAATAGAAACCAGAAAGTGAAGTTGTAGAAGCAGGCCCAAATAAATAAGTCATAACAAATAAAAATGGACTAAAGTTACCAGTTAGTTCAAATTAAAAAGTGGTCTTGGGCTTCCCTGGTGGCGCAGTGGTTGAGAGTCCGCCTGCCGATGCAGGGGACACGGGTTCGTGCCCCGGTCTGGGAAGATCCCACATGCTGCGGAGCCACTAGGCCTGTGAGTCATGGCCGCTGAGCCTGCGCGTCCGGAGCCTGTGCTCCGCAGCGGGAGAGGCCACAACAGTGAGAGGCCCGCGTACCGCAAAAAAAAAAAAAAAAGTGGTCTCTAAGAAGTGTATTTGTTTATTTATTTTTATTAAAAAATTTTTTTGAAGTATAGGTGATTTACAATGTTGTGTTAATTTCTTTTGTGTTAATTTTTTCCTGTACAGCAAAGTGACTCATTTATACATATGTAAATATATTATTTTTTATATTCTTCTACATTATGGTTTGTCACAAGAAGTATATTTAAAATGTAAGGATACAAAGAGATTGAAAAAAAAATTTTTTTTAAAGAACGATAAAGATAGGCCAGTATAGGCATACCTTGGAGCTATTATGGGTTCAGTGCCAGACTACTACTTCGATAAAGCCAGTATCACAATAAAGCAAGTCACATGAACTTTTTGATTTCCAAGTGCATACAAAATTTACACTGTACTGCAGTCTATTAAGTGTGCAATAGCCTTATGTCTAAAAAACAATGTACATGCCATAATTAAAAAAAACTTTACTGCTAAAAAATGCTAACATTTACAACATCATCTGAGTATTCAGTGAGTTGTAATAGTAACACCAGAGATCACTGATCCCAGATCACTGTAACAGATATAGCAATGAAAAAGTTTGTGTCACATTTTGGTAATTCAAAATATTTCAGACACACAAAATGAGCCAGTGCTGCTGGGAAAAATGGAGCCTATAGACCTGCTCGACGCAGGGTTGCCAGAAACTTCAAATTGTAAAAAAGGCAATATCTGCTAGGTGCAGTAAAGTGAAGTGCAATAAAATGAGGTTTGCCTGTATACACTAACAAAAAGATGATGTAGCTGCACTATCAAACAATTTGATTTTGGAACAGAAAGCATTAGCAACTACTTAATGATGAAAGTCTCATTTAACTAGGAGGATATAATTTTTTACTTTGTCATGCTACCTATCATTTGTTGAGAGGAAAAAGCAGGGGACAGTGACTGACAACAATAGGCTGTACATTAATTTTCTTGTATAACCTTAAGGATATACAAGGAAACTAATAACAGTATTTAATTTGGATAGAAGAAGGAAGGTGGATAGGGGAGGAACTGGGTGGTTTCAGGACAGGTAGGAAGGAGAGTTGTTACTTAGAATATGTTTATACATTTATTCTTATGCTGTGTGAATTTATTTAAAAATTCTGTGACATAATATAATAGGTGTGTACCACTATGGAGAATGCTTATGATGTATTAACTGGAAGTTAAGATGTAGGCCAGTTGTACTCATGGGGATAAAATTAATGCTAAACTTGGCCCCTTAAAAGAGGTTCTGATCTAGAGGTTAACAAAAGAAGACTCCTTTAGTAATGGCTTGATGCCACTTGGACATTCTTTAGATTTTTAACTCAAAATGTCATTCATATGTGTAGTCCTTAAAGCCTAATGTTTCCTTACCTGAAGGTAATATTTTGTAGTTCTTTTTTTTTTTTTTTGATGGAAGTTATGAGGAAGAGTTTTTCTACTTGCATCCAAATAGCATCCTTTAACTTTATTCATAAAGCCTTGTACTTGTGCAGTGGTAGGAGGACTTATAAAAATGAACTGTGAATTTTGTAGATCTTTCCTAGAGAACAGTTATGGTTTTGTTGTCCCTCTAAAATGGTAGAGAATAATGAAATTGAGAAATTTATTTTGGAAATGGAAATATAACTTAGTTTCCTGTGTTCTTTTAAGTACAGCAGTGATGCATCCATAAATTATTTGTAATGATTTTCATCTACTTATAGTTTTGATATAAAATGTATAATTCTCTTTCAGAATCAATATAATCTAGCAAGAGCCCAACAATCCTATAATTCCATTGTACAGATACATGAGAAAAATGGTATGTTTAGTTAAATAAGTATTTATTGCCATTTATGAAATTTTACATAATGTACTGTTGATATTTATCATGTTTTATTCTTCTGTTTTTGCTTTAATTTCTTACAAAGTACAGCCACTACAGTGAAAAACTTTAACCTGAGGATACACAGTGTTTCATTCAAAATCTTTGTATCCTAAATACTTGGGCTGCGAACCTCTGAGTCAGAGTCAAGATTTTTGAGTAGATTGAGGAATGGATCACTTTACTCACTTGAAATGTATGGTATTAGGATAGGAATTGAGTTAAAGGCAACTCTAAAGGTGGAGTTCTTGCTGTTAATACTGAGTAAATGCAATCAGGATCATGAACCAGTTTCTGAAACATCTTCAGACTACTTAATGCTTTTTGACAATTGTACACATTTATTTATTCAAGTAAAAAAGTACTGATTTCAGTTTATACTTAAGAATATTTGAGTTGTATATTTTAAAAAAATATTAAAATATCTTTCAAAACTTTATTGGCCTTTTAAAATTTTGCTTATTTTCACAATGCATGTTTGGAGCTTTTGTCTCTAATAGTGAGGCAATAAACAAGTAGACCTGGAATCAGAAGACCTATTATCAAGTGGCATTTGTGTCACCCATTAGCTAATGGGTAATTAGTCCCATTACCGCTCAGCCTCAGTTTCCTCATCTCTAAAATTGGCATGATGTCTGTCTTGCCGAACATGAGGAAAAAGCGAGTAGTGTGTACACACAGCATTTTATAACCAAGTGCTGATATTCGTGGTAGCTGGGGTAGTGAAACTGATGCTTTTTTGTGCAGAGTAAGTAAATTGATAGGAAGTAGTTTTCTTCAGGAGTATTTACAGTAAAGTGTTCTTTACTTTGCTAGAATGTGGTAGTTTGTGACTTAGGATTTGTGTTTTGTGTGTGCTCACTTTTATTTTAATGACAGAGCAAACTTGCCACTTTTGCAGTGACTGCTTACTTCTGGAAGAGTAGTATTCAGAACAATTTTCAAGCTTCTGAAGAGGGAAATGATAAAAAACTTGAGGACAAAGCTGGGTTTTCATAATAATAATCTCCAGCACCCTAAATTAACAGACCCAAAGACTCCTGTATGCTACTTCATTAACCACGTGGATGCTTCACAAATCTTGGTATATTCATACTGTTCCAATGGCAATTTCGTACCAAGCAGTACTTAATCTCATTTGCCTTTTTAGAGAGAGCTTATATTTTTGTTGAGCTTAGAAACATATTTTTTTCTTATTTTTTGTTAAATTAGATGTTGTAGTCAGCATTCAAAAATGTTTATGGAAACTGTATTTGAGAAAGTGTGGGTGTGTGTATAATTAGCTATGGTGAAAGAGCAATAGATTCAGATTCAGGAGATGGCTTCTAGTATCTTCTGCTAAATCTGATCTTGGGCTTACTTAATCAGTGCACCTGCTGAGATGGCACCCTCACTGGTAAAATGACATCACTGCCTGATGACAGTCCAAGTTCCTCTTATTCTAAAATACCAGGATTTTGTTTGGGGGATAGCTATTTTCAGTGTGTTTTCCTTTCAAATACTGAATTGAAATGAAATATAAAACCTAGCTTGTTGCCTAATATTTCCACACTGTTCTCTTTTGGTAGAAATGCCATTAATATAGAGATCTTATATTGAAAACTCAAGTACAGTTTATTCATAGAAAATAACTTTATATTGTGAACATAAATATCAAAATGCTATGTTACCAACCCAAGTGTAAGTTTAATTTTTACAGTAGTTTACAGAGGAAAATTATGGGTAGAGAAAGTATCTAACCTTGGTAAAATGCCATTGCTCTTAGTTGGTTTAAGAATTAAAATATTTTAACTGTTTTTTTCCCCATTCTTTTTCAGGCTGGTACACCCCTCCAAAGGAAGATGGCTAAATGTGTTGACTTTTGTATGTTTGGACCAATGTTGCTTTAAAGAAAATCTTTCCAACATGCAGACACAAGCTTTGAGTGCCCCTATAACAGCAGTACCGAAGATGTTAGCTAATAGATATTTTAGTGGATAATCTGTCAACTGATCCAGTATAAGTTACAGCCTTTCCATTTTTCTCATTTTAGGTACCTTGGACTGAGCAGTGGGGCCTTTACTATATTTTTCCTGATAAATACACATACTGGCCACTCCTTATCTCTTTCTTTGAAAGGTGAAATGTGTTAAGCAGACAAGTCAGCATCAGGTTACTGAAGTTGCAACTTGAGGGCAACTTGCCCATTTTGAGCTCATGTGTTATGAGGATTTGCAATATATTGTTCCATTTAAAGCCAATAAAAGTTTAATTGATGTTTAATATTGGTTTAGAAAATTTAAGATGTTCTAAATCACAGTAGCTTTTTCAGGTTAAAACCATTTTATGATATTGCCAAAATAATGACAGGAAACATTAAACTGTTAAGATTTTTTTTTTTTTTATGGCTATGAAGATCTGAATTGTTTTTCCAAGATTTGCTCTTTAGTAAGTTGTACTTTTTAGGCAAAGCAAAGCAAGGCTGTGCCAATTCAGGCTTGTAAGTAGTCATTTCCACTGGGGCATCAGAGTCTTGCTGGGCTGAATCTGCTTCTTGTTGGTTCAATATTTACTATGAAGAAGAGCTTGAAGTATAGAGCTTGAAGTTATTTTAAATACTAAGTCATTTTACGTTTCCATTTTATTAACGGGATGTTGCAATCAGTTGTAAACTAATAAACTTATAAAGTGATTGGCACAAAGACTCTTTGAACAAAAACTGCACAGTTAAGTACAAAAAGTATCTAATTTGGAGACCTAAAGTTTTTGCTATAGTCATAACAATGGCTTTTACATTGAAAGACTAATAGGAACTCTACATATATTAATTCTTTTATAAAACCTGACTTAAATCAGTGTACTCTCCATTTTATTGCCTTACCAGAATCAGTCCTGTTGGGTTGGTAGTAGATTTTTTTATATACCCAAATTTGATTTAAAAGTAAACTCTAGTTATTAAGCACTTTTAAAAAGAAATCCAGAAGCACATTTTTTCTGCACAAACCAATTACAAAGTTCAAAAGTGTTTCTTATGCTTTGAGACTCAGTTTTTAACTTTGTAAACCACATCTGAGAGACTTGGCACTTCTGCATTATTGTGTTTAATTTCCTTTTTTTTTTTTTTCTATTTTGGTTAAGAAGACAGTAGAAAAAGATTTTCTGGCATTCTTGTTCACTTGGTTACATTTGTGTAAAGTTATGATCGCCAGTTGCTCAGATAAGTGACAAGGAAGAATTCTTTAAAGCATTAAAGTTCCTTAAACCTAAGGCTAAATCTTGAATACATTATTGAATTCTTTAATATCCTGATGGCTAGCAGATTGACAGCTGCACATTCGGCATGCTTTGTTTGTTTTTTTTTGGTTTTTGGTTTTTTGGGGACTTTATTTTTCATTGCAGATTTATTTGGCAATGTACAGTAAATTTTGTAAACTTGCATCAAGTTTATGAATAAAGAACCATTTAAAAAATAACTTTGTCACTTTTCCCTCATAAAAGGTAGTCTTTGCTTCAAGTTTCTACAGGCTGTTGGGTTTCTGGAATAGGATTATATATGGTGGGATGGGGTGAGAGGCTTGAGGGGAAGAGAGGCAGATTGATTTCACAAGAGAAAGCTAGAGAATCCAGAATTGGTGTGTATAGACTTGGAATACTCAGGGCTTCCTCAACCTGTTCCCTCTCCCACACTTATTTTTTAATATAAATTCAAGTGCTACTTTCTTTATGGCTGTCCCTAGTTCTCCAGGTTACAGTAATCTGCTCCCTCTTTAGTATACCCATAGCCTCTTACACAATTGTCAGTTTATCTCACATACAAGAAGTCCAGAGGTAGGAAAATTCTAGGCATGGTACCTCTGCTGCTTTGAGATTTTTCCATGTTGGTTTCATCTTTGGATAGACTGTTGTCTTGGATGTGCAGCCACCTTAATCCATCCAGAGGTAGATAATGGTCCTGTTGTCTAGTGTCTCCTTAGGAAGTGAGGAGCTCTTTAGAAGTCCCCCCCCACCCCCAAAGCATTATTGCCTCTCACTTTTCCTTGGCTAGAACTCGGGCCTGTGTCTACCCCTAAACTAATGGCTGGTGAAAAGAATGAGACCTTCATGATTAATATGGACCAGTGGTTCTCAAGTTATGATTTGGAGAAAGCTGGAGGCTCCTGAGACCCTTCTAGGAGGTTTTTAAGATCAAAACAATTCTCTTAACACTAAAGCATTATTTGCTATTTTCACTCTCATTCTTTTACAAGTGTACAGTGGAGTTTTCCAGAGGCTACGTGATGTGATAGACGTGATATTGCAACAGATTGAATTCAGAAGCAGATCAAGCTGTCTTCTATTAAGCCAGAAATTAGAGGTTTGCAAGATGTAAAGATGCTACACTTATTCAATATTGGAGGGGGAGAGTGGTGGAGATTTGGTAAAGTTATTTTTTCATAAGTTATTTTGTTTATGTGTCATGAATTTTAAGTGAATTAATATTACAATGTTTTAATTAAAAAAAATAAAATTTATTTATTTTTGGCTGCGTTGGGTCCTCGTTGCTGCATGTGGGCTTTCTTTTAGTTGCGGCGAGCAGGGGCTACTCTTCGTTGCGGTCCGCGGACTTCTTGTTGCGGTGGCTTCTCGTTGAGGAGCACCGGCTCTAGGCGCGTGGGCTTCAGTAGTTGTGGCTGGCAGGCTCTAGAGCACAGGCTCAGTAGTTGTGGCACGGGCTTAGTTGCTCAGAGGCGTGTGGGATCTTCCTGGACCAGGGCTTGAACCCGTGTCCCCTGCATTGGCAGGGGGGTTCTTAACCACTGTGCCACCAGGGAAGCCCCCAGTGTTTTAATTTTTAATGTAAATATAAATAGTCATAACCCATCTAAAGAAGCTCTTTAGTGTTGCCAATATTTAAGATTGTGAAGCAGTCCTGAGGCCAAAATGTTTGAGACCAGCTTGTTTAGACCAGCCAAATTTACCAGTCAAGAGCTGGGCATCAGATCAGGCCCTTGTTAGCCAGGAAGCGGCAAGAGGAATAGATGTTAGCTGGGGATACAGCAGTATCTGCTGTGCTTACATTCCTTCTATCTGTGATTCTCAAGCTGGGTTTGCATCACGGGAAAGCTTAAATCACAGTAAAGCTGAAACTACGATTGCTGGGCCCCACCCCCAAGTGTTTAAGTAGGCCTGGGGTGAGGACCGAGAATACGCCAAACAATTTCTCAGGTGAATCTGATGCTACTAGCAGGGAACTAGTGTTTGGGGGCGTGCTTTCATAGCAATGGTAGGTGCTCTTTAAGCCGTTGAACACATTCAGCACTTGAGGGCTGCACGGTGTTGAATAAAGGTGGTGATTTTCACAGTTTATCTTAAAGCAGATACTGCCAGTTCAAAAATTGGACTCATGCGGTTAACAGGCATTGGGACTGTGAAGACCCATTATTTAGTCTGTGCCTTCCAGAACTCATGAATTAGAAAAAGACCTGTACCGACAAAGAAAATACCGCTGCAAGTGCAGTGAGAGGCACAGAAGGAGGTGGATGTGGTTCGACTGTGGAAAGCCTCCTGGAAAGTTCCAGGAGGATTACACGACGCGTGGCCACCACCTCCAAGCACCTGCCGCCGCTCCCAGACCAGCGCCGGAAACGCTTTGGCTTGGAGTCACGTGGGTGCCTCCTCAGCGGCACCACCTCCCCTGACCGGCCGGAAGTGGCGCGCGCGCCTGCTCAGTACGCGCACGGCCCGGCCTACGCCGCTCCCTCGGAGCCGCCGTACTGCTTCCCCGTCGGGTTGGTGAGGCATGGAGCCGGTGGGCGGTGGCGGTGGCGGTGATCGCCGCGGCTCCTCCCCCGCAGACCCGCGAAGCACCTTCGTGTTGAGTAACCTAGCGGAGGTGGTGGAGCGTGTCCTCACCTTCCTGCCCGCCAAGGCGTTGCTGCGGGTGGCCGGGTGAGGGGAGAGGAGGCGGGAAGCTTACCTCGGGACTTGCCTGGGCTGGCGGGGTGGGCGGATACCGTCGGGACCCAGGGATGACCCGGGCTCCCTATCCCTACCCCTGCCCCAGGTGGTGGCCCCATAAGCTAGGTACCCCGGCCGTAGTGCTCCCGGGGACCTTTCCCAGAGGAGCCAGGTTTTCTCTGCCCCCGGCTCTCCCTCCGAACCGGCGCCCGACGCCTCCCCCTCCCGGGGACTTTGGATCCCGCAGGAATCTCCTGCAGTTGCGCTAATGGGTGGTGGGGGCCGGTGGTTTGTGAGCCGCGGGAGAGAGGGAAGTGAACGTCCGTTCACAGCCCTTTGTGCGTTTGCGTCCCCAGCGTGTGTCGCTTATGGAGGGAGTGTGTGCGCAGAGTGTTGCGGACCCATCGGAGTGTGACCTGGATCTCCGCGCGCTTGGCGATTGCCGGCCACCTGGAGGAGCATTGCTTGGTCCGCGTGGTAGCTGAAAAGCTTGAGGTAAGTAAGAAGGGGTGTTGTGTACAGTCCTTTGCAGGGTTGGTGGGTCAGTCGTTGAGAACTAAATGCAACAATTTTGTATATGGCGTTACTTTTTGTAATCTAGACAGGTTTTTCTCGTGACATGAAAAGATTTTGTAAACATCAGTTTTAATGACTATATTGTAAGGATGTGCCATGGCTGCTTTGACCGTTCTTCACATATTGGGCACTTTATGTATCCAGATTGCCACTGTTATGAAAATGCTGTTTAGAACCATCCTTTTACCTGCTTTCCTTGTCACTGTTTTGCAGGGGTGGTAACTGAAGGCTCTCTATTGCATAGTGTCACATAAAAATGCCAAGAACCAATACTTAAACCCCAAAATTTCAATCCCTGGTCCTGTTTAAAATTATATGTTTAGTATAATCTAAATTATTAAAAGCAAAAAAGGAAGAACAGAAAAGAAATAAGCCAAAATGCTAGCAACAGTTTCCTTTGGGGGTAGAAGTGTGTGTGTGTGTGTGTGTGTGTGTGTGTGTGTACACTGTGTTTTTAAAAACTTTTTCTTTTCCTTCAGATTTTTACCACTGCAAGTATTATTTTTATTTAGCTTTAAAAGTTTATATATTGCAAAGGCTGTTAAAGCCAGGCAGACATAGGTGTGAACCCAGCTTTGGCACATACTAGCTGTGTGACTTTGAAAATGTTACCTAAACCCTCTGAGCCTGTAAAATGAAAAGAAAATAATGCCGTTTACACTCTTACAGAGTTGTAAGGATTAAATAATGAAAAGTTAACCCATGTAACATTACCTACAGTGCCAGGAATATAATGTTTTCAATAATTGAAAGTATTATTCTCTATTAATATCATTACTAAAATTCATATACTAATACCCTTAAAGAAATTTATACATTGTAGAAAACTCTAGTGTGGAGACAAAAACATGAAAACCTTGTCCAGATCATTCATGCTCTTTTTCTTTGTGTTTGCCAAATTATCTAGTAGACATGATACTTTATAGCCATAAAGAAAGTTGATTTAGCATTTTTACTAGAAATATTTTAAAATCCACTGAAAATTTTATAAGACATCTTGTCATTTGGAACTTCTTTAAATGAGGTTCTAGTTGTCTTCTATTTTGCTTTGAGAACATTTCATGTTGATGATTGCCACTGTCACTTCTAGTAAGACTTGGGAAGGAAAATTCAGCAGTTGCTTCTCAATACGTACCAGAAAAGAGAATCATAAAACCTCAGGGTTAGACTTCCAAACTTTAAGAATAGGAAACCCAGGGCCTAAGCACTTCCAGGAGTTATTCTGCTGGTTTATGGCAGAGTCAGCACTAACACCTAAATCTCTTAAATTCTCTCTCCTTTACTCATTATACCCAGCATCACAAACTCAAATGACTCCAGAGTTAGGTAACTCACAGTGGGTGGATGACTCAGTGTGCCATCATAAAAAGTGATAGGGCTATGGCAGACCAGATAGTGCTTACTTCTCCTTGGCCCCAGTCAAAGGGGAATGCAGTCTAATAAGTGTTGCCAGAATGTCTACTTTTTCAAAATAAATCCACATTTTATATAAATATTTTGTGGGAATTTTAAATGTTGGCAACCGAAATACGTGTGTGTGTCTGTCTGCTTTGTTTTCTTCGGGAAAATTAATTATTTTACAATTTAAGTATACTTAACTTACATCACTAAGTTAGTTCCAGATGCACAATATAGTGATTTAATATTTCTATACATTACAGAATGATCGCCATAAGTCTAGTTCTCCTCTGTCACCGTACAGAGTTATTATAATATTGATTATATTCCCCATGCTGTGCATTTCATCCCTGGGACTCATTTATTCTGTAACAGGGAGGTTGTACTTCTTAATCTCCCTTACCTGTTTTACTCATCCCCCAACTTCCCTCCCCAATGACAACCACCTGTTTATTCTCTATCTATGATTGTTTCTGACTTGTTACATTTGTTCATTTGTTTTGTTTTTTAGATTCCACATATAAGTTAAATCATATGATATTTGCCTTTCTCTGACTTATTTTACTTAGCCTAATACCCTCTAGGTCCATCTGTATTGTCACAAATGGCAAGATTTCATTCTTTTTTTATGGCTGAGTAATATCACATTGTAGGTATACCACATCTTTATCCGTTCATCTATTTGTGGGCACTTAGGTTGCTTCTGTATCTTGGCTATTGTAAATAATGCTGCAGTGCATATATCTATTCAAATTAGTGTTTTTGTTTGTTTTTTTTTTCCTCCCAGAAAAATACCCAGAGGTGGTATTGCTGGTCATATGGTAGTTCTGTTTTTAATTTTTTGAGGAACTTTCATACTGTTTTCTACAGTGGCTATATCATTTTACATTCCCATCAACGATGCATGAAGTTACCTTTTCTCTGCATCCTTGCCAACACTTATTGTTTCTTCTCTTTGATAGTACCTATTCTGACTAGTATGAGGTGGTATCTTGTTATGGTTTTGATTTGCACTTCTCTGATGATTAGTGATGTTGAACATCTTTTCATGTGTCTGTTGCTTGTCTGTAAGTCTTCTTTGGAGTCTATGCAGGTTCTCTGCCTTTTTTTATATATAAATAATTTTTATTGAAGTATGGTTGCTTTACTCTGCCTATTTATTAATTGTGTTGTTTGTTTTTTTGGATAAGTTATATGAGTTCTTTGTAGATTTTGGATATTAACCCCCATAAGAGATACATATTGTTTGCAAATATCTTCTCCCATTCAGTAGGGTGCCTTTTGATTTTGTTGATAGTTTCTTTCACTGTGCAAAAGCTTTTTAGTTTGATGTAGTCCCATTTGTTTATTTTTGCTTTTGTTTCCCTTGCCTGAGAACACATATCCAAAAAATATTGTGAAGACTCATGTCAAAGAGTGTACTGCCTATGTTTTCTTCTAGTAATTTTATGGTTTTAGGTATTACATTTAAGTCTTTAATGCCTTTTGAGTTTATTTTTGTGTACAGTGTGAGAAAGTAGTCTAGTTTGATTCTTCTGCATGTAGCTCTTCAGTTTTCCCAACACCATTTATTGAAGAGGCTGTCTTTTCCCCATTGTATATTCTTGCCTCCTTCATCATAGGTGAATTGACTATGTAAGTGTGGGTTTATTTCTGGACTCTATTCTGTTACATTGATCTATGTGTCTGTTTTTGTGCCAGTACCACAGTGTTTTGATTACTGTAGTATAGTGTTAAATCATGGAACGTGATACCTCCAGCCTTGTTCTTTTTTCTCAAGGTGGTTTTGGCTATTCCGGGTCCTTTGTGTTTCCATACAAATTTTAGAATTATTTGTTGTAGTTTTATGAAAATGCCTTTTGGTATTTTCATAGGGATTGCATTGAACCTATAGTACGTTGGGGCGTATGGTCATTTTCACAATATTAATTCTTCAGTTGATGACCAGAGCATATCTTTCCATTTGTGTCATCTTCCGTTTCTTTCATCAGTGTCTTATGATTTTCTGAGTACAGGCCTTTTACCTCCTTGGTTATTTTATTCCTAGGGTTTTTTAATTTAAATTATTTTCTTTATTTTTTTGGCTGCATTGGGTCTTAGTTGAGGCACATGGGATCTTCGTTGAGGCATGAAGGATCTTTCATTGTGGCACACGGTCTCTTCATTACAGCGCTTGGGCTTCTTTCTAGTTGTGGTGGGTGGGCTCTGTAGTTTGCGGCATGTGGGCTCACTCATTGAGGTGTGTGAGTGCAATAGTTGTGGTGTGCGGGCTTAGTTGCCCTGCGGCATGTGGGATCTTAATTCCCCAAACAGGGATCGAACCCACGTTCCCTGTGTTGGAAGGCAGATTCTTTACCACTGGACCACCAGGGAAGTCCCTTTTATTATTTTTTTAATATCTATTATTTAGGCTGCGGCATGTGGGATCTTTGTTGCTGCGTGTGGGATCATTTTAATTGCGGCATGTGGGATCTTTAGTTGCAGCATGTGGGATCTTTAGTTGCAGCATGCAGGATCTTTAGTTGCAGCATGCTGGCTCTTTTAGTTTGGGCATGCGGGATCTAGCTCCCTGACCAGGGATTGAACCCAGGCCCCCTGCATTGGGAGCTTGGAGTCTTAACTGGACCACCAAGGAAGTCCCAGTTCTTTTTGATATAAATGATGTTTTCTTAATTTCTCTTTCTGATAGTTCTTTGTTAGTGTATAGAAACACAACAGATTTCTGTATATTAATTTTGTATCCTGAAACTACTGAATTCAGTTAATAGCTCTAATATTTATTTGGTAGTTTCTTTAGGGTATTCTATATATAGTATTATGTTATCTGCAAACAGTGAGAGCTTTACTTCTTCCTTTCCAATTTGGATTCCATTTATTTCTTTTTCTTGTCTGATTGCCATGGCTAGAACTTGCAATACTATGTTGAATGAAAGTGGCGAGAGTGGGCATCCTTGTCTTGTTCCTAATCTTAGAGGAAATGTTTTCTTTCAGCTTCTTACTATTTAGTATGGTGTCTATTTTGTATGATGTTAGCTGTGAGTTTGTCATATATGGCCTATATTATGTAGAGGTATGTTTCCTCTATATCCACTTTCTGGAGTTATTATCATAAATGGATATTGAATTTTGTCAAAAACTTTTTCTGCATTTATTGAGATGATCATATTTTTATTCTTAAGTTTGTTCATGTGGTGTATTACATGGATTGACTTGCAGATATTGAACCATCCTTGCATCCCTGGGATAAATTCCACTTGATCATGGTGTATAATTCTTTTAATGTATTTGGTGTGCTTATACTTTGTTGAGGAGTTTTGCATCTATGTTCATCAGGGGTATTGGCTTGTAATTTTCCTTTTTTGTGGTGTCTATCTGGTTTTGGTACAGGGTGATGCCTCATAAGAATGAGTTTGGAAGCATTTCTTCCTCTTCTTTTTTTTGGAATAATTTGAGAAGGATAGGTGTTAACTCTAAATGTTCAGTAGAATTCACCCGTGAAGCTCCATGGTCCTGAACTTTTGTTTGGGAGTTTTTAAACTACTGATTCAGTTTCAGTGTTGCTAGTTGGTCTGTTCATATTTTCTGTTTCTTTCTGATTCAGTCTTAGGATATTATATGTTGCTAGAAATTTATCCCTTTCTTCTAGGTTGTCCATTTTATTGGCATGTAATTGGTTTTTGTTTTTTTTTTTTTTGCGGTATGAGGGCCTCTCACTGTTGTGGCCTCTCCCGTTGCGGAGCACAGGCTCCAGATGCGCAGGCTCAGCGGCCATGGCTCACGGGCCCAGCTGCTCCGCGGCATGTGGGATCTTCCCTGACTGGGGCACGAAACCGTGTCCCCTGCATCGGCAGGCAGACTCTCAACCACTGTGCCACCAGGGAAGCCCATGGCATGTAATTGTTGATAGTAATCTCTTCAGATCTTTTGTATTTTTGTGATGTCAGTTGTAACATCTCCTTGATCATTTTATTTTACTGATTTCAGCTCTCTTTTTCTTGATGAGTCTGGCTAAAGGTTTATCTAAATTTTGTTTATCTTTTCACAGAACCAGCTCTTAGTTTCTTTGCTCTTTCCTGTTGTTTTACTGTCTCTATTTCATTTATTTCTGCTCTGAGCTTTATGATTTCTTCTAACTGGGTTTGTGTGTTCTTCTTTTTCTAGTTCCTTTAGGTATAAGGTTAGGTTTTGTACTGAGATTTTTCTTGTATTCTGAGGTAGGCTTGCATTGCTATAAACTTACCTCTTAGAACTGCTTTTGCTGCATCCCACAGATTTTGGATCGTGTTTCCATATTCATTTGTCACCAGGTATATTTTTCTTGTCACCAGGTATTTGATTTCTTCAGTTACCCTTTGGTTACTTAGTCACATATTGTTTGGCCCACCAGTGTTTTTTTGCCATTTTTTTTTCTTGTGGTTAATTTCTAGTCTCATAGTGTCGTGGTCAGAAAAGATGCTGGATGTGATTTCAGTCTTCTTAAATTTATCGAGACTTGTTCTGTGGCCTAGAATGTTATCTACCCTAGAGAGTGTTTGATGTGCACTTGAAAATAATGTGTATTCTGCTGCTTTTGGATGGAATGTTCTATATGTTATAGCTATTGTCTGTCTATCGTAATGTATTGTTTAAGGCCAGTGTTTCCTTGTTGATCTTCTCTCTGAATGATCTGTCCATTGATGTAAGTGGGGTGTTAAAGTCCCCTACTATTATTTTGTTACTGGGACTTTCTCCCTTTGTTTCTATTTGGTTTATGTATTTAGGTGCTCCCTTTTTGGGTGCATATATATTTACAATTGTTATATCTTGGTGGATCAATCCATTTATCAAAGTAATGCTACCCAGCTTGCTTTTCATTTCCATTTCCATGGAATACCTTTTTCCATCCCCTTACTTTCAGTGTGTGTGTCTTTAGATCTGAAGTGAGTTTCTTCTAGGCACTATGTATAAGGATCTTATTTTTTCACCCATTCAGCCAGTCTGTGTCTTTTGATTGGAGCATTTAGTCCGTTTACATTTAAATTAATAATTGATAAGTATGTACTTATTGCTGTTTTGTTCATTGTTTCCAGGTTGCTTTTGTAGTTCTTTTTTGCTTCTTTTGCTTGCCTCCCTTGTGATTTGATGACTATTCTTAGTGTTAGGTTTGGATTCCTTTATCGTGTGTGTGTGTGTGTGTGTGTGTGTGTGTGTGTGTGTATCTTTTTTTTTAAAATTTGTTTTATTTTATTTTATTGGCTGCGTTTTGGTCTTCTTTGCTGTGTGCAGGCTTTCTCTAGTTGTGGCGAGTGGGGGCTACTCTTTGTTGAGATGCGTGGGCTTCTCATCATGGTGGCTTCTCTTGTTGCGGAGCATGGGCTCTAGGCGTGAGGGCTTCAGTAGTTGTGGCTCACGGGCTCTAGAGTGCAGGCTCAGTAGTTGTGGCTCGCGGGCTTAGTTGCTCTGCGGCATGTGGGATCTTCCCAGACCAGGGCTTGAACCCGTGTCCCCTGCATTGGCAGGCGGATTCTTAATCTCTGCGCCACCAGGGAAGCCCTGTGTGTGTATCTATTATAGATTTTTGGTTTGTAATTACCTTGAGGTTCATATATAACAGCCCATGTATATATTTGTGATTATTTTAAGTTGATGATTCTTAAGTTCAAACACATTCTAACAAACCTGAATCCACCCCCACCTTTTATTGTTTTTTTTACATTATATTTTCCTTTTTTGTTTGTTTGTGTCCCTTAACTACTTTTTGTGGATATAGATGATTTTATTACTTTTGTCTTTTAACCTTCCTACTAGATTTTTATATTGCCTAGTGTGGTGTTTTTCTTTTCTGTTTAGAGAAGTCCCTTAAACATTTCTTATAAAGGCTGTTTACAGGTGCTGAACTCTTAGGATTTGCTTGTCTGTAAAACTCTATATCGCTCCTTCAAATCTGAATAATAGCCTTGCCAGATAGACTGTTCTTGGTTGTGTATTTTTTCCTTTCATCACATTGAATATATCATGCCGTTCCCTTCTGGCCTGCAAAGTGTCTACTGAAAAATTTGCTGACAGTGTTATTGGAATTCCCTTGTACCTAACTAGTTGCTTTTCCCTTGCTCCTTTTAAGATTCTCTCTTAATCTTTAATTTTTGCCCTTTTAATAACAGTGTGTCTTGGTGTGGACCTCTTTGTTCATCTTGTTTGGGACTGTGCTTCCTGGACCTGGATGTCTGTTTCCTTTCCCAGATTAGGGAAGTTTTTAGCTACTGTTCTTCAAATAAGTTCTCTGCCTCTTTCTCTCTCCTCGACTTCTGGGACCCGTATATTGTAAATGTTAGTACTCTTGATGTTGTCCCAGAGGTTTCTTAAACTATTGTCATTAAAACAATTTTTTTTTGTTCTGTTCAGCTTGAGTAGTTTGTACTATATGTTTTAGTACACTCATCCATTCCTCTGTATCATCTAAGCTACTGTTGATTCTTTCTAGTGTGTTTTTTACTTCAGCTATTGTGTTTTTCAGATCTGTTTGATTCTTCTTTATCACTTACTGTTAAACTTCTCACTGTGTCCGTTCTTTTCCTGATTTCATTGAGCATCTTTGTAATCGTCATCTTGCACTCTTTATCAGGTAGATTGCTTATCTCTCTTCACTTACTTTTTCCTCTGGGATTTTGTCTTGTTCCTTTGTTTGGGACATATTCCTCTGTCACTTCATTTTGCCTGATTTTTCTGTTTTTATTTCTTTGTATTAGGCAGGTCATTTATGCTTCCTGATCTTGGAGAAGTAGGAGATGTCCTGTGGGGCCCAGGAGCTCTGGTCACCAGAGCTATATCCTCTAGGGATGCCCCTTATGTGGGCTTCAAGGGCCCTTCTGCTGTGGCAGGGCTGATTACTGTGGGTGTGCTGGTAGGCAAGGCTGGCCCCCCAGCCTTATTGGCTGCCAGGTGCTCCTCATGTGGAGGCTGCCAGCTGCTGGTGGGTGGGGCTGGGTCCTGGTGAAGTTGGCTGTGTGGCCTGGAGAAGGGGCTGGAGCTGGTGGGTAGGTAAGCCCTCGGCACTAGTAGACTAGAGGGAGGACTCCAAAATGGTGCTAGCCAGCATCAGTGTTTTCCTGCTAGAACAAGTTCCTGTAAATGGCTGCTGCTAGTGTCTCTGTCCCTAGGGAGAGTCCCAGTTGCCTCCTGCCTCTCCAGGAGGCTCTCCAAGATCAGGAAGTATGTCTGACCCAGGCTCCTTTCAAATTACTGCCTCTTAGGTGGGACTCAGGGCATATGAGATTTTGCATGCACCCTCTATGAATAGAGTCTCTGTTTCCTCCAGCCCTCCGGCTCTTCTGTACACAAGCCCCGCTGGCCTTCATAGCCAGATGTTCTGGGTCCTCATCTTCGTGGTGCAGGACCCCTGGGCTGGAGAGTCCAATGTGGGGCTCGGATCCCTCACTCCTTGTGGAGAACCTCTGCAATTGTGATTATCCTCCCATTTGTAGGTCACCTATTCAGGGTGTGGGTCTTGACTATACTGTATCTCCAGTTTCCCCCTTCTGCCCTTCTCATGGTGGTTCCTTCTTTATGTCTTTAGTTGTGGAAAATTTTTTCTGCTAGTCTTGAAGTTGTTCTCATCAATAGTTCCTCTATAAATAGTTGTAATTTTAGAGTGCCTGTGGTAGGATGTGAGTCAAGGTCTTATCACTCTGTTATCTTAGCCACTCCTCCCCAAATTATATTCTTTGAAAATGCCTTGTGGACCAAGGAAACTATATCCATAGGTCTTATCCAGCCCGTAAGCGACCTCAGGGTCATCATTCTATCTCAGTATGTTTTATGAGTTTGTCTATATGGAATCTATTCTGAAACATCTTAACTTTCCGAAATCAACATTTCTTTTTCATTTAGTCAGTGTTGAGGCTTTGCTATATGCTCACTTCTTCATTCCATTTTGATAGTAAAAATCTTTGAAATAACCAACTTAGGAGGAAAAATATGTTCACCTTTTCATTTAGTTGAGCCACTTTGCCACTTGTCTGTTACGAATTTTGGTGGAAAACAAATAAGCCCAAGTTGTAAGGGCTTACAGCCCTCCCTTGTAAGTGGAGATAAGACACAAACAAGAATGACTGGGATGTCAGGGATGTCGCATGTGAGGTCAGAGGTCCTAAGGAAGTCTAGGAAAAGGTTTTATAGAGGGTCTGGCACTTAACGCTGTTTCTTAAGGGAAACAATCTTAAGTACAAAAGGAAGAGAGCTGCAGAAGAATATATACAGAAGCGGGCTTGTCTGGATAGTAGTGAGCAATAGATTCCTGTAGGAAACTAGTTGGCAAGCTGGACGTGAAGACCTGGATTATTTAATTCGGTAGGCAATGAAAAGAGGAATGATACGGTCTGTATACCTTCCCTCTGTTGCTGAGATGTTTCTGTTGCTGTGGTACCTGTTCACATAAAGCAAGTGGAATCTTTTGCTGGTACTTAATGTTTTTGTTTAAGAGCTTAAATTATTGTGAAAATGAACTTCTTGAGTCAAGCTGGAATGAGTTTGACTTGAAGAAATAATAGATGCTCAACAAATGAATGAACTGAAAATGAAAGCTCATGAGTGAAAAATGAGTGAGAAATGGATCGACTCAGAATGCCAATACTGACCTGAAGGGAGGGTAGGGCAACAGTAGTTTGGACCAGGGCAGAACTTTAAGGGACCACAAAAGCATTCATAGATTTGTGTGATCAGGTTCTGATTTTTTTTTTTTTTCCTTTGCAGAATGTCCATATCTTACCACAGACAGTTCTTTACATGGCTGATTCAGAAACTTTCATTAGTCTGGAGGAGTGTCGTGGCCATAAGAGAGGTGAATATCAAAGGAAAAAGTTTTGGATTTTTTTTTTCGTTCCCTGTGTACATTGTTTTGGAGATAAATACTATTCTCATTCTGAGAGTTACTGACTTTCTGAGGCTATGGGCCTACTCCCTGGAGAATGCATGAATATGCTGTCTTTGAACTTTGAGAAGCCCTTTTGCTTTGAAGATTGATTTCTAAACCTTGTGGTACAATTGAAACAAATTCTTTACTTTAGTAAGGTGTTTTTCTCTTTTTGAAATACTTGAATCCTCCAGGCACTTCTTTTTACTATTAAAACAGGATGTCTTTGGGTATTCAAGCCTTTTATTGTATTGGATGACCATTTACCAAGGTTATCTGTAGATACTGTGCATTCTTGGCTTGCTAAACGAAGAAGCAGACTATATCCCATGTTGGGCACACTGAGGCCCAGAGTTAGACTTGGATAGTGGATTATCATTGTCTGATTTGAATCCAGGTGACAGTGTGGTAGAAAAGTCATAATGCTTTAATATCAGCTGAACAGAAAGGTATAATAGTAAATCTGAAAATCAGCTGCTGCTGCTGCTGTCATTGAGGCAGAAGCAGTATGTGAACAAGTAAAAGAAGGCAAACTGGCAATGTTTAAGGTCAGATTTAGAATTTAACGTATAAAACAAGGGCTCAAAACAGAAAAACTTTTTTGTTTTTAATCAAAGTTTTTAGACTTCCTTGTAAAGTATTCTCGTGTAAAATAATTTAATATTTGCTTTTTTTCCCCCTTCCTCATCAAATTTGACCTTAAATGGATGACACTGAATAATTTTCCTGTGTTATTACAGCCAGGAAAAGAACTTCTATGGAAGCAGCATTTGCCCTTGAGAAGCTGTTCCCAAAACAATGCCAAGTCCTTGGGATTGTGACCCCAGGGATTGTAGGTGAGAGAATACCAACTTGATTTCCTTGCTTTGCATTAATGTGGGGTCCTATAGATTGGTGGGTTATTTGTAGCTTAACAGCATGTTTATATTTTTGGCCATCCAAAGTACAATAAAGTTGGTCATATATACCATGGTATTATATTTCACTTATATTAATTTTCCTTAGGTTATTGTGGTTAATATTTCAAATCTCAGGGCTGTCCATGTAAACCAAATCTAATTCATATCTTTCCAGGAGCCATTCATAAGAGGACAGAGATCTCATTCTTCCTTTCTACAAACTGGGAAGTATTAGCAAGCATTCTTTCTTTCGTCAGTTCAGCCAGAACTGTTTCTGGTGGATGGGGTGAGGTAGGGCTGGGATCAGGAACTGCAGTAGGCCTTACTAGGAAACTTCTCTTTCTCTGCTTGGCTGCCACTGTTTGAAGTTTATAGCAGGAACTTTCCAAGTTTGCTACTGGTGAATTTTTGCTGGTTTTAATTATTTTGACTTCTGTATCTAATGGGGGGAGCGGGATCCTGTTAAAGCTGTCATGGTGCAGTGGTTCGCATCCCTAGATTGGGATCCCAGCTGTACCACTTTAGTATCGGTATGACTTTGGGCGAGTTAGCTGACCTCATGGGGCTTCAGTTTCCCCATCTATTACATGGGGGTGATTGACCGTACCTTCTTCAGAGGGTTTGAGGATTAAATGAGTTAGCACATGTACAGCATTTAGAATAAAGATATGCAATAAGCGGTAACTAAGTGTTAGCTATTATTATTTCTTGTTGCACTCCGTAAATGGCATTTTTAATCTTCACTGAGAGACTTTTGATTGGAATTTAGGAGTCTTGTACAATGAACTACAAAGGATTTCAAGTGTTTACAGATGAATAAGGGTAAATGTATGGTTGATGGGGGACTGTTTCATCCCTCCTGCTATCAGCTCCCACCCCTATACTATTATATCAGCCCCATCACCACAAATTTTGTTTCTCATTGGATTAAAAAAAATGATGGCAGTGACTGATTTTCTTTTAACTTTCAAATTTTCCTTAAATGAGTGATCTAGTTTTTACCATTATTAGTTATTAACAAATGCTTCTATAGAAACATAGCTTTCATTTCTTACATCATTTGGTTAGACCTCCCCACCATACACTCTGTGGCGTCCTCAAAGCATGACTAAGGTTCTCCTCTTTAAAATTTCAGCTGGGGGTTAGGGACAGGAGAGGGCGGGCCAACCTGGGCAACACTCTTGCCTCCATGACCCCATAGTGAGGGGTGGGCAGTCTACCTGAAGCCTTCCTCTCATGTTTGCCATGTTTCAGAGCAGTTGGTCATCTTTCTAAGTTCTCTTAACGATCTTCATGTTGGGAGTGAGTATCATTCCAACTCCCTTTAGTCGGGACCTGTCCTCTTGTGTTTTCTTGGACCTACTCCTTACCCTTCTTATTGATTCTTGTTCCCACAGCTGAGCACTTTCTTTGTTCCACATATGTCACAGAAAAACTTCCACCAAGACAGTTGATTGGATTCCTTTTTCTTAGGCCACAGTTAGTGATTATTTCTAAAATAGCCATTGGCTACTAACCCATCTTCGTTCTTTAGGTTGGAAAAATTTCAAGTTTGAGAATTTGTTCATTTTTATATATACAGAGATCATTTTCTTTCTTAATTGAGGTAAACTTTACTTACAGTGAAATGCACAATCCTGAGTGTACAGTTTAACGAGTTTTTTTTTTGTTTTGCGGTATGCGGGCCTCTCACTGCTGTGGCCTCTCCCGTTGTGGAGCACAGGCTCTGGACGCGCAGGCTCAGCGGCCATGGCTCACGGGCCCAGCCACTCCGCAGCATGTGGGATCTTCCCGGACCGGGGCACGAACCCGCATCCCCTGCGTCGGCAGGCTGACTCTCAACCACTGCGCCACCAGGGAAGCCCCAGTTTAATGAGTTTTGACAAATTCATATCCTGGTGAAACTGACATGCTAGTCAATATTTAGTATGTTTCCATCACCCCAGGAAGTTCCCTCATGCCCTCTTCCTGCCATTCCCTACTTCCGTAGGAAACCCCAGTTCCAGTTTCAGTGACCATAGGTTAGTTTGGCCTGTTGGTGAATGTAATATAAATGGAATCATGTTATATACTCTCTTTATCTTGGCTCTTTCACTCAACATAAATATTTTTAACAACATAATATTTTTGAGACTCATGTTATTTTGCATATGAGTAATTCATTAAAATTCTAGAGTAGTATTCTGTGACTTAACTTGAATTAATTTTTGTGTATGGTATAAGGTAGGTTCAGGGTTAATTTTTTTTCATATGTTTATCTAGGTATTCCAGTGCCATTTGTTGAAGACTTTTCTTCCTCATTAAATTGTCTCAGCACCTTTGTCAAAAATAATTGGCTGTATGTTTGTGGGTCTGTTTCTGGATTTGATTCTGTTCCATTGATTTATTTGTGTATCCTTAAGCCAGAGTCATATTACTGTAGGTCTTGATGTTCTTTTTAAAGATTGATTTCCATAGATCTTGATGTCCTTCTTTTTAAAAATTGCTCTGGCTATCTAGGTCCTTTGCATTTCCACATATATTTTAGAAGCATCCTGTCAATTTCTATAACAAAGACTATTGGCTTTTAATTCGGATTGTCTTGAGGCCTGCTACGGACAAAAAAAATTGCTTTTATGTTTTGATATTTTTTTGTAGAAGAGGGCCTGATAATAAACTCTGAAATTTTATTTTCATGTTTTTAAATTCAGAATATGTTATGTGGGGTTTGATTAGATTCTGAAATTTTCTCTTTGAAAATTTTTTTTTCCATTTTGTTCTATCTTTGGTTTCTAAAAGGCTTATTAACACTTTTTTTTAAGAGTTTCTTTTTTATACTAGTAAGAGCCATTTACTGTTTTTAAAAAAAAGTAAAGGAAAATTAGAAAAGCAAAAAAGAAAAAAGTTAAGCTACTTTAAGCTTTAAGTAGAGTTAACCACTCTGTTAATTTTATGATGCATAACCTTCCAGACTTTTGGTATGTAGTACAGCGTATAGATACAGATAGGTGTGTAGTATAGATATATGTATATATGTGTGTATATGTATGTGCGTGCATAAAATATGTATTTATATATTTATATAAAATACAGTTTTCAGTGAACTTGTAATCTGCAGTATTTGTATCGGTCTGCCAGGGCAGCCATAACAAAATACTATAGACTGGATGGCTTAAACAACAGAAATTTATTTTCTCACATTTCTGGAGTCTGGAAGTCCAAGGTGTTGGCATTTTTCCTTTCTTCTGAGGCTTCATTCTTTGGCTTACATACAGCCACGTGCCTTCTCACTGGGTCCTCACATAGCTTTTTCTCTTTTCTCTGTATGCCTTCATCTCTGATGTTTCTTCCTCTTCTTGAAAGGACACCAATCTTACTGGATTAGGGCCTGACCCTTGTGACCTCATTTAACCTTAATTGCCTCTTTATTTAAAGGCTTTATCTCCAAATACAGTTATATATATATGTGTGTGTGTATTTCAATTCTACATACACACAATATATATAGTGTATATAATTGTCAAATATTCTATGATAAATTTTACAAGTAGAATTGCTGTGAAGATGTAGTTACTACCCTCCCCCAACTTTTTATTTAGAAAAGCTTCAAACCTATAGAAAAGGGAAAAGAATAATAGAATAGTACAATAAACACCCATATATCCTTCATCTAGATTCACTGTTGTAAAAAATTTTGCAACATTTGCTTTTTCTGTCTTTGTTTATGAAAACATTTCTTTCTGAACAATTTGAAAGTAAATTTTAGGCATCATGACCTTATACCTCTAAAAATTTCAAAGCTGAGAAACTCTTATTCAGATAGTGGCCTGTTACCTTATTGATTATGTTAGTGACCTAAACTGAAGTTACCTAGGTGTGGCTGGGTAATTTACACCAGATGAAACTTCTGTTTTTATTGAATCCGTTCACAAAACTGTTTAACTTTTTTCCTAGTGACGCCAATGGGATCAAGTAGCAATCCACCTCAGGAAATAGAAATTGGAGAATCTGGTTTTGCTCTGTTATTTCCTCAAATTGAAGGAATAAAAATAAAACCCTTTCATTTTATTATGGATCCAAAGAAATTAACACTAGAAAGGCATCAACTCACTGAAGTAGGTAAGTTGTTATTATTTACCATTAATTGCCCGTATTGTTGATTGATTTTGTTTGTTACTTTGAGAGAGTCTGAATTAAGTACACGTTACTGCAGATGTGGATAATTCAAATTAGTGATTAACAGAGGCTAGTGCAATATTGTTTTTGGTAGAATGGATTTACTTTTTAAATTATTTTACTTACATTAAAGCCTGAGAGAATCAGAGATGAATTTTCCATAAATACTCTGTTGATAATAAACTTACTTGTATTTAATTCTGAATTTTGAAGGATTTCTTCCTCTTTGAACATTTTCTATTTTTTTTAAAATTATTTGGCCGTGTTGGGTCTTCGTTGCTGCGCGTGGGCTTTCTCTAGTTGCGGCGAGCAGGGCCTACACTTCATTGCGGTGCGCAGGCTTCTCATTGCGGTGGCCTCTCTCATTGCGGAGCACCGGCTCCAGGTGCGCGGGTTTCAGTAGTTGTGGCTCGCAGACTCCAGAGCGCAGTCTTAGCAGTTGTGGCTCACGGGCCTAGTTGCTCCGCAGCATATGGGATCTTCCCGGACCAGGGCTCAAACCCGTGTCCCCTGAATTGGCAGGCGGATTCCCAACCACCGCACCACCAGGGAAGCCCTTGAACGTTTTCTTATCATTTTGCCCTATTTTGTTTTTTGAAGCTGAAAAGTTTCTATTTTGTTTTTTGAAGCTGAAAAGTTTAAGGTTTTATTTCTCTTTTATGCTAGTAATAAGCATTTGTTTTTTCAAAAATTAAAAGATACAGGTTAGTTCAATATTGACTAATTAGAAAGACGAGAATAAGTGTAACGAACTTGATAAGTTTTAGAAGTAGTGTAAGTTAAGGCAGAGTATATCAAACAACGGTTTAGTAGGATATGTCAGGCAGGAAGCTTGGCTGGAGTAGACAGGTCATGCATGAGGTGATTTTTTTTTTTTTTTGCGGTATGCGGGCCTCTCACTGTTGTGGCCTCTCCCGTTGCGGAGCACAGGCTCCGGATGCGCAGGCTCAGCAGCCACGGCTCACGGGCCCAGCCGCTCTGCGGCATGTGGGATCTTCCCAGACCAGGGCACGAACCTGTGTCCCCTGCATCAGCAGGCAGACTCTCAACCACTGCGCCACCAGGGAAGTCCCATGAGGTGATTTTGAAGAGGTAAAGGGTTAGCTCAGTTTCTAAGCTCTGATAAGAAAGCTTAATTTAATATAGTAAGCAACAAACTAATTATTCAAGCAAAGCAGTGTTAAGGCCTTGCATCTACCTCTGCAGATGAACTGATTGGGGTTAACTTGTTAGAGAAGCTTGTTTGGCCTTTGACTCAGTGCTTTTGCTGAAGGTCATATTGCCAAGCCTCCTCTGTACTGTCTTTTTGGGTCCAGAAGTAAGTGTGGTGCCTCCTGGGCATGCTCCCCTCTGCCCTATAGCAACCTGGGGGATCCATGATTGAGGTCCTCATGGTATGCTTGAAGCTAGAAGCCTAGTTTTGTCCATTTACAAGAAAGACCCAAAATCTTGAGTGGAAGGAACCATCTATTTTATGATAAAATAGTTATTAGATTTGTTTTAGACCTTGTTTGCATTATAGTGCTAAATAAGTATAGGAATCAGAAAACTGAAATGAAAAAGAGCCCTACGTTTTTCTGCTGTGTGAAGCGTTTTTATTGGTGTCCTTTCCCTAAGCTGTTTGCTGTCAACAAGTTTGGCTTATTCCAAGGCATCATTTTCATCCTGTTCGTGGCCTTCTGGAAATTGAGGCTTTGCCTAGATTGAGATGATAATCTCTATTCTTTCCCATACTATTTTCTTCACTTCTAAAATTGGACCATTGTCTTTTATGTGGACGAGAAGATGGAGGCCTCTGAGGTGGGCAAGGAGTGAGTGGTTGGAGCCTGTGGGACGTGCCTTCTCCAGAGTCCCAGCCTGCACTCCTGAACCAGACACCCGGAGCAACTCTTATCTATGTTCCATGACAGTGGAAGGCACCCCGTTCCTGGTAGTGTCCCTCAGGCTCGGCACACTTTCTCTGTAAAGGCCAGATAGTGAATATTACAGGTTTTGCCAGTGATACAGCCTCAGTTGCATCTATTCAACTCTGCCGTTGGGAGTGCAGAAGCAGCTATAGACAGTACATAAAAAATCAGCTTTGTTCCAATAAAACTTTATACAAAAGCAGGGGTGCCGGATTTGGCCCCTGGGCTGTGGTCTGTCTTCCCCTGCGTTGTAGACTTGGCCACTCTGACTAGAATGTGGTGTGTGAGCAAACAAAGCAGCTCGGCCTCCTGTGAAATAGGCAGTGCCTCTGTGCGCAGGGACCTCGTGTGTGATATTATAGTTTTTCCAGAGCCTGTGTATAGGGAGTGTCGTAATCGGACCCACTGTCACGGTACGTATAAATTTATATATATACATACACATGCACACTTTCTTTTATATTCTTTTTGAAGAACTTACCAAACTGGTGCATTTCTTAAACAAGGCATAGGTTGTTTTAAAGTCTGAATGGTATCCTGTGTTAAAAATAGTCTCTGGAATGAAAAAAAAATATATATATATATATGTGTGTGTATGTGTATGTGTATGTGGGCTAGCACTTAATTCTTAAGGAGTGAAGGCAAAAATACCTCTGTTCCCTAAGTGCCATAAAAGCCAATGTCCATTCATTCAAAAATTGTTCACGTGCATGTCATATGCCAGTCCCTGTATGTGCGGGGCTCTGGAGATGCTTGTTGGAGACACACTGTCCTGCCTCTTGGAGCTTCCAGTCTAGCAGGCCAGGCCGACTTTGAATACAGTACCACAGATGTGTAAGTGTTACCAAGTAGAAGAGGTGCTAGGAAGCGTAATCATGGACTTAATCCACTCTGGGGTGTTGGGAAAGTGACATTTGGGCAGAGCGCTGGGTAGAAGTGAACTAGAGTGGGGAGAGGTCCCTCAGATGTGGAGTCAGGAAGAGTATCGTAGGAGTACTGTACCTTCTTTCCAGCTTACTGACAAAAATAGATGAAAGGACAGGACATAGAAAGGGCCTGGCAAGTCACCTTCAGGATTTAGGTGCTGTGGATTCACTGGCTCATAGGAAATGTAAGGAGTTCCAGCGTATCTGGAGAGTGGTGGGTGTGAGGAGGGGTGTGGTGTGAGGTGGAGCTGGGATGCAGGGTGGGGCCGCTCAGCACTGAGGATCTTGACGTGCCCAAGGGCAGCGGAAGTCGAAGCCGGGATTCTAAACTAAGGAGTGGCACAACTGATGGGTGTTTGGAAAATGCCCCTCTGGCTGTGGTGTGATGGCTTTGGAGGAACACAAGAGGGGAGGCAGGGAGAACGGGGGCTGTTGTGGCTATTGCAGTGGTGTTGTAGAGACATGGCGGATTCAAGATGAAGTTCCCACGTGAGTCCACAGGGTGAGGTGATGGGTTAAAACGTTGTGGGGTGAGAATGAGGACCATGGCAGTGTTGTCACCGAGGTTTCTGCCAGGGCAGGTGCGCAGTACCTTCTCCTTGAGGTAAGGAATAGACGGGGGCGCAGGTTGGAGGAGTCAGGTGGTCAGTTCTGGGTTGGACACATTGAATTTGAGATGGGGACATTGATTAGACAGTTGAATATGTGGGTCTGGAGCTCAGGAGAATGGTCTCGACCACAGATACAAATTTAGGAATATCAGGTAATTAATGGTTGTTGTTCGCGTCCTTTCTGCTTACTTCATTTTGGTCTTCTGATGACTACTCTGCCAGCAACTGAGAGGTGTAAAAACTAAATTTTAATTATTTGTTAAGTCAGAGTCCAAAAAAAATTTGAGGGATTAGGTTTTTAAATTATCTGGAGATTTCATAGAGAATCTTGAGGGGGCCACAGTCAGTGATCAGGTGCAAAGCAGAGAAAAATGGTGCTAAAAGTTAAGTGACGGAACTTGTCCTGCTTTAGAAGCTGCCTAGCCCTTGAAAAAGCTGGGCAGCTTCTAAAGCAGGAAGGTGACTTAGAAGGAGCGTGGTGCCAGTGTTTTGTTAGGCTTTCCTGCCCTTTGTGGTGGATTTCACTCAGCTCCAGGAGCAAAGAGCTAGGAGAGAGCAGAGAACTAGCAGAGAACTGTAAGGGGCCTGGTGGGGGCCAGCTCCCAGGTTATGGTGCTGGCAGGATACAGCCCCTGAGCCCCCGGGCCGTAGGCTCATGTTCATGGAGCTGACTGGTGTGGTGCTTCTCTTTTTTTTCATCCCCTACCATGTACGTAAAGTGACACGGCTTCTCATTGAACGATATCAGAGAGATTTTTGGATAAGGTGCATCTCAAAAAAGCATGACAACTACGTGATAGCCAGAGCAGCACAGGTGACCCCTAGCTGGTTTGGAGGATAGGATGCATGGCTTCTTTATTTTCCCTCTAAATATGATGTTTACTTCAGATTCATTTGATTCAAGGGGAGATAGCATCTTGAGTGTCATTTCATTATTTGATAACTTGTGTAACTCGTGGTCGGGGCCCTCAGTTTAGCCAGACCATGTTTTGATAGCTCTCCTCTATTGAACCCTTACCGGGGGCCGGGCACTGAGCAGGCTTGGATGCTTCTTTATGACATTATCGTATTTAATTATCACAACCATTCTTGAGACTTGCTCCTGCCCCAGTTTTAGAGGAGGAAGCTGCACTTGGAGAAGTCTAGTAAATTGCTCAGTCAGATGGCTACAAGGGGTTGAGCCTGAGTTCTGATCCAGGTCTGACTCCAAAAGTCATGCCCTAGCATGCTGACTTCATATTTATACATGTTTAGTGTAAAAAAGATGGATATAAAGATACAGGGAAGGAAGTGATGCTAAAACTAAGGTTGTGAGGAAGAGAGAACACAGCTTCTATCTATGAATTGTTCATGAATTGTTCATGGTATTAGCCTCTCATTTCAAGTAGACATTATCTTTCACGTAGGTTTTCTACATGCATTTAGATTACATCACTTTCAAACAGGCCATAAAACAGCTGTCTTCAGAGAGGCTTCCCTAAAAAGAGTAGAAATCTGAACATGCAGACCTAAAGCCTTTTCAAGCAGTCCTAGCCAATCTTTGGAATAGTTCTTCATAGCTGGCTTTCCTGAATCTGATGCTGCACTGGGTGTCTAGATTTGATTTTTCTCCTTTTATTTAACCTTCCAGCTTGAGCATAGCTATAATGAATTTATATTCTGCCTTATTTGAAAATGAATTTAAGGCAGCATACAAAGATACATAGACTATCAGTGGAGGAATTCTGAGTTGAGGGACACGTGTAGGAGGAATATAGTGCAGCCAGGATGGAGGGTAGTACATGAGATACAGACCATCATCATTTGCTAGATGTGGGCCACAGGTTTGGCTGAGCTAGGGCAGAAGCAGCATTAACTCTTCCCAGTTTTCTGAGAACTGAGATAAATTCTAGTGGATCCATATGCCCTTATAATAAATAGCTTGTTTTTCAAGCTGTTTCTTACCCCATGTCACTCTATGAACACCAATGGCATCACCCCAACTATGTCTCCTTAAAATAAAAGCAGTTGTAGGATCCAAACCAATGAGGTCTGGTTACTGAGCTCTCTGCAAAATCTAAAAATGTTTAGAGCTGCCAAAGGAATGGATGGCCCATGTGCTCTTCAGCCACTCAGTCTGCTGTGACTTAGATTTCATGCTGGATTTCAGGGAACAGTGAACTGGAACTTGCACCTTTTATAGTTGGGCTGGTTGAGTACGTCATCTGCCCAACAAACATCGGAGCTGAGAATATGGCTAGCGTGCTTTCCTGAAGTTGAAAGTCCTCAGATGCTGCTAGTGAGCAGAGGGCCCTCCTGTTTCCCCACAGAGGCAGGACTGAAGGCAGTGCCAGGATTTCCCTCAGAATGAGCTGGGTAGTCGTCTTTTCAGGCTCGTGTATCTTAGGCCTCAATTTTTAGTGTCAGGGAGTTTGAATTGTACCTTCCTTCTGGTACATGATACAGACCTGTCTGCTCTGTCAGGCAGCCAGCCTGGGCTAAGGCAGATTTGTTCTCCAAGTTGGGTGCGGGGAAGTGAGTCTACTTTCTAGATTTGTGTGTGTGTGGTCCCGCTGTAGAACAAGACCACTGGAGGAGGATGTTGAAAGCACTCAGTGTGCGTTGGATGAATAAGGGCGGTGCCTATAGAACATTCAGATGAAAATCTTAGTAGGCAATTGTAAAAGAGGGCCTAGAGCTTAGAAATCAGGAAAGGGAGAGACTTAGACGTTTTTAGGTTTCTAAAACTTAAAACTGAGAGTCAGGAGATGTGGGTCTAGAGGCTGCCAAGATGCCGTCCTGGGCCAGTCACTTTTCTAGGATTAGCAGCCCTTCTTTGTAAAACAATCGTAAACTGTTGATCCCACGGGCCTCTTTTGACTCTAAAAATTCATTCTAAAAAAAAAAAAACATTCTCTGAAAATTTGCTGGGCTGGTCTGTGTGGAGAAAAAGACCTTTTAGTAATGGTTTGGGGTATGTGGTATCTTGAAAGTACTGGTTTGTACTAATATCCTTCTTACTCTCCAGATCAGTGATGTACCGTATAGAGAATTAGAAATGGACCAGAGGCAGTCTCCCTAGATAAATCATTATTTGGTGTTAGGAATTGGTCATTCACCTCTGCTCCACCCCGTTTCCTTATTAAGTGAGCCTTATTTCTGGCAACCTTTATTTACCCTTACGTCTGTGAAGATGGAAGTCATGTGGCTGAGTCAGTGGGAACTCAAATGTGAGTCAGGTGTTTGATTTTTTTTCTTTTTTGTGTCCCAGAGCCACCTCTTTGGCAAATTTCAAGTTGATAGTGTATAAACAAGGTGCAAGAGGCACATGTGAAAGCCTGGGAGCTTGTAGGGGAGAGCATGAGTACTGCCTGCCTCCTGATAGACTATGCTGCCCTCTAGTGGTAGCTGCTTTTCATCCATATGCTGCAGAATTGAATATTTCCCTGCTTTGGAATGAGTTTCCAATGGTTAAACCACCTTCACTCCCACTCCCTTTCTTGGAATATATGGATAAGGCCTGTATTTTAATGGTGTATTAGTTTCCCGAGGCTGCTGTAACAAATTAGCACAAACTTTAGTGGCTTAAAACATTTATTCTATCACAGTACAGAAGGCCAGAAGTTTGGAATCCGGGTGTTGATGCGGCTGCATTCCCTCTGGATGCTCTAGGGGTGAATCTCTTGTCTCTTCCACCTTCTGATGCCATCGACATTCCTTATGGCTGCATCATTCTAGTTTCTACTTCTGTGGTCACATTGCCTCTTCTGTCTGTCTCTATTTCTCTTATAAGGATACTTGTATAGTATTTAGGGCCTATGGATAATCTGGATGATCTCATCTCAAGATTTAATTACATCTGCAAAGACCCTTTTTCTTTTCCAAGTTAGGTCACATTCTTTTTTCCAGGGATTTGGTGTAGATATGTCTTTGGGAGACCACATTCAACCCACTACAGGTGGTTAGTGCTGTTTCTGTCCATTTTCTCTGGATGTTTAAATTCCCACTGCGTCTGACTCTGTGCTTCGTAAACCAGTGTTCCCTTCCATTCCAGGTGGTGGCTGTGTGGAATGGCACCAAGGCCCACCAAGGGTGCTGCTCAGTTACATAGTTGCTTCCTTATTTGTGTTGAGTGTTGATTGTATTATTTTCAAATAGCCATTTAGTATTCTTAATGATGAAAAATTAATTATAGCAAAGATTTTGAGTAATGTTAAAGTTTGCAAAAAAAAATGGACTTGACAGCTTAAACAATAAATTGCACTTAACTAGGCTTACAGGACATTAGCAGTAACATTTCATTTTGCAAAATAATAAAATGAAGAATTCCTTTTTAAGGATTTCTTTTTAAGGCTATCTTTAATTGTTTCTTTTCATTTCTTTGCAGGTCTTTTAGATAACCCTGAGCTTCGTGTGGTCCTTGTATTTGGCTATAATTGCTGTAAAGTGGGAGCCAATAATTATCTGCAGCATGTAGTGAGCACTTTCAGTGATATGAATGTCATCTTGGCTGGAGGCCAGGTGGACAACCTGGCATCGCTGACCTCTGAAAAGTATGTCTGATGTGCTTCTGATTTCTTCTGCACATCGTGGGAAATGTTCTCATGGGAAGTGTTTGGGTTTTTAAAAAACATGCTTAAAGAATTGCTAATAATTAATTCCGTTTTGCAATAGACATAGGTTGAGGGGCTCACACAATGTAATTCTGCTTATCTTTGAAGAATGAAATTTATATATGTTATCCTTTAAGAACTTAGTTGGACTTATACTCTCCTCAAAATTGACTTTCAACATTGTCTACTGAGCTCCCTTGACAGCTCTGTACTCTGTAACTGCAATACAGTAAGTCCCCTACATAACGAACCTTCAGGTTGCAAAACTTTTGTGCGTTTGCATGTCCAATCATGTAAATTAGTTCACGTGGCTGGCATACATTGTCACATGCGTGCATCCTCTACAGGTGGTTATGCTTTTGTGTACTGTACAGTACTGTATAGAGTACAGTAGTACAGTATCTTTAATTAAAGCCCAGGATGTCCGGAAGCAAGCATAAAAGCAGCGGTGATGTAGCTGATAGTGCTAAGAAACGCCAAGCGAAAAGAACTGAGAGAGTGGAGCGAGGCAAAAAGATGGTAGACGTCGCTCATTATCATCACATGAATCGTTCAGCCATTGGCACGATTCTAAAGAACAAGGACAAGAACATGTGAAGTCTGCTGTGCGGTGATGTTGACAATATTATTGAAGAAGTGTGGAAAAGTGATGGAGGAGATGGAGAAGCATCTCAGTGTGTGGATGCAGGATCAGCCTCAGTGTCGAGTCTCGCTCAGCTTAATGCTGATTCAAGAGAGAGCTAAGAGCCTTTATGAAGACTTGAAGAAGAAACATGGCAAAGAATCAGAGGGCACATCTTTTAATGCCAGCCACGGCTGGCTTCATTGGTTCAAGACTAGAGTCAACCTTCATGATGTAAAAGTAAGTGGTGAGGTAGTGAGTGCAGATATGGTAGCTGCCCAGGAATTTCCTGAAATGCTTCGAGAAATTACTGATGAAGGCACGTATTTACCTGAGCAGGTTTTTAATGTGGATGAGACTGTACTGTAAGAGGATGCCAGACCGAAGTTACATCAGTAAGGAGGAAAATTTGATGCCAGGCTCTAAACAGCAAAGCATAGGCTAACTCTGTTGTTTGGTGGCAGTGTTTCCAGCGATATGAAGCTGAAGCCTCTCTTAGTTTATCATTCAGAGAACCCAAGAGCCCTTAAAAACATAGCCAGGGGCTCTCTTCCTGTTGTGTGGAAGAGTAACCCCAAAGCCTGGGTTGCACAGGCCATTTTCCAGGACAGGTTTGTCCACCACTTTATCCTGAAGGTAGAGAAATACTGCTTGGAGAAGGACGTCCCGTTCAGCATTCCTTTGCTGCTTGACAGTGCTCTGGGTCACCCCCTCATTCACAGACAGCTTTCATCCCACGTCAGAGTAGTGCATCTGCCACTGAATACAATGTCTCTCATCCAACCTATGGACCAGGGAGTTATAATGACTTTCAAGAAATATTATTTATGTCACACTTTTCGTCAGGCAGTAAAGGCAAGTGACAAATCAGGAACAACCTTGTGACAGTTTTGGGAGGACTATAACATATACAAGGCCATGAGAAACATTGATTTTGCTTGGTGTGAGGTTACGGCCGTCACCATGAATGGGGTTTGGAAGAACCTTTGTTCATGACTTTTGTGGATTTGAGAAGGTGGATGAGGAATCCAAAGAGGTCTTCAGCAACTTAGTGACCCTCAGCGAGAAGCTGGAGCTAGGTCTGCAAGAGGACGACTTCATTGAACTCCTTGCTGTGCAACATGAGGAGCTTACTAATGAAGACCTGATGGAATTGGGGGCCCAGAGAAAGGGCCCAGAGAAACGAGGAGGAAGTAACTGAAGAACCGAAGAGATTCACGACACAGGAAATGGCGAGGGGATTTTCTTTATTTGAGGAGGCACTGTTAACTTTTTGAGGCATAGGACCCGGACGTAAAATGGTACACAAAGGTTGTAGCAGCTGTTCAGAATGCCATCCAGTGCTACCGTGTCATCTGTGACGAGAAAAAAAGAGCTACTACCGAGACATCACTTTTTCAAGACGGTAGATAGAACTGAATCCAGCAAGGAACCAGAACCTGTGCCATCAGCGTCAGGCGTGAGTGAAATTGCAGCTTCCCTCCATCTCCTAGAGCGATCCGATCCTTCAGCTCTACCATCTCCCACCTTCTCTTCCTCCTCCAGTCAGTATCTCTTCTTGCCTGTTCACTGGATGCTAGCCCCAGTATGCCAGCTGTTGTACTGTACTACTGTACTTTTCAAGGTACTGTACTGTAAGATTAGAAATGTTTTATTTTTTGTTTGTTTTTTATGTATTATTTGTGTGAAAAGTATTATAAACCTATTACAGTACAGTACTATATAGCCGATTGTGTTAGGTGGGTACCTCGGCTAACTTTGTTGGACTTAACTAACAAATTGGACTTAAGAACATGCTCTCGGAACGGAACTTGTTCGTATGTAGGGGACTTGTTCGTATGCAGGGGACTTCGTATGGTTCATATGTATGTCACTTCCTCTCTGGCTCTGTTTTCCTCCTCTAAAGGAAATGTGTGGTTCAACAGTACATCTTTATGGTAAAACTTCTCAGAGCCTCTAATACTGTGCTCAGTACTTTGGATCTTTTAGAGGGAGGGGGAATATTATTACCTGTGGCCCTTCTTAAATCTGTTTGGCCACAAAACCTTTTGTCCATGGAGCATCTTGCAGGCTGACTGGTATTACTTGGCATACATTTTTGGGAATACTGTACTAGATCTTTTTTTTTTAACATCTTTATTAGAGTATAATTGATTTAGAATGTTGTGTTAGTTTCTGCTGTAGAGCAAAGTGAATCAGTTATACATATACATATATCTACTCTTTTTTAGATTCTTTTCCCATATAGGTCATTACAGAGTATTGAGTAGAGTTCCCTGTGCTATACAGTAGGTCCTTATTATCTATATTGTATATAGTAGCGTGTATATGCCAGTTCCAATCTCCCAATTTATTCCCCCCGCCACCGCTTCCCCCTTGGTAACAGTAAGTTTGTTTTCTACATCTGTGGCTCTATTTCTGTTTTGTACATAAGTTCATTTGTACCATTTTTTTGGATTCCACATATAGCAATATTACTTGGCACACGTTATTGGAAATACTGTACTAGATCTTTTGAAAGGCTTTTTCAAGCTCAAAAATGATGCATCTTTCATTTTATTATTAGGGCTTTTGTTTTCAAAGATAAAAAATATTTGCTCTTCTATCTTGAACCATTACTACTTTTCCATTTCCAATGAAAGTATGTAGTATTTTGAGTTTGAGCTAATTAAGTGGACATAAATATCAGCTGTTTCCAAAAGCAAGAAAATGAGACACACACACCCCCGCCCCCATCCTCCAGATGTTTCCTGCAAGCACTATTATTTGTTTCTCTCTATATTTGTGTTTAGTATTTGGATCCTAGAGTGGTGACATGGAGACACACTGTTAGAGATCAGTATCATTAAGAGCAGCTTAAATCGTCCCAGTCATCATCTCCCTCCTGGTAGTCAGCACTGATGGATCAGGGAAAGCAGGTAGCTAAGTTGAGTTCCCTGGAACCTGAGGAAGAAGGGAGGAAAGCCAACTGCACTGAACTCTAAGCACTGGATTTCATGCATAAGTATACCTGATTCTTGTTGGCTATCTGTGGGTTATTTCTCCTTTTGCCTAATTTTCCTTATTGTCTTTGCTTTTACTTTGAAATTATATACAGATAGGGCAATGGCAATTTAACATACAGTTGATTTTTGAAATGCAGCTCACTCAGACATATAACTGAGGTGCTAGCCTGTTAGCATGGCTGTCTGTATATAATCTACTCTTTATACCTAATATGGGAAATATGCCCTCAACCATCATTACCTCTTACATGACACATTAATTTTAACGTGGTCTTTACACTGTGTCATGGAGTAAGGGAAGCCATTGAGTAAATCAGTGCTCCATGTTAATGATGTCCAGATAGGAGCCCCGCTCCCTCCAAAAAAAGGTGAATAATTCTTTTTAGGCAGGAGACTCGTGTTGCAGTTGTATACCAAAGAGGAAATGTAATAAGGTTAAAGGAACAGCAGCAGACTTCAGAAGATGGATTCTGCCCCTCAGAAACTGGTTTTGCCACTAGTTAGCCTTAAGTTGCTCAGTGCTTAAGCTTTTTAAGTCTTAGTTTCTTTTTAACCCAGTGAATCCTGCCCATTTCGTAAACTCTGATAGAAATGTTAGGTACTTACTTGGTTTTCCCCGATGGGTGTTCACTGTATTATGCTTTACAACTTTATTGGCATTTTATTTTTATTTTCTGTAGTAACCATAAAATATTTCATTAAAAAAAATACCAGGCAAATAGAAACAAAAAGAAAATGTATGATTTTACCTTCAGATTAAGCTAAATTATCAGGTCAAAGCAATAAATAAGACACAGCAATATAGTCTATTCCTTTATGGACCAAACAGTATAGAGCTTAAAACTTCTGGAATTATGGGTTCTTAATAAAATTATCCTCCATGATTGAATATTTAATACACCTCTTTTAGAATTTGACAGCTGAGGTAGGGGAGAAAAGATACCAAAGAGGTAAATAATACCAAAAGCTTTAATACATATCATAGTATATATGCATAAAACTGTAAGATTCCTTTTTCAGGGAAGTGAGAAAGGTAAGAATACTCTGTACCCTTCTAAAACTCAGGCTGGATTTTAGAAATCTTTGTGGAGATGATGCATTTGCCCCTTTGTATCTGTGACTGAGGAAATGGTTGCTTTCTTCTCCGTAGATCTGCCTTCTGCATTCTTTTAATATATTAATTTCAGTAGTTTAATTTTTAACCCTTATTACAGTCCTCTGATCAGGGAGAGAGAGCCTCAGACTAACTGTAGACTGAGGCAGCACTTCCCAACCAATGAATCAGGAGGATTTTTCTTTTATACTGTAAATTTGAATGGTGTTTCATGATATATTGCCACTTTTCTAATTTAATTTTCTAGGAACCCTCTGGATATTGATGCCACCGGTGTGGTTGGACTGTCATTTAGTGGACATCGTATCCAGAGTGCCACAGTGCTTCTCAATGAGGATGTCAATGACGAGAAGACTGCTGAGGCTGCGATGCAGCGCCTCAAAGCAGCCAACATTCCAGAGCAGAATACCATTGGCTTCATGTTTGCGTGTGTTGGTAGGGGCTTTCAGTATTATAGAGACAAGGGGAATGTGGAGGCTGATGCATTTAGAAAGTTTTTTCCTAGTGTTCCTTTATTTGGCTTCTTTGGAAATGGAGAAATTGGATGTGATCGCATAGTCACTGGAAACTTTATATTGAAGAAATGTAATGAGGTAAAGGATGATGATCTATTTCACAGCTATACAACAATAATGGCACTAATTCATCTTGGGTCATCTAAATAAAGCCACCTGTAAAGTGGCTTTCACAATGTATAACTTTTGGGCTCTGTCTTTTCCAGAAAATGGAAACTTGGGATATGTATATTACAAACAAAAAACTTTATATGTATCTGTTTTGTAGCTTTGACATTCTGAAGATTATTTGGTAGTTTTTAATATATTAGGTGAAGGACAAGTTTGTACATGATGTAATGCAAGACCGGGAGTTGAGAGCTTTTGCATCAGGCACAAGTGAACCAATTATGGCTATACTGCACCAGATATGTAGCTGCTGTGTGATAGGACTTTAAATAGTCTTCTGCATAGGAAGACTGAAAAAGGATTCATCAACAGAAAGGAGATTTAAGACATTCCATGACTACCTCTGCAATGTTAGATGATCTTTCAGCAGACTCATGAAGATATTTTTCTCCCTTAAATAAAGGAGAAAAATACACAGATGGCTTGGGAAATTTTTCTCTGCTTTACAATTTTACCATTTTTTTCAGAAGCTGTAACAAATTGCTGACTTTTTACTTATTTGATAAATGTTAAAGAACTATTTTTGTTTTAGTACTCTAAAGTTGCTTAGTCAAATAAATTGCCAAGACTAATCAGTATTTTATTACCTTATAAGGAAAAAAATTTTCCTTTCCCCTCAATAAAGAAATTGCAACAGAAAATTCTTTTTTTCACCTACTTCTATGTAACTAATTGGCAGATGAGACAATTACATCACCTTATTTTGGTTTTATACCAATAAAACATACCTTGGAAACTCAGATAGCTGTGTACTTCATTGCTTTTAGTGAGTGAGTGAAGGAATCCTTTAGAAAAGAAAACCCAGAATAATGGTATTTGTTAGTTAGCAAATCCTGGCATATTTCCAGTAAAATGTTTTTCAAGTTTAAATTTCTCATTATGTAAATATCAAAATGAAATCTGTGTAGAGAAAACCAGTTTCCCCCCCAATAGCCATTCTTTCCTTTTCACACAGTCATAAAACCTTTGATTTTCAGCTAGGCACATGCACACCAGAATAAAGACTACATCCTTGTCTCCCTTGCAAGTATGACTGTTCTGGCTGGTGAAATGTGAGGGAAATGATAACGTGTCCTTTAAAACAGACTGTTTTTTTTTTTTTTTTTTTTTTTTTTGCCTTTTTTCGATCCTTTTGCTTAGAAGTGTATATGATTGTGAGCCATCTTAGACTCTACAGAAGAGGCAGTGCTCTATTGTGGAAGCGATCACACAGAATGATCCTAGGTTGCCATACAGTTTTGTTGACGTGCTACCATTACTGATTTGGACTGCCTATCTCCAGAGTGTTTTACAAGACAGAAATTAACATAATTCTTGCCTAAGGCACTTGTTTTTTTCCAGGTCTTTGTTACAGGATATCTGTATTAGCATATTCTAATACAGTATGATATAATATATGGCACTTTTGTAATAGTGGTTTTAATGGCATAGAAGAAAACTCGCAAGGTAAGTGAAATCAAATATATTAACAACATTCCTGCTTTTTTTTTTTTTTTTTTTTTTTTTTTTTTTTTTGGCGGTATGCGGGCCTCTCACTGTTGTGGCTTCTCCTTTTGTGGAGCACAGGCTCCAGATGCGCAGGCTCAGCGGCCATGGCTCACGGGCCCAGCCATTCCGCGGCATGTGGGATCTTCCCGGACCGGGGCACGAACCCGTGTCCCCTGCATCGGCAGGCGGACTCTCAACCACTGCACCAGGGAAGCCCCTGCTTTTCTATTTTTAATCACTTTTTTTAAACCAATTTTTACTTCAAAAGATTTCTTTTCTTGCTGTTTATTTATATAAATGATAAAAATACTTAAAAGTTTCTTTAATTTATGGTTATACTCAATCTTAGTTCCTGAAGAAAGTCCAAAGAAAAGTTTGATTGCCATAGAACTTTTAATCTGTGAATATTAATATTTAGCCATTTTTATTTATTAACTCTTCTATTATTTGACATTGGTACCCATTATCAAGTAGAGAATATCTCAAAATTTAAGTCCTTGGTTATGCTTACATAGCATATAAGGAAAATACTTTGTAAATTTTCTTTGTCCTTGATATTAACCAGAGTTGACTGAACAGTAGAGGAAAAAAGATTTTGAAAATGGAAATATGAACAAAATGCACCTGGTTGAATGAACTGTTTTATTTTTTTCAAATTAATACATAAAATGTTTTATTACTACTCAAAGGAGAGTCTGCTGCAAGGTCATTTCATACAGTATTCGAGGTTAATATATGGCTCCTTTTTATAGCTGAGACTTTGGAGCTTGTTAGGAACAGTAAATTCATTTGGCCACAAGATTGTAACCCTGGTGCAAAATAGAAAGGGAAGAAGTTGAACCAATTGAAGGAGTAGTACTGATGAAAACAAAAGTTATTGGCCCTGCCTCTCAGAGGCTTTGACATTTCTGTGGAAGTTGGGGGGGGGGATGATAATTTAACCAAAGTTAAAACAATTTATTATGGTTTTGAAAGGCTTGTCTTAAAAGCAGGCATTAAAGAAAAAGTTACTGTTTCAGCTAAAAACATAATTCCTAGAAATGGCAACTGTTGTAGTTATTTGTGAAACTGGAAAAATGATCACATGAAAAAGCTGACATGAGCACAAAAAGAGAAGATGTACCCTTACTGTTTTCTTTACAATACTGAGCTGTCTTCTATCAAGTGACAAGGATAGGATAGTTTAATCAAGGTGTTTAAAAAATATTGATTTCCTTAATGTGCTTTCAAAGCAGAATCTTTCTGCAGCTACAATTTGCCTTGTTAAAGGCTGCTTCAAAGGAATAAACTCCTTGAAATGCCAAGTAGCAATATAAAAAAGAGTAAGGAAGCTTGGAATTAAGATCTCAAAACAGACACCCTACACATTGTTATAATTAATAGTCTGTGAGCTAGAGTAATGAAGGAGGTCCAGAAGGCCAGTTCACTACTGTAATTAATTCTCAACTTTGCTTAAACCTGCATCATTGGTAAATAAAACAACTTTTCAACCTAGTAAGAGAAGCCAAACAGCAAGAGTTTTGCCACTAATTTATATTACAAACTTAACACAATGAACATGCAAAGAATGTAAAATAAACGTTTACAAATCTGAGAATTTCCTAGGCATTCTGCAGAAATTTTTGAGAAAAAAATCTACTTCTGTCATTTTGTGCCCAGTCTAACCCATTTGAGCACCACCATAAATTCCATTTTAATGAAAACAGAAGACTAAATCCTCTTGATTTGAAATTGAGATTTTAGATGACTGACTTGGTTTTCATTTGTAGAAAGGGAATGAGTCTGCTTAATGAAAATCCTAAAATAACAAAACATAGTATTAGTAATAACATCTTTGTTAAATAAACAAAACTAATACATGTGCTATGTAAAGAATGTTACCAGAAAGTTTTTTTTAATATTAGCCTGTGTAGAGAAAAATAGTCAAATATTTACAAGACATATTATTTTTGTTTCATTTCTGCCTTATGCCATGATGGAGACAGAATAGAAGAATATATGCTACTCTAAAGTAGAAAACATTGGCAGAGGCCAGTAAACTTCATTTTTTTTTTTTTTGCGGTACGCGGGCCTCTCACTGTTGTGGCCTCTCCCGTTGCGGAGCATAGGCTCCGGACGCGCAGGCTCAGCGGCCATGGCTCACGGGCCCAGCCACTCCATGGCATGTGGGATCTTCCCAGACCGAGGCACGAACCCGTGTCCCCTGCATCGGCAGGCAGACTCGAAACCACTGCGCCACCAGGGAAGCCCCAATAAACTTCATTTAATGTCTTGGTACTAAGAGTGTATGGAGCATTTCACTTCATAAAGTTTTTATAAAAGTTACTGTTCTCTAGTGACATCACAGCCAGTAAAAAAGGCAAGATAATTACAAGAAATTGGAAAAAATACATATATTCATTAATTTTAAATGTAAATCAGTGAAGATAATTGAGACCATTTTCTTAACCTTTTCACAATACCTCCACATCTAACCAAAATTCAGTTACCATACATGTATCTAAAACATAACTCTGTTCAAGGCCTAGTCAGGATACTAGAATTACAGATAGGAATAAACATAATTGAGCTGAGTGACACTAGCAACTGTGTGAACCGAATTTGTTGGTGCTCTGGAAAACAAAGGTTTACAGCAACTAACACAGTGCCCAGTGAAGAAAACCCATCCTCAGAATGGTAGGAAAGTTTTGTGATTTTTTACTCACCCTTGCCTCCCATGCAGTGGTGCTCTTATTCTTAAAATGACAGAAGGATAGTTTCCAGTTCCCTCCCTCAAACCAGAAGAGGAAGAATAGACTTTATTTGCAAATCACTGTTTGTCTTTTCTAATCTGGGGGGGGGGGGGATTAGAAGGACTGACTCAAGGTGCTCATCACTGTTTTGCATAACTTGGAAATCAGGCAAGAAAGAGTAGGCACTGCTTGTGAAAGCTGCAAGATGACTGCAGAATCACAGGCACCTGGATATGGGTGAAGACATAAAACAGGCTGTGTAAGGCCTAGAGGAGAAGCTGGGGTGAGATTTGTGAGAAACTGGGCATTCAAAAGCAGTTGTACCCAGGGGAAGATATAGAATGCCAAATGAATGCACAGGCAAAACATGCTCAGAAAAGATTTAAGAGAGCCTTAGGTTTTCATCTTGGTCTGATCCCTAGGATAGAAGCAGGCCTAGCTAAGAGCTGCAGGAGTGCCTTAGCACACAGCTGAAATGCAGAAAGGAGAACTGGCATTCAAGGAAATCTCTAAAAACAGCTGAACATGAGATAATAGGAACAGAGGTTTCAGTGATCACACACAAGGGATAGTCTTTGTAAAAGTACCTTGGAGAAGTCTCAAAAACAAATGAACAACAGCGTTCAACAGTCAGCAACAACTGGTAAACACTGGGAATAGAAGAGAATGTTATATCCAGAATTACAGTACTGTAATAGTGAAATGCCCAATTTTCAACAACAAAAAATCTGTAAGGCATACAGAGAAACAGGGAAACGAGGCCTATTCAATGGAACAGAAACTGGCTTGGCCCACACATTGAACTTACTAGAAAAAGACCTTTAAATATGCTCAAAGAACTAAAGGAAATCAAGAAAGTGATGAATAAAATGAGAATACCAGTGGAGAGAAATTATAAAAAGGAACCAAACATTTTGGAGCAGAAAGTTACAATAACAAAATTTTCACTGGAGGGGTTGAACAGCAGATTTGAGCAAGCAAAAGAACTCATCAGCAAGTTGAAGACAGGACAGTTGAAGTAATTGTGTCTAAGAAAGCAAAGTAAACAATAGAAGGGATTTGTAAGATACCATCAAATGGAAGATGAAACAGGAGTCCCAGAAGGAAAAGAGAAAGCTACATAAAGTTTATTTGAAGAAATGATGACAAAAGAGCTTGCCAAATTTGATGCAAGACATGGATGTACATATCAGGAGGCTCAACAAACTCCAAACAGGGTAGAGTCAAAAGAGACACCAAGATACATTATAGACGGTCCTTGACCTAGGACAATTTGACTTAGGATTTTTTCAACTTTACAATGGTGTAAAGATGATATGCATTCAGTAGAAACCATACTTACTTCAAGTTTTGAATTTTGATCTTTTCCCAGGCTAGCAGTATGCAGTAAGATATGCACTTATGATGCCTAGCAGTGGCAGAAAGCTGCAGCTCCCAGTCAGCTGCATGATCATGAGTAAACATCTAATACATGTACAACTATTCTGTTTTTCAGTACAGTATTCAGTAAATTACATCACTTCAAAATAGGCTTTGTATTAGATGATTTTGCCCAGCTACAGGCTAACGTAATTGTTCATAGCACATTTAAGGTAGGATAGGCTTAGCTATGATGTTCAGTAGGTTAGGTATATAAAATGCATTTTCAACTTATATTTTCAACTTACCATGGGTTTATCAAGATACAACCCCATTGCAACTGGAGGAAAATCTGTATAATTAAGCTATACAAAGAGAAAGAATCTTGAAAGCAGCAAGAATGAAGAAACATCACATAAAAGGGATCTTCAGGGCTTCCCTGGTGGCGCAGTGGTTGAGAGTCCGCCTGCCAATGCAGGGGACACGGGTTCGTGCCCCGGTCCAGGAAGATCCCACATGCCATGGAGCGGCTGGGCCGGTGAGCCATGGCCGCTGAGCCTGCGTGCCTGGAGCCTATGCTCCGCAACGGGAGAGGCCACAACAGTGAGAGGCCAGCGTACCACATTAAAAAAAAAAAAAAAAAGGGATCTTCAATAAGATTATCAGATTTCTCGAAAAAACTGTCAACCTAAAATCTTCTATCTGGCAAAACTGTCCTTCAAAAATGAGGAAGAAATTAAAACATTACCGGACACTGATACAACTGGACCTGCCCTGCAAGAAATGCTAAAGGAAATTCTTCAAGTTGAAATGAAAGGACAAAGGATAGGAACAGGAAACCATATGAAGAAGTAAAGCTCTCCAGTAAAGGTATACATGAACAATTATAGAAGCTAGTATTATAACTTTTATTTGTAACTCTTTGTTTTCCACACAATTTAGGAACGAACATATAAAAATACAATTACTGGTTTATGTTTTTAGTTGGTTTATGTTTTTAGACACAATGCTTAAAGATGTAATCTTGTGACAGTAATAGTTGAAAGGGAGTGAGGGCAAAGTTATATAAGAGCAAAGTTTTTATGCACTATTGACGTTAAGCTGCTGTAAATTCAAATTAGTGTCATTACTTCATGATGGTAAATGGAATCCCCATGGTAACCACAAAGAAATAGCTATAGAATACACACAAAAGGAAAAAAGAGAATTTAAATGTTTCACTATAAAACAAAACACAAAAGAAGACACTAACACAGAAAATAAGGAGCAAAAATATTCCATGCAAATAGTAACCAAAAGGGAACAGTATATTATTATGAGACAAATAGACTTACAACCTTTTTGGATTTAAAGAGACAGAAAAGTACATTATATGTTAAAAGGTTTTATACAACAATGTTACAGTTATAAGCATTTACACATCTAATAACATCCTCAAAATACATTAAGCAAAACACAACATACCAAAACAGCACTGCTTTCATTGCACCCCATAAGACAGAAAATTCTAGCTGTAAATGCTTATGTTTAAAAAAAAAAAATCTGAAATCAACATTCTAACTTTATAACTTAAGGAACTAGAAAAAGAAGAACAAACTAAACCCAAAGCTAGTAGAAGGAAGATTAGAACTAAGATAAGCAAAATACTGAAAAGAAAATCAATAGAAAATTTTGAACTAAAAGCTAGTTCTTTGAAAAGGTTAACAAAGTGGAAAAACCTTTAGCTAGATCAATAACAAGAGAAGACTCAACTTCTAAAAACAGAAATAAGAGTAGGGTTATTACTAATGAGTCTACAGAAATAAAAAGGATAAGAGTACTATGAGCAGTTTTAAACAAGTTGAATAACCTAGATGAAATGGATATATTTCTAAAAACAAAAGCACAACCATACTAAGACTGATTAATGAAGAAATAAAAAATCTACATAGACCTATAGGTAGAAGGGAGATTGATTGAATCAGCCGTCAAAAACCTCCCAACAAAGGAAAATCCTGCAACCTCTGGCTTTACTCAATTCAACCAAACATTTAAAGAAGAAATAACTCCAGTCCTCAAACTTTTCAAAAAGATTCAATAGGTGGGAACACTTCCTAATCCATATTATAAGGCCAGTATTGCCCTGATACCAAAGCCAGACAATGACAACACAAGAAAAGAAAAAGACCAATACCCCTGATGAATATTGATGCAAACATCTTAAAGTATTAGCAAACTGAATTCAAGAGCACATTAACAGTTTTATACATTTTGAACAAGTGGATTTATTGCTGCAATGCAAGGATGGTTCAACAGATGAAAATCCAATCAAATACAATACACTGCATTAGCAGAATGAGGGTCACACATGGATCCCATCAGTTGATGCCGAAAAAGAATTTGACAAAATTCTTTTTGATTAAAAAAAAAAAACCCACCACTCCCCTAGGAATTGAAGGAAGCTACCTCAATATAATACAGACCACATATGAAAATCTTATAGCTAACATACTCAATGGAGAAGGACTGAAAGAAACAAGACAAAGATGCAGCTTTTACTGCTGCTATTCAACATAGTGTTGGAAGTTTGAGGCAGAGTAATTAGTCAAGAAAAAGATTGAAATTAGGAAGAAGTAAAATTATCTCTGCAGAATACATGATCCTATATGTAGAAAACACTAATGTTCCCTGCACCTCAAAATCTGTCAGAACTTAGAAACAAATCAGCAAAGTTGAAGCATACAGAAGCAACACACAAAATCAGTTGCCTTTCTGTACACTAACATGAACAACCCAAAACAGAAATTAGGATAACTCCCTTTACAATAGCATCAAAAACAATAATATACATAGGAATTAACTTAATGAAGGTGAAAGACTTATACACTGAAAACCACAAAACATTGCTGAATGATGTTAAAGATGACACATAAATGGAAAGACATCACATGTTCATAGATTGGAAGACAATACTGGTATGATGTCAGGTGATCTACAGATTCAATGTAATCCACTTCAAAATCTCAATGACATTTTTTACAGAAAATAGAAAAATAAGCAGAATATCTAGGATCCCCAAATAGCCAAAACAATCTTGAAAAAGATTAAAGATGGAAGGCTCACACTTCCTGATTTCAAATTTTACTGCAAAGCTACAATAATCAAAACTGTGGTACTGAATAAAAACAGACATATAGACTAGTGGAGTAGAATAAAGAATCCAGAAATCCTCACATATATGGTCAAATGATTTGGGGGAAGTGCACCAAGACCATTTAATGGGAAAGGACAGTGTTTCCAACAAATGGTGTTGGGAAAATAGGATATCCACATGCAAAAGAATGAAATTGGATTTTTATCTAACACCATATAAACGGATCAAAGACCTAAACCTAAGACTTAAAACTCCACTCTTAGAAGAAAACAGGGGAAAAGTTTCAGGACATTGGATTTGGCAGTGATTTCTTGGATATGACACCAAAGTCATAGGCATCAGAAGAAAAAACAAACTGGGCTTCATCAAAAATTAAACATTTATGTATCAAAGGACACTATCAATGGAGTGAAAAAAGCAATCCACAGAATGGGAGAAAATATTTGCAAATCACATATCTGATGAGGGATTAATATCCATTAATATATAAAAAAACCCTAAAATGCAACAACAGCAACAAAAGACAACCCAAATCAAAACTGGGCAAAGGACTTGAATAGTCAGGTATCCAAAGAAGATACAGTATGGCCAATAAGCACGTGAAAAAATGCTCAACATCACTAACCATTTGGGAAATGCAAATCAAAACCATGATGTAATACCACTTCGTACCCATTAGGGTGGCTATTATTGGGGAAAAAAAAAAGTGTTGGCAAGGATGGGGAGCAACTGGAACTTCTGTTCATTGCTGCTAGGAATATAAAGTGGTATAGCTGCTGTAGAAAACAGTAAGGCAGTTCCTCAAAAAATTAAATACAGAATTAGCATTTGACTCAGCAATTCCACTTCTGGGTATTTATACAAAAGAACAGAAAACAGGGGCTTGAACAGATACTTGCACATGTATGTTCATGGAAGCATTATCTCAATAGCCAAAAGGTGAAATGACTCATATTCATTGATTAATGAATGAATAAGCAAAATGTGGTAGATAGATACAGTGGAATATTATTCAGTCACATAAAGGAATGAAATTTGGATACATACTATAGTGCTGATGAACCCTGCAGACATGGTAAGTGAAATAAGGCACACACAAAAGGACAAATACATGATTCTACTTACATGAAGTATTGAGAATATTCAAATACTTAAAGTAGAATGTTGGCTACCAGGGTGTTGAGTGGAGGAATGGGGAGTTATTGTTTAATGGGTACAGTGTTCAGTATGGAATGCTGAGAAAGTTCTGGAGATGAATGGTGGTGATGGTTGCATCAGTGTGAATATACTTAATGCCACTGAATTGTATATGTAAAAATCGTACATCTTATGTATGTTTTTCTACCATAAAAACTTTTTTAAACCACCAAAAGTCACATAACCTAGCTATTTTTTTAAAAAAAAGGTTATCAAGCCACAAGACACAGAGGAAGTTTAATTTGTATATGGCTAAGTGAAAGAAGACAGTCTGAAAAGGTTACATACTCTATGACTCCAACTATGACATTCTGGAAAACTATAGAGCTAGTAAAGGGATTAGTGGTTATCACTGTGAGATTGGGAAGGCTGAGTAGATGGAGCACAGGAGATCTTTAGGGTGGTGAAGTTATTCAACATGATACTGTAGTGGTGGACACATAAAATGATGCATTTGTCAAAATCCATAAAACTATAACAAAAAGTAAACTATAGACTTTTGTAAACGTTGTTTCATTTAATTTATAATTGTTTCATTTATATTAGCAAATGTAGTGCACTAGTACATTTTACATAGATGTTTAATAGGGAAAACTGTGTGTGAGAGGGAAGTATATGGGAACTCTCTGCAATGTCTTCTCAATCATTCTATAAATCTGTAACTTTTAAAAAAATAGTCTGTTAAAAAATTCTGTGAGGGTTTTTTGTTTTGTATACTCTAGTGCCTCAAGCTCATATGTATTAGTTGTAAGTGAATGATAGGTAAATGAATGAGTGAATGAATGAATCAGTGGCACTAGTGACAGATTCAATTCACAGTGCTCACACTGGGCTAGACTGTTGGGAAAAGTCAGTGCGTACCGACTGAGGGATTAATAACCAGAATATTTGAAGAACTCCTAAAATGCAACAATAGCAACAAGAGAAAACCTAGTTCAAAATAAGCAAAGGACTTGAATAGGCAGGTATCCAAAGAAGATATACAGATGACCAATAAGCACATGAAAAGATGCTAAACATCACTAATTAGGGAAATGCAAATCAAAACCACAATGAGATACCACTTCACACCTATTAGGATGGCTGTTAAAACAAACAAAAACAAGTGTTGGCAAGGATGTGGAGAACTGGCTTGAAGGGGAAGTTGTTCACAGGTGGGCTGTTCATTTGGCCAGAGCTTGCTCCTCTGCTTCAGCTATTTACTAGCCCTAGACCTTTGGTGTTCAGAACTCCCACTGCTCCAAGCTACTCCACAACTCTTCATATGTCCTGAAAGTTGCCATTGGTTTTTTCTATTATATTTCAGGGTAACTACACAGTTGGAAAAACTGAAGAAACTGTCTGGCCTAATGAATTCTTTATTTTGCTCCTAATAAGATGAAAACCTCACATTCTGCAAAATCATGCCCTAAAATTAAAAGCCTTATGGGGAAAATAAGTTTGGAATTTTGTAGCCTGAGCAGTAACAAAAACTAGAATCCTAAATTTCCACTAGTATCCACTGAGAATTAGTCCATCTTCTGTATACTTAAACTTTTGGGCTTGTGTTTCTTTCAGATATAGATCCTTGAAATCAATTGCTTCTCATAGAGAAATGATTTTCATCAATATTAAAAATATGATCTAAAGGTAGCTGCCAATGATAGGGATAGAGCAGGATAGTTAACACAGGTAGTTTTAGAAGTCCCATTAGGGGATTATAGACACAAAGGGAACTTTGGGAGACCATTGTAAGCTAATGAACACTCAAGAAAGCAATCAGAACACTGTGAAACAAAACAGCTCTGCTTAACAATGAAACCATGCAATAAAAGCACGAGATATGCCCCAGGCCATTAAGTGAAAAAACAAGGCCTGCAGCCTGCTGGTCAAGGTCAGCAAGATAATGATCCTTAGGATGTGCACCTGAGCATGTACAGGAATACAGGGGAAAGGTGGCATTCCAAAGTATAAGACCCCCATACTGAAACCTGAGATGATTTAACATATTTTAGCCTATGTTACCACCCTTCTGCTGATTTGAATAGCACCATGACAGTCCCCGTTTGACCAAACAGGGTCAAAAACTCCTCTGACCCACCCAAAGGAGGAGCTAGTGATGTAAGCGTGATGTCTACTCAAAGAATGTGGAAGAAGGTGGGCTTCTCCCACTTCCCACTTTTCCTTTGATTATAAAAACGTAGCCCACTTAGTTCCTGGGGCAGAGCTCTCTTGCCTGCCCACTTGTATCCTTCAGAAGCATCCTATACTAATAAATCCACTTCTTACCTCCCACTTTGTCCCTCACCGAATTCATTCTGCACCGAGACATAACAACCTGTGAGTTATTAAGTCCCGAGACAAGTTGTGTGGTTTCACCATCAATCAATGCTTTTTTTCTGATCACCGGGTGAAATGTCTTCATGCCTTACCTGTACTTGCAACTTCCCCAGACAGCTTAACACAGTGAAAGCCACTAAAGCCTCTCCTGGCCCTTAGTTAGGATTTTCATCTTTTCTCTTAGGGTCGTGGTATATTTGCTAAAAGTTTCTCCTTAGCTGTGAGAAAGTTTGCCTCTGGATGCTTCAACACATTAGCTTACTGGGAAAAATCATGTTTGACCAATGCAACTCTCACATAGGATTGATATTACTCCCCTATTTACCTACTGCAAATGAGCTAATAATACACGGGACAGAAACACACATACCTTGCAATAGGACAGTGTTTCAGGGTATGATAACTTTCAGTCTTTTATTTAGAGAACAAAGAAGGATTAATGTTTAATTTCTTTTACCTTTTGGTGTTACATTTTCTGCCTTTGTAACAAAAAAGCAGTGATTTGGGTTCACTGTGATATTTCTTCAATGTTCTCCATGACCTATAGAAAATAAGAATTAAGATGTTTTCTCCATCTCAATTTTTCTTTATATGCACACCTTCCAACACATCTTTATTTTATTCACACATATACATCCACCCCTTCTGTTTGTGATATGAAGAGTTGAGGTGAACTAGCCTAGAACATCCAAATAAGCCACACAGCGCTCCTCAGAACACAGAAGAGTGTGTCAGCACCTCCATTCAGATCTCACAGAGGAAAGTGTCCCTGCCTTTCCTCACTGCCTGTTTTCTGTTACCTGAGGTTCTAACAAGCCTGGTGAATTTTTTTTTTTTTTTTTTGCAGCACGTGGGCCTCTCACTGTTGTGGCCTCTCCCGTTACGGAGCACAGGCTCTGGACACGCAGGCCCAGTGGCCACGGCTCATGGGCCCAGCCACTCCGCGGCATGTGGGATCTTCCCAGACTGGGGCATGAACCCGTGTCCCCTGCATGGGCAGGCAGACTCTCAACCACTGAGCCACCAGGGAAGCCCCGTTGGTGAATTTTTTGAAAGATATTACAAATGATAAAGAGAGTAAGGGGAAAAGATTGCCAGAATGAGTCATTCTAATGGCAATAAAAATTAATAACTGATGGCAAGAAAACAGAAGAAAGTAGCAAAAACAAAACAAAAATCAGGACTAAAAACCAAACCAAACCAAAACAAAAAAACCCTGTGGCTAGCTAGGACTATTTAATGTAGGGACAATTCCCTCCATAGCCGATGAGCCCTAAGTCTGTAACCCATATCTGTGGAAGCATAAGTGCAGTACAAAAAACTTGGACTTGGGGTTTAAATCCTTGTTCTACCACCTCATGTGTGATCTTGATGTTAACCTCTCTAAGCCTCAGTTTTCTCTTCTGTAGAGTGAGAATAATACCACCTGCCTCACAATGGGTGTTAGGACTTAAAAGAGTTCTCCTTCTCCGATATGAAATATCAACCACAGTGCCTGGCACCTACAGACACCTGATGTTCATGATTACGTATTACACTGCTTTCTTTTCATTTGAAGAGCTGTACTTTCAGAACTAGTGCATTATTGCCATAGGGATACATAATCACAATCTAAATGTATGCTAGGACTTTAGGCTGTAGGTTTACTTAATGAACGAATTGAAAAGATTGCCTAGGGAGGTTTATATTCCAGAGGCACACATGGTGACACGAACAAACCTATCAGAAGGGAGTGATAAAATGAATAAAGCTTTATGGTGTGGTGGCAAGAGGAGTTTCCTGGTGAAAGCAGGTCATTAATAAAATTTAAAATAGAGTGTACCATCATGCTGTGATTTTCATAACAAATACGAGCTAATAGCATTAAGCAATTCCCAGTCCTCATGATCAACCTTATTTTCATGACACAGATCTTGTCACATGCGGTAAAAGGCATTTCTTTTTGCTTTTCTTAAAGTAATGGCCTTGCAGTTACTGATAGACTGTTTGACCTTGAAAAAATAAGTGGTCAGTCAGCTAATTTTGTGAGCTATGCCCAGTACCTTATCTAGATTCTTACCCTTTGTTGTGACATTTTCTGCCTCCATTAAAAGAAAGCAGCAAATTAATACTTAAGTGCCAAAACTCTTTCCTCAATGAAACCAGAGTACCTCTGTGTGGAAAGCTCCAAGGTAGCTTCTATTTTATTACAAACATGTCTTTATAAACAGGAAGAGGTCGACTTGTTTTTTATGTGTGTACATTTTCTAAAAAATAATTGAGTTTTTACCATCCCATTGAACGTTCTGAAAAAAAAAATTAAGAGGCAAACCTTTTGAAGAGAAATGTTATTGGTGAATTACAAACACGGATCCTTGTGCATTCAGTCAACCATTCCTACATTTTTTCTTGTCACACTTAGCCTTATTTGTGTTAATCTTCCCAGTTAAAACCATGCTCAATAATAAATTTTCAGTTCTCTGAGAATTTCTTCACTGGTTACTTTACCATCAGGCATTTTACAAATGAATGTAGTTCCAGACAGTATCATTATTACAAATTTAGCAAAAATCAACAAACTCACCAAACCATTAAAATACATGATTTCACTCAATTACAAAGTAGAGGAACACATCTCAATCTCTTGATAACTCAAAAGTTAATTCTGAGCATATTAAAATGAATCATGTGACAGTATCATTTAATAACAGCATCTCTTTCTGGCTTTTTATTGTGAAATATACATAATAAGATTTACCATTTTAACCATTTTTAACTGTACAGTTCAGTTCCACACTGTTGTACAATCATCACCGCCATGCATCTCCAAAACTTTTTCATAATCCCACACTGAAACTCTGTAGTCATTAAATAACTCCCCATTCTCCTACTCTTAGCCCCTGGTAACAACCATTTTACTTTGTCTCTATGAATTTGATTACTCTAGATACTTCAAATAAGTGAAATCATGTAATACTTATCTTTCGTGTTTGGCTTATTTCACTTAGCCAACTGTCTTAAAAGTTCATCCATGTTGTAGCATGAATCAGAATTTGATTCCTTTTTAAGGCTAAATAATATTCCATTGTATTTATGTACCACTTTGGGTTTATCAATTCATTCCTTTTTAAAAAAATGTTTTATTTAAGTATAGTTGATTTACAACGTTGTGTTAATTTCTGCTGTACAGCAAAGTGATTCCATTATACATATATATACAATCTTTTAAAAAATATTCTTTTCCATTATGGTTCATCACAGGATATTGAATATAGTTCCCTATGCTATACAGTAGGACCTTGTTGTTATCTATTCTATATATAACAGGTTGCATCTCCTAACCCCAAACTCCCACTCCATCACTCCCCCACCCCCACCCCCGATAACCACAATTCTGTTCTCTATGTCTCTGAGTCTGTTTCTGTTTCATAGATAAGTTTATTTGTGTTATATTTTAGATTCCTCATATAAGTAATATCACATGGTATTTGTCTTTCTACTTACTTCGCTTAGTATGATAATCTCTAGATCCATCCATGTTGCTGCAAACAGCATTATTTCATTCTTTTTTCATGGCTGAGTAATATTCCATTGTGTATATATACCACATCTTCTTTACCCATTCATCTGTCAGTGGATATTTAGGTTGTTTCCATGTCTTGGCTATTGTGAATAGTGCTGCTGTGAACACAGGGGTGCATGTATCTTTTCGAATTATAGTTTTGTCTGAATATGTGCCCAGGAGTGGGATTGCTGGATTATATGGCAACTCTGGTTTTAGCTTTTTGAGGAACCTCTGTTTTCCATAGTGGCTGCACCAGTTTACATTCCCACCAACAGTGTAGGAGGGTTTGCTTTTCTCCACACCCTCTCCACCATTTGTTATTTGTAGACTTTTTAATGATGGCCAGTCTGACCAGTATGAGGTGATACCTCATTGCAGTTTTGATTTGCATTTCTCTAATAATTAGAGTCGTTGAGCATCTTTTCATGCACCTGTTGGCCATCTGTATGTCTTCTTTGGAGAAATGTCTGTTTAGTTCTTCTGCCTATTTTTTGATTGGGCTGTTTGGTTTTTTGTTGAGTTGTATGAGCTGTTTGTATATTTTGGGGATTAAGCCGTTGTTGGTTGCATCATTTGCAAATATTTCTCCCATTCCGTGGGTTGTCTCTTTGTTCTGTTTATGGTTTCCTTTGCTATGCAAAAGCTTATAAGTTTGATTAGGTTCCATTTGCTTATTTTTGCTTTTATTTCTATTGCTTTAGGAGACTGACCTAAGAAAACCTTGGTACAATTTATGTCAGAGAATGTTTTGCCTATGTTCTCTTCTAAGAGTTTTATGATGTCATGTCCTATGATTAAGTCTTTAAGCCATTTAGAGTTTATTTTTGTGTATGGTATTAAGGTGTGTTCTAACTTCATTGATTTACATGCAGCTGTCCAGTCAGTTCATTCCTTGATGGACATTTGGGTGGTTTCCATCTTTTGGCTATTGTGAATAATGCTTCTATGAACAGTGGTATACAAATAACTATTTGAGCTCCTGGCTTGGATTCTCTTATGTATATGCCCTGAAGTGGAATTGCTGGATCATATAGTGATTCTATGTTTAATTTTTTTGCAGTCACTTCCCATTCCAAACTCAACCCTAGGCAACCACTTGCATAGTATCTTCAAGGTTCATCCATGTTATAGCATTAACCTTAATATAAATGCAAGCATGCAATTTGTGGTCTTTTGTGGCTGGTATCACTTAGCATAAAGATTTATCCATGTTACGGAGTGTATCAATACTTTGTCCCTTTTTATGGCTGAATAGTATTCCATTTTATGGACATACCATATCTAGTTGATGAATATTTAGATTATTTCCACTTTGGGTTTATTATCAATATTGCCACTGTGGACATTCAAGTCTTTGTGTAGACATATGTTTTCATTTATTGTGGGTTGTTATCTAGGGATGGGATTGCTGGATATTAAGATAAATTTATGTTTAACTCTTTAAGAAACTGCTAAACTGTTTTCCACAGTAGCTATACTATTTATTTCTTCTTTTCTTTTTTTTAAATTGAAATATAGTTGATGTACAATATTATGTTAGTTTCAGGTGTCCTACATAATGATTTGACATCTGCATACATTATGAAATAATAAGTCTAGTAATCATGTCTCATACCAAGTTATAATATTATTGATCATATTCTTTATGCTGTATGTTACATCCCCATGACTTTATTATATAACTGGAGGTTTGTACCTCTTAATGCCCTTCACCTATTTTGTCCACCATCCCTCCTTTCTGGCAACCACCCATTTGTTCTCTGCATCTATGAGTCTGTTTTTATAGATTCTTCCTTTTGTAATTTTTATATTTCTAGCTGTGGTTTCTTCTTTTCTGCTTATATAAATCCCTTTAACATTTCTTGTAAAGCCAGTTTACTGGTGCTGAACTCTCAGCTTTGGCTTGTCTGAAAAACTCTTTATCTCTCCTTCCTGGGTAGAGTATTCTTGGTTGTAGGTTTTTTCCTTTCCTCACACTGAACATACTGTGCTGTTCCCTTCTGACCCGCAAAGTTTCTGCTGAGAAGTCAGCTGACAGTGTTATGAGTTCCTTTGTACATCACTAGTTGTTTTTCCCTCACTGCTTTTAAGATTCTCTCTTAACCTTTAATTTTTTGCCATTTTTAATTACAATGTGTCTTGGTGTGGACCTCTTTGGGTTCATCTTGTTTGGGACTCTCTGTGCTTCCTGGACCTGGATGTGTTTCCTTTCCTAGGTTAGGGAAGTTTTCAACTATTATTTCTTCAAATAAATTCTCTGCCCCTTTCTCTCTCTCTTCTCAATTTCTGAGACCTCTATAATGTGGATGTTAGTACTCTTGATGTTGTCCCAAAGGTCTCAAACTATCCTGATTTAAAAATCTTTTCTTCTTTTTTCTGTTCAGCTTGGGTGATTTCCACTACTCAATTTTACTTTTTTACATATACATGAAATATACATGTTAACAAATTCCCAGTATACAATATAGTATTAGTAACTACAGTCATCATGTTGTACTTTAGATCTCTTCATTTATTCATCCCTACATAACCGCAACTTTGCAACCTTTTGACCAGCGTCTCCCCACTTCTCCCACTTCCTTACCCCCATAACCACCTTTCTTCTACTCTCTGCTTCTGTGTAACTTTTTGTAGGTAAAACGTATGTGGGACTTCCCTGGTGGTCCAGTGGTTAGGACTCTGCACTTCCACTGCAGGGGGCGTGGGTCCAATCCCTGGTCAGGGAACTAAGATGCTGCATGCCAGGCAGTGTGGCCAAAAAAAAAAAGATTAAAAAAAACATATAAACGAGGTCATGAAGTATTTTTCTTTCTTTGTCTGGCTTATTTCACCTAGCATACTGTCCTGCAGGTCCATTCATGTTGTTGCAAATGGCAGGATCTCCTTTTCAAAGGCTGAGTAATATTTCATTGTATATACCACCATTTCCTTATCCGTTCATCCACTGATGGACACAGGTTGTTTTCATATCTTGGCTATTGTAAATAATGCTACAATAAACATGGGAGCACAGCTATCTCCTTGAGGTACTGATTTCATTTCCTTTGGGTATATACCCAGAAGAGGGATTGCTGGATTATACGGTAGTCCTATTTTTAATTTTTTGAGGAGCCTCCATAACTTTTTTTTTTTTTTTTTTTTTGCGGTGTGTGGGCCTCTCATTGTTATGGCCTCTCCCATTTCGGGGCACAGGCTCTGGACGCGAAGGCTCAGCAGCCACGGCTCACGGCTCACAGCCGCTCCGTGGCATGTGAGATCTTCCCGGACCGGGGCACGAACCCTTGTCCCCTGCATCGGCAGGCGGACTCTCAACCACTGCGCCACCAGGGAAGCCCCATAACATTTTCTATAATGGCTTAACCAATTTACATTCCCACCAACAGTGTACAAAGTTTCCTTTTTTTCCAACATCCTTGCCAACACTTATCTTTTTGATAATAGTCATGAGGTAATATTTCATTGTGGTTTTGATTTGCATTTCCCTGATGATTAATGATAGTGAATACCTTTCATATACTTGTTAGCTATTTGTATATCTTCTTTGGAAAAATGTCCATTCAGGTCCTTTGCTCCTCTCCTCCTTTTTGGTCACACACACAAAGGAAAAAACTAATTTCTGGAAACTCTGGGAAATTTTTTGTCTCCTTCATGGGCTTATGTATTAAGATGTAATTGGTCCTATGACACTCAGTAAGAAGAGAGAGGAATCTTACTTGAACTTAAGGTTTAAAAAATAAAACTTGTGATTAACTCATAAGAAATTCTACACTTAAAATCCCGTTTGACTGCTTTATAAACAGTTATTTTAATATTTCATATATTTAGAATTATAGCAGTAAAAAGGCATTCCACATACATTTCTCTGAGAACTCAAAGAAAGAATGAGCTTAGCATGCTGGAGAGGCCCATTTTAAAATTGGGTTGGTTGGTTTTTTTGCTATTGAGTTGTATAAGTTCCTTATTTATTGTGGGTTTTAACCCCTTTTCTGATATATGCTTGCAAATATTTTCTCCCATTCCTTAGGTTGCATTCTCATTTTGTTGATTATTTCTTTTGCTGTGTGAAGATTTTTAGTTTGATGTAGTCCCTCTTATTTATTTATTTTTGCTTTTGTTGCCTGAGCTTTTGGTGTCATATCCAAAAAATCATTGCAAATGCCAAGGAGCTTTTTTCCTATATTTCCTTCTAGGAGTTTTATGGTTCAGGTCCTGCATGTAAGTATTTAATTCATTCTGAGTTGATATTTGTGTATGATGCACTATAGTGGTCCAATTTCATTCTTTTCTATGTGGATATCCAATTTTCCCAACACCATTTATTGAGAAGGCTATCCTTTGTGTATTCTTGGCACCCTTGTCAAAAATTCATTGACTGTACATGATGGGATTCATTTCTGGTTTCCTCAATTCTGTTCCATTATCTATGTGTTTCTTTTTATGCCAGTACCATACTGCCTTGATTACTGTAGCTTTGTAATATAATTTGAAACCAGGAAGTATGTTGCCTCCAACTCTCCTCTTCTGCAAGATTGCTTTGGCTATTCAGAGTCTTTTGTGGTTTCATACAAATTTTATGATTGTTTTTTCTATTTCTGTGAAAAATGCTATTGGAATTGTATGGTTTTCATTGTACAGATCTTTCACCTCCTTGGTTAAATTTATTCCTAAGTATTTTACTCATTTTGACGCTACTGAGGATAGGATTGTTTTCTTGATTTCCTTTTTGTATAGATCACTGTGTAGAGAAATGCAACTGATTTTTGTATCCTGCAACTTTACTGAATTCATTTATTTGTTCTAACAGTTTATTAATGAGTGTTTAGGGTTTTCTACATATATGATCATGTCATCTGCAAACAGAGATAATTTAACTTCTTCCTTTCATATCAGGATGTTTTTTCCTTTCTCTTCTTTTCTTTGTCTGATTGCTCTTGCTAGTACTTCCAGTACTATGTTGAATAGAACTTGTGAGAATGGGCATCCTTGCCTTATACTGAATCTTAGAGAAAAACCTTACAGTTTTTCCCCATTGATAATGATGTTAGCTGTGGGATTTTCATAAATGGCCTTTACTGTGTTGAGGAAGTATCTTTTTATACCTATTTTGTTGAGAGTTTTTATCATAAATGGATGTCAAACTTTGTTAAATGCTTTTTCTGCATCTACTGTGATGATGTGTTTTTTTTTTTTTTTTCGGTACATGGGTCTCTTGTGGCCTCTCCTGTCGCGGAGCACAGGCTCTGGACGCACAGGCTCAGCAGCCATGGCTCACGGGCCCAGCCGCTCTGCAGCATGTGGGATCCTCCCAGACCGGGGCGCGAACCTGCATCCCCTGCATCGGCAGGTGGACTCTCAACCACTGCGCCACCAGGGAAGCCCGATGATGTGGTTTTTATCTTTCACTCTATTAACGTGGTGTATCACATTGACTGATTTTCATATGTTAAACTAACAGGTTTGTAATTTTTGATTGGATGTTAGCTATGTGAATTTTACCTGTTGGGTACTAGATTTTTTTTTTTTTTTGTATTATTGAGCTTTGATCTCGGATGCAGTTATTTGGAAACAACTTGATTCTTTCAGTTCTTGCTTTTAAGGTTTGTTAGGCAGGACTGGAGCAGTGCTCAATCTAGGGCTAATTATTCCCCACTACTGGGGAAACACTCTTCTGTGTACTCTACCTACTACCCAATGAATATTTAGGATTTTTAGCCTTATTATTGGGAACAGGCACTTTTCCCAGCCTTGTGTGAGTACTGGGTACCTCTAATCCTGTCAGGTAATTCTTACCCTAACCTCAAGTATTTTCCTACTATATATGTGCTGATTATTACTCAGCTGAATACTTGAACTGAAGATCTCTGAAATTCTCTCTCTTTGCAGCTCTCTCTTTTCCAGTACTCCATTCAGTGAACTATAGCCACATTGATGTTTCTGGACTCTCAGCTTCGTCTTCTCAATTCAGGGAATCAACCAAGCTCAGCCTGGGCATCCCCCCAAACCCCTGTGCCACAGCCTGGAAACTCCTTCAAGGCAATAATCTGAGGCAATCATTGGCTCATCTCAACTGTTTCCCATCTCTCAGGGATCACGATCCTTTGTTTCCTGTCGTCCAATGTCTTGAAAACCATTGCTTAATGTATAATGTCCATTTTTAAATTTTTCAAGTAGTAGGTAAATCCAGGCCCTATTACTCCATCTTGGTCAGAGGCAGAAGTCTCACAATACTTTTAAAACATGAACTGACCTACAAGCTTCCCAAAGATTTGCCTATACTTGTAGGTAAAAATCCTCCTCCTCCTCCCTGTCGACCAGCCCACTTCAGATCACTTCTGGAGAGATCAGTCCCTTACAGTAATCTATGTAACGCATTATAGCTAACATCGTAATTTCACATATTGAGATAACATGGTTTTCTTTGGGGTAAAAAGGTGACTTGTGTCATACAGCTAGTAAGAAATTCATCTTCACATGAAAAACCCACAGAAAAAAATTTTGGGTCAACCATTTTTTGGATAGATCCAAATCCCATGCAACAACCACCATCTAATCTAGGGCTTTAAAATAAGCACTTCATTTTGAATTTACTCACTGTGGTGGACACTGGTACTGCTTGTCTCTACCAGGCTGATATCATACTGGATCGAACTGGCCCTCTGAAGGTGGCCCTTCCTGACAGTAAAGAGGAAAGAAACACACAAATGGAAAATGGGTAAGTGGAAAACCGGAAAGAAAGTTTAAAGTTGAATATGTGGAGGTACATTTTCCTTTCCACAACTCTCTGAAACTGCCAGAGCTTCCCTCAAACCATGCCCCATTATTTAACAAATCCACCAGGCCAGGCAGGTCATCTGTGGGGACCTCCGATGCTGATGATGCCACTTAGTCTTCCTCCTTTAAGACAGCAGAACTGTTGTATTTTAGTGTAAAGTTTTTGTGCTCTTCTTCAAGTGGCTAGTTTTAATTATTAGTTGGGACCCTTATGTGACATGGGGTGGCTTTAGTCAACTATTGAAAAACTCATTTGCACTTTTATAAGGTTTCAGTTCATCAATCTTTTTGGTCATCGTGTCAATTAATATAGGTTCTAATTGTATTCAGGTGTCATGACAGAGTTTTAAAAAACTACTTTTGGGGCTTCCCTCGTGGCACAGTGGTTGAGAGTCCACCTGCTGATGCAGGGGACACGGGATCGTGCCCTGGTTCGGGGAGATGCCACGTGCCGCGGAGTGGCTGGGCCCGTGAGCCATGGCCGCTGAGCCTGTGCGTCCGGAGCCTGTGCTCCGCAATGGGAGAGGCCACAACAGTGAGAGGCCTGCGTACCGCAAAACAAAAACAAAAACAACTATTTTTAATATTAAATGAGATTTTGGAATGTACACTTCCTTTCAGTTTTTTTCAATAAGTCAGTACCTAAAATATTACCTTACATGAATAAAAATTAATTCAAAACCACTTTTACCATAGCAAAATGAAAGTGTTTTGTAAAAATATACTGATTCCTCCTCATGAAACACAATTGATTCTAGCCTGGAGTTCAGCATTAGTGGGTTATCATTTTGGACCTCATTCAAATATGGCATTAATTACTTATTAAATTTCAAAAGGCCCTCAGCTTAAAGGAATTTCAGAAGTGAAACTGCTTGGTTGCAGCACATATAGTTTTTTAACTTTACAAGACATTTGCAAACTGAATCAAAAGTGTTCAAAACTGTTTCAAACTCTAAAATCTCACATTTTATATTGTTTGGGTTTTTAAAAAAAGTTTTGCCAATCTTATGGGCGAGATAATTGCAGGCTGAATTTGCAGTTTCCTGACTAAGAAGATTGAGCATCTTTTCATGTTTATTTTATGGAATTTTCTTCATCTTTTATAAGTTTTTTTAATTTTTCCCATTTGTCTACAGGTTTACTATTTTCTTGATTTGTAGGAGTTCACGATGCATATATTTTCACATGTTGCAAACCTCTTCTCCCACTTTGTAGATAGGCTTTTTTTTCAATAGTGTCTTTTGATAACTAGAAGTTTAGTCAAATTTATCTGCCATTTGTTTTACAATTTGTGCTTCTTGAATCTTGTTACAGAAATCTATCCCTACCCCCAAGGGCACAAAGACATTCTTTAAATGTTCTTCTGAGAGTTTTCATTTTGCATTTCACATTTAGGTCTTTAATCTACCTGTACTGATTTTGAGGTATGCTTTGAGGCAAAGATCCAACTTTACTTTCTTCCATGTGGATAAACAGTAATGCCAAGACTATTTATTGGAAAGTCCGTTATTTCCCCACTGCACTGTAAACCATTTCTGTTGTACAGTCGACCTGCTGTATCAGAGGGTTCTGCATTCGTGGATTCAAACAATCTCAAATCGAAAATATTTGAAAAAGGAAAAAAAGAATACAGAAAGCTCCAAAGAGCAAAACTTGAATTTGCCTAATGCTGACAACTATTTACATAGTATTTATATCATATTTACAACTATTTACCTACCATTTACATTGTATTAGGTGTTCAGAGATGATTTAAAGTATATGGGAGGATATGTGTAGGTTATTTGATCTTTTTAATGTCTGTGGCACCTGAGTTATTATATCTTTATTCATTCCTAATATTATTCATTTGTGCCTTCCCCCCGTTTCTTTGAAAGAGATTTGTCAATATTATTAATCTTTTTATAGAACCAAATTTTGTCTTTGTTGTTCCTCTCTATTACACCTATTGTACATTTATTATCTTAAACTCCTACTCTTTAGTTTTACTTCCTTCTAGTTTCCTGGCATTTATTTTGCTATTCTTTTTCTAACTTAGTGAGATGAATGCTTAGCTTATTTATTTCCAGGCTTTCTTCTTTTCTCATATAAGCATTTAGGGCTATAAGTTTTCCTCTGCTGGTTTATTTGCATCTCTCAGATTTGTTATACAGTATTTTCATTATAGTGCCAGTCAAAATACTTCCCAATTTCCATTGTGAGCTCTTTGATCCATGAATTATACAGACATGTATTTCTTAATTTCCACATGTGAAGGTCTTTGATAGTTATTCTTGTCCCTGACTTTCCTCTTAATCACACTAAAGACTGAGCATGTGGTGTAACATCAAACCTTTGAAATGTGTTGAAAACTGTTTTACTGCCCAGCACAGAATAATATTCATAAATATTCTGTATGAGTTTGTAAAGAATTTTGTACTGTGTTCTAGAATAAGTCTAGATCAAATGTGTTAATTACATTGCTAAAATCTTATAAAGTCTTACTGATTTTTATCTCCTTTCTTATAAATTTCTGAGACTCATACATTAAAATTTAACTGTGATGGTGGTTTTGCTTATTTCTCCTTTGTATTTCAAATTTTGATTTATACTTTTTAAGATTTTGCTTATAAGAGCACATACATTTTTAAATTGTTAAATCCTCCTAGTGAACTAAATCTTTTACCATAACATTTATTTTGTCTGATAGTTATATGACCTTTTTACTCCTAATCTTTTTGTATCCTTATCTGGAAGGACTTAGCACCTAGAATTTAGATTTTAAAATATAGGTGTATTATGACAATCTTTGTTTTTTACCTGGAATCTTTAGTACAATTATATTTAAAATAATTACTGATATATTTAGATTTAAATCTACCATGTTATATCATACTTTCTATTTATCCTTTTTTCTCTATTTTTCTTTATGTTTAATCAATTGATTATTTTTTATTCCTTTTTGTCCTTCCTCTAAGTTGTAAATTATGTGTTTTGATTTTTTTCTTCAATTGTCACCCTAGACATGTTCATTCCTAATATATCAAGGTCTCACATTAACCTATATATTATCCTCCTCCCATTTAAAAACCTTTAGTATATGTTAATTACAATCCTTTCAACTTACTTGCTATCGCCATCATGTGTTTCTTTTTTAAAATTTATTTATTTATTTATTTTTGGCTGCATTGGGTCTTTGTTGCTGCATGTGGGCTTTCTCTACTTGCAGTGAGTGGGGGCTACTCTTTGTTGCAGTGCATGGGCTTCTTTCTCATTGTGGTGGCTTCTCTTGTTGCAGAGCATGGGCTCTACGGAGCACAGGCTTCAGTAGTTGTGGCACGTGAGCTCAGTAGTTGTGGCTAGTGGGCTATAGAGAGCGGGCTTAGTAGTTGTGGCGCACGGGCTTAGTTGCTCCACGGCACGTGAGATCTTCCCAGACCAGGGCTTGAACCAGTGTCCCCTGCATTGGCAGGTGGATTCTTAATCACTGCGCCACCAGAGAAGTCCTGCCATCATGTGTTTTAATTCCTCTTTTCAAAGACATAGTATAGTACTATTATTAAAATTTATACAATATTTGTTTTGATTCATTCACATAATGACTTTCTCTGATCTTTCTTCTTTCTTGCATCTCAATATATTTCCTTCTGCTTGAAAATATGAGAGGACAAACTCTTACAAGTTTTGCTTATCTAAAAGTATCTTTGAGACTTCCCTGGTGGTCCAATGGTTGAGAATATGCCTTCCAATGCAGGGGACATGGGTTCAATCCCTGGTCCAGGAAGACCCCACATGCCATGGAGCAACTAAGCCCATGCACCACAACTACTGAGCCTGCGCTCTAGAGCCCGCGAGCCACAACTACTGAGCCCACGTGCCACAACTACTGAAGCCCATGTGCCCTAGAGCCTGTGTGCTGCAACTACTGAGCCCATGCACTGCAACTACTGAAGCCCACACGCTCTAGGGCCCCCGTGCCACAACTACTGAAGCCCGTGTGTCTAGAGCCCGTGCTTGGCAACAAGAGAAGCCACCTCAGTAAGAAACCCATGCACCACAACGAAGAGTAGCCCCCACTCACCACAACTAGAGAAAGCCCACGGGCAGCAACAAAGACCCAATGCGGCCAAAAATAAATAAAATTAAAATAAATAAATAAATAAAAGTATGTTCATTTTACCCTCATTCCTGAAAGATGTTTTCTGTGATATAGAAATTTGGGGTTGATGGTTATTTTCAGTGGATACTGAAAATATGATTGCTTGCTCTGTCTTCTGGTTTTGCTTCTTTCCTACTGAGCAGCCAGCTTTCAGTAAAACTGCTGCATTTTTAAAGATAATCTGTCATTCTTTTGTAACATTTTTGCAATCTTCTCTTTGAGCACCCTACAGTTTTACTGGTCTGTGCCCATAGGTAAACTTATTTTTATCCTGCTTGAAATCTGTTGGACTTCTAGAATCTGTGGTTGACTTTCATCAGTTCTGCAAAGGTCTCAGCCATTACCTTTTCAAATACTGCCTTTGCCCCCCTTCTCTCTTCTATCATACATTTCTAGGTACTTTCTCTCCGGTCTCCCTTTTTCTTGACTTCTCTATAACGTTTTCCATTTCCTTTCCTCTCAGAATTACCTTCTGGGTAATTTCTTATCTATATCTTTCACTTCATTAAATCTTTTATTGTGTCTAATTTGCTATTAAAAACATATTCTTGGTTAAAAAATTTTATTGAACTAAGACATGTATTGGCTTTTAAAAAATTACAATTATTATATTTTAGGCATTACAGTTCTGTTTTGGTCTTTGTCAAATTTGCTTATTTACAAGCCTCTCATTTATTTCTTGGTATATATTAAATATATGTATTTTATATTATGTATCTGAGTCTTCCAAAAAATAAACATTTTGAATATCTGATTTTACTATCAGTTGTTTCTGTGGGTTCTAACTCATGGTGCTTCTTTTCTTATATGTTTGGTAATCTTGTTATACTGTGAGATACTTTTTAAGGTAAAGGATGAAAGTGGGTTCTTCAAGAATTAATTTGCATTTTTTTCTGTCAACCACCTGGATTAATCCAGCCAGCCTGGATTATTCAACATTCCTAGCTTTTTTTCCCTAGACGTTCAGACTGCATCAGGATGCAAACCAGATAATATTTGTGATTGGAGGTTCCTTTTGTCCTTTCTTGTTCTTATATACAGTTGACCCTTGAACAATGCAGCAGTTAGGGGTGCTGACCACCACCACACAGTTGAAAATCCACATATACCTTTTACAGTTGGCCCTCCATATCCATGATTGCACATCCAGGGATTCAACCAACCATGGATTATGTAGTACTGTAGTAGTTATTGAAAAAAATTTGCATATATGTGAACCCATGCAGTTCAAACCTGTGTTGTTCAAGGGTCAACTGTACTTTCATTTTTCTTTTATCTATACTTTCTACCAAAAAGGTATTGTTTAGCCTGCTCATACTAGCAATATTGCTAAATTCTGGCTCAAGCTTGCAGAGTTACTGTGTTCTAGAAGGTCTCCTCTGAAACTCTGTGTCATTAAGCACCTGTGGGGTACAACATACCATGGCACAAACTCAATGGGTTTGCACAGGAGTTTCATTTTTAGACAATTACAGCAATGTTAAAGCTCTATGGAATAAAAAAAATGCCTCTTAACAATTCCCAGTGGAATGAATATTAGATTTCCTAATAAATCCTTTGGTCATTATGTAAGACATGTATTTCTAGCTCTCTACCTTACAGGCATATGGTAGAATTGCATTTCCTGGTACCCCTTGTAATTAAGTAGGACCATGCAGCTCATTCTGGCCAATGAATCATGGCCAGACAGATCATTTCAACTCAAATATGAAACCCTCTGGCAGAGCAACCCACAGCATTCAGGATGGTGGTTGCTCCATCAGTTTGAGATTTTAAGTGACTATGATTATAAAAGCCGGTCAGCCAAATGATAATAATTATACGCTATGAATGGGAAACAGTCTTATTTTTTAAGCCACTAAACTGTTAGGGTTGATAATTACCTAGCCTATCCTGATTGATATTACAAAAGTATTTATTATGCAATCAATAACACATGAAATGCTATACTTCCAACCTGGCACTAGAGTGATTAATGAGGGAATTAGTCAGTTGGTCTTCTCCTTAGCATATTAGACCAACAAAATATTTAGAGGGATAGAATAAAATAATAAATCATTATTCATTCTTTTTCCAAACATGATCTAAAGTCAAGAGTACACCTAATTCCAAACATGGGTGTTCTGGTTATCTATAACAGTATAACAAATCAACCTGAATTTAGTGGATTAAAACAATTTATGGTTTTCTGTGGGTTGACAGCTGGGCAGTTTTTGCTTGGGATCTCTGTGGTTGCAGTCAACTGGCAGCTAAATCTGGATCAACTAAAGGTTCAATTGAGCTGGATGTCTGAGGTGGCTTATTCAAATGGTGGTAGTTGACACTGGCTGTCGGCTGAGAGATCAGCTGAGGCTGGTTCTCTGTTCTCACAACATGGTAGCTGATTGTGTGAAAGAGCAGCGGAAGTATGAGTGACAGGATATGGAAGCTGCCAGGCCATTTAAGGGCTATGTCCTTAACTAGAACAGCACCATTTCCACAATATTCTGTGGTCAAAGCAGACTGACTGCCTGCCCAGATTCAAAGATTTAGAGAAATAAACTCTTCCTCTTGATGTAGGAGTGGCAAGGTCACACTGCAGAAGAGCATGTGGGAATGAGAGATATTGTTGTGGCTATCTTTGGGAAATATAATCTGACACAATGAGCTTGTATTTAAATTTTTGTATCTGTAGTAAGATGCTAAAATTATGAGAGATAAAACATATTAGATTGCCTAAATAATATATTTTAGAATAAAATATGTAATACCAATACCACATATTTTAAAAGCACAATCTCCAATTTTTATTTACTCCATGGTGTAAAGTAATTCAGAATTGAGGATTTTATGAAATATAATTTTACATATGTTACTTTTCTTAGAATATAAATTTCTCAAGCCCACTGTATCTCTTTTATGACTACCCTCAGCTCCATTTTCCATTTGCACAAATATCTATGACAGCATACAGTGTGCATTTAATAAAAATTAATAATGAGAGTTATGATACCAGATAACTCCTACATTTAATAAATTCTATATTCACTTATTTTCACAAAAATTCAGAAAAAGCTGAAGACCAAAACTAATGAATGAAAGTAATCTTCAGTGCAAAGCGTTGTTTCATGTGAATAAATTTTCCTTTGGTCTTATAAGTTACTAGTCTTCTCAAATTAATTGCCTGCCAATTCATCTGTCTCTCCAAATTGATTTAAATCTCTATGAAGTTAGGGAACATGTCTATTTTCTTCACTATTATATTCTTTATGCTTATCAGCATAAAATGTCTAGCACATAGTAGGCACTAAATAAAGAGCTGATCCTAGATATTAACTATGTCTTAAATTTGTATTTACAGCGTGTTGCATAAATTGTTTCTTTTCTTTCACAAAATCTGTTTTAAATAGACCTAGTCCAAATATTTAGGTGTTTTTGGCAGGATGACTTTAGTGAATGTGGATCTACCTTACTAGTTTAGAAAAGTCAAGGTAAATAATGATGATGACAGTAACAGAGAATAAATAGAGACTGCTTAAGATCCTTTCAAAAATGACTTATTAATTTAATAACAAAAATAAATAAATAATAAAATTTAATAACAGTAACTCTATTAGAGAAATAACTCTAAACAGAAAAACAATCTGGAAAAATAATCTAGAGCTAAAGGGCATATTGATTAGTTAGTAGGATAACTACTTTTTGCATTACTTTTTCTTTCCAAAAGGATGTTTTTATTTTGGTTACCTGCAAAGGAAGTAGAGGGCTCCAATGATAAGAGTTCCTAGAAGAACAGCCAATGCCACGAAAGCTGCAAACAGGTCACTTTTAGTTTGGATGCTGGAGCTTGGGAGAAAAACCTCTTCACAACGAGCTCCTGTATAATTTTCAATGCATCTACAGAATAAAATTTTAGATAAAGAACTGCATTCTCTGTTCCATTAACTAGTATAGAAAGCATAAGGTTTCCAGCTGGTATGAAAAAAAAATAAGACTAATTTTCAGATTGTGAACATAGAATAGGCATGCTTTCCTATAATGCTCACAGAGCTACAGTTATAATAAAACAAATTAGCATGTGCAGTCTAATCTTTGCTATCTTCCTTTTCCAGTTTTCAAATTGTTTAGAAATTCCAGAGAAATTATAGAATATTCAGTCCTTTTATCTTTTAGATTTTCAATATGTAATTATCCACACTTAAGTTTATCTGAAATTTATTTTGTTATTTCTGGTATAGATGTGGTTCTAAGTATATTTTTCCTTGACATTGCTAACTAGTTATTCCAACCCCATTTATTAAATAATCATTCCCTTTCCTACTGTTTAACAGTGCCTCCTTTAATGTATGTCAAACTTGTATAAGTAACAGCATTTCTTTATTCTTCAATGATCTATACATCTAATCTTGGGCTTCTTCCATATTGCTTCAATACTGTTGCTTTATAATATGCTTTAGTATCCGGTAGTTCTACTCCTTACCTTATTACTTTCCTTTTCTAGAGATTCTGTGGTATTTTCATTTGCCAGCCAAATATTTTAAAGCCAATTACTTTCAGCTCTTTAAAACTATGTGACCATAGAGAGAACCATAATCTTTGGTAATATCAGTCAGTTCCTTTTTCCCTGTTAATATGTTCAGAGATTATAAAACTAGAGATTGATATGAACTAATGAGTTTGGCACCAGATCAATTTCATTATTTCATAGTTGCAGTTAAAATAAAGAATAGTATTTTAATATATACTAATGTTTGTTTATAAAGCAACCCATGAAGTTACAGAGTAAACCAGGGGTCCCCAACCTCCGGGCCACGGACCAGTACCGGTCTGCAGCGGGCCAGCAAGCGAAGCTTCATTTGCTGCTCCCCATCGCTCACATTACCGCCTGAACCATCCCCCTTCCCCACCGGCTCCGTGGTAAAACTGTCTTCCACGAAACTGGTCCCTGGTGCCAAAAAGGTTGGGGACCGCTGAAGTAAACTACACTTAGCAATAATTTTGCATAAAAAAAATGTGTGTGTACATATATGTGTATATATATATTCTTTAAGCTAGTATTACCCAAAATAGAAATATCTGTTCTACTAAATTAATTCTCCTCCTCACCTCTTTCCAGTTTAGGGAGTATTTACAAATGTTATCTTCTTTTCTCCCACCCAAGTCTAACAAGGATGCAGTCCTAGAAAGTTACATGCTGAACTGATTACTAACAAAGCTTGGCAACTAACGCAATAGGCTAATAAAGCAGTATACAAATAAATAAGAGAAAAGAATATCAAGTTATAGCACAAGGGATCGATTTTACTTAAATGAGCATATGAAAGATGTTTTATGAACCTCAAGCCCTACCCATGGTGAGGCAGTGGTGTTATTGGTTACGGCCTCCACTGAGGGGGGAGGGGTGACAGTTTGAGCAAAGAAGCAGTTTTGATTCTCTCAAAATACTGTAAAGATGGAGTTGAGGAAACATAGAAAGGAAAAGAAAGGACTGAATATGAGTGGCAAACTGAAATGCAAGTAAAATACTTTACAAAACACAATTACCTAACGTCTAAATAAAAAATACTTATTTTTTCCAAAGATCAAGTCAGTTAAATAAGTATGAGGAGAAAATGAAAATAATTTGTTTCTTTCTCCTCTAGCCCCACATCCCACTTCCAAAAAAGGGAATAAATAACGCACAGAGACACACACACACAGACACACACAGGCCTAGAAAGTTAATATAGAGACTACCAAAAAAATCAATACATATGTCATCACAAAATAACCAAAGAAGGAAAGGGGCATTCCACACAGTAAAAAAAAAAAGAAAAAAGTTCTAAATTTTTCAAAACCAGAATTCAGTAAGTAGTAATTATTTATGACTTCCGAAGGTTTTTAAAGAAAAGATTTAGCCACTGGAAAAGTTACTGTCGTCGTTTTAAAATAACTCTCAGGTTTTGAAATGATATTAAAATGGGGTTCAGTTTGCAACTGAATATAGCTAGAACTCTAAAGAAATAAATTCTGAATTGAAACAGTATAATTCTTCTTTATAAGGAAGATTTCTTTTTTAAAATGCTATAAACTCATTACTCAAGGCTGTTCAAGTTTAGGTAAGATTGAACTTCAAGGAAAAAGATGACAAACTAGCTGATGTAACTAACCCTATGTGTTTACTTTGAGCTGGAAGGAGTCAAGAGAATGGTATAAATATAAGCTGAGTGGTCAGATCAGGCTATAAGCAAACAAACAAAAAAGGCATATAAAGGAAAACAATCAACACTACAGTGTTGTTCTATTGTCTTACAGCAGGGCCAAGCAAACACATGCTCTTGTGGGAAAGTCAAAAGCTGATGGTATCTTTAAATAAAGCAAAGTGAAGAATAAACACATCTTGTTATTATTTAACTAGTCAAATCAGAATTTAGAGAAAAGCAAAGAAATTTAAATATTATGCTGTTATCTAAGAAGTAGAAATAGCTAACCTAAAAATTAATTTAAAAATTTCAGATATTTATCATACAAAAAACTAAACACAGCCTACCAATGAGTATGTACAAGGATTCCACTTTTTTTTTTTTTTTTTCTGCGGTACACGGGCCTGTCACTGCTGTGGCCTCTCCCGTTGTGGAGCACAGGCTCCGGACGCGCAGGCTCAGTGGCCATGGCTCATGGGCCCAGCTGCTCCGCGGCATGTGGGATCTTCCCAGACCGGGGCACGAACCCATGTCCCCTGCATCGGCAGGCGGACTCTCAACCACTGCGCCACCAGGGAAGCCCAAGGATTCCACTTTTAAAGCTCAAGCTCATTTATGAAAATGTTATGACCAAGTTATGACACAAATATCAAACTTTAGGCAAAGTCAGCTCCTTTAAGGATAAATAAGGGTGAATTAAGAAGATTTAGACAGATAACTAAACGGTAGTACTAGATGAAGCAAAACAGAAGGTGAGGCATTTGTACCACCATTTCATGCAGAACAAAGTAGCCTTCAGTCTTTATGTAACTTTCTTGCTAAATTATTTCCGGACATCACTTCTGCACAGACTGCCAAGTAGCAAACAGTTGTTCCACCTAATGAGGTGAATACCAAGCACTAGGGTCACACACATTCTCCTGGAACTGAAAGATGAATGCTGGAACAGGTACAAATGCTCAACTAGGTGAGAAATTCCAAAACTCAGAATCCAAGTCATAGGGTGCTGGTTTTCTGGCTGAATACCACCAACAATCTTGTCCTTAAACCCAGAAGCTATGTTTAGTACACTGGACATGAAATAAACTCATTAGATTCTATAGCATTCCAGGTAAGTTGTAAGAACCAAGTTTTTAATCATGTAAACAAACAGTGCCATTTAGCTTCAAGAAAGAGTATTGGACTATGAGCTAGAAAAAACTGATTTCTTGATCCCACTCTTATGATTGTTGGCTGTGTGACCTTGGGCAAGCCACTCAAACTCTCTAAGACACTGTAAAAATCAAAATAACACCTGCTTTTGCTATTTCATAGGGCTATTGTCAGAATCAAATAATGTCTAAAAGTGACTTGAACATTGAAACACACTATGCAAGTGAAACTGAAATTAAAGTAGCTAATAAAATGCTCAAGAAAAATTACAGCCAGAAAAAGTTAAGAGCATGGAGATCAATAAATGTGTTATTATTATTAAATATTTTTCAGAAACAATAAACAACTTTATAAGAGTCCACTAACCAAATAGTGATTCAACGTCAATGCCACTTCACTTGGGCTAACCTATCCTGGAAAGAAAAAGTATAATATTGGCATATGCCAAAATTGACTTCCAAGTTTGATTCCTACTCTGTAGTAATCAAAGTTCAATCTGAAACCCATGAAAAATGGTAACAAAACCAAAATAAAATAAAACTATTAGATTGTTCAAGAAACACAAATTAACCACATGGGCTTAAATCCCTTTCGCATTCCAGGGCTAGATAACAATACACAAACATGCCAACATCCTATGAAACTCCTACTAGATTTTTAGAAGCCAAGAATTCAGGGAAGACTGACTCTTTTATTAGCTAAGTGCCATAAATGTAACTTCACTAAGCATTTATTAGATTCTTAATAGTACCTAGAGATACTTAGCTAATATTCGATCTTGAAAAAGTTTTAATATTGATATGATATTAGCACCAATTAAAACCAATAACTAGTATGCTTCAAGTGTGTAAGTATAATCTAAGTCTAGTAAAAAAGCAAAATCTATTAGGTTCTTCCAAGATTGACTATGAACAACATAATTCATGTGCTGAAATGGACTACAGACTATATCTGTATATAAATGAATAAAACATCCTACATAGAGAATAATTCATATTTGTCATTATGTACGGTATTGTTATAATTTTATTGTGAAGGGTTATAATTTTTTTTGCTTAAGTAAATCACTGTGAAAATGTGAAATATTTTACTTACTGAAACTAGCTAAAGCACAGTGAATGAAGGAAGCATGTAAACAAATGATGAGCAGCAGTAGTTTAAAACACAACCTTCATTACTGAATCCATGCATTGGCTATTCTTTTCCGATTAAGGCTTTTTGGGAGAGACACCCATAGAATGCTGCCGGGTTCACCAGAGTACTTGGGGAAAATTTTGTGATTAAAAAATGTTTCTTAAATGTTGTCTTCCTCCATGTTAGAAAAATAATGATCTCAATTCTCACCCTATTTTGCTTTCCTCAAGGGAAAAAAAAAAAAAAATCAGGGAGGAAATCCAAAACTGCTCTTGACAGATAAGGTATATATATGTTTTAAAAAAATGATCAGGGAGGAAAAGTAAAACTACAAGCAGAAAATATATATATATTTTTTGTATTCTATTTTGTTATGATCCTTGGTGTAAAAAATACACATATATTTGTATATACAAAGATTTATTTATACATAAAAACTGGTATAGGTCAGTTCTTCCTTTCTTTTAAGTAATAATTTCAGTAAATATAAAGCTATATTTAGAATTTATAAATGATAAATTATAAATGGGCCTTCCACTTGTAGACATTTTTCACATGTTTTGGTAAAACTTAAAGGACATCAAGACCATAAATCCAGGAACAAATGGAAAGACTTACGCTCTTAAATCACCAGACACTCAATTAAACCACAGTTCTAAACGGACAATATTCATGCTGGCATCTTACCTTCCCAGGCTTCAGGTCTCAACAACCTTCTAATGCAGGGAAAATCTCATGCCCCAACTTGGAATAAGACAAAGAGAAGCCAGCATCAGTTCACTTCCTGACAAAAGAAGTTAAGTATTAGAGCTGAACAAAAGTCACAGTTGTCACTTTGCATGGTATTCCTATGTTGAAAATGAAATCTTACTGGTGAGAAATTGGGATATTTTTCAGGGGCCTTTCAAAGGAAATAGTGGATGAAAAGACACTATCTAAAAGGATAACCAAAATTCAGAAGCAAATGCGTAATCTGATATAACTTATTATGCAACAAATAAGAAGAAAATGAAGGAGCTTTAAAGGAGGACATTCATTATCTTTCACTGGCATTCTGCTTCCTAGAACAGCAATGAGCTAACCTGAGTTAGTTCTGAAGAGTAGCTTCTACTCTTGAACAAGTGACACAACTGAGTAAGACAAATGCTGGTGGAAGACAAGCAGACCTAAGAGAGCAGTTATGTTTCCACTGTTTCAAAACCATATTCTGCTATGTTTGACAAGCAGATGATCTGGAAAAACATGGTTTCAAGAAGATTGGTCCTCTTTTAAGTTTTTGTTCTAAGCATGGTGAGGTCAAGAAAGATATGTCAGTTGTTTCTGCTGAGAATACTAATGAAAAAGCTTTATCAGAAGTAAGGTTACTAATATGAAAAGTGTTAACAAAATGCATAGCTAAATAGAGCAGCTGTTTCGTGCTTTTTGCAACTGTTCTATTATCAGCTTCAAGGCTGTGATTTCCTTTCTGTAAAGGTGTTCTGAAGATCAATCTAAATCCTGATGTTTAATAAAGCATATTGTACAGTGCCCAAAGTCAAAGTAAAAAGGACTTTGTTCTGATTAATATCACAGTAGCATTTTGAATTTTTTTTCTTTGAACCATAACCTTCTACTAAATTTACAGATGAAAAAACAGAAGTCTTACCTAAAAAGAGTGCCAAGAACTAGCCTATGGTAACCAACTGACCTTAAGAAAACTTTAAAATTTTATGTGGTTAATAAAACAACTCATAAAACCCAGATGATTCCTTTTGGAAACTGAGTTTAGTAAAAAGCACACTGAGGTCCAGCAAAACTGTGGACAGACACACACGCAATATACAATTAAAAGAGGCAACGTATCAAATGCAGAAGCACAATAAATGTTGACTTTCTTACATTTTTCCAATTGTGATTCTCAACCTCAATTACTTTACTTTCATAAAACAAGCCTTTCATATATTATAAGTTGGTACTCCTAAATTGCCTCTCTTAAATAGAATTCAGTCTTTATTTTATCACCTGACAAATGATGATTTCTACCTAGCCAACACTGACTGTTGTGGATAGGGGACAAAGCTTGGCTTCTGTCAAGGCAGCAGGGGCCTGCTTTGGTCTGAGCTTGTGGCCCTCTGGGAGAATTCTGGTGATCAGGCTCAGGGAACTGGAGCTTACTAAGTCACTCTGGGTAACTATACCAACAGATACCACTTTGCCTGATGTCTTAAGACTCCACCTCCACTGTGCAATGATTGGCTTCACGGTGATCACAAGAAGCCTGGAGGAAAGTGAGGCAGCAAGGAAAGGCCTCATCCAGCTAGTGATGCAAACATAGGTGAAGACAAATTCTTTCCCCCATCCTTGCTCCACGAACCTATAAAGTTCTAGTTGGAAGGTTGAAAGATTAGGGGCTTTCTGACATTGTGCCCAAGTTGGCAAAGAGGACAAGGGCTGGAAAGGGCTTCTGCCTGGATTGTTCTCAGTGAAAGACTTTGAAATAGACAAGAAAGATTGTTAGGTGCCCTGTCTAACGACCTTCTGAGTTATCTGATTCTATGGGGGCCTGTGCTTTCCATTGTCTTTGAGCTATTTTACAAACTCTGTAAATTGTAGAAAACCTACAATAAATAAATTTTGTCCAGTGTAATACAAGAGACTTCCCTGTGGATACTGATAAGTATTTAGTATTTCATTTCAACATGGCTGATCACCTATACTTACATGTGTGTGTTGTTTTTGTTTTTGTTTATGGCTATGCCATGCGGGCCCTCGGCAGTTAAAGCCCAGAGTCCTAACCACTGGACAGCCAGGGAACACCCAAGTATGTGTTGTTTGAATTCATCTTTGAGTCAGTTGTAATGTCTTATTGGTTCCCTTGTTAATGAATGAGTTAAATATGTCTTTGACACATGTTCATTTTATATTTGTATGAAAATCATGATTTTCCCTTATATAAAAATTTATTTTTTTACCAGTTTGAAGGTTGCCCACTGAGATGGATTCATCTGACAGAGCTAGTTAAATGGAGTTGCCAGTGAAGTGCACCTCCTTAATAGCTTAAGCCCAGGCATGTCTTTTCCTGGCTCCCAGAGGTGAATCCCACTCACTAATAGAACTTAAAATTTGCTGGTTCTCTGTTTCTCTAGCTTTCTTTCCCCTCTCCACTAACTTTATGTTTTATTTTTTTGTCATTGGTTTAGTTACTACTGATAAGTTATTTTCCCATTAGTAAGAGCAATGGTAAGAAGTTTGGTTTTATAGTTTGACAATCTGATGATCTCTGTAAATGGATAATAGAGATCTACTCAACCAGGTGAAAGGATAGAGAAACTGGTTTGTCAGACTCTTATTAAAAATTTATTTCTCTATTTTTTAGCTCAAATCAATTAAAAATTACATACCCACTGGGAAGGAGAGTACCTCTTCGACATTTGGACCAGTGAGATTTTATGTTTCTGTGTTTACTTGATCTGTGCCAAAGTTATAGATCTGAAGTTATAAGCTCTCTCTGTACCTATGTGTCAAACTCAGAAAGGCCTTTACCTCTTACTCTGTGTGAAATTTCTTTCTTTCTCCAGAGGATACTAAAAAATGATAGTATAAAGACTCTTAAATTAAAGAAGCTCTGTTCTGATTGACTTACAGAGATAAACAAGCTCTTACATAAATTCAGTATTGCTAAAATTACCAGAATAGGAAATCGAACTTCTAATACTTTATTTTTTAAAATTTTATTGAGGTATAGTTGATTTACAGTGTTGTGTTAATTTCTGCTGTACAGCAAAGTGACTCAGTTATACATATATATTCTTTTTCATATTCTTTTCCATTATGGTTTAATCACAGTTTATTGACTATATTAATAATTCCCTGTGCGAAACAGTAGAACCTTGTTGTTTGAACTTCTAATGCTTTAAACGTACTAAACTTAAATAAAATTCTTCTTGCTAAAACTAAGAAACATTTTAAGAATCCAAGTTCACATTAATAAGAGTAAATCTTTGGTAAACAATACTAGCTTAATAATTTTGGCTTAATAAAACAGCTATATCTTTATCAGTATTAGGTATAACAGAAGCATATATTTTATTCCACTTGGGCTTGCTTTTCCTAAAATTATACAGGTTTACTGATCAAATAAGCTAATATTACTCCTACATATTATTAAAAACTATGAAAATGAAAACTATTCAATTAAATTCTATCATTATTCTGACAAACATTTATTTCAACCATAATTATGTTCTGTAGTATTTATGTTTTGTAGTAGATAATTTCTAAGGTAAAAGCTTGAATTTATATTATTTTTTTTTAAACATCTTTAGTGGAGTAAAATTGCTTTACAATGGTGTGTTACTTTCTACCTTATGCGGCTGCTTCCCACTAGCTAGCTATTTTACATTTGGTAAGGTATGTATGTCCCTGCCACTCTGAATTTATATTAAATTGAATTAATGGATATTATTAGACACAGATAATTTTTAAGTAAGATAGAATACTGAAACATTAATCATTAAGTATAATTTCAAGTTTATATAATTTTGCTTCTGAAGGTTACAGCTTTGGTCATGTTAATGAGCATATTCATTTTTGCCACGTTAAGGAGTCATAGAAGAGATGTGTGTGGCAGTAGAAAGTTGTAATATGTGATTTCATGACTTTGCAAGTCTACTAAATTGCTTGTGTATGCCATACAGTTCTAAAGTATCCACTACCCCAGTGTTCTCTGTGAAACAGAAGTTAGTTATAGTTACTTGGCTGAAAGATATGAGTAATGAGACTATACTTGGAACAACTGTGACGGAGAAACACAACTCTGTGTGTACTTTTGTTTTCCAAGGGTAGATGTGTCTGGAAGCAGCAGTTTGCAGTAGTTCTCAGGCTTTTTAGTCTCTAGTCCAAAGGACTCTAGGACTTACTGAGGACTCCAGAGAGCTTTTGTTTACATGGGTTAAGAAACTATTGGTATTTATTATATTGGAAAGTGAAATATAAATTTACAAAAATACTTTTATTATTTTATTTAATTTACAAATACTTTATTGATTCACTTGAAGATAATAATATGAACACACAGTGTGTTATAAATAACATCTCAGTTTTATAAAAATGGCTTCAACGGGTAAAACCCCTGAAAGAGAACCAGGTCAGTTTGTTCTAATTAGAATGTGGGAAAGTGTAGTGAACAGAATTTAGAAAATAAACTTTATTTTGTCCCATTGATGAAAGAGTTTATTAAATATTAGTTCTCAGGCACCTATCTTAACCAAGTGCCAAAATCTCCTCTGACAACTTTTTTGATTTTGTCTTCTCAAAATTGGATCCTAAATATAGAAGAAATAAAATAAAAAGTCACCCAAAACTGTATTTGAGATTTCTCAGAGAAAACCCAGAAAATCACAAATTTTCTTTTAAAAACAGAGATGATAGAAATAATTATAACAGTAAAATAATGAACAAAAATCTATGAAATTTCCTGGAGATCTGTCAATGCCTTTGCTGCACATAATTTTTTCTTTCTTTTTTTTTCGGCCGCGCTGTGCAGCGTACAGGATCTTAGTTTCCCAGGGATCAAACCCGTGCCCCCTTCAGTGGAAGCACAGAGTCCTAACCACTGGACCATGAGGGAATTCCCGGTCCATAGTGTTTTTAATCTCAGGGCAAATGCCAATCAAAACTCTTATTAAATAGTTGTACACTATACTTCCAACAGAGAATTTTACCCTTATTCACCCTGATATTATTAACTGGCTCACAGCCATTACATATCTGTCATCTATGTAGTTTTGTTTTAATGTGATGCGTGTCAGAAGGCACTGCTACAGGCTATAAGGCAGGGTTTGTATTCTGAACTAAAAAGGACAGTCCAGGAGCCTCATGGACAAAGAATGTACCAGGATTGCAAATTTCTGACACTTAAAAAAAAAAGATTCTTGGGTACAAGCTTCTGAGGTGACTGGACTGAATCAGGATTCTTTATAGTTCAAAATCAGACAGCCTCGTGAAAGCAGGTTGTTAACCCAAGATCTCAAGGAGCACAGGACTGAATGAATTGATGAGAATTTATTGTGGTTATTTGTTTAGGACAGTGTTAATACTGTAATGATCTATTTTCCTTATATTAAAAAAAAAAACCCTTCCCTTTTTTCTTAAGCTATCCATAACCCACAACAATTTAGTAAATAGTACTTCTGTAAAATGCAACAAAATACTTTGAAATGTTATCTGATTCTCATTAAGCATCCCCTGACTCGCAAATTCAGAAACTATTACTGAGTCTCCTTAATCTTCATGGCAATACAGTTATTTGCATATGTCCAACAAGAACCCGTTCTTCTTTTCATTAGGACAAAACTGGACAAATCATTTGATCAACCAAGGCCTCCCATGGACTATCCTTTCTGAGAATGACTCTCTTTGAATTCGGTAAGTCAAGCCACTTTTACAAAACAAAAGCTGACTTTACATATGGATCCAAAATCTACAAAGCAGTAAAAATGGCCTGGTACCTGGCTTATAGGTTCAAGCCCTCAGGAGGTAAGGAAGTCACTTATTGGCAGGCCAAGAACCTTAGCAAATTTGGGGGACTCTGAGAAAAGAGAAACTCACCAAATTTACAGGTACTCTACAAGTGAAATCTGGTATAGTTAGTTTCTTAGGCTTGGTTTTCTAGCCCCACAACAACAAATAATAGAGGCTTATAAAGTCAATTCCAAAATTCTTTATGAAAACTTTCAAACAGAAGTTAATTTTGTAACTGTCATGGATGTTCAGTACTGAATTGCAAAATTCAGTAATTCTATATATTTAACTAATGCTCTTACTGCACTAGCATTTTTTACACCAAGAATAATTTTTTGGGATTATATAACTACAAGGGATTTTCACTTTCCAATACAGAATAATTTTTTGGGATTATATAGCTACAAGGGGGAAGACCGTTATGAAAAATTATGAAAGACTTTGAAACAGACCAAAAAAAAAAAAAAAAGACTACTGGGTGTTCTGTCCAATCCATCCTTCTGGATGATCTGATTCTTTAGGGGCCTGCATCTTTCATTGTCTTCCAGCTGTTTTACAACTCTGTAAATTATAGAAAACTTAGAGTAATACAAATGATTCTTTTCCATAGAAATTCAAATGAATTTTGTCTGGTGGAATACAATTGATTATTGCCCTGTAGATATTGAATAGTTTTGCATGTATTTGTAAACTTCTTTCAGCATTCCTGATTATATATGCATCTGTTGCTTTGAACTGGTTTTAACATCTTACTGGTCCCCTCATTAATTAATGAACTAAACAATGTCTTTCATGTGTTCATTTACATTTGTATGAGGTCAGGCCTTCACCGTTTTTTAAAAAAAATTATGTTATAACATCAGGAAGGCTGACCCAAGGCTACAGAGCCTGGGAAGGTTCTTATCCCTCCAATTAGGTTGCAAAGATAGAGGGCAGCAGAAACTACATGATCATATCTGGGAATTTTATGACACATTAGGCCTTGAGGGTACCTTACACCACACTATCATTCGACTTTCAGACAATGACCTTCAAACATGTTTTCAGGAACATATTATATGTGAAAATTAAAGGTAAGATAAAAGTCATGATAAAACAAACTACCCTGGATCAAACTCTTTTACTAGAAAAGAACCATACTTTTGCAATTTTTTCTACTACCCTATTTTTAACAACTAAGTATGTAAAAGTAAAGAAAATGTAATTTCTTTCAGAATCAAAACATGCCATGGCATACGACCCAGCAATCCCGCTACTGGGCATATACCCCGAGAAAACCGTAATTCAAAAAGAGTCCTGTACCACAATGTTCACTGCAGCTCTATTTACAATAGCCAGGACATGGAAGCAACCTAAGCATCCGTCAACAGACGACTGGACCAAGAAGATGTGGCACATATATACAATGGAATATTAGTCATAAAACGAAACGAAATTGAGTTATTTGTGATGAGGTGGATGGACCTAGAGTCTGTCATACAGAATGAAGTAAGTCAGAAAGAGAAAAACAAATACCATATGCTAACACATATATATGGAATTTAAAAAATAAATAAATAAAAAATAAAGACGCAGATGTAGAGAATGGACTTGAGGACACAGGGAGGGGGAAGGGTAAGCTGGGACGAAGTGAGAGAGAGGCATGGATTTATTTATACTACCAAATGTAAAATAGATAGCTAGTGGGAAGCAGCCACATAGCACAGGGAGATCAGCTGGTGCTTTGTGACCACCTAGAGGGGTGGGATAGGGAGGGTGGGAGGGAGAAGTAAGAGGGAGGAGATATGGGGATATATGTATACGTATAGCTGATTCACTTTGTTATAAAGCAGAAACTAACACACCATTGTAAAGCAATTATACTCCAATAAAGATGTTAAAAAAAATGCCATGGGTTAATTTCTGCCACATGTACACTGTAATATAACAGGAAAATAATCTCAAAAATAATATAAAAAGGAATGTCAAGCAATAAATCAACTGTGATTTCTTTTATCTTACAAACAAGTAAATGATAAATTAGTAAAATCCCTCTAGATTGGGCCTAACAAATTTAGTGGCAGCTTTGATGAGATATGGGTAAAGGACTTCCTAATAGCTAGGCAATTGGTGCCATGAGATTCAGCTGCTCTCAATTCTCTTTCTGCAGATAAAGTTAAAACGCCAATATCTTTGGGAAAACTAATACATTAAGCTACACTATCATTTAAATCTCCATGTGTACGGAAATTTTCAGAAAGAATTTTTAAAACAGAACGAACATGGAAAGAATGTATAATAGAAGGAAAAGAATCATGACACAAAAAGAGGTAAAAAGATAAAATTTTGCTACTTCACCCTTGGCCCCTGATTAACAACCACCTTTTTCTTGGACAGAAATTAGAATATGTGTTCCTAAGAGAAGTCTTGGGTCCACAAAGGTGAGAAGGAGTACAGCAGTAGAAAGGGCTAGTGGCCTGAAATAAGTTACTCAAACTTGGGGCCTCACACTCTCTAAAAGGGACCTTGGGATGATCCAATGAGATCATGTATTTCAAAGCACCTGGCATATCAAGGTGATCAAAAATGTTTATGAACAAATAAATGATCGAACAAACTCTTGAATATGAGCTGTGGCCTGACTGTTCGTTGTTTTCCTAATTTTATGAATGGTGTTAGCAGAGAAAGTCTGAGAAGGAAATGAATAAATAAATGGAAAAAGGAATAATGCAAATTAGACACACTAAACAAAAGCCTAGCATGTGGATTTCTGAAATTTATTTGTAAAACCAGAGTAAATTATATAGAGTATCTGATTAACTACAAAATATACTATATACATACGAATCTATGGAGATGTATAATAATTACTCAGTTTTCTGAAATTTCTTTAAAAAGTGTGAGGTAGTTACACATACATTTTCTTTAAAAGTGAGTAAAAAGCTAATGATATGACTGAAAATCTAAAACTTGTGCTATATTTTCTTCCTATTGTATTAACATTCTCAGTTGAAGTTCGAAAACAATAGTATCCTTTTACTCCAGACTATAAATTACAGTAAATTCTTATAATGACAACATAAGTCCATAATAGAAATGCTGACACCTGAATAACAGTGGAACAGCTCAGCATAGCTATAGTTAGGCAGTAATAGCATTAGCCTGTGCTTATATCAGCAAAACTCTTTATATTATTCTTTTCTTATCTCCAAATTGAATGGATTTTGACACCCCCCCTTTCTTTTGTAGTTGGGCTAACTCTCTCTCTCTGCATATAAAATACATTTATATATACCCACAAACATATCTTACTTCTATATTTCCAAGCAATGTATTATGTGGGAAATACAATTTTCTGTTTTAATGAACCTAAATATGTAGGTTTAGAGTGAGAACACACAAATAATTCTATCTTGGTGCCACTTTGAAAATATTATTTGTCAAGATCAAAATAGCTGAAATTTAACTGTTTTTACTATTTTTATCTGATAATCTTATAACCCATTCAAAACACATATATGAGAAAGAATTTTGCTTCAAAAGAGTCCACAATCTAAAATGGGACAACATGAACCAACTGTTCAGTAGTAAAACAAATTAGTTTCAGAACAAACATTAACTGATAAGAATGCATTTCAAGGATTTTTTTACTAGGCACATAAGAAACTGTCAGCTTTCCCAAAATATCTTGACTCCAGAGGATAGTAAAAGCGAAAATAGAGATTAGTGAAAGGAATAGTGGGGGTGTACTGAAAAATATTGGATAAATTCAAAATAAATAAAAAAGTTTTCTTTGAGGACTTCTTAACTGATGTTAATTAGTATAATCAAATACAGCAAACCAATAGATAGTATGAGGAAGAATACCCCCAGTATGAATGTCAGACACAATCTGGGGTATTTCCAAATGAAATGGCAAACTTCAAGGTTATCTCTGGCATCATTTCACCTCACTTTTCAGTTTTCTGTTGCCACATGGCACCCACTCCCGAAGCCTTGAGTCTTAAAAGGTACTTAGGACATCCTACTGCAGTGATATCCAGAAAAGATCCCATGCTCCAGACCACTCTCTACCCCCTTCATCCATCAGAGACACTTCGCTCAGTTCTGATAAATTGATTCCTAATACTAAGTAATACTAATGACCAAAGCATTAATCCTTGGAGGATTATTTGCATATAACAGAGGACCTCACAATTCACAGAAAATAATCAAGTCACATCAGTCAAGATCTTTACACATTTAGCTAGATTTGGGTAATAATAATTGGCTACATTTATTCCCACTAAAGGGAAGTTGAGCAATTAATCACCTAAAGAATTTAGATATCCTCAAGGAAAACTTTCTATATAACTAAGGCTCCTCTCAATTTAGATCATTGTTAGAAAAAAAGGACTATTTCATATTCTAGCTTGAGAAATACACATCTATCCTTTAATCCTTACCAATGTTATATATGTTATTCTTTATCATTTAATTACGTGTGTTTGAGACAATAATGCTCCTTTTCCTTAATAAGACTGGAAATATGGCAGAAACAGCTAGATATCCCCTACTCCCATTATCCTTTTATCCTTTCTATTCTCCAATTACAGAATCCTTAGCTAGGCACGGGGCTGCATGAAATAAAGATTGCATTTCTAAATCTCACTTTAACTGAGGTATAGCCATGTGACTAGGTTCCAACTAACAGAGTGTGAGAAAAGTGATGGGTGCAACTTCCAACTTCGAGAAAATATCCTTAAAAGGAGTAGAAGTGTCTCCTTTTCTTCCCTCCTACTTTTTGAAAAGATGTAATCCACAGATTCCAAAATATCTGTGAGAAATATCAAAAGAAGCTGAGATGGGGCAGGTGCTACAAAATAAGAGCTTGAGGGACTATGAAGGAGGGAGAACTCCGTGTGTACCATTTGCTTCCTGGAAGGTGAAAGGCTCATTTTGACTTCCAAGAATCTGGTTTCTTGTTTGCAGTGGCCTGAGAAGGAACCAGGAGCACAGGAATGGTGAGACACAGTGGCAGAAATGCGCAAGTATGCAGAGCATGGAGGAAATATTGAACCTGTGAGCCCAACTTCTGGAAGGCAGCTAGGAGACAAACTTCAGCTAATCGTGACAGGTTTGCAGTGGCACTGGCAAAAGCGCAAGCAAGGAGCACTGAATATATTCAACTACAGAACAAAGACTAAAACAGATGAGGGAAAGTAGTGACAAAACAAATGAAAATGTCATATACTCTGACAAAGTAGAAATTGTACCATTTACAAAAACTGGGAAGAGAGTAAGGAGGATAGGGGTAAAGTGAGGACTGAGATCTAAAGCATACGTTGGCTGGCAGTCGCGGCATGTATTTAACATTGAAACATCAAGTAGTAGAGAAGTATAAGCACATTAAAGATTTTTTTAAAAACTGAAAACGTAAAGCAGAAACTAACACACCATTGTAAAGCAATTATACTCCAATAAAGATGTTATTAAAAAAAACTGAAAAAGAATATCACTGTCTAAAACTAAAGGGAGAGGCAGGGAGAAGCAAAAGGATGCTCATCTTCATCACCGTTCATAGTAGGGAATTAACAGATGCTACCTAAAGAAATTGGGTGGGAGGATTTGGAAAGATGACAGGAACAAAAAATAACATGGCTGAATTAAAACCAAACACGTGCTGCACCAATAAATAAAAAGGGGTTTCAAAGAAAAAGATGCTCATATTGCTCACGATGCTAAACTCAACTCTATGCTGCATTTATGAGGCATATCCAGAATAAAGTAATTTAGAAAGGAAGAAAGTGGAAGATAGAGGAAAGGCAACCAGGAGTCATGATTTTAATATTAGACAAGGTAGAATTCAGGCCAAAAAGCATTAAATTAGATGAAGAAAGGTACTTCCATAATACAAAGATCTAACTCACAATGAAGACATAACAGTTATTAATATCTTCACAGAAAATAACAGAGCAGCAATAACCATGAAATATTAATTGCAAGAGATAAAGGAAAAGCCAGAAACAAGAGTAGTAGTAGAAGACTATAATTTACTTCTCACAGTCCATGACAAATAGACAAAAATTATGTAAGAATTATGTAAGAACCAAATAATATAATTAGGATGACCTGATTGACACATTAAACTTTTTGCCTTAAAAATAGTGTAATCCTTCTATATAAATATCCAAGGAATAGTTCAAAATACTAAATATTAAACCACTAAAAATCAAAACAGAACCTTAATAAATTCCAAAAGGGAGAAATATTACAGAGACCATCCTGATAATATTGCAGGGAAAAAATGGAGATAAATAAAAGCAGAAAACAAAAGGTCTTTCCAAGTGGAAGTTCCTTGGGTCAAGAGGAAATTAAGAGCAAAATTATAGCATTTCTAGAAAATCACAAATATTAGAATCTATAGGATACGGCTAAAGCAGTGTTCAAAGCAAAGTTCATTAGTTCTAAATACTTACATTAATAGGAAAGAAAAACTGAAAACAAGTTAATAAGTCCTCTTGATTAAAAACAATGATATAATAATTAAAAGGGAAATAGAAGAACTTAAGATAAAGGCAGAAATAAATGGGTTAGAAAACAGAAAAAAAAAACCCAACAATAAATAAATCTATGAGCTAGTTCTCAGTAAAATAACTTCGGGAGAAAGCACATTGTGGTGGATTAAAGATGGCCGTAAAGTCTTTGTCACTCTCCTCATTGAGTGTCAGTCTATTTCCCCTCCCCTTGAATCTATGACTTGTTTTGGGAAGGAGAATGTAGGAGATAATGCTTCATAATTTTCAAAGTTACACCTTGAAAGAGATCTGCCTGCATCTATTTGAATATTCCCTCTTGATCTCTATGTGAGAAGTCTGACTACCCTGTTGGGACAGAGACTTGAATCCACTTTGGACGTTTCAGAAACCACCAAGCCCCTAGCTGAACACAGCCCTATATGACATAGAGGAGAAGAAAAACCCAGTATCGCTCTGCTTGAATTCCTAATCCACAGAATTGTGTGCAAATTATAACATGGTTGTTGTTTTAAGCCACTGAGTTTTAGGATGTTACACAGAAATAGATAACCTTAGAATAAGGTGTTGGTGCAACTAAAAACCTAAAATCTGTGGCATTAGATTTGAACCAACAATACGTGGAGGCCTCAGGGGCAGAAACTGTTGGTAGAGACTACAAATATGGTGAGGAAATGCTACTGGAAGCTGAATGTAGCCTAATGAGTGACCTTTTGATACCATGTGGAGTAGAACTGCCTACATAAGACCAGTACAAATTCGTGTTCCATGAAATTATGAGCAAATAAAATGGTTGTTTTTAAGTTACTGATTTTTAGAATGGTTTGTTATACAAAATAGATAACCAAAATACAAATGCATAAGACATGATAAAGGAAATATAACCACAAAGATGAAGAATATTTTTTAAAATCATAAAAGAGGCTATTTTAATAAATTCTTTACATATAACTTTGGAAACCTAGATGAATTGGATAATTGTATAACAAAATATAATTTACCAAAAATGACCCCAGATGAAATACAAAATCTAAACAGGCTGATTTCCAAAGAAGAAAATCCAAACAGACCATTCTCCATACAACAAATTTGTCAAGGAGCTATCCCTAAAAAACTAGACCCAGACAGTTTCATAGAGAATTCTACCAAACTTTAAAGATTAGATCATTTTGATGCTAAACTGTTCCAAAGCAGTTACAGAACAAAAAAGAAAGAAAAAGAAGGAAAATACTCAAATTCTTTCAATGAAATAGGATAATCATTGATCCCAAAACCTAACAAAGATTTTACAAATAAGAAAACAATAGGCCAATCTCACTTACAAATATCAAAGCAAAAATCCTAAATAAAATGTAAGTAACAAGAATCAGCAGACCGCTAAAAGAATAAGTGAGTTGTATTCCAGGAACACAAAAATGGCTCAAAATCAGGAAATCTAACAACATAATTCATCATGTAAGTAAAGTTAAAAACAAAAAACACAATCATGTTCATAAACTCTGAAAAGGTATTTGATAAAATTCAACAACCATCCTTGACAACAACGACATTTGATGAATGTGAGAGGTTTCACTTCTGGGTATGACTTGCTAAGATGCTACAGGATGACCACCACTCCCAGCCCCTGCAAAAAACTCTGAAGATCCGGACAAAATATGAAAAGCAACTACCTGAAAGTCCCAGAGAATGAACAAATACAGAGTCTATTGGGGAGTTCATGCTCTGTTGAAGGAAGAGAGGCAATGAGATAGTGTAAGTTCCTATTTCTGCAGCTTTTAACCTGGGGCTGAGTGTGGCTTAAGTAGTGAGTAGAGCAGCAGTGGGGCTTTACATGGAAAAACTCTTTCTGGTCTGGGAAACCAGAAAAAAGAAGCTAAGAAGCCACAAATGCTGAAGGAGTGGGAGAATCCTAGATGAGAAAAAGCCAGAGAGGGGATCCCCAAATTCTGTCTACACCTAGCTCAAACTGACCCCTGAACCATGCATGCTCAGAACAAATTCAAAACAACCTAGGTAAAAACAAAGTATCAGAACAGAGACTGAAGCTACCAAATAAGAGACAGTGTTTGCAGTAAACACAGAAAACCATGCTCATCAGAGAGAAATAACAGAATTTAGAATCTCCACAATTTAACACTCATGTCTAAGAAACAATCCCAAATTACCTAGCATACAAAGAACCAACCCCCCCCCCCAAAAAAAGAGAACATTTTCAAGAGAAAAAAAGATGAACTGAGTTCAAAGTTAAGATGAATCATATATTGGAACTCAAAGCCCAGAATTTTATTTAATTTAATTTTTAATTTAGCCGCACGGCTTGGCTTGTGGGCTCTTAGTTCCCTGACAAGGGATTGAACCCTCACCCTTGGCAATGAAAGTGCAGAGTCCTTAAAAGGCTAGAATTTTTTAAGCCACTAATATGACTATCTTTAATGAAGTAAAGCAAAACATGTTTGGAGTGCGTGAAAATCTCAGCAGAAAAATGGGAGGTCTCAGCAGAGACACAGAAACAAACAAACAAAAGGAAATCCAAGAACTGGAATTAAAAAAAAAATTCAACAAAATAGAAATACATGGGTACTTACTAACATGATAGAATTTATCTACCTCACAACCAAATGTTAGCATCAGGTTTACTGGTGGAAATACTAAAGGCATTCCCACTAAAGTCAAAACAAAAAAAGGACACCATTGCCGTCACTATTATTTAATATTGCACTGAAGGTCCTAACAGTGCAATTATATAAGATATAGAAATAAATGTCACAGCAATTAGAAAGAGGTAAGTACTATTTATAGATGCTATGATTGTATACCTTGAAAACCCAAGGGAATCAAATGAAAAACTCCAACAAATAGAAATATAATTCAATAAGAGAGTGGAGGAAAATTAATATATAGAAATCATCAGCTTTGTTACTTATAAACAATAATTAGAGATAGGAAGAAAAGGTCTCAATCACAAGAGAAACAAAATGATGAAATAACTAAGAGCAAATTTAAGAAATATGTAAAAACTATTTGAGGAAAACTTTTAAAGATATTCTAAGTAAAACAGACTCAACTTCAGAAGCATAAGTTCTAAGTTAATTTATGAATGTAAATGTTATCCTAATATCCAAAGACAGAAACTATAAAGTTCCTAAGAAAACATAGGTAAATTCTATGGTTTGATGATCTGCTAGGAGGACTCAAAGGACTCAGCATGTAGTTGTACTCTTGGCTATGATTTATTACAACAAAAGGATACAAAACAAAACATGCAAAGGGAAAAGGCACATCGGTTGAAGTCCAGAGGAAATCAGGCAAAAGCTTCCAAGTGTGCTCTCCTAGCAGAGACACAAAGGACATACTTAAGTCCTCTAGCAATGAACTGTGACAATATATGTGAAGTTTTGTCTACCACAGAAGCTCATCAGAGACTAAATGCCCAGGACACATACTAGAATTGCAGACTCTCAAAAGGAAAGCATGTAGTCAGCATAAACCACACTATTTATAGAAACAATTTAGGCACAGTGAGACACCCTTATGATATAAGAAGTATATATAAATATACGGAACTGTTTACCAGCCAAGTTCCCAGACACCAGCATGGGTCAACTTTACAAACAGGTCCCTCTAAGAACAGCAGTCACAGGACTGCTATGTTAACTGTTTTCTGCACTTCTTGAATATGAAAAGCCTAATTATCAGTCAACATCCAAAAACCATACGAGATTGATAAAATTAACTATGTAAAAATTTAAAAAATCTTATTTGTGGCCAAAATTCACTAGGAGTAAAGTTACAGATAAGTGAAAATTTATGAAACTGTGAAAGAATTTTTACAACTCATATCTCAGACAAAAAGATACTATATCTTTTTATAAATCCTTATTATATAAAAAGCCCCGAAAAATGAATCCTAAAAGGACTACAACTTAATAGAAAAACTGAGAAGAAAAAAAAAACATTGACAGAAAAAGAAATACAAATGTCTCAACCTCACCTACCATAAGATAAATGTGTCAGACAGAGAAAGACAAATATCATATGATGTCGCTTATATGTGGAATCTAAAAGAAGGGTACAAATGGACTTATTCATAAAACAGAAATAGAGTCACAGATGTAGAAAACAAACATATGGTTACCAAGGGGGAAAGGAAGGGAGGGATAAATTAGGAGATTGGGATTGACATATACACACTACTATATATAAAACAGATAACTAATAACCTACTGTACAGCACAGGGAACTCTACTCAGTACGCTGTAATGACCTATATGGGAAGAGAATCTAAAAAAGGGTAGATATATGTATAACTGATTCACTTTGCTGTACAGCAGAAAATAACACAACATTGTAAATCAACTATACTCCAAAAAATATTAACTTAAAAAAAACAGATAAATGTGAATTAAGGCAACACTCAGATACCATTTCTCACCTATCAGATTGGTGAAAGTCCAAAGTTAGACAGCATACTCTGCTGGGAAATGAGGCACTCTCAAACACAGCTGGTAGGAATTCAAACACCTATGCAGAGCAATTCGGCAATATCTACCCATATTACAAATGCATATACCCTTGACCTAGTCAAATTCTTGGAATTTACTTGCACTCTATAAAATTATATACATATAAGGTTATCCACTGTAGCACTATCTGCATTAGCAAAAGATGAGAAACAACCCAAATGTCCATCAAAAGGGTTAAATACACCATACATAAAACATAATACTATGCAATTTTAACAAAGTTGTTGCCTTTTGCCGTGGAAAGATCTCTAACATGTATTATGAAATGAAAAAAGCAAAGTAGAAAACAGTGTTATGATTTATAGAAAATAAGATTTCAGGTTGGTTTGGGCTTATACAAGTGTAAATATATGTTAAAGATAAACAATACATAATATTAGTTACTTGTGAGAAGAAAATAGGGAAATAGGTGAAAACAATTTATACTGTATATCTTTTATTATTGCTTAATTGTTGGACCATGTAAATTTATTATCAAATTTTTAAAATGTCAATGTATTCTGTAACCAAAACTGAAGCAACCTTAGGAGATGGTTGCTTACGGAATAATCTTAGCATGAGTTAAGACCATGCCCCAGGCCTGTTGTCCATATCTTTGCCAGAAACTGGTAGCCAGCTCAGAGGCAAAGTTGGAATGGAAAGGATAGACTAAGAGGACATTAAGTGAAAGACCTAAAATTTAAAGTTAAAAAAACTGTTCATGTTAGGTCTCTAGCTATGGTTATTCGCACATGGAACTGAGTGGAAACAAGGACACATCTAGAGCCTAGTAATGATACTGAGCAGATGATGCCCACAAGCATGTAGACCCCAGACCAGTTGGACCTGAACGTTGATGATGCTGACTCCTACTTATCTCACCACCAACCCATCAGAAGAATGTCCATGAGCCGATCACGCCCTCTTTGAACAATTACTATTAAACTTCTATCTTCTCCAAGGGGGGGGAACACATAGTTTTTCGTGGCAGAAGCCCACTGTGTCCCCCTTTGCCTGGCGAAGTAATAAAGCTATCCTTTTCTACTTCACCCAAAACTGTCTCCAAGATTTGATTCGGCACCGGTGTACAGAGAAGCTGAGCTTTCAGCATCAGTTAAGTTTTTAAGTGGACTGCATTACCAAAGAAACCACAAGTCAAAAGCCTGTTCAAATCCTAAAGCAATCTCTAGACCTCCAAATCTAAACAGCTGGGACTTGGCTATGAAAACTTTGTAGTCCTCAAGAGGGATGAAGGGTAGCAGAATATGCCACCCCAAAATGTGCCACTCTGAAATAAGGATTATTTTCAGCTGAAGGAAAGTGAGAAGAACCAGACACAAGAAAAATTATCTGTCCTTCTCCTCTCTACCAGGAAGAGCAGGACGATTCTTCATCTCCAGACTACTCTAGATTCTAATCAACCTGTAGGTTGACACCAGAGGAATCTATGTAGCAAAACTTACTAACTAGTCCCTATCTTCCATTAAGTTTTCCTCATATATTTACTTTCCCACAGGTTGCCACCCCTGAAAGCCTAAAATCCCTTCTCGTCGTTACTTCTCTACAAATTTGTGGTTCTTTGTTCAGATGCTGTATAAGCCCCAAATTTAAGCTAACCCTTTGAGTTACCCATCACCAAATACTCACATGTGTTTTTCACAATATATGCATTAATAAACTTCTGTTTTTCTCTTTTTTAAGTCAGTCTAATTTGCAAGGCCTCAACCAATGAACCTAAGATGGGTAGAGGAAAAATATTTTTCTTCCCTACTAGGATACATACTTTACAATGGCTACACTCAAGTGGAAAGAAAATCAATGGCGTCTGACCCCAAGATGACCTAGATGTTGGAATTAGCAGACAAGAATTTTATATCTCAAGGCTTTATGCTCAAGGATATAAAAGAAAATATACTTGTAATCAATGAAGAAATAGGATAGCTCAGCAGAAAAATAGGAAATATGAAAAAAAAATAAAATGGAAATTTTAGAACTATTAAATACAATATCTGAAATAAAAAACTGACTGGATGGGCTTAACAGCAGATTGTAAAGAACAGAAGAGTCAGTGAACTTAAAGACAGGTAAGTAGAAATTATCTGTTTAAAATACAGAAAAAAAATTTTAAAAAGAAAGAAAAACCCTATGATCTGTGGAACAGTATTAAAAGGTCAACATATTTGTAATTGGAAACCCAAAAGGAGAAAAGAGAGAGAATGGGGCAGAAAAAAGAATATTTAATGAAATGATGGCCCCAAATTTCCCAACTTCAGTGAAAGACAAATTTGCATATTGAAACTCAGCCTACACCTAGCAAACTTAGGCACATCACAGTTAAAGGGCTGGGGGAAAAGAGAGAAAATCTTGAAAGCCATCAGAGAAAATGACACAGTACATATGGGGAAACAGTAATATGAATGACAGCTGATTTTGTATCAGAAGCTATAGAGACCAGAAGACAGTAGAAGGAAATATTTAAAGTGATGAAAGAAAAAAATTGAACCCAGAACTCTGTATCTTTCAGAAATATGCTTTAAATATGAAGGCAATAATAGCAGCATTATTCAAAATAGCCAAAAAGTAGGAAAACCCTCAAATGTCCATTAACTGATAAGTGGATAAATAAAATGTATATCCACACAATGCAGTATTATTTGGCAATAAAAATAAAGTACTGAGTCATGCTACACATAGATAACTCTACAACATAAAATAACTTAGGCTAAGTCAAAGAAGCCATTCACAAAATAACTCTTATTGTCTGATTCCATTTGTATTAAATGTCCAAGATAGGAAAGTTTATAGCGATTGAAAGTAGATTAACTGTGTGGTGGGGAATAGGGATTAATTACTAATGTTTGTGGTATACTTTTAGGAGGGGATGAAAATGTTCTAAAATTAGATTACAGTGATAACTGGTTGCATAATCCTGTGAATATACGAAAAAACACTGAATTGTTTACTTTAAATGGGCAAATCATATGGTATGTGACTTACATCTCAATAAAGCTGTTAAAAAAAAAGACTGAAGGCAATATAAAGACATTTTTAGATACGAGAAAATTAAGATAACTCATGGTCAGCAAGCCTGCATAGTAAGAAATGTAAAGGGAAGGTCTCCAGGCTGAGAGGAAATAACTAGATGGAGACTTGAATCTACAGAAAGCAATGATAAGCATTGGAAACAGTTAAAAAAAGAAGTGTCACTTAAATATCGATTTAGATAAAATACAATGACTATTTAAACCAAAAACAATAACATTGTATTATGGAGTTTATAGACTTATGTAGATGTAATACCTATAATAATGATGGCATAAAGAACAGGGAAGTAAATGGAACAATATGGTTGCAAGATTTCTGCATCTTATATGAAGTGAAAATTATATGAAAGTTAATATAATTATATTAACTGTAAAGTTAAGTCTGTACATTCAAAGCCTTGGAGCAAAAACTAAAAATATAATAATACAGAGGTAGTTAAAAGGCTTACAGATAAATTAAAGTTCTACTTTAATGTTTAGTCAGTTTGAATGGTACTAGCCATAAGAATCATACTGTTGATAGTCATGGGCTAAAGGACACTTAAAGAAAAATAAACAATACAAGAATATGTAATACTTGCAACATACCTCAACTACATTTACATTGTGTATTAAATACAAGGGTACAACTGTAAGATGCTCTACACTACTGATAAATGAAGGAAACAAGGTCATTTAACGAAAGCTAAATTATAAAGACTATGGGTCAGAACTGAGCAAAGCCAAGGTCCTTTAAAAAAATGGAGAATGCCTGAATATATATTAACATATCTAAAGAAAAAGCCTGTCAATCTGAGGAGCTGTTGGTCAGCAAGAGAAACCAAGGGAAAAAAGGCACAAGAGGCAAACCTTAGCAGTGCTCATCTAAGCACTAACAGAGAAGAAGTTATGGCCCGAAGACTTCAAGTACAGTCCTAGGTAAGATTATTCCTCTTGTGGAAATGAATGCATCAGGCTAGTGACAAATTCAATTTATATAATTTTTCTTGTTTCCACTCTATATTCACTAAATAACATTCTAATTATAAACTTGACTTCCCTTGTATGACAGTCACACAGAGAGAGGATATCTGACTCACATTAACTCAAGTCTGTGTAAACTACCACTCATAAATTAATAAGTTAGAATAGTTATTTTAGACACTGGTCTCTGTAAGTCTAGTTTGTGCTCATGAGAGATGAGACCCACCCCCCATCACAATATGCTTAATTAGCTTCCTAAGCATAGAAGCTGAGAGGAGATCTCCAGACTATGATAATACCATGGTCACACAGCACTTCATGAGGCTATTTATTTCCTAGGTGTACGAACTTCACTGAGTCGTTCAAATCATTTTCTTTTTAATTACAAGAGTTTGAAATTTAAATCTTCATATTATTAAAAAACTTTGCTTTTTAACAGATGTGCTTGATTACATAAGACAGTGGAATAAAGAGATACTGCTGACAAAAGAGAACATTGGCGAAAGGTCAGGAAATGAGACATAGTCCCTAACATAAGCTATCCCTTAGACGTAACAGAAAAGAGATTCATTCACAAAACTGGAAAATAGTGCCCAATTCTTGTTTATAATAATTTATTTTTACAGCAACTAGTGAATTGCTTAGACCATTCATCTACATAATGATAGTGCTAGATCTCAATATTATATTTATTATTTCTACATCTGCTTTTACTGTCTTGGTAGAAATCAGACAAAATGGTTGTATCAGAATGTGAAAATGAACAGGTCCTAGATCAAACCTCAAATATTCCCAGTGAAATGTGTTATGAGAATTGCATCATAAAGATCTATAAATATCAGAATTACACATTTCCTCTTGATGGCCAGAATTAGCTCTACATTTTGAATTTCCATTTAACACATATTGGTTAAGATGCCTTGTAAAAAGGATGAGGCAGGTGTAAAACAAAGGAAATTATTTTATTGATATTTTTAAGACTTTTTTCCACGGCCCTCCCCCCATATGAGCCCTTTCCCACTCTAATACTCTATTGAGATTAAGAAAAGTTTCTGATCTTTTCAGAAGCACTGGTTTGTTATAAACTTAATGAGAGAAGGCAATATGTAAACTAAAAAAGAAGGGTAAAAAAACAACTCAGTAACATCTCTGTAGAAAATTACAAATAACTTTTATTTTCAAATCTACTCTATTACAAAGATCTTCCTCACAGAATGTCTTATTGTATCTTAGCTTTGTTTGCTTGGTATTAAATATCTCTATTTTTCTGTGATAAGACTTCCAAATTCTTCTCCATCCTGGTTTTCCTCCTCAACATTTTACTCAAAAAACATTTTCTTTTAGCATTTATTATATTCCAGGACCTATACTGGATGGAGGCAATTCAAAGACAAATAAGAGGATGCATTTCTTCTAAGAAGCTTATATTCTATTAGGGAGCAGCATATACATAAATCATTAAGTGAAGTAGAGAGTTACAAAGATGTCTGAAACATGTCTGAGTACAACGTGAGCATATAACAGTCAGAAAAATTAATACTAGCTGCCATTTAAGGTAAACCCTCAAATATTGGTGGCTTAATACAAGAAAAGTGTTCTATTTCTTGTTTACATTACAGTCTAATGCCCAGTGACAGGCAGCACTTCTCCATCTCTTAAATCTGTTACCTGGAAAACATGGCCTCCAAGGTCACTGAGGCAGGAAAAAGACAGGCTGGAGTTTTTCAGGAGATGGTTGTTTGGGGCCAGGTTTCAAAGTGGCCTGAATCCCTTCGCATAGCAAGCATACTGTCCCAGAACTCAATCACATGGACCCAACCTAATGATAAGTGAGGCTGGGAAATGTAGAGGACCCCATAGATATTTATTGAACACTAACAGGCTCTGCCACAGGGTGTCAAATGGAGAACAGTTAATTCTACTTGGAAAAACTTCATAGAAAATGTAACGCTTGAGTTGGGTATCAGATCACTCTACTTTATCAGTTTCCACCATACATGATGGGAAAGCCAAGAGAATCAACTGAAAAAAATATTACGAACAATAAAAGAATTCAGCAGAGTAGTTGGGCATTCACTCATTCAATAGATAATTCTTGAGTGCTTACTCTATGCCTCTTCTAGATGCATGGGAAACATCATTGAATAAAATAAAAATTCTTAAATTTTTAAATTAAAAAAAAATCCATGGAGTTTATAATCTAGCTTGGGGAGATACTAATAATAAAAAAAGTAAATAAAAAATCATAGCATGTTAGTAGATGATAAGAGATTTGGAGAAAGAAAGAGTGGAAGTGGGAGAAGAATAGGTTTCATTTTTTAAAAAGTGGTCTGGGAGGCTTCATCCAGAAGTTGACAGTGAAGACATGAAGGATGTGAGAGAGTTAGCCATAAGGATATCCTGGGGGAGAGCATTCCACACAGAAAGAAAAACCAGGACGTTATCTTATGATCAGGAATTTTCTTGGCATTGAGAACAGCAAGGATGTCCGTGTGGCTGAAGTAGATTGAACAACAGGACATGAGAAGGATATGAGGGCAGAGAAATACTGTGGCCATATCATTAGGGTTTTATAGGCCTCTGATCTTTATTTGACAGAGATGGAGAGTCACTGAAGAGTTTTAAATATAGAAGTAACATGACATTTATTAAGTTTATGTATAAAAATTGATTTACATTTGTAGCAAAAAATAAAATCTATAGGAAAAAACTGGAGAAATGTGCAAAACCTATATAAAATGTTTTTAAAACACCCCTGAAAGACACAAAAGAGGATTTGAATAAGTAAGAAGATATGTACTGTTCTTGGATAAAAAGACTCAGCACTATAAAAAATTTTTCCTTATGTGAATGTATCAAACTAATGCAATTACCCCCTCAAAAAGTCCACAGTTTTTCTTTTTGGACAAATTAATTCTGAAGTTCATATGAAAAAATTAAAAAGCAAGGATGGTTAGGGGTGTGGTGGTGCAAAAACTAGACTTACCATATATTAAATCTCACTATAAAGATTCATCAATTAAAAGAGGTTGCTACTGGCACATGAACAGATGGACAGACCAAAGGAAAATGAGAGAAATTCCAGTAAGAATTTAAATACATATGAAACTTAGTATATAAGAAAGCTGGCATTTCAAATCAGTGGGGGCATTCGTGCATTTAATAAACAATTATTGAGTACCTATTATGTTTCAGGAATTATTCTAGCAGTAAACATATGAATAAAAATTCCTGCCCTCATGAGGATGACATTCTAATGGGGATTATGACATTTAAATCAAATATTGGAAGGACTGGGTAGCTATATTGAAGAAGATAAATCTGGATCCATACCTCATACCATATATGTATTCCAAATAGAAAAAATATTTAATTAAAAAAAAGGAAGCTGAAACAAGCATGGGAAAATTCTTTACAACTTTGGTATAGGAAAGGCTTTTCTAAGTATGACTTAAACTCGAAGTTTAAAAAAACAAAGATTGAAAATTTTGACTGCAGACAAACAAAAAAATTACTGCATGGAAAAATAAACACCATAGGCTAGGTAAAAAGAAGCATAATAAACTATAAATAATTATTTTAAATTAATATTACACAGAAAAGGCTCATCTCCCTAATATAAGAAAAGTTCTAGAAATAAAAAGAAAAGGATCAATAACACAATTTTTAAAAATAAGCAAATATGTGAACAAATACTTATCAAAAAAGATAGTTAATATTTAAACAATGAAAGTTGCCTGACTTTACTTATAATTAGGAAAATATAAGTGAAAAGAACACTGAGATACCATGATTTTATCTATCATATTGGCAAAAATGCAGAAGTTTGACAACTCTGTTGCAAGGGAAACAAGTACTCAAATACATTACTGGTGGGAGTTCAAAATGGTATTATAATCCCCACAGAGAACAGTTTGGCAACACCTATTAAAATCACACATGTATATACCTTTAGCCCAGAAATCTCACTTCCAGGAATTTATTTTACAGATAAATAACTTCATACATGTGCAGATTTATGTACAAGGTTATATACTTCAGCATTGTGCAAGCAATAACATCCAACAATGAGTTCACCAAACTTGGGAGAAGAATGGATAAACACAGAGAGAACTTCAACAAAGAAAGGGAAAATATAGGAAAGTACCAAAGAGAAGTCACAGAGCTGAAGAATACAATAAATGAATTAAAAAATACACTAGAGGGGTTCAATAGCAGATTAGATGAAGGAGAAATAATCAGTGGTCTGGAATACAGGGCAGTGGAACTCACCAAACCAGAGCAGCAAAAAGAGAAAAGATTTTAAAAAGTGAAGACAGCTTAAAGGACAATGGGACAACATCAAGTAGAATAATCACATTGTAGGGGTTCCAGAAGGAGAAGAGAGAGAAAAAGGGGCAGAATGTTTATTCAAAGAAACAATGGCTGAAACTTCCCTAACTGAAGAAAGGACACAGACATCCAGATTCATGCATATGAATGTCGAATCATTATGTTGTACACCTGAAACAAATGGAATGTTGTATGTCAACTATACTTCATTAAAAAATGACATTAAAGTGATCACTGTCAAGTAGACGATTCAATGTAAAAAAGCATTTATGAGATAATGTTAAATGGAAAAAGTTGACTACACCATTTGATTTCTTCTATGTAAAAACAATTGGTCATGAGGCTCAGCCTAAGGGCTGAACTGACTTGAAGTTATGTGATTTGGGATGGGGACTGAAGTAAATTTCTAACTGAAAAGTTTCAATGGAAAAGAAAATCAATGAAATAGAAAAAAAATGCAATTGAGAAAAATCAACAGAGCTTAAAATTGGTTTTGAAAAAAATTAATAAATAAACCACTAGGAAAGAAAGAAAAAAACACAAAACTCTACATCAGAAATTAAAAGGTGAACATCACTACAGACTCTTCAGATGTTTACAAGGTAATAAGAGAATAATATAAACAACATTATGCCAACACGTTTGACATCTTATGAAATGGAAAAATTCCTTAAATACAACTTACCAAAACTAGCACTTGAATAAACAGAAAAGCTGAATTTCTTGTTTCTTTTAAAGATAGTAAGTATACAATTTAAAACTGTCTCACAAAGAAAGTGCTATTGTCAGATGGTCTCACTTATAAATTCTTCTAAGCATTTAGCGAATAATACCAATTTTACACAAATTCTGTCAAGAGACTAGAGAAAAAGGGAACACTACCAAATTCAATTTATAAGACTTGTATAACCTTGATACCAAAACCCAGAAAGGGTATTAGAAGAAAAAAAATTACAGGCCAATATTCTCTTGAATACATATGCACAAATCCTAAACAAAATACTTGAAAATCAAGTCTAGTAATATATAAAAAGAATAACATAAATAAACGGGGTTTATCGCAGGAATGCAGGGTTGGTTAAACATTTGAAAATCAATGTAGAGACTTCTGTTCAGCCATGATGGAGTAATAGGTACTAAATTTATCTTCTTACCTTAAGCAACTAAAAAATAAAGACAAAAATATAAAACAATGTTTACACATAGTGGACAAGAGGCAGCACAGGATGGTGATCCCTGAGAGAAGGGTAATAAATGAGGTAAACTCTATGATTACCACAGTTTACTGGCTGGAGAAAATTTTCAAGCCACAGCACAGGGAGGGGTATTCACGTGGAAATGGGTCTTCCTGATTTGAGGACAGAGTTTAGGATCTGAGGAGGCCAAGGAAGCTAAAATTCACATGGCACATCACCATATAGAGAACTGCCCAGAGAGAGAAAACTCCACAGATCTTCAGAGGGTTCTACTTAAGTCTTCAACTGAATACCGATCAGCACACACATAAGGAAAACAAGGTTGGGGAAAAAAAAGAAAACACTGGAAAAAAGCAGGTGGAAAAATTCATGAAATTCACACAGGGTTGAACAGTTCATGCTCCTGGCAGCCAGAACAGAGAAACCTTGTAATACACGGGTATCAGGTAGTGTATTCAGAATGGCATTGGCTCGGTAGTGGGGGTAAATTATTAACTAGATTAAAAATTTCTCTAATCTCACCAAGTTTAAAAAGCAAATCTGAAGGATCATACTGCTTTCAAATAAATTAACAACATCCTAGGAAAAAGCTCAAAATTATTTAAATAAATACAAACAACACAACAAACCCAGACGTGACACAGGACAGAATTAGTGAACAAGGATATTAAAACAGCCATTACAAATTATCCCATATGTCCAAAAAGGTGGAAGAAAGTACGATCATGTTAAGGAAAGATATAGAGTGAGGTTTTCTTTTCATATGTTATAAATCTCTTTAAGAGTTGATTTCCTGTTAATGCCAAAAATAATAACAACGTATTGTGTGGTTTATAACATATAATGACTTAAAGTATATGGCAATAATAGCAGAAAGGCCAAAAGAGGGGAAATATAAGTGTACTATTGAAAGGTTTTTATATTATAATTGAAGTAGTATAATATTAATTGAAAGTAGACGATGATAAGATGTACTATAAAACCCAAAAACAACCACCAAAAAAAAAAAAAAACAAAAGCAAAGAGACTGTTGCTGATTCAAAGGCAATTAAGTGGAACTATAAAAACATTCCATCTGAAAGAAGGCAGAAAAAGAGGAAAAAAGGAACAAAGAACAGAAGGGACTAGTAGAAAACAAAGAGCAAAATAGCAGATTTAAAGCCAATTGTATCAATGACTACATTAAATGTAAATAGTCTAAACAATCTAGTTAAAAGGCAGAGATTGTCCAGTGGATTTTAAAAATCCGATTATATGCCGTCAAAAGGAAATTCACTTAAAATATAAAGACATAAATAGGCTTTAAATTAAAAAATGGAAAAATATATACCATGCTAAAAGTAAGGGGAAGAAAGCTGGAATGTCTATGTTAAAATCAGACAAAGCAGGCATAGAGCAAAGAATATTACTAGGGATAAAGAGAGTCATTTTCTAAGGATCAAGGAGACGATTCATCAAGAGAACATAACAATCCTAAATTGCTTTTGCACCTAATAGCAAAGCTTCAAAATATATGAAACATAAACCAATAGAAGAAACAACAAATAGAAAAATCCACAACTACAGTTGTAAATTTCAGTGGAATAGACAGAATGTCAGCAAAAATATAGAAACCTGAACACTATCAATTAATATGATCTAATTGACATTTATCAAACACTCCACTCATTAAAATCAGAAATACATGTACTTTTCAAGTGTGCATGGAACATGGTAAATGATAGATATGCTAGACATATTATGAGCCTAAAACAAGGTTCAATAAATTTAAAGGAATTCAAATCATACAAAGCATAAAATGTGAACATAGTAGCATTAAATTAAAAATCAATAATACAAAATGTCTAGAAAATCCCCAAGTCTTTGGAAACTAAACAACACACTTATAAGTCAAAGAAGAAATCACAAGGAAATTAGAAAGTAAATAAACTAAATGAAAATGAAAACACAATGTATCAAAAACAATGGGAACTAAAACAGTGTTTTCAGGGGACTTCTGACTTCCCTGGTGTCACAGTAGTTAAGAATCCACCTGCCAGTGCAGGGGACATGGGTTCGATCCCTGGTCCGGGAAGATCCCACATGCTGTGAAGCAACTAAGCCCATGCACCACAACTACTGAGCCTGTGCTCTAGAGCCCGCGAGCCACAACTACTGAGCCTGCGCACTACAACTACTGAGCCTGCGCTCTAGAGCCTGCAAGAGACAACTACTGAGCCCGTGTGCCACAACTACTGAAGCCTGTGCACCCTAGAGCCCGTGTGCCACAAGTACTGAGCCCACGTGCTGCAACTACTGAAGCTTGCGCACCTAGAGTCAATGCTCCACAACAAGAGAAGTTACCACAGTGAGAAACCCACGTGCTGCAATGAACAGTAGCCCTCGCACGCTTCAACTAGAGAAAGCCTGTGTGCAGCAACAAGGCAGCCAAAAAAGAAAACAACAACAACAGTGCTTTCAGAAGAAATTGTAGCACTAGATGTTTATTTAAGAAAGAAGAAAGGTCATCAACACTGGCCTAAGGTACCTTGGCAAACTTCTTCCCCATCCAGTAAGACACTGCCTTAACCCTCTTCACGAAGATCTGAACCACAACTGGGGTATTGGGCAAGGTGTTCTCTAAGTTTGTTTCTTCCTTAGGTAGGCTCTCTCAGGCTAGAGGTAGTGGCTGCTCTCTTCACCTGTTATTCCTGTATTCTTTAGGTTTCGCTATACCCTTCTTAGAAGCTAATCCTCTTTTACATATTTAATAATTCTCTATATATTTAATACTCAGATTATTGTTCAAGTTACTGTTTTGGTTCCTGTCTCCTGACTGAACCTAACTAAAACAGAATTGGTACTGGGTGTGATGGCAGGAGATAGAACCTCAAGGATAAGATTTTGGGATTGATCTGGTCATGCCCTTAGGTTTAAGCGTAGGCATAAACTCCCTGACAACAGGAAATGGGAGGCTATTAATCCATAGCATGCAGTAGCATCACAATTAATTGTGATGAATTACAATTCATTGTAATTGTACCAATTAAAGCAACTTAAGAGCTCTTAAGTATTATGGCAGTAATGTTGACCATAGGACAAGGTATGGGATAGATTGTCTTGAATGCACTAGAGCACTTATAGAAAGAAAATGATAAACTCAAATCCGAGTCTGGGAACTAAAAAGCTCCCAGAGCCGCCCTAAAATAATCCATTTCTTATAGCCACAGAGCTGATTTTGCTGAAAATCTAATGTGAAATTTACTTTGTTCAGGCTATTGAATTACAATACTAGTTGAGTTTATGGTCTTTCCAAGCTTCTTATGTGACTAACAGGGCATTGATTGATAAAGAATGAGCCCTTACAACTTGAAATGGGGACATCTGGTAGGCAAGATGAAACTGGCAATCTTAAATACCCTAGTCCCTTAATTGTGGAAGTAGCTGGCCTTCCTGTGTCTGAGGAAAGGAGCTTTCCCTTGTTGAAAGAACTCTGTGATAACTTTACATGGGGCAAATGCCTGGCAAGGGGACACTCGTTCTCCTCAAGACCCACCAAAATCAACCCTTATTTCTACTAGGCCAATAACTAGGGTCAAACATCAGCATACTCCAAACATAATGTATACACTATGACCCAAGAGGAGAAAGCTTATATACCAGAAGAATTACACTGTGTGTGTGCGTGTGTGTGTGTGTGTGTGTGTGTGTGTGTGTGTGTGTGTGTGTATCCTGGGGAATATGTGCAGGAGTAGATTCTAAGAAAAGACCAAAGAGGGATAAGTTTATTGATATGAGTGCACTTACTAGAGATTCTGGATTTAATGTGTTAGAGCTTCTTCCCATTGTATGAGCTAACAGCTTGGTTGGTTAACTGAAACTTGGACTCAGTAGCCTACATTTAATGAAAATAAAATGCTGGAGCTCCTATGGCATGCTGTACATGAGGGAGCATGAAATCTTAGGGTTAGGAGTGCTGGAGTGGATTTATCGTGTGTGAGCTACATGACTACCTCACCACTATGTCTCCCAAGAAGGTGTAGAAGGCACTCCTGTCACTAAGGCATTGGTAAATTCATTAGTGAGGGCAGCATCTGTATCTCTGAGGAGCTCTGTGGTTGCTCTTCTGTGTAGGCCACATAGACTATGGGTGACGCCACCATGAGACATCAGATGACCATATGGTCTGAGCTTCCCATCATGCACTGCGTGCTGTCTGACTCAACTAGCTGTGTTTGAGCATAAACAATTCATTATCAAATGGAAATACCATATAAGAGACCAAGTATAGGCAAATCCATAAGGTACAATAAGTTATATGAGCAAGTAGTTCAGACTCTGATTCCTGTTGTGTTACCTCTTCTCAAATCTATGCTTATAGTCTCCTGAGGAGTTCCTAATAACTAGCAAAGGAAGCAAATATTCAAGCCTAGTTTATAAATGGGTCTGTACAATATGCTGGTGCTGAAAGTGGACAGTTACAGCATTACACCCCTACTCAGGGGTGACTAATATTCAGTGATAAAGGAAAATCCTCCCAGTGGGCAGAACTCTGAGCAGTACATTGCCTATCCACTTTGTCTAAAAAGATGGCAAGAAGTATGGATCCACGGGCAGTTGCTCTACAGATCTATATAGATCCACAGGCAGTTGTTAACAATTTGGCTGTATGGTCAGGGAAGGAAGTAACAAGAATAAAAGATAGGTGACAAGAAAATGTGGAGAAGTAGGTAGATGGATATTTCAGAATGGGCACAGACTGTGAAGATATTTGGTTCCCATGTGACTGCATATCAAACGGCCTTCACTGCAGAGGGTGCTCTTAATAATAAGGTGATGTGCTCTAAATCAAAATGACATGCTCTTTCAGTCACCCTCTTTCCCAAGCTGTCCTAGTGCTTGCTTAAAGGGTCCAGTAACAAAGTGACCATAGTGGCAGAGTGGAGGATATGAATGGGCTCAACAACATGGACTTCCCTTTACCAACGCTGACTTGGCTAACACTATTACTGAGTGCCAAGTCTGCCAACGAAGAGACCAACACTGAGTCCCTGATGTGGAACTATTTTCTGGGGGAACAGTCAGCTACTTGGTGGTGGGTTGGTTACATGATACATTTTCCATCACAGAGGAGGGCAGAGATTTGTTCTCACTGGAAATGACCATAGTCCAAATATGGATCTGCCTTCCTTGTTCATAATGGTCTGCCAGCACAAACATCCAAGGACTCACAGAATGTCTTATCTACCATCACAGTATTCCATAACACAGCTTCTGATCATGGAACTCATTTCTAAGGAAGTGCCGCTCTGAGTTCATATCCACGGAATGAAAATGGTTTTACCACATATGCTATCACTTAGAAGCATCTGGCCTAATTAAAAATGAAATAAAACTAATGGGAGAGAAATAAAGCTGAAAGGATGGGGTTCCATTTTAAAGGATTTGGTTATGTGCTTTGAATCAGACAGATATCATTTTATACGGTGCTGTCTCCCCCACAGTTAGAATGCATGGGTCTGGGAATCAAGAGGTGGAACTGATAGTGGCTTCACTCACTATTATACCTAGTAACTCACTTGTTAAATTTTATTCTCACCTTACAATTTTGAACTTCATGCCTATGAAGTTCAGAGATGCTAGACCCAAAGAGGATAACAATTCCATCAAGGAATACACAAATGGTCTACTGAATTGAAAGGTAAGACTTCCACATGGTCATTTTGGGCTCCACATGCAACTGAACCAAAAGGAAGAAGAGGGGGTTACTCTATTGGCTTCAGCAGTTGATCCCAACTATCAAGAGGAAATTGGGCTATTGGCATATAATGGGGAAAAGGAAGACTATACCTGGAACCCAGGGAATTCTCTGGGCTGCCTCTTAATACTCTACGTCAATTCTCAATAGTGCAGGTTAATGGCAAATTACAGCAATCAAAAAAAAGGCTGGAGTATTGAGGACTCAGATCCCTCAGGAAAGAAGGTTTGGGTTACTCCACTTGGTAAGAAATCTACTGATGCGATGGCTGAAGACAAGTGGAGTATGCAATGGGTAGTGGAGAAGGAAGCCACAGATATCACCTATGGTCTCATAACAAATACTTACAAAAAAGATTGTAATATGTATCTTTTTTGCTTGTTATATGTATGTATTTATTTGGAGATATTAACCATTTTCTTTTCATTCTCCATCTTACCATTACTGGAGGTTAAACTTAGCGATTAGTCTTTATATTACAGTATATTCAGTTGCACTATGACAAAATCTGAGGAGTAATTAATATTGCCAGCTATAAAAACAATTACTGTTGGGACTGAATGCCTCTTAATTTGGGGAAAGTATGAGAATTTCTTGGTGTGTGGAAGTTCAAGTGAGTGTAAGATGTACATATAGAAGCTGGGTAGCCAAAGGAGGGATATGCCAGTTATCAATTTACTGCCTCTCACCTCTAAATCTAGACTTTGTCCAAGCCCTGTGAAACTTGGGCTTGAAAGTATACTATTTCTCCTTTGCCAGCTGGCATAATGTTAGGCCTTGTCAGTAGAGAGCACTGGAAGGACACCGTAAGAAGGGATTTTTTTTCTTGCTCTTATGGTGTGATGGCCAGTTGGAGGCTTCTGGTGGTATACCCAGTTAGACACACCCTCCAGAAAGTTTCAACAGCACCCCAGCAGGTCTTGCTCACACACTAGCAAGCAGCCTCCCAGTGAGACTCACCAGCAACCCAACGGGTGATTTCTGCTTAATAGCCTTGGCCTGAGAATTTCTCCATCATCTAATAGGCCATAGCCAAACTCTCTCCATCAAGATCTGAATCTCAGCATTGATGGAGCATCTCCCAAGTTTTTTCCTTTCTAGAGTACTCTCCCTCAGCTTAGAGGTAGTAGCTGCTCCCTGCATCTTCTAATCCTGTATTCTTTATAGGAATTCTTTTTACCAATTTAAATTTTTTGTACTAAATTAGGGAATATCAAGAATGACTTTATGCCAATAAATTTAACTACTTAAATGAAATGGAATTATTCCTTGAAAGGCACAAACTACCAAAGATTACTCAAGAAGAAACAGATAACTTTAACTTTACATCTATTAAAGGCATTGAATTTATATTTAAAAATCTTCCCACAAGTAAAACTCCAGGCCCAGATGGCTTCATTTTTAAATTCAACCAAATATTTAAGAAAGAAATATTACAAACCCTACATAAACTCTTCCAGAAAACTGAAGAGATGGGAACAACTTTCCAACTCATTCTATGAGGCTAGCAGTACCCTATAAAGAGTTCACAGTGTATAATTCCATTTACTATATAAAATTCTAGCCCCTGCAAAATCAATCAATAGTGACAAGAAGCAAATCAGCATTTACTTGAGAACACAGGGATGGTAGGAAGAGATGAATTACAAAGGGGAATTAGGAAACTTTGAGATTATGGATATTTTCATTATCTTGATTATGCATGTGGTTTCATAGCTCCATACTTATGTCAAAACTCACACTGTACATTTTAAATATGTATTCTTTAAATATGCTTTAATACAGGTATAAAATACACCTTAAATATATCAAGCTGTAAAAAATTAATATAATCTACTACATTAGTCAAATAAAAGAAGAAAATCATATGACCATTTTGATAGGCACAGAAAAAGCATTTAATAAAATATAAAACACATTTATGATAAAACTCTCAGCAAAGAACAGAAGGGAACTTCCTTAATCTGTTAAAAGATATCAACAAAAAACCTACAGTTGATATACTTAAAAATGAAATATTGAGCTTTCTTTCCTTGAGGTCAGAAACAAGACAAGGATGAGCGCTCTCACCACCTCTATTCAACAAATATACTACAGATTCTAGTCACTACAATACAGCAAGAAACAAAGTAAAAAAAGGTATAAAGATCTGATAGAAGTGTAACTGCCATTTTCAAAGATGACAAGATTGCACATTCTTTAGGACTATTTAGACACACAATTATCATAATTCACATGTGAATTCAGCAAGATCATTACACATAAAATCAGTATAAAAATAATTTTATTTCCATACACAAGCAGTTAGCATTTGGAAAATGATTTTTTTAATGCCATTGAAAATGCCATCTGAAAACATTAAAATATCTATTTTTAAAAACTAATGAAATATATGCAAGATCATAACACCAAGACTAAAAAATAGATATTGCTGAAAGAAATTTAAGAAGATATAAAATCACAACATTGTAAAGAATTATACTCCAATAAAGATGTTATAAAAAAAAAGAAAAAAAAAGAAGACATAAAATCAAGGTATATAACATGTTCATGAATTGGAAGTCCTCAACTTTATTTGAGGCCAATTCTCATATTTGATCTAAAGATTCAATCCCAGTTAAAATCCTTGCAGGATTTTTTTTGGAAGTTGACAAGCTGCTTCCAAAATTTAAATAGACAAAATGGTAAATCAGACAGACTAGTTTCTACACAGCAGCTGAAGCCCTGCTTTGAACAATCTCAATCATTAATTGGATTAGGTAATCTATGATTACTAGTGCCTCTAACCACTTGTCAGAATCTTATGTAAATCCCCTCTAAAAGAAGATAACACCATCAAAGACCTTAAAATATCTCTACAGTTTTCACACAAAATGTCTGACACATTAAAAAATAACTACCTATGTAAGTACTCGAGACAATCTGATTAAAAACCAAATAGATGTTTTCCACAGAAACAAGAAAACTGTTTCTAAAATTCATATGGAATTTCAAGGGACCCTGCATAGACAAAACAAACAATTGTGAAGAACAAAGTTAGAGGACTAACACTTCCCAAGTTCAAAATTTACTACAAAGCTAAGTAATCAAAACAGTATGATACTGGCATAAGGACAAACATATACACCAATGGAATAGAATAGAGAGTCCCCAAATAAACCCTCACATATACAGTCAATTCAACAAGCGTGCCAGGACCATTCAATGGGGAAAGAGCAGTCTTTTCAACAAATGGTGCTAGGAACACTGGATAGTCATATGCAAAAGACCTTACCTTACACCATATATAAAAATTAACTAAAAATACAAAAAGCCCTAAACATAAGACCTAAAACCACATAAACTCTTAGAAGAAAACATAGGGCAAAGGCTTCATAACATAAGGCAAAAGTGTCATGACATAGACTTGGCAAGGATTTCTTGGAAATGATACCAATAACAGAGGCAACAAAAGAAAAAAAACAACAAATTGGACTTGATCAAAATTAAAATGTTTCGTGCATCAAATGACACTATCAACTGTGTAAAAAGGCAGTTCATAAGATGGGAGAAAATATTTGTAAATCACACATCTGGTAATGTGTTAATACCCAGAATGTACAGAGAACTAAAACTCAACAACAACAAATAAAAAACAACCCAATTCAAAAATAGGCAAAGGACTTAAATAGACATTTCTCCAAAGAAGATATACAAATGGGAAGGAAGCATATGAAAAGATTTCAACATGTCTAATCATTAGGGAAATGCAAATCAAAACCACAATGAGAGACGAGAGGAAGATGGCGGAAGAGTAAGACGCGGAGATCACCTTCCTTCCCACAGATACACCAGAAATACATCTACACGTGGAACAACTCCTACAGAACACCTACTGAACGCTGGCAGAAGACCTCAGACATCCAAAAAGGCAAGAAAGTCCCCACGTACCTGGGTAGGGCAAAAGAAAAAAGAATAAACAGAGACAGAAGGATAGGGTCGGGACCTGCACCAGGGGGAGGGAGCTGTGAAGGAGGAAAGGTTTCCACACACTAGGAAGCCCCTTCTCAGATGGAGACTGCGGGTGGCAGAGGGGGAAAGCTTTGGCGCCGCGGAGGAGAGCACAGTGACAGGGGTGCAGGGTGCAAAGCGGAGAGATTCCCACACAGAGGATCAGTGCCGACCAGCACTCACCAACCCGAGAGGCTTGTCTGCTCACCTGCTAGGGCGGGCGGGGCTAGGAGCTGAGGCGCGGGCTTCGGTCGAACGCAGGGAGAGGACTGGGGTTGGCGGCGTGAACACAGCCTGTAGGGGGTTAGTGCACCACGGCTGGCCGGGAGGGAATCTGGGAAAAAGTCTGGACCTGCCGAAGAGGCAAGAGACTTTTTCTTCCCTCTTTGTTTCCTGGTGCGCGAGGAGAGGGGATTAAGAGTGCTGCTTAAAGGAGCTCCAGAGACGGGCACGAGCCGCGGCTGAGAGCGCAGACCCCAGAGAAGGGGATGAGACGCTAAGGCTGCTGCTGCCGCCACCAAGAAGCCTGTGTGCGAGAACAGGTCACTATCCACACCTCCCTTCTGGGGAGGCTGTGCAGCCCGCCACTGCCAGGGTCCCGGGATCCAGGGACAACTTCCCCGGGAGAACGCACGGCACGCCTCAGGCTGGTGCAACGTCACGCTGGCCTCTACTGCCGCAGGCTCGCCCCACACTCTGTACCCCTCCCTCCCCCCAGCCTGAGTGAGCCAGAGTCCCTGAAGCAGCTGCTCCTTTAACCCTGTCCTGTCTGAGCGAAGAACAGATGCCCTCCGGGTGACCTACATGACACGCAGAGGCGGGGCCAAATCCAAAGCTGAGCCCCAGGAGCTGTGAGAACAAAGAAGAAAAGGGATATCTCTCCCAGCAGCCTCAGAAGCAGCAGATTAAAGCTCCACAATCAACTTGATGTACCCTGCATCTGGGGAATACATGAATAGACAAAGAATCATCCCAAATGGAGGATGTGGACTGTGAGAGCAAGATTTATTATTTTTTCTCCTTTTCCTCTTTTGTGAGTGTGTATGTGTATGCTTCTGTGTGAGATTTTGTCTGTATAGCTTTGCTTCCACCATTTGTCCTAGGGTTCTATCCGTCCGTTTTTTTGTTTTGTTTTGTTTTTTCTTTAAAAAAAAATTCTTTTTCTTAATAATTATTTTTTATTATAATAACTTTATTTTATCTTACCTTATTTTATTTTATCTTTCTTCTTTCCTCCCTCCCTCCCTCCGTCCCTCCCTCCTTTCTTTCCTTCTTTCTTCCTTCCTTCCTTCCTTCCCTCCTTCCTTCCTTTCTCTTTCTTTCTTTCTTTCTTTCTTTCTTCTTTTTCTCCCTTTTATTCTGAGCTGTGTGGATGAAAGGCTCTTGATGCTGCAGCCAGGAGTCAGTGCTGTGCCTCTGAGGTAGGAGAGCCAACTTCAGGACACAGGTACACAAGAGACCTCCCAGCTCCACATATCAAATGGCGAAAATCTCCCAGAGATCTCCATCTCAACATCAGCACCCAGCTTCACTCAACGACCAGCAAGGTACAGTGCTGGACACCCTATGCCAAACAACTAGCAAGACAGGAACACAACCCCTCCCATTAGCAGAGAGGTTGCCTAAAATCATAAGTCCACAGACACCCCAAAACACACCACCAGATGTGGACCTGCCCACCAGAAGGACAAGATCCAGCCTCAACCACCAGAACACAGGCACTAGTCCCCTCCACCAGGAAGCCTACACAACCCACTGAACCAACTTTAGCCACTGGGGACAGACACCAAAAACAACAGGAACTACGAACCTGCAGCCTGCAAAAAGGAGACCCCCAAACACAGTAAGATAAGCAAAATGAGAAGACAGAAAAACACACAGCAGATGAAGGAGCAAGATAAAAACCCACCAGACCTAACAAATGAAGAGGATATAGGTAGTCTACCCGAAAAAGAATTCAGAATAATGATAGTGAAGATGATCCAAAATCTTGGAAATAGAAGAGACAAAATGCAAGAAACATTTAACAAGGACCTAGAAGAACTAAAGCTGAAACAAACAACGATGAACAACACAATAAATGAAATTAAAAATACTCAAGATGGGATCAATAGCAGAATAACTGAGGCAGAAGAAAGGATAAGTGACCTGGAAGATAAAATAGTGGAAATAACTACTGCAGAGCAGAATAAAGAAAAACAAATGAAAAGAACTGAGGACAGCCTCAGAGACCTCTGGGACAACATTAAACGCACCAACATTCAAATTATAGGGGTTCCAGAAGAAGAAGAGAAAAAGAAAGGGACTGAGAAAATATTTGAAGAGATTATAGTTGAAAACTTCCCTAATACGGGAAAGGAAATAGTTAATCAAGTCCAGGAAGCACAGAGAGTCCCATACAGGATAAATCCAAGGAGAAATATGCCAAGACACATATTAATCAAACTGTCAAAAATTAAATACAAAGAAAACATATTAAAAGCAGCAAGGGAAAAACAACAAATAACACACAAGGGAATCCCCATAAGGTTAACAGCTGATCTTTCAGCAGAAATTCTGCAAGCCAGAAGGGAGTGGCAGGACATATTTAAAGTGATGAAGGAGAAAAATCTGCAACCAAGATTACTCAACCCAGCAAGGATTTCATTCAGATTTGATGGAGAAATTAAAAGCTTTACAGACAAGCAAAAGCTGAGAGAGTTCAGCACCACCAAACCAGCTTTACAACAAATGCTAAAGGAACTTCTCTAGGCAAGAAACACAAGAGAAGGAAAAGACCTACAATAATGAACACAAAACAAGAAAATGGGAATAGGAACATACATATCAATAATTACCTTAAATGTAAATGGACTAAACGCTCTCACCAAAAGAAACAGACTGTCTAAACGGATACAAAAACAAGACCCATATATATGATGTCTACAAGAGACCCACTTCAGACCTAGAGACACATACAGACTGAAAGTAAGGGGATGGAAAAAGATATTGCATGCAAATGGAAACCAAAAGAAAGCTGGAGTAGCAATACTCATATCAGACAAAATGGACTTTAAAATAAAGACTATTAGAAGAGACAAAGAAGGACACTACATAATGATCAAGGGATTGATCCCAGAAGAAGACATAACAATTGTAAATATTTATGCACTCAACATAGGAGCACCTCAATACATAAAGGAAATGCTAACAGCCATAAAAGGGGAAATCAACAGTAACACAATCATAGTAGGGAACTTTAACACCCCACTTTCATCAATGGACAGATCATCCAAAATGAAAATAAATAAGGACACACAAGCTGTAAAGGATACATTAAACAAGATGGACTTAATTGATATTTATAGGACATTCCATCCAGAAACAGAATACACATTTTTCTCAAGCGTTCATGGAACATTCTCCAGGATAGATCATATCTTGGGTCACAAATCAAGCCTTGATAAATTTAAGAAAACTGAAATTGTATCAAGTATCTTTTCCAACCACAATGCTATGAGACTAGATATCAATTACAGGAAAAGATCTGTAAGGAATACAAACACATGGAGGCTAAACAGTACACTACTTAATAATGAAGTGATCACTGAAGAAATCAAAGAGGAAATAAAAAAAATCTATAAACAAATGACAATGGAGACACGACGATCCAAACCTATGGGATACAGCAAAAGCAGTTCTAAGAGGGAAGTTTATAGCAATACAATCCTACCTTAAGAAACAGGAAACATCTCGAATAAACAACCTAACCTTGCACCTAAAGCGATTAGAGAAAGAAGAACAAAAAAAAACCCAAAGTTAGCAGAAGGAAAGAAATCATAAAGATCAGATCAGAAATAAATGAAAAAGAAATGAAGGAAATGATAGCAAAGATCAATAAAACTACAAGCTGGTTCTTTGAGAAGATAAACAAAATTGTTAAACCATTAGCCAGACTCATCAAGAAAAAAAGCGAGAAGACTCAAATCAATAGAATTAGAAATGAAAAAGGAGAAGTAACAACTGACACTGCAGAAATACAAAAGATCATGAGAGATTAGTACAAGCAACTATATGCCAATAAAATGGACAACCTGGAAGAAATGGACAAATTCTAAGAAATGCACAACCAGCCAAGACTGAATTAGGAAGAAATAGAAAATATGAACAGACCAATCACAAGCACTGAAATTAAAACTGCGATTAAAAATTTTCCAACAAACAAAAGCCCAGGAGCAGATGGCTTCACAGGTGAATTCTATTAAACATTTAGAGAAGAGCTAACACCTATCCTCATCAAACTCTTCCAAAATATAGCAGAGGGAGGAACACTCCCAAACTCATTCTATGAGGCCACCATCACTCTGATACCAAAACCAGAGAAGGATGTCACAAAGAAAGAAAACTACAGGCCAATATCACTGATGAACATAGATGCAAAAATCCTCAACGAAATACTAGCAAACAGAATCCAACAGCACAGTAAAAGGATCATACACCATGATCAAGTGGGGTTTATCCCAGGAATGCAAGGATTCTTCAATATACACAAATCAATCAACGTGATACACCATATTAACAAATTGAAGGAGAAAAACCATATGATCGTCTCAATAGACGCAGAGAAAGCTTTCGACAAAATTCAACACCCATTTATGATAAAAACCCTCTAGAAAGGAGGCACAGAGGGAACTTTCCTCAACAAAATAAAGGACATATATGAAAAAGCCACAGCCAACATCGTCCTCAATGGTGAAAAACTGAAAGCATTTCCACTAAGATCAGGAACAAGACAAGGTTGCCCACTCTCACCACTCTTATTCAACATAGTTTTGGAAGTTTTAGCCACAGCAATCAGAGAAGAAAAGGAATCCAAATTGGAAAAGAAGAAGTAAAGCTGTCACTGTTTGCAGATGACATGATACTGTACATAGAGAATCCTAAAGACGCTACCAGAAAACTACTAGAGCTAATCAATGAATTTGGTAAAGTAGCAGAATACAAAATTAATGCACAGAAATCTCTGGCTTTCCTATACACTAATGATGAAATGTCTGAAAGTGAAATCACGAAAACACTCCCATTTACCACTGCAACAAAAAGAATAAAGTATCTAGGAATAAACCTACCTAAGGAGACAAAAGACCTGTATGCAGAAAATTATAAGACACTGATGAAAGAAATTAAACATGATACAAATAGATGGAGAGATATATCATGTTCTTGGATTGGAAGAATCAACATTGTGAAAATGACTATACTACCCAAAGCAATCTACAGATTGAATGCAATCCCTATCAAACTACCACTGGCATTTTTCACAGAACTAGAACAAAAAATTTCACAATTTGTATGGAAACACAAAAGACCCCGAATAGCCAAAGCAAGCTTGAGAACGAAAAACGGAGCTGGAGGAATCAGGCTTCCTGACTTCAGGCTATACTACAAAGCTACAGTAATCAAGACAGTATGGTACTGGCACAAAAACAGAAAGATAGATCAATGGAACAGGATAGAAAGCCCAGAGACAAACCCATGCACATATGGTCACCTTATCTTTGATAAAGGAGGCAGGAATGTACAGTGGTGAAAGGACAGCCTCTTCAATAAGTGGTGCTGGGAAAACTGGACAGGTACATGTAAAAGTATGAGATTAGATCACTCTCTAACACCATACACAAAAATAAGCTCAAAATGGATTAAAGACCTAAATGTAAGGCCAGAAACTATCAAACTCTTAGAGGAAAACATAGGCAGAACATTCTATGACATAAATCACAGCAAGATCCTTTTTGACCCACCTCCTAGAGAAATGGAAATAAAAACAAAAATAAACAAATGGGACCTAATGAAACTTCAAAGCTTTTGCACAGCAAAGGAAACCATAAACAAGACCAAATGACAGCCCTCAGAATGGGAGAAAATATTTGCAAATGAAGCAACTGACAAAGGATTAATCTCCAAAATTTATAAGCAGCTCATGCAGCTCAATAACAAAAAACAAACAACCCAATCCAAAAATGGGCAGAAGACCTAAATAGACATTTCTCCAAAGAAGATATACAGACTGCCAACAAACACATGAAAGGATGCTCAACATCATTAATCATTAGAGAAATGCAGATCAAAATTACAATGAGATATCATCTCACACCAGTCAGAATGGCCATCATCAAAAAAATCTAGAAACAATAAATGCTGGAGAGGGTGTGGAAAAAAGGGAATACTCTTGCACTGCTGGTGGGAATGTGAATTGGTACAGCCACTATGGAGAACAGTATGGAGGTTCCTTAAAAAACTACAAATAGAACTATCATATGACCCAGCAATCCCGCTACTGGGCATATACCCTGAGAAAACCATAATTCAAAAAGAGTCAAGTACCAAAATATTCATTGCAGCTCTATTTACAATAGCCCGGAGATGGAAACAACCTAAGTGTCCATCAACGGATGAATGGATAAAGAAGATGTGGCACATATATACAATGGAATATTACTGAGCCATAAAAAGTAACGAAATTGAGCTATTTGTATTGAGGTGGATGGACCTAGAGTGTGTCATACAGAGTGAAGTAAGTCAGAAAGAGAAAGGAATACCGTATGGTAACACATATATATGGAATTGAAGAAAAAAAAATGTCATGAAGAACCTAGGGTTAAGACAGGAATAAAGACACAGACCTACTAGAGAGTGGACTTGAGGATATGGGGAGGGGAAAGGGTAAGCTGTGACAAAGCGAGAGAGTGTCACGGACATATATACACTACCAAACGTAAGGTAGATAGCTAGTGGGAAGCAGCCGCATAGCACAGGGAGATCAGCTCGGTGCTTTGTGACCGCCTAGAGGGGTGGGATAGGGAGGGTGGGAGGGAGGGAGACGCAAAAGGGAAGAGATATGGGAACATATGTATATGTATAACTGATTCACTTTGTTATAAAGCAGAAACTAACACACCATTGTAAAGCAATTATACTCCAATAAAGTTGTAAAAAAAAAACCAAAAACCGCTATGAGGGCTTCCCTGGTGGCACAGTGGTTAAGAATCCACCTGCCAATGCAGGGGACATGGGTTTGAGCCCTGGTCCGGGAAGATCCCACATGCCGCGGATCAACTAAGCCCATGTGCCACAACTACTTAGGCTGTGCTCTAGAGCCCGCGAGCCACAACTACTGAGCCCGTCTGCTGCAACTACTGAGGCCCACGTGCCTAGAGCCCGTGCTCTGCAACAAGAGAAGCCACCACAATGAGAAGTCTGTACACTGCAACAAAGAGTAGTCCCCGCTCGCCACAACTAGAGACAGCTCGGGCGCAGCAACGAAGACCCAACGCAGCCAAAAATTTAAAAAATAAACCACAATGAGATACTGCTTCACATCCATTAGGCTATTATCAAAAAAACAGAAAATAACAAGTGTTCACAAAGATGTGGAGAAATTGGAACTTTTGTGCATTGCTAGTAGGAATGTAACATGGTGCAGCCACTGTAGAAAACAGCAAGGCAGTGCCTCAAAAATTAAACATAGAATTACCATACAATCCCACTCCTGGTTATATACTCAAAAGAACTGAAAGCAGGGTCTTGAAGAGATATTTGTATACCTGTGTTCATAGCAGCATTATTCAGAATAGCCAAGAGGTTAAAAACAACCCAAATGTCCCCCAATGGATGAGTGGATAAACAAAATATGTTACATACATACAATGGAATATCATTAATCTTTAAAAAGGAAGGAAATTCTACACTATGCTATAATGGAAGAACCCTGAAGTCATTATGCTAAAATAAGACAGACATACAAGCTAAGTATTGTTATGTTTCCACTTATTTGAGGAACCTAGGATAGTCAAATTCATAGAGCCACAAAGTCGAACAATGCTTACCAGCGCTGGAAAGAGGGGAAATGGGAGGTTATTGTTTAATGGGTACAAATTTCCATTTAGGATATGATGAAAAAGTTCTGGAGATGGATAGTGGTGATGGTTGCATAACAATGTGAATGTACTTAATGTCACTGAACTATACACTTAAAAATGGTCATAATGGTAAGTTTTATGTTATCTATCTTTTACTACAATAAAAAATAATTCAAAAAATACTAGAATTCACCTAAACCTTTAAATTAAGTGTTATGGTGAATAAGAATCATACTTTCATAAAGGAAAATTCACAACTTCAGTTAATAAATAGTATGTAAAATATATTTATACTGTCATTTATACTGCCTCATTTTCTTTTTTATATGAAATATACTGAAAACCACAAAACAGGTGTAAAAAAACCCACCCATAATAACTGCATAAAAATTATATACTCATCTTGTAATGCTAATATAACACAGTACATTTTACTAAACAATTTAAAATTTGAGTTTTCTGTAATTACTTGCAGCAATACATAGGTATAATTTGTTCCTTTCCTTCCTTCATTATACTTATTTATTCATTTATTTATTTTGCTAGGCACAAAAAGCAGAAAGATGGCAAATCTCTGCCCTCAAGGCATTCACAATTTTGAGGAAGGCAGTAAATAAACAGTTAAGATATTAATCAGTGGCATAATAAAGGTATGCATGAAATGCACAAGGTATTATGGGGTACAAAAGAAAGAGCCCATGAAACTGCCTGGTTAAGACAAAGAAGGCTCCACAGAAGTGATAAATTAGCTCTCTTCAAAGACAAGGGAGGAAAGGCATTTCAGGCAGGCGAACTGACATATGCCAAAGCATGGAATCAGGCTTAGCATCTTTGGGAACCTTCACATTGTTCAGGATGTTTAGAACTCAAGGTATGTATGAAGAAGTTATAGGAGAGGATGTCAACAGAACAGACCAATATGATGAAAAGCTTTGAATGCCAGGCTAAGAAATTTGGAGATACACTGTATCCTTTGAAATATTTTGTGAACAGAAAAGACAAAGACAACTACAGCAGTATTGTGAATGAGACTAGGATAGAAGAAAGAAGGCTACTGCAATACCTCAGGAGAGAAACAATACTAAGGAAAGAGCAAAGAGATACAGAAGTAAGGATAAATTCCATTTAATCCAGGACTTTGTAAATAATTAGATGTTGGTACAAATGAACTTATTTACAAAACAGAAATAGAGTCACAGATGTAGAAAACAATCTTATGGTTACCAGGGGGGAAAGAGGAGGAGGGATAAATTGGGAGATTGGGATTGACATATACACACTACTATACATAAAACAGATAACTAATAAGGACTTACTGTATAACACAGGGAACTCTACTAAATACTGTAAGTGGATATATGTATATGTATAACTGATTCACTGTGCTGTACAGCAGAAAGTAACACAACATTTTAAATCAACTATACTCCAATTAAAAAAAATATTGAGCCACTGAATCAAAAAAATAATAATAGACATGACTCCAAACACATGCACACACACACACCTGAAGCACAACTTTCACAAATAATACACTCATTATGCACTATTTATTCTAATATTTTTTCTATTCTTTTCATTAAAAAAAGACACAACTAAATTAATTTCAAGACATATCAATGAAAATAAATAGAATGTAGGGTGGAAAAATAAAAATCATTTCAATAAAGACAGAAAAGGTAAAGTTCAACTAACTATGTATTTACAGACACACATTGAAAAATTGGAAGAAAAAAGTGTATTAGTCAAATACTGAAAAATGAAAGTTAGTATAGCTACCTTAATGTCAGATAAATAGATTTTAAGGCAAAAAACATTAGAGATAAAGAAGGTCACTGTATCATGATAAAAAGGGATACCTCACCAGAAGACATAACCATTCTAAATTAATATAGGCTTAATAGCATTGCCTCAAAATATTTTCAGCAAAAATTAACAGAAATTGTGATATTAAAGATACAAAAGCAGTGAGAAATTTTGACATAACTCTTCAGTTATTGATAAATCAAGAAGATTGAAAATTAGTAAGGATATGTAAGATTTGAACAGCACATTATAACAAGCTTGATCTAAGGTACATATATAAAACCCTATATCTGTCAATTAAAGAATATACATTCTTCTCTAGGAGACACAGACCATTTAAAATATTGTACATGAACCAGGCTCCAGAGCAAATCTCAACAAACACTAACAAACTGATGTCATGTAGTCCTCAACTTTAAAATATTAGCTTAAAAAAAGAAAATCACTGTGCTAAATCACCAAATAAAGAAAGTAGATAAGAAAAATGAGAGGTGGCTGGTTTGAAAGAAAGTCCAAAGAGGCTCTAGAAAGCTCTCTCTTCCTGCCATGTATGGCATAATCTTCCGTATTTTTGCATGTGTTTTTTACAACGCTTTAAAAAGCAAGAAAAATACTCTTAGCTTGAGGGTCATACAAAAACGATCTGGCCTGTGGTTTGTAATTTGCTTACATCTAGAAGAAGGTACTCCTCATTCTGTCATATGTTGTCTCTGCAGTCTGATAGCTGGCTCCTTACTAGCTCTTCCAGAAAATAAATCTGCCAGTCAAAAGTTCTACGCAGGTACATCTGCAAACCAGGAAGCAGGCACTCACCAGAACCCAACCAGGCTGGCACCCTAATCTCAGACCTCTGGCCTTTAGAACTGTGAGTAATAAATTTCTGTTGTTTATAAGCCACCCAGTCTATGATATTTTGCTATAGTAGCCTGAACTAAGACCCTAGATTTCTTCCCATTACAATGATTCTCCAAATTTCAGTACTCTGAACTCTTTCTTTCTTCACTGCAGCATAACAGACATTTATTTAGGATACAGACAAGTATTAAGTATACAGCTTAACAGAACACATACTCTGACTATAATGCAATTAGATATAAATCTTAAAGGATAACCCAAAAAAAACCCCATACGTTAAAGAAGAAATCATAATGGAAAAAATTTTAAACTTAGTACTGAACAACAGGCTATAAAATTTGTAGGAAGGAGTTAAAATGTATTTGGAAATTTTTAACATTAAATACTGTATAAAAAGAAGGCTAAAGATCAATGAACTGAAGACCAAAGTTAAGGACTCACAATGCTTGACTTCACTTATTATAAAGCTACAGTTATTGAGACTATTTGTCATTGGTAAAAGACAGAAATACAGATCAGTGAGTTAGAATAGCCCAGAAGTAGACCCACACATATATGGTCAATTAATTTTTGACAAAGATGCAAAGGCAATTCAACAGAGAAAGGATAGCCTTTTCACCCATATAGCTACACCAAGATCAAGATACAAAATGTTACTATTTTTTTAATTATTAAATTTATTTTTTCTGGTAAGCATTTTGATTTTGTTCCATGAATGCCACATGCCATATCCCCTTATAAAGAATCCAGAATGAATATATCATAAGATTAAGTGAACCCTGGGAGTTATACTCATAGGCCATTTCTTTAATTTTTTCCTAGTTGTATGACTTTAGGCAAGTCAGTTAATTTTTCATTTTCCCTTTATTTTTCTATTTCCTTAGGTCTCCTCTCCCCCTTTTCTCTAAGGTTTTTCTGAGAATGAAACATGAAAATGTAAATAAAGAATATGGTCAGTAAAGAAATTTGAGGGGATAATGGAAATGTTCTGTATTTTGTGGTGGTGGTGGTTTCACAGGTATAAACATTTGTCAAAATTCATCAATTATGCACTTAAAATGAACGTAGGGACTTCCCTGGTGGCGCAGTGGTTAAGAATCCGCCTGCCAATGCAGGGGACATGGGTTCGAGCCCTGGTCCAGGAAGATCCCACATGCCGCAGAGCAACTAAGCCCGTGCACCACAACTACTGAGCCTGTGCTCTAGAGCCCGCGAGCCACAACTACTGAGCCCACGAGCCACAACTACTGAAGCCCGTGCACCTAGAGCCAGTGCTCTGCAACAAGAGAAGCCACTGCAATGAGAAGCCCACGTACCGCAACAAAGAGTAGCCCCCGCTTGCCAGAACTAGAGACAGCCAGTGCATAGCAACAAAGACCCAATGCAGCCACAAATAAATAAATAAATAAATATGAATGTAGTTTGTCATACATAAATTATATCTCAGTAAATGGATTTAAAAATGTAAAATAACGTAGACGCTCCTGGTGGGTAAGAAATAATTGCTAATTTGTTCCTTTATCCCCTTCCTTTTTTACCTGAGAGGAAAAAAATGCCTATTTTTAAAAACAGTCACTCACTATTCCCTCCATGAAAACTTCTAAAAACTTCCTGAGATAATTATAAGGTTATTTCTCTGCCTCTCCTCCTCCACACTAAATCCCAGTATCTTTCACTTTTCCTGTGAATTTTACTTTCCTATCCTTTAGTAAGATCTTAAATCTAGATTCTATACCTCTCACATTTCAGTTAAGTAACAAAAACAGAGTAATTGATGCACATGCTACAAAGTATCTTTAGATGTTAGCTCTGCTAAAATCTGTGGACATTATTGGTAGTGCTATGTTTTTCGGTCACATATTAAAAGAGGTTTATTATAACCCCCTTAAATCCTGTTCAACCAAACTCACACGAAGCCAGCTACACAAGTACTATTTTCAAGTCTTTTATTGATCACTGGCTATAACGATACTCCCAAAGTGAATAATATTATTTTAAAACAATAATGGCTAAGATACCCTTCTTTTTAAAATTTGCTGCTAACATTAGAAAAACTTAACTCTTCATTTTCTTTTTAATATATCAAATGAAGTTTTGGTACCAACACAGTTATCATGTATTCTAAATCAAAGCAAAATATCTCATGTTGCTTTTCTTACATTAGTGAATTCTGTAGCTGTTTTGACAGTAATAAGTACAGACTGTCCTCCCTAAATTGCTAAAATCATAGAGAGTTCACTAAAATGGATTAAAAAATCTGAATACGCTTGAAGCTACCACTACCAATTTTCAAAATAAACACTTTTGAGATTGTGATTTGCCACTTTGCTTTGTTTTTATTTTAAAACCATAATTTTGTTCTACATAAATACGAAGATTGTTCCTCACACTTTTTCATCTTATACTCTTTGTTCAATATTTATCACTTCTCAAAGAAGTTAGTAGATGATAAAAAATAAAATCACCCTCTCCCCCAGTCCATTTCACTCACCTACAAAATGGGCTGGGAATAGTAGGTATCACATAACAAATCCCTCCATTCAGGCAAAATGACCTATGACTGGGACCACAGGGCTCTTCATGATCTAAAACATATACATAAATAAAATAGAGAAAAACAAATTATAGTTTTTCTAATAATATAAGGAAAAGGACCAAGTATCTTATACTGAAGTAGTAATTCTAAAAATTAGAATGAAGAATTGTTTCTTAAAATGAAGGACTTAATCTTATTCCTTATTTGATAAGCAGGGACTTCTATCTCTTTGAGGAAAAAAAATTAATCTGTCTTGAAGATATGGTCATTAATTATAATGGAGTTAAAAGCTATATTACAGAAATAGGGAATCTCTATAATAGATTAAAAGGAGGACATTATGATCTTAAAATAAATAGTGGCTTTTCTCATTTAGTACATAGATTCTGCAGCTTTGCTTAGAGTTTTTCTGTCCCAAGTGTATATTTAGATTCCTATCTTTCCTTTAAGGTCTCAAATACATTAAAGTCTGAAATTGTTGTGGGAAAAAAATTAGATTATTAAATAAATTCTGATGTCCAAAATTATCTTTAAATATTTCTACATATGACAATTTTAACATCAAAAAAACAAAAATATAATCTTATTAGGTTTTGGTTTGCAAGGGAATTTTAGGTAATAACTAGTAACTATTGAAAACCTGAGTCATCATCTGATAAATAGCAAAAATTTTCAGAATATTAAGAAAATAAACCTCCATTTCTCTCTTGCTTCCTTTCTCTCCTCCTCTTTCTCCATCCTTCTTTATCTTTATCTATCTTTATCTATCTTATCTATCTCTATCTTTATCTATCTTATCTATCTTTATCTATCTTATCTTTATCTTTGACCTTCTTTATCTTTGACCTTTCCTTTATGTTCTTTCTCTCTTTGCCTTCCCTTTCTCTCTTGGTACCTCTCCTTCCTTCCAGCCTCTACCTCCTCCTACACCATTAAAAAAAAAAATCCCACCAAAACCATCAGACAGAAAAATTTAGAAATAACATAGTAGAATTCATTGAGTCATTATACTACTGTATACTACTATTTATGATTAGAAAAGCAAATTGCTGAATGATTTATCTTTTGGTCCTGAAGGGGGAATCACATTGCTTTAAAATCGCACATTGTTGGTTCCTGATTGGTTCTGTCCAGAAAGTGACATAGAATCTATTGTGAAGAAGAAAATGGCATTATTCCAATTTAGCATTTAAAAAAATAGCATACTAATTTTAAAAAGTTATCTAGCATTTATTTGCCACTAAGATATCAATACCCTTAAGATATAACTGCTGTAGAACCAGATGTCTTCACTATCAGAATTTGAAATTTTAAAACTTTCCTTTTACCTTAGAATTGAGAAGATTCTGTTTCACCATCACAATTATAAAAGTATAAAAATGTAAAGAGGAAAACCGAACTATAAAGTATTTAAGTGGAAAAGAAGAAAGTAAACCAACCAGAACTAATCTTTTAGATTTTTTCTTTTTTACACAATGTCATGCTTCTTTACAACCAAACAACTTTTAATAAAATAATTCTTACAACTCTTCAGGAATAATCTGGCTAACAAATAAAATCCCAGTTGACATTACATTATGCTAGAATCATGGAAGTCATCACATAGGGTTTCTCTATTGAGGGTGGAGTGTCAACTTTATCACAGAATGCTTCCTGTGGCTGAAATTAATGTCCTCGTTTTTAATAAGATTACAACCAGTCATGACTCAGCACTTGCTATTTTATCAGTAAAGAATACTCATCTAACCTGAATCACTATCTCTGAATCTATTTTTATTCTGATTTCATTTACTTATTTGTAAAGTTGTTATCAGATTTAGAGTAAGCCAGAATTTGTCAGCTTGTAAAAAGTGATAAAAGTGATAAAATATAGGTCTAAAATAAAATAGTTTCATGTTATAAAGGAAGGTCTTTCAAAACCAAGGTATTCCATATTTCTAGGACAATTTTAGATGGGGAAAAATATAGTCTATACATTTGTTGTTTGGTTCTATTTCTATGTGACACACATTGACAAAAGTATAAACTTACAAGAAATTACCTGTTGGCATCTTAATTTTTAAATAGTTTCATTCTTGGTCAAAAGTTTAGGGTTGAAAAACAGCACCTAAAATTAACAATTTAGGAAAAATTATCTTCTTTTGAGAGCATTATAAAATGTCAAATATTGTAACAGTAATATTCTTTTAAACGATGAAAATAATTAAGACATTTAAAGGCTAGGGACAAACTTCTTTGGTTAGAGCATCTATTTTTTTAGATACTTATCACATATCAATTAAAAATCTGAACAGATAAAACTAAAAGATCAACAAGCAGTATAAATGCACCAGATACAAATCATTGCCTAAATAATATAATGTACTCTTAAATCTCTCTTTGAAGAAACGTCTAATGTTTGAGTTTTAATAAACATTGTTAAATTAGTAGTATACTATATGAGATTATATATGAAAGATATGAGTCAGTAACTGAAATTGAATAACCTGAATTGACTTTTCAACTTTTTCATAAAGCCTATTTCTAATTTGACTTTAACAGAACAACTTTCTATTTTTCAGTTTATTAAAAATGGCCAAAAAACACACTATAGAAAAAACGAACTGCATTTAAAAGGTCTGCATTTCTATAGAAACTTTAAAAATCTTATAGAAGTACTTTCAAATTTACTGTAGATTGCACTACATTTACCAATATACAAATGCCTTTTAAAAAATATCTGGCATCTAGCAAAGCAAAGTAGCTATATATGAAGTTATCTGCTATGACAGAAACAAAGGAATTACAAAATACAGTTGAAAAGATGACAGATTTATACTTACATTATGATTACATGCTCTCAATTTCTTTTTATAAAAGAGACTCACTCCTGACTTAAGCAGAAAGACTTTGTAACAGAAATCTCAATCAACAACTTCCTATTAACACAGGTGTAATAATCAAGGCCTTCTCTCAAAGCCAGTCACTCTTTCTTAAACAGACAAGCAATGAGAGAAAGAAATACAGAAGTTAAACCTATTTAATTTGAAATAATCACTGTCTCATCATATGAGTTTCTTTTTCTAAAGAAACAAGGCTTACCTCAGTAAAAACTCACATTCATACAAACAATGAATTTTGTTGGATATGCAGCACTTCAAAAGTTTTTGAACAATGCAGTCTGCAGCAGCTGTGCCTTGCCCTTTATAACACGTCAAAAATCTGATTTATATGGCTGCAGTGTGCAGTGTGGGCGCAGTGGAGACAAAGACCAAGGTGTGCACAGAGGTCAGGCTCCAGCCAAGGGAACCACCCCCTTCAGTCCACATGTTCAGAGTTGCAAATGGAGCAGAATTTTATTTAGAAAAGAAGTTGTACTAAAAGCTGAGCTCTCAAATCACTGTCCAATTCTTTAACTTATAAAGTAAACCACATTCTTTAGACTGCTAATTTATCTCTGCATGTCTGAATAATTCCAAAGTGTTGTACAACTTTGTGAAGAAAAGGAATTTGAATATGGATTTAGTGGACAAGTGTTCCCTGGGTTTTTTTTAAAAAAGGAATTTCCTTACAAAACATGTAACGTTTATACAAATGGTGATTTGAAGTACTTATAAAACTGAAAGAAGGTAATATTTATAATACAGCATGTGTACAATGCCATGTGCAATATGAAGTGAATATAATCACTGAACATGACTACTACTGATGGCAATATAACCATCTGCAAACTATAACAAAGCTGTAATACATGCATTAAGGGAAGCTATGAGGTTTAAAAATCATAAATAACTTAAAATATTGACAAAAACTATAATTTTGTTTAAAATGAAGTGCGGGGTTCTTCAGCGCGTAATTACCTAAAGTATGCCAACCATTCAGATGGTTATCTTTTCTAAAACCACAATTCAGACATGGCTCCTTGTTTGATGTAAAACATGGAAACGAATACATTTGCTCTTTTAAGAAAATATTAAAATAATCTCATATAATTCATATTCTGAGAACAATTCTTTTCATTACTATTATCTTCCACATTCAAAGGCAATTTTTACATAGTTACAATCTTATACATACACACACATACATATATACATACAAATATATATAAAATTTTGTTAGCTTACAGTGTTTCGATTTTAAAATGGTATTTTTATGAAAAATCAGTAACCTTTATTATGTGATTTGAACTATGGAACTATGATGCTGTCCACTAACATGAAAATGACTACTAAATTGTATGTAAGAGATAATAATCTGTGACTTCATTCAGGATATTAAAGATGTATTTATTAGGAGACATACCATGGCAGTTGGTTTGGTATTAATAATTTTTCACACAATACAAATAAACTTAATCTTTGAGGCTACATGATTCTAAAGAAGACCTAATGTTTTTCAAGTTGACTTTTCACTCTAAATAAAAGCCATGGTCTTTAAGAATAATTTGTTCATGCATCTATTATCAAATATGTTGTAAGTGGCCTGCTATTGTTAACAAATGATAGACACATGAACAAAAACAGGTAACTACAAAAATGTTGTAGGCTGACATATAAACCATATTTCGGCTTAAAATGATAATTGGGCTTAAAATGATAATTTCATGCAATTCAACCAAATATAGTCTCAAAGACACCTATTTATGTCACTATAATAACACACAAAAACAAAGCTTAAGGAGAATCAGAGAAAGATTCCAAGAGGGAGTTTTATTTGTGCTAAGCCTTGAAGAATGAGTAAGAGTTTGTAAACAGAAATGGATGAACATTCTAGACAGAGGTGACAGCATGTTCAAAGGCACAGAAGAAATAAAATCCTAATGTATTCTGATAACTGCAGGTAGATTACAGGTCAGGATGTGTGCAGAGTATGTGTGTGGAGCGTACGTGAGTTCATAAGAGGATAGGATGGTGGGGGAAGGAGTGGTAAGAATAGATCTTGTAAAATAACCAGGGTTCAAACAGTGACTCTATCTGAAAGGCAATAGGGATACTTTGAAAGGTTTTTAGCAAAGAAGTGGCATGATCACATCTACATTTTAGAAAATTCATTTTGATAGTGGTGTGGAAAATAGATTGCAACCTGCCGAGGGACTGGTATCAGAGAAAACTATTTGGAGGACATTTTAATAATCAAGAATAGTGAAGAAATAAAGCAATGGGAATGAGGATAAAGGAGAGAACTAAAGATATACTTAATAGGTACACCCACAGAATGGGAGAGCAGGGTACAAAAGAAAGAAAAATCAAGGCTAACTTTCAAGTATCCATTAGGGAAATGTATATTAAACCCACAATGAGATACCATTTCACACCCTACTAGAATGGTTATAATAAAAATGACAGACAATAACAAAGAGAAACTAGACCTCTCATACATTGCTGGTGGGACTAAAATGGTACAGTCACTTTGCAAAATAATCTGAAAGTTTCTTAAAAAGTTAAACATAAATTTGCCATAAATGTATCCAAGAGATATGGAAATATGGGTCCACACAAAGATAGGAGTGTAATGCTTAGAACATTATACATAATGCCCCAAGCTATAAAACTCAAATGTCCATCAACTGATGTATAGCTAAACAAAATGTGGTACAACCATACAATGGAATACTACTCAGCAGTAAAAAGGAATGAAGTATTGGTACGTTACAACATGAATTAACTTCAAAAACATGCTAAGTGGGGGGAGACCTTCAAGATGGCGGAGGAGTAAGATGTGCAGATCACCTTCCTCCCCACAAATACATCAGAAATACATCTACATGTGGAACAATTCCTACAGAACACCTACTGAACGCTGGCAGAAGACTTCAGATTTCCCAAAAGGCAAGAAACTCCCCACGTACCTGGGTAGGGCAAAAGAAAAAAGAAAAAACAGAGACAAAAGAATAGGGACGGGACCTGTACCTCTGGGAGGGACCTGTGAAGGAGGAAAAGTTTCCACTCACTAGGAAGCCCCTACGCTGGCAGAGATGGGGGGCGGCGGGTGGGAAGCTTCGGAGCCATGGAGGAGAGGGCAGCAACAGGGGTGCAGAGGGCAAAGCAGAGAGATTCCCGCACAGAGGATCAGTGCCGACCAGCAATCACCAGCCTGAGAGGCTTGTTGGCTCACCTGCCGGGACGGGTCAGGGCTGGGAGCTGAGGCTTCGGCTTCGGAGTTCAGATCCCAGGGAGAGGACTGGGGTTGGGTGCATGAACACAGCCTGAAGGGGGCTAGTGCACCACAGCTAGCCGGGAGGGAGTCCGGGAAAAAGTCTGGAACTGCCTAAGAGGCAAGAGACCATTGTTTCAGTGTGCGCAAGGAGAGGGGATTCAGAACACTGCCTAAATGAGCTTCAGAGATGGGCGTGAGCCACGGTTATTAGCGTGGACACCAGAGACAGGCATGAAACGCTAAGGCTGCTGCTGCAGTCACCAAGAAGCCTGTGTGCAATCACAGGTCACTATCCACACCTCCCGTCCCGGGAGCCTGTGCACGTCACCACTGCCAGGGTCCTGTGATCCAGGGACCACTTCCCTGGGAGAACATGGCATGCCTCAGGCTGGTGCAATGTCACACTGGCCTCTGCCGCGGCAGGCTCATCTCGCATTCCGTACTCTCCCTCCACCCTGGCTTGAGTGAGCCAGAGCCCCCTAATCAGCTGCTACTTTAACCCCATCCTGTCTGAGCGAAGAACAGATGCCCTCAGGCAACCTACACGCAGAGGCAGGGCCAAATCCAAAGCTGAACCCCAGGAGCTGTGCGAACAAAGAAGAGAAAGGGAAATTTCTCCCAGCAGCCTCAGGAGCAGGGGATTAAATCTCCACAATCAATTTCCTGTACCCTGCATCTCTGGAATACCTGAATAGACAACGAATCATCCCAAAACTGAGGTGGCGGACTGTGTGTGATTTTGTCTGTATAGCTTTGCTTTTACCATTTGTCCTAGATTTCTGTCTGTCCTTTTTTTTTTGGTATAGTTTTTAGTGCTTGTTATCATTGGTGGATTTGTTTTTTGGTTTGGTTGGTCTCTTCTTTCTTTCCTTTTTTTTTAAATTACTTTTTAATTTTTTTTACTTTTAATGATTTTTTTAATAACCTTATTTTATTTTATTTTTCTTTCTTCTTTTTCTTTCCCCTTTTCTTCTGAGCTGTGTGGCTGACAGGGTCCTGGTGCTCTGGCTGGGTGTCAGGCCTGTGCCTCTGAGGTGGGAGAGCCAAGTTCAGGACATTGGTCTACAAGAGACTTGCCGGCTCCATGTAACATCAAACAGTGAAAGCTGTCCCAGATATCTACATCTCAATGTTAAGACCCAGCTCCACTCAATGACCAGCAAGCTACAGTGCTGGACAGCCTATGCCAAACAACTAGCAAGACAGAAACACAACCCCACCCATTAGCAAAGAGGATGCCTAGTATCATAATAAGGTCACAGACACCACAAAACACACCACCGGACATGGTCCTGCCCACCAGAAAGACAAGATCCAGCCTCATCCACCAGAACACAGGCACCAGTCCCCTCCACCAGGAAGCCTACACAACCCACTGAATGAACCTTAGCCACTGTAGGCAGACACCAAAAACAACGGGAACTATGATCCTGCAGCCTGCAAAAAGGAGACCCCAAACTCAGAAAGTTAAGCAAAATGAGAAGACAGAGAAACACACAGCAGATGAAGGAGCAGGTAAAAACCCACCACACCAAACAAATGAGGAGGAAATAGGCAGTCTACCTGAAAAAGAATTCAGAGTAATGATAGTAAAGATGATCCCAAATCTTGGAACTAGAATGGAGAAGATACAAGAAACGTTTAACAAGGACCTAGAAGAACTAAACGGCAAATGAACAATGATGAACAACACAATAAATGAAATTAAAAATTCTCTAGAAGGAATCAAGAGCAGAGTAACTTAGGCAGAAGAACGGATAAATGACCTGGAAAATAAAATAGTGGAAATAAGTACCACAGAGCAGAATAAAGAAAAAAGAATGAAAAGAATTGAGAAAAGTCTCAGAGACCTCTGGGAAAACATTAAACGCACCAACATTCGAATTATAGGGGTCCCAGAAGAAGAAGAGAAAAAGAATCGGACTGAGAAAATATTTGAAGAAATTATAGTTGAAAACTTCCCTAATATGGGAAAGGAAATAGTCAATCAAGTCCAGGAAGCACAGAGTCCCATACAGGATAAATCCAAGGACAAACATGCCAAGATACATATTAATCAAACTATCAAAAATTAAATACAAAGAAAACATATTAAAAGCAGCAAGGGAAAAACAACAAATAACACACAAGGGAATCCCCATAAGGTTAACAGGTGATATTTCGGCAGACATTCTGCAAGCCAGAAGGGAGTGGCAGGACATATTTAAAGATGAAAGGGAAAAACCTACAACCAAGATTACTCTACCCAGCAAGGAGCTCATTCAGATTCGACAGAGAAATTAAAACCTTTACAGACAAGCAAAAGCTAAGAGAATTCAGCACCAACAAACCAGCTTTACAACAAATGCTAAAGGAACTTCTCTAGGCAGGAAACAAGAGAAGGAAAAGACCTAAAATGACAAACCCAAAACAATTAACAAAATGGTAACAGGAACATACATATTGATAACCACCTTAAATGTAAATGGATTAAATGCTGCAACCAAAAGACATAGACTGGCTGAATGAATACAAAAACAAGACCTGTATATATGCTGTCTACAAGAGATCCACTTCAGACCTAGTGACACATAACAGACTGAAAGTGAGGGGATGGAAAAAGATATCCCATGCAAATGGAAATCAAAACAAAGCTGCAGTAGCAATTCTCATATCAGACAAAATAGACTTTAAAATAAAGACTATTATAAGAGACAAAGGACACTACATAATGATCAAGAGATCAAACCAAGAAGAAGATATAACAATTGTAAATATTTACACACCCAACATAGGAGCACTTCAATACATAAGGCAAATGCTAACAGCCATAAAAGGGGAAATCGACAGTAACACAATCATAGTAGGGGACTTTAACACCCCACTTTCACCAATGGAGAGATCATCCAAAATGAAAATAAATGAGGAAACACAAGCTTTAAAAGATACATTAAACAAGATGGACTTAATTGATATTTACAGGACATTCCATCCAAAAACAGCAGATTACACTTTCTTCTCAACTGCTCATGGAACATTCTCCAGGATACAATATCTTGGGTCACAGATCAAGCCTTCGTAAATTTAAGAAAACTGAAATCATATCAAGTATCTTTTCTGACCACAACACTATGAGACTAGATACCAATTACAGGAAAAAATCTGTAAAAAATACAAACACATGGGGCTTCCCTATGGCGCAGTGGTTGAGAGTCTGCCTGCTGATGCAGGGGACATGGATTCGTGCCCCGGTAAGGAAGATCCCACATGCCGCGGAGAGGCTGGGCCCGTGAGCCATGGCCACTGAGCCTGCGTGTCCAGAGCGTGTGCTCCGCAACGGGAGAGGCCACAACAGTGAGAGGCCCGCATACAGCAAAAAAAACCAAAAACCAAAAAACAAACACATGGAGGCTAAACAATACACTACTTAATAACCAAGAGATCACTGTAGAAATCAAAGAGGAAATCAAAAAAATCTGTATTGCTAGAAACTTCCGTCTTAGAACTGCTTTTGCCACATCCCATAGGTTTCGGGTCGTTGTGTTTCCATTGTCATTCGTTTCTAGGAGAAAAACCATATGATCATCTCAACAGATGCAGAAAAAGCTTTTCAACAAAATTCAACACCCATTTATGATAAAAACCCTCTAGAAAGTAGGCATAGAGGGAACTTACCTCAACATAATAAAGGCCATATATGACAAACACACAGCCAACATCATTCTCAATGGTGAAAAACTGAAACCATTTCCTCTAAGATCAAGAACAAGACAAGGTTGTCCACTCTCACCACTATTATTCAACATAGTTTTGGAAGTTTTAGCCACAGCAATCAGAGAAGAAAAAGTAATAAAATGAATCCAAATCAGAAAAGAAGTAAAGCTGTCACTGTTTGTAGATGACATGATACTACACGTACAGAATTCTAGAGATGCTACCAGAAAACTACTACAGCTAATCAATGAATCTGTAAAGTAGCTGGATACAAAATTAATGCACAGAAGTCTCTTGAATTCCTATACACTACTGATGAAAAATCTGAAAGAGAAATTAAGGAAACACTCCCATTTACCATTGCAACAAAAAGAATAAAATATCTACAAATAAACCTACCTAAGGAGACAAAAGATCTGTATGCAGTAAACTATAAGACACTGATGAAAGAAATCAAAGATGATACAAATAGATGGAGAGATATACCATGTTCTTGGATTGGAAGAATCAACATTGTGAAAATGACTATACTACCCAAAGCAATCTACAGATTCAATGCAATTCCTATCAAACTACCACTGGCATTTTTCACAGAACTAGAACAAAAAATTTCACAATTTGTATGGAAACACAAAAGACCCCAAATAGCCACAGCAATCTTGAGAAAGAAAAACGGAGCTAGAGGAATCAGGCTCCTGGAGTTCCAACTATTCTACAAAGCTACACTAATCAAGACAGTATGGTACTGGCACAAAAACAGAAATATAGATCAAAGGCACAGGATAGAATGCCCAGAGATAAACCCCCACACATATGGGCACCTAATTTACAACAAAGGAGGCAAGAACATACAATGGAGAAAAGACAGCCTCTTCAATGAATGATGCTGGAAAAACTGGACAGCTACATGTAAAAGAATGAAATTAGAACACTCCCTAACACCATACACAAAAATAAACTCAAAATGGATTAAAGACCTAAATGTAAGGCCAGACAGTCTAAAACTCTTAGAATCAAACATAGGCAGAACACTCTATGACATAAATCACAGCAAGATCCTTTTTGACCCACCTCCTAGAGAAATGGAAATAAAGACAAAAATAAACTAATGGGACCTAATGAAACTTCAAAGATTTTGCACAGCAAAGGAAACCATAAACAAGACCAAAAGACAACCCTCAGAATGGGAGAAAATATTTGCAAATGAAGCAACTGACAAAGGATTAATCTCCAAAATTTATAAGCAGTTCATGCAGCTCAATAACAAAAAAACAAACAACCCAATCCAAAAATGGGCAGAAGACCTAAATAGACATTTCTCCAAAGAAGATATACAGACTGCCAACAAACACATGAAAGAATGCTCAACATCATTAATCATTAGAGAAATGCAGATCAAAATTACAATGAGATATCATCTCACACCACTCAGAATGGCCATCATCAAAAAATCTAGAAACAATAAATGCTGGAGAGGGTGTGAATAAAAGGGAACACTCTTGCACTGCTGGTGGGAATGTGAATTGGTACAGCCACTATGGAGAACAGTATGGAGGTTCCTTAAAAAACTACAAATAGCACTACCATACGACCCAGCAATCCCGCTACTGGGCATATACCCTGAGAAAACCATAATTCAAAAAGAGTCATGTACCACAATGTTCATTGCAGCTCTATTTACAATAGCCAGGACATGGAAGCAACCTAAGTGTCCATCAACAGATGAATGGATAAAGAAGATGTGGCATATATATACAATGGAATATTACTCAGCCATAAAAAGAAATGAAATTGAGTTATTTGTAGTGAGGTGGCTGGACCTAGAGTGTGTCATACACAGTGAAGTAAGTCAGAAAGAGAAAACCAAATATCATATACTAACAAAAATATATGGAATCTAAAAAGAAAAAAAAACGTTCTGAAGAACCCAGGGCAGGACAGGAATAAACACGCAGATGTAGAGAATGGACTTGAGGACACGGGGAGGGGGAAGGGTAAGCTGGGACGAAGTGAGACAGTGGCATGGACATATATACACTACCAAATATAAAACTGATAGCTAGTGGGAAGCAGCCAAATAGCACAAAGAGAGCAGCGCGGTGCTTTGTGACCACCTAGAGGGGTGGGATAGGGAGAGTGGGAGGGAGATGCAAGAGTGAGGAGATATGGGGATATATGTAAACGTATAGCTGATTTACTTTGTTATAAAGCAGAAACTAACACACCATTGTAAAGCAATTATACTCCAATAAGAATGTTAAAAAAAAAAAGAAGACAATAGGATAACATTTGGAGTGTTAAAGGTATAGAATTTTGAACCTAGACATTTATAACCAATAAAATATCCTTTAAGTTTTAAAAAAATTAAAACAAAACATGCTAAGTGAAAGAAGCCAGTCATAAAAAACCACATATTGTATGATTCCATTTATAAGAAATCTTTAGAAAAGGCAAATCAGAAGAGACAGGAATAGATTAATGATTGCTTGGGACTGGGGCTGGGAAAAGGAAATTATGCAAATGAGCATAAAGGATGTTTTTAGAATGATGGAAATATTCTACAATTGGATTGTTTAGGTGGTCGCAAATTTGATAGAGCTAAAATATAGGGCTTCCCTGGTGGTGCAGTGGTTGAGAGTCCGCCTGCCAATGCCGGGGGCATGGGTTCGTGCCCTGGTCCAGGAGGATCCCGCGTGCTGTGGAGCGGCTGGGCTCGTGGGTCGTGGCCTCTGGGCCTGCGCGTCCGGAGCCTGTGCTCCGCGACGGGAGAGGCCACAGCAGTGAGAGGCCCGCGTACCGCAAAAAAAAAAAAAAAAAAAGTAAAATATAAAATAAGTGCACTTTATGGTATATAAATTATGCTTTAATAAAGCTGCTAAAAACAAAATAAAGGAATACCAAAACAGATGTCATGAGTAAGATAATGATTTCTCTCAAGACATGGCATATTTAAAATGTTACTGGGACATGCAGAAGGAAATGCCTGAAAATGCAGATCTTGCATGTACGATAAGAATGAGGTTAGAGATAAGAGATTTGGGACTCAAATTCCACAGGTGGCTGCTGAAGTCATTAGCTCAGAGTGTGCACATGTGTGAGACAGAGGCCATAGACTGATTCCTGGAAAATATCAACATTTAATGGTTGGAGAAGGAGCCCACTGAGAAATTATCAGAGAGAAGAACCAATATGACCAATGGCAAGCTCTTCTTCCATAATTCAAAATGCTTATCCTTTCTATTTCTAGATTTAGCACTCTAGACAACATCTAACTCCCAGTGATGAAAGATGAGGCTTCAGCTCTCTTACACTACCCTCTACCTCTTTAATTTGAATGTTTGATAAGTTACACTATTATCTATTTCTTCTCTGTTATATCTGTAATTTAAAATAATATACTCATACTTCTGTCCTCATCAATGAACTTGAGTCAATTCACAGACTAACTTCTTAACATGTAAAATAAGTAACTGTACTGCTAACTTTGCTTCCACCTTTTCTCTCCCCACTTCCTCTTTCTGCCTTAGCAGCTATACCTTGACTCTTACATCATGAAGGTTTTTAACATTTACATTCTCGTCTGTGACCTTAATGAAGTGTTTTCATAACTTTGCCTCTAGACGTAAAACTTGAAAACCAATAAACTACAGTTCTGTCAATATAACTGTTAATAGTAATCACAGCAGATCCATGCAGTGTGAAAGAATAACATTTCCTTCTATTGTTTCAGTGTCACAATACCTGGGCCATTCATAAGACAATATTCCCCAAAGCAAGATAAAATAAATTCTCTTTTCTTAAACTCTAGGTTGATTAAAATCATGCTATATTTGAATTTGCATCTTATTTGTATCTTGGTTTTTTTGCACAGCTTTAGAGTTTACAGTTTCCTTCTTTTTGGGGGGCGGGCGAGACGACTGAAAAATAATGTGCTTTATCATAACATCTCAAATATTCAGCTGCTTTTTTTTGTAGTGTAGAGATTTATTTATACCGATAGCACATGATCCAGCATAAAACCAAATCTCTTGAAATGTTTACTCCGTGACTTCCTAATTATTCAGGGACAGGGCTCATCAGCTAATCTCTTCACACACCAGGAGTCCAAGGTAGGAATTTCTTAAACCACAGGTATGACGTGGCTGCACAGAGTCTGTACCAGGTGAATGATGTACTGCAAGTGCTCATTCCTCAGAGTGACCCTAGTTTGCCCTCCAATAGGTCTTTTAAGAACTGTGCTCTGGAAGTCAGCATCAGTGAAAATGGGGTCTGCACCTGGGAGCCTGGACGTGGTCTCCAGGTCGTGGTAATGCCAGTGGTTCCTGTCTGGATTATTCTCAGAGACAAAGGGCTTCCTGGTTTCTGTCAGCCTCACCATCACGACTAGGTCCACTTCTCCCTCAATCTGTCCTTTACACCATGTTTCAGGATTCACTTTCTTCTTGGGCACAAACTGTCTGTTTAGCAGGATGGTTAATTCCCAGGTCAGCACAGTAAAAAGGTAGCACCACCGAACAAAGAGAGCCAGTAGGCCAGCCTCCTGGGCAGGGTTCACCATGGTCCAAAACATCATGACAGCAACTTGGAGTGGTCAAAGTGCCTCCTGACCTTCACTGGCCTGTACTCCAGATTTTTCAGTTCCACTGGGTCTGTTGGCAGTGAGATGGGCTTGGCCACCACTCTAGACTAGCTCTGTGATCAACTTCAGCTTCCACTTCTGACGTTGGACCTGCCATGTCCTTGGGCCAAAGATAGCAATAGGAATGAGAAGCAGAAGCCACTAGAGAAAGGTGTCGTCTTCTGTTTCTGTGGCAGTTGCTTTGGCTTAAGAGCTGCCACACCTACTGGGTCTCTCGGCCAACACTTGGGAGGAACATGCAAACTGTGATGATTAGTTATGCTTTCCTTTAGGATCCTAGACACCTGGGTTTCAGTCTTGGGTTGGCCCAGCACTAGCCCAAGGAGGCATAGGAAGTTACTGCATGTCTACAATCAAGTGTATAATACAGGAGTGCGGGAGGAGCCAGCCCTGGGGCTTTCATGAGGACAGAGTGCTAACCAGAGCGGGTACGCAACCAGGGCCTGATTCAGAGGCTCAGGGGGCAGTTCCAGAGCATATTGCAATGCCCATACTCACCGACCCTCCTGGGCAAAGTGGAGGGCAGGGACAGGGCAGCTTTTCCTAGGTACATAGGGCATACCTGGATGAGTCCTCATCTGGGCACAGGACAATCCCAAGAATGTTCCTCCTGATGACACCGGCCTGGTGCCCACCCTGCACAGCAACAGCCCTAGCCTTGTGGCCTGCAGCCCCAGCCCTCAGATATTCAGCTTCCTAATCATACTATTTATTACATGTAGTCTTCTTTCATTTTCTTAGACATCCTTTCCAAGCTCTTTCTAACTCCTACTCAAATCTAGAGCTATACCGAATTCAGCATATCAGTAATAATCACTATCTTTTTAACTTTGATTTTTTTATTGAAGTATAGTTGATTTACAATGTTTCAGGTATACAGCGAAGTGACTCAGTTACACATATATGTATCTGTTCTTTTTCAGATTTTTTTCCATTATAGGTTATTAAAAGATACTGAATATAGTTCCCTGTGCTATATAGTAGGTCCCTGTTATTTATCTATTTTATATATAGTAGTCTGTATTTGTTAATCCCAAATTCCAAATTTATCCCTCCCCCTTTTCCCCTTTGGTAACAATTTCTTCTGTATCTGTGAGTCTATTTCTGTTTTGTAAATAAGTTCATCTGTATCATTTTTTTAGATTCCTCATATAAGTGATATTATATGATATTCTCTAAAACCATAACAAAAATAAACTCAAAATGGATAAAAGACCTAAATGCAAGACTGGACACTATAAAACTCCTACAGGAAAACATAGGCAGGACATTCTATGACATAAATCACAGCAATATTTTTTTGGATCTGCCTCCTAGAGTAATGAAAACAAAAATAAACACAAAAAACAAAAAATAAACAAAGCTTTTTAAACTAAAAAGCTTTTGCACATCAAAGGAAAGCATAAACAAGAGAAAAAGACAACCCTCAGAATGGGAGAAAATATTTGCAAATGAAGCAACTGACAAAGGACTAATCTCCAAAATATACAAATAGCTCATGCGCTCAATATCAAAAAAATAAACAACCCAATCCAAAAATGGGCGGAAGACCTAAATAGACATTTCTCCAAAGGAGACATACAGATGGCCAACAAACACATGAAAATATGTTCAACATCACTAATTATCAGAGAAATGCAAATCAAAACTACAGTGAGGTATCACCTCACAGTGGTCAGAATGGCCACCATCAAAAAATCTACAAACAATAAATGTTGGAGAGGGTGTGAAGAAAAGGGAAGCCTCATGCACTGTTGGTGGGAATGTAAACTGATACAGCCACTATGGAGAACAGTATGGAGGTTCCTTAAAAAACTAAAAATAGAACTACCATATGACCCAGCAATCCCACTATTGGGCATATACCCAGAAAAAAACATAATTCAGAAAGACACATGCAGGGCTTCCCTGGTGGCGCAGTGGTTGGGAGTCCGGCTGCCGATGCAGGGGACGCAGGTTCGTGCCCCAGTCTGGGGGGATCCCGCGTGCCGCGGAGCGGCTGGGCCCATGGGCCACGGCCGCTGAGCCTGCGTGTCCGGAGCCTGTGCTCCGTGGCGGGAGAGGCCACGGCAGTGACAGGCCCGCATACCGCAAAAAAAAAGACACATGCACCCCAATGTTCACTGCAGCACTATTCACAATAGCCAGGACATGGAAGCAACCTAAATTCCATCAATAGAGGAATGTCTAAAGAAGATGTGGTACATATATACAATGGAATATTACTCAGCTATAAAAGGGAACGAAATTGGGTCATTTGTAGAGACATGGATGGACCGAGAGACTGTCATACAGAGTGAAGTAAGACAGAAAGAGAAAAACAAATATTGTATATTAACACATATATATGGAATCTGAAAAAATTGGTATAGATGATCTTATTTATGAAGCAGAAATAAAGACACACGTAGAGAACAAACATATGGATACCAAGGGGGAAAGCAGGGGTGGGGCGGGGCAGGTGATGGTGGTGTGATGAATTGGGAGATTGGGATTGACATATATACACTACTGATACTATGTATAAAATAGATAACTAATGAGAACCTACTGTATAGCACAGGGAACTCTACTCAGTGCTCTGTGGTGACCTAAATGAGAAGGAAATCCAAAAAAGAGGGGATATATGTACACGTATAGCTGATTCACTTTGCTGTACAGTATAAACTAACAATATTGTAAAGCAACTATACTCCAATTAAAAAAAAAAAGGAAGAAGGAAATCTTGCCATTAGCAACAACACGGATGAACCTGGAGGGCATTATGCTAAGTAAAATATGCCAGACAGAGAAAGACCAATACTGCATGGTATCACTTATATGTAGAGTCTAAAAATAAGTTTTTTTTAATTAAAAACTCAAACTCATAGAAACAGAGAATAGAACGACGGTTGCCAGGAGCTGGGGGTAGGGGAAATGAGGAAAGGTGGTAAATGGGTATAAACTTTCAGTTGTAAGATAACAAGGTCTGAGGATCTAATGTATAACAAAGCAACTATAGTTGATAATACAGTATTGTATAACTTAAATTTGCTAAGAGAGTAGAACTTAAGGGTTCTCATTTCAAGAAAATGTAAATATGATATGAGGTAATGGATGTGTTAACTCGATTTTGAAAATCCTTTCACAATGCACACATATATCAAATCATCACATTGTATACTTTAAGTATATTACAATTTTATTTGTCAATAATGCCTTGATAAAGCTGGAAATGAAAACTCTGCTCTACAAAAGGCACTGTCAAGAAAATGAGAACACAAGCCACAGACTGGGAAAAAGCATTTGCAAAAGACATACCTGATAGAGGATTGTTATCCAAAATATACATAGACCTCTTAAAATTCATATAAGAAAATGATCAAACCAATTGAAAAGTGGGCAAAAGGCTTTAACATACATCTCTCCAGACAAAATATACAGATGGCAAATAAGCATAAGATTCTCAACATCATATGTAATCAGGGAACTGCAAATTAAAACAACGAGATACAACTACACACCTATTAGAAGGGCAAAAATCCAAAACAGTGACAATACCAAATGCTAGTGAGGAAGTGGAATGTCAGTAACTCTTTTTTTTTTTTTTTGCCACACTGCACAGCATGCAGAAGAACTTCCTGGACTAGGGATTGAACCTGTGCCCCATGCAGTGGAAGCATGGAGTTATAACCACTGGACCACCAGGGAAGTCCCAGGAACTCTTATTCATTGCTGGGAAGGTAAAAGGGTGCATCCACTTGCATGACAATTTGGCAGTTTCTTACAAAACTAAACATAACTCTTACCATAAGATCCAGTAATCGCATCCCTTGGTATTTACCCAAAGGAGTTGAAAACTTAAGTCCACACAAAAACCTGTACATTAATGTTTATAGTAGCTTTATTTATAACTGTCAAAACTCTGAAGCAAGCAAGATGTCTTTCAGTAGAAAAACAGGTAATTAAACTGTGGTACATCCAGACAATGGAATATTATTCAGTGCTAAAAAGAAATGCAATAACAAGCCATGAAAAGACATAGAGGATCCCTAAGTGCATATTACTAAGTGAAAGAAGCCAACCTGAAAAGGCTACACGATGTATGATTCCAACTATATGACATTCTGGAAAAGGCAAAACTATGGAGACAGTATGAAGATCAGTACTTGCCAGCAGTTACAGGGGAGGGAGGGATGAATAGGCAGAGCACAGAGGACTTTTCGGGCAATGAAACTATTCTACAGGATATTATAATGGTAGATACATGTCATTATACATTTGTCAAAACTGAGAGAATGTACACCACCAAGAGTGGACCCTAATATAAACCATGGATTCTGGGTAATAATGATGTGTCAATCTGATGTTTATAGCTGGGGAGGCTGTGCATGTATAGAAGCAGGAAACATATAGGAACTCCATGTATTTTCTGCTCAATTTTGCTGTTAACCTAAAATTGCTCTAAAAATTTCATGCGGCAACAAAAACCCAATGCAACCAAAAAAAAAAAAAAAAACAACCAAAACACCTCAAGGATGAAACATGTAAAGAGAGAGAATAGCATCCAAATACCCAGACTGTACATTAAGAAGCGCTGGGCTTGTAACTTAAAACAATGTACAATGCAAAAGCAGCATTCTGAATTGAATAGCATTACCGGGACTTCCCTTCCACTTGCCAATGCAGGGGACACGGGTTCGAGACCTGGTCCAGTAAGATCCCACATGCCGCGGAGCAACTAAGCCTGTGTGCCACAACTTCTGAGCCCGCATGCCTAGAGCCCGTGCTCCGCAACAAGAGAAGCCACTGCAATGAGAAGCCCCCGCACTGCAACGAAGAGTAGCCCCTGCTCGCCGCAACTAGAGAAAGCCCGCGTGCAGCAACAAAGACCCAATGCAGCCACAAATAAATAAATAAATAAATACTATTACCAATTAGATATAATTAGTTGAAAACATTGTTAAAATTTGGCCTTAAGGCCAAATTAAAGCTTCCTCATAATTCAGTACTTGAACTGGATGAATTTTTGACTACTGAAAGATTTTACTCTTACTATTCGAACTGAAAATATTATTAATTTTTTTTTTTTTTTTGGTATGTGGGCCTCTCACTGTTGTGGCCTCTCCCGCTGCGGAGCACAGACTCCAGACGCGCAGGCCCAGCGGCCATGGCTCACGGGCCTAGCCGCTCTGCGGCACGTGGGATCCTCCCGGACCGGGGCATGAACCCGTGTCCCCTGCATCGGCAAGCGTACTCTCAACCACTGCACCACCAGAGAAGCCCTGAAAATATTATTTTAATATTCAATGGCATAGATATAGTACAAGCAGAGATGTCAGAAAAAACGCAAATAACTGAACCAAATTCATCCTTCCTCTTAAGAACAGATCAAATAAAGCATCCTTGTTGATTATAGCTTAAAGGTGCTATGCTCCAAGGTTCAACTCTGTACACTCTCTCCTTTGGAGATCTAGTCCATTCCCATGGCTTCAATTACTCCTCTATGGAAAAAAACTCTCATTTTTATTTACAGCCCTAATCATTCTTATGAGCTCCACTTTTGAACTCTTACACATAAATATCCCACTTCTATTTAAATTCAAAATACAGAATTCAAACCAACAAATACTTACTGAGTCCCTACTCTGTAGCAGACAACAAAAGAATCGCAAAAGAGTTAAATCATTTCCTACTCTTAAGAAGCATATAGTCTAGTTGATGAGAAACATGAAAAGTTCAACAGCAAATGTATAGCCATACAAAGCAGTTTCTACATGTTACACATACATAAATTATAAAAATAGTTAGTTGTTATAGTATTTTGCTATAACATTATTGAGAGGTTCCCAATCCTCCATCAGTTCACACTAATAAAAAGAAAATCTCCAAAAATCTTTGCAACTTTGGAGAAAGCAGATTTCTTAGAACATAAAAAGTATGAACCATAAAAGAAAAAAAATGGATAAATTAGACTTGAGCAAATAAAAACTTTTGCTCTTTGTTGTTGTTGCTCGTTTTTGGCCACACTGCGTGGCATGCGGGATCTTAGTTCTTTGACCAGGGATTGAACCCATGTCCCCTGCATTGGCAGCATGGAGTTTTAACCAGGGAAGTCCCAAAACTTTTGCTCTTTGAAAGACACCATTAAGACAATGAAAAGGCAAGCCACAAAGTGGGAGAAGATATTTCCTATAAATGTATCTGACAAAGGATTTGCATTTTATATTTATATATTTTATGTTTTTATATATGTTTATATATATATATATAAATGAACTCTTCCAACTCAATAATAAGACAGCTCAATTAAAAGATGGGCAAAAAAAATGTGAAGTCATTTTACCAAAGACATATGAAAATAATAAGCACACGCTCAACATAATTAATCACCAAAGGCAACATAAAAGCACAATAAAAATCTACATCCCTATTAGAATGCCTAAAATTAAAAAGGCTGTCTGTCCATATCAGGTGTCAGCAAGGATGTGGAACAACTGTAACTCTCATCATCACTAGTGGGAGTGTAAAGTGGTATAAAGACTTTGGGAAACAGTGTGACAATTTCTTAGAAAGTTGAGCAGACATCTACTGTGGTGGAAAGCCTTTAAGGTGCATCCCAATGAACACCACTTCCTGATACTCACACTCTTGTATAACCTTCTCCCCTTCAGGGTGGGCCGGACTTACTGACTTACTTCTACAGAACAGATACTGCAGAAGTAATGACGTGCTGCTTTCAAGACTAGATTATAAAGATTGTGGCTTTTGTCTTAGATGTCTCTTTTTCCCTCTTTTAGATTTCTTTACTCTGGGGGAATCCAGCTGCCATGTCATGAGGCAGACCTGATAAAGAGGCTCACATGACAAGGAACTGAGGCCTGACAATAGCCACATGTGTGAGCTTGGAAGTGGATTTTCCCCCAGTCATCCTTGAGATGAGCACAAGTCCTGACTGACACCTTGACCGACCCTGAGCCAGAACTATCTGGCTAAGTCATTCCTGGATTCCTGACCTAAAGAAATTGTGAGAGGATAAATTTTTGTTGTTTTTAGCCTCTGAGTATTTTTTTTTTTTTTAAACATCTTTATTGGAGCATAATTGCTTTACAATGGTATGTTAGTTTCAGCTTCACAACAAAATGAATCAGTTATATATATACATATGTTCCCATATCTCTTCCCGCTTGCGTCACCCTCCCTCCCACCCTCCCTATCCCACCCCTCCAGGCGGTCACACAGCACCGAGCTGATCTCCCTGTGCTATGCGGCTGCTTCCCACTAGCTATCTACCTTACGTTTGGTAGTGTATACATGTCCATGCCTCTTTATTGCTTTGTCACCGTTTACCCTTCCCCCTCCCCATAGCCTCAAGTCCATTCTCTAGTAAGTCTGTGTCTTTATTCCTGTTTCACCCCTAGGTTTTTCATGACATTTTTTTTTTTTCTTAAATTCCATATATATGTGTTAGCATACGGGTCTCTTGTAGACAGCAAATATATGGGTCTTGTTTTTGTATCCATTCAGCCAATCTGTGTCTTTTGGTGGGAGCATTTAGTCCATTTACATTTAAGGTAATTATCGATATGTGTGTTCCCATTCCCATTTTCTTAATTGTTTTGGGTTTGTTATTGTAGGTCTTTTCCTTCTTTTGTGTTTCTTGCCTAGAGAAGTTCCTTTAGCAGTTGTTGTAGAGCTGGTTTGGTGGTGCTGAACTCTCTCAGCTTTTGCTTGTCTCTAAAGGTTTTAATTTCTCCATCAAATCTGAATGAGATCCTTGCTGGGTAGAGTAATCTTGGTTGCAGGTTTTTCTCCTTCAACACTTTAAATATGTCCTGCCACTCCCTTCTGGCTTGCAGAGTTTCTGCTGAAAGATCAGCTGTTAACCTTATGGGGATTCCCTTGTGTGTTATTTGTTGTTTTTCCCTTGCTGCTTTTAATATGTTTTCTTTGTATTTAATTTTTGACAGTTTGATTAATATGTGTCTTGGCGTATTTCTCCTTGGATTTATCCTGTATGGGACTCTCTGTGCTTCCTGGACTTGATTAACTATTTCCTTTCCCATATTAGGGAAGTTTTCAACTATAATCTCTTCAAATATTTTCTCAGTCCCTTTCTTTTTCTCTTCTTCTTCTGGAACCCCTATAATTCGAATGTTGGTACGTTTAATGTTGTCCCAGAGGTCTCTGAGACTGTCCTCAGTTCTTTTCATTCTTTTTTCTTTATTCTGCTCTGCAGTAGTTATTTCCACTATTTTATCTTCCAGGTCACTTATCCGTTCTTCTGCCTCAGTTATTCTGCTATTGATCCCATCTAGAGTACTTTTAATTTCATTTATTGTGTTGTTCATCGTTGCTTGTTTCATCTTTAGTTCTTCTAGGTCCTTGTTAACTGATTCTTGCATTTTGTCCATTCTATTGTCCATTCTATCTCCAAGATTTCGGATCAACCTTACTATCATTATTTTGAATTCTTTTTCAGGTAGACTGCCTATTTCCTCTTCATTTGTTAGGTCTGATGGGTTTTTATCTTGCTCCTTCATCTGCGGTGTGTTTTTCTGTCTTTTCATTTTGCTTATCTTAGTGTGTTTGGGGTCTCCTTTTTTGCAGGCTGAAGGTTCGTAGTTCCTGTTGTTTGTTGTGTCTGTCCCCAGTGGCTAAGGTTGGTTCAGTGGGTTGTGTAGGCTTCCTGGTGGAGGGTACTAGTGCCTGTGTTCTGGTGGATGAGGCTAGATCTTGTCTTTCTGGTGGGCAGGTCCACGTCTGGTGGTGTGTTTTGGGGTGTCTGTAGACTTATTATGATTTTGGGCCGCCTCTCTGCTAATGGGTGGGGTTGTGTTCCTGTCTTGCTAGTTGTTTGGCATAGGATGTCCAGCACTGTAGCTTGCTGGTCGTTGAGTGAAGCTGGGTGCTGGCGTTGAGATGGAGATCTCTCGGAAATTTTTGCTGTTTGATATTATGTGCAGCTGGGAGGTCTCTTGTGGATCAGTGTCCTGAAGTTGGCTCTCCCACCTCAGAGGCACAGCACTGACTCCTGGCTGTAGCACCAAGAGCCTTTCATCCACAGGGCTCCTTAATTTGGGATGATTGGTTGTCTTTTCAGGTATTCCACAGATGCAGGGTACATCAAGTTGATTGTGGAGCTTTAATCCGCTGCTTCTGATGCTGCTGGGAGAGATTTCCCTTTCTCTTCTTTGTTCTCACAGCTCCCAGGGGCTCAGCTTTGGATTTAGCCCCGCCTGTGCGTGTAGGTCGCCGGAGGGCGTCTGTTCTTTGCTCAGACAGGACGGGGTTAAAGGAGCCGCTGATTCGGAGGCTCTGGCTCACTCAGGCCCGGGGGTAGGGAGGGGCACGGAGTGTGGGGCGGGCCTGCGGCGGCAGAGGCCGGCGAGAAGTTGCAGCCTGAGGCGCGCCTGTGCGTTCTCCCGGGGGAGTTGTCCCTGGATCCCGGGACCCTGGCAGTGGCGGGCTGCACAGGCTCCCCGGAAGGGCGTGTGGCTAGTGACCTGTGTTCGCACACAGGCCTCTCGGTGGCGGCAGCAGCGGCCCTAGCGTCTCATGTCTGTCTCTGGGCTCCGCACTTTTAGCCGCGGCTCGCGCCCGTCCCTGGAGCTCTCTCAAGCAGCGTTCTTAATCCCCTCTCCTCGTGCACCAGGAAACAAAGAGGGACGTAAAAGTCTCTTGCCTCTTCGGCAGTTCCAAACTTCTCCCCGGACTCTCTCCCGGCCAGCCGCGGTGCACTAACGCCCTGCAGGCTGTGTTCACGCCGCCAACCTCAGTCCTCTCCCGGCGCTCCGACAATAGCCGGATCCTCAGCTCCCAGTCCCGCCCGCCCCGGCGGGCGAGCAGACAAGCCTCTCGGCTGGCGAGTTCCGGTCGGCCCGATCCTCTGCGCTGGAATCTGTCCGCTTTGTCCTCCGCACCCCTGTTGCTGTGCTCTCCTCCGCGGCTCCCAAGCTCCCCCACTCCGCCTCCCGAAGCCTCCACCCGCGAAGGGGCTTCCTAGTGTGTGGACACTTTTCCTCCTTCACAGCTCTCTCCCGCTGGTGCAGGACCCTTCCCTATCCTTTTGTCTCTGTTTAGTTTTTTCTTTTGCCCTACCCAGGTACGTGGGGGGTTTCTTGCCTTTTGGGAGGTCTGAGGTCTTCTGCCAGCGTTCAGTAGATGCTCTGTAGGAGTTGTTCCATGCATAGATGTATTTCTGGTGTATCTGTGGGGAGGAACGTGATCTCCGCGTCTTACTCTTCCGCCATCTTCCCGGAAGTCTCGCCTCTGAGTATTTGTTTGCAGCAATAGATAACTAATAAACCAACCATATGACCCAGAAATTCCACTCTCTCATATTTACCCAAGAGGAGTAAAAAGCACATCTGCAGAGTGATGTGTACATGAGTATTCACAGTAGCATTATTCATAACAGCCCCAAACTGGAAAAACCCAAATGTCCGTCAACAGGTGAAGGGATAAATCAGCAAGCATCAGAATTATCTGGAAGGTCTGTTGAAGAATAGACTGCTAGGCCCTACCCTCAGAGTTTCTAATTCAGTAGATCCGGTGTGGGGTCTGAAATTTTGCATTTATAACAAGTTCCCAGATGATGGTATGGTGCTAGTTTGGCGCTTTGAGAACCATCATATTAGTCTACAATTTGAATGTCTATGGTAGTCTGTGCTGTATAAACTAGAACATATCCACAGGGTACTACCAGATTGATGAAGGGAATAAAACTCTAAGGAATTCACTGGAAGAAAAATGGAGAATTAATCACCTAGAGAAAAGATAAAAAGGAGAAACTCAATAACTTTCTTAATTTGCTACCCTGGATTTCTCTTTAGTCTCTATATGAATATGCTTTATTTCCTTACTAGACTATAGGTTTCCTGAAACGGGAATAGTGTCTTATTTATCTTTATCCCTCTAGGCTAAATCTGGCCTACTGCCTTATTAACAGTAGATGTTTAACAAATATTTTGTTATGAATTTATTGCTGATAGTTGACTGCTAGACTGACTTGTAATTCCTTATGTTTTACTAAAAAATGACAAGCTTTTTCATAATTATCAAGGGGATTTCTTAAAAGAGCATATCAATCTTCCCATATTCCATTTTAATTTATGTAAATAAGACAGAAAAATTATCAACACCTCAAACTTCATCTTCTTACACATAAGCTGAATAGAAGTGTGTGTTTCATAAACCCTAAAAAATAATTCTGTATGGAATGAACTGGAACTGCACAAAAGAATGTACTGGCCAGTGACACACCTTTAAATCTCATTCTTACAGGTTCTACAGGTTCTTCTGGTTCACCTCCCAAACACAAGAAAAGAATGTTAGCTGCCACTAGTCTTATCTCAAAAAGATAAAAACCCATCAACCAGAAAACTTTCTGAAATTTTTCAGTGCCTATGATGGTTATGCCTTTGCAATATCCAAAATAGATTACAGTCCTGATAACAAGAAATTAAACAGAGAAACTTCTGCTTTAAAGATAGTGGTCTATTAATTTCCAAAATATACAAAAAGCTCAATCAACTCAGTATCAAAAAAACAACCCAATCAAAAAATGTGCAGAAGACCTAAACAGATATTTCTACAAAGAAGACATACAGATGGTGAAAAGGCACATGAAAAGATGCTCAACATCGCCAATTATTAGAGATATGCAAATCAAAACTACAATGAGACATCACCTAACACCAGTCAGAACGGCTATCATTAAAAAGTCTACAAATAATAAATGCTGGAGAGGGTGTGGAGAACAGGGGACCCTCCTCCACTGCTGGTAAGAATGTAAATTGGTGCAGTCACTATGGAAAACAGAATGGAGGTTCCTCAAAAACTAAAAACAGAGTTACCATATGTTCCAGCAATCCCACTGCTGGCCATATAACCAGAGGAAACCATAATCTGAAAAGATACATGCACCCCAATGTTCATAGCAGCACTATTTATGAAATAAATAAATGTCCTATTTATGGAATAAGTAAATGTCCTAAATGTCCCATGACAGATGAATGGATAAAGAAGATGTGGTACATAAACACAATGGAATACCATTCAGCCATAAAAAAGAATGAAACAATGCCATTTTCAGCAACATGGATGGACTTAGAGATTATCACACTAAGTGAAGTAAGTCAGAGAAAGACAAATATCATGTGATATCACTTATATGTGGAATCTAAAAAATGATACAAATGAACTTATTTACAAAACAGAAACAGACTCACAGACATAGAAAACAAACTTATGGTTACCAAGGAGAAAGGTTGGGGGGGTAAATTAAGAGTTTGGGATTAGCAGACACAAACTACTATATATAAAATACATAAACAATATTCACTATCTTGTAATAAAACATAATGGAAAAGAATTCAAAAATAAAGACAGTGGCCTAAAGTTGGCATTTCTCTTTTCTTCCTGGAAATAAGCATACTCCCTTATTACTACAACAGCAAAATTTGAAATCAGGTAGTGTAAGTCCTCTAGCTTTGTTCTTCTTTTTCTAAACTGTTTTGGCTATTCTAGGTCCTTTGCCTTTCTATATACATTCTAGAATTAGCTTGACAATTGCTATTTTTAAAATGCTGTTGGGATACTGATAGGGAATGTGTCGAATCTACAGATCAAGAACTGTGCACTGAAAATAAAGCCTTATATTATTTTGACAAAAGAACCAAGGTAATTCAGTGAGGAAAAGATAGTCTTTTCAACAAATGGTACTGGGATATTTGAATATCCACGTGCAGAAAACAGACTTATACCTTTACCTTAAAGCATACAGAAAAATTAACTCAAAATAGATCACAGACCTAAATGTAAGAGCTAAAACTATAAAACTTCTAGAAGAAAATCTTTGTGACTTTGGATTAGACAAAGATTTCTTAGATATGACAGCAAGAGCACAATTCATAAAAGAAAAAATTGACAAAGTAGACTTTATCAAAATTTAAAACTTTTTCAATTAAAAAAAATTAAGAAAATGAAAAGGCAAGCCACAGAATGGGAGAACATATTTACAAATCATATATCTGATTAGAGACTTGTATCCAGATGATATAAATAACTCTTACAAATGAAACAGAAGGAAGACAACCCAATCAAAAAATGGGCAACCACTTTTTCAACTTAGGGAAATTGAAATTAAAACCTCAATGAGAGGACTTCCCTGGTGGCACAATGGTTAAGAATCTGCCTGCCAATGCAGGGAACACTGGTTCAATCCCTGGTCTGGGAAGATCCCACATGCCGCAGAGCAACTAAGCCCATGTGCCACAACTACTGAGCCTGGGCTCTAGAGCCCACAAGCCACAACTACTGAGCCCGCATGCCTAGAGCCTGAGCTCTGCAACAAGAGAAGCCACTGAATTGAGAAGCCTGCGCACCACAACGAAGAGTAGCCTCTGCTCGCTGCAACTAGAGAAAGCCCGCACGCAGCAACAAAGACCCAATGCAGCCAAAAATAAATAAATAAAAAATAAAATAAATTTTTAAAAAAACCTCAGTGAGATACTACTACATACCTACTAGAATGGCTTGGCTATAATAAAAAATACTGACAATATAGTTTTGGCAAGGATGTAGAGAAACTGGAAGCCTCATACAAAACTGGTGGAAATGTAAAATGGTACAGCCACTTTGGAAAAGTGTGGCAGTTTCTTAAAAATTTAAACATGTGCTTATCATACAACCCAGCAATCCTCCTCCTAAGAATCTACCTAAAAGAAATGAAAACATATGTCCACTAGAAGATTTGTAAACAAATGTTCATAGCAGATTTATTTTTTAAAATGTAAACACTTTTTGGATAAACCAAACATGAAAAAAGTTCCACTAAAAAAACTGCATTAAAGTATGAATGGAAAGTACTGAAGAATGAATACAAGGAAGGAAAATGATTCTAGCTAACGATATAGATGTAAGAAGGAATTAAGGGCAAAGAAAGCTGTGAATATGGTGGTAAATCTAAATAAACACTATATAAAAAGTGGAAATGTCCTTTGGGTTTAATTAATATGCATGTAGTATTAAATACCTGAAAACAAAAGCATCAAAGTTAGGAAGGAGTACGTTAAATGTGTCCTAATGTCCTTTTATTTTCTGGGATGACAGCAAAAGTATTGAATAACATTAGACTTTGCTAAGTTAAGAATGTATGTTGTACTTAATAAGGTAACTACCAGCAGAATAGAAACTGTTTAAGTTCAAACTAGCAGAGGGGAAAACTGAAAAAAAAAAAAATCCCAAAGAAGGCAAAGGAGAGAAAATAAATATGAAACAGATGAGACAGAGTAAACAGGAAGACGACTTCTCCTCTCTCCTCTTAGGAACTCAGCCAATGAAAAAGTCACAGACTCTTTGTTTACTATAGCCTTTCCAACTTGTTTCTCTCCTCTATAAAAGTGTTCTCCTTCCTTTGTTGTGTGGGGACTTGCACGTAGCTCACCATGGTTGCAGACCCCAAACTGAAATTCTCTGCTGATCCCAAATAAACCCACTTTTCTTGTTGCTGGAAAAGTAACTGGCAGATATTTCATCTAGGTAAAAAGTTAGAACAACGATATACGTTTGAATTACACAATAAACAAACTTGATCAAATGAAGATATACAAAACAATGATCCTAACAACTGCTAAATATACTTTTTTTTAAGCATACACAGGACATTTATAAAAAACATATCATTATTGAAAAGCAAGTCTCAGAAATGTTTAAATGATTAAAATCATACAGAGTAAGTTCTCTGACCACAGTGAGAATAAACTAGAAATTTTAAATGGGTCAGTGAAGAAATTTAAAACATATTTTAACTCAACTTTGCAAATATTATACATTAAAACATGTGGATGAAACTGAAGCCACATTTAGAGGAAAATTTACAACCTTAAATGCATATGTTAAGGGGAAAAATTGCTTACAAATGATAAGCTAAACATCCAACTAAAAATAAGAAGAAAATAAAATCAAAGAAAGTTTAAAGAAGGAAATAAAAAGCAAAAACAATAAAATGGAAAGCAAACATACAACTGAGAGAATTAACAAGGCCAAAAGTTGATTCTTTGAAAAGACTAGAAAAACTGACTAACATTTATTGAGATTTATCAAGAAAAAAATTTTACATTACAGGTCAATATCCCTGATGAAATAGATGTAAAAATCCTCGACAAAACACTAGCAAAACAATTCAACAGCACATTAAAAGTCACCATACACCATGATCAAGTGGGATTTATTCCTGGGATGCAAGCGGTTCAACATGTACAAGTCAATCAATGTGATTCACTATATTAACAAAAGTGATAGGGATAGAGTAGGATAATTAAAGAGTCAGTTTAGAAATCCCACTAGGGGATTAAAGACAGAAAGGGAATTTTAAGGGAGGTTTGGAGACTGTTGTAAGCTAATGACCACTCAAGAAAAGAATCCAGTAACCTAGCAACAATCTACACTACCTTGAAGGAAGACCAAGTGCGTCCAAGTGCCAACACACTCAAGCCACTAACCTGACAGTTAAAATACAAGACAATAGATACAGGGTCTCAATCTTGTGAAGTCAGAGAGTTAATAGTCCTTGAAGAGTAGCATTTTTACATGTAGCCAAGACAGAAATATAGTTGACAGGGGAAAGAAATTAGGTGAAAGGGGACATTATTCTGAAACCTAACATAAATTACCATATTTTAATATATGTCACCACCCTTTTGCTAATATATATATGATTTAAATAGCACCATGACAGTCCTGGTTAAACCATGTAGGGCCGAAGGAGGAACTAATGATGTAAGTCTTGATGTCTGCCAAAGAATGAGGAAGTAGGTAGTCTTCTCCCCTTTCCACTTTTTCTTTGATTATAAAAATGTATCCCACTTTGTTCTTGGGGCTTTGCTCCCTTGCCGGGCTCCTTGTATCTCTCACCAGTGTCCTATGCTAGTAAACTCACTCTATATGTCACCACCCTTTTGCTAATATATATATGATTTAAATAGCACCATGACAGTCCTGGTTAAACCATGTAGGGCCGAAGGAGGAACTAATGATGTAAGTCTTGATGTCTGCCAAAGAATGAGGAAGTAGGTAGTCTTCTCCCCTTTCCACTTTTTCTTTGATTATAAAAATGTATCCCACTTTGTTCTTGGGGCTTTGCTCCCTTGCCGGGCTCCTTGTATCTCTCACCAGTGTCCTATGCTAGTAAACTCACTCTTTGCCTCACGCTGAATTGTCTCTGTAATGAGACAAAAGAACCTGAGCTTCAGTAAGTATTGACACCAAGTGAGCAGTTCTAATCAAAAGACAGTGGGTTCAAGTCCCCTCCTAAGCCAGGGATTGTGTGTTCAAGCCCCACTCTGAGGTGCGGGTGGGTTCGAGTCCCACCCAAGAAGGAGTGCAGTTTCAAAAGGACGGATTAAAATCCTACCATCATTTCAATAGTTACAGAAAAAGCATTTGACAAAATTCAAGATCCTTTCATGATTAAAAACTCTCAACAAATTAGGTATAGATGGAATGTACCTCAACATAATAAAGGCCTTATATGACAAGGTCACAGCTAACACCATATCCAACAGTGAAAAGCTGAAAGCTTTTTCTCTAGGATCAGGAACAAGACAACATAGTAGTGAAAGCCCTAGTCTGAGTAATTAGGCAAGAAAAAGATATAAAAGGCATCCAAATCAGGAGGGAAGAAACAAAATTCTCTGTTTGCAGATATATGACATCACATATAGAACACCCTGAAGATGCCACCAAAAAAACTATAGAACTAATCAATGAATTCAGTAAAGCTGCAAGATACAAAATAAATATACAAAAAACAGTTGCATTTCTATACACGAACAACGAACTATCTAAAATAAAGAGGAATTAAGAAAACTATCCCATTTACAAAAAATAAATACTTAGGAACAAAGTTAACCAAGGAGGTGAATGTACAGTGAAAGTCATAAAACACTGATGAAAGAAATTGAAGATGACACAAATAATTGGAAAGATGTTCCATCTTCATGGATTGGAAGAATATTTCCATATTACCCAAAAAAGATATACGATTCAAAACAACCTCTATCAAAATTCCATGGCATTTTCCACAAAAAATAGAAAAAAAAAATCCTAAAGTTCCTATGGAACCACAAAAAAAACCCTGAATAGCCAAAGCAATCTTGAGAAAGGACAAAGCTGGAAGCATCACACTGTCTGATTTCAAAATATACTATAAAGCTATGGTAATCAAGGCAGTGTAGTACTGGCATAGGACAGACATAGAGACCAATGGAATAGGATACAAAGCCCGGAAATAAATTCTCACATTTACAGTAAGTTGATCTTTGACAGGGATGCACAACAGAGATAAGATGGTCTTTTCAATAAATGGTGTTGGGAAGGCTGAATGTCTGTGTGCAGAAGAGTGGGGTTGGAACGTTGTTTCACACCACATACAAATGTCAACTCAGGATGGATTACAGACCTAAACATAGGACCTAAAACTGTAGAACTACTAGAGGAAAGCACAGGAAGAAAGTTTCTTGACATTGGCCTGGGACGTTCTGAATATGACCCCCAGGAGCACAGGCAACAAAAGCAAAAATAAACAGATGAGACTGCATCAAACTAAAATCTTCTGCATGGCAAAGACACTCAGCAGACTAAAGAGGCAGCCTATGGCACAGGAGAGGATGTCTGCAAATCATACATTTAGTAAGGAGTTCAGAATATATTCAGAATATATGAGAGACTCAAACAACTCTATAGCAAGAAGATAGATGACCTGATCTTATTTTGGTTTTTTTGGTTTTTCCCAAACACCTTATAGTTCTTTATTTAAAGATTGAATGATTTATCTTTAGTAAATTGAAATGTCTTAAACCTGTTAACACGGCCAATGAATTAAGGTTCTGAGTGATAACTTATTTTGTAAATAAAGGACCTGATTTTAAAAATGGGCAAAGGACCTGAATAGACATTTCTCAAAGGAAGACATACAAATGGCCAATGAATATACGGGATGATGCTCAACATCAATGATCAGTAGGGAGGTGCAGACTAAAACCACAGTAAGATATCACCTCACACATGTTGGAATTACTATTATCAAAAAGACAAAAAATAACAAATGTTGGTGAGGATGTGGAGAGAAGGAGCCTTTGTGTACTGTTGATAAGAATGTAGACTGCTACAGCCATTATGGAAAACAGTATGGTGGTTCCTCAGAAGACCGGAATTGGAACTGCTATGTGATCCAGTGGTCCCCCATCTAGATATGCATCCAAAGGAAATGATATCAAATCTTGAGGAGATATCTGCACTCCCACGTTTACTGCAGCGTTATTCATGATACCCAAGATATGGAGTCAATCTAGGTGTCCATCAACAAATGAATGGTTGGAGCTGGTGTGGTGTATAACAATGGAATGTTATTAAGCTTTAGGGAAGAAGGAGATCCTGTCATTTGTGATAACGTGGATGAACTTGGAGGACATAGCACTGGGTAGACAGAGCCAGACACACAAAGGCAAGTACTGCATCATCTTACTTGTGGAATCTGGAAAAGTCAAAGTCATGGAGGCAGGAAGTGAAACAATAGTTGCCAGGAGCTGGGGGGTGCAGGAAATAGGGTGATGTTGTTTAAAAAAAAAACAATGGCTAATTTCTCATCACAAAATAAGTCAGAAGAGAAGAATAAGGACCTCTTTCAAGTGCTGAAGAAAAAACAAAAATTCTTCTATCATAGAATTCTGTACCTAAGAAAAATATTCTTCAAGGAATGACACAAAATAGAGACACTTTAAAATGAAAGCTGAGAGTATTTGTGGCTAATAGACCTACTCTCCAAAAAAACAACAAAGAAATTTCTTCAGGCTAAAGGTAAATGATCCCAGACTGAAGCCTGATTCCACAAGAAGAAATGAAGAACTCTATGGTAAAGAAACTAAGAACACGGTGGTAAATTCAATATCTATTTATGATAAAAACTCTCCACAGAGTGGATGTAGATGAAACGTTTCTCAGCATAATAAAGGCTATATGTGACAAGCCCTATCAAAACCCCAATGGCATTTTTCACAGAAATAGAACCAATCACCCTAAAATCTGTATGGAACTACAAAAGACTCTGAATAGCCAAAGCAACGCTGAGAAAGAACAAAGCTGGAGGCATCACATTCCCCAATTTTAAATTCTATTACAATGCTATAGTAATCAAAACTGTATTGTATCGGCATAAAAACAGACACATACAACAATGGAACAGAATAGACAGCCAAGAAATAAACCCATGCCTATATGGTAAGTTAATCTATGACAAAGAAGGCAAGAATATACAATGGGAAAGGACAGTCTCTTCACTAAATGGTATTGGGAAAACTGGATAGTCTCATGCAAAAGAATGAAACTACTAACTTATAGCATACACAAAAATTAACTCAAAATTGATTAAAGACTTGAATGTAAGACCTGAAACCATAAAACTAGAAGAAAACTTAGGCAGTTAGTACCTTGATATGGTCTTGGCAATGATTTTTTGGATCTGATTCCAAAAACAAAGTCAACAAGAGCCAAAACAAGTAGAACTGTATCAAACTAAAAAACTTCTGTACAGCAAAGAAATCATCAACAAAATGAAAAGGTAACATGAACTGAATTCAACTTTGATTTGGACAAAGTTGCCTGGGTGTTTTAAAGGGAGAATGAGGGAATAGGGAGGGGAGGTGAGTGGGGGCTTAATAGAGTTGAGGAATTGAAAAATTACAAAAAGCAAGAAGGTGGGGAGGTTTTTCCATGTGTGTCCCATCTGGGTTTGTTAACTGGCAGTTATCTAAGGTAGGCTCCTACACTCCCATAGAGGGTGGGAGATAGGAACCCTATCTTTGGGTAAATTCTTTTGGCAACCTTGAGTTTCCTGAGGCAGGCACTTTGGGGGTGGGGGGGGAGTGTAATTCTAGGGATGTGGCCTTCAGCTGTTAGAGGGTATGTTACTGTTCTGTTCAAGGATGAGGCTTAGTTGAGAAGAGGGTTTAGAGGACCCTGGCTAGAGACTGGTCAAGAAGAATATCTTTGTTAGCCCCCAAATGTGAATCAGATTCAGATAATACAACTGATTATTCAAGAATGAACCTAATATATATGGAATCTAAAAAAAAAAGGTCATGAAGAACCTAGGGGCAAGACGTTAATAAAGATGCAGACTTACTAGAGAATGGACTTGAGGACGTGGCGACGGGGAAGGGTAAGCTGGGACGAAGTGAGAGAGAGGCATGGACATATATACACTACCAAATGTAAAACAGATAGCTAGTGGGAAACAGCCGCATAGCACAGGGAGATTAGCTCAGTGCTTTGTGACCATCTAGAGGGGTGGGATAGGGAGGGTGGGAGGGAGGGAGACGCAAGAGGGAAGAGATATGGGAACACATGCATATGTATAACTGATTCACTTTGTTATAAAGCAGAAACTAACACACCATTGTAAAGCAATTATACTCCAATAGAAATGTTAAAAAAAAAAAAAAAAGAATGAACCTAAATTAGATCTATGATATTTTGGCTTCACAGGATTGCTCTATGCCCTCTCAGTATTTTATGAACAAGAACTGTGGATAAAAAATCAAAGTCAAAAAAATGTTCACATGTGACTGACATTAATATCCATGTGAGTTAATAATAATGGCTACCATTTCCTGTGCACTCACAGTATGCCAGACAAAATAATAAAAGCTTCATATACCTTATATAGGACTTAACAATAGTTTTACAATGTAGGGATTATCTTCTTTTTACAAAGGAAACTGACGCTAAGAGAAGTGAAGTGGCTTTTCCCAAGGTACAGCTTGTAAGTGGCAGAATTTTAAAAAATTTGCCATGGTAAATAAACTATACATACTTAGTCTTATGAATTTACTTATAAATGGAATATGTAAATATATTCTCAAAATCCAAGATATAGGATATATAAAATTCTTTTAAATCCCAGGTACAGAATGTATCTGAGATCCTCTTTCTCTTAAGATGATTGCGATTATATAAAAAAAAGCCATTTAAAGTTAGTCCACTTAGGGACTTCCCTGGTGGTCCAGTGGTTAAGACTCCATGCTCCCAATGCAGGGGGCATGAATTCGATTCCTGGCTGGGGAACTAAGATCCTGAACACCTCATGGCACAGCCAAAAAAAAAAAAAGTCCACTTAAAAGAGATGAAAATTTCGTATAAAAAGAGGGGTAAGAAACTTCCCTGGTGGGCGTAATGGTTAAGAATCCGCCTGCCAACGCAAGGGATACAGGTTCGATCCCTGGTCCAGGAGGATTCCACGTGCCACGGAGCAACTGAGCTGGTGTGGAGCAACTATGCTGGTGTGGAGCAACTGACCTCGTGTGCCACAACTGCTGAGCCTGTGCTCTGGAGCCCGTGAGCCACAACTACTGAGCCTGCATGCCACAGATGCTGAAGCCCGCGTGCCTGGAGCTGGTGCCACGCGACAGGAGAGGCCACCGCAATGAGAGGCCCATGCACAGCGGCAGGGAATGGCCCCTGCTCACCGCAGCTGGGGAGAGCCTGCACGCAGCAATGAAGACCCAATGCAACCAAAAATAAATAAATAAAAATTAAATTAAATTAAAAAAAAATAGTGGTAAGAATTTTGATGTTTATTTCATCTTTTATTTAACAAATTTGGGTTATAATTGTAATTATGTTCTAATTCTTTTTTCATAATTAATTATTTTTTTTTTTTTTGCTGTACGCGGGCCTCTCACTGTCGTGGCCTCTCCCATTGTGGAACACAGGCTCCGGGCGCGCAGGCTCAGCAGCCATGGCTCACGGGCCCAGCCACTCCACGGCATGTGGGATCTTCCCGGACTGGGGCATGAACCCGTGTCCCCTGCATCGGCAGGCGGACTCTCAACCACTGCACCACCAGGGAAGCCCCATAATTAATTTTTATTGGAGTATAGTTGATTTCCAATGTTTTGCTAGTTTCTTTTGTACAGCAAAGTGAATCATTTATACATATACATATATCCACTCTTTGTTAGATTTTATTCCCATATAGGTCATTACAAACTATTGAGTAGAGTTCCCTGTGCTATACAGTAGGTTCTTATTAGCTATCTATTTTATATATAGTTGTATGTCAATCCCAATTCCCCAGTTTATCCCTCCCACCCCCCCTTTCCCCTTGGTAGCCATAAGTTTGTTTTCTACATCTGTGACTCTATTTCTGTTTTATAAATAGGTTCATTTGTACCATGTTTTTAGATTCCACATATAAGTGATACCAGTGTGTGCTAATTCTTAGAAGGAACAAATCAAGTGGGGATTTGGGCATAACTTTTCTGACAAAATTGTGTTATATATAAACAGATTTCATCTAATGTCTAGTTTCCATATGGACAGTCGTAAAGAAGGCTGTAAAAATTTTGACATTGTTGACAATTTTCCCAAGGCCCTCCTTTAATCCTGATATCCAAATATTTTAAGAGATGAGAGTCATCATCATCATTGCAATTTCTCTGTTTTTCAACTGTTGTGGCCTAACTCTGCCAAATCTTCATTTGTCATTGGTTTCATTTGTGATTTGAGTTCAACAACATCATTTTCATCATCTCTCCTACATCTTTTCAAGATTCACAATTTTGCCCTAAAATCACTTGTATTGTATTTGTGTTTTATAGGAGTATTCAACAATCATAAGAAGACCGGCCAACAATGCCTCTAAGCTAGACAAGGATGCATGCATGAGGGACAACCAATTTTATAAGTGGTTTGTTCATTAGTGAATGTTATTATAACTTTGGCTTCCCTTTGGAATCTCATAACTGTGGGAACTTAGGTAACAGTCAGATAACTAGGGTACCTGTACTAAATGACCACCTGTGAAGTTTGAACAGATAATGGCATAAGATGAGGCCAGAGTGGGAGGCATCCACCTAGCAAGGCTGCCTCTCATAGTGAAAGAAGATGGGCACGTGTACATCATATAGGATTTAAGCCTGCAAACTTAACCATAAAAAGTAGATAGAGAATCACCCAGCAGACTTTATACAGTAGTCATAAAAGCCACCACTCCAATAATAATACATGCTTAAAAATAAGAGTAATTTAAATCAAGAAAATCCCCAAGTTTTACACTCTGTTTCAAACTCTTTCTATAGAGTGCTCAAATCTTAGTAGAAATAGATCAAAAAGAGTTTTCAGGGGCTTCCCTGGTGGCGCAGTGGTTGAGAGTCTGCCTGCCGATGCAGGGGACGCGGGTTTGTGCCCCGGTCAGGGAAGATCCCACATGCCGCGGAGCGGCTGGGCCTGTGAGCCATGGCCGCTGAGCCTGCGCGTCTGGAGACTGTGCTCCGCAACAGGAGAGGCCACAACAGTGAGAGGCCCGTGTACCACAAAAAAAAGAGTTTTCATCAGTTGGTTAAAAATATCCTTATCGTATATTTAAGAATTTCCCACTTAGATGTTAGCTTGCTAGTCTTACAATATTAGTAGTTTTTTGGCAGGACTGACTCAGGGTACATCAGGAAAGGAAAGCAAAATATTATGTATGAAACCAGCAAGCAAGAAAATCACAGTGGAGACCAATATATCTCAATACGCCAAAATCACTTCATGTATATTTAGATATGGTAATAATAGGATCTTCAGTGTCAGGCCTTTCCAGCTTATTCTAAAAATAATTTAAAAGCTTTTGTTTTTAGGGCTTCCCTGGTGGCGCAGTGGTTGAGAGTCTGCCTGCCAATGCAGGGGACACGGGTTCGTGCCCCGGTCTGGGAAGATCCCACATGCCACGGAGTGGCTGGGCCCGTGAGCCATGACCGCTGGGCCTGCGCGTCTGGAGCCTGTGCTCCGCAACGGGAGAGGCCACAACAGTGAGAGGCCCGCATACCGCAAAAAATAATAATAATAATAATAATAAAATAAATAAATAAAAGCTTTTGTTTTTAGAATTTAATGTATTTTAAAAGGAACTTTCAGATTAAAATACTTTTTTAGGAAGTGAAAAAAATGATTTGGATCACATTTTGTCAATATGTGAACACAAATTAAAAAGCTAGCTTTTCTTGAAGCCAAATGTAATTTTTCTATAAAATACATCCAAATAAATATGTCTGTTCTCCTTAATTCCATATTTACCTTTGGTTAGTGTTCAAGCATTTCCTTTTGATATAAAAAGCTGGCACACATGGCTATTACCATTAATTAATTTTAAGAAAGGCAAAAATAGAAAAGTACAATCACGAACCTCATATGGTGGAGTCAAAAACTGGAATAAAAAATTTTTCTGAAATGATGAACAAAAACATTTAAAAGGACACTGGAAGAAAAAGTACATGTTCTGATATAAAGGCTCTAGAGTAAAACATCATTTTGGAAGTAGTAAACATTTACTAGTAGTCAATGATGCGGAAATAAAAGATTTTCCTATACAAAAGTCAAGACTTACATTGAACCTGTTCTACTCCAGTCAGCAATTTCTTCCTGAAGACTTCTATTTGGTTGTAACAATTTTTAGCTTTTCTTGCTGTATACCTCAGCAGGAGAAACCAATTTCCAAAAGGTGTTCCCTAATTACATTAAATGTGCACGCTGAGCCATGCCAATATTCTATTCCAAAAAGTAAAAATGTAAGATAAGTCACATATGGAGGAGATGCCTGTCAACAGTAACGCATCAATAATGCAATTTATATGTGAATCAGGCTATTGTCAAAGTTTTTTTAAAAAAATCTTTTCCTCCGGGATCAAACGCACGCCTGCTGCATTTGAAGCACAGAGTCTTGACCACTGGACTGCCAGCGAAGTCCTATGTCTGCTCCTTTCACTCAGCATTATATATCTGAGGTTCATCCATATTGCCATATGCAGTTGTAGATTGTTCACTGCTGTATAGTGTTCTTTTATGTGAATATACCATTAAAAATTCCATTGTCCATTGGAAAAAAAATATTTTCCTCACTTCATATAACTATTTACTAATAAGACTTCACGGTAAAAATGAATCAACAAATAAAAACTGTCCTTGAGGTTGCAGTCTAGGAAAGAGACATTTATACTGCATCAGTTTAGAATGCTTTGGATTGCAGGCAACAGAGAACTCAGTTCACAACAGCATAAACAAATATGGATTCACTTCTCTCACAAGACAAAAAATCTTGAACTGGTGACTGCTAAGGTTGGTGTTTACCCATCAATGGTGCGATCCATATCTTCAATATTTTTGCTTCACCCTCCTGAGTGTATTTACTTTTAATATTCGTGTTTGTTGCCTAATGCTTTCAAGATGGTCACTGCAGCTCCAAGCATCACATCTAAGGTCAAAGCAAGAAAAAAGTTAACCCCAGCGCTGTCTGACCCTTTTATCAGAAAAAGGGAAAGCCTTCAATGAAGTCCCCTGGCAGGTTTATGGGCTAGAATTGTATTACATGGCTACTGTAGCAGTAAAGAAGACTGGAAAATCAAATATTTAACTTTGCTAATTTTTATGGTAGAGGTAAGAAATGGATATGGATTGGCCAGCCAACAGTGTCTGCCAGTCCTCAACTCAATATGCACACACATACTTCTTACACATGTGTTAAACACAACATACTCATCCTCTCTTCAAGGAAGACAACCCCACTATCTCATCCAATTACTGCATGACGCAGGATCTTTGGTTGATTTTCTGTCTGCTCTATCAAGTCCAAATATGACAACTCTTATCTGACCATTTGTATGGCTAAAAGAAAAGCTGTCTCTCAACCACTCCCCTCACATATATACAACGATGAAAAAGAAAGAACAGAGTGACCCCCCAAAAATTCCATTAAGAAAGGGAGATAAGAGGAAGTACACAGTAGTCAACAATCCACAATCTATATCATATCTTCCTAGACAGAAATCACAGATTCCTGGGCAGGCAATAAAGTAAATCCCTTGGCCAGTCACTCTGACAGCACCTACTTTAAGTCGCAGGAAGATCTGCTTTGTCATTGTTCTCTGTAGCCATATCTAAGGCAGGTTTTGAAGCAGATGTCCTTCCCAGGGGAGCCACAGCTTTTGTAGCCTACTCCATACTGGTTTGACTTAGGGAGGAAAGGATGAGGATTGCTTGGAAGGTAGAGACAATCAGAGGGAATCGCCAGCTTTGTACCGCAGGTTCCCTCAAAAACATATCAAGCTTCTGGTCTGTCTGCTTCAGATCAATTCCTTGTGTGAGTAACCACACCCAAAAACATTTCCAGAAATAATCTTTAAGCCTGGAGATTCTAATCTCTTAGCTGCTGACCTCTGAGCTCTCATAACAGACAAGGCAATTCCAACAACAGTCTTAGGTAAGAAGGTCCTACCCTTAATCCCTACAAAATTCCAAATTACAGGGCTCTTTTGTCAATTTAGAGTACAAGCTAAAGGCAGAATACCTCTGTAGCAAAGCTATATTCTTCTGCCCTCTCTGCTTTCATGCTGAGGAGCACTAATTTGAGTTCACCCCCTTCTGTAGGATCCTACTGAAAAGCCACAAGAAGTCACCAATACAGCACAATATTCCAAATTTTTCCTTTCGTTTCTCCTAACACCACAGTTTCAGTTTGCATAGTCAGCCTTCCACAGAACAGCAGGTACAGATTAATCAAATGCTTTGCTACTGTATAACAAGGGTTACAACTTTCCTTATTTTTCTCCATAATGTCTGGAGGTAGGCAGTCCAAGATTGGAAGAGCTGTTCAACAATGTCCAGACTCTTTCAATCCTTCTCCTTCATGGTCCTCAGCTTGTCAGAATCATCTTTTCTCTCTCATACTTGTCATCTCATAGTTGCAAAGATGGCTGCTATATCTCCAGGCTTCATGTCTGCATTTAAGGCACAAAGAAGGCGGAAAGAGGAGAGTACCAGCCACCACTGTTCTCTTTATCAGGAAAGCAAAAGCCATCCCTGAACTTGGGAGCCTTCCCTTCATGATCACTGGCCAAGGAAGATGGGATTGTCATGACTGGCTTCAACTAGTCAGGACTTTTTGCTTGAAGCTGGGAACATTGCTGTCCCTAACAAAATGAAGGTAAGCAATAGGGAATGGGTATAAGGAAGGTCACCAAGAATATCTCCACACATAGACATTTACAGTTTTAAGAGAATGTTTGAAAAATGAAAAGCAATCTCTATTTGGTGAAATTTCAAGCAATATAACAGAAGCGGGGGGAAGCTCCTCAGGCAGTGCTATAGAAATACACTTTAGGTAAAGAGATCTCTACTCAGGCATACCCATCCTACTTAGGAGTCTATCCCTTAAATTAACACCCTTTAGTAACTCTGCTTTTCACAGACTCTTCACTTCCTTCAATTCTGAACCCACAGATTCTCTAAAATACCCATGTTTATTCAACAGCTGTTTCTATGGCAGCAGAGCCCCTGGTGGAAGGGCACAGGGGTGGAGGCTATTTATAATTTAAGGACTGACAGTACATGCCAATAGCAGCTATTATTGATGAAATCCTTGAGAAATGTATAAAACAGATAAATACTGTGAAAAGCCAAAACCAGAAATATTCATGGTGCCTGCTGTTCACCAAGAAACCTCTTATAATTTGGTTTCCCATCTATATCCACCACCTGGAAGAAAATACACTGATCATACTGGTACAACTGGTTTTTGTAACAATTTTATCTCATTGTATTGGGTTGGCCAAAAAGGTCATTTGGGTTTTTCCATGTTACTGAAAAACCCGAACGAACTTTTTGGCCAACCCAATATTTAAATTAATTTGCTTTCTGGCTTTACATATTAGGCTGATGAGGTCGTTAGACTAATTTAATCCTCTCTGGGACACTTACTGACCAGATCAGGTTTCTAAGACCACAAGACTGAGAGTTAGACCCTAGTAAACTCACTAAGGTTATACCACCCAATGTGGTCTTTTGAATAAAAGCAGCTGGCCTGCCCCAAGCAATAGCCCTTTACATCACTGAGTGTATTGGCATGAACTTCTTTAAAACATTTAATCAATTTTCATTCCATGTAGCTGCTCACAAGAGCCACTTTCTTTGATGTAAATTGTGCTACCTATAAATATACTTGAGTCACCAACCATTCAAAGTAAAATAGTTTCCAAGCAACCCTCAAATCACCATTTTTATGTATAAAAAGATAAGTAGTGTAGGGGTTATGGGCATGGGCTCTGGAGCCAGAAGGCTAGAGTGCAAATCCTAGTTCCACATTAGAACATTCTACCATAGAATCGGGCAAAAATCTTTGTGCCAATTTTCCTCATCCATATGTGAGGCTTGAGGTAGCGGGGGACAGAATAATAGTGCCTACTTCAAAGAGTTGTCTGAAAATAAAATGAATTTATATATATAAGGTGCCTGGAACACAAGAAGCACTCAACAGGTGTTAGCTATCATTATTCTTCACTGGAAAATCTAATAGTATATGGTTGCATTTAATGCAAATGTAAAATGATTTGATAATAAAGATTCACTTTATATGCAAAATATGAAATAACGCAAAATCCCCCCCAGTTAATAATTCATCAAGAATCACAGTTTCGGGCTCCCCTGGTGGCTCAGTGATTGAGAGTCCACCTGCCGATGCAGGGGACACGGGTTCATGCCCCGTTCTGGGGAGATCCCACATGCCGCGGAGCGGCTGGGCCCATGAGCCATGGCCACTGAGCCTGCAAGTCCGGAGCCTGTGCTCCGCAACGGGAGAGGCCACAGCAGTGAGAGGCCCGCGTACCGCAAAAAAAAAAAAAAAAAAGAATCACTCTTTCAAAGCTGGTTGGTAATTGACTTATAAACTCTTTTAAGCTACTGCCCACATGGCAATAGCAAACTTCCCATTCTTTGCTGCCAGGAATAGTCTTGAATTACGCATGTCTCCTGCAAAAGGCTACAGCTCTATACAGAGATGTGAAGGAGATAATAATCATAGCACTTCCCAACCCCACTGACCTCTCAGTGTTGATCCTGGTCTTCCTGGAGGTTTCCTATGTCCTTGGAGCCTAGAAACTCTACAACCAATATCCAAACAGAATTAAGTCTCTGAACACTGCCCCAGAAAACTTTTCTTGAAATAAGGGGTCACTCAGCCTTCTTATTTTTCACATGTGTGTACCCTTCTCAGAACTGGAGTAATTATCATCCATTCCCATTTTCCTTACTGTACATAGTTTTTTTTTTAAACATCTTTATTGGAGTATAACTGCTTTACAATGATGTGTTAGTTCCTGCTGTTTAACAAAGTGAATCAGCTATACGTATACATATATCCCCATATCCCCTCCCTCTTGTATCTCCCTCCCACCCTCCCTAACTGGTCAAGTTTAATACTTCCTTGCTCACAAAGAAATATTATCCTAAATGGCCCTGATTTTCCTTTAACCTATGTCTACTCTTCTCTCCTACTCAAATACTTCTTTCCCTTCTGTTTTATTTACTCGCCTCCATCAGCACAAGTCTTTTTTCCCTTTTGCATGTGACTGGCACATCTTCACTCTCAAACTCCCCCAACCACGCTCATTCCACACCCAATTCTTCAACTTCTGTCATTCTTTACCCTCTGCCCTATCCCCCATCTACTAGACAGTCCATTTATTTGAGGAAAAACTCTTTTATCCAAATTTATTTTTCACTTTTCTGCAGTTTACTCTTTTTAAGAAATATTTTATTTATTTATTTATTTGGTTGCACCAGGTCTTAGTTGCTGCACATGGCTTCCTTAGTTGCAGCTCAAGGACTCCTTAGTTGCAGCTCACCAGCTCCTTAGTTGTGGCAGGCACGCTCCTCAGTTGTGACTCGAACTCTTAGTTGTGGCGTGCATGTGGGATCTAGTTCCCTGACCAGGGATTGAACCCGGACCCCCTGCATTGGGAATGTGGAGTCTTAACCACTGCACCACCAGGGAAGTCCCTCTGCAGTTTACTCTTAATAAAAATCTGGTTCCTCCTTAGATCACAAGGTACCTTTTCCAGTATAACTTATTTAGTCCTTACTTTCTGCTTTCTCTGAATCGATGGGAAGAAGTGAGGAACAGCCTCTTCCTTGCTCCCAAATGCCATTTTCAGATCATCACACTGTGGCCCACTCTCCACTGTTTGAAATCTCTACCTTATCTCACATTTCAGAGAGCTGTTCTCAACAATCCTATCTGAACACACTCATCTTTAAATTTATCCTCCCATCCTTCTCTCTAGTCTTAATAGAGGTGATTCAATTTCTGTTGACAGTAACGTATGTATTTGAAGAGCATTATATGAACCAGAAAAATTAAACATGGTAATGGTGATCACATGGTCAACAATGGAACAAACTGAATAAAACACATGACTACTTCTGTGCTCCTAAAAGAACTTTATAATTTTCTATAATACTCCTAAAGTCAAGTTCTACTAGTTTATATATTCTATCATTAGAAATATATCATGTTAGCTACTGCCTTAGACATAAATCACCGTATGTTTGTCAAAATAAACCATAGCAACAGAAAATTAGAAGGTCTTATGATGGATATATAAGCTATTATTGGCAGATGATCACTGTACTTAGAAGACCTTTTCCAAAAAGAGAATTCTACAACTTCCCAAGGTAAATCATTCTAATCTTACACATCCTGAATTTCAAAAGTTTTGACTCTTCTTATCTAAATTTCTCCTGCTGTTTTTCCTCTATAGAGATGGAAAAAGGACAGGCACCATCCTCAGTAAGTCAGCATCTCAACTACTTGAAAAGCAATATCATCCCTTAGCCTTCACTCTTCTAAACTCAACAACTTGAACTATTTTCCAGACTCTTGTTCTCCAAGGCTTTCTTAACCTTCTTTAATTCTATTCATATTATTTTTAAATTACAAAGACCAGACCAAGCTTACAAGTTTGTTGTTTTTAATATGTTTTTAGGAATAGTTAACACATACTTGAACATGGTTCTATACACACACACCTTTCCAACTTTAGAATGGAGACCCAAGCTTCTGTAATTTAAAAGTTAAAGAACTTTCCATATTGTGGAGTCTACCACTATTTTCTCTTAGTTGAATTAAAACAATGATCTATGGCTATAGTTGACAAATTATGGCTCCACAAATGGCCCCAAAACATTACAAAGAATAAATTAACAAATAATTGCTTACCCGATCTGTCCTCGGGTGGAAGTTTTTCTCCTAGATTGCAGAGTAGAGATGAAACTGGCTCTCACTTTATAGTTCACCTCTTTTTCTTCTGCTTTGATAGAAATTGTGGCCACCATAAAGAAAAATAAAAACAGAAAATATTTTATATAACAATTTTAGCAACACATGGAAGAGAAGAGTAGAATCTGTTTACAAATTTTACGGGCTTTTTCTTTTACTTAGTAATACTCTCAAAGAACTTCGTAATAAGTAACAGAAACTTTAATATTTTTAATTTCTCCTGCTTCCCCTTTTTTAAGCCTCAGGAAAACTATTTATTGTTAATACTTCTAAATACTAGGCTAGGAGCTGGATTAAGAGGGAAATAGAATTTTATTAGAAGATTATTGTGTGGGAGGAAAAAAACCCTTTCAAACAGAGACTTTTGGGGGATGACAAGGAATTTTATTTCTTTTTCTATGAAAGTTACTTTTTGTGTTATGTCTCCACCAAGAAAAAAATTTACATACAATATTATGGATAGAGAGTTAATAAGGATTGTCATTTCAATAAAGTGGTAACCTTCATGAGAAAGAAAGGGAAAAAGTGGTATAAAATATGATCTATCTTCCACTTTAAAAGTTCCTTTTCCCAAAGAGCTTTACTTTATATGGCATGAAGAAGAAGGTCAAGGCTCAGAACACCTTAAGTATATAAAAGTGGCATATATGAATAATATAAATTTTTATATCAAGCCAATTATCAGAATGCATAATCAATCCCTCAGAAGTTTATGGTCTTTCTAGACCCATATGCTGAAAACTATAAAACATTGATAAAGAAAGCTGAAGATGATTCAAAGAAATGGAAAGATAGCCTGTGCTCTTCGACTGAAAGAATTAATATTGTTAAAATGGCCATACTTCCCAAAGCAATCTACAGATTTAATGTCTATCAAAATATTCATGACATTTTTCACAGAACTAGAACAAATAATCCTAAAATTTATATGGAACCACAAAAGATTCAGAACTGCCAAAGCAATCCTGAAGAAAAAAAGAACAAAAGCTGGAAGTATAACACTCCCAAACTTCAGACTATACTACAAGACTACAGCTATCAAAACAGCATGGTATTGGCACAAAAACAAACACAAAGATCAGTGGAACAGAATAGAGAGTCCAGAAATAATCCCACTCACCTATGTTCAATTAATCTACAACAAAAGAGGCAAGAATATACAATGGAGAAAAGACAGCCTCTTCAACAAATGGTGCTGGGAAAGCTTGATAGCTACATGTAAAACAATGAAATGAGAACATTCTCTCACACCATATACAAAAATAAACTCAAAATGGTTTACAGACCTAAATGTAAGATATGACACCACAAAATTCCTAGAAGGGAACATAAGTGAAACATTCTTTGATATAAATTGTAGATCAGTCTCCCAAGGCAAAAGAAATGAAAGCAAAAATAAACAAATGGGACCTAACCAAACTTAAAAGATTTCACACAGCAAAGGAAACCATCAACAAAATGAAAAGATAACCTATGGAATGGGAGAAAATATTTGCAAACGATACAATCCACAAGGGGTTAATATTCAAAATATACAAACAGCTCACACAACTCAATATCAAAAAAACAAACAACTCAATCAAAAAATGGGCAGAAGACCTAAACAGACATTTTTCCAAAGAAGACATACAGATGGCCAATAGGCACATGCAAAGGTGCTCAACATCACTAATTATTAGAGAAATGCAAATCAAACCCACAATGAGGTATCACCTCACATTAGTAGAATGGCTATCATCAATAAGTCTACAAATAATAAATGCTACAGAGGGTGTGGAGAAAAGGAAACACTCATACACCATTGGTGGGAATATAAATTGGTGCAACCACTATGGAAAACAGTATGGAGGTTCCTTAAAAAAACTAAAAACAGATCTACCAAATGATCTGGCAATTCCACTCCTGGGTATATATCCAGGAAAAAAAACGAAAACTCTAATTCGAAAAGATACATGCACCTCAGTGTTCACAGTAGCACTATTTATAATAGCCAAGCCATGGAAGCAACCTAAATGTCCATCAACAGATGAATGGATAAATAAATTGTGGAATATATATACATATGTGTGTATATGTATATATACAATGCCATTAGAAAGAATGGAATATTGCCATTTGCAGCAACATGGATGGACCTAGAGAATATTATGCTTCGTGAAATAAGTCAGAGAAAGACAAATACTACCTATCACTTATATGTGGAATCTAAAACTAATACACATGAATCTGTATACAAAACAGAAACAGACTCAGACATAGAAAACAAACTTATGGTTACCAAAGGGGAGAGGGTGAGGGATAAATTATAATGGATACAATAAGGATTTACTATACAGCACAGGGAATTATACCCAATATCTTATAAAAATCCATAATGAAATATAATTTGCAAAAAAACAAAATCACTGTGCTGTACACACGAAACTAAGACAATATTGTAAAGCAATTATATTTCATTTAAAAAAAAATAAGTTTATGGTCTTTCTGTAGTCACAGGAATAATGAACATGAAAGGTTTAATAGTAGCATAGGACTTCCCTGGTGGTTAGTAGCATAGGACTTCCCAGTGGTTAAGAATCCGCCTGCCAATGCAGGGGGACACAGGTTCAAGCTCTGGTCCGGGAAGACCCACATGCTGTGGAGAAACTAAGCCCGTGCGCCACAACTACTGAGCCTTTGCTCTAGAGCCCGTGACAACTACTGAGCCCGTGTGCCACAACTACTGAAGCCCACGCGCCTAGAGCCTGTGCTCCACAACAAGAAAAGCCACTGCAATGAGAAGCCCACTCACTGCAATGAAGAGTAGCCCCCGCTCACTGCAACTAGAGAAAGCCCACCCACAGCAACGAAGACCCAACACAGCCAAAAATAAATAAATAAAATTTTTTCCAAAAAAAGTAGTATAATTTTGTAACTACAAAATATCAAAAGTTTATCTACCTTCAAATTTAATCATGCTAGTTTTTTTCCCCCCTCTGGTTCATTTTTAGTCTGTTAGATAAGTGAAAAATCAAATTTTCTTCTTTACATAAAAATAATCATAGAATCAGAAAAATTTAGAGCTAGAAAGAAATTTAGAGAATTTCTAGATGTACCAAGTTCAATCCTCTCCAAATCAGAGACATTCATTTAATTGCCTTTTTCAAAGTTAAAGAATGAATTGGAGGTGAAACCCTGGAATCCAGAATGCTTTTCCCACTTAATTCCTCAAGCTTACTGAGACACAACTTTGTGTGTGTATGTGAGGCAGTGAGGCAGTAGGGTTGAACTTGAGGTCTCTGAATCAGACTGTCCAGGTTTGAATCTTATTTCCTCCACTTATTATCTGGGTGTTCTTGAGCAAATTACTTAATCCCATGGTGCCTCAGTTTTCTCATCTGTAAAATGAGATAACAACTATACCTTCCCAACAGGACTTATGAAAAAGTTAATACAAATAAAGCTCACAGAATGATGTCTGACACACTGTAGGCATTTAACAAATGTCAGTAATCATTAGGAGTCTATCAATAAACACATGGACATGTACTTGCTAGGTTTTAAAATAGCCTAATTAGACTAGAATTGGAATACTAGATCATTTTTATGTTTTAAAATACATATACAATCACTGATATTTCATTTTGCCATATAAACAGTGCCCCCAAAACGGTTTCCTCATGAAGTACATGCAAAATTCCAGATATTAAACACATAATAAAGCTCACTTAATTTGAATACCATTTATTTTGTGATCACTTGAGCCCAGTGGTATACTCAGAATATGACACCCAAAAGGATCATTTTTTTTTCTAACACACCCTCCTCTACGTGACAAAATTATTTTTAGTAATGATCGTGAAATGAAACAAATAATAATAGCCAGGAAAGAAACAGACAGTGAAAATTCTTTTACTCAACTCCACTTATATGCAAATATAAAATAAATATTGCAGTACAAAAAAGGAAAAATGCAACGGAATTCATGTTTCTGAAAAAAGGAAAAACTTAAACCTACATATTGTTTTGTGGAAGTACTAAGTAATAACAATGCACCTCCTATTGATTCCTTCTTCAGTTTTGAAGTAAACATTAATAATTTAAAAAGAACAAATTTCAAAGTAAAAGGTTTTTTAAATTCAATTATTCTGAAGAATAATTTCACATATTAACTAAATTTGTACTTACAAGCCAAAAATATTAGACTTTGTTTCCCTCAAATGTTACATGCAAAATGAAAACCCTAAGTGGTCATACAGAATGACAACACTGAAGTCATCAAGTCTGTTTCTTCATCCTTATAGTCGCTATGCAATCACTGCTTAAGAATCTACTATATAAATGCAAAGATATGGACCAAAGGGGCTGCAGACATGAACTGCACCTGAAGCCTTGAATTACCCTGAGTTTTTATGAATTTATTTGGAAACATATCCATAGAGCTGAGTCTATGTTTATTGAAGGCCAACTGTATAACTGGGAGTTCTCTGATTTAACTTCTATGTAGAATATGATATTTATTAAAGGATCAATAATTAAAATGTGCTAATTTGAAGCTTACATATACATTACTAAAACTTAACAGTAACTACAGTAATTGTTTAGAACATAGACTCATAAGAAATTTTTCAGGGAGAAATATTTTATCATTGACACTGTTTTGAATTTCTGGTACACAGAAATTGCTGGTAATAAAAATTGGACAGACTTTTAGTGGGTTTATTATAGTTTAATTCCCTACAGACAATGAGAATTTTTGTTGCCTACACCCCAAGTGATGCTCTCATTGCTCCCACGCCTGGCATGCCACCGCTCAAGGTGAAATCTGCCACTGAGGTACTATCCTTGAACATGGGCTCGCTACGTTAAGCGTATTTAAGCTACTTATGAGAAAACGTTTTTAAAAAGAATGTTAAATGAGGACCTATTCAGTGCACGGTACTGTGCTTTGTTTTATCCACATAGAATGTAAGCACATGAATTTTGCTAGTTACGAGTCAATCACATTTATTCATTAAAGCCCTCTCAGCAGAATTTTTAAAGCTATTTTGTTAGCAGTTATTATGTATACTTAAATTTTTAAATAATTATCAGAGTCACATATATTCCATTTTTCAAGCTTTTCATTAACTTAAATTGGCTTTCTCCCTGTGTGTTCCAAGTAAGTGAGGGTGCATCACAAATCAACATTCAGAAGAGGTTTTAAAATATTAACATTTACATAAACATTAACAACTTAAAATCTCTTGATATTTTAAAATTTCACAACTCATGTGGCATCAGATTCATATGTTCTACTTTTTCAAGCAGCTACCTCAAGAGAACAAATTTTAACTCTAATAGCAATCTTTTTCATTCACAGGATCAACATAATCTCCAGTCTGCCTTCTCATAATCTTGCAGCTGCATACATGCACAAATTTTCTGGTTATGTGATTCTGGTACTCTTGAAAAGACAGTCTTTTTAACTGAAAGAAAATCTGACTTACCTCAAAAGGTACTTTGGTATGGGATAGCGTGCCAATTACAGCCACATTAGAAGCAGATATATCTGGCAAGAAAGTGACACACAAGCCTTAAAATTACAGTTAATTTCTTCTACTCCTATTTTAGGTCCTATTTTCTTTTATGCTGTGGGGCTCCTTCACCCACAAAATCCCTCTCACTAGTCACTTACAGTCTACTAATGCCAAACCCGTTCCGTTTATAGCTCTAGGATTCCCCAACCTCTCCCATTGATAAGAATCACCTGGGACAGTTAAAAATAAAAATAACAGGCCACACTCCCGTAAATTAGATTCTAATGGGTTTGAGGTGAGGCTCCAGTAACTGATTTTAATCAAGTATCCTCAAGAGATTCTTACAGACACATTTAAGAATAAACTAAAGAGGCCTGCCAGAGATCTTCACAGTTCCTCCAAATTGATCAGTCTCAAGGGCTAATCCTCCTCTGGGTATTAGGACTTAGGGTATTTGAAAATAGAGCAGGAGAAGTTTGGAGAAAGCAGAATACCATCTTGTCTACAACTCTGATTTAGGTTTCCAACATCCTAAAGAATGAAAGAAGTGGAAGATTTTAGTTTGGACAGGTGATGTGAAGTACGACACCACCAGGGAGCAGCATAGAGCTGATAAATTACACATGTTTGGGGATTTTTTGACTTCACACTACCACATAAAATGGTGTACCTACATTTTCCATGAACTCAGATTACAAAAAAACAAAAACAAACAAACAAAAACCCCAAAGCAGCACACTTAAAAGACACAGATAAAATATGTTAGCATGTAATTTCCAGTTTTCTCTCTCTAGAGGGTCTTCATTGACAGCTGTTGTAGGAAAAAATTTCCCTTGAAGTAGCCTTGCACCTGAATCCAAACCTGGTATTAGACTACAAAGATTCCAGGTAAACCAAACTGGTGTTCCACTTTTTCTGTCTGCAAGTTTCAAAATACTTGTCCTACTCTTTTAACTAGCATTGTAACTGGATGCTTTTCAATGGTTTTAATCAAGTCTTTAGAGTTCTACTAAGTGTGAGGGTGGGGGGGGGGGAATGGGGTGGAAAACAACTTTAACAAGCTATGCCGAGGTTTTTTTTTTTAACACTTTTTAAAAGTGTAGTTGAAATGTTGCCACCACCTGTCAGAAAACTATACCCACCCAGCAATCCCATCCACCCTCCCAAGTTTTCTTGACTCATCCCCACTTTCTCTTTTCCAGTCCACATTAAATGTAGAAAAAAATCCTCTGGCAACCCAGGTAGCTTCTACAAATATCACCTCCAAGGGCTTTGTGTTCCTCTGAAATTCCATTACAGTTGGGTTAAGAAACATTGAAAGATGAGGGAGGACTTGAAGAAGGAATTTTACTTACTTCCCAACTTGCCAAAATTCGATACTCATTCCCTACCTAGAAATTCCTGTGTCTAAGAAAAGTATGATCCAAGCCCCTGTGGCAATTCTGTGACCTGGGTTTTGATTTCCATCTTCTAGCTAGAAAAGCTGAGGTGGGAGGAGGAAGAGGCAAGAATGACTAAGACATTCCTGGGAGACCAAATAGGCCTAACCAAAAAACAAACAAACAAAACAAAACAAAACAAAAAACCCACTCGAGAAGAGGTGTGAGAACCGGAAATCAAGGCTGTCTGCGGAGCTAGAGCCCATCCTGGAACTTAGCGTTCTAGAAAAGAGGGTTTCCAATCTTTTCAAGTATCTTAGCAAAAATGTCAGGACCCTACTGGAAAATGGCTAGTTTAGCCTGAATTGAGACGAGTAACAAAACCTATTCCGAATCCAGAAGCTGCTTAAGTGATTGTATTCCACTGCTCACAGTAGCACCTGCAGACATTAGAAAGAGTTGTATGGGAGGACTTTAACCTACAGAGAGTATTATGGGTGCATCCACAGCCCTCACGTACTCCACTTGCTCCACCCGCTAAAACCAAGAGCCACGGTCCTAAAGCAAGCATTCATTCTCCACGGGGTTGATGTTATCTCCAAGGGGCGAAATCTTACTCTTTTCATGTATAAAGCACAGATACACGTATGGTACATAAACAGCTATTCAGGATATGAATGGTATTATAATTTCATGGCGGGTGGGGAGGAAGGGACTGGTGAACAAAACGTTTAAAAAGGCTTTTCTTAAGAGAACGATAATGGAAAGAAAAAAAATAGGCTGAAGTAACACTGTCCTATAAGGGTCCTGAGCTAAAACCATCAAATGAAGGTCCTGACAGGTAATTTTCTCCCAGACAGCAGCCAAAGGGTCAAGGGTCTCTGATTCTGGTTCGATCTCGGCCACAAAGAGGTGTTTTCCTCTCCGTGCCTCAAACCTCAGAGGGCAGTGAATGCCCGCCGTTTGCTCCCTCACGGGGTGCCGTGTGTGGATGTGCCCAACAACTAGCAAAGAGCTTTGGAAACCGCAAAGCGCTGCACCAAAGCCAGAGGAGGTTTCTATTCTCGGCTGCACGAAATTCCCCGGGTGGGGCCCCCTCGGCCTCCGCACTTGTTGCTTCCCGGCCCCGCCGGCCTCCACCTCAGACCTTCTCTCCGCGACCCCCTCCTCTCTCCACAAGCGCACGCACAGCACCCCCCTCCCCCGGCCCCGCGACCCCCTCACCCACGCCACGAAACCGGCGCGCTCCGTTCAGGCCCTGGCGCCGGCCGAGTCCCCAGCCCCCATCCCCCTGCCCAGTTCCCGCCGACTGCCCGGCCCGCAGAGGCCGCCGTTTCCTAGACAGCCGCGCGGCCGCTCCGCAGCCTCCGGGGCGCGCGCGCCGACGGCGGGAGGCGAGGGCGCAGGCGCGGGCCCTGGCGAGCCGCCGGCGCGTGGCCGCGCGCGCCCCCGATCGCGGTGGGCGGAGGAGCGGAGGCAGCGGAGGCAGCGGCGGGCCGCGAGGGGGCGAGGGGGCGGGGGGGCGGAGAGGGGAGCCCCGGGAGCGCGAGCCGCGGCCGGCGCCGCTGCAGAGCCGAGCGAATCCACAGCCCGGGCAGCAGGTATGTGTCCCCGCAGCCGGCCGTGGCCGGGGCTTCCCCTGCCACTCTTCCCGGGTCCTGTGGCCGGGGCGGGGGTGGGGGCCGGTCAGGGTTTGCAGGGTACGTGTCCGGGAGGGCTGGGATCTTACCACTGACCTTCATCCCCTCTGGTCGCTGTAGCAAGGCGAGGGTGCCTGGGGCAGCCTAGGGCTTCAGCTTCAGCCAGGGGATCTGCTTCTTGTCACATGCTTCTTATTTATTTTTGCAAACTGCCCTGGTTCGGATCCAGCTGCAGATGCCTTACCTCCCATTCTTTGCCTCTGTGTGCCATCTTGCATTTATTAATAAAACATGCAAGCTGGGGGTTGGGGATTGCTGCTGGGGGGGAATCCCATTGCAGTATAACAAGCGGGTGCCTATTTTAGGTTTTCAGGCGTGGTATTGAGGTGGAAATCCCACACCCTGGGGATTTGTAGCTTTGTTGGTCGTGACCACTTCCTAGTGGGCTTCCCCCATTTGTCTGGAGGCGCCACAGCGGCAGGATGGACTGATAGGAAAGGATGGTGGGTTTTCACCGTCAGGCCAAAACCCCGTTCTAGGGACAGGTGCAAGCTACGGCGGACAGTTCCCTGCTTGCTAACTTGCCAGGGTGGCTTAAAACCAGAAAATTGTATCCCTTGATTGCCGAGAGGAGGCCTTGAACAGAATCCCTGAGACTTGCATACTCAAACTCATTAAGGTTTTGCATCTGAAGATGACTAAAGCTTGCCACCTGTTGGAAGTTAGACCCCATGAAATCCCCCGTAATCCAGCCCACCAATCCCTGTTTCAGTCACTAATACTGAGATAGCAATAGGCCCATATTGATTCCTTCCATATTCTTTAATACTGCTTGGCTTTTGTCTCTTTTAAAATAAAACCTACCTATGATTTGATGCCCCATAGGTTATAGATTGAAATTACATGATTTGTTTATATTCCATACACATATAACATCATATCCTAAAGAGTAAATTTCTCTTCAGTGTATATGTTGCCTATTTCCCCAGCTTTTCACCTTGCTTCAAGAAACAGTTCAAAAAGTGGGATGTATGTAACTGATTACCTTTCTTTTTTTTCCCCCCTGAAATACTGTGGTGAAAAAAATAGTAAAAGCTAGAAATATAGAATGAAAATGGTTACCACAAGATGTTGGGGTATGGCAGCAGGACTGTAATTTCTTCTAAAATATATAGTAGTCAGAGTGCCACATCTAATCGTGAGAACACATTTCTTAAATGCTCATATGTGCCAGGTACTGAGCTACAAGCTATTGGTACATATCTCATTTCATCCTCATAACAAACCTGTTATCTCCATGTTGAAGATAAAGAGACTAAGACTTAGAAAGGTTAGCTAACTTGCCCAAGGTCACACAGCCAGGGAGAGGATAAGGATGCAAACTCTAGTGCATCTGATTGCTGGGGGGGGGTCAGTGGGGGGAGGATGAGAGTAGCCTTTAACCCTGGTGCTGCTGTTCCATCTACATTTTCATTAAGATCAAAGCTTATGCATGAGCACACAAGCTTGGATCTGATTTTCCATTTCATAGATTTCACATCAACCTTTGTGGCTCTCCAGTAGGAGAAACTGTTGTTTCAGAATGGGTTTGTGTGGAATTTTTTAAGGTGGCACTGAGCCTATAAACATGGGGTTCAAGATGTTTCCATTCAGCTCTCCCAAACAAGCAATTAAGTTCAAAAAGTTGTTTCCCTTCAGATTTAAATCTGTAAAATGTATATGCATCAGGTAGAATGAATTACGTTTTTCATTATCACATCCTACTCCAATCTTCTTGCCGCCCCGCACACTATCTTCTGGTCTCGCTGCCAGTCATTAGAACAACATTGTCTGTCATGCTTGTGTGTGAGTGCCTTAACCAGGTGAAGGAATCCGTACAAGTCGTGAACCATAATCCAGTCTTTGTGATTGTAGCAGCTCTTCATTTGAAAGTTTTGGAATTTGTACAGTCAACAATGGATATAAATTTAATCTTTTTTTGGAAATGCATTATTATAATGCAGGGATTGGATTGTGCTGCACATTCCTAACAGTTCTCACAGACTTAGAAATCACTGTAGTTGCATCAATGGGAAATTCACTCGGGGGGGCTACAAAGTTTTACGCTCAGGTCACGTATTTGAGATGGTGGTGAGAAAAGTACAGCTCAGTAGAAGGGGTTATTTGAAAATTATATCCCATGGAAATTACAGCTTTAATGATAAATTGAGGAATAATATTAGGTCAGAAATAAAAGACTCTTGTAAATTCTATAAGGTCTGTTTTCTTTCTTGACTGGTTTTAGGACACCATCATGTTACTTTTTTCATTATACTCTATTCTGTTGATAGTAAAGTAATTTGTTATAGCCGTTTTGCCTCATGGAAATCACTCGGTTTTGGAAGAGCTCAGCCCCAGTGCTTGTGGAAATGCTGAGATGGAGTCTTTCTGCCCTGGGGTTTTCCAGTCTATGATCAGATAAACTCAAGATGAGTCCTGATGTTACTGGAAAAAAAGCAGAAAGCAAAGAGAGGTGCTGCTTGATTCTGGGGAGCAAATTGGTTTTCCTATGGGGAGCACCATTATCTTCTTCAGTCAGAAGTCTCATGATTAAAAAGCATCTAAGAAGTCTACTTTCTTCTGTTCAAGCAGGATTTTATTTACTGCAGACCTGAGCACCCTTTTTTGGTGCAATGGTCAATTTGAGGAATGTTAAAATGTTTCTGACTACATATTTGTTTTCTTGAAACATATGTTTACACTGGGAAAAGCCATATGAACAACTATGGATGCTTAAGCATTATTTTTTTTTATTCCCCTCATCAAGGGTTTTTTCTTCTTATTTTTGGAAGTGGGGAAGCAACTAAAATTTTTCCAAGCTATATAACTAGCATGCATTGCAGTGACTGATTGTAATGCACATTTTAATGCATTGTTGAGTAAGATACTGGGAACTGGCATATTTGACTTTCCTTGACTGACCTTGTAGGCTACTTAGTTGTGAAATGTCTTGTTTTCTTAACAGTATTTCTTAACTCAGTAGTCTCTAAAATGAGATTTTTTTTTTTCAATGTCAACAATCTTGAATCACAGTAGTTCACAGCTTACTCTGAAATACTTGATTTTCACCAGTCTTCTTTTTCTCTCCTTGATGGAAGCTATAGCAAGCGTTTTAATTTTATTTAGAAAGCAGTTCACAACCTGCAAGTTAAGCCATCCCCTTTCCAGACTGAACCAGTCAGAGTTCACAAATGCTGGCCAGGCACACCCACCATAGGACCTTCTCCTATAGAGAACCCTAGACCTCCTGCTGGACTTACATGCGCTCATTTTCCCCATATGGAAGATTTAAGAGGTCCTAAAGTGAGCTCACACCAGTGGGCCTTGGGTGCAAGGTAGGATGGAGGCTACTTGTAGGAAAGAGTCAGGAAATCACTTCTCCTGTACCAACACTAGTCTATATTGTGATTTCTGCTTGCAAATATGTATTCATTATAAAATGTTTGATCATTACATAGAGAAGGTAGAGGTCCATGGTTAGAATCTTTGATATTCTTATACTTTAGTGAGACCACCATTAATAGTTTGGTATAGATTTCTCTGGATTTTTGAATGTGGATACTAAAATGTTACTGTTTGCCAACAATACTATACATAGATGCACACTATTTTGCAGTTTCTCTTCTTGCACTTGGTAGTAGACTTTGGACCTCTAGAAGGCCCTTGAATGGCATACTTTCAGACACGGCCACAATGGGAACTAGATGAGAGGAGCCCTGTAACCAGGGGTAGAGGAAGGGAACTAATGTGTGCTGGGTAGGAACCTGGCATTAGCTGTGTCCTGGGATAGGTAGTTTCACATTCCATATCTCCTTTAACCCTTTGCAATGACCCTTTGTGGTCAGCTGTTTCTAGATTAGGAGAGAAGAGCCCAAGGTCCATGACATAAGGAGCAGAGCTGAGATTCAGACCCAGGTCAGTGTGGCTCAAAATCTGGGCCTTCTCCTTCTTTTCACTCTGATTGCAGGATGGAGAGTGCTGTGTCCCATCGTTCTCTGGCCTCCCATCCTCCTCTGCCTCTGCCCATCCACACAGACCTCCTTACTGTTCTCCCGCCTTAGGGCCTTAGCACTAGTGCTTCCGTCTCCTGGACTGCCCTTCCCGCAGATTCTTGCATGGTTTGCGCCCTCACCTCTTTCTGGCTTTGCTCAAAGTCTCACCACTCCTTTAAAACTACACGCCCTCCCACAGGCATTCCTGTTCCTCCTCCCTGCTTTGCTTTTATTCATAGCCCTTCTAAATATACTATATAAATCTCCCACAGAGAATGAACACTCCAGAGTACAGGGATTTTGTCTATTTTGTTCACTCCCCTAACCCTGGTGCTGTGGAAAAGAACTGACAGGTCACAGTGGCGTCCTTGAGTATTTCCAGCCTCCCACACTTTTTGTTTTTTGTAGCCCTTACAGTTCTGGTAGTGAGCAGTGAAACCTCTCAAATGCAAAGGCTTTATATGTGTTTGGGGGCAGGGGGAACAGCAAGGAAAGTAGAGAAGAATTGGGAGAGATGTTGTCTTACTCTTGAGTCGAGGTTAGGAAGAGAGGAACCTCCCAGGTAGAGTCAGCCCCGTAAAGATGGAAAGAAAGTCTCCTGAGGGCTGGGCTGTATAACAAGGCAGCAAAAGCTACATGCGGAGATGGCCTGGGTTGGGGAGGAGACCTGTGTGGGTTCCCCTCTATTTGGAGTGCAAAATATTTTGAAGACTTCCAAGAATGGTGCTCCAGATTCCACCAACTTTCCCATGGCCTGAGTCACTAGAAAGGAAAAGGAATCTGTGGACGTTCACACAGGCAGGTTAATCACTGCACTACCAGCTTCAGCATCTTGCTTTTTTTTTTTTTTTAAATACCTGTTGGTGCCTTCCCCCCTCCCCTCCCCCTCCACCCCCTCCTCCCCCTCCCCCTCCTCCCCTCCCCCTCCTCCCCCTCCTTCTCCCCTCCTCCCCCTCCTTCTCCCCTCCTCCCCCTCCTCCCCTCCTCTCCCTCCTCCCCTCCTCCCCTCCTCCCCTCCTCCCCTCCTCCCCTCCTCCCCTCCTCCCCTCCTCCCCTCCCCTCCCCTCCTCCCCTCCCCTCCCCTCCTCCCCTCCCCTCCCCTCCTCCCCTCCCCTCCCCTCCTCCCCTCCCCTCCTCCCCTCCCCTCCCCTCCTCCCCTCCCCTCCCCCTCCTCCTCCTCCCCCTCCTCCTCCTCCCCCTCCTCCTCCTCCTCCCCCTCCCCCTCCTCCTCCTCCTCTTCCTCTTCGGTGTCTTTAATTGCTGCCTTAGGCAGTCGGAATTATCTGCCAGGAGAGAATTCCCCTCCAAGAAAATGCAGCCTCCCTAAAACTGCTTTTGATTTGTGATGGAAACTACTCAGTAGCTAGGACAGGGGCTGATAACTCAGTTCCCACAGCTCATTAAAACAAAGAATTTTAATAAGTATTTCTGCCTTTTGCAGCCCAGGTATTTGGAAGTCCAGACTGCAGTCAGGCAGCTCTTCTCTGGATTTCATTCTCAAGCCATAAGGCATGCAATGCTTTCTGCTACTCTTGGTTCGAAACAAGTCCGAAGCAAGTTATTTCATCCGTGATTCTCTCAGTCTCCCACCCCAGTTTCAGAACTGCCATCATGTCCAGCCAATGCCATATATAGTATGGTCAAGTACCTTTCTCCCATAACGATTTCCCTTCAAACAGTTAAATCTTTGGTTTTACCTGAGTTTAACGCAGTGTTTTTAAAAAAAATTTCTGTGACACTTGCTAATTCTCTTTTAACCATGGCTACTAAAATTTGTTAGTTTTGCCCTTCAAAACAAAAGAACAAGGTGAATTATATTTGTAATCCCTCAAATAAAGAAAATGTTCCATTGTTTGGGAGGGCATAGTCTCAAAAGAGAAGCCTGGAAAATTCTCTCCCATCTCTCCCTGTCCTTCCATTATCAGTTTCTACCCAGGACTCTATCACTCCCCACTTCATGTCCTGCCAGGAACCCCGGTCCCCACCCTTCTACGAAACAGAACTCTTAAAGGTCACGCCTTATTGCCTAATCACAAATCCAGTGGCCCTTTCTCAGATTTCGTTCCTGATGGCTCAGCAACATCTGACCCCATTGACTCCACTCCTTGAGATGCTGGCAGCTTCTTCCTAATGTGTCTGGTCTTTCCTCAGCTCCTATCCTTCCTGTTCTATCAAGAGGCAGTCTGGAGAAGCAGTTAAGAGTGTGGGCTCTGCCCAAGGGGTGAATCCTGGCTCTAGCCCTTGCTAACTATGTGACTTTGCAGGAGTGATTTACAACCCTGTGCCTCAGTTTCCTCCTCAGTAAAATGGGAAGAAGAGTGGCTATGTCATAAGGCTGTCAGGAAGAGGATGAAATGAGTGTGCCTAGAAAACAGTAAGCACTCAGTCAGTGTCACCTTTTATCATTATAACTTCCTGTTTGGATGCCTTTGGAGACTCTCTTGTAGCTGCAAGATAAAACCGTAACTTTAGTGCCTGATTAGTTTGCTTCCTGCCCCTGACCCTTTCCAGTGTGTGCCCACTTCCGAGCCTTTGCTCTGCCCCTCCTTCCCTGGCCAGAGGAGGGAGAGAGCTGAGGGCTGTGCCTGCCTGGAGGCTCTGAGCACAGACCGCCTTGTAATGAAAGACATCCTCCCTTGGGCACCAAGCCTGTCCCTCTCAGGCAGATTATAAATTACTTAAGGACACCAGCTGTGATTTATACTTAAAAAAATATATACGCCTCAACATTTAGCACTATACTTTACACATAGTAGGAATTTAACTCATATCTTTGGACTGCCAAAACATTATAGGTTTTCTTGGTCCTTCCAAAATCCTTTTTCCTCCTACACTGAAACTTCTATTGATCAGTCCTAAAGCCCAGTTAAGCTTTATATGGGAAAATTGAGTCAACACCACAGGGCGAGTTAACCACTTCTACGTTTTTGGAATGAGGAGGGATATACAGAAATCATTAAAATAATGGGATCACAGGGAGTAATTTAATGCTTTTTAAAAGGAGTTTGAAATGCTACCAACCCATGAAGCTGTTAGGATTTTATAGTATGTGGAGCTTTTTTCTGTCCTCACACCATCACTCACAAGTAAAGTGAGCCCTGAGGGTATAAGTGGAAAATCTTCAGACCTTGTCATAGGCCTGCTCCTGAGCCAGTGCTCTAGTCCTGTTTTCTTTCCCCTTACTACCCAGGTGAAGAGGACATTGAGGTTGAATGAAGATCAAAGGAAGGGCTGCCTACTTAAAAAAAAAAAAAATTAATCCCGTTCCTGACGTTCTTCGTTCTTCGTTGGCATAGCAAATGTTCCATCAGTTTCTGCTGTGTCTCTGAGGTCGTGTACAGTCACAGAGTTGGGCTACCAATAAAACCAATAGAATTTGTGCTTCCCCTGGAAACCTTAAGGACCATGTTCTTTGCATCTTGAGATTCTATAGCAGGGTTTTTAAACCTCAGCACTTTTGGGACCGGATAATTCCTTGTTGGGGGGAGCTGTCCTGTGTACTGTAGGGTGTTTAGCAGTATCCCTGGCCTCTACCTATTAGATGCCAGTTGCACTACCACCCTCCCCCAGTTGTGATAACCAAAAACGTCTCTACACGTTGCCAGATGACCCCTGGGAACACTTGGCATCTCCCATTTGAGAACTGTTGCTCTATAGAATCAATCAAGAAAACTCAGCATCTTACCGTTTTGTAGAATACCAGAGTTTAGACAGTTGGGGGCAATTGAAGATAAAGATTTTAATAGCTATGAAAGGTAAATTTGGGTTTGAAATTACTAACACAGAGAAAATTTAGTGTTAATAAGCAGTTCTAGAGTCTATCATAAATAAGAAGAAGTAAACAAATGAAGCAGTTACAGAAATTGAGACCATTCAGGTCTGAACACAACAGCACAGTCTAGGACTGTTTCAATCATCCTTGGAGTATTTTTGTTGGAATTGTATTTAAGTGCCCCACATACTTTTAGGCATTTGACAGTAAGTATATTAAACCAAAATTCATTAATATTTCTAGTGAAATCTTGGTTGATTACCAATGGAGAAAATTATATTTGACCTAAGGTAGGCTGGCTCTCTTCACCAGAGTCTGCTTCTGACCACAAACCTGCTTGAAAACAGCACTTTCAGGCACTTCAGGGGCGAAGTAGGAATGACAAGGCACTTTGGGCTTTGGTGAAGGGCAACAATTGATCAGCGATCTCCATGGCTATTAGAAAATTTAACTGTATACTTGTGATTTGAAACCCACCTCCAACTGACAGTCACCATTGTGTTCTTTCTAAATGCAGTAGCTAATTTGCATGCCATACCCCAAAACTGAAAGTAATAGTTAAACATACAGCTTTCTGAAAAACGTTAAGGCTCCAGCCTTAGGAGAGACCTCCTTTGGTCAGAGATCACATTTGGTATATTAATTGCCTTTGAAAAGGAAAAACATACACAGAGAAGACCCCAAGATGCTCACTACCCGAGAGTAGAGAAATAAGCCTTGTGCAGTTTCTTGAATCAAGAAGGTCAGGTGGAATTACTGATTCCACAGGTAATTGTGATCATCTTCAATGTTCCAGACTTGTGCTAATAGGTAGAAGGAACTCCAGTGCTGTGGACTGGATGGGGACCCCCAAAATGCATATGTTGAAACCCTAACCCCCAGTGTTATTGTATGTGGAGATAGGATCTTTAGGAGGTAGCTGTCTGCAAGCCAGGAAGAGAGCTCTCACCAGAACTAGACCATACTGGCACCCTGATCTTGGACTTTTCAGTCTCCAGAACTCTGAGGAAATAAGTTTCTGTTGTTTAAGCCATGCAGTCTATGGTATTTTGTTATGGCAGCCCGAGCTGACTAATACATCCAGCATCCTCATTGTACAGATGAGGAAACTGGACCCAGAGAGGTAAACGACTTTCCCACGGTCAAGCTACTAGTTAATGGTAGAACTGGAACACAAAACCTAGGTTTCCTGACTCCTAGTCCAATGTCTATTCCCCTTTCCCCACTGCCTCGGGTCATATAGCACTTTTTTTTTTTTTGCGTTACGCGGGCCTCTCACCGTTGCGGCCTCTCTCATTGCGGAGCACAGGCTCCGGACGCGAAGGCTCAACAGCCATGGCTCACGGGCTCAGCCGCACCGCGGCATGTGGGATCCTCCCAGACCGGGGCACGAATCCGTGTCCCCTGCATCGGCAGGCAGACCCTCAACCACTGCGCCACTAGGGAAGCCCCATATAGCACTTTTATTCATTATCTCTAGAACCCATGGCTCATCACAGTCTTTATACTTGCCCTGTTTATCTCAGCATTGTTGTGAGGATCAGTGAGATGGTACAAAAAAAGGCAGTTTAAGTTTCTGAACTACAAAATATTTTACTAATATAAATAGCATACTCAACTCAGATTGTGCCTGGATAGCAGGAATCTATTTGGCTCTGAAAATTGTAAGTTGACCTCTAGTCAAGTTGGAACTTCTGTGAGGTAGTATTAGGCTAGGAGGTCTCAGGTAGGGGGGTTGGCCCTTAGCGTTAGGGAATGAATCAGAGGACGGAGAAGGCAGAAGGAGGTAGGGCACCTGGTTCAGTGGTGTACCATCTCGAAGAACAGCTGAGAGCAAGACAACTGCTCTTTTTTGTTGAGTTGTAAAAGTTATGGGTGATGTGAGTTTGCCTAGTAAGAGAAATGTCCCTCTTATAAGGACAGAATATCAGAGCTGGAAGAGAGCTTGTGGTACCACTTGGAGTTCCTGGTGGTAAACAACAGAACAGTTGATGAACTACAAAATATTTTATAAATGTAAATACAACCATTCTCAACTTTTATTTATTGAAAATATATCATGAAGGAATATGCTTATCTGAAAGTAACAGAAGGTCTGAAAAACAGTGGCTTGAATAGGTAAATGACTTATTTTTATTGTGTAAGAAGTCTAAAGGTGGTGGTCCAGGCTTGCCTTGCCGCTCAGAGATATCATCAGAGGCTAGGGTTCTATTTAGCATTTTGTTCCTCATGGTCATGAGCAGCTGCTTCACCTCCAGGCATTTCATCTGTATTCCAGGCAGGAGGAAGGAGAGGGACAAGTGTGAAGTGCAAAAACTTTCTCCTCTCCAGTGCAAAAGCTTTCTCCTCTCCAGGTTTTGCCTTCATTTGGGGGAAGGGACTTATTCCTTTATTTTAATAATCAGAACTGTATCACATGACCACTTCTTAATGCAAAGGCATCTGGGGATTCAAGTATTTTGCTTTCTAGCTTCTAGGGTAGAGGGAAACAAGGGAGAAAGAGGTTGAATGGGGCTTGTGAGTCAAGTTGAAATAACTATCACAGAAGAACATGGCATTTCTGCAGAATCATAGGGGACTAGAGAGCCAGCCTCAGCAAATAAGCAAGGTGGCCAGGCACAGCTCGAGGGCACTGGGCACTCCTGTACTCTTCTAGGGTGGTCACTTCCAGTCAGCATTCATGCCATACCCCTGGACTTCTCATTCCACCACAGCTAGACTTTTGCATTCTTAAGGATTCAAAGTCCTCAGCTGAGCCTGGGTCACATTTCCATGCTGTAGTATATGGGAGGGGTAGGGAATGAGACTATATGGCCTCCTCTTGGGCTTCCGTGATGGACCAGGAAGGAGTCTGCCTGCATCCCATCTTGGAATTCCTCCAAAACAAGAGGGTAGTCCAATGCTTTGTAGCCACAAATATTCACCATCCCCCTATTTTATAGATGGGGACCCTGGAGCCCAGAAGGAGGAAAGGGCTCAGTCTGTACCACTGAGTGGGTGAACGGCAGAGGCGGGGTTTTGTCTTATCCTCGTGCACCCGATCTGGTTGGTTCCAGGGAGGCAGCTCCCCTCAGTCTTCCCCTCAGAGTCCTTGACATTCCCTAAGGTGAGGGGATTTGTCCTTGGAGGCGGCCCCTCCTTTTCCCAGCAGTCCGTGGGCAGTTCCCTTTCTCTCCCCAGGACCTTCCCGGCGGCTCCTTCCTCTTTGTGTAATGTCTTCCTTTCCAACAGTAAGAACTACCCTCCCACCTTGCAAACAACACTTAGGACTCTTCTAAGAGAATACTGACTGGGATTTTTTTTATGAAGATACTAGGTGGTACGTATCCCCACCTTCTAAAGAGGAACAGCTAGGCACAACCGCTCAAGATTTATGTAAAGGTGGTTGAACTTTTCTGGCTGCCATCACCCACCTATATAGCCTGTGTGAAGAAAAGACTAGACATTCAAGGAGAGTTGATTCCCTGGGCAGAGTGTGAGGGACAGTGCAAGGGTGGGGGGTGGGAGAGCGGGGAGAGCCTTGATTCCAAGGGAGAGGGCTCCCAGAGCACCATCAGTTTGGTGCCCCTGACTCAGATCCTTTGGAGATTCCCATAAGGCCTTTTCAGAAGTCATAGCTGCATCCCACGGCACATTCGGCATTTGGACACCAGCCCAGAGAATGCTGTCAGCTGAGGGAGATCTAGAAACAGTCAAGTGCAGAGACTTTAGTCCCTTGACTTCAATCCTTGACAACTCCCCCACCCCAGGCCCACCAGTGATCCTGGGAAACCAGAGCCGTGGAAGAAGGGGAGGAGGAGAGAAAGCAGATTTCACTCCCTTCCCCATCGCAAGACCTCAAGCTGTGAGCCATGATCACCGACAGTCTGAGCCACGATCAGGGAAAGAGCTTTGAGCTGGATGTGAGATTGAAGACTTGATTTAGACCAGATGAGTTTTTGTTTTTTGAAACACCTGAAAATTAGTCTTAATGGCTGAAATGAGGTGGTTCTCGAAAGTGTAACCAGAAAGCTATAGAGTCTGTTTGAAGACAAAGGTTGGAGAGAAATAAAGCTGTTCTAGTCGTAACCACATTCAGGCTGTTATTACTCTCCTTTTCCAAAGATAACATTCCAACTTTTGAGAAGAAGCACGGGACTAAGGTATGAGGATTTCTGGAGTCCAGCCCCAGCTATTCCACACGCTAGGAGGGCAGCTCTAGAACAGTCACTTTACTCTCCTGGGTCTTGGCATCTTCTCCCCAAATGATGGGATTGTGCTTTGTGGTTTAGGTGTTCCAGAATAATTTCTCTACTCCTCTGAACCGTGCAGTGACTTAAAACAGCAGGACAAAATAATTCGCACAGTGAGTTTGCTTTTCAAATTGTATTTCGGTTCTATTTGTTGGAAGACTCAAGCATAGATGAATGGCATTTGGCAGGAGAAAACCTTAGTACACCCGAAACCTTTAATTATACACGATAGGCAGCTCTGTAGCTTGGTCTGTGTCAAAAGATGCCACATTATCAAATGACACATGGTAGAGATATTCAGAGTTTTTGCAACAGCTCGTTCATCTGTAGCATGATTGGCCTGTGTCAGGTAGCATCCACGTTTTCACCTGAGTCTGCATTTGAAAACCTGAGGGCTCCTGTATTTAGATTAAAGGCCTCTTGTCTGGTTCCTGTGGAGATGAGTCCGTTGAAACTGATGACACTCAATAGGAAGTTTGGGGCCCATAGCTAGTGACACGTATTTATTTCCAGAGTTTGTATGTAGTTAAATATTATCACCACACTAGGTATAAGTTTTATACACAGCTCTTTATGTATTTTGTTACATATGTAATATATAAAAATCACACATAAGTAATACATAAATACTTTTCCTGCAATAAGAAGATCATATGTAATCATATGTAACCCTAAAGATAATTATTATTCCCCTTTTGTTCCTATCCTTTCAGACTTGTTATACATGTATACATATATTAATTATCTTTTTCTTTTCATTATTATTTTGGTAAAATACACATAACATAGAATTTACCAGTTTGACTAATTTTTTTTTTTTTTTTTTGCGGTACGTGGGCCTCTCACTGTTGTGGCCTCTCCCGTTGCCGAGCACAGGCTCCGGAGGTGCAGGCTCAGCGGCCATGGCTCACAGGCCTAGGCGCCCCGCGGCATGTGGGATCTTCCCGGACCGGGGCACGAACCCGCATCCCCTGCATCGGCAGGCGGACTCTCAACCACTGCGCCACCAGGGAAGCCCCAGTTTGACTATTTTTAAATGTACAGTTTAGTGACATTAAGTACATTCACATTAAGTTCTGGAGATCTGTACGAAATAGAGCCTATCATTAAGTACATTCACACTGTTGTGCAGCCATCACCACCATCCACGTCCAGAACTCTTTTCGTCTTGTGAAACCGAAACTCTGTACCTGTTAAACACAAAAACTCCTTTGCAGCTCCACAACCCCCTACACACACTCTGTGTTATTGATGTCACAAATTTTCTCTTTATATCTTACATTTTTAGGTAGTATACGTTCAGTTTAATAACCTGCTGAAGACAGCAAGGAGGCCTGTGTAACCAAAGTGCTGTGACGAAGGGGGTAGGAAATGAAACTGGAAAGGGAGCTTGCAGGGCCTTGTGGACCATGGTGAGCACTTGGACTTCATTTAAAATTAACTGGGACATCTTTGGATAGTGGAGGGCAGAGGAGTAACATGACTTAGTTTTTCTCAGAAGGTTCGCTGGGCTCCTCTTTAGAGCGTGACTGGTAGGGGTTGGGAGAGGAAACACGAGAGCAGTGGGGAGGCTCTTTCAGGTGAGAGTTGATGGTGGCGTGGATCAGGTTGCTGTCAGTGGAAGCAGAGGCAAGTGGTTGGATTCTGGATATATGCTGAAGGTAGAGCCGGTAGGATTTGCTGATGGATTGGATGTGGGGTGGGAGAGAAAGAGGAGTCAAGGTTGACTTCAAGGTTCTGGGCTTGAGCAACTGAATGAAACTGCCACTTCCCGAAGTGGAGACGGAGGAGGAGGAGATTTTAGGTGGGGGGAAATGAAGAGTTCTGTTTCAATCACGTAAAGTTTTACAGTCTATTAGATGTCTCACTAAAGAAGTTCAAGTAGGCAGGCAGATATGCAAGTCTGGAGTTCAGGGGAAAGAATGGGGCCAGAAATAGAAATTTTGGAGAAAGCCTGTGTGGATGACATTTTAAGCCGTGAGATTGAATGAGCTCACCTAGGCCCTGGCAGAGAGGATAGATGTATAAGATATGAGGCTTGAGTACTGAGCCCTGGGGCACGTCACCATTTAGAGGTCAAGAGGAGGTGGAGGACCCAGGGAAGGAAACTGAGAAGGAACATCCAATGAGGGCAGAGAAAAAGAGAACAAAATACTTCAAGAAGAAGGAATGAGCGGTCCGTTGTGTCTAATGCGGCTGAGAAACTGAGTGTCGTATTTAGCAACGTGAAGGTCATGGCTCGTACTTGGGATGCGGCTCCCGTCACCAGGGTCTGTGTCTAACCGATGATGTGGGGGGGACTCCTGAATCAGGCAGTTCTCCTTCCTTTTAGTGCTTCTGATTCTTAGTGGTCTTCTGTCAGATATTCACATACATTTTGAAATTGGGGCTATATTTTGTCTACACAGATGCTTCACCAAATCCTGTCTGGGAGGAGAGGAAGACACTTTGGGTCCTCTAACTTTCCTTCCTGAAAGATCTATGCCATATTTCTTGATAGAAAATCACATTCCCTGTCTTAACAGTTACCACTTACGTAAAAGAACTTTACCTTTTAGCTGAATGTTAAACATCTCATCCTCTAGGAGATAATTATCTAATTTTCTAAATCAGTTGACTCAAAACAAGTATTCTCTCTTCTCTTGGACCTTCCAAGCAAACAGGTGTTTTTTTCCTGCCTCACAATGGAGAGCAGTCTTGTTTTGGTGTGATCTGTGCTTTAACCATCACTAGTTCCCCTTACATTCATCAACCAACAGTTATTTAACAAAATTCCGACAATAGACTGTATTATATGCATCGAGTCTAATTGGAGAAAGAAAGTCTCGGGAAGAGTTTATCAAGTCCCAGGCACAAGTGATTCCCACGGTCAGGGTAGGAAGACCTCAGAGGAAAGCAGGATTGTGAGAAGCTGTGGAGAGTAAGAAAATGTCATGCCCTGGGAAGGCGAGGGGTTAGCTGGGCCTCAAAAGGTAGAAAGGATTTGAAGAGGTAGAGTAAAAGATAATCATGCCAGATATTTGATATCATAGTCAAATTTAATGCTAATTGCAATTACAGTTTATAGTGACAGATTGGCCTGAAGAGATGTCAGAGATAATTCACATTGAATCATGAGCCCATGAAACCCATTCACACTGGCCTGTGCTTGAGAGGCCTATGATATCAAGATTCTAGATTTCCTTTCAGAGGGATATTGATGGTATATAGCGGTAGTGAGGTGCCTTAGAATTTAGAAATAAGATTGCCTTAATTTAGCTCTTCAGTCTCATTCATGTATGAGACACTGAAGATGTATGAATACAGATAGATAGGTCCAGTGTTCAAAAGCCTCGAACGGTGGTGCCAAATCCCCCCAACTGCGAAAGGTACTCACACGAAGTCCCCAGAACCTGTAAATGTTACCTTATTTGGAAAACGATGCGATTAAGTTAAGGATCTTGAGATGAGGTAATTCTGGATTATCAGTATGAAAGTCACGGAGAAGAAGACGTGGCAGTGTGGCCACGGAGGCAGAGATTGGAGTGATGAGACCCAAGCCAAGGAACACCTGGAGTGACCAGAAGCTGGAAGAGGCCAGGACCAGATTCTCCCCCAGAGCCTTCAGAGGGAGCCCAGCCCCACTGACACACTGGTTTTGGACCTTTGGCCTCAAGAACTGTAAGAGAATAAATTTCTATTCTTTAAAAAGAATACCACCAGGCTTCCCTGGTGGCACAGTGGTTGAGAGTCCGCCTGCTGATGCAGGGGACACGGGTTCGTGCCCCGGTCCGGGAAGATCCCACATGCCGTGGAGCGGCTGGGCCCGTGAGCCGTGGCCGCTAAGCCTGCGTGTCCGGAGCCTCTGCTCCGCAACGGGAGAGGCCACAACAGTGAGAGGCCCGCGTACCGCCAAAAAAAAAAAAAAAAAAAGAATACCACCAAGTTTGTCGTACTCTGTTATAGTAGCTACAGGAAACTAATGCAGGCGGTATTAGTTATTATGGTATTAAACAAATTGTAAATGTGGGTTTGGAAGAACCCAGAACTTTAGTTAAGGTTACCTGCTTTGTGATCTTAGGGAGGCAAGTCCAGACATAACTGTAATATAGCAAGTTTAAACATAATCATTTAACACCCTGTTTAGAGGACAGCTATGTGAATGGAAGTGGGGCAGTTGGCCCCAGACCATGGAGAAGAAGAGCCAGAAAACCAGAAACTTGCCGTGAATGCTGCAGACAGGCGGGCCTGAACTTTGCGGTCTGTCATGGTACAGGGAAGGCCACTGGGCCTCTCTATGGCCTGGATGGAGTCCCTTCCTCTTTGCTTGCTGGGTGGTGCCCTGCCTCCTTGCTTTCATTCCATACAACTTACAGTCACTGATCAGCTTCCAGGTGTGCTGACTCTGGGCCCCTGCCAGTGAACTTGAGCATTTTGGATCCTGAAAGAGAAGCTTTCTCTCTTTCTCACACACATACAGATCAATACATTTGCAGCCTTGTTTTTATTCCTTGGGAATTTGATTAGCATGATTTAGCTAATCATGCTAAGGTTGACTCAACCTTGAGATTGACAAAACTAGAAGCCGCATCCTGACACTTACTGAATTTGCCAGCCAAAGCCACACGATGAGACTTTTTGATAGACAGCCTTCAGATCTTCCAGATACCATCTAGTGTTATTGTTGATCCCTCCCTGCTAACTCAGGGACATCATGCTTCTCCCTCAATTTAAAATCTGGGAAATGCATTTATTCAGCAGACATTTTTTCTTGGCGCTCACATATAGGGGTGTAGCTAGGGGCTGGAGAGCTCCTAAACATGCCCTTTAGGGAGAATGACCTCAGCTCCTGTATTTGTTTCCTAGGGATGGTGTAACAAAGTACAACAAACTGAGTGGCTTAAAAGAACAGAAATTCATTCTCTCACAGTTCTGGAGGCCATAAGTCTAAGATCAAGGAGTCAACAGGGCTATATTCCCTCCAGAAGCTCTAGGGGCGAATCCTTCTTTGCCAGTTCTGGTGGATTCAGGTCTTCCTTGGCTTGTGGCCTCATCGCTCCAAGCTCTGCATCTGTCTTCATTTGACCTTCTCTGTCTCCTCTTCTGTCTCTTATATGGAAAGCTGTCATTGGATTAGGGCCTACCCTACTCCATATAACCTTATCTTAACTAATTACAAAGACTGATTTCTGAATAAGATCACATTCTGAGGTTCTGGGTGGACATGAATTTTGTGGGGACACTATTCAACTGACTATATAGCTCCTCAAGTTGGAAAAGCTGTCAGGGCTGGAATGAGTCTTAGGTTATGCTAAAATAAATGTGGGTCAACTACAGCACAGACTAAGTAGATACCAATTTGTTAAGTGCATGGGCTGTAAGATAATAAGGAAGCTTGGTAACGATCAAGAGACCACCCTCTCTGGTGGCAGCAGTGATACACAATGATGTCTCCTGTTAATATCCCTAAAGGCACCTCTCCAAATGGGGAACCTGCCCATCTGGCTCTCCTGCCCTCCTCTAATTCAGATCACTCCAGCAGTACTGCTCTCTACAGGTGGAACTAGTTCCCACATCGCCTGCTGTTCTCTGTGGGTGTGGATACCTGTCTCCTGGTGCAGGATCTTCACAGCTTTGTAGCTTTCCATGGACACTGGCAATTCTTCCAAAGGCTCTTTTTCTCCTCTTGGGATAGGTTTGTCTTCTAAGGGCTGCCCCACCCATAGTCACTCTGGTTATCACCCAAGTTATTGCCATCTTGGCATTTGTGCCCCAAGCTCAAAAGGTCACATGAAGGCATGTCTCCATGGCACTCTTGGACTCCATGGGACTCTGTGGAGAAGTTATTGATCTCATCTTTAGTTAGGTTAGCCTGTGATGTACTCCAGTGTTGGTTTTTTTCTGATCCTTCCCATCTCAATAAGAAGACAATGTGTTCTATGCCAAAGTGTTACATTCTAGCCTCCCAAACTGTCTTCTTATTCCTCATACACTGGTATGAGACCCTGGAGGGCACATTATGCAAATTAAACTGACCCTATAGGCAAAAACTGCCTGTCCCACCTTGCACTGTGCCTAGGCTACAGCTGTATTGGAGCAAAACATCTGAAACCAGTGAGAAGGGACAAGAACTCACGTTCTGTGGCTCCCAAGTTGCCACAGGCCTTGAGTTCCAAATCCAGGTCACCCACTCACTGACAGTGTAGATCCAGGAAAGGTTTGTAACCTCCTTGAACCCAAGTTCTGTACATTGTAATTTATCTGTAAATTGGGCCTAAAACTATATACTTTGAAAAATTATGAAAATTTAGTGAGATGGCGAATGTATGTGAAAACTCCCAGCATTGTGCTGGTTGCACAGTCACCAGTCCATAAATCTGCTACCATATTTATGGGCAGAATCCATGACACAGCTGACAAAAAGTGATTGTCTGAAAGCACCATGCAGATTCAGGAAAATGTCCAGTGAACCACGTGACTGTAATAACTACCAAGAGTTAGTGTCTTTTCTCTAGATCTTTCCCCATTTTCCTGCCCTTTTCTCTTACCTCAAAGGAAGAATGATTCTTCCTTTTCAAAACTGAAAATCTATGTATTTGTGATTCCATCCTTTCCACCTATGGCAGAACTGTATTTACATATTTCATCCCTTTACCTCTGTTGGCTGTATTCCCTCAACAAACCCAAGTTGTGCCTTTGCTTAAAAACACTCTTCCCCCAACTTTGCAGCCCACCCAGGATACATGTAATCTCTCTTTCCATTAGCTGTCAAACTCCTTGAACACTTCTAAAATTGACTAATTCACAAATGTCTGTTTCACATGACCCTGTCGCTGGGTACAGTGATGGACAGTGGACAGCCATCATGGCTGTCAGCAGAGGATGATACTACCAGGTCTGCTGCTGTTCTGTCTTGACCAAGACGGTGGCCACATGTGAGCAGCTTCTGGTCTGGCCCTTGCCCAACTCTTTTCCCTCACACGGGGCCCATTAGTCTCTGTTCTCAAACCTCTGCCAGCTTAATTTCAGTTTCCTGAACAGTCTCAGGTTCTCTCCCACAATAAGGAGCAACACACTTCACCTGATTAGTTCCTGTGCCTCCTGTAGATTCCAGTATTATTTGCTCAGGGAAACCTTCCATGCCCCCTCCACCCTATTTAGGACAGATTCTTGTTTACATATTCATAGACTCATCACTCCCTGTGTTCAGACCACTTAACTCAGTTTCTAATTCTGCATTTGTGAGTGTGATTACTTGGCTTTCTTCTCCACCCTTCCCTAAGCTCTAGGAGAGCAGGGACCGTGACTGTTATTACTCATTCTATGCATAGCAGCTAGTATAGTGTCTGTCTGGTGGTAGACCATCATTAAATAATGGTAGTAGTGTCTTCCAGGAGCTACTCCAGTAGCAAGTAGAAAATAATGTGTTCTAGTGCTTTGAGCAGAGTATTCTAATGGAGTTATATCCTGTATGTTAAGGGAGCACAGAATAGCAGCAATTAACTCACAGGGGTGTGGGTACAGGTGTGAAGTAATCAGCACATAGCTCTGAAAAGATGAGTAGGCATTCGCTATGCAAATGCAGCAGAGGGAAGGACTTAAACAAAGAAGTGAAAGAACTTCATGAGTTGAGGGAACTGAGTGAGGTTAGTATGACTGGAGTGAAGGGAACATGTGGAGAAGTAGCAAGAGATGAAGCTGGACAATTGGGACACAAATAATGGAGAGCCTTGCCTATTTCCTTTGGAATGTGAACGTAGGTGGAGAGAGCCAGAGATGGTCTTTAAGTAGGAAAATAGTATGACAGATTTGCATTTGAAAAAGACTTGTTTTGGCAACTGGAACTCTCAGACATGGCTGGTGGAATTATAAAATACTAGAACCATACTGGAAAGCCGTTTCGCGGTTTCTTATAAAATTTAACATACACCTATCCCGTGAACTGGCAATTCTACTCCTGCATACTTCTCTAAAATTGAAAATATTATGTCCAAAAAAGACTGACACAGAAATGTTCATGACAGCTTTTTCATACGAGCCAATACTGGAAACAGCTCAATTTTTCATCAACAGATGAATAGAAAAATAAGTTATGGTATATCCATACAGTTGGATACTACTCAGCAATATAAAGGAACAAACTAGTGAAAATGCTATAACCTAGATGACTCTCACAGACACTGTGTTGACTGAAGAATCCAGACACAAGATAATCCATACCATGTGACTCCATTTATATACAGTTCTAGAACAGGCAAAACTAATCTATGGTAATAGAAATCAAGATATCAGCTGCCTCTGGGTATCAGGGGCTTGACTGAAAAGAATCACAAGGGAACTTTCTGAGACTACAGAAATGTTGTATATCTTGATTCGGGTGGTGGTTCTGTTTAAACCCATCAAACTTTACACTTATAATTTGTGTGTTTTATTGTGTGTAAATTATGCATCCATTTTTTTAAGTACTAGAGGAAAAAGACTTCTTTGGAAGCAGTTGGAGCGTGCTGGAAGAGGGATTGAGAATTGAATTGGGGAGACTAACAATGCAGCTGAAAATTTTTAGGGCTGGGGTTTAAGCTGTGGGTTTGGAAAAAGAGGGGATACATTTCTGGATTTTTGAGGTAATAGGATTTTTTTTCTCCTCTCTCCTCAACCCCCTCCCCTCTAGCAACCACCTGTTAGTTCTCGGTATCAGTGCCTCTGTTATTTAGTTATGTTGTTCATTTACTTTGTTTTTTAAATTCCATATGTAAGTGAAATCATACAGTATTGTCTTTCTCTGTCTGTATTATTTCACTTAGCACCTCTAGGTCCATCCATGTTGTCACAAATGGCAAGATTTCATTCTTTTTTATGGCCAAGTAATACTCCATTGTGTGTATGTATGTGTGTGTGTATCTATAAATCTGTATATCACCACTTCTTTATCCATTTTTCTGTTGATGGGCACTTAGATTGCTTCCATATCTTGGCTATTGTTAATAATGCTGTAATTAACATAGGGGTGCATATATCTTTTCATTTTCTTTGGATAAATACCCAGGAGTGGAATTGCTTGATTGTATGGTAGTTCTATTGGCAGTTTTTTAAGGGGCCTCCATACTGGTTTCCAGAGTAGCTGCACCAATTTACATTACCACCAACAGTGCACAAGGGTTCCCTTTTTCCACATCTTCACCAACACTTGTCATCTCTTGTCTTTTTGATAATGGCCATTCTGACAGGTGTGAGGTGATATCTCATTGTGGTTTTGATTTGCATTTCCATGATGATTAGTGATGTTGAGCATCTTTTCATGTGTCTTTTGACCATCTGTATGTCTTCTGTGGAAAAATGTCTATTCAACTCCTCTGCCCCCCCGCCTTTTTTTTTTTTTTGCAGTACACGGGCCGCTCACTGTTGTGGCCTCTCCCATTGCGGAGCACAGGCTCCGGATGCGCAGGCTCAGCGGCCATGGCTCACGGGCCCAGCCGCTCCGCGGCATGTGGGATCTTCGCAGACCGGGGCACGAACCCACGTCCCCTGCATCGGCAGGCAGACTCTCAACCACTGCGCCACCAGGGAAGCCCATCTCTGCCCATTTTTTAATCGGGTTTTTTGTCTTCTAGATGTTGGGTTGTGTAAATTCTTTGTGTATTTTGGATATTAACGCCTTATCAGTTATATCATTTGCAGATATCTTCTCCCATTCAGTAGGCAGCCTTTTCGTTTTGTTAATAGTTTCCTTCACTGTGCAAAAGCTTTTTAGTTTGATGTAGTCCTATTTGATTATTTTTGCTTTTGTTTCCCTTGCCTGAGGAGACATCCAAAAACGTATTGCTAAGACTGATGTCAAAGAGCATACTGCCTATGCTTTCTTCTAGAAGTTTTATGGTTTCAGGTCTTTTTCTATGATGATCTTTTATTTATTTATGTTTTGCCACATGGCATGTGGGATCTTAGTTCCCTGACCAGGGATTGAACACGCACCCCATGCACTGGAAGCACAGAGTCTTAACCACTGGACCGCCAGGGAAGTCCCCCAGGTCTTACATTTAAGTCTTTAATTCATTTTGAGTTTATTCTTGTATATGGTGTAAGAGAGTAGTCAGTCTGATTCTTTTGCATGTAGTTTTGCCTAGTTTTCCTAATACCATTTATTGAAGAGGCTGTCTTTTCCCCATTGAATATTCTTGCCTCCTTTGTCGTAGGTGGATTGACCATATAAGTGTGGGTTCATTTATGGGCTCTCTATTCTGTTCCATTGATCTATGTGTCTGTTTTTATGCCAGTACCATATAGTGTTGATTACTGTAGATTTGTAGTTTGAAATCAGGGAGTGTGATACCTCCAGCTTTGTCTTCTTTCTTAAGACTGCTTTGGCTATTCAGGGTCTTTTGTGTTTCTATACAAATTTTAGAATTATTTGTTTTAGTTCTGTGAAAAAATGCCATTGGCATTTTGATAGGGATTACATTGAATCTGTAGATTGCCTTGAGTGATATGTTCATTTTAACAATATTAATTCTTCCAATCCATGAGCACAGTATGTCTTTCCATTTGTTTGTGTCATCTTTGATTTCTTTCATCAATGTCTTATAGTTTTTCTGAGTACAAGTCTTTTACCTCCTTAGTTATATTTATTCCTAGGCATTTTATTCTTTTTGATGTGATTGTAAATGGGGTTGCTTTCTTGATTTCTCTTTCTGATGGTTCTTTTTTAGTGTATAAAATGAAGGTGATAGGAATAACAAAACTTAAAAAGTGATAAGAGGAAAGAGTTAAGAAAACTTCGGGTTGTACCCTTTGGTAGGTAGGTATAGTTGGTGAAAATTGGGAAGCAAGTTTTCGAGGGAGATTTTTGGTGGTGGGAGATGAGTTGAGTTCCAGAAATGTGAGCTTGCTGTGCCCCTGGGGCATCTCCACATCCAACAGGTGGAGTTAAATATGGGTCTGAAGCCTGGGGATATTCCAAGGCTGGAGATAAGGATGTGGGGTCGCCAAGAGGTAGGCGTCATTGAAATCATCATGAATGGGAGCAGAGACAAGATCTAAAAACAGAAGCTTGGAAACCTTGACATTTAAAGGGCAGTAGAGAACAAGGAGCCCATGAAGGAATCTGAGGAAATGTAAAAATGTGCCTCATAGAAGCCAAAGAAGGGGAAAGTGATTCAATAAATAGGCAGGGTTGATGTCAAATGCTGTAGCAGTCAGGTCAGAAAAGAACTGCTTCCACACCACTTCCTCTCTCCTAAGCCCTTCAGATCTCATCAGCTCCTTCCTCATGCTACTGAAATGCTTTTTCCTGAAGGTGGCCAGAGACCTCCAGGTCTCCAGATACCGGGACCTATTCCTAGCCTCATCTTCAACCTCCCTGCAGCATTTGACATCATTGACCATCTCCTTCTCCTTGAAATTCTCTCCCCTAGGCCTTTGTGACTCTATAGGGTCCTTATTACCCTCACGCAACCCTTTCCATGGTTCCCCTTCCTGCTCCTGAACATACTCGTTCCCTGAGGTTTTGCCTTCTTTTCTTCCCTTGACATCGAATTGAAGCATCTTCTCATGGTTAGATCTGTGCTGGGTGCTGATGATACCAGTAAGTGTAACACAGGCCTGGCTTCCCAGGAGTTGACAGCATAGCCACAGAGGAAGAGGAAAATAGATCTCAACAATATTGTATGCTAAAAAGTTATTAGCAGGGTTCTCTGGGAATGTGGAAGGACAACTGAGCCTGAAAAAGTTAGGAATGAAACAGTAAATAAGAATGCATAGCGCCGTGAAGGGGAAAGTCTAGGAAGGGATGGGATCCTCAGAAATTTCTATGGCTGAAGTGTATGTAGAAAATGTGGGTGTGAAGGGTGAGAGGAGGGGTGGAAATGTAAATGTAGAGAGGTAAATTGCAAAGTATTTTGTATAATTCTAAGGAGTTTAAGCACTGTTCTCTATATATAAGCAGTAGGGAGCCAGCTGGGGTCTTAAGCAGAGGAAAGGTATGATCACACACACAAAAAAATTTTTGGAAGGTAACTAGCTGAATGAAGGATAGAGAGACTGGGAGGAGGCTGGGGACAGAGGGGCCAGTTAGGGGGCTGTTTCCGTAATTGAAGTGAGAAATGATGAGAATTCGAATTAAGTTAGCAGTGAGAATAGGGAAGATGATGAAATTCCAGAGATATTTCTGATATAGACTTGAATAGATTAGGCGACTGGTTGGGAGATATGAAAGAGGGAGAGGTTGAGGATGACGGCACAGTTCTTAAATAGGGAGATTTGGGTCAATGGTGACTCCATGATCCCAAATTAAAACCACAAGAATGGAAACAGCCTTTGAATGGAGGTAAACTGATGATTAAGATTCAGACATACTCGGCAATTCCCTGGCAGTCCAGTGGTTACGACTCAGCGGTTTCACTGCCAAGGGCACGGGTTTGATCCCAGGTCGGGGAACTAAGATCCCACAAGCTGCACAGCACAGCCAAAAAAAAAAAAAGATTTAGACATACTAATTTTTTTAACATCTTTATTGGAGTATAATTGCTTTACAATGGGGTATTAGTTTCTGCTTTATAACAAAGTGAATCAGCTATACATATACATATATCCCCATATCTCCTCCCTCTTGCATCTCCCTCCCACCCTCCCTATCCCACCCCTCTAGGTGGTCACAAAGCACCTAGCTGATCTCCCTGTGCTATGCAGCTGCTTCCCACTAGCTATTTATTTTACATTTGGGAGTGTATATATATGCTCATGCCACTCTCTCACTTCATCCCAGCCTACCCTTCCCCCTCACTGTGTCCTCAAGTCCATTCTCTACGTCTGCATCGTTATTCCTGTCCTGCCCTTAGGTTCTTCAGAAACTTTTTTTTTTAGATTCCATATATGTGTGTTAGCATATGGTATTTGTTTTTCTCTTTCTGACTTACTTCACTCTGTATGACAGACTGTAGGTCCATCCACCTCACTGCAAATAATTCAATTTCGTTTCTTTTTATGGCTGAGTAATATTCCATTGTATATATGTGCCACATCTTCTTTATCCATTCATCTGTTGCTGAACACTTAGGTTGCTTCCATGTCCTGGCTATTGTAAATAGAGCTGCAGTGAACATTGTGGTACATGACTCTTTCTGAATTATGGTTTTCTCTGGGTATATGCCCAGTAGTGAGATTGCTGGGTCATATGGTAATTCTATTTTTAGTTTTTTAAGGAACCTCCATACTGTTCTCCATAGTGGCTGTATCAATTTACATTCTCACCAGCAGTGCAAGAGGGTTCCCTTTTCTCCACACCCTCTCCAGCATTTATTGTTTCTAGATTTTTTGATGATGGCCATTCTGACAGGTGTGAGGTGATACCACATTGTAGTTTTGATTTGCGTTTCTCTAATGATTAGTGATGTTGAGCATCCTTTCATGTGTTTGTTGGCAATCTGTATATCTTCTTTGGAGAAATGTCTATTTAGGTCTTCTGCCCATTTTTGGATTGGGTTGTTTGTTTTTTTGATATTGAGCTGCATGAGCTGCTTGTTAACTTTGGAGATGAATCCTTTGTCAGTTGCTTCATTTGCAAGTGTTTTCTCCCATTCTGAGGGCTGTCTTTTGGTCTTGTTTATGGTTTCCTTTGCTGTGCAAAAGCTTTGCAGTTTCATTAGGTCCCATTTGTTTATTTTTGTTTTTATTTCCATTTCTCTAGGAGATGGGTCAAAAAGGATCTCGCTGTGATATATGTCATAGAGTGTTCTGCCTATGTTTTCCTCTAAGAGTTTTATAGTGTCTGACCTTACATTTAGGTCATTAATCCATTTTGAGTTTATTTTTGTGTATGGTGTTAGGGAGTGTTCTAATTTCATTCTTTTATATGTAGCTGTCCAGTTTTCCCAGCACCACTTATTGAAGAGACTGTCTTTTCTCCATTGTATATCTTTGCCTCCTTTGTCATAGATTAGTTGACCATAGGTGGGTGCGTTTATTTCTGGGCTTTCTATCTTGTTCCATTGATCTATATTTCTGTTTTTGTGCCAGTACCATACTGTCTTGATTACTGTAGCTTTGTAGTATAGTCTGAAGTCCAGGAGCCTGCTTCCTCCAGCTCTGTTTTTCTTTCTCAAGATTGCTTTGGCTATTCAGGGTCTTTTGTGTTTCCATACAAATTGTGAAATTTTTTGTTCTAGTTCTGTGAAAAATGCCATTGGTAGTTTGATAGGGATTTCATTGAATCTATAGATTGCTTTGGATAGTATAGTCATTTTCACAATGTTGATTCTTCCACTCCAAGAACATGGTATATCTCTCCATCTGTTTGTATCATCTTTAATTTTTTTCATCAGTGTCTTATAGTTTTCTGCATACAGGTCTTTTGTCTCCTTAGATGTACTAATTTTGAAATTATTATGCAGAGTTTAGTTAGAGCTCTGTTTCAACACAGAGATGGTGGCTGAAGTCCTGGTGTTAGATGAGCCTTTTCAGAAAGCCCATGTAGAAGAGACCGTCAGTGGGCAGAGATGGAGCATCAAAGAATATAAGCATTGAAGTTTTGTGAAGAGAAGGAAAAACTTTAAAGGAAATAAAAGCAGAAAGGAAGGAAAGAACAAAGAATCCCCAAAACCAAGAGAATAAAGAGTTTTAAGCATCAGACGGTCATCAGCAATGTCAACTTTCACAGAAAGTTTCAGGACTAAAGGTGTCCGTTGTGTTTGGTAGTTAGGAGGCTCCTGACTAACATATCAAGATCATTTTTATTGCAGGGCAGGGGTGGAAACCACAGTGTTGAAGTAGGAAGAGAAAAATTAGAAAAAGCATAATGTAAAATTATGTCACATTCAGGCACGCAAATACTCAGAACATCTACTTTCCACATAATTTTACTCAGGAAAATTACTTGAGGATGTAACTCCAGCGTAAATAAAAGGAATTCAGCAAAGAGGAGGACATGGTATCTGAGGTGGAAAAAAATGGAACCGGGCCTCCCTGGTGGCGCAGTGGTTGGGAGTCCGCCTGCCGATGTAGGGGACGTGGGTTCGTGCCCCGGTCTGGGAGGATCCCACGTGCCGCGGAGCCGCTGGGCCCGTGAGCCATGGCCGCTGGGCCTGCGCGTCCGGAGCCTGTGCTCCGCAACGGGAGGGGCCGCAGCGGTGAGGGGCCCGCGTACTGCAAAAAAAAAAAAAAAAAAAAAAAGGAACCAAGCCAGGATAACAGCTGTGCAGCAGATCCATAGAGTAATGTGTCCAAAATTCACCATTTAACAGGAAAATTAGAAATCTTGATGATCTTACCGTAAGATGAAGAAAACATATATATCTACTTTCTGTAAGAAAAAAGGCAGTGAGAAACTTCAGAAGTATAAAGAAAAACCTGCGGAAGATGTCTGGACTAAGTGCGAAGCATACTAAAGTATAGAATGATTTTGAGCAGCTTGATGGCGTACAAGAAAAGAAAAACAAACCTATATACTTGAACTTTTTCCATCCAGAAACTTCGATAGAAATAGTGTTACATCCCTTTCTGTCCTGATTTAACCACACTACCTGATTCTGCAGTGGATATAATCATAAATATAAAGGTTGCTTATTGCTCTACAAGTTTTAGATGCAATTTATGAGCAATTTGCAAAGCATGCAAAAATTCATGTAGCTCGGAAACACACTCTGAATGATTTAAACCTTGACATGTAAAGAAGCATTGGTAATCAATCAATCAGCTAATCGAAAGTTGGAATGTGGAGAAGGGTATTAGTAATTTGATAGCTAACATTTACTGACTCTCTACTATGTCCCAGTCCCTATCCTAAGCCTACTATAGGTTATTGAATTCATAACAAAGCTATGAGTTAGGTGCTATTTTTATATCCATTTTCCAGATAAGAAAACTGAAGTACAGAGAGGCTAAGTAACCTGCCCAGGGTCACACAGCTAGAAAATGGAAGCAATGACATCAGCACCCCAGCCATCTGGCTCCAGAGCCTACATCTACATACAATCCACTGTCCTGTCTCCTCAGGAGAGGCCGAGAGAAGTGTCCAGGCCAATGACTTCATCACACATCCTGGAGGGGCAGGAGATACTGACCCAAATGGATGCAGCAGACAGGAAACATATATTTTAAAAAGTAACCTGAGGTTGTTGCCTCTGCAGGTTAGGACTGGGGGGTGGGAGGCTGAGAGGAAAACTTTTACTTTCTGTCATATTATATACCTGTGTACCATTTGAATTGTTATTACTATGTGCATAGATTCGTTTCATCATTTAAAACTCCTGGGCTTCCCTGGTGGCGCAGTGGTTGAGAGTCCACCTGCCGATGCAGGGGACATGGGTTCGTGCCCCGGTCCGGGAGGATCCCACGTGCCGCGGAGCGGCTGAGCCCGTGAGCCGTGGCCGCTGGGCCTGCGCGTCCAGAGCCTGTGCTCCGCAATGGGAGAGGCCACAACAGTGAGGGGCCCGCGTATCAAAAAAAAAAAAACTCCTACCCTTCCTTTAGGGTAAAAGTTTCCTCCCAAAGCTTCCCTAATTCCTTTAGTAAAAAATGGGCTTTCAATCCTCTGAGCTCCTGTAGGGTTTTGTCTCTGTCTCTGACCTCTTTAGAACCCACTGCTTCTTTATTTTTTCTATTAATTTTTGTGTTTTTAAAAAAATTTTATTGGAGTATATTTGATTAGAACCCACTACTTCTGACGTTACTACAGTTGCCTTTGAAAATGCCTTGAGGACAGCATCTTTGCCAGATTTATCTGACTGATCACCATAGCCTTGGCACCATGCCCTGCCTATGGTATATGCTCAGTAAATATTGAGTGAACTGGATGAGTGGCTTCTTTTAGCACCAGATCATGTCCATTTCCTTCAATTGGGGGAACCTGGAAATGTAGCTTAAGTATGTCTATGTGTCAGTCATTGTTCTGCCACTGGGGAAGAGGGAGGTGGGAAGAGAAGGAGGTGTGGAGTGGACACTCTGCCTCATTCTTCTATAAGAGCAAAGTCACAAAATGACAACGCTGAAATGAACCTTAGGTCACTACGTCCAACCCCATCATTTTACAGATGAGGAAACTAAGGCCAGGGAGCAGAAAGGACTGGAAAACCTACAGTTAAATTGTAATAGCTGTATCAGCTTAAGTTCTTAAGTGTTTTTTTCCTAATTACCAAAGCAATACATGTTCAATGCTTAGCTTGAGTTTTTTTTTTTTTAACCCCCTATAATCTCTCTCTATTTCTACCTGAACATGGTTTTGAGCTTTTATTTTTCTCTTAGAGGTCATGCTTTGTATGTGATATTTTAAGCTGGCACAGATTCTGTTTGGATGTCAGTGAATGATGGATGGGTGGATAAATGGATGAATTAGTGACTTTCCCAGGATAACATAGCTGGTCGGTGACAGTAGCAAACCACCTCGCTGAGGGATGCCAAGTACCTGACGCAAAAGCACTTCTGAGTTGCCATGACAACTACAGTAGTCCTCTAATTTCCATCAGAGCATGTGAGGATCAGGGTCAGACCCTTACGTACAGGCACAGAGGTTAAGGCCCAAAGGAGGATGCACCTTCCCAGGTTGTGATGGCACAGCCCAGGCTAGACTCAGGAATCAGCATTTTGTTGAAACCACCAGGCCTGGTCTGAAAGAGGGGCCAAGGGAAATGGATCCAAAGGACACTGTTATCCAGACAGCACCATGTGGTGAAGAGGTGCAGGAAGCGGACCCAGATTCCAGTCCTGGCTCAGATACTAACTCACTGAGTGACTTTGGGCAGGACCCTGGGCCTCGGTTTGTTTACCTGTGAGGTGAGGTGGTCAGACTAGTGCCTAGGTGATGTCCACGGGCTCTTCCAGTGTGAAAATGCCCTGACACTTTGCAATTGCAGGCCACACCAATTGCAACATGTCTCGTCAGAATCCAGAAAAGGCTGGGATTCCAGCCTCAGACCCACATCGAGGACACATCCCTCCCTGCACCCCTTTGTCACACACAGACTCCGCTCCCCTCTGACAGCCAGCCGGAGCAGTGGGAGGGCAGCCCGAAGGCAGGTAGACCCCCCCCAACCCTGGCCAGCTACCCACTTCAGGTGAGGTGGGAGTGGGGCCAGGAGCAGGTGCTCTTCTTCAGAGACTGCCTCCCCCTTTGGAGGCACTCGGGAACCGCCCCAGCTACTAGCGTGGTAAACAAAGAGCCAGGTTCCTTGGCTGGAAGCGGGGGTGTGTCTCCTACTCCGTGGAGATGGGGGCTGGCAGGAGGTCAGCAGTTCTGGGAGCAGTGCTGGGAGGATAAAGAAGCCACCTGGCTAGAGGGGCAAGGTGATCTGGCGACCTTTGGTGACTCTCCATCCATGCCCAGTCCCTGAGGGTCGTGTCCCCCAGCCTCTTCATGAGCCATCTACCTCCCAAGCCTCTCCACCTTCCTGTGCTCATCGCCACTTATACTTCATTCATTCCATAAATATTTCTTGAGCACGTGTTGTTCTGGGTGCTGAGGATACCGTGGTAAATGAGAGAGACATAAAATCCCTGCTCTCAAGGAGCTTATGTTCTAGTGGGGGAGGTACTTAATAAATAAATACTAATCATATAGTATATTATACAGACGGTGAGACGTGCTGTGAAAAGAATAAAGCTGGTAGAGGAGATAGGAAATGTGGGCAGAGCGTATTATTTGAATTAGGGTGGTCCAGAAAGACCTTGCTAATAAGGTGGCATTTGAGAAAAGACCTGAAGGAGGTGAGGGTACAAGCCCTGGGACGTCTCAGGGAAGAGCATCCCAGGCAGAGAAGAGGCCCAGGGCGGGGAGTGTGCTTGACACGTTTGAAGAACGAAGCTAGCGTGGCTGGAGAAGTGAGCACAGAGGAGACAGGTGGAAGTTGCAGGGGCTCCGGGGGACAGGGTACAGAACCTTGAGGGCCGTCACTCGGCAGCCAGGGTAGGGAGCTACTGGAGGTGGTGAGCAGCAGGGTGATGTATCTGCCTTGGGTTTTAAAAGGGTTTCTGCTGGGCGAAGGACAGGCGAAGGAGAAAGCAGGGGGACAGGTGAGCTGTCTATTGCAGTAATCCAGCTGAGAGATGACGGGGGACGTGGACCAGAGTAGAGAGGTGGTGAGAAGTGTTAAGTTTGGGGATGTATCTTGAAGGCAGAACTGACAGATTTGCGGACAGGGTGAATGTGGGGTATGAAAGGAAGGAGTCAGGGATGACCCCAAGGCTTTTTGGCCTGAGCAACTGGAAGGATGGGGTTGTTGTTCACAGAGACGGGAAAGGCTGTGTTGAGGCAGGTGAGACATCTAAGTACAGTTGTCTGGTCAGCAGTTGGATCCACAAGTCTGGAATTAAGAGGAACAGTTGAGGGTAAAGATGTATTTGGGAGTCATCAGCAAATAGACCTGCACTGTCCAGTATGGTAGCCACTATCCACGAATGGCTTTTTAAATTTGACATAAATTAAAATTAGCTAACATTTAAAATTCAGTCCCTCAAGCACTCTAGCCACAGTTCAAGTGCTCGATAGCCAAATGTGAGCAGGGGCTACCATACTGGACAGCACAGGTATAGAACATTTCCATCATCACAGCAAGCTCGTTGGACAGTGCGTATATGTCTGGATGAGATTCCCAGGGGAGTAAATGGAGAAAAGTGAGCATTTATCTGTTGGCAAGGTGAGGAAGAGTGACCTGTACAGGAGGAGGAAAACCCAGGAAAGGATAGATTCCTAGATGCCAGTAAAGAAAGTGTACTACAGAAGAGGTCAAATGCATTTATTAGGCCAGGTAGACTGACAATCAAGAATTGACCCGTAGAGGGACTTCCCTGGCAGTCCAGTGGTTAGGACTGTGCGCTTCCACTGCAGGGGACAGAGGTTCAGTCCCTGGGCGGGGAACTAAGATCCCACATGCCATGTGGTGTGGCCAAAAAAAAAAAAAGCCTGTTTGGAAGAATTGACGGGTAGATTTAACAACAAGTAGGTCATCAGTGACCTCAGTGAGAGCAGTTTTGAGGAGGGGGAGGCAAAAGCTTGAGGGAAGATAGATTCCAGAGAGAATGAGGAGAGAGGGATTGGAGGCAGCACATGCACACACCTTTTCAGATGAATGTGCTGTGAAGGAGCAGAGAGATAGGCAGAGGCTTATGATGTTAAGGGAAATTTTCAGGACAAGAGGAGGAGTATACCATGTTTGAAGCACTTGAGATTAATCCAATGGAGAAGGAGAAATTGATGATGCAAGAGACAATTGAGAAAACCATGCCTTGAGTAAGGAAGAGCCAACAGGATCTCATCCCCAGCGGTAGGATGGTCTTTGGTTAGATATGGACAATTCATCTGGAGGATGGAGGGAGGGCAGCGTTGGTGGCAAGGCGGCAGGTAAGAGGGAAGCTGGGGAGCATGTGGAGGTTCTCTTGTGATTGCCTCAGTTCCCCCAGGGCAGTAAGGAGTTCATCAGCTGAGTGTGAACAGAGGCCTTGGAGGTGTGAGGAGAGAGAGGGAGGCATCGAGGAGTCATCCAGGAAAGCGCGAGAGTGGTGGGATTAGGGGATGGATGTGGGGTTGCCAGGCTGCACCAAGGGCTTGCTTAAAGTCTGTGGTCCTGGGCTTCCCTGGTGGTGCTGTGGTTGAGAATCCACCTGCCAATGCAGGGCATACGGGTTCGAGCCCTGGTCTGGGAAGATCCCACATGCCGCGGAGCAACTAAGCCCATGTGCCACAACTGCTGAGCCTGCGCTGTAGAGCCTGTGCTCCACAAGAGAAGCCACCACAATGAGAGGCCCACGCACCGCAAGGAAGAGTAGCCCCTGCTCGCCGCAACTAGAGAAAAGCCAGCGCGCAGCAACCGAGACCCAATGCAGCCAAAAATAAATAAACAAAAAAATTTTTTGAATGAATAAAATCTATCTTTAAAATAAAGAAAAGGCCTGTGGCCCTGCCAGAGCCAACTTCCAGAATTTGCCCTGTTTTACCTCTGTGTGTTCACATATGCAGCTCTTTCTCATAGGAGGATCCTTTCCATTTCTCTACTCCCTTGTCTGCCCAGCCAACCCGTGGTCCTGCAAGGCACAGTTTGAGCATCAGCCCCTCTGATACCTCCTTCCCTTTCTTTTCAGCAGTGCCCATCCTTCTCCCAGAACTCTGGTAGTGTCACATTATCATTATTTGCTTACATGGGTGTTGCTCGAAGACAGGGGTCAGTAAACACTTTCTGCAAAGGGCCAGATAGTGAATATTTTAGGCTTTGTGGGCTGTTTGATCTCTGTCACACTATTCATTCTGCACAAATTGTAGCACAAAAGCAGTCAGACAATACAGAAAAGATTGGGCGTGACTGTGTTCCAGTAAAATGCTGTTTACTAAAGCAGGCAGTGGGCTAGATTTTGCCTACGGGCCATAGTCTGCCAACCCCTGCTCAAGGGGATGGCAGAGCTGGTGTCTCAGTTATCTCTGTGGCCCCCATATCTGTTGTCGGATCTGGGTACCAGGTAGGGGCTCAGGAAATGTTTGAATGGATGAAAGATGAATGGATGTGCTGAAATAAATACTTGGCCTGCCGAGATGCTTAGATTACAAGACAGTGCTCCCTCAGACATGCAAGTTTTGGTCTATTTGTCAGTGGTCTGTCATTACAGTCACCTTGTGACTAGGGAAGGATTACACGTGAGAGCATGAGCCCTGGGCACCCGGGAAAGATCGGAGTTGGCCTCGCCATCCACTGCCTCAATGCTAAGCTGCCACCCTGTCTAGCCAACCTTGCTCCTACTTGTTCCCAGGTGCACAGCCCCCCAGTTCTGAGGGTCCAGCCTCTTCACAAACAAGCCCTCTGTGTTCACTCTCCCTCTGCATGGTTCCTGTGTTCCCCTTCAGCCCACCACCCCTCGGCCCCTGCAAAGAACAAACAGTCATCAGTCGTATGCAAGGCATGGTGGGAGAATCATAGGCCCTTCCCTGAAGAAGCTCACTCACAGTCTGTGCATCCCTCCAGGGGTGCCCACTGCCTACCCACACCATACTCACCTGAGCTCCTCCTGAAAGCTTGCCATAGCCACCCCAGGCCGCCTGATTCCCCCTTCCTTTCTACTTTTTCACAATCCTGTGCTTCTGCACCGCACTGGGGTTCTCTTGGGTATGGATTCACATGTAAATATCATCTCCCCATCACAGTGTAAGCTAACAGAGCACAAGGGCAGCAGAGTGTGCTTTTGTTTCTCTGAGACCAGCACTGTCCGATAGAAATGTAAGCCACATACACAATTTTAAAATTTTCTAGGGGCACATACAAAGAGTTCAAAGAAACTGGTGAAATTAATTTTAATGTATTTTATATAACCAATATATCTAGAATATTATCATTCCAACGTGTAATCAATATAAAAATGATTTTATTCATACTAGGTCTTCAGTGTCCAGTGTGTATTTTGCATGGACAGAACATCTTAGTTTGGGCTAGCTACACTAGAGTACGTAGTTCATGCAGGGCACGTGGTGGTAGCTGCCTACTAAGTGACTGCATTGAGTTCTCCTTGGGAAGTGCTTCACACCTACTGTCCAACCCTCACAGCAACCATATGAAAGAGGAACTGTTATCCCATTTTCTAGATGAGAAAACTGAGATTTAAGAGGTTGCTTGTACCCAGCTGCTAAGTCACAAAGCTCAAATTTGAACCCAGGTCTCGGTCCAAATCCTGTCCTTAAAATAGAATATTTAAGCTGGAAGTTTCTTTAGAAAATGATCCAAATGTCAACGCCATAAATATCACGTGTGTTCTCAGCACCTAGCCCCAGTGTCAGGCTCATCCTAGGAGCTCAAAGACTTGAATGAGCGAATCTGGTCTCACTTTACAGATGTGGAAATTGAGAAATGCGGGGAGACTTGTCCAAATCAATCAAAATAGGGAAGTCAGGGGCTTCCCTGGTGGCGCAGTGGTTGAGAGTCCGCCTGCCGATGCAGGGGACACGGGTTCGTGCCCCGGTCCGGGAAGATCCCACATGCCGCGGAGCAGCTGGGCCCGTGAGCCATGGCCGCTGAGCGTGCGCGTCTGGAGCCTGTGCTCCGCAACGGGAGAGGCCACAGCAGTGAGAGGCCCGCGTACTGCAAAAAAAAAAAAGAGGGAAGTCAGGAGCTAGAACCCACATTGCTGGTTCCCTCTGCACTGCTTTTGTTCTGTGTCCTTCTGTCATGCAGATGATCAAGGCCAAAAAAGCATGGGAATTTGATATCTGAAGCTTTCTTTGTATTTGCAGGGACAGATTTTAGCAGGCATTTTCTTCCCCATCTCCACAGCCTCGGAACTCGCCATAAATCTTTCTTGCAATTCCCGTCTCTCCTCTTAACTCCACCTACCCAGCAGCCCAAAGGATGGGCAGAGCAGTTGAGCCTGCTCCGTGACCAGGACTCCAGGTCTCTAAGTGAAGCCGCATAAACCGGCAGAGCTCACTGCACGTGGGCGCCACCCCCAGCTTTCATCTCGGGTCACGCTCCATCGTGACAACTTGCGCTGTTTCCTTGGCTGGAGGGCAGCATGAATTTACAACAGGGTCACGCTAACTAGCCGCCAGCAGCTGCCTGCCGTGCCTGGATGCCTGCCCTGGAGCCTGGTTAGGGAGGCACCCTCAGGCTCACTTCAGGCCTAGCCAGTCAGCATCCTCCCAGGGAACTCCTAGCAGCCTCCTTCCTGATCAGGTCATAGTAAAGGTCACAAACTGCAGAAGCTTAGAACTGAAAGGGAATTTAAACATCATGCATCCTACTGCTCTTCAAACTGTAATGTCCTACAAGTGTCCCGGGAATCTTGTTAAGATGCAGATTTCTGATTCAGTAGGTCTGGAATGAGAATGAGAATCTGCATTTCTAACAAGCTCTCAGGGGATGTCAATGCTGCTACTGGTCTAGGGACCACACTCAAAAAAGCTAGGATTTTGGTGAGAAAACTAAGGGGGGAGGGATTAATTAAACTCACAGTCAAGTCTCCTCTAAATTTTAACTATACTTACCAACTGTATTTGCTATCTGCAGAATTTGTTGGCACTTATCACAGACTACTTTGTATTAATATCCTTTTCTTCCAATTAGACTGTTAGAAGCAAGGATATATCTTATTCTTCTGTGTATCTCCCTTGAAGTCCCCTCTGAGAGGCCGCATGAGCTGGGAAAGCCCATGTACCTGGGCCTGTGCCTTGGAGGGTCTTGGTACCAGGTGTTCCTGGGATCAGAGGCACAGTGAGGTGGAGCCCAAGTTGGAACTAGAAAGACCTCAGCAGGTACCAGACCTGAAGGGCAAGGTGAGGTTGGAAGTGGAAACTTGTAGTTTGGGAGTTAGCAGAGGTGCAGAGGCTTGGAGTCTTTCTGAACACAGTCCATGGATAGAGAGGGAAGGCTGCGGGCTCAGCTCATTATGTGGTGCCCAGGGCCTGGGGCAGAGGCAGTGTGGCTGCTTTGGAAGCAAGGACCCAGGCCCAGCACCGAGTTTTTCCAGGGGCTCTAACGTTTGTTGAATAAATGCACAAATGAAGATCAAAAAAGATGCAGCAGCAATACTTAAACATATTAAAAGACTCCACATGCTTAGTGATGATTTACACACTTCCTGGCACACTTCAAAAGTGGCAATGGCAGGTTTTTCTATTTGACTTAAAAATTAGTTTTTCTTTTGACCCCAGTGAATCGAGGTCTGTTCAGGGCACACACAGGACCAAGCATAAGCCCATAGACCTGGGGGGCTGAATGGAGTTGCCCAATAAATGCTGGATGTCAAAGATGGCCCCAGTCTCTCTGTGTGCTGTGGTACTTATTTTCATAAAGGTAGAAAACAATATGTAATGAAAAGATAAGCCACAAACTTGGAGGAAACATTTGTAAAACACACATCTAATAAAGGACTTGTGTCCATATTATACAAAGAACTCTTTTTTTTTTTTGTAAATAAGATCCTTTGTATCATTTTTTAAAATCTTTATTGGAGTATAATTGCTTTACAATGGTGTGTTAGTTTCTGCTTTATAACAAAGTGAATCATTTATACATATACATATGTTCCCATATCTCTTCCCTCTTGCGTCTTCCCTCCCATCCTCCCTATCCCACCCCTCTAGGTGGTCACAAAGCACCGAGCTGATCTCCCTGTGCTATGCGGCTGCTTCCCACTAGCTATCTACCTTGCGTTTGGTAGTGTATATATGTCCATGCCACTCTCTCGCTTTGTCACAGCTTACCCTTCCCCCTCCCCATATCCTCAAGTCCATTGTCTAGTAGGTCTGTTTCTTTATTCCTGTCTTACCCCTAGGTTCTTCATGACATTTTTTTTTCTTAAATGCCATATATATGTGTTAGCATACGGTATTTGTCTTTCTCTTTCTGACTTACTTCACTCTGTATGACAGACTCTAGGTCTATCCACCTCATTACAAATAGCTCAATTTCATTTCTTTTTATGGCTGAGTAATATTCCATTGTATATATGTGCCACATCTTCTTTATCCATTCATCTGTTGATGGACACTTAGGTTATTTCCATTTCTGGGCTGTTGTAAATAGAGCTGCAATGAACATTTTGGTACATGACTCTTTTTGAATTATGGTTTTCTCAGGATATATGCCCAGTAGCGGGATCGCTGGGTTGTATGGTAGTGCTATTTGTAGTTTTTTAAGGAACCTCCATACTGTTCTCCATAGTGGCTGTACCAATTCACATTCCCACCAGCAGTGCAAGAGTATTCCCTTTTCTCCACACCCTCTCCAGCATTTATTGTTTCTAGATTTTTTGATGATGGCCATTCTGAGTGGTGTGAGATGATATCTCATTGTAGTTTTGATTTGCATTTCTCTAATGATTAATCATGTTGAGCATCCTTTCATGTGTTTGTTGGCAGTCTGTATATCTTCTTTGGAGAAATGTCTGTTTAGGTCTTCTGCCCATTTTTGGATTGGGTTGTTTGTTTTTTTGTTATTGAGCTGCATGAGCTGCTTGTTAATTTTGGAGATTAATCCTTTGTCAGTTGCTTCATTTGCAAGTGTTTTCTCCCATTCTGAGGGCTGTCTTTTGGTCTTGTTTATGGTTTCCTTTGCTGTGCAAAAGCTTTGCAGTTTCATTAGGTCCCATTTGTTTATTTTTGTCTTTATTTCCATTTCTCTAGGAGGTGGGTCAAAAAGGACCTTGCTGTGATATATGTCATAGAGTGTTCTGCCTATGTTTTCCTCTAAGAGTTTGATAGTTTCTGGCCTTACATTTAGGTCTTTAATCCATTTTGAGCTTATTTTTGTGTATGGTGTTAGAGAGTGATCTAATCTCATACTTTTACATGTACCTGTCCAGTTTTCCCAGCACCACTTATTGAAGAGGCTGTCCTTTCTCCACTGTACATTCCTGCCTCCTTTATCAAAGATAAGGTGACCATATGTGCGTGGGTTTATCTCTGGGCTTTCTATCCTGTTCCATTGATCTATCTTTCTGGTTTTGTGCCAGTACCATACTGTCTTGATTACTGTAGCTTTGTATTATAGTCTGAAGTCAGGGAGCCTGATTCCTCCAGCTCCATTTTTCATTCTCAAGGTTGCTTTGGTTATTCGGGGTCTTTTGTGTTTCCATACAAATTGTGAAATTTTTTGTTCTAGTTCTGTGAAAAATGCCAGTGGTAGTTTGATAGGGATTGCATTGAATCTGTAGATTGCTTTGGGTAGTAGAGTCATTTTCACAATGTTGATTCTTCCAATCCAAGAACATGGTATATCTCTCCATCTATTTGTATCATCTTTAATTTCTTTCATCAGTGTCTACAAAGAACTCTTTAAACCTAGTAATAAGAAAATAAACAACCCAGTTGAAAAGTGGACAAAATATCCCAACATCAGATACCTCACCAAAGCAGCTATGCTGATGTCAAATAAGGAGATGAAAAGTTGCTCCACATCATATGTCATGAAGGAATGGCAAATTAAAACGAGATACCACTACACACCTCTTAGAATGGTTAAAATCCCAAAACACTGACAACACCAAACACTGGTGAGGCTATAGAGCAACAAGAACTCTCATTCATTGCTGCAGGGAATGCAGCTTGGTGAAGCCACTTTGAAAGACAGTTTGGTAGTTTCTTACAAAAATAAACATACTCTTAACCACATGATCCAGCAAGCACACTCCTAAGTATATATACCCAAAGGAGTTGAAAACTGTGTTCACACAAAAACCTGCACATGAATGTTTATGGCAATTTTATTCATTATTGCCAAAAATTGGAAGAAACTAAGATGTCCTTCGATAGGTGAATGGATAAACAAACTGAGGTGTACCCAGACAATGGAACTTAATCAGCAATAGAAACACATGAGCTATCAAGCCACAAAAAGACATGGAGGAAGCTTAAATGCATTTTACTAAGTGATATGGTTACACTGAAAAGCTTACATACTGTATGATTCCACCTATATGACTTTCTGGAAAAGGCAAAACTATAGACACAGTAAAAAGAGCAGTTGTTGTTGGATATTGGTAGGGGGGATTTTTCGGGCAGTGGATCTGTTCTGTATGGTACTGTCATGGTGGACACATGATATTTTGAATCTGTCAAAACCCAGAGAGTGTCCAAGACAAAGACTGAACCCTAACAATAAAGTATCAATACTGGTTCATCAATTGTAACAGATATACCATTGGAAGCTATGGCGGGGGGGGGGGGGGGAGATGGTCACATGGGAATGCTCTGTACTTTCAATTTTTATGTAAACTTTAAAACTGCTCTAAAAAATAAAGTCTATTAAATTTTTAAAAATGTGCTACTGAATTCCAAGGGAGATCAGTTGCTGGGTAATTGCTCATCCATGTTTCTCCTTAGGTGCAAAGGTGATCTTGCACATTCACTGCTGACAGCCCCTCCAAAAGCTGCCTGCCTCAAAGCATTGACTTGGTTTGAGAATTGTCCTCGAGTTTTATGGGTTACTGAGGAATACTTTTTGAATGCAGAAAGCATACTCATGGGGGCCATCTAAGGGCCCTGAATTATTTTTCTGCCTTTAGAAAAGCTGCTGAACTAAATCTGGCACATAGAAATGTGCCTGAGGGATTTTTCTTTTATTTTTAAAGGTTTAATTTAATTTTTATTTTATATTGGGGTATAGATGATTTACAGTGTTGTTTTAGTTTCAGGTATACAGCAAAGTGATTCAGTTATACATATATCCATTCTTTTTCAGATTCTTTTCCCATATAGCTTATCACACAATACTGAGTAGAGTTCCTTGTGCTATACAGTAGGACCTTGTTATTTATCTATTTTATGTATGTTCGTGTGTATATGTTAATCCCAACCTCTTAATTTATCCTTGCCACCCTCTTTCCTCTTTGGTAACCTTAAGTTTGTTTTCAAAGTCTGTAAGTCTCTTTCTATTTTGTAAATAAGTTCATTTGTATCATCTTTTCAGATTCCACATATAAGTGACATCATATGATATTTGTCTTTGTCTGACTTATTTCACTTAGTATGATGATCTCCATCCATGTTACTACAAATGGCATGATGTCATTCTTTTCTGCGGCTGAGTAATGTTCCATTGTATATATGTACCACATTTTCTTTATCCGTTCCTCTGTTGATGGACATTTAGGTTGCTTCCACGTCTTGACTATTGTTAATAGTGCTGCAATGAACATTGGGGTGCCTGTATCTTTTCGGGTTATGGCTTTCTCCGGATATATGCCCAGGAGTGGGATTGCTGGATCATATGGTAGTTCTATTTTTAGTTTTTTAAGGAACCTCCATACTGTTCTCCGTAGTGGCTGTATCAATTTACATTCCCACCAACAGTGTAGGATGGTTCCCTTTTCTCCACATCCTCTTGGCATTTATTGTTTGTAGACTTCGATGATGGCCATTCTGACCAGTGTGAGGTGGTACCTCACTGTAGTTTTGATTTGCATTTCTCTAACAGTTAGCAATGTTGAGCATCTTTTGAAGTGCTTTGAGATTTTTTTTTTAATTTGCTAATATGAACCCTGAACTTAGTGAGCTTGTAGTCTAGAGTAGATGGTACAGGAGCCTAAACCACTATAACACAAGATAGAAAAGTGATTCATGCACTGAGTGAGGTACCATTAAAGTGGTTGGGAGAGAGATGCCCTTCCCCCACACTGTCTTCAGGTGGAAGCAGTGACACTGGGTTATAGAAGATTGGATGGGAGAGCAGGTATTATGGTTGGGGCCTGTGGAATAGGGGAATCCATGTTCCATGCAGAGAGAATTCCATAAGCAGAGGCAGGGAGGTGGATAATGTGTGTGCATGTGTCCGTGTCCTGGGAAAAGTGGTGTCTGCACAAGGTGGCTGGACCATAGCGCATGAAGAGGATGAAGAATGGCTTCAAAGGTTATGGCCAGTTGGTGGCAGCCTCTGAATCACAGGCCAAGGAATTGAGACCATGTTCAGTAAGCAGCGGGGACCAAGCAAACCCCAGCTGTGCTTCAGAAGAGTCATGTGATAGCAGCATATAAGATGTGTCAGAGAAAAGAAGCCTGGAGGTAAGGATACTTGTCAGAAGACCACTTTGAGGAAGTATCAAGAACCCAGGAAGTTGGAAGCTGTCTCTTCAGCCTCTGAATTCCCGTATCCCTTTACCTGTATCTCTTGTATACACTTATCAATTTTTACCTTATGTATCTTTTTTAGTTTAAAAGTAGATTTAGTTCATTATTAAGGAAAATTAGACAACATAAAAAAATATAAAGTAAACAGTTCCCTGTAGTCCCACCACCCAGAGATAACTACTGTTAACATTATGGCTCTATCCTTTCAGATCACATTATATAAATCACACTATACTGGCTTTTTTTTTTTACAAATATGAGCATAGTTTTAAAGCCTACTTTTTTTTTGTAAAGTTAGAAGTTATTTTTAATTTAATTTTATTTTTTTGCGGTACGCAGGCCTCCCACTGCTGTAGCCTCTCCCGCTGCGGAGCACAGGCTCCGGACGCGCAGGCTCAGCGGCCATGGCTCACGGGCCCAGCCGCTCCGCGGCACGTGGGATCCTCCCGGACCGGGGCACGAACCCGTGTCCCCTGCCTCGGCAGGCAGACTCCCAACCACTGCGCCACCAGGGAAGCCCCTAAAGCCTACTTTTTAAAATTACCTTACAGTGAACATCTTTCCTTGTCAATCAGTATTTCTAGATTTCTGTTGTTGTTTTGGTTGGTTTTCGGTTTTGCTTTCCCAGTTTTTAAAATTGTGGTAGAATACACATAACATGAAATGTACCATTATTGACAATACATTCACAGTGTTGTGCAACCATTACTGTTATTTAGTTCCAGAACATTTTCATAACCCCGAAAGGAAGCCCTGGATCCATTAAGCATTCATTCCCTATTCCTCTCTCCTCAGCCCCTGGCAACCACTTATCTGCTTTCTGTCTCCAGAGATTTATCTGTTCTGGAAATTTCATGTAAATGGACTCGTACAATATGTGGCCTTTTGTATCTGGCTTCTTTTACCTATCACAGTGTTTTCAAGGTTCATTATATCTAGATTATCCTTTTTTTTTTTTTTAAACAAAAGGTGCTCATGAACAAAAAGCACTGAGAAACAAGACCTCTCCTCAAGATTTCCACTTCCCTACCTCCCTACCTGTTAATAATGTTGGATACAGCATCTGGACCTTTTAGATGAACATATCAAGCGATACGTCCTTCCAACATATTCTGCTGTCTCTCTCTTCCCATCACCTGACATGAATGTGGGAAGATGCCTTAGCTTTTCTAGTCACTTTCAGGATTTAGGACAGGCTCATTTTCAGGTGTTAAAATATCCCATGTAAATCAAAACTTCCATCCAGTCCACACAGCCTGACCTAAAGATCAGCCCTTCTGCTCCTTCCCCACAATTCACTCAGCCTAATCCTGGGATGCTTTTGTAAGTTCCTTAGAAACCCACCTCCTGTGTTCTGCCCACTCTAACCCCTCTGGGGGCAGTAGGGGAGTTGCACGCACCATTCCACTGGATACTTGCCTAACTTCGGAGGGCTACCTTCAGTTCCTCCTTTTGACACTGTCCCCCTGGAACCCCTCTGGCCTTCTTGGGTGGAGTCCTGTCAAGATGTCCCCTGGAATCTGTAACTGTAGAGGGCACTTGCCATATTTGTGATCATCTTGCATCCTTTTAGTGGCCTTTCTAGATCTGGGGAAATTCCCATGTTGAGTCCACCCCCCATGCAAGGTGGTAGCCTCCCTTGCAGCCAGGATACAGCTGTGTGTTCTATCTCTGCCAATCAGATGGATCTGGGACCTAGGATTTGGAAGCTGAGAAGGAGAGGATGTTGGTGTGGTGCAGTGGCATCAGCGATGCTTTTGCTGGAGCAGCGCCAGGGTCCAGTCACTGTTCCTGACCATAGAGTTTTTTTTTGTTTGTTTTTTTTTGTTTTTTTGACCATAGAGTTTTGATGCCTGGCTCTCTGACCCACCTGGCATTCAGCATCCTTTAAAAATGCATACTCTGCTTAAACTATTGAGTTTAATTTTTACTAAGATCCTTGACTGATGCCACATCCTTGCTTAGCCTGGTGGTTAAGGGCAGGTTGCTCCCACCAATGCTCTCTGTCCCCACCTGGCCACCTCCCATGCCCCAGCCAGCCTGGGAGTCTGGCATATGTTTCTCTTGCCTTCTCTCCTGCAGGCTGTCAGGAGTAGTAGTTACTGGACCAGCTTCACCATCTGTTAGTATGTTCCAAATATATAGTCTGACATCTCTCTTTAGAAAATGTGAGTACTTACCATTTTGTCCTCAACTTTTGGGCATCTGCAAAACTCTGAGACAACAGGAAAAATCCTATTGCACACCCTGTCACACACATATTTTCTCTATATATTATGTAAGTGGGATCATCATCTACTTGTCATTTTGTAACCTTTTTACTTAATGTTATATTGCAGACAACTTTCCATGTTAATGAGAATAGTACACCTTCATCCATTTTTTAAAAAAGTATCAGCCACATTGGTGAAAGAATGATTTATAAACAATAAAAAGCACCCATTTTAAATGCACACTTGGAACGATCACCACAATAAAGATTTAGAATATTGCCTTTATTCCCCAAAGTTCCCTCATGTCCCTTTGCAGTCAGTACTTCCCAATCTTCAGCTCCAGGCAACCATTCAACTTCATCCTTTTCAATAGCTGTATGACAGTCCCATAATATAGAAGTTCCTTAATGTATTTAACCAACCTCCTATTGATAGACATTTACATTGCTTTCAATTTATTGTTTCATGGATTCCTTATCAACACATATTTGTGGAGCACCTACTATGTGCTAGGCATGGTGCTATTATAACAATTCAACGAACTTCTATATGTGTATATGTGTGTATGCATTTATTATTTCCCTAAAGTGTATCCCTTAACAGTTGAGTGACTGGGCCAAAAAGTGTGCACGTTAAGATAATTTTGATGAATATTGTTAAATTACCCATTGGCAAATTTGCAACAATTTACACTTCTATCAACAATGTGCATGAATGGCCATTTTCCCACACCATCCTCAGTACTAGGGATTATAAATCTTTCCCAGTCCATTAGAGAAAAAAATGGTTTGAATTTATGTGTCTTTGCTTACTGAGGAGGTGGGCCAACTTAGCGTCTGTGAATTTTATTCTGGAAACCACGGCCCCAGAAGCCAGACTCCCTTGACCTCACCCCTCAGACTCCCTTGACCTCACCCCTCAGAGTGAGGCTGTGGCCGGGCTCTCTCCACTGAACTGGAAGGACATCCTGTCCTGTTGGAAGTGGGACAAAGGTCACCCTTTGGTTCCTGACAGCTCCCTACCTCCCGCCCCCCTTTTCTTTAAATTAATTAATTAATTAATTTTTGGCTGCATTGGGTCTTCGTTGTTGGGTCTTCGTTGCTGCGCATGGGCTTTCTCTAGTTGCAGCGAGTGGGGGCTACTCTTCGTTGCGGCGTGTGGGCTTCTCATTGTGATGTCTTCTCTTGTTGCAGAGCTCGGGCTCTAGGCACGTGGGCTTCAGTAGTTGCGGCACGCGGGCTCAGTAGTTGTGGCTCGCGGGCTCTAGAGCACAGCCTCAATAGTTGTGGCGTACGGGCTTAGTTGCTCTGCGGCATGTGGGATCTTCTCAGACCAGGGCTTGAACCCATGTCCCCTGCATTGTAAAGCGGATTCTTTACCACTGGACCACCCTGGAAGTCCCCCTACCTCCCCTTGAACAGCCACGTTGGAGAAAGCCCCTCAAGGATGGGGTTGGTCCTAGTCTCTCCCGTGATTGGACCTGCCCCTGCAGGTACACCTGAGGAGGTCCATGTCATTTAGACTTCTAAGCTGGCAGAGAGTGTGGGTGGAAATATAGCAGGCTTAAATTAGATATAGTTCCTGACCAACTAGATAAAAATCATTATCAAAGGAGAATTTTAGCAAGAGTCACTCTCTTTTTAACAAGTAAGTATATCAATATATAGGTTAGTGCCCCAAATATTACTGGAAACTGTTAGAAAGTGGCACCAGAATTTCCTGTAGTCGCCCCCTCCACTGTGGTGCTCTCCTGTCCTCATTCCCAGGAAAGTCAGATCTACTTCCATAGAGCACAGCTTGTAACTCCTGGGGGTGGGCAGGAGATGGGCACGGGTGGGAACCCAGGACCTGGTTATGTGGTTGGTTTAGCTGGGAGAGGTTAGGGTTTATGGCACAAGGAAGGAAACAGGATCCTCGGGCCTTGACTGTTGCTGAAACAGCTCAGAAATACTGTGACAAGGTAGTTCCTAAGTCAACTATGTCTTTTCTTGTGGTGTAAGGATATCTATTGCTATTTTTGGTTTCATCCTGTCCTCCATTTTCGCGCCAGTGCCCATGGAGAAGAGGGTATAATTAAACAAGTATTTGGACTTATTTGGTCCACAGCCACCCTCAACAGCTTGCAAATGATTAAGACGCTCCCTCAAAAGGGAGCATTCATACTTTGCTGTGGAGTGTGAATTGCTATAGCCCTTTGCAAAGCAGTCTTGTTTTAACTATTAAAATTTAAGATACATACTCTTTGGCCCAGTAGTCTCACTCCTGGGAATCTATCCCATACAAATAAAAATACCAGTACATAATGAAATGTATACAAGGATATTTATTGTAGCATTTTTCACAGTGGCCAAAAAAAAAAAAACATCTAAAACTGCCTATCAACAGGAACATCGTTAACTAAATTATGGAGCATTCATACCATGGAATATTATGTAGCATAAAAGAAAGAATGAGTTCGAGTTTTACTGCCTGACTTGGGAGAGGGGGATTTCTATAGTTTCCACTGTTGAGTGTGAAAAACAAAGAGCAGTTAAGTTTGAATAATGTATTTTTTTAATAAAACAAACAATGAGATGTTTATTTGTGTATAATTGTACAAGCACAAAGAAAAGTAAGGAAAAATATACACAAGCTTAACACTGGTGTGTGTTTGTGAATATGTATATTAAGGGAGGGGGAAGCAGGCAAAAAAGAAAACATAGGTGCCACTGAAGACATGAATTTTATGATAAGCACATTATATAAAATTATATATTGTACCTGTGTATATATATATGAATTAAGAAGTTAGAAAAAATGTAAATCTTTACCTATTGATCAGAAAGGATGTCCATTATATATTGCTAAGTGATAAAAGCAAATTGCAAAGTTGGTTTTGTTTTGTTAAACACAAACCCACAAAAATTAGCCTATATATGTGAGTACATGCTTGCATAATTCTGAGCAAGGGTTTCCACACCTGGGTATTAACATAAGACCTCAAGGGAGAAGTGGAGGGTTAAAATGGAGGCTGGAGAGAGGTTTATCTTTTTTAAAATGTACATCTTTGTATTATTTTACGTGTTGCAGTGGACATTTATCTATAATGTGTCAGTGATCTATTGCCACAATAATACCACATAACAAACCACCCCCAAAACTTGGTGGGCTTAAAGAAACAAACCTTTCCTAACAGATGGCTGAAGGAAGAGGAGGATTGTTCCTGCCAGTGTGAGCAGTCATTAGCTACCTAATATTTATAAGGAAGTTTAGAGCTTTCAAAACACTCCTTTGTAATGCTTCATTCTTCTCACCTCTTTGAATTTTAATTTCTATCTATGCGTCTGTCTTTATCACTAGCCCACTAGTTTCTTGAGTTCATCTCTTTTATCTTGATAACTCCAATGTTTGGTATACTTCCTAGAACACAACAGGTGCTAATAAATGACTAAAGAATGATTTTTTTAAAAAACCAAAGTTTTATTCACCTCCTGGGTCTGTGAGCCTGCGAGTTAGGCTGGGCACAGCTGTGTGACTCTTCTGGTCTTGATCCAACTCACATGCCTGGGGTTGGGGGGGAGGGGAGGTGGGCAGCTGGCTGTTGGCTGTCCTTGGCTGGGGTGACCAGGCATGCAGGCTGTCATGGAAATGTGTACGTGAGAGGGCAGTCCCAATCACATGAATGCTTTTCATGTTTGCTGATACGGTTGTCAGGGTTCTACAGAGAAACAGAAGCAATAGGATAGATATATATGTGTATTGTCTGTGTGTGTGTGTGTGTGTGTGTGTGTGTGTGTGTGTGTGAATAAAGAGATTTATTATAAGGAACTGGCTCACAGGATTATGGAAGCTGAGAAGTCCAGACCCAGTAAAGCCCATAGTGTAACTTCGAGCCTGAGTCTGAAAACAAGAGGCTGGTGCCCCAGCTCAAAGTCAGTGAGGCAGAGAGAGAATTCTTTCTCACTCAGCCTTTTGTTCTCTGTAGGCCATTGACAGATTGGATGAGGCCCACCCATACTGGGGAGGGCAACCAACTTTACTCAGTCTACCAATTCAAATTTTAATCTCATCCAAAACACCCTTGCAGACACACCCAGAAATACTATCTAACCAAACATCCCTTTATGCGTGTCAAGTTTCCAACCTACGTGGACAAAGCAAGTCATATGGCCAAGCCCAGTGACAGGTGAAGGGGCAGTGGAAAGTTATGTGACTTGTCTCCGTCCATTTGGGCTGCTGTAACAGAATACCTTAGGCTGGGGGGCTTCAACAACACACATTTATTTCTCAGAATTCTGGAGGCTGGGAAGTCCAAGGTCAAGGTGCTGGCAGATCTGGTGTCTAGTGAGGACTCTTCTGGTTTGCAGTCAGTGGTATTCTGGTTGTATTCTCACATGGCTAAGAAGTCATCTCTCTTGTGTTTCTTATAAGGTACTAATCCCATTTGTGAGGGCTCGTTCCCCATGAGCTAATTACCTTCCAAAGGCCTTACCTCCTAATATCATCACGTTGGGGCTTAGGATTTCAACATACGAGTTTTGAGGGACACGTTCAGTCTGTAACAATGAAAAATACAGGAAGGGTGAGAATGGGGTCATTTTTGCATCATACCACATGTAGTCCAAAAAGTGTTGAAGAAAGAGGACTTCGCCCCTCCATTTACCAAAGAAGAGTCACTTGCCTGGTGCCATGTAGAATTCAATTGCCAAGTTAATTATGTCTGGGTTCTTAACATGTGTAGTCAACATCACGTACAGGTGAAGATTGCTTCAGAGATTTGCAAAGTGCGGCGTTCACGCTTAAGATCTTAAATCTTACGCTTAAGATTTGCTTGACTGGGACGGAAAAGGCGAAACGTAGGGGTAACAGGGCAGCCACTTGCAGCCCTAGCTCATTGTTGGTGCTTCCCCATATCATAGCTATTTGAGTTCCCCAGGAGCTCTGCAGAATTCTGGAGGGAAAATGACATCAGGCTGGGGTTGAGGAATGCCTGCTGCGGGGGGCATCCTTTTCTGCCCAGGCCAGGGGTGAGGAGCCAGTAGGTCCTTTGTCCCAGCAGGGACAACTTAGGGGAGTGTTTGTTAGGAAAAAGAATATCGAGAGGAAGGGAAGGATTAGAATAACGGTCCTCTTTGTTTTCTTCTCGGAATACCTGAGTAATTTCAGATCTAGTTTTGTGTGATCTCGTTTTGTGTTTCCCTGCTTTATGAGACTGGTAATAGTTGAGAGGCTGTGTAAGTGAAGAGGCGCAAACAATAGAAAGTAAGAGGGGTCCACGGGAGACTGTGCTGCATCTAGAAAAGAGAGCCACTGTGCGCTCCCTGCCCACTTGCTTAGCCACTAAGGATTGTGCAGTGGACTGGAGATCAGAGTGGGAGAATGCTCGGAGACATGATTGATTTTCTTCATTTTCACTTCTTGTTAACGGAGCAAGGTGTGAATGGGTCAGGGTAGCAACAAGGATGACTTCATGTTGTTATACACCAACCTTTCTCTTCTAGCATAAGAATCACCCTTCTCCGCCTGAGGGTGTGGAACATCATGTCTGTGAAAGGTGCCTGAGTGGCTTCTCCCTAGGAGCAGATTCTACAGCGAGCTTTAGGATGTCAAAACTGAACCCCACACACATGCAATGCTCTCTAACTAAAAGAGCCCCAAGGTTTGGTAAGAACACATCTTTCACATCTCCTGCCGACCAGTTACCAACACTTGGCCAGTCTTGTTTGGAGACCCAGGAAACTTATTCAGTGGAGTGTCCAAACCTGGTCTGGCAGACAATTGGTTATACACACAATAGCTCCTTCCTGTCCTTGCTTGTTAAGAGAACTGAGATTTGTTTATGGAAACAATATGCACAGCTCCAAAGGATGAATCATGATTGGTCTAGGCTCTCATATCACTCCTTACTCCCTTGGCCAGCTGTGCGTTGTCCTCGGTTCCTTTGCAGCCGTGTGACCCCACTCTGCGCAAGAGACATCAGATGTTGACTAGAGGACTTGGAGAGATAATGCTGACTGAATAAAAGATCAAAGCTTCGTGAGGAGAAAGCCTTTGATTCTTTTTTTTTTTTTTTACATCTTAATTGGAGTAAACCTCTGATTCTTTTCTTGTTTGGGAGCTAGTGTGAGGATGTGCAAGCTGGAGCTGCAGCAACCATTCTGCAACCACAAGGCAACAAGTGTGAATAATGCATCACACAGGGGATGGGGGAATGGAAAGATGCAAAGAGCTTGGGTCCTTGGTGTTACCTTTGAGCCACTGCCTCCAGGCCTCTTGCTATGTAAGATAATTAAAAGTCTTCACTGCCTAAGTCACTGTTAGCCAGATATTCTGTTACTGGCAAATAAAAAGTATTCCTAACTGATATATCTGGTCATCTTCAGCCTGGCCAGGGTAGGTTTTGCTGACAATTCCACCACACTAGCTTTGTAACCAGTTAACTTCATCTGCAAAATATGTTGGGAAAAAAATACCTTCTTTATTACCTCAAGCAAACTTTCTGAATCACAAGATCAGAGCGTGGTCTGTGGATCAGCAAATCATTATCCCCTGGGGTTTCTTCAAAACGTAGACTCTCAAGCTTCCACCCCAGACACACTAAACTAGAAATTTCGTGGGTAGGGCTATCAATCTGTGTCTTCATAAACCTTCCAGGTGATTCAGTTGCAATGGAAAGTGTAAGACCACTGATACTGAGGGTCAACTGGAGTGGTTGCATGTCAGAAACACCAGGGGAACTTTAAAAAGATTCTCAAACTCCACCTGCAGAGTTCTGATTCCGCATTTCTGTAGTATAACCTCTGAATTTATATTTCCCGGAAGGCCAGGTTGAAAGGCCAGGTGAAACCAGGTTTGGTAACCAATGGAATGCATATGAAAGCAGGTCACCTATGCCAAGGGGCTGTCACTCTAGTAAGAGATGAGGAATAGACCTGGTCACCCCGGGGACAGGTGAGCTGAATTATGGATTTTCTCACCTGGTAGGTAAGGGAACTGACTGCTTGATCTTAGACGTCTTTTTCAGCTCTAAGGTTCCTAGGATGTGCCCACTTGAACTTTGCAGATCTGGCTGGAACAAGCAAAGATGGTCTTGGCAAATTACGTAGACAGACTCATGAGCAACAAGTGGAAAGGACTGGAATTTTCCTAAAGTTTAAACAGCAGCCTTGCTCCCCACCACTGCCAGACCCAGTAAATCCAAAACAGGTTTTCTCTTCTGCTTTTACCGGGTTTATGAGACACAGCAGGTTTGCACTTCAGATGTTCATTTATAGAGTGCTAGACTACACCTGCTTCACGCTAGGCTTGTGCTCTGGGCGTTCTTTCCTTCGGAAAATATTATTTTTAAAGAACATCATCTTAAGGCATCTTGCCTTCTAAAGTGTGCGGCTTGTTAAGGATCAAAACTTCCGAAGCAGCCTACTTACTGTCCATCCAAATATGATTTTAACCCTCTCTCCTGCCTCATCTCTGCCTTGTACAGGAGATGCCAATCATTTCTTCCCCACTCCCACATCTCCTTCCAGGAAACTGCAGTCCCTGTTTCCAGCGAGCCTGTTCCCCCGCTCAGCCCCTGCTGAGTGAGTGTTTAAATCCGTGACACTGTGGAAAATAAACGTCACCTCATCGATTGACTTTGGAAGATTATTTTGAAAACCAATAAATAAAGGGGGAAAAGTTAAGCATTTATCCTTCCTTTTCTATATGAACTGTACCTTAGGCTAACCAAATAGTTGATGAGGGGGAGTTTTTCTTCATAGAAGCTGATAAATGAAGAAGGAAAGGTGAAATCGTAGCATGATCCTTTTGCAAGGCCTAATGAATTAATGGATCTAGGAGGCAACCCTCAATGGCTGTTATGTCACAAAAAGAGAAAAAAGAAGACATTCTGTGTCTCTGAATGGAAGTCATGACACTGCCTATAGTCTTGCAAAAAAAAAGTTCCACCTGAATCTGATTAAAGTCTATAGACTAAAATTTACAGGAAATATAGAGGACAGAGGAACATGTTAAATGAAAACGAAGGGATACAATCACCATACTCCAGACTGTGGGAAACTTTCTAAGACAAATGATCTAGTTTTTCCAACAAATTGCACAGAAAACATAAGACACAGGGGGAAACCTACAGATTAAATGAGACTGAAGAGTCATATTAACCAATCATAATGTGTGGACCTCGTTTGGCTCCTGATTCAACAAACCTTTAAAAATTACAGGAAAAACAAGGAAATGTGAACAATTCCTGGATATTTGATAATATTAAGAAAATACTGTTGATTTAGTAGTGATGACAGTTTTGTGGTTACATCTTTTAAAAGGAATCCTTATCCTTATTCTTAGAGCTACGTATTGAAACATTTACAGATGAATGAAATGACGTTGGAGATTTCTTTCAAAATAATCATGAGAGGTGGGGAAATGGCAGGATACAGAGAAGCCTGTCCCTGAGCTGTTAACTGTTGAAGTGGGTGATGACTAACTAGAATTTCACTGTACAGTTCCCTACAACTCTCTATATTTGAAATTTTCCTTCCTAAAAAGTCAAATTAAAATTAAATCACTTTCATTTCTATTTTTTATATATATTTTATATTAGCCATAATATATTAGTATAGGAGTTGATGTTTATTTTTTTATAAATATAGACTTATCAAGTTTTACTTGTTCTTCACTGCTAAGGGTACCCAAAAATTTTGGAGTTTTTTATTTTTCACACTTGCCTGCCCAGCTGGACTGGAAGGTCCATGGAAGCAGAGACCTTCCTCGTATATTCTCCACAGAGCTAATACCTTGTGGAGCTTGTAAAGTGCCCACCCTGGGAATACAGCTCATTAAAACACCTTCCAGAAGGGAGTATTGCTCACCTGGTCTCCTATTTGTGGACACCTCCATCCCGACTTCATTGTTAGTGGAGGATGGACAGTCCACACAACCATTCCTACCACTGGGAGGAGTTGGTTAGCTTGAGGCTTTGTAGAGAGAACAGAAATGATTGAAACTGACTAAATCTGTGTTAGGGAATGGAGAACATTGTAAATTTACTAGGCAGTTAATACTACAAATACTACAGGAGAGTTCTGGCTTTTACATGTAGACCCTCTTTATGAAAGTATAAGGTAAAGTGAAACCACTGGCAAGGTGTGGCTACAAATTGTCTGTCCGAATTCTCTTTGCTGTTGTCCCTGCCTCTTGGTTCCATGTTGTTGTTGTTATTGTTTTTGCCCCAGAAACATCTGGTGTGAAAACGGTGGTCCCCTGTATTAAAGCCCTTATGATTTTAGAAAGCTCTCCATCTCTCTTATTTCCGGTTGCTCGAAGTTCAGACTTTCCCAGGATTTCCTCAGTTTCCTTTAACTTGAGCTCTCACTTTTCTTTTTTTCTTTTTAAATAAATTTATTTATTTATTTATATTTTTGGCTGCTTTGGGTCTTCATTGCTGCACGCGGGCTTTCTCTAGTTGTGGCGAGCAGGGGCTACTCTTCATTGCGGTGCGCAGGCTTCTCACTGCGGTGGCTTCTCTTGTTGCAGAGCACGGGTTCTAGAGCACAGGCTCAGCAGTTGTGGCACACAGGCTTAGTTGCTGCACGGCGTGTGGGATCTTCCAGGACCAGGGCTCAAACCCGTGTCCCCTGCATTGGCAGGCGGATTCTTAACCACTGCGCCACCAGGGAAGCCTCTCACTTTTCTTAATTACACAGAAGTTAGAGACACTTCTCCACTTTGTAAATTTACCATCACTGCTTACTCCAGGAGCACCTTTTACTTCTGCGTGATGTAACAATGCTATCCCTTTTTCTCTCCTGAGCTTCAGGATTGGGAGAGGGTATTCATCCTGGGTTGATGTCTTGTAGGAAAAGCAGTTTGCAATTAGAATATAACTTACAAAAGGACCGCCCCTTGGAGTAACCTCCCTTGTAACTTGTTCAAAATCACCCAGAACATGGGTCTGTCTCCTTGTATTTGTACATTCTGCCTGATTGTTACTGTCTCCCAGAAGACTTCTAGGTGGTACCACAGCATCCACTTATAGAAAAGTATACTCTATTTACCTAGTCTGGATTTTAAGAGGAAATCTTACACTCGGCCATCCAAATGCTTTCAACAGACGGTGCAATTTAAATTTATAAAACAGTAACTATGTCGATAAAAGCCAACACTACATGCCAGGCACTATTCTAGGTGTTCTAGACGCATTAACTCATTTAGTTAGTTCTATTATTATTCCCATTTTATAGGTGGACAAACTGAGGACAGAGGGCTAGTGAGTGGGAGCCAGCCTCTGACTATTTTTGGGACAGCAGTCTTGAAGCAGATCTTATTTCCCTTCCCAGGGATTGAACCTAGCGGCTAGTCCACGAGGGGCTAGAGGCTAGAAGCAAAGTTCCCTGGTTCTTACCTCCTTTGAAAGCAAAAATGTTTCAAGGAGGCAAAAACTGCAAAACAGATACAAAGTTTATTATAAGAGGCACAGCACAACGGTATGGGAGAGCACAGAGAGAAACAGTTTATTTATTTTTTTGTTTTGTTTTGTTTTGCGGTACGCGGGCCTCTCACTGTTGTGGCCTCTCCCGTTGCGGAGCACAGGCTCTGGACGCGCAGGCTCAGCGGCCATGGCTCACGGGCCCAGCGGGTCTGCGGCATGTGGGATCCTCCCGGACCGGGGCACGAACCCATGTCCCCTGCATCGGCAGGCGGACTCTCAACCACTGCGCCTCCAGGGAAGCCCAGAAACAGTTTATTTATCGAAGTCAGAAGCAAGGCAGAAATACACACCCAGAGAGGAGTGCAGGCGTCCTGAATGAGGAGGCAGTAAAGAAGGGATTGAAATCACTTATATAGGGCAGTCCTTCTGGTCTTTGTTTACATTTGGCCAAGCATCTTGTTTCTTTTCTCACACCTGACTGGCCCTGGGACCCTCCCCAACTTTTTGCACAACTTTTTGCTAGGATGGATCCCACCGCAGAGGCCTGTGGGGGTATGTCCACACTTATTATGGGGTGGCGCCCCCTCCCTTTTTGACCCCCAAGGAGCCTTTCTGCACATGTGCAGACAGGGACGTTTTCCTTGACCTCTGGAGCGGTCATCTTATCTCTTTACTTCAGCACAGCTCAGCTTCTGCCACTAGCTTTGTCCTTGGAGCGTCCGGGTGAGAACAAAGCTTCCATTTTACTCCACTTGACAGACACCAGCTGTCCAGCCCAGGGGCCCATCTATCTCCTCACTCATGACCACGGGCAGGCTGGCTCTAGGGTGTGCTGCCTGTCTCCTGGAGAGACCCAATTGGGAAGAAGAGAGGAACGCCTGGAAGAGTGGAGAGACAGAACTACCAGAGGAGAGGGAAATCTCGGGAGAAAGAAATTTCTGGGAAAATGAGATATTTTAAAAAAATTAATTAATTTATTTTTATTTATTTATTATTTTTGGCTGTGTTGGGTCTTCATAGCTGCGCGCAGCTTTCTCTAGTTGCCGCGAGCGGGGGCTACTCTTCATTGCAGTACGTGGGCTTCTCATTGCGGTGGCTTCTCTCGTTGCGGAGCACGGGCTCTACAGCACGCGGGCTTCGGCAGATGCAGCACGTGGGCTCAGTAGTTGTGGCTCGTGGGCTCTAGAGCGCAGGCTCAGTAGTTGTGGCTCATGGGTTTCGTTGCTCCGTGGCATGTGGGATCTTCCCGGACCAGGGCTCGAACCCGTGTCCCCTGCATTGGCAGGTGGATTCTTAACCACTGCGCCACCAGGGAAGCCTGGAAACGAGATTTTTGAGACAAACCTGATTTTTGAGATTCCTAAAGCTGAAATATAAAGTTACCCTGGTTTTTCCTTGTCTATTTAGTAGAAAGAGCTGTGGTCCAACCTGGCTCTCTGCCGTCTCTGTGTGACACAGGAAAGTCACTTTATCACTCTGAGCCTGTTTCTTCGTCTCTAAAAAAGAGTGAAATTATGCCTATTGCTATCCGCCATAGGTAATGGTAGGAATCTGTTCACTATTACTTTGAAGGAAAGTCTATATGGAAGAATGTTCTAAGGGCTTCCATTTTTAGATGAGCTTAGGAGGACTTTGGTTTTGACATCTGAGTGTAATCAATTCCTACTATTCAATTATTTGTTTTCAGGGCACCACATTTGTATGCCTTATAGAACCCACGCTTGGACATGCTGACATCAGGCTTCAAGACAGCTGAGCCCCACTAGACACCCAAAAAACCCATGGCTCTGGTTGCATCTTTCAACATGACCAGTCCGCAGTAAGTAGCATTGGGATCGGCCCTCTGTGGATACTGAGTTGGCACATCAGGATTGGGGGTACAGCCAATGGCTCCTTCCCCAGCCCTGTAGACATGGAGGGGCTCCAGGTGGTTTTGTCCTTGAGCCTGACATTAAAATAATGTGTTAACATCTACTTTTTCTCAGAGTTACCTTATTCATGTCATCTCATTTTTTAGTTCAAATAGGCAGAGGAATTCTGCAATCCAAAACTGGGATTGTAATCCCATTGCTAATCCAGTGGGATTGCTAATATCAGATTGGCCGAAACAAGTCTCATGACTGAACACAGCATCAAGGGTGGGGAAATATACTCTTCCCTTTGATGGGAAGCTCCAAAGTCACGTGGCAAAGTGAGGGGTGCAGAGCAGAGCCACTGATACGTGTTGTCCACCATACTGTTCTTCATATTCAAGACCAGGGAATAGTCCCAGTACTCAGGCTATAACTGTGAGACTTTCACTCCCCCTAAAGGAGGCCTTGTCTCCTCCCGCTGAGATGATCCATGGCCAGAGATGGTGCTGGGCCACCATGACCATTGGCAAGAGGGGAACAGAGGGCAGGAAGGCAGGAGTAGCTTATTCCATGCTTCTCAGAGCCACATCCTGTTAGTTTCAGAAACTCACCCCAGCCCTCCATGAATATCTCATTGATCAGAAAGCTCTACGTGTTCAGTTTGGCAGTCCACAGTTTCCAAAAGAACAAATTTGACCCAGCATCTACTTTTTGGGAAACATCTGGAAGAGCCAGGATTCCCCCCAGGAACACCCACACTTTTATTTCAATTGTTGAGAAACACAGAAGCTTCACATCCTGTGACTGTTCTGTCTGAAGATCTTGAGTCATTTTGTAAATGCCACACCATGATGAGTACTATTATCTGTGCTTGACAGGTAGCAAAGAGCTAAGGTTTAAATAAAGCCTACAAAAGAGAAGTGGGGCATTGGAAATTACTTGGTGAATTCAGGTAGTTTAGGCAGCCAATCTGTGGTGTTCAAGGAAAAATCCCACTTTTTTCTCAATTATCTGGGATGATTCAAGCAAAAGAGAAGTAGGCAGATTCAGTTCCAAACTTTCTGGATAACTGCCACTGTGTATTATTGGTTAGCTTTCAATGGTGGTTGGAAAAATTTACAATGTAGTACTGTCCAGCCAAGTGTAGGAACTTATCACTCCAGAGCCCCTCCCACCTGCTCCATATTTCTCACATCCATGTCAGATCACAGAGAAAGAATAGAGCCTCTATTCCACCTCCTCATGCTTCAGCTGGAGAAACTGAGGCCCCAGAGGAGGTCCGCAGAAGTCAGCATTGGAATCGGCACCGGAGCCCCTGAACAGTTTATCGCAGACTGGGCTGCATTACAACTGGCCTCTCAGTGTTCCCTCAAATGTTTAATTTTTACTCCTCTCCACTGTTTGGCCAGAGACACAAGACCCAGCCCCTCAGATTCTACAGATGAAATAGGGTCAAGGATGTGTTGGGGGAACCAAAGATGGAAGCCCAGGAAGTTAAAGGAAAATGATCCAGCCCACCATCTCCTCACAGTGTAGCTGTTGGTGTTTGGAAAGAAGAGTTCTTAGTTACTGAACACACTGCAGGATGTGTAATGTCCCCTTTCTTAGTTATGTCATTAGTGACCTCCTTTGGTAATGTGACAGCCACAAATGCCTCCACCAATTGTCAAATACCCCTGGTGGGCTGGGAGGTAGTCCTGCCTCTGGTTGAGATGCCCTGTAATGCCAGTGGAGTTGTGGGTTACTTGCAGTGCCCTAGGTGAGCCTGATGGTAACCTAGTAGGAGACCCAAAACCCCTCAGACATTTGTTCAAGTGAACCCCATTTCCTACTGTCAACCTTATAAAGGGAGCTGTAGTACGACCAGTTTAAGTAGGAAGGGAGTGGCACCCAGAACAGCTGGCCCCTCCTGTCCTCACCGTCCCAAGGCTCACTTGGTCCCTACAGTCCTCCAGGTCAGCTCCCCAAGCACCAGCAGTACATCCAGTTGTGAACAAACACCTCTCTTCTCTATTGTGGTACAGATGGTAGAAACATTCCCAAGGACCTTTACAAAGAAACACGGAAGACAATTTAAAAGAATGTATTACTCCAACGTAAAGTCTAGCTATCGAGAAGACTAAAAGTCTAAGTCCTGGCTTTGCTGGTTGGCAGAGTTTCCATCTGGGTCTTTACCTCCCTTTGATGAAGGACTCTGCCCCCCAAACCTCATATTTTAAGATCTGAGCATGCTTCCACTTTTCCCCAGCTCGTGAGGGAGATGCGGCCGGTAGGGCCTCAGTCCAGTCCCTGGGTTGGCCAGCGGGGAAGAATGGTGACCTCACACTTCCCCTGCCCTCCTCCAGCACAGATTCTGGTGCATTCTCCCTCTTTTCCTTGGGGAATGGAAAAATCGTTTTGTTCTTGAGGGATGACTCTGCCCTGTTGCCATCCCCAACTCAGGCCTGCCACAGAAGGAGGAACTTCCGAAGTCGAGATCATCTCCCAACAAGTAGACGAAGAAACCAAGAGCATTGCTCCCGTGCAGCTGGTGAACTTTGCCTATCGGGACTTGCCCCTGGCTGCGGTTGACCTCTCCACGGTGGGCTCGCAGCTCCTGTCAAATCTGGATGAAGATTACCAAAGAGAAGGGTAGGTGTTGGTACCGTTGAGTAGCTAAGACGTCTCTTGCATAACTCCCTGGGTTTCCATGGGTACCTACAGCGAGGCAGCCCAGAGGTGAGAGGTGCTGAATAGTAAGAGACCAGAAGTTCACATCAGGCCACTCCGGCTCTTCTCCTCAGATATTGTTTCCTCAGAAAAAGGCTGTGGGCACAGAAAATACCTGTTGCTGCTAGACAACCTATTAAGTGACATTTGCTTGGAACTTGGGGAATTATAAAATTAAACGCTGTCACACTGCATAATAGCCCATCCAACCCCCAATCTGGACACCTGGGAATCAAGAGACCAACAGGATTTAGTGTGACTCACCCAAGGTCTCAGTGCCTATAAAGAATGGATTTAGAATATACTTTCTTTTTATCACGTCTTCTTTCACCAGGGACGAGATGGGGAAGAAAGCACATGTGCAGTAACATGCTAAGGGTGGGAGGGAATTTAGCACCATTCAGCCAGGAGCTTTGCAGACCTTAAAAAGGTCTGCTGCTTTTTCCAGTGAGAACAAATAGCAGATGCTGGCCCCTGATTCAAAGGAGTGGCCCCTACCTACTCCTACTTAACTGGTCAATCAGATTGGATGCCTTTGTTCAATCTGGACAGGGAAGACACAGCAGTGACACCCTCCATTCACGTGGGGGAAGCTGAAGGCTGGACAAGGGCAAGAACAGGTCCTGGGGTCACAGGGCAGGTCAGACTTTCCCCAGCCCCACCCTGTTGCTCTTAGATATAGACTTTTAAACATTGGCCAGGAGCTTGGGAGCCAGTTCTGGGCTACTCTCCTTCCTCAGATGCCACCGCTAAATATTTTGGAACATGCTGACAGCTTTGAATATAAAAACGAAGGGTTGCCAGGTTATTTTAGAAGCAAATGAGAAGCCTTAGCTACAATTAAATTTCCAGAGCTTGGATTCCCTGTAAGCGTTTTTGAAGGGCCTCCCCGCCTTCCTAAGATAAATTGCGTAACAATTGTGAAACCATACACCTTTTGCAAAAACTTCACTCCAGTGGCTTTCTCTGAAAATACAATTTTTTCCAAGTACTGTGCTTAGAATCAGCAAGACATTGGAAACAAGGGTAGGCAAACGGGTTGGAAATAGTTCAGGGTGGCCTGGCGGACAGTGGCAGCATTCTGAGCATGGGCAGCACCATCCGACCACAGGGCCAGCTTCTCCAGGTCTCCAGGTCCTTGGCTCCGCCAGAGATGTTGGCGGTCAAGCCTTCCTTGAGCACCTGGCTACTGTGCCACTGCCCTCTGGAGGTCAAAATTGGTAGTGCAGCCTGGTATCCTGCCCCAGCCATTCTCATGGACTCATTTCCCGCCCCACCAGCGCCACCTTTAGGCTCTTTTCAAGTTTATAGTTGGAAGGCAAGGAAAGAAGCGGGAAGACCTTGGAGGATCTAGTTCCAGACCCTATCCACACCTGCACCCTGGAGGCATACGCACCACAGGTGGTCCAGGCTTTGGGGGCACCACTCCTTAGCCTGAACTGGAGAAGGCAGAGTCCCTGCTTTGTCATTCCATTTGCTTCTGAATCAGGCCCCTGCAAGGTTTCTTCTGAGCAGGGAGAATACAAATGGGATGCCTGCAAGGCAGAGAGGCTCTTGATTTGGTTTGAGTCTCCAGGTGTGCCCTGGAAAGCTGCTCCTGTTGGGTAAATAGGAAGCAGCCGGGTGAAGAGATTTGCTTCGCTGCTGGAGTTCTCGGCAGCCGGCTCCATTGGCAGCTAGAGGGCTTCCTGGAGGAAGGAAGAGCAGGCACAGGACACAAGCCAGGTGACAAGGAAGCAGAACAAAAGCACACTGTGAAGGGGGGAAAAAGCCTCTCTTCACAAGCTTCTTGGCTTTTGCTGCATTTCCTGGGGTTTTCCCCAAATTTCCAACCTGGCCCTTTCTGAAATGATGCAAAACAACACAATTTACAGTTCTGGTAGGTCTTCGAAAAGCTTTGGTGTAAGTCTTGTCAAATACACCTCTTCCTACTAAGGGAAGTGTTATATATAGGAATGAATCTTTTCTGTAGGAAATGAAGGGACCTCAGGGACCCCAGCAAGATAGTGCCCAGCCACCCCACCATTCACTTCTTTTGAGTTCAGTGGTATTTCAGTGCTTTTAAGTTTCCCAGAATCTGAGAATGTTAGAGCTGGAAAAATCCTTAGAAAGTATATATTCTAAATACTCTAATAGGATAGCAGAGTCCAGAGAGTGGAAGGAACTTGCCCAAGGTCACATAGTGACAGAGACAAAAATAGAGCCCTGGCTCCTGATCCAGGCTGGCACTACTGGGCTTCCATTTGTCACCTGTCCCTTTACAACGTCACAGTTGTGACTATGGTTAGCATGCATTGTACATGATACCACTGTTAGGCTATACCATCAAAGGCCCTTAACTTTTTGGCGTGCAGTCACTGAGATGTGGGTAAACCCCTAGGCACAGGTGGAAGAGTTTCATCTGTCTCAAGCTCCTTGACTTTCCTAACAGTGCTTTGTCCTTCTCGTGGACCTGCCTAGCAGATCTTAAACTGCAGAGCTATCTGTTGTCTACCCTCTTTGCTTCTACACACAGACTGCTGAGGGCTCAGGTAGGAAAGTCAGACAACTGTGCAAATTGGTGCTGTCTTAGTCTGGTGGGGCTGCCATAGCAAAGGACTACAGACTGGGTGGCTTAAACAACAGGTATTTATTTTCTCACAGTTCTGGAAGTGTGAAGTCCAAGATTGAAGTGCCAACAGAGTCAATGGCTGGTGAGAGCTCTCTCTTTGGGCTGCAGACAGCTGCTTTCTCGCTGTGTTCTCACATGGCCATTCCTCGTTGTGCATGAGTGGAGAGAAAGAGTGAACTCTGGTCTCTTCCTCTTCTTATAAGGGCACTAATCCCATCATTAGTCATTAGGGGTCCCACCCTGACCTCATCTAAACCTAATTACCTCCCAGAAGCCCCACCTCCAAATACCATCACGTCAGGGTGGGGTGGGTGCGGTGCTTAGGGCTTCAACATACGAATTGGGGGGTTGGAGGGGAAGACACAAACATTCAGTCTATAAAAGCACCTCCCAGACTCAAGGCCTCCAGTCTCAACTTGCTTCTCAGTTTTGCCTGACAGTTCTCTGTGGTCCTGGTTAGCTTTCACTCCTGGTCCCCAGGTGGCCATTTCAGATTGTTTCCATTTCCCCCAAGCCTTCTCTTGCCTCCAGCAGATGACCTCCTCTCCTCCTTCCCTAAGAAAGTAGAAGCAGTCACAAATGAGCTTCACCCCACCCCTCAGTCCCTCGCTTCCTCCCTTCTAGGGCCAACCTCACCTCTGAGTTCTGATTCCCCTCCCCTCACACCTTCTCATGAACTGTGCTGCATCAGTTGCATCCTCACACTGACTCGTCACACACTCAGGTCTCTCACATCCCCCCTTGACTCCACGCCCCCATTAGCTGCCACTATCTCTCTCTTCCTCTTTGCAGCCAGACTTCTTAAAAGCCTCATCTGCACTAGCCATGCCCCCTTTGCTCTCTCCCATTCATTCCTCAGCCTGCTGCAGTCCAGCTTTAGCCCCATCCACACCATGGAAACTGCTCTCCTCAAGGTCATCAACGGCCTCCGTGTTGCTAGGGTCCTTACACTGTCCTCTGTCCAGCATTTGAAAACGTCATCCACTCGCCGCCCTTGAAACACAGTCTTGTGTATCCTCTGCACTATCACACTTTCTGGATTTTCTTCCTACCCCTCTGGCTGTCCATTCTAGGCCTTTTAAAACTTGTTCTTTCTCTGCTTTGTCCTTAGATGTTGGGGTTCTTCGTTTTCTGTCTTTGGCCAGTTTAGCTCTACTAATTCTACCCACTGGGTAATTGCATCCACCCACATAACCAAAATTCACATTCTTCAGCTTGTAACTTTCAAAGCTGAGTCTCTAGCACAGCTGCTGTCTCTCTCTCTCTCTCTCTCTCTCTCTCTCAAACTGCTGGCTCATATCCAACTACTTCCTGGACATCTCCACAGGATCCCAGACACACCTAGAATCCTAACAAGTGTCTGTGGAATTATCTGTTCTTCTACCTCTGAGTTGGCTGCATATTTGAGCAAATATTGAGCAAATGTTCTTGTCTCCGCCCAAGTCATTGCTAAAAATAGCCTTTTTGGTGACAGCACTTAAATCCAGCCTGAGGAACCATTATCTGCCCAACCAGGACTTCTGGCCATCTCAAACCCAACAAGGCCCCAAACTAAACTGTCTTTTCCCAAAACATATTCTGTCTGGCCCCAGTCAGTGGATCTAGACTTACCTGGCTGACCTCCCCAACCCATTGCCAGAGGGAGTCACATGTGCATGTTGGCTCATTTCCAATGACCCTCAGCCTCCTTCCTGCCTCAACAGGAGCCACTGGCTTCCAAGACACCAAAGATCCATGAAGCCAGTCGGTCAGGCATAGTCACCACTGGAACTTGCATCCTTCTTCCTCCCCTGCTCTGGCTCCCTCTTGTCCACGTTCCCTGCCCATGAAGCCGCTGACACTGACAGTGTCCACTGTGGGAACACTAGTGCCCAGTTCAGGGCCTTTCAGAAACCACAAGGCCACAGGATGCCCATGCAAGGTGGGCAAGAAAAGCCTCCCCTCCCCCCAGACTCTGTACCAAGCTATCAGTGAGCCCAGAACTGTCTCTGCTTATGGCCACTGCTCTGGTCCTATTTGCTTCTGGCCTTCACTTCTCTACACCCAGGTCTCCGGTTCAATCCAAGGGGCTGCACTGGCACATCATGCCAGCTACACCATCACCATCACCATCACCATCACCACCATCATCATCATCCTTTCCCTCCTTGCATCTTCCCCCCAGCTCCTCCTCCTTCAATACTGGTAAAACACAGATCTCCATGAATGTCTGCAGATGTGAACAGACAGAGGAGGGGGAAGGGGAACAGAGGAGGTTCTTGAGCACTTCTGAGCCCCAGCTGAGCCAGCCACAACGCCCCACTACATCGGTACCCTGAGAGACCAGCTTAATTCCTTCTCCTTCGTCCTCATGTTCTGTCATCTCCAAGTCCTGTACCTTTCTACTGCCCTAATATCTCTTCACTGCATCATCCTTCTCACAAAGGATTGGTAACCCTATCAGCCAGGTGCTTTGGACTGCATACCACAGGAAGCCTATCTCAGACTCAAACAATGAGGGTTTTCATCAGCCCATGGCCCATGGAGCCCAGAGCTAGGGCAGCTTTGAGGTTGGTCCAGACCCTCAACAGTAGCAACAAGGACCAGATTCCTTCTATCTGTCCACTCTGCTGTCAACAGTGTTAGCTTCATCCTGATGCTGTAAGGTTCCCCTTATTTTTTGAGAGGGCTGCCCTTGGTAATCTGGCCACATCCTTCATACATGTCTGGCAACAGAGAATGGCTACCCATCATTCTCTTTTAAGAGCAGCAAAGAACTTTCCCGGAATCCTTTAGTTGCTCTCTCCTCATGTCCCATTGGCTAGAATTGGGTCACATGGTAAGGGGTATGGGAATCCACAGCCCAGTCAGGGCCACCCTTGAACTGTGTCATTTCCCAAAACACACTGCTGTTACCCCGTGGGTCAAGGGTGGGATGGATATTGGAGAATTGCCCACAATACACCACAGTCTCTAAGAAAGCCAAGCCTCCATTCATAGCTTTTGATCCAGAATTAGAGCTTCCCTTTTTCCTTTCTAGTCAGTGTTCGACTTGGAAAAGATCTAGAAGCATGTCTGCCTTCTCAGACTGTTTCTTCAGTAACTTGGTTGGCTCGATTATTTCGCTCAGATACAGTTTGAATTGTGTCCACTATGCCAGGGGACAACGCTTTGTGTTTCCATGTAACCAGAGCCCCTTCTGCCTGGTTGCCTTTGGACATCACCCCATTCAACAGTGGGAAAGTGAGACACAGAACTGCTTCTCAGTGAACCAACTGCCCACCTTTGGAAGAGGGACACTGGGTTTGCAGGAGGCTAACTCAGGGCACAGACTGGGAGTTCTACTCTTTCTCAACCAGCTACACTACATGGAAGGCCTGGTTGGTTTGCAGGGTCTGGGCTAGACAAGAGGCCACAGCAGACAGAAAATTCGGAGAAGCGCAGAACCTCCACCCTCGGGAAGCTCACAGCCGATAGGAAAAATGATGGTGACAATATATGTGTGAGGAAGGCGGCGAAGGCAAGGGTCATCACCCCCTTTTATAGAGGAGACTCTGTGGGCTACATCGAGAGATAGTGCTACCCATCTTTTTAGTGGAAAGAGGGTGCAGAGAGGGTCATGGAAGAGTAGGTAGGATAGTCTTTGTCAAAATATAAAAACAAAGTAAGAAATGAAAGGTATTCAGCCTTTTGTAATTATTTACATTTTAGGGTTCTAAGAGGTCTGACCTGGTTGCTCAGGGCCAGACCCCCAGATGGGAGAAGCTTGGAGGAAGGCTGGGTAGACAGAAAGGGACGTTATTGCTTGGAGATGATGCCAATGGCACATTTCTGCTGGAACTTAACAATCAGAGAAAGAAAACCTAATGGTTTTGAGATGTCAGGCTAGGAAAAGATGACAGGGTCCAATATAGCAACATCTTTAAATAAGGACTGAAATAATTTTAGATATGCCAGCAAACAAAGGCTGGAGGCAAAGAGGGAGGAGGGGAGGTACCCCCTGAGCCATAACCCCCAATTCCCTTCTCTTTTCCCATACTGTCCAGCCCAAGGACCACCCGCTCTGGAAAGTCTTCTGTCTCCTACCCCACCCAGGCCAGAGCCTCACCTTGGTGCACCCCTAGCCCTTGACCTTCTTCTATCTCAGGACTTGTGACACTGAGCTCTACTCTGTTCTCAAGTCTGCCTCTGGTACTGGACCAAGTGCTCCCTCAGGGCAGAGATCAGATCCTTTGAGCCTGGAACGTGAGGGGTGTTGATTAAATGAAGGAATGACTTGAGCGAGTGAGTGGATGAGTGAGGCTGGGTTAAGATAAGGATTAGAAGAGAAGGGGAAGGCCACTTCCATTTGGGGAGAGTTGGGGGCTGGCTCTAGACCTGTGTGGCATCCAGGAAGAACCACAGGAAGGGACCAGGCTTCTCACTCCCCACAACTCAAGGCCATGGTCTGTGGCTGGCCCACCTTTGAGCATCCCTGCTAATTCCACACCCCCTCCACAAAGTCATCCTAAAAGAAAGAAATCAGATTTGCCTCAGAACATGCCCACTTCACTTAGTACAATCTTAGCATCCTTTTAGAAGAAGGGAAGGGTTTTGGGGGTTTAGGGTTAAAGGGCATTTGCATCCCTGCCATGACCTTGCAAGTGCAAAGTCCAGAAGTTCTGCATCACGTGGCTTGTGAAGTCTTTGATTCATTTTTCCCTCAAGGAAGAAAAAAAGTTAAAAAGAGCTTCCTTATTCCATTTGCTTGATGCCAAGCAGATTTGTCTCTAATAAAACTCTGCCTCTTCCTCTGGCACACCAGCTGTCCCTGGACCTGAGCTGACCCTGTGACCCACGACTCCTTATATTTTTTGTAGGCTTAGGCTTCCATGAGGGTTCTTGATGTCCCAACCAGGAAATAAAGGTTTGATTCAGATCAAAAAGCATTTGCTGGTAAGCACAGGTGAGCCTATTTCCTGTAGTCCAAGAACTGCAAAGATTTTATATTGATTAAGAAGGCAGTAAGTTCACAGATAACATTATTTCTCAGCGAAATAAACCTCTTGTCCCCACCTACTCACAGGGCAGGGTGTACAGCCTCTGGAGAGCACTAGGTGGCGGCAGAGCACCTCTGACCACCTTCGCGTGGGTGCGTGAGCGCTGCATGGAATGGGGTGGGGGACTTGAAGCCAAGGCCAGGTCGCCCAAGGAGAGTGAGCTGACTTTATGGGATCTGGGGGTCTCCAGTCATCTGCGGAGGCCCTTGAGATCTGAACTTTAGCCAAAGAGAAGAAGAGGGAGCTGGCCATCCCGGGATTTGCCAAGCCACATCTCAGAACCAGAGAGAGCTGGACAGAGAAGTGGGCGTGGGGTGTGCCTGATAGCCGTAGCCCACTGGTTCCCACCAGGGTAGGAAGCTGACCTCATTCGGGCAGCCCTGCCCACAAAGCATAGCGTGAAGGAGACTCTCAGGCTTCTGGCCAGTTCCCAGAATTGAGGACTCGAGGTGGGAGAGGGTCTTGTGGCCCCTTGGTCCAGCAGGGCCCCACTCCCTCCCCTGAGTAGGCTTGAACCCCATGGAAGCCCTTCAGAGATGTGTGGGCAATGCCCTGGGTTCCCCCAAGTAGGGGCAGCCAGTCGATGGTGCGTATTAGCCATTGTGTTCCCAGAGGGGGGTTGGTGGCTCGCCAAGCGGGGTGACAGCTCCTGGGCTGGGCTCTTGCCACCACACCCTGCTGTCTTTCCCAGCGCTTGCATTTCCCAGGGTGCAAGAAATCTGAGATTCTGGAACAGGAACATGTCAGACTCCCGTGACCCCAGCTGCACACAGCCCTCCTCCCTCCCTCCCCCCAAGGCAGTGGGGCTAACCTTTAGCTCTGATTGCAGAACGGAAGCTGCTCGTATGGGAACTTCAATTTCTTCAGTTCCCCCAAGGGCTGGGAGAGTCACCTCTGACCTCCAACCTGAGAGTCCTCGTGACTGCAGTGTGTTGTGTGCTCTCATTTCTGGGTGTTTTGTGCTGCTGTGGCTTGCCTCTTGGAATTGGGTACAGGAACAAAGGGGATGCTTGACAGTGCTTTTCCTGCTCTTCTGGTTCTCCCTGCGAGAGTGAGAAAGGAGTACAAGGGTGTCCCTGTGGGTGTTGGGTTGATGGTTCTCATGGGTGGATATTTGTCTCTCTGAAGAAGTTCTGCACATGTGAGCTCATTTCCCTCTCCTGCCTTTTCCTCTCCCTTTATGTGTTTAGCTTTTCAGGGTTGTCTGGGGCAAAGAGCTCATTGCATAGTCTGAATTCACTTATAAGGCTGCAGGCTCCATGCGGATGAAGGCCCTGAGCACTCTCCTGTGCTTAGCGCCCAGTAGAGTGCCTGGCACTTAGTGGGCATGTAATGACTATGTACAGAATGGAATGGATGTTGGAACTGCCCATATTTAGATGATTAATCCCTTTTCTAATGCTCACAGGCCTAAATCATCATAGTAGATATGAATGGTAGCCGTGCAGTAAGCGTTATGTTATGGGCTTTACATATGTTATTTTTAATATTTTAGAACAACAATCCTGCAGTAAGATAGTACTTATTCCCATTTGGGAGCTTAGGAAACTGGGGATCAAAGATCGCACTCAGTGTTCAGGCAGTGGTGGGGCTACAGTTACCACCAAAACCTAGACAGTTGGAAGAGTCTGGCTTTCCCCATTGTTTGTCAACAGAGAAAAAAATAGAAGGAATTGTCTTTTAAAACTACTAGATGAGTTAACGTTTGTAAAGTGCTCGGAATAGCATACGTACATAGTAAGTGCCTTATAAGTGTTTGCTAAATCAATAAAAATAAAACCCAGGTCAGTGCCAGAAGTTGGATTTAAGTCAGCTTCGTGGCTTTCTCTGACAGTATTTTAATCCTTGGGAAAAAATACAGTAAAGAAAAATCAAGTGGGGCCATAGGATGTTCTGACAAAAACACCACCAAGTCTGTGGCTCCAGGCGGCAGGTGTTTAGCGTCACAGAATTGGAGCATCTCAGGGCCTGGACGGGTCTCAACTGCCCAGTCCCGGGGTTTGAACTCGGATCCCAGGTGTCCTTAGAAGACCTATCAGTGAGAATCAAGGGGTCCGTGCACCCCTTGGAATGTTATGCACAGTGTTGTTGTTTTGTGCACTGTTCAGGTATGGGGCCACGGTTTTCATGCCCTGGAGAGCTCTGCAACACAGAAGGGTTCTGAGGCTCTGATCTAGCAGTGCCTCCCAGGGTCGTAGTTGAGGCAGGTTGGGGAGGCTCAGCACCCCAGACTTCATTAAGGCTTCAACTACACGCCCTTTCTTTGGGGACTTAATGGATGGAAATCTCCACTGAGTAGGACTGGCAGGCCATCTGGTCTGGCCACCTACTGGGAAATAAGCTCTTCTGTGATCTTCCGCCTCCTCCAGGGACATCATGACTGTCCCCTGCCTGTGGACTTTGCAGGCAACTTGGGGGTCTCCACAATCCCCATACCTCGCCACCGCCCCTTCCCCCCATCGTGCATCCTCCCAGCCACACCAGCCTGGCAGCCACACTGTGGATTGCCAGGGTGGGAGAAGCCAGACCCCCCCAGGAGCAAACACAGCCCCTGCCATCCTGGCACTGCACAGAGCAATTCTGCTCTACCTTTCAGAACGGGGCTGTTTCAGTGCCAGGCTTGGGAATGCTGCCTGATGGAGCAGTGACCTGGAGCCGCTTCCTTCTGGGCCACTCTCGTGGCTTGACCTCATATAAAGGATTCATCAGAAACTTGCCAGAGTTCATTTTAATATTCTAAAAGTTATCCTCTCAAACTTTTATGAAGACACCTAAGTATAGAAAGCAGAAGAAGTAAGGGTACTCGGCCTCTCCTCCCTCTCCAGGGTTTCTCTGAGGCCGCAGGAGTGACTGGTGCACCCACACAGTAGAACAGTCACCTGCCTGCCAGGAGATGCCATCTGGTTGGTATTTACAGACTTTGGCAGCCGAAGCCGGCCTCCTGGAGCTGTCCCCTCGCTGCCACTGCACCGATAGGAAATTGAGAGACGCCTGCCCTCTGGTGGTGATCCTGGGGATAACACCACCCTGAGAACCAGCTCTAGGGCTTTGATGGGCTGAACGCTCAAGAGATGGAGGAAGGTATCTTTTCTAATTAAAGAGTCAATGCTGATTTCCCTTTTGACCCATTAAACTCCTTGAGTCATTATTTAATCACTCAGGGATATTGTGAAGCTGGAAAGATTCTCTTTTTCTACTAAAACCCAGTCTCCTAGGAATATCTGAGTCATTTGAATTTCAGAGGAAATTTTATTAGTAGCTGGGATTTCCAAACACTGAGGCAGCCAGAAAGTCTTCTGCTTCATCCCAGCCTCTTTTCTGGAGTCTTGGGGTCCATGGTCCTGCTCTTCAAGGAGCTGGAAGCCCAGAGCCTGCTTGGGCTCCGGCTTCAGCCTCAGGTCTGGGCTAAGAAGCCCTCGATGCCCCCAAACACATACACTCAGTCTCAGCGCTACTTTCTGCTCCCCAGGGGGCCTACCCGCTTCCCCCTTCCCTCAGTGTTGGGTCCTGCACCTCGGCCCCAAGGGCTGGCTGGGGACCTGCTTGCCTTCACTGCCTCATCTCTCCTGCACCCAGACTCCCTTTGCCATGCCCTGCCCCCCTCCTGAGCTACCCGTTACCTCTTGTTAAATCCAAAGCAGTGGTTGTCACCTAAATCACCCAGGATCTCACTGAGATGCAGACACTTTTCAGTGGGTATGGGAAGGCCCAAGAGTCCGCATTTCCAACAAGGTCCCACGTGATGCTGATGCTGCTGGTCTGCGGAGCCCACTGAGCATCAAGGAGCAAGGACAGTGGTTCTCAATCTCAGCTGCACATTGGAATCACCTAAGGAGATCAAAACATGCTAAGGCCTGGGTCCCACCCCATAGTGTGTGGTTTGTGTGGTCTGGTGTGTGGCCCAGGCACCGGGATTTTTAAAAGCTCTCTTAGTGGTCCTCGGACCAGCCAGGGTTGAGAACCACTGACCTGGAAACAGATTGCAGCCCCCCTGCCACCACCCCTCAGCCGCTACTGTATCCCTGGACACCATCCTTTCTTGGATGGGTGGTCTCCCTCCATCTGCTTCAGTTGAGTCCTCCCCTGTGTGTATTGTCCTGGGGTTCACATAGAGTGTGTGCAAATAGCACCCCTTGAACTTGTGCACAAAGGGGGTTTCAGGAAGTCACCCCCAGACGGGCATGGTTGAGGGGCTTGTAGTGGAAGGCAGAGCAGAGGTGGGGGGAACCACTGGGCTGGTGCGGGAGTGGAAGCACAGGACCAGGGCAGTGAGCATGGGCTCCACTTTGCAGCTGCCTTGGGCTTTTTTGGGAACTGCCTTGGTTGGTTGCCCCGTGGGCTGTGGGAACACCTGCAACACCTGCTCGGGGTGGGGTTAGGTCAGCTGCCCCCCGCCCTGAAGGGGAAGCCCTTCCGGGTGAGGCCTACCCTGACCACCTAGTTTAAAATGTCACCCTTCATGCCCCCCTTTCCTCCCACAGTACCTACCACCTTGTAGGACACCATCTCGTTTCCTAATTCGTTATGTTTATTGTTTGACTCTCACCCACTGGAATGTCAACTGCCCTAGAGCCGTGGCCTGTGTTGAGCACAGTGCCTGACTAGCACATGGGGTGTCTGGTGTTCACTTGACTTCCAGACGTTCCCCTCCCTGCCTGGTTTCTGAGTCCTGCCACCTTCCTGGCCCCTCCCTGGCTGCTTCCCGAGGCCGAGGAGTGCCGTGGTGCCAGGGCAAGGCTCGCATTGCCAGCTTTGGACTACAGGTCCCCACTTTGCACCGACCGCTTCCCAATAACCAAACCTGGGTCTGCTTAGGAAGTTTTTCTGATCAAACAAGAAAACGAAAAGCAACATCTTTTCTTCTTTTTTCTGGCTGCACCTTGCAGCACGCGGGATCTTAGTTCCCCAACCAGGGATCGAACCCGTGCCCCCTATATTGGGAGCGTGAAGTCTTAGCCACTGGGCCACCAGGGAAGTCCCAAAAGCAACATCTTAACATTTGAAGCCTCAACATAAAATGACTTTTCGTTCCCATGGAGAGGCAGGTCAAGTGTGGAGTCTCCTTTTTAGAGGGAAAGCCTGCCACTTGAAGAAACAAATGGTTTGTTTCATCCCTTTCTCCCCGTGGGACCTTCCTCTCAGGGTAGAAGGCCCGGTCTCTGAGGGATGCACCCCGCGCTTCTGGGATGCACAAGGCACAGGTGAGATCAGGTACCCCGCTTCTCACACTGGACGTGCAGGCGAGTCTTCCTCTGGTTGCTCAGCATGGCAGCAGCCCAGGCAGACGGCTTTGGCACCTGCCCTTTTCGTTTATCACTGCGGAGGGTGCTTGCCTCAGACTTCAGGTGACAGTGAAGTGGCATCAGTATAGGGGCCACAGACGATTGGACTGGGTTTTAGAGAGGATGTGGAATTGGAGCTGGGTCTCCTTTGGGAACCGGGGAGGAGGGCAGGAGGCCGCAGGAAACTTCCAGAGGGAGTGCCGAGGCAGCTGGAGGCTGGGCGAGAACTGGGGTGAGAGGTGCGAAAGATTAAAAATAGGGCCAGCGGAAGGGGGCGGGGATGTCACACTATGGGAGAAGGAGGGGTGACACTCTCGGGATGTATCAGGAGGAGAGGAGTTCAGCCAAGTAATGATGGCCAAAGGTACCTTACAATTCAAAGGGTCTTTCATAGGCAAAAGCATACACAGCTGATAGCACCTGTGGGTGGAGCCTCCAGGATTCTCTGTGCCAGGTAGGGCGCGGCTGTCCCTGACCACTCTGGTCCTTCTTTCCTGGCCTCCTGGACAGACACGCTCAGCCCTCCCACAGGTGTCCTTCACGTGGCCTTTCCTTTCCTGACACTGTCTTCTAATCTGTATCCCAGGGATCCCATGCATTCCTCTGACCAAATCCCAGACACCCTCACCAGGCCCCCTCAAGACCCCTCTGCTCTGAATTTAGGGCTGTCACTTTAGCAAATAAGAATAGAGGACACCCATTTAAATTTGAGTATCAGATAAACAATGAATAAATTTTTTTAGTGTAAGTATATCCTATACAACATTTGGGACATACTTATACTAGAAAATCGTTGATAGGTTGTTTACCTGAGATATAACTGCTTGTCCCGTATTTCCTCTGGCAACCCTACTGAGCTCCACATGGTATCAGTTTGGGGTTTACCCTGTAGCCTGTTGCTTTTGGGTGGCCCTCGTGAACCTGCAGGAAGGTGGAGAGAAGTGGTTCCACGGGGGACTTTGAAACCCATCTGCAGCGCGTGAAGCAGGCCTTCATCGATGGCCTTCTGTCTGGCCTCCGCTCACCTTTGTCCCCCTGTCTTCTGCTTGTCCTCAGTGAGAACCCTCTCTTCTGCCTGGCAGCTCTCCTCGCTTCTCACCCCATGCTCTTGGCCATGGGCGAGGGTGTCCCATCAATCATCCTCTGCTTGTCCAAAAATGCCTCCCTCCTCTTCCCCCATCACCTGAAAGCCAAATTTCCTTGAAGAGCCATGAGCTTTGTCCCACTTTCCAACAGCTGGGGCCTCCTTCAAGCTTTCCCTTGATGGACCGTGGGGAAGAAATCTCCCTGAAGCACCTACGTTATTCCTTCGAGGAGAAGGGAGCACTTCAAGGCAGAGCTCCCCTTTCCAGAGACACCCTCGGGATCTTCAGGGATGGGTACCGGCCGCTTTGCAGCAGGCTCCAGCCAATTGCTCCCTCTGGACAGGAAGGACAGTGGGTGACGGCCGAATCTTTGGGCCATCAGATAATTTATCATCATCATCACCATCACCATCAACTACTTGGTGCTTTACAGGTCAGATACATTTTCTCATTTAACTGTCAATAACCCTGGAGGCTAAGGAGTTTGACAGATGGGGAGGCTGACGTCCGGAGCGCCTTTGACATGGTCCCGGGAGGCTGAAGGCCAAGCCAGCAGTGAGGACTCCCCAGCCAGTGCTGTCTCTGGTGTTCCAGGGCACCTAATTCTTCCTCATCAAGGCAGGCAGGCGGGTCCACTTGTCAACAACCCACCAAGGCAGTGAGGTCTGACTTCACCATCCCCATGCCCCCTTAGAGGCACCCCCTTTCCACCAGGATCTTGTGTTCCTGAAGGGAGTGGATCACATGCCCTAAGGGGCCTACCAGCTCTGAGATTCTGTGCCTTCTCTCCACTTCCAAACCTACTCAGGAAAGATTTCATTGTTGGTGGCCTCATGTCTATGTGTGAACGTTCACGATCATCTAGTCAAAGGTTTCCCAAAAGACGGCCCATAGAGCACTAGTCCCTCCGGGTGCTACATGACAAAAGGGTGTGTGGGCCAGTGAGTTTGGGAAAAACTGATACTGTAATCCCTGTTGGAGCACAGTGATGCATGATAGCATATTAATGGCACTACAAGGTCCTGCAGAGAAAAATAGCCACTTAACTTTTTTTTATAATTTTTTAAAATTTTTATTTATTTTTGCCTGCACTGGGTCTTCGTTCCAGTGTGCAGGCTTTCTCTAGTTGTGGCGAGTGGGGGCTACTCTTCATTGTGGTGCACGGGTTTCTCATCGAGGTGGCTTCTCTTGTTGTGGAGCATGGACTCTAGGCGCATGGGCTTCAGTAGTTGTGGCTCGCGGGCTCAGTAGTTGTGGCTCATGGGCCCTAGAGCGCACGCTCAGTAGTTGTGGCACATGGGCTTAGTTGCTCCGTGGCATGTGGGATCTTCCCGGCCCAGGACTCGAACCTGTGTGCCTTACATTGGCAGGCAGATTCTTAACCACTGAGCCACCAGGGAAGCCCTATCCACTTAACTTTGACCCAAATTTTCTAAAACTTATCTAACCCTAGTAACTTTTTATTGAGTAACAATCATTAACTTTCTGTGGAACTAGCGTTCCTTACAATCTACTTTGAGAAACAGGGATCAGTTCAAATATTTCCTTGTATAGCTGAAAAAACAGAAAATTCACTTACGAATTCATTGAGCATTTATTAGAGGTGGGCTGAGGGTATCCTAAATGCAGAGCCTGTGCTAGGTTCTGAGACCTATGCGGAAGTATAATATAATAAGTGTAATAATAATAATTCATGCAGCACTTACCACATAGCCAGGCTCTCCACTAACCTTTGTGGTCTTCCATCTTTACAAGAAGCCTATGAGATGTGGTTTTGTACCCATTTTAAAGATGAGGAGACTGAAGCACAGGGAGATGCTGTGAGCTGCCCGGGTCAGCCTGCATACCGAGCTCCATCTCTTAATGAGATGTTTCCGGTCTTCATCATTCTACCTAGTGGCCCCTTGAAGAAAGCTGTGTTTCATCAGGAAGCACAGAGCCGGGGAGGTATTGAGAGCAGGGCTGTGGTGGGGACGTCACCCCCTCTCAGTGCCTCCTCCCCCACTTTTGTCCCCGCAGGTCTACCTGGCTGAAGCCGTGCTGTGGGAAGAGAGCAGCCGTGTGGCAGGTATTTTTGCTCAGTGCAAGTGTCAACAGTTTCCTGGTAGCCTGTGTAATATTGGTGGTGATTCTCCTGACTCTGGAACTTCTAATAGATATAAAGCTTCTCCAGTGTGAGTAGCAAGAGAGATACATATGTAAATACATATGATGTCAATATTCCATGTGCATTCATCAGGGGTCCCCAACTAGCAGTGTGATCTGCCCCCAGCCTGACGGCACTGCCCACCCCTGGCCCCATGGCTCATGGGTATGACCACTGGGAGGAAAGCATCTGGCAGCTTCTCTCCCTGCCACCCCCAGCATCGCTTTGCCCCGCTCCGCCCAATGTGGCCTCTTCACTCCCCTTCCCCAGCATTCCGTGATCAGAAACTGATGAGATCCAAAATGTTGGGGACCCCTGTGTGCACCATTTTTTTTATTGTTCCCGTTTGGAATTTTCCAGGTTGGGATTTGCTGTAGCTTAAAGAGAGTTCCCATGTGTGGAGGCGTCTCACCTTGTAGTAACTAATAATGACAGCAGCCACAATGACGCTATGATTCCTTGTATTTTTATCCATCTGTAAGTTGGCAGCGTTATTTATCTATAACGTGATCATTTTGAAAGCACTTCTCCATGTATTTGACCCTAGCAGCAACCCTGTGAGACAGGCAAGACTGGTATTATCCCTTTTTATGGATTTGGGAATTAAGCTTGGGAGAAGTTAGACTTTTCCTAGTTGAGAGGTATTAGAGCTGGGACTTCAAGCCATCAGGCCCGTTTTCTTTCCCAACCTGGTCCTCTGGGTGTTCGTCCTAGTTTCATGTTCACGGGAGCCTGACGCACATGGCAGCAGATAGCTTGTCCGCCACCTCTTCTGTCCTTCCAGGTGTCCCTTGGGAGCACGTCTGTCAGAGCGGAGGGCCCTCTTCCTGCCTCCCACCCTGTAGACCCCTGTTTGGGGCACCAGCAGGGGGCCAAGGGTCTTGACTCTTGGCTTTGGCTGAGTGAGTGGTTTCTGGTAGAGCTCCTGGCTCCCCAGAGGTCCCCCAGTCAGAAGACGGCTCATTCAAGTGCAAATGAAAAAAAGAAATGAAATTGTTGACCCCCCCGCCACCCGAGAGATTTCCTTTCCTGCCATTGGCCAACGTCCAGGACTGTAGATCTGGCCACCCCCGGACCCATTCAGTCATCTTAGACTTGTATTCTCCAATGCCCCCAGACCCTTTACTGGAGTCTGTATTCAGGGTCCGTCCTCTTCAGGGTTCCAAGTCCTATTAGCCTTCCCCGCTCTCTGAGAGAGGACGGCGGGGAGTGCAGAACTGCTTTTGTCTGATAAGCCTCGTTGGCTTTTGTACAGCTGGTGGCCCCTTGGTTCCAATCAAAGTATCTTCCAGCAGAAAGTGACTAGCACCGATTTTACAGTCAACCTGTCTTCAATTAAACCATGTTGTATACTTTCCCTCCTACTCATTGGTATGTCTGCTTTTTATGAGGTCTGACCGTAACAGAGTCATTCTTTCCTGGGTTATACTTGGGGCTCCTGCCCGCTCCGGCATTGAGTAGAACTGAGAACACGGCCGACACTGGAATTTTGCTTAAAACTAAGCATCCAGGAGATTGATTTTGGTGGGAGATCCACTAGCAGCTCATAAAAGGCATCTTAAATTCCATAAAATGCACAATCAGAGATTTATTGCTCTTCTAAAGCAAACCATAAAAAAAGGCACAGGAATTCATTTGAGAAATAATGGGGAGAGATTTTATGCTTCCAGAATCATCTGGAGGTCTCTTCAGAGTCACACAGGCCTTAGCCTCCCGGTTCCCACTCGTATTCATGTGACCCAGGACGGAAAGAATCCACAGTGTGGCAGGACTTGCCTTCTGAGGCTCGTATTGGTCCAAAGCCAGGAACCCCAAAGTCTCCCACTTGGAACCTGTCTTTGAAGCCTCCTTCCCCCAGGACATGCTCCAGGGCCTTGTTTCCACCCACCCCCAGGGCTTGCCGATGTCAGAGCTTTGGGGGAGGCTGTGGGTTCCTCTCTTTCGGCCAGCCCACCCCACTGATAGCTCTGGGCATCTTTCCTTGTCCCCCAGGGGATCTGAGCTGCGTGCTGACCAGAGGGAAGTGTGCTCCCAGCTGCATTCCTGCACCTTGTTTTAGTCCTGCCCCACTGTCCGGGGATGTTCTACCAGTATCTCTTTTAGGCCGGCCCTCTGAGGGGGCATCCCCGCCCACCCACTCTCCATCGGAGCCCACCTGACCTTGTCCTGGGCCCCAGCACCCTACTTTTGGCCTTACTCCCTGATAAACTACGCTCCGCTACAGCTCAGAGGCTGGTCATGGCCCCTGTATTGTGAAAGGGCCTGCCAGAGGTGCTGCCTTAATGCCAAGGATTGCCTGGTGGAAGGGGGGGTGGGAGCTTTCAGTGGCCGATAGCTCTCCCCGCTCATACTCTGGTGTCCGGAGGCGTGGCAGCCCCCAGCTGCTCGCTCTGCCACTTTCGGGAGGCTGACACCCTGCCCCACCACTGGTGTCCTCTCCAGTCCCGGCTCCTGCCTTCTCCCCCAGAAGACCCTGGCTGACGCCGCCGTCTCAGCCACTCAGAATTTTCAGAATGAGAAGAGTAAGCTTGCCTGAAGCCCCACTCACAGTGCACAGTGCTTTGGGGGTGAATTGTGGGGATTTCTGGAAGCTCATCTCGATCTGACCGAAGCTGCCCACCCAGGTCTGAGGTGTCTTCCTGCTCCCTCTGGAAGGCTCCCCTGGAAGGCTTCTTTCTGGGCGCAAAGCCCACGGCGGCTGATGGGACGGAGCTGGAGCTCTGAGAGGCAGCCCGTTGGATGGAGGGAAGAACAGCATCACTGGCCCACCAGCCTCCCACCACCTCCATCACAGACACCCCTTAAAGCTGCCTGGTGTTCTCTGGCCCGAATGCATCCAGTTCTAAATACTCATGCTCCGGGCTCCTGGAGGCCTGCCTCCGCGCTGTGAGGGCCCCTCTACAGTTGCACCTAATTCCTTGCTCCTAAAATTGGCCCCTGTTATTGTGCTTTTGCAGTTTCCAGTGCATTCCAGTTTGCTGGCGTGATACACTGGATCAGTCTGGTCATTCTCTCAGTGTTCTTCTCAGAGGTAGGTCGAGACTTGGGCCCCGTGACCATCTCTTTAGGGCGACTCCTGGCCCGGGGAGACCAAGCTTTATTCTCTAAACACTTTCTAATGACAGACCCTCTGCCAGACTTTGAGTCTGCAAAGAGGGAGACACGATGCAGGGAGCTGAGTTCTGTGCTGGGCCTCAGCGGGTGACCCAGACGGTGAGCAGGTGTCATCCAGGTGAGGGTAGATGGTGACATCTGTGAAGGTGAGACTGAGTGAGACATAGTTGAAGGAGAGCAAATAGTTTGTGTGACCGGTAAGGAGAAGGCGGAGGCCGGGCTGAAGCCCAGGGGGCTGGAGGTGGGGAGACTGATTAGGACGCTGTGGCCATGGTCCTGGGTACATAGGTGACTTGCCCCTCGGGGCCGAGGCCCAGGGGGCAGAGAGGGCGGAGTCACAGGGCTGGGCAGTGGACTGGACCCAGTACTTCAGTGGGTACACGGTCTGGCTAGACTGAGCTGTGCCCCCTCTGTGGGAGCAAAGGGGCACGTGTCTGGGATGAGGGAGCATGGGTGCCCTTCGCCGTTGCTAGAGCCAGCTGATGAAGCCCGAGTCCGTATCTCTATGTGTGAGGTAAGAGGGAAAAAGCACCTGGAAGCTCGTGGACCCTGGGTTTTGGTGGGAGCTGATAGCCCTGAGTGGGTCTGAAATGTGTGGGAACAGTTCCCCCACCTTGACATGGGGGTGAGTGATGCGTCCTCTGAGCAGCTCCCAGCCTCTCACAGTGACCCCCTGGCCTGTGTTTCAGGGGCATTGACTTGGGGCTGCTCCCGGCAGGGTCTTCAGGGGAAGCCGAGAAGACTGGGCTTCATCCTATGTGTGGTGGCGGGTCTTTGAAGGACTGGAGAGTTTTGTGTGGAAATCCTGTTCCTCCTAACAGAAGACGGGCCCAAGTCAGCTGGCCACTGGCCCACTCCCTGTGTGTGCCCTCGGCCCCACGACCACAGGTCCAAATTAGCCCATGCAGAGCCCCAGTGGGGCCTTTCAGCATGGTCAGCAACCGTGGGCGGAAAGAAAGGAATACGGTACAGAGCCTGCTGGGGTGGCATGTATGCCTGCACGTGTGCACGTGCGCACGCACACACACACACACGCACGCAGCTTACACCAGCAAGGGTCTCAGAGGCAGAGGGGCCTCTGAGTCCCAGAGCCCAGCGGGGCCTTGAAGGAGGAAGGATGCTCCGGGAGAGCAATGCTGTGTGTGGAGGTACGGAGGAAAAGTTTTTTGTACTGTGATCAGGGAGCCCAAGGAGTTAGGCACCCCAGGGTCCTCCTGGGCCGGCTCTGACCCCATCTAATGGCACGCACTTTCTCTCTCAGACTCAGGGGAGGCCTGGGCCTCAGGCCTTGAATCCAGAATCCTGAGTCTGGGTGTGGGGTGTGGTGGGGCTGGTCAGCAGGCATTCCAAGCATGGAACATTCTTTCCCAGGCCTCGGCTCCCGCAGCCCACGGGGTTGGCAGGCGAGGACTCCGACACTGCCCTTCCTGGGAAGCGTCCCTAACAGCTCGCCGAGGTCATTGCCCTGGAGGCGCCTCAGACCCTCGAATAGTGCCTGCTCCCCAGCCTGCTGCCCCTTGGAGGGTCCTGCCCTCCTGGCCCCCTTTGTCTCCGCTCACTGGGATTCCCTCCCATGCACACATGGGCTGTGGCCAGATGTCTCCTTGATGCAAACCTTGGAAAATGTGCCATGTGTCTGTGACTGCCAACAAAAATGTTTAATCAGTTGCTGCGGTTCTTCCATCTATCCCTCTGCTTTCGTTTTATTGGCTTTGCAGAATTTATCACCCAGTGTTAATTTGGCATTCCCTTCCTGTCACTGCCGAAGACGAGCCACCTGAAACAGACAAGCGACAGTGCAGAGGAATGGCGGCCTCAGATCCCCCCCCTCCGCCCCCCCCCCCACGCCACGGAAGAGTCTGGGCTTCCCACAGGCTCAGCAGGGAGAGCTGGGGGCTGGCGGAGGATGACTGTGACCTTGGACCTGGTTAGAGATGGTGAGGGTGGGGGTGGAGCTGTAAGGTGAGAGTAACAGAGGAGTAACAGAGGAGTAACGGGGTAACAGGAGTAACAGAGGGGTAACAGAGGAGTAACAGAGAGGTAATAGAGGCGTAACAGGAAAGTAACCAGGGAGACCTGCCACCCCCAGTACACCCAGCCCAGCGTGAGCAGAGGGGCTGGTACCCAGTGATCTCGTGAGGAGGCAGCCCAGCTAGCAAGCCGGTGTTTCCACGGACCTCCCAGGAGAACCTAGCATCCGAAGAGGTTAGAACAGTCCCATAGAGGCCCCCTCCCCCTGCTCCCCGGAGGGCTGGAAATGTGCGAAGGTGTCTGTGATTCTCACAATGACTGGGGCACAGTGACTCCCTCTTTCTAGTGGGAAGGGCCAGGGCAGCCAAACATCCCTCAGCCACAGAGCAGGCCCTGCGTTATTTGCCTGCTGAAAATGCCAGCAGTGTCCCTTTAAAACCACATGGACGAGGACGGCAGCCCAGGGTCACACAGCCAGTTCCCACCAAAAGCGGCCCAAGGCTCTGGACTCTTCGTCTGGTCCGTCACCACTGCATCCTCCCCATGGCCCTAGTGCCGGCAGGTGGGGAGCAGACCAAGTATCTGGGGGAAGGGCCTGGACCAGCAACTGAGAAAGAAAAAGCCCAGCCCTGGAATACCTCTGACTACAAACCCAGCACAACTGGCACGCCGCCTCACCTAGGGAGAAGCGAATGCCACCCCTTCGGGGCTGGCCTTTCTTCCTCTGGGAAATGGCTGCAGGCCAAGGGTGGGGGTCAGTCCGAGCCAGATGGCTTAACATGGGTGTGGTGTCACAGGCAAATTCCAAGAAAGTCCAACCCAAAGGACTCCTGATTCCAGGCAGCCTTTCACCTTGTGCTGAGGGATATTCCACCCCTTGTCTCAACTGAGCTTTAGGACAGCCCCTGAATTGGGCGGGACACTGTGAGTTAGGAAACTGAGGCCTATAGGAGGAGCAGAAACCGGCCAGGCCTGCAGGTGGGACAGATGCAGGCCTCGGGGTGGGTGTGCAGTGGGCCAGCCCATCCTTGCCCATCTCAGAGCTCTGAGGGCGGCTCCAGGGAAGATGCCCCGGAGGACAGAGCTAGGCCCACAGAAGAGAAGTGCAGGGCTGGTTTGGCCTCAGTTTGAGGACATCTATTCAAATAGGCCAAGCTATTCACCAGTGAGGCAGGTGAGAGCAGGCGCCCCGCACCCAGTCAGGCTGTGTGGGTGCCCGACAGGGGCCCGAGGTGACAATGGGTGCCTGGGAGGCTTCTGGGTCCTGCCGTGCTAGGTCAGGCAGGGTCATCCCACTTCCATGGGGCCCTGCAGCACCGAGATGGGGCAGAGCCTTCGGAATCCAGATGGAGAATTATGCTAACGGTGTTTCCAAAGTGCCCCCCTGCCCTTGTCTGAGACCAGGCCCAGCAGCCACTTGCCACCAGGGAGGCCAGCAACTTCTCTTCCTGAGACCGCATGAGGCCTTGGGGCCCGGCCAGGCTGGGCTACCCTGCAGCAGGGCCTTAGTAAAGGTCATGGGGTGTCGGCCCCATCCCCTAACTGGGGTGGAGATGCAGAGAGGCCCTGCTCTTCCTGGGAGAGGAGAAAGCCAACCCAGGGCCGGCCTTCTAGACAGGAGCCTCAAGGCAGCGGCTGCAGCTGCTGCGTCCTCTTCCTCATCCTCCTCCTAGTTATTATTATTAGGATTCAGTGGAGGTGAAATTTACATAACAAAACATTTTAAAGGTTCAGTGGCATTTAGCACACACACAGTGTTGTGTGACCATCACCCCTTCCTAGTTCCAAAGCATTTTCATCACCCCCAAAGGAGACTCTGTCCCCATTAAGTGGCCACTCCCCCATCCCCCCTTTTCCCCAGTCACTGCCAACCACTAACCTGCTTTCTGTTTCTATGAACTTAACTCTTCTGCATATTTCATATAAGCAGAATTGTATGATGTATGACTTTTTTTTTTTTTTTTTTTTTTGTGGTATGCGGGCCTCTCACTGCTGTGGCCTCTCCCGTTGCGGAGCACAGGCTCCGGACGCGCAGGCTCAGCGGCCACGGCTCACATGCCCAGCCGCTCCACGGCACATGGGATCCTCCTGGACCAGGGCACGAACCCACGTCCCCTGCATCGGCAGGTGGACTCCCAACCACTGCACCACCAGGGAAGCCCGATGTATGACCTTTTGTGTCTGGCCCTTTCATGCAGCACAGTTTCAAGTTCATCCACGTTGTAGCATGCATCAGTGCCTTGTTCCTTTTGATGTCTCGATACTATTCCATTGTATGGATAGACCACATTTTGTGTATCCACCTGTCAGTTGATCAAGGTTTCCTTTGACATCAGCTATTAGGGCCACCTCGTTCTCCCCGGCACTGTCTCTTAAAGTTGTCCTCGGCTGCGCTGGGTCTCGAGGGAGTCTGGCCTGCTGGGTTACCTGTGCTGTGTGCCAGCGAGGGCCGTTGCCAAACTAAACTGAGCCAGGGCCTCCCTCATCTGTGCACATCAGCAGCCACCCCAAGATTCTGGATCTGTGAGGGGTCCCTCTCCTGCCTGCTCCCTCCTCCCAGGGGGGCCCTGGTGAGCCTCAGTCATCAGATGGAAGGCAAGAGGGTTGTGCTTCTTTTTTTTTTAATTTATTTTTTATTTTATGTTGGAGTATAGTTGATTAACAATGTTGTGGTAGTTTCAGGTGTACAGCAAAGTGATTCAGGTATACATATACATGTATCTATTCTTTTTCGAATTCTTTTACCATTTAGGTTGTTACATAATACTGAGCAGAGTTCCCTGTACTATACAGTAGGTCCTTGTTGGTTATCCATTTTAAGCATAGCAGTGTGTACATGTCAATCCCAAACTCCCTAACTATCCCTTCCCCCTGGTAACCATAAATTCCGTTCTCTAAGTCTGTGAGTCTGTTTCTGTTTTGTAAATAAGTTCACTTGTATCATATAAGCAATATCATATGATATTTCTCTTTCTCTATCTCACTTACTTTACTCAGTATGACAATTTCTAGGTCCATCCGTGTTGCTGCAAATGGCATTATTTCATTCTTTTTATGGCTGAGTAATACTCCATTGTATATATGTACCACATCTTCTTTATCCATTCATCTGTTGATGGAATTTAGGTTGCTTCCATGTCTTGGCTATTGTAAACAGTGCTGCAAAGAACTTTGTGGTGCTGTATCCTTTCAGACCATGTTTTTCTCCAGATATATATCCAGTAGTGGGATTGCTGGGTCGTATGGTAGTTCTATTTATAGTTTTTTAAGGAACCTCCATACTGTTCTCCACAGTGGCTGTATCAATTTACATTCCCATCAACAGTGCAAGAGGGTTCCCTTTTCTCCACACCCTCGCCAGCATTTATTGTTTCTAGATTTTTTGATGATGGCCATTCTGACTGGTGTGAGGTGATATCTTATTGTAGTTTTGATTTGCATTTCTCTAATGATTAGTGATGTTGAGCATCCTTTCATGTGTTTGTTGGCCATCTGTATATCTTCTTTGGAGAAATGTCTATTTAGGTCTTCTGCCCATTTTTGAATTGGGTTGTTTGTTTTCTTGATATTGAGCTGCATGAGCTGCTTGTAAATTTTGGAGATGAATCCTTTGTGAGACGGCGAACTTAATCGATGAATGTTTTGTGTGTTCTGACTGCTCCACCCACCAGCTGTTCCCCAGTCTCTCTCCCTTCCCTCAGCCTCTCTATTCACTGAGACACAGTATTGAAATCAGGCCAGTTAATAACTCTGTAACGGCCTTTAAGTGTTCAAGTGAAAAGAAGAGTCACACATCTCTCACTTTAAATCAAAAGCTAGAAATGGTGAAGCTTAGTGAGGAAGGCATGTCAGAAGCAGAGACAGGCCAGAAACTAGTCCTCCTGCATGAAACAGTTAGCCAAGTTGCGAATACAAAGGAAACTTTCTTGAAGGAAATTAAAAGTGCTACTCCAGTGAACACACGAAGGCTGAGAAAGGGAAATAGCTTTACTGCTGCTATGGAGAAAGTTGTAGTGGCCTGGATAGAAGATCAAACCAGCCACAACATTCCCTTAAGTCAAAGCCTACTCCAAAGCAAGGCCCTAATTCTGTGAAGGCTGAGAGAGGCGAGGAAGCTGCAGAAGAAAAGTTGGAAGCTAGCAGAGTTTGGTTCATGAGGTTGATGGAAAGACGCCATCTCCATTACGTAAAAGTACCTAGTGAAGCAGCAAGTACTGATGCAGAAGCGGCAGCGAGTTATTCAGAAGATCTAGTTAAGATCATGAATGAAGGTGGCTACGCTAAACAAAGGACTTTCAATGCAGACGAAACAGGCTTCTACCGGAAGAAGATGCCATCTAGAACTTTCATAGCAAGAGAGGAAAAGTCAGTGCTGGCTTCAAAGCTTCAAAGGACAGGCTGACTCTCTTGTTAGGGACTTAGGCAGCTGGTGACTTTAAGCTGAAGCCAATCCTCATTTACCATTCTGGAAATCCTAGGGCCCTTAAGAATCATGCTAAGTCTACTCTGCCTGTGCTGTAAAATGGAACAACAAAGCCTGGATGGCAGCACATCTCTTTACAGTATGGTTTACTGAATATTTTAAGCCCACTGTTGATACCTACTTTCTTTCCACATATTACTGCTCACTGGCAATGTGCCTGGTCACCCAGGAGCTCTGACGGAGATGTACAAGGAGATTCATGTTGTTTTCATGCCTGCTAACATCTATTCTGCAGCCCATGAATCAAGGAGTAATTTTGACTTTTTGGTCTTATTCTTTGAGAAATACATTTTGTAAGGCTCTAGCTGCTACAGATAGCGATTCCTCTGATGGATTTGGGCAAAATAAATTGAAAACCTTCTGGAAAGGATTCACTACTCTGGATGCCATTGGGAACATTCATGATTCATGGGAAGAAGTCAAAATAGCAGCATTAATGGGAGTTTGGAAGAGGTTGACGCCAGCCCTCATGGATGACTTTGAGGGGTTCAAGACTTCAGTGGAAGAAATAACTGCAGATGTGGTAGAAGTAGCAAGAGAGCTAGACTTAGAAGTGGAGCCTGAAGATGTGACTGAATTACTGCAGTCTCATGATGAAACTTTAATAGGTGAGGAGTTGCTTCTTATGGGTGGGCAAAGAAAGTGGTTTCCTGAGATGGAATCTACTGCTGGTGAAGATTGCCGAAACGACAACAAAGGATTTAGAATATTGCATAAACTTAGTTGATGAAGCAGCAGCAGGGTTTGAGAGGATTGACTCCAATTTTGAAAGAAGTTCTACTATGGTAAAATGCAATCAGACAGCATTGCCTGCCGCAGAGGAATCATTCGTGAAAGGAAGAGTCAATCCAAGCAGCGAACTTCTTGTTATCTTATTTTAAGAAATCACCGCAGTCACCCAACCTTCAGCAAACACCGCCCTGATCAGTCAGCAGCCATCAACATCGAGGCAAGATCCTCCACAGCGAAAAGATTACAGCTTGCTCAAGACTCAGGTGGTTAGCATTTTTTAGCAATAAGTATGTTTTAACCAAGGTATATACGTTATTTCTTTAGACATAATGCTATTGCACACTTAATAGACTACAGTGTAGTGTAAACATAACTTTTATATGCACTGGAAGTCAAAAAATTCCTGACTTGCTTTATTGCAATATTCACTTTTAAAAATATATTTTTAATTGATTGAAGTATAGTTGATTTACAGTGTTTTGTTAATTTCTGCTATACAGCAAAGTGATTCAGTTATACATATATATACTTTTTAATATTCTTTTCCATTATGGTTTATCATAGGAATTTTTTTTTTTTTCGGTTCGCGGGCCTCTCACTGTTGTGGCCTCTCCCGTTGCGGAGCGCAGGCTCTGGACGCACAGGCTCAGCGGCCATGGCTCACGGGCCCAGCCGCTCCGCGGCACGTGGGATCTTCCCGGACCGGGGCACGAACCCGTGTCCCCTGCATCGGCAGGCGGACTCTCAACCACTGCGCCACCAGGGAAGCCCCAATTATAGGATTTTTAAAAATAAATTTATTTATTTACTTGTCTATTTATTTTTGGCTGTGTTGGGTCTTCGTTGCTGTGCGTGGGCTTTCTCTAGTTGCGGCGAGCGGGGGCTACTCTTCGTTGTGGTGCACGGGCTTCTCGTTGCAGTGGCTTCTCTTGTTGTGGAGCACAGGCTCTAGGCACGCGGGCTCTGTAGTTGTGGCCCACGGGCTCTGGAGCACAGGCTCAGTAGTTGTGGTGCACGGGCTTAGTTGCTCTGCGGCATGTGGGATCTTTCCAGACCAGGGCTCGAACCCGTATCCCCTGCATTGGCAGGTGGATTCTCAACCACTGCACCACCAGGGAAGTCCCCTATCATAGGATATTGAATATAGTTCCCTGTGCTATACAATAGAACCTTGTTGTTAATCCATCCTATATATAATAGTTTGCATCTGCTAATCCCAATCTCCCAATCCTTCCCTCCCCACCCATCTCCCCCTTGGCAACCACAAGTCTGTCCTCTATGTCTGTGAATCTGTTTCTGTTTCCTAGATATGTTCATTTGTGTTGTATTTTAGATTCCACATGTAAGTGATATCATATGGTATTAGTCTTTCTCTTTCTGACTTCGCTTAGTATGATAATCTCTAGGTCCATCCACGTTGCTGAAAATGGCATTATTTCATTCTTTTTTTATGGCCGAATAATATTCCACTGTATACGTGTACCACATCTTCTTCATCCATTCATCTGTTGATGGACATTTAGGTTGCTTCCATGTCTTGGCTGTTGTGAATAGTGCTGCTGTGAACGTAGGGGTGCATGTGTCTTTTCGCATTATAGTTTTGTCTGGATACATGCCCAGGAGTGGGATTGCTTGATCATATGGCAACTCTATTTTTAGTTTTCTGAGGAGCTACCATACTCAATATTCGCTTTATTGAGGTGGTCTGGAACTGAACGTGCAATATCTCCAAGGTGTGCCTGTATAGTCTTCTGTCTCCCCCATCACCTGGAGTAGGGCTGGGCATCTGACACCCACCAATGAAGGCATGAATAAATTAAACATGTGAGAAATTCTTTTTCAAAATCTTGTTTTCATTTGCCATGACCTTGACAATGATCTTAGGGAGCATGAAAGTTGTATATAGAGATGAATTTTCTAAACAAGTTGGAATGTACTGCTTTAGACAATGTCAAGCTCACCGCTGGTGGAAGTCTGCAAGCTCAGGCTAGATGACCAGCTCATTGGGCTACCAGACAAGGGATGAAAAATCATTGGAAGGTGGTTGGGCCATGCAACGTAACCTTTAAGGTCCTCCCTCCAGCTCTGAGATTCTAGAAATAATCCCAGGTCCAGAACATTCCACTTAACACCACATTCTCAGCAACAACTGATCCGTGCAAGTGGGAAGAGCTGGGCTAATACTTCTACCTCCTGGAGGAGGGACCTAGTAGGGAAGAAGCACATTCTCAGTGACCCTTGGCCTCAGACACAGACCAAGACCTCATGCCGGGCTGTCAGGGTGACATTCAGAAGGAGCTGAGAGGCCACCACACAGACAACCCAAAGTTTGGGTCCCTGGTGACTCCTCTGGATAAGCACAAGGTTCCGTCTCATCACCCTGATGTATAACAATAATCCTCATGTTTACAAAGATAATTCTGCCCATTGTAGAAAATACAGACAAGACAAAACGAGAAAAAACAAATCGCCCACAGACAACCACTATTCACTTGGTTTATGTCGACAGTGACCAAGTCACTGGACATTCTCATCACCCACAGACAAGCACTATTAACTTGGTTTACGTCGACAGTGACCAAGTCACTGGACATTCTCATCACCCAAAGACAACCACTATTAACTTGGTTTACGTCAACAGTGACCAAGTCACTGGACATTCTCATCGCCCACAGACAAGTACTATTAACTTGGCTTACGCCCAGTGAGCCTTTTTCAATGCGCAAGTGTGTACGTACACACTTTTTCCTTAAGAAAAACGGGGTTATAGTGGACCTGATATTCTGGAACGCACTTTTTGTCTATGAATATTTTGTAAATGTCTTTTCATGTACATAGTTTTACAACCACATGCTTGGGATTCTACCTAGTGTTTGTTTGTTTTTTTAATTAGCAAATAGTTGAAACACATCAAAAACATAGTGAACCATTTAATGCACACATGTGTTCCCACAATCCAGCTTTGTCAAATCCTAACATTTTGGCAATCCCCTGCCATACAGTGGCTGCAGCCATTGTACGATGTCCCCAGATTAACCCTCATCTTGGACTTGTGGGATTTCTCCCCGTTTTCTGCTGTTATAAACAGCAACAGCCCTGCAGACTCACCCCATCTCAGCGTGACTCAGTTTGGGTTTAAGAGCAGTGACCCTTGAGCCCGTGTGACGCCGCCCCCTGCTCCTCTCCTGCCCAGAGTCCTCCCTTCCGCCCTCGCCTCGCACCACTTCTGGCTGTTTCTGGCTGTCGTGGCGTGTCCTCCCACCCAGGCGGCAGTTCATTCATGTGGGCCAGTGGCATAGAGGGAAGGTCAGGCCCAGGCTCTGAGCCTCCTGGTTCAGCCTCCTGCCAGCTCTCTGGTCCTGGGGAGGTCACTTAGCTTGTCTGAGCGTCAGCCTTCCTCGTCTGTAAGAGGAGGTTAAAAATATCCATCTTAGAGGGATTTTGTGAGAAACGAAATAATGTGTATAAAGTCCCTCTATTAGTCTAGGTTTTCCAGAGAAACAAAACCAACAAATATAACCTAGATGTGTATATTTATGTAATAAGAGAGATTTACAACTTCTTGGTTCACGTGGTGATGGAGGTCAAGAAATGCCCCAGATCTGTAGGGGGCAAAAGCTGGAGGCCCAGGAGAGCTGATGATGCGCATCTCAGTGCACGTCGGAATCTGCAATGTCCCAATTCAAAGACAGTCAAGCAGAGAGAGCAAATCCTTCCTCCCTCTGCCTTTTGGTTTTATCAGGTGGATTGGATAGGGTGAGGCCCGTTCACGTTGGGGAGGGCAATCAGCTTTTACTCATTCTTCCAGTTCAAATGCTAATCTCATCCGAAACACCCTCCCAGACACACCCCAAATGAGGTCTGGCCAGATATCTGGGCACCCTGCGGCCCAGCCAAATTGACACGTAAAATTAACCTCCTAGCTCCTAATACAGAGCCTGGCACAGAGGAAGGACTTGATAAATGGAAGCTCTTGTTAATTTATTCATTCAGCCCACATTTTTGAGTGACTCCTTGCCAGGTGCTGTAGGTGGTACTGGGCGTGAGGATTCTGCCCTGATAATCAAGGTGAAGGCCCAGCTCAGGTGTTTGCGGTCTACTGGGAAGCCGCCAAGGGGACGTGTGTAATGAGAGAACCGGAAATGGAGCTTAAGTCTCCTGCTGCAGTCAGTAGGAGACCTCAGAGGGAAAGCAGGTTGCTTGCGGATGTGTGAGGTGCTAGGTGCACGGTGGGGATAGAGGACCTTCTGGCAGCAGTCACAGAGCAGACAAGGGACAGCGTGAGCGACCACAGCATGCCTGGTTGTTGACTACAGCAGGGAATGGTGAGAGATGTCCTGGGGACTAGGCCAGGTCATGAAATGCCCTCCATGTCTTGCTCAGGAGTGGGGGTCTTGTTTTGAAGGCAGTGGGGAGGAGGCTCCAGGCAGGAGAAGCGGGTGATGAAGTTGGACTTTTAGAGAAATCCCTCTGGCAGCTGGTAAGCAGCAGCGGTCGGAGGTGGGGGGAGACTGGAATTTGGAGACTATTTAGGAGGTGCCATTTAGCTGTAAGAGGTTAAAGGTTTGACCCAGAGCAGTGGAGGTGGGACGGAGGAAGGGACAAGCTGGACAGAGTTGAAGGAGCTAAACTCTGCAGGACTTGGGGACCGGCCATCCTGGGGGAGGGGGCACGTGCGAGCGAGAGTGAGGGTGAGCATGACTTCCGGGGGAGGCTGGCCTCCTAAGAGGGGGTGGGGATGCCCTGTGCTAAGCCTGGGAACTGCTGCAGGAGGAGGTCTCAGCTGGAGTCGTGGACTGGGTGGGGCTTCAGGGTGTCGGGTGCGAGTTGAAGCCAAGGGTGCAATTGTCCGGGGATAAGGGAGCGTGAGAGGAGAAGAAATGGAGCCCCAGGAAACAATTCTGGGATGGAAAGCTGACTGAGAAAGTGGAGCCAGGGAGGTGGGAGGAGAACCCAGAGGGTGTGGGATCCTGGAAACAAAAGGAGGCCTTCTGGAACAAGGAAGCCGGCAGCACACCTGAAGCTGCTGAGGGGTCATTGGTAACCAGGGGCGATCAGTTTTCCTGGAATGTTGGGTGCTGGCATCAGACTGCAGTGGGTTTAGTGGAGGCATCTCTTCAGAAACTTGGGAGAACTTGGGGTCAGTGAGAGATGTTACAGGGTGGAGGAAGTGGAGATGTTCCTATGCCCAGAGGGAGTTCTGGGACAAACCTTGCACATCACGTGGGTTCCAGTTTCTCTCTTCGTCACCCAAGCCTAGCACGGTGCCCCCTGAACAGTGAGCACACAGCCAGGGCATGTCAGTGCTTAATTCACTGCCGTTTGGTCATGTTGTCACCACCGTGCTCTACCCTGTGGGTCTTGAACCCATTCTTTGAAGGTAGCCGGGAACCTCCTGCCAAAATGAACCCAGCATGGCGGGAGACAGTGCAGCCAGTGTGCCTGGGAGCCCAGGTCCCTGGAGATATCAGCTGCTGCCTCTCGGAAGGGGGTCATCTTTAGACCCCTAGGGAGGAGGCAGTCTCCATTCACCATCCTCTTCCGCACAGATTTGGAAGACTTGAGGGTGAAGGAGGGAAGGGGTGGCTGCTGGCTCTACTCCTGTTTTATCAACGCCTAACCCCAGGGGGCACCCTTGTGCTGCCTGCAATCACCCCTCAACCTGTGCATGTCATCCAGCAAACCTTTCTTTTGCAAACCAGTTCAAGACTGCTTTTAGCCCCCACAAACGTTCCTCACATTTCCTAAGTTCTCCTTGTAGCTGGATCCCGGACTCCATGTCTTCCTTTTGCTTCTCTAGTTTAACCGGGGGCTTGCAGAGGAGGGAGCCTGTAGCCATCTTGGCAGCCAAAACTTGCCCAAGGGTACATCTGCTTCTTGAGGAAGTACCAGGGGTCAGCCCCCAGCGGCCTGCTGCCCATCGTTTGTCTTGCTCAGGCCAGGCTGTTCCCCTAAGCCGTGCAGCACCCCGCTCCCCAACGCCACCGGCTGCAGCCTTCCAGGGGCACGAGCTCAGGGCGAGATGTGTGCTGCTCCCTTTTCCCCGGCTGGCGGGCCCGGCTTTGGGGATGGCTCTGCAGGGAGCAAGGGTGCCAGCCCCCACTCTGCTCAGCAGGCAGTGAGCCAGGGGATCTCCCTCTGCTTGGGGAAGGGGTGCCTTTGAAAAATTTGCTCAAAGGCGTCTGATAGACGAGCAGGTGTTTCTGCCTGCATCTCCCAGGGTTCCTAAACCCTAGGAAACTCATCAGGCCTCATCCCAGGGAAAGAGGCCGATTCCCCTAAGGGGAGGGGCTCAGGCCTCAGGCGGCAGGAGGCCAGGAGTCCTTGCTGCCACCTGAGCGAGGCAGGGCCTGGAGCAGATGCAGAGGGTCAGGACTTCCCATCCTCCCCTCGTGCTGCCTGAAGCCTGAGCCCCTTCCCTTGGGAGAAATGAGGGGAGTCCCTCCTGAGAGCGGGGCTTGCCGAGGGAAAAGATGAGGCCTCTGGGGTGGGAAGGAAGAGGGGCCTGGGGACCAGAAGGTTTACCTGCCCCTCTCAGCCTCAGTTTGTGCATCTGTAAAATGGCACGAGAGCTTGGATTATAGTAAATAATAGATGGTGCCATCCTGGAGATTTTGCCAAGACTCTGGCCTATCTTGATTGTCAGAGCATCCTCATCTCTGGAAGGTGAGACTGGAATGAAGGAGCCTGAAAACCCTTAGTCCCAGGTGGGACAGAGGCAGCTGGAGCTGAGGGTCCAGGTCCCTCAGTCCCACCCCCCTCAAAGCCCTTTGCAAATCTTAGGCACAGGATTTCAAGGCCGCGGGCCCTGGGGTGGGGGTGGGTGATAAAAATAACCCCTCCTTAGTGTCCTCCTGCAGTTCTGTTAACAAAGCTCTTTCCAACGGAGCTTTGTAGCAGCTGGCTAGCTGAGGCAGGCAGCACGGGGTCACTAGTTCTGCCTTCCTGCAGGCTGACTGAGGGCTTTGGCCGATGTCCCATGGTTAGTAAGGGATAGTCAGAGCCCAAAAGGGGGACCTGACCTTTGACTCCTGATCTAACTCTCTTTCTCCTTCTTGCATCTGGGCATGTGGTCTCCCTGGGTTTACCCAGGGCATTGTCACCTTACACATCCCTGCCGTTCTGTTGGGTACTCCAGGGGAGTTTGTTAAAAAAAAAAAAGGCATATTTCTGGGCCCTGCACCCAGAGATCCTGACATCCTGGATCTTCATGAGAGCCCAGGAATCTCCATTTTAAACAAAATCTCTAGATGTTGCTAAAGCAGGGGGTCCTTGCCTGCACATGGAGACACACAGGCCAACAATGGGTTAGTCAGTCTGGGTGAGACCCGTGCTGGGGGCCGTGACGCGGCAGGGCAGCATGGCCAGGTCCCTACCTCCACGGACAGCAAAGGATGCTGCAGGGGAAAAACCCCTGGCTGGAGTGTTTCAGAGCTGGGTTCTCATTCCACCTTTGACCCTGACTCGGAACAGCCAGTTCCAGGCCATTTCCCATCTACAGCGGGAGGCTGGCCCAGGAGCTGTTTCCCAAGCCATCTCCACAGCTGCCTTTTGGCTGTTCTGTTTCCATGGGCTGGGCTAGGAAGGAAAGTCTCCCTCACAGGGTGGGTCCCCTGTGGATGGGCCAGCAAGGAGGGAAGGCAAATAGGTGGCCAGTACTCCCGCTGTTCCACTTGCCTACCTGGTACCACCTTGACCCATAAGCCCACGCAACCTCCATCCCTTCCTAGAGCACAGAGGCCCCGCTGGTGCTGTCTGCTGTCTGCTCCTCCCCTCTCTGGGGTTCCTGGCTGAGTTTCAGCCTGGCCAGCTCCCTTCCTCATACCCACACTGACTTTTTAGTAAATGCTGCTTTGTTTATAAAGCAGGATGATTCCTTTTAAATGAGGTAACCTAGAGGAGTCAAATTCATAGAGATGGAAAGTAGATGGTGGTTGCCAGGGGCTGTGAGAAGGGGGAGTTGATGGTTAATGGGCACAGAGTTTCAGTTTGCGGTGATGAAAAAGTTCTGGAGGTGGTTGGTTGTGATAATTGCGCAACAGTGTGAATGTGCGTAATGCCGCGGTTCACTTTTAGAAATGGTTAAGATGGTATAATTCATGTTTGTATATTTGACCACAATTTCCAAAGACGAAGCAATAGCAGGGCGGGGAGAAGGGGGTATCACATCCGGACCAGGCCCTGTTCCTCTCTGTGCTAGCCTGGACTTTTGGCTGTGGGAGCCCCAGAACTTGGATTTTGAGGTGGATGTGGCTGGTGTATCATTTCAGAGGAGACAAATACTGAGTTTCAAAGTCGGCACAGTTCGAGGGAGTGAACAGCAGCAAAAGAAACGAGGACAGTATCTGGCGTTCTTAGGCAGCTTGAGTACATTACACAGAGTCAAACACCTCTGGGTCCAAAGGCCGACTCACCTCCTGATGCCTGAGTGACCTTGGGCAGCTTCCTTAACCTCTCTGAGCTTCAGCTTCCCCTTCAGTAAAATGAGAATCATGTGTGAGGAGGGTTGGCCCAGGATCTGCAACCTACTGATATGTACCAGATGGCAAATGTTAGTCTCATAATGAATTGGAAGATTTGTATCTTCTAACTCATCTCTCTAGCAGAAGGGGAAACTGAGGCCCAGAGAGGTTATTTGACTTGCCGAAGGCCACACAACCAGCCGATTACTGAGCTGTGACCTCAAGATATTGGACTCCAACCCAGATCTCTCTGCACCCACTCGCAGCTGTGGTGCAGTTAAGCGAGAGATTGGGAAGCCACGTGGAATGAGCATCAGGCTGCCACATGTCCCTGTGTGTTATCAAACATGGTGACAGAGCTGGCCGCCACCAGCATCCCTCCTTCTCATCTCTTCAGGATAGTCCTTTATGGGGAAGAGGTAAATTTTAGCAGCCAAGCCTTTTTGTGGCTTAAGTGTGGGTAGAGATCCCTAGGCTTTCTACAGCTTTGCCACATTCAGATGGCTGGCCTTGTACTATAGGCATGTGGGAGCAGGGACCTCACCTGGTGTGAATTACTGTGAACTTCTCATCTTGGTTCAAGGAAGGGCCTACGACAATTGTACCAGGGTCATATGAGACCAGCTTTTAAGTATCTTCTTTGGAGAAAGATGTACTCTTGGTGAGGAAACCGCTACAGAAGGCGGAGGCATTGGAGTGAGTTCCTGAGGGCTTTAAGGAATCAGACATGCATGCATTTGTTCATTCATTCACAACTTGTAATCACTCAGTGTCACTCTATGCCAGGGATTAGGGGTAAAGGAGAGAAATCTGACAGTGTCTCCTGAGCCTGAATTGGGGGATCAGGCAGATAGTCACCACAAAGTAAGATAAAGTCCAAGGGAGGGAGGGTGGTGATTGATGGTCCAAGGCCTATAGGAACACCCAGGAAAGAGGCACCAAGCCTGGGAGGGTAGAAAAGCTTCATGAAGGTGACATTTGAGCCGTGGCCAGAAGGAGAAGGCCTTTCCAAGAAGAGGAAGGGGAAAAGGCCCTGCTGGTTAGCACACAGGCCAAGATGCTATAACAAGAAAACCAAAAACACATGGACTTAATTAAACAAGGTGGGGTCAGCAGTTAAGGCTTACGTGGTGGCTTGGTGCTGGTGGGGGCCCAGCATGCTTGTTGCCAGCCCTCCCTAACTGAAGACACCTCCCCACCACACCTACACACCCACATTCTAGTCTTTGGGAAGAGGGAAATAGGAGGACGAACCTAATCCCTTAAAGGTCACAACCAGGAGGTGGTACACAGAGCTTCTCTCCTTATAAGCCATTGGCCAGAACTTGGTCACACGGCCACTACAGATGCAAGGAAGGCTGGGAAATGTAGTCTTTATCTGGGTGGCCATGCTGAAATTCCAATTATTGTATAAGGAGAGAAGAGAGATTGGGGGTGGGGGGGAAGTCAATGGGGGAGTCAAAGCCACTTGCAAAGACAAGGCAAAGGAGAAAGAGCTTGCATGTTTGTTGATTTGCAAGTGGTTTGTGACATGACAGGAGTGCAACAGATGACTGGAGAAGGAGGCAGGGTCCTGCGTATCATTCCAAGGATTCAGAGTGTATGTGTATGTAATGGGAGCATTGAAGGTGCTTAGCCAGGGGCTGGCGCAGGCGGTGACGCAGACCTGAGCTAGGGCACTCAAAGCGGGGGTGGAGAGAGCGCGTGGGCTGAGAAACACTTAGGGGATGGTGAAGACTTCTCCCATTAGTGAACAGGAAGCAGAGCCCTTGATTCCAAGCTCTGGAATCCTCTCTGCCGGGAGGAGGGGGGAGGGAGAACAATAACCATAACCTCTTTTCTCACTTCCTCTCAGACTGTTCTTCGGATAGTGGTGCTCGGGATCTGGGATTACATTGAAAACAAAATAGAGGTAAAGACCAATGTCCATCTGCACCCCCCAAGCCAACCATCCTGGAAGCCAGGAAATGTCACTGTCCCATCCATCCCAGGGTGGGAGCCATCAACAAAGGCCATCTCCTTCCCACACTGGACACAGGAGTCTGTTCAGCTGTGCCTTTGGGTGGGTGGGGAGGGGGGTGAACTGAGAAAGTTTCCAGCAAAGGAATGGTCTAAAAAATCTCCTTGACTTTCTGCAAAATTTAACAAGTTATTCTTTTTTTTTTTAACATCTTTATTGGAGTATAATTGCTTTACAATGGTGTGTTAGTTTCTGCTTTATAACAAAGTGAATCAGCTACACATATACATATATCCCCATATCCCCTCCCTCTTGTGTCTCCCTCCCACCCTCCCTATCCCACCCCTCTAGGTGGTCACGAGCCACGGAGCTGATCTCCCTGTGCTATGCAGCTGCTTCCCACTAGCTATCGGTTTTACATTTGGTGGTGTCTATATGTCCATGCCATAAAAAGTTATTCTTGAATCATTTTGGAAAGCTTTTGAAATGTGTTCTAAAACAAATCCACTCTAAAATGGCCCCATGATCAGAGAGCTGAGTGGGGGAACCATAAAAGTGTTTCTCAGCCTGGGTTTCTGCAGAGCAAAGCGGTTGCTTTGTTTTGTATAAAAGCAGGTGGCGTGTGGTGGGTGGAGATGAGGTGCGGGGGAGGCTGGCTGACCCCCAGAGTTTGGTGTGCACAGGACAAGGCAAGGCTGTCAGGGTCTGCTGCCCACTCCTTCCTCACCACCCCATTCCTCACCACACACACTTTTTAGCCTCTTTGGGCCAAATGCTGGGAGCAGACATAGGGGCCTGGCCTGTGGAAGTCTCAGACCAGGCCAGGCTGGAACAGGCAGATGGAAGGTCAAGGCCCAGAGCTGAAGCGCAGGCTGGGTCCCCTTCTCTCCGAGCTTTGCCTCCATGCAGGGTTAGAGACTCAGCACCAGATGCAGATGAGATGTGGGCTCTAGGCTGTTGCTTCCCAGGGGTAAGGGGCTTACCTTCAGCCTCCACTGCCAGTGAGGGATTCAGTGAGGCCAGCGCAGGAAACCTGCGACATGGGATGCAAACCCCACCCCGAGAAGGGACAAGATGCTGGAGACGTATGCTTGCAAAAGAAGCTTGGAACAGCCCAAGGCCGTCCAAACCAAGGCTGGCGATGGGCTGAGGTCACTTGGAGGAGAGAGAGTGCTCAGGGGCACATCTGGGGTGGGAGGTCCCTAAAGACTAAGGAGGGTCACGAGAGGCAGCCAGGGATGGGGGTGAACTTCTGAGGGGGGTGCAGGGGATCACTGGCCAGCACCAGCTGCTTTGCGTGACCTGGTCTCTGGTTCCAGGACATTCAGGAAGTTGGCCCAGGGCACTGAAATCCACCTCCTCTCACAGGTGTTTGATGGGGCTGTGATCATCCTGTCCTTGGCCCCGATGGTGGCGTCCACTGTGGCTAATGGGCCCAGGAGCCCCTGGGATGCCATCAGCCTCATCATCATGCTCCGGATCTGGCGGGTGAAGAGGGTCATCGATGGTGAGTGGCCCGAAAGGGGTGCGTTCGAGGCAGGAAGGATGGTCTCTGGGGTCTCTCATCCCCTTATCGGGGTACCCTCTCCCTGGTCCCCAGCCCCATGTCCCATCCTGTGAACACTGTGGGGTTTGACATCTTGCCAGGGAGCCCCTAATCCAGAGTCCTCATCAAACTGAGCTGTGATCAGGTCCAGCTTTGTAAAGCCCACGCAGGAAAGGCACTGGGAGATCATCTAGTCCATTCCTCTCATTTCACACATGGGGAAACTGAAGCCAAGAGGGATGAGGGTCACACAGGAAACCAGCTCTGAGTCAGGAGGGAAGCCCAGGACCCCTGACGCCCACCAGTGTTCCCTTAGCTGTTCAGCTTCCCCCATCTGCACAGGCTCTGCTCTTGGCTCTGTCCCTGAGGGGCTGCCACTGGCTGGGAGCTCATGGGGCCCCGTAATCCAGAGTCCAGGCTCTCTCTCTGGGTCTCAGTGTATGTCTTTTATAAGTAGGATCCACTGTGAGTAAGAGAGACTCAGAATAGCAGTGACTAAAACAAAACAGAAGCTTATTTCTCCCACATGAAAGCCTGGGCCAGTAAGGTAGGCAGTCCAGGGCCAATAAGGAGCTTCTGAAGTCATGATTCCAGGTTCCTCTTGTATTGTTGCTTTGCTGCACATAGCCTACTTTCCAAAGTCACCCTCATGGTTCAAGATGGCTGCTTCAGTGCCTGCCATCACATCCTCATTTCAGCCAATAGGAAGAAGGAAGGGAGGAAGAAGATAAAGAAGCAAAAGGAAAGCCCCAGCTGCCTTTTCTTTTTACACATCTTTACTGAGATATAGTTCACACACTGTAAAACACACATTTAAAGTACACAATTGAATGCTTTTTAGTATATTCATAGAATTGTGCAAACATCACCAAAATCTAAGTTTGGAGCATTTTTATCACTTCAAAAAGAAACCCATACCCATTAATTAGCAGTCACTCCCCATTCCCCTCCAGCCTTAAGCAACCACTAATCTACTTTCTGTCTGAATAGATTTGCCTCTTCTGGACATTTCATATAAGTGGAATCATTTATGTGGTCTGTTGTGTTTGGCGTCTTTCACTTGTTGTAGTATGCATCAGTACTTTATTCCTTTTTATTGTCAAATAGTATTCTATTGTATAGATATACCACATTTTATTTATCCATTTGTCAGTTGATGGACATTTAGTCTGTTTCCACTTTGGGCTGCTGTGGACACTCATGTACAAGTTTTTGTATGGACATATGTTTTCATTTCTCTTAGGTTCCTGGGTATGGAATTACTGGGCCATATGGTCACTCCTTGTTGAATATTTTGAAGAACTCCTGTTTTCCAGAGCAGCTGCCCCATTTTTCATTCCCACCAGCCACGTGGGAGGGTTCTAATATTTCCACTTCCTCCTCAACTCCAGGTGCCTTTTAAGGAAGGCTTCTGGAAGCCGCTGCACAACACCTGCACTTGCATCCCGTCATGCAGGATGTAGTCTCATGGCTTCTCACAGCTGCAAAGGAGACTGGAAAATACAGTCCTCATACCAGGCAGCTGTGCACACAGCCAAAATTAAGGGTTCTTCTATCACTATGGAAAAGGAAAAAAAAAAAAAAGGTATCTTAGTCGTGATGGGTTAGGGTTCTAGCCCTCTTATAGTTTCTGGGTGCTGTTGGGTACCTGACACCACCGCCCCCGCCCCAGTTCTTCCAGGAACCACACCTGGGCCTGAGCCTGCTGCCGGCTGGATGCTGGGACCAGCCCCTCCCCCACCAAGCCCTGCCGCTGCCAAGCTGTTCACGGGGCTGTCTCTGTTTTCCAGCCTACGTTCTGCCTGTGAAGGTGGAGATGGAGATGGTCATCCAGCAGTACGAGAAGGCCAAGGTCATCCAGGACGAGCAGCTGGAGAGACTGACGCAGATCTGTCAGGAGCAAGGGGTAACGCGTGGCCACTCTCAGTTCTGCCCAGTTCCGTCCAGGGCTGAGGACCCTAGTGGTTTCTAAAGTCCCCTAGGGTGCCAGAGCTGCAGGTGCCCTGCGGTTAGCGACCTCCTCCAGCCCCTTCACAGACACATGGGAACCTGAGGCCCAGAGTGGGGAGACGCGTCTCTAAGGTCACTCATGCCCAGCCCAGCCCAGCCCGGCCCGGACTCCGCCCTGGCTCTAAGGCCAGGCTTCTTTTCATCTCTCCGTGGTGACCAGTCAGCTCTCCAACCTGAACTGGCTGAGTCGTCCCCTCAGTTATCAGGGTCTTCTGGGCACGGCGGTCTCTGAAGCAGGGGTCGGATTCTGTGTACAGAGGTTGCTGGGCACCGCTGTGGGCCAGTTGCCACCCAGGACCCCCAGACACACTAGAGAGGCTTCAGCAGTCGCCCTCTGCCCTCTAGGAACCCTGGCAAAGACTCAGAGACAGGGACGGGCCCTCCAAGGCTGTGCTGGGCAGAGCCAGGGGGACAGGCAACCGGGGCTCGGAGAGGGTCTGTCTGGGAATCCAGAGGCTTCTCTCAAGGTCCAGCCCCCCAGTCCTCTGCTCCCTCCCCCAGGACTTCAACCAAGTCACACACTTCTTTGCCCTCAGTTCTTTCCTCCCTAAGATGAGGGGACCGCTCCCATGTGAGTGGGACAGACAGCCCCTTCTATAGGAGTTTAGGGGAGGGGACTGGGGTGCTCAGGAGGTCGGAGGACAGCAGGGCCCTGCAGCAAGGCTGCAAAGCGCTGTAGAAACATAGCCTCAAGTGCAGGGAATGTTCTGGTACCAGCCGTGCAGGGTGGGAATGCCACAGAGCGACGAGCTCGCAAGGTGGTGGGAACGTGTGTGGGAGGATGGGCCCAGCCCCGAAGCCCTCGCTGTCGGCCTCCAAGGGTCCTGGGCACTCACTGCCGCGGGCCGTGCTTGTTCGCACCCGGAGCTGCTTCTCCCACTAAGCTGGATGCTCCCCTAGGGTAGGCTTCGTCCAACTCGTGTTTGTCCCCAGCCCAGCACCCCCTACGTGTGGGTCTCCTGGCTCCCCAGCCCCAGGCTCTCGTGGCTGGAGGAGGCGCTGGAGCGGGTGGGGAGTGTGTGGAATTACCCCACAGGAACACGCAGGCCACGTCTTCCAAGTCATCCCCTTGGAATGTCTGTCCGGGAACATTTATCTCTTTATCTACTTGGGGAACACCACGGCCTTTCACTTCAGCACAAAACGCTTATGAGTGACAAGAGGGGCCATCAGGGGACACAGTCCCCAGGGGCACATTGTCCATGGGGTCCCGGGAGTGGGGCCGTCTAGGCTGGGAAGAAGTGCTAGGCTGGGAAGAAGAATGATGCTCCGGTCCCGAAGCAGTTGGCGTCAGCTTCGTGCTTACCCGTGCATCTGGTCAGCCAGGAGTGTGCACAGGACAGGCCCCCGCCCTCAGGAGGCTCTGGGTGACTCGGGGCATTTAGCAGGCCCATGGTAGACAGCAGCAGTCCCGTGTAATGCATGCTTCAGCAGGGACGCGTCGGGGGCTCTCGGTGGGGTGGACGGGTTTCCAGAGGTGCTGACATTGAGCCACGGACCCCTGGAGAAGGGCGCCAGGTAGAGGGGACAGGTGAGGCACGAGAGTGGGCATTGTGCTGGGGGGATCAAGGCTGTTCAGGGTGTGAGCAGAGGCGGGGAGTGGGGGGATTTGGAGGCAGGCTTGGGGAGGGCCGCAGGCCTGACCAGGGAGTTTGGGCTTCATCCAGTTGGGAGGGAAGAAGCCTGGAGTGTTAGAAGCAGGGCCGGGGGGATTTGCTCAGATTTGAGTTTTTGGTGTATCTTTCTGGTAGCCTTTGAAGGATGGATGGGAGAGGCAGGAGTGGAGACGGGAAGCCCGGTAGAGGCGGCAGAACCACCAAGGGGAACGCGGCCTGGGCTTGGGGCAGAGGGAGGTGGAGGGGTCAGGGAGAGGACAGCTCAAGTGTCATCCAGGACCCGGCCAGAGCGTGGTCAGGCAGCTCTCAGTCTGCTGTCTCATAGGAAAATGAATGCTCTGCTTCGTTGCGTTTGGCCACGTGAAAGACACAGACACAGCGCCGCATCTGCCCTCCATAAATGCATGGCCACGTTAACAGCCCACGTGCTGCGTGGCTGATGGCAGGCCAGCCCTCCTGGTTTCCACTGTGACCCCGTCCTGAGCCCCCGGGGACCCCACATTCCTGCCGTCCCGGTTCACGTCACCCTCTATATGTGGCCTCCTTCCCAGGGATCTGGGCCAGAGGGAGACTCCCTTGGATTCTGCACAGGAAAGAGCCAATAAATAAAGACAGATTCCCTCTACGTAGTGACATCTGGAAAAGAGATAAACAGAAACAAACCATTTTAATTTAAAAAACACCTGAAGCCTGTCATTTTAGTTAAGACAGCAAAAAAGGGCCAGATGGGCTGGAATCCCAGCAGGCTGCCACGGAGGCGGGAGGGGCTGGCCAGAGCCACACGCTGGGTCACTGGGTTCTGCAGAGAAACCACGAACGCTGCTCTCCCAGAGCCGTGCCCACTCCACAGGGTGGAGCAAATAGACACCTCATTTTCAGCTGGATTTTAAGACCAGGCTTGGGACTTGACTGAGCAAAAAATGCCCTTAAAGAAATGTGAATGCTGGCTCGTGGAACGTCAGGGATGGCTAGGCCCTTTGAGAGAATAGTGCCTGGAATGGTTAGGATGTTAGGGACAGACCTGAGTGCAAAGCCAGCTTGGCTACTTGTGGCTTTGGGCACCAAGGGGACCTCTGTGGACCTTGGTTTTCCTAATCTGATAAATGGGGATAATAATAAAATCCTTGAAGGATGGCTGTGCGATCGCTTAGCCTAAAGCCTGGCACGTGATAAATGGTGACTCTATGGGAACTAACCACCCATTTCTCCACGTACACCCATTTTACAGATAAGAACATTGAGAAGTGGTGACGTGCCCAAGAGCACAGAGCTAAGAGAGGGCTTTTAGAGCCAGGAGTAGATCCAGGTGTCCTATCTGTGAAAGGTGTTCTTCCCCAGCCCACCTTGCTAAGGATCGTGGTCTATGACATTTTTATACCCACGTCACTTCTCAGGGCTCGGTGAAAACATTGATTAGACTGTGCACCAGGGTGTCTTTAACCCACTGCCTGAGGACAACTCGTCTCTTGCAGGCACAAACCCGGCTGCCCTCAGCTGCCTCAATAGCATTTCCAAAGAGCCTCTTGCTGCTGCCCTCACTCCCACCCCACCCAACCCCATTCCAGGTCATTCTGTTCATCTCTGTCACAAACTCTTGCGCTCTCTCTCTCTCTCCCAGCAGGAATTCTTAGGGCTTAATGAAGCAATTTCCAAACTGAATTTGTATATGCTACCTAAGAAATTGAAATGTGCCCAAAATTCCAATGAAGTGTGTAGAATCTCAGTTTAAACAAGACACTCACTTTGCGTTCACCGTGCTCTCTCCCTGGCATGTATTTGTAAAACTGTTTGCCAACACTTCACTCATCTTAGCTCTTTTTAAAACTAAACTTTATTTTTTAGAACAGTTTTAGATTTATAGGAAACTTGTGGTGATAGTACAGAGTTCCCATATACCCTGTACCCCTTTTCCCCATTATTAACATCTTACATTAGTATCATACATTTGTTACAATTAATGAACCAATATTAATATGTTATTATCAAGGCCCACACGTTGTTCAGATTTCCTTAGTTTTTATCGAATGTCCTTGATCTGTTCCAGGATCCCATCCAGAACACCACATGACATTGAGTCATCATGTCTCCTTGGGCTCCTCTTGGCTATAAAAGTTCCTCAGACTTGCCTTGTTTGTGATGGCCTTGACAGTTTCGAGGAGTTCTGGTCAGGTATTTTATAGGATGTCTCTCTGTTGGGATTTGACTGATGCTTTTCTCGTGATTAGATTGGAGTTCTGGGTTTTGGGGAGGGAGACAGAGGTCCCGTGCCATTCTCATCCCATCATATCAAAGGTACATACTGTCACTATGACATCACCGTGGATGTTGACGCTGACGTAGTGTTTGTCAGGTCTCTCCGCTGTCAAGTGACTCTTTTTAAATTCATCTTAGCCTTTTTAGAAAGCTTAAATTGCTTCTTACTGTGACCCTGTGGAGACTCTTGGGTGACATGCTTTGCTAGCTTCTTGCATGAATATCTCGCACATTTTATCTTCTGTGCCACATGGCATCTCATTCTCACCACAGGCCACGCCCAAGGTGCCCCAGAACTCCCTTGTGTTATAGATGAGGGGGCCCTGGATTTGGCAGTTGGAGGAATCTGAGGCCAGTTAGGAGATTAGGATGGAACAGGGGTCTCTTACAGCTCATTCTAATCCTTTCCTCCCCCCAGATCACACTGACCTTCTGGTCTTCACAGGGAGACAGGATTCAGTGCTTCCCTCATTCCCTCATCTCTCCTGACTACTGGCTCACCTCATCCTTAGCAGATTCCTACTGGAAAGAGGAGCCCAGAGGGGCCAGGGTTGGGGCGGGGGGAGGGAGGGGGACACTGTTGGTCAGTCTCACCTTTCCCAAGCCCTGGCTGACCTTCTGCTGCCTTCTTCCAGATGGCTCGTTTCTGTGGTGGAAGCAGGTCGCCTCAGACCCCTGCATTCAACAGTCCTTCGACGGGAAGGTCCTTTCACTTTTATTTTGCTCCGTATCTGGATTTTGTTCTCTGCCCGTCCAGCCAGAATTTTCTTAGGCACTCATCTCTCTGGTACACAGATGGATTCCAGAGGTGGGGTGCTAGTTCCTGCCCTTCAGAGAGATGCTACGAACTTTTTGTCTCTTTCTTTGTACTGGCTGCTTCAGAAATCAAAGCTATTTCAGATGCAGTGGTTAAATCAATGCAGTGATATATTCTTCCAACTTGTCTTAAGAAACCACTTCTGAGGTTTCAGTACATCCCTGCCCAGGACCTTGCTCTGATTCCAAAACATACTCTGAAGTCCCCATTGTACTTGCTCTTTGCTCTATAAGCCTTGCAACAACTTTTGGTCCAAAATAATACGATCCAACTCAGCTCATGGTCGAAGTTTGTTTCTCTTCCCTGCTGGGCCCTGTGGGACCAGTTAAGTTCTTCTTCTTCAGCACCATCCAGTGAGACCACTGGCAAAAGACCCAGGGAGGTGGGGCTCAGTCTAGGGTGACTTGAGGCCCAGCAGGGAGGCCAGTGGAACTCTGTGAGCCCCTTAGGTCAGCCTTAGACCTGGGGCAGACGGTGGTCTCTGAAAGAAGAGTCCTGTGCGGGGGCAGCTTGGAGGGTGGAGAGCATCCTCTTACCATGGGAATCAGCAAGTGGGATTCTAACCTCAGCTCCACCAATAACCCTCTTAACCCCTGGACCTCAGGATCCTCATTGGAAAAATGGAGGAAACAAGGCTTACGTCACAAGGGTGCTGTGACTATCAGATTAATTCAGGTAATATATAAAGTCTGGCCCACTGGAGTCTCTCAGTAAATGTTAAAAAAGAGCACAAAAATAATACTAAATCATTTATACAATGGTGACCATTTGCAAATGTGCTGCCACGTGTTTTAGCTCATTTTGACTTTGATGGTCAACGTTGGCAGGCTGGGTATTATTAATCCTTTTATAGATGGAAAGGCTGAGTCTGAGAGAGGCTGCTGCCTGCCCAGTGTCTCACTGTTTGTCATGGAAGGAAGGGCTGAGGTGGAACTCAGAGTTCAGTGTCCATTTTCCTCCACCCGAAATAGGGCATCCGTACAAGTCACTGTTAGAATGAGTAACACAAACTGCTCCATTAAACAAATCCAGACATCTCCGTGGCCGAACACAAGAGGAGCGTGTTTGTCACCCACACCGCAGCCCAGTGCAATTGCTTTGGGGAGGGGGTAAAGGGACACTGTTCCACACAGTCACTCTGGCCTCCAGGCTCTTCCCCTGTCATGGCTCCTTCTTCTTCTAAGTGTTTGGAGTTTTCTCCCTTCAGCCAGGGGATTAAGAAAGGGAGGGTAGAGAATTGTGCATAGATTTTTACTGGCCGGGCCTGAAAGCGGTGACATTGTTTCTGCCCCCATTTCGTGGGAGGGCTCAGTTACACAGTCACACCTAAGGCACCAGATGCTGACAAAAGTAGTCTGAGTGGCCAAGGAGAAAACAGTCACCTGCACAGTCACCTAATAGGCTCACGATGTTTCTACCTCCATTCCTCGCTTCCCACTAGCAGGAGGCACCATCACAATGATTAATCCTTCCTGGATGATGCAAGTCTCCCTGGCCTGTTTCCTGAAGAAACAGGACGATAACCTGGACCCTAAGCGATAGACATTCCCGCTGGAGGAAGGTGGGGGGTGGTGTCCACTCCACGGTCCTTCGAGGGCCAGCAGCCCCTTCAGCAGGTCACGAGCAGCAGGAAAGGGGTTCTATCCTGGCTCGGGGTGTCGCTAGACGCTGACGCGTTCCAGAGAGCCCCCTCTTTTCTTGCAGAGGCCACAAGCCCCCCAGCTCAGCACAATAGTCTTTGTTACCCGGATTATTCAAGATCCCCACTGTGGGAAGTGAAATTTTTTTTTTTAAACATGGGCAGTGATTTGTAAAACAGCCGATAGCTTTAATGACAAGCCTATTTAGCTGATAAAATTAGCCATCAGAGGAATAATTTATGTTATCCTTTTGCCATAATTTAAATTTATGGCCAACTACCAGTCATCTTCACAGTGGATGGAAAGGGGCCAAGGTCGAATTCAGCTTCACCCTGCTCCTAAATCATTAGTTTGCAACTGTCTCCTGAGTTTTATTGTTACCAACAATGGCGAAACTAATGGAAATAAACATTGGATGCCATCCCAATAGCAGATGGGTTTGAAGGCAGGGCAGTCTGTGCAGACAGCACTAATAGGATGGAAGAAAATTATTGCTATTGCATTAGATACCATCGAGCTTCTGGCCAAAGTGTGCATTGATCAGGCCAAGGCCCTGTCAGTTGTACTTCACAAACCAGACCATTAAAGGCAGAGATGGGCTGGGTGTGCCCGCCCTGCCGCGCCCCCCACCCCCCGCACCGGGGTCTGGCCCCGCCTGGGCATGCATTAAAAGCCCAGCCCAATGGAAGGGGCCTGACTCACTCCAGTAATGCACGCTGAGGGCTTCCCTGTGGATCCCAGCAGATCTGGTCAGGTTATCTGATTAGAAATACTTAGCTAATAATGTGCATTAAGAAGGGCTGTGACTGCACTTTCCTTCTTCCCAACTCATAGAATGGTCTTTTCTTCCCCACTGGCCCAGTTTGCCAGTGGAAAATTTGCTTCATTTTATCCTCAAAGCCGCCATGCACTTTCTGTCCCAGAGGCCCAGGCTCACGTGAACCTGGAGAGCCTCAGCGCTATGGGTGTTTCTCCTTATCTGTGTTTAGCAGTTTGACTATAGGGTTTCTAGGTGTGGGAGTTTTGTATTTATCCTCCTTAGGGTTCGGATTTGTGGGTTGGTGTTTTCATTAGATTTGCAAAGTTTTTGGCCATCATTTATTTATTGCTTCTGTCCCATCCTATCAGTCTCCTTCTGGAGCTCTAATTACATATGTTAGACCTTCTGATCATGCCTCACTTTTTTCCTTAGACCCTATTCTGTTCCCCCATTCTCTCTCTCTTTTCTTTTTCTGGCTGTAACTTTTTTTTAAAAAAATAAATTTATTTATTTATTTTTGCTTTTGGCTGTGTTGGGTTTTCGTCGCTGTGCATGGGCTTTCTCTAGTTGCAGTGAGTTGGGGCTACTCTTCGTTGCGTTGTGTGAGCTTCTCATCGCAGTGGCTTCTCTTGTTGCAGAGCACGGGCTCTAGGCGCACGGGCTCTAGAGCGCAGGCTCAGTAGTTGTGGCGCACAGGCTTAGTTGCTCCTCAGCACGTGGGATATTCCCGGACCAGGGATCGATCCCGTGTCCTCTGCATTGGCAGGCAGATTCTTAACCACTGCACCACCAGGGAAATCCCTGGCTGTAACTTTTAGTATTTTTCTATAGACCTATCCTCAAGTTCAACATCCCTATCTTCTACTGTGTCCAGTCTGCTGTTAAACCCATCCAACTGAGTGCTCAATTTCAAATATTGTATATTAAGGTCCTAAAAGTTTCATCTGATTCTTTTTCTAGGTTCTGTTTCTCCACTGAAATGCTACAACTATTTTGTCCATCTTTTCCCACACTTTTCTCTAACTGCTTTATGATTTGATAATCGATCCCTTTTTCCTGCTTGTTGGCATGAATAGTAATTCTTATTGTACGTTACACATTGTTGATGCATTTTAGAGGTTCTGGGTTATGTTATCTTTCTCTAAAGAGTTGGCCGTCTGACAGTGAGGCATTTCCGTAGGAGCAGGGGATGGCCCTGAAGACAGCACCAAGAATTAACTGGCCCTTTCACTTTGTTCCCTCCCAGTTAGAGTCCCAGAGCCAGCACAGAGCTTGTTATAGACCAGAATTCAGCTGCTCCGTTAGCCTTACTGAACACACAGTGAGACTGAGGCCCAAAGAGGAAAGGATACTTACCAAAGTCAGAGTGAGAGAGGGATGATGGGCCGAGAGTTGAGGCTCCTCCTCCAGCCCTGGCTTTTTCCCCACATGGGGGCCCTCCTGCTCTTTCCTGGCCCCCGTTACCATGAAGCTCCCCCATATTCTGTTTGAGCTGAGTCACTTCCACCTCTCCCTTAAGGCTTCAAGTTCCCTGACACAGGGTCTAGGGGGCTGTAAGCCAGAGACATGGGTTCTGGGCCCAACTTTGCTCTGATGCACCATGTGGTCCTAGCCTTTACCCCACACTGTCCCCCAGCACAAAAGCCTCCTGCCCATCACGGGGCCTCAGTTCACCCATCTGACTAAAGAGGCCCTGCTCTCCTAGGACCCCTTGACAACCCTTCATCAACTGGAGAAGCACACGTGGCCATGTTCAGCATATGGGAACCAGGAACCAGGCTCTGAGGGTCCCAGCTAGAACATCCAGACAGTCCCCTGGGCTGTCACAGCCAGTGACCAGAGCTGAGAGCCATTTAGCCCATCTGCAGTGTCTCCGTAAGGAGTCAGCCATTCCTTCTCAGGGTGAGGGATCAGAGCATCCAGCCACCCCATGCCCTCTGGGTGTGAAGCTTGTAAAAATATGTCCCCAAAGCAGGTTGCCTCCTCCCTCACCCGCATTCCAATCCATGCCCATGCTGACACTTCTACCTCCTAAACAGTCTTCATCTTCATCTCCACTGTCTCTACCCTAGTCCAAATTCTGGTCATCCCTGGCCTGCACTGCTGCAGCAGCCTCCCAGCTGGTATTCCCATGTCCGCCCTGGCTTACCCCCATCCAGTTCATTCCCCTCTCAGCTGTCAGCACAGTCCTCTCACGATGCTCATCTGAATCACCACTCCTCCACCTCCACCCCTCCACCCTTCTGTTCAGAAGATTTCAGTGGTATATTGTTTCTCTTTAAATAAGGGCTGAAGTCCTTAAAATGTCTTACCATGGCTACAAGGCTCTGCCTGGTGTGACCCCTGCTGACCTCCCCCAACACCTCTTACCTCCCGGTCTCTGTCTCCCAGACACACCGTGCCTCTTCTGCCACAAATGTCACCCAGAGCTAGCCCTTAGAACTCTCCTGGGACATTTGTTCCCTGCAGTGCCGCAGACAGTGCCTGTTGCTTGGGCCACCCAGGACTTGCTGTGAAGCTGGGAGAGGCAGTTTCATTCCAATACACATAACAGGATTTTAACGTTTCCCTCGCCATGCTTTACCTGACTTCTTAGTGAATAAGTGAATAAAGGAGTGAATGGGGGAACTACCATACACTCGGGTTCATATTTCTAGCCTAAAACTTATTTCAGTGTACATGCCTATGTCTGCACATGTGGGCTTGGGCAAGCCATGGCCTCTGGCGTCTGGCCTGAATTCCAGTGGGACACTCATGGGCAGCTCTGTATCAATTACAAGTTATCAATAATGCATCTGTTCAGAGTGGCCTAGGAGGCCATTAGCTAGGGCTGCCGGCCCTGATGAGCGGCCTTGGAGAAAGTGGGCTGGGTATGCCCATGGGAAGTTCAGATCATCCTGGGCAGGAGGGGCTCCCAGCCCCAGCAGAGCTAAGGAGGGTTGCCTAATGGGCCCTACGTGACATCTGAGGCCTTGCTGCGAGAAGGGTGGCTCGAGCCCTCTCCCCCTGCACAGAAGGCCACTCTATAATAAGCTAGTCTCGCTTTCTCACTTTCTGAGACAAGTGGCCCCATTCGAGTACTGGGTTGTTGAGATCCAGGTCTGAGCCTAGTCTGAGACCAGAGTTAGGGCCCAGTGTGTGATCAGGATGTGGTCTTAGTATGTGACTTGGGTCAGGACTCAGTGTGTGACCAAGCTTGGGGCTCAGTGTTGGGGCTCAGGCTTTGCCTCAGCTTTGGGTTAAGGTTGGGGCCCAGTTTGTGGCTGGAGTTAGGGCTCAGCCTGAAACCGCAGAAAAAAGCTGGGCAAAGCTGAGTGGTTTCACACACTGATTTATTGATTCATTCAGCAGTATTTACCGAGTCCCTTCTGTGTACCAAGCAACAAAACAGGCAAGATCCCTGCTCTTACAGAGATTATATTCTATATTCTCTTCTTACATAGATTCTGTTCTATATCCCTGCGCTTACAGAGCGGTGAGGGTGGCAGTGGTGTGCTGGAGCTCCCACTGACTCGTGAGAGCCAGCTGTGCACATTTCTTCACAGTTCTGCATGACATCATGTTGGTAGTTTGCAATTGGCCATGGTGGGAGTATTTATACCAGAGATTAGCACGTACTATAAATCAGGCCTCTTTTTTTCTATACCAGCACACTACTGCAGCTGAAGTGACGGACCACACGTGTTTATCTGATCTCCTTCCCCAAACTCCACCGAGATGATAGTAAAGAAAAAAATCATAAACACATAAGAATTAAGAAACTCTCTTTAAGTCCTGTCCATCAGGACAAAGAGGATACAGATTTCAGTGGATTTAGGGAAATGGGGAGTGATTTAGCAGAGTGGAGAATCTATAACTCTAGTGTCTAAAGAGGCGGATAGTGAGGGAAATGGGCTAATTCCCCCCTCAGTACCCTTTAGAGTTTGGGAGGAACGGGGTGAATGTGAAGCTCACCACAGGGGAGAGGGGTTGGCTAGAAGTCTGTACACGTAATATTTGAACCCTCCGTGTCCCCTCCCAAGTTCTGCACACTCCCCCATCATACAAGAGGCAAGAGGTTCGTCCTCTGGAGAAATTGAACCAGAGGGCTCTGCAGGTGGGCACTGGGTGAGGCAGAGGCCTGGGGAGAGGTTCAGGGCTGAAAATGAGGATTAGGTGAAAGTCCTTTCATCTAATGGCTGGACCCTCTGCCCCATTTTTCTGCCCTGCTGCCAGCACAGAGGCAGCCAGAGGTGTGTCCTCAGGCAGGAGGCTGATGAACTCTGGGAAAACCTGAGTGTTCCCAGAGACAAAATTTGTGAACACTGACATTGGGAAGTTGCCCCGATGCCTGGCCACCCTAGTGTTAGTGAATGCTTCAACTGTGTGTTTCACTTTTGTCAAAAGAAAAATAATAAAACATTAAAATAAACAAAAATATCAGAAGGTGCCAAGCAAAATGTAGAGAATTCAAACAGAGTGATGTGATGGAGTGCCTGGGTGGCTGCCTTAGGTCAGGGGTCGGGGAAGGCCTCCAAGAGGGGGAGCCAGCCGTGTGATATGGGACCAGAGGTCCCTGGGAAAGGGACCTGAGACCAACACACACTTAGTGTGTTTAAGGAATGACGAGAAGGCCTGTGTCACAGCGGGAGGTAAAGGGAGAAAGAATGTGGTGAAGTGAGCCAGGTAAGCAGAGCCAGAACATGCACCTGTTATGTAAGCCAAGGGTAGAAGTTTGGGTTTTCTCCCACCCGAGGTCTATGGACAAGGGGGTGACATGATCTGATCTAGGTTTACGAGAATCCCTCTGAGCCCTGTTGGCGAATGGACGGTAGAGAGCTGTAGGGCTGCAATCATCCAGGTGAGAGCTGGCAGTGGAGGTGGAGGGAGGTGGGCAGGCTGTGGTAGCACTTAGGGAGCTGGACTTGAGGGCAGATTGGACGGCAAGGATAAGGGAAAGTGCGGAAGCAAGGGAGGAGATTGCATTTTTGGGGATACAGCTAAAATGAGATGAAAACACCTGAGGAGCAGGTGTGGGGATAGAGCGAAGTGTCCTGTTTAGACTAGGTTGAGTTTGTGACACCTGTGCCCCAATTCTGTGTTGCTGTCAGGTAGGCAGTTGGAGGTTTGATCTGACATTGCAGGGAGGGGCCAGGGCTGGAGATTGGGATCATGGGCAAGTAGGTAATCTCCTAGGTAGGGAGCCCAGGTCCGGGGACTCCCTGGGACTCCTCTACCCGCCTCCCTACTTCAGGCCTTTGGGGGTTTGACTGGAGGTTGTGGGGTTATGCCAAAGCGATGCAATGTGTGTTTGGAACACTAGGTGGCAGTGAAAGATCTCCTTCCTCCTGAGCCCATGGCCAGGCCCTTCAGTGTCAGACCCAAACTTTGCCTTCACCCAGATGGCCCAGGGAGGCCCCCAGAGTGTGAACAGCCGTCTCAGCCACAAACTCAAGAGGCATCTGGAAGCCTCTCTAGGCAACCTTCCCCAACAACAACAAAAAATGAAACCAAAATAAAAATGTGTGCAGCTTTTTACAAAGCCTTTATGAAGCCCTCAAGTCCTCAGAGAGCTCTGTGGGGTGATAACCCCTGTTTTACAGATAAGAACACACGGCAGTACGCCGCAGGGTGGGAACTAGAGTCCAGTCTAGTCTGGCCAGCCCTCGGAACACCTCCTAGAAGAGGGGATATGGGCGTTGCTGGAAGACAGATGGGTCAGGCGCAGCCCAGTAAGCCACAATGGGCTCCCACCGGCTAGTTACACTGACCCTGAATATTGCGGGGTTTCCCGTCTTCCACTAATCATCAGTGTGGGACGCCAGAATAAGGCTCTTGGGTGGCACGTTTAGGCAAGTAACCAGAACGCATCCCGTTCCCTGACTCCTCTTCCTCCGAGGCTCTTCCCGCAAACCACGGCTGTGTTTCCTCTCACGGCCATCTTGTCTTCACTATGGGGCCAGACTACACAGTATCCGAGGTGAGACACACGAACGTGTTTTTTATTACTCGGAAAAGGCTCCAGAAACGTCAGAGACTCTTGCGACAAGTGTCGTTGGGAGATTTGTAAGGAACGCCCCCTCCAGCCTTGGGATGCTCAGCCCATTCCTCCCCGCTCCCTCAAGAGGAAAGCACCCAGACGTCGGGCTCGGGCCGGGTCCACGCCCCCCCCACCCCGCCCCTGCGCAGCCCACCACCCACCGCCCCGCTCTTTCTTGCAGTTTGAGATCCGGCAGCTGCGGGCGCACCTGGCGCAGCAGGACTTAGACCTGGCGGCCGAGCGCGAGGCGGCGCTGCAGGCCCCTCACGTGCTCAGCCAGCCGCGCAGCCGCTACAAGGTGGTGGAGGTCGGTACGTGGGCCGAGGAGACCGCGGATGAGAGCGTCGTGGAGGAGCTGCAGCCCGTGCAAGGTGAGCCCGCCCGCGGCCTCCCCAGTCCCGTCGTGGGGAGCCCCGTCCCCACCCCTGCCCTAGGGCTCTGTGCACAGCTTCCCGGAGTTGGAGCACGCCTCCTGGCAGGACCGTGCCCCCATCTCGGCCCACGATTGTGGCGGTGGCGGTGGTGGTGACCCTCAGATCAGTGCCCCCGGGACTACCTTTCTGAGCCTCGGAGAAAGCGTTCAGGTAAGCTCCCTTGACCCGACCTCTACATGATCTCAGTGGCGTGTACTCATTTCATGCCTGTGGGCCACTGGCTGCTTTGCGTGCACTATTTCCCCAGTCCTCGCGGTAACCGCCTGCAGGAGGCTTGACTTTCCTACTTTATGGATGAAGGAACTGCGACCCAGAAAAGTTGTCCAAAGGTGCCTCAGTAATAAATGGCAGAGCTAGGCTTCCAACCAGATGCCTAGGACTTTCCTACTGGACTGCCCAGCCCACTAGGGCCCAGATAGTAAGTTCAGGCCTGGGGCCCAGAACAGCCCAGAACCTATGCTTTGGGGATGGTAGTAAATTGATGGGCAGGTGATGTTGGTGGAAATGGGAGTGCCGGCCATACCCTGGGGCAGAATACTCTGTAGAAGACCGACCAGCTGTGTCACCTTGTAGTGGGGAATTAACCTTTCTGGGTCTTGGTTTTACCAGCTGTCAAATGGGAACAATGCTGAGCTTTTCCCACAGGGTTGTTGTGAGGCTCCAGGAAGCAGGTGAAAGTGGCTTCCAGAATTGCAAAGTAGTCCTGCAAATGTCAGGTGGTATTATTTCGTGATTGGGGGTGAAAGTACCCTCACCTGGTGATGCAGCCGTGTCAGGTGTGGGCCTTTGGGAGGTTTGGAGAGACTGTGTTCTCATGGGCTCAGGCCAGGAATCAGCCTCGGCTCAGGGGGCACAGCGGGGGAGATCTGTGGTCTTGCTGGAGCCCCGGGGGAATCCTGGGAGCCTGAACATGAACGCTCATGTCTGAGTCCTCCCTGCCCCAACTTGCACCTGAAAATGTTATCACTAAAATGATGGTTAAGGGATTTCTTCACTTTACCAAGATATTTTTTAAAGTATCGATGTCCCCTAATAATTCAGAATACATTTTTGGGTCCCCATTTTTTACCTAAAGGTAAGGGAACTAAGATTCATCAAACTCCTCCAAGAGAAGCTTTTTACAGTGTGATTTCATTTCGTCCTCACACCTCCTTTCTCTCATATGGAGGAGGAAACTCAGACCCAAAGAGGTCGAGAGAATTTCATGGGGTCACACAAGAGAAATGGAGGTGCTGGGCTTGGAACCGAGGCTGTGGGATCCTAAACTCCAGCTTGGTGTGGGGCCCGCTTTGCCTTGACGTGCTGAGTGGTCCTTGTCAGGGCAGCGGCAGCCAGCAGGGCTGGGCAGGTTGGGCAGCAGGAAGCCAGAGCTCCAGACTCTGCCACTCCCCGGCTCTGTGATTTGGGGCTTCCGTGTTCCCTTCTGCAAAGTGAACTCATCACTCCAGCTCTGTCTGCCTTACAGGAAGTCTGGGGAACTGATGGATGTGAGAAAGCTCTGTAGGCTGTAAGGCACTGTGAACAGGTTTTGGGGAGCGGGGTGATTGCTATTATGATCTTTTGAGAGACCTTCCAACCTTAGAACTGTAGAATTTGGGGGGTAGGAGGGACTTCTGAGTCCAGCTCTTCAGCTGATACGCTAATCCCATCTGTTACACCTGCCAAGAGTTTTACCTTCTTCTAAGAATAGGTACCCCGAACCTCCCAGAGAAGCCCATGCCAACCCAACATCAGATGGCTCTGCCTGTTAGAAAATTCTTCCTCAGGCTGTGCTGAGGTCCACCCCCGGCACCCACCTCTCCCACATGGATGAAGCTTTTATATATAGGCCTGGTGGGTGCCCTCCCAGCTGAGATATCCTTTCGGAGACTGGCCTCTGAGTGTTTTCTCCTCCAGAGACTGTCACCTGCATTCCCACAACCAGTCCTCAGGGGACAAGCTCTCCAAGTTCTTGCTGTTCTGCCCCTCCCTGAGCATCCCAATGTTTCAGTCGCGCAGTTCTTGGGGAGCTGCAAGACCAGGGCAGAGTGTCGAGGGGCCACCCCTGCCTTTTTTCTGGACCCAAGACCCCTGTGACAAGGCCAGAAAACTCCTGAGCCTTGTGGCTGCCTGGCCTGAGCTCACAGGTGACCCAGGCCCACATGGCTCTGTCGAGCCCCGTGTCCCTGCAGCCCATCCTTGGGCAGCGCACTTTCTGTACCCCGTGTGTGGATTTTGACATTCATTTGTGTTCAGCTGTAGCTTGTTTGATTCCTGCCTTTACTCCGGGTTTCTAGGACTTTGTAGATCCTGACTCATCACCAGTTCCTTCCGGTTTCACTGCCTACATATATCGTGAAACATTCCCCTTTTCCATGTGCATTGTTCAGCCTTCCTTATCTCTGGACCTCGGCTGGCTCCCTGACCTCAGCTTTGCCCCCATAGGTGCCCTCTTCAGTCCTTTGTCCCCCCCTACACACACACAGTCATCTTTCATAAATCCTTCATGTCACTCCCTGAGTTAACACCTTGGCTGGTATCTCCTAGGGCTGCCGAAACAAAGTACTGCAAACTGGGTGGCTTAAACAACAGAAGTTTACTGTCTCACAGTTCTGGAGGCTGGAAGTCTGAGATTAAGGTCTTGGTAGGGTTGGTTCCTTCTGAGGGCTGTGAGGGAGCATCTGTTTCAGGCCTCTCCCCCAGCTTCTGGTGCTTTGCTGCTAATCCTTGGCACTCCTTAGCTTGTAGAAGCGTCACTCTGACCTCTGCCTTCTCTTCACATGGTGTTCTCCCTCAGTGTGTGTCTGTGTCCAGATTTCCCTTTTCATAAGGACCTTAGTCATGTTGGGTCTGGGGCCCATCCTACTCCAGTATGATCTCATCTTTTTTTTTTTTTTTAAATACATTTATTTATTTTTGGCTGCATTGGGTCTTCGTTGCTGTGCACGGGCTTTCTCTAGTTGTGGTGAGCAGGGGCTACTCTTCCTTGTGGTGCACGGGCTTCTCATTGCGGTGGCTTCTCTTGTTGCGGAGCATGGGCTCTAGGCGTGCGGGCTTCAGTAATTGTGGCTCGTGGGCTCTAGAGCGCAGGCTCAGTAGTTGTCGCGCACGGGCTTAGTTGCTCTGCAGCATGTGGGATCTTCCCGGACCAGGGCTCAAACCCGTGTCCCCTGCATTGGCAGGCGGATTCTTTTTTAAAAAAATTAATTAATTTATTTTTGGCTGTGTTGCATCTTCGTTTCTGTGCAAGGACTTTCTCTAGTTGCAGTGAGCAGGGGCCACTCTTCATCGCGGTGCGTGGGCCTCTCACTGTCACAGCCTCTCTTGTTGCGGAGCACAGGCTCCAGACATGCAGGCTCAGTAGTTGTGGCTCACGGGCCTAGTTGCTCCGCGGCATGTGGGATCTTCCCAGACCAGGGCTCGAACCCGTGTCCCCTGCATTGGCAGGCGGATTCTCAACCATTGCGCCACCAGGGAAGCCCAGCAAGGCGGATTCTTAACCACTCTGCCACCAGGGAAGTCCAGCCTCATCTTAACTAATTATATATGCAACAATCACATTTCCAAATTAGGAAATCACAGTCTGAGGTACTGGGGGTTAGGATTTCAACATATGACTTTGGGGGGGAGGACGCAATGACTCAACTCATAACAGATGGCATATAAGACCCTTGATGGTCTTGTCCCAGGCTGGCCACTCCCCCGACCCCCGCCATCTCATTTCCTTCCAGTCTGCACTCTGTCTTCACTTGCACTCTAGCTGAGTGAAACATCTTTGCGTTTGGGAAGTGTTCTGCGCAGTAGTAAGTCTCTGAGCCTTTCCACATGTTGTTCACTGGCAGGACAGGCCTGCCTGCCAAACTTCTTTAAACATCCTTAAAACCCGTCCCAGAGTGAGCTCCCAGTCACCACGCCCTTCTCTTGAGACCTTATACGATCTCCCACTAGGCCCCAAGTGTGCCAGGTCGCTCCCACACTTTATCTTCGGCGCCCACTGCGCCTGGCCCTCAGCAGGCTCCCCTTAAAGTCTGTTGCATGGAATGTAATCTGCAAGCCCATAACTGATCGAAGAACAAAATAAGGCTTGTGGACATCACTTGTTTCCCTTGGGTCCTGCAATCCTGGGTTTTCTCTCGGAGCTCGGAGGCATCTGGCAATAGCCCACTCCAAAAACCCCACTCCTGGCTTTCAGCTCCCCATGCTGGTGCTTGTGGAATCCAGAATAAAAGAATATAATAGAAGAAGAATAGAAGAATCTTCTTTTTGAAAGTTCTCCTGGAAGTCAGTGGCAGCTGTTGCCCACTTTGTCTTGCTTTCCAAGGATGCGAAGAGCAGGTTTACAGCCTCCTGGTCCATCACAGGACCTTCCTCCTGATGGAGCAGAGGGGGCTGGAGCAGCCGCTTCCTTGCTCTCCCTAGTGGTCAGCCTCCTTGCCCTGCCCATGGCAGCTGCTCACCTGATGCTTGAGCCTGCCCGGTGCTGTTCTGTCTTCAGCTGAGCCCACCTTGAAACACCTGAGCTCAGCTGAGCACCTCCAGTACAGCCACACATTCTGCAGCACCTCTCTGTCTCTCTCATCAGGAGACTGAGCTCTTGAGATAACAGCATGGCCGTTGCTATCCCCCAGCCAATGACCTCCAGACCCTGGACACCTGATGCCACATTTGGATTCACAGGGAGTCAAGATCGGGGGTCAGAGAGTCTGCAAACAAACAAAGCCTTTAAAATAATCCCACACATTCTAGTGCTGTGAAGCTTTGAGTGCCTCCCTCTCTACCCTGTTCCTCCTCTCTCTGCAGTCCCCATAGTGGGCAACTTCCAGGAGGAAGTGGAGGGACACAGAATAAGAAGGGAGAAAGTGACTGGCTGCATGTGCCAGCTAGGGTGTTATGGGGTCTGCACTGACCCTCCCGGAAACTAGAGGCATGTCTGAACGAGGCACTCAGGCCTCCCATAGAGGTGGCAAACGTGCACCCCTGGGAGCAGTTGCAAATGCCCTTCCCATCTAGTCCTGGAATCCCACCCCTGTTCTCCTTTATCTCCTCTGTGACACCCCCTACCTCCCAGCTCTCTAGATGCACACCTGCCTGCCCCAGCCCACTCAGTAGAGCACAGCGCATTCCTGGTCTGCCACTTGATGGCCAACCCCCAGAGCTGTCAATAGAAAAGGCAGTGCCTCTGAGGCAGAGGGCAGAAGCCTGGGGGGCTAGCAAGTGGCATGCATGATTCACAGCCTCAGATGGGCCAGAGAGACAGGGCACCCCAGCTGATCTCTCTTTGACCAGGAGCTGTGTCCAGGGAGGGATTTCCACGTCATTAGAAATTATGGCTAGACAAGCTAGGGGCGCTCTGGGCCACGCTGGAGACGGAGAAAGGTCAACGTTCATTGCTCACCATGACCTTCAGGCCAGCGAGGGCCCTGAAGCTCACCATATCACACTAGTACACAGACCATCTGGGGATTAACCTGCAGACAACAGCGATAAGTCTCAGGACCCTTGGGCAAGGGCCTTGCTCCAGGGGGGGATGGCAGCCCAGGAGGGCGGGAGTGCCATCCTCAGCCGGGGCAGAAGTGGCTCCTGCAGTCTCAACAGTTGCCAGCAGGTCACGGTCAGACTAATGCCGACCAGCTTCTGTTTAAACTTGCTCCAGCACAAATCATTTTTAAAACCCAGGCGGCAAAGTTGCAGGCTTTGGGGCCTGCCAAGTTCACAGTGCCCCTGTGTAGTCATTAATACTTCCCTCCCAAATTTATTAGTCTTGAAGCTCACCCGTAACTTCTGAATTACAGCCCCTGGGGGGAGTGCCGCAGCTTCCACCATATATCACAGTGAGCCTCGGTGTCCCCCCGTGCTGCACCAGCGCTCAGAGAAACCCCCCCAGAGGTGCACCAGGCCCGCAGAGCTGGCACCAGTGTTTAACCTTGGGAGAGGAGGGGCCTGTGTGCCAATGGAGGCAAGCCGGGGTTTCTGCCATCACTGGCCTCCTGATGTGTGTGCCTGATGGGGGCCCTTGGGGACCCCAGGGAGCCCCGGAGCTGTAGAACTAGAACTGGGCAGCGAGGCAGCTGACAGGGCAGAGCTGGTGTGGGTGGTACTGAGGGAAGGACGTGGGTTTAAGACTCAGGGCTGGGTTTGAATCTCAACTTGGCCTTGAACAAGTTACTTAAACTCTGAGCAGGTCTGGCTTTATGGTGGGGTGACCCATACAGTCACCGAGGGCCTCACATTTGGTTCGATGCTCTGCTGTCACTCTTGAAATTCTTAATGCTTCTTTTCTTTCAGTGAGGTATAATTGACATATTAGTTTCAGGTATACTAGGTAATAATTCGATATTTGTATATACTGCAGAGTCACAATAACCCTAGTTAACATCCATCACTATACATAGTTACAGAATTTTATTTCTTGTGATGAGACCTTTTAAGATTTATTCTCTTAGCAACTTTCAAACATAAAATACAATATTAACTATAGTGACCATGCTGTATCATATCCCCATGACATTTATTTTATAACTAGAAGTTTGTACCTTTAGACCTCTTTCACCCACCCATTTCACCCACCCCCCAGCCCCTGCCTCTGGGAACCACCAATCAGTCCTCTGTATCTGTTTCTTTTTAGTTTTGTTCTGTTTTTATTTTCTATTTTATTTTTTTAACATCTTTATTAGAGTAAAATTGCTTTACAATGGTGTGTTAGTGTCTGCTTTATGACAAAGTGAATCAGCTATATGTATACATATATCCACACATCCCCTCCCTCTTACGTCTCCCTCCCACCCTCCCTATCCCACCCCTCTAGGTGGTCACAAAGCACTGAGCTGATCTCCCTGTGCTATGCAGCTGCTTCCCACTAGCTATCTGTTTTACGTTTGGTAGTGTATATATGTCCATGCCACTCTCTCACTTTTCCCCAGCGTACCCTTCCCCCTCCTCGTGTCCTCAAGTCCATTCTCTACATCTGGGTCTTTATTCCTTTCCTGCCCATAGGTTCGGAAAACCTTTTTTTTTTTTTTTTTTAAATTCCATGTATATGTATTAGCATATGGTATTTGTTTTTCTCTTTCTGACTTACTTCACTCTGTATGACAGTCTCTAGGTCCATCCACCTCACTACAAATAATCGTTTCTTTTTATGGCTGAGTAATATTCCAGTGTATATATGTGCCACATCTTCTTTATCCATTCATCTGTCGATGGACACTTAGGTTGCTTCCATGTCCTGGCTATTGTAAATAGAGCTGCAGTGAACATTGTGGTACATGACTCTTTTTGAATTACGGTTTTCTCAGGGTATATGCCCAGTAGTGGGATTGCTGGGTCATATGGTAGTTCTATTCTTAGTTTTTGAAGGAACCTCCATACTGTTCTGCGTAGTGGCTGTATCAATTTACATTCCCACCAACAGTGCAAGAGGGTTCCCTTTTCTCCACACCCTCTCCAGTATTTATTGTTTGTAGATTTTTTGATGATGGCCGTTCTGACTGGTGTGAGGTGATACCTCATTGTAGTTTTGATTTGCATTTCTCTAATGATTAGTGATGTTGAGCATCCTTTCATGTGTGTTTTGGCAATCTGTATATCTTCTTTGGAGAAATGTCTATTTAGGTCTTCTGCCCATTTTTGGATTGAATTGTTTGTTTTTTTGATATTGTGCTGCATGAGCTGCTTGTATATTTTGGAGATTAATTCTTTGTCAGTTGCTTTGTTTGCAAATATTTTCTCCCACCCTGAGGGCTGTCTTTTCTTCTTGTTTATGGTTTCCTTTGCTTTTTTTTTTTTTTAACATCTTTATTGGAGTATAATTGCTTTACAATGGTGTGTTAGTTTCTGCTTTATAACAAAATGAATCACTTATACATATACATATGTTCCCATATCTCTTCCCTCTTGCGTCTCCCTCCCTCCCACCCTACCTATCCCACCCCTCTAGGTGGTCACAAAGCACCGAGCTGATCTCCCTGTGCTATGCGGCTGCTTCCCACTAGCTGTCTGTTTTACGTTTGGTAGTGTATATATGTCCATGCCTCTCTGTCGCTTTGTCACAGCTTACCCTTCAACCTCCCCATATCCTCAAGTCCATTCTCTAGTAGGTCTGTGTCTTTATTCCTGTCTTACCCCTAGGTTCTTCAGGACATATTTTTTTCTTAAATTCCATATATATGTGTTAGCATACGGTATTTGTCTTTCTCTTTCTGACTTACTTCACTCTGTATGACAGATTCTAGGACCATCCACCTCATTACAAACAGCTCAATTTCGTTTCTTTTTATGGCTGAGTAATATTCCATTGTATATATGTGCCACATCTTCTTTATCCATTCATCCGATGATGGACACTTAGGTTGCTTCCATGTCCTGGCTATTGTAAATAGAGCTGCAAGGAACATTTTGGTGCATGACTATTTGTGAATTATGGTTTTTTCAGGGTATATGCCCAGTCATGGGATTGCTGGGTCATATGGTAGTTCTATTTGTAGTTTTTTAAGGAACCTCCAAACTGTTCTCCATAGTGGCTGTACCAATTCACATTCCCACCAGCAGTACAAGATTGTTCCCTTTTCTCCACACCCTCTCCAGCATTTATTGTTTCTAGATTTTTTGATGATGGCCATTCTGAGTGGTGTGAGATGATATCTCATTGTAGTTTTGATTTGCATTTCTCTAATGATTAATGATGTTGAGCATTCTTTCATGTGTTTGTTGGCAGTCTGTATATCTTCTTTGGAGAAATGTCTATTGAGGTCTTCTGCCCATTTTTGGATTGGGTTGTTTCTTGGTATTGAGCTGCATGAGCTGCTTATAAATTTTGGAGATTAATCCTTTGTCAGTTGCTTCATTTGCAAATATTTTCTCCCATTCTGAGGGTTGTCTTTTGGTCTTGTATATGGTTTCCTTTGCTGTGCAAAAGCTTTGAAGTTTCATTAGGTCCCATTTGTTTATTTTTGTTTTTATTTCCATTTCTCTAGGAGGTGGGTCAAAAAGGATCTTGCTGTGATTTATGTCATAGAGTGTTCTGCCTATGTTTTCCTCTAAGAGTTTTATAGTGTCTGACCTTATATTTAGGTCTTTAATCCATTTTGAGTTTATTTTTGTATATGGTGTGAGGGAATATTCTAATTTCATTCTTTTACATGTAGCTTTCCCAGTTTTCCCAGCACCACTTATTAAAGAGGCTGTCTTTTCTCCATTGTATATTCTTGCCTCCTTTATCAAAGATAAGGTGACCATATGTGCATGGGTTTATCTCTGGGCTTTCTACCTGTTCCATTGATCTATATTTCTGTTTTTGTGCCAGTACCATACGTTCTTGGTTACTGTAGCTTTGTAGTAAAGTCTGAAGTCCAGGATCCTGATTCCTCCAGCTCCGTTTTTCTTTCTCAAGATTGCTTTGGCTCTTCAGGGTCTTTTGTGTTTCCATACAAATTGTGAAATTTTTCATTCTAGTTCTCTGGAAAATGCCATTGGTAGTTTGACAGGGGTTGCATTGAATCTGTAGATTGCTTTGCGTAGTATAGTCATTTTCACAATGTTGATTCTTCCAATCCAAGAACATTGTATATCTCTCCATCTGTTTGTCTCACGTTTAATTTCTTTCGTCAGTGTCTTAAAGTTTTCGGCATACAGGTCTTTTGTCTCCCTAGGTAGGTTTATTCCTAGGTACTTTATTCTTTTTGTTGCAGTGGTAAATGGGAGTGTTTCCCTAATTTCTCTTTCAAATTTTTCATCATTAGTGTATAGGAATGCAAGAGATTTCTGTGCATTAATTTTGGATCCTGCTACTCTACCAAATTCATTGATTAGCTCTAGTAGTTTTCTGTTGGCATCTTTAGGATTCTCTATGTATAGTATCATGTCATCTGCAAACAGTGACAGTTTTACTTCTTTTCTGAATTGGATTCCTCTTATGTCTTTTTCTTCTCTGATTGCTGTGGCTAAAAATTCCAAAACTATGTTGAATAAGAGTGGTGAGGGTGGGCAACCTTGTCGTGTTCCTGATCTTAGTGGAAGTGGTTTCAGTGTTTCACCCTTGGGAACGATGTTGGCTGTGGGTTTGTCATATATGGCCTTTATTATGTTGAGGTACGTTCCCTCTTTGCCTGCTTTCTGGAGGGTTTTTATCATAAATTGATGTTTAATTTTGTCAAAAGCTTTTTCTGCATTTATTGAGATTATCATATGGTTTTTCTCCTTCAGTTTGTTAGTATGGTGTATCACGTTGATTGATTTGCGTATATTGAGGAATCCTTGCATTCCTGGGATAAACCCCACTTGATCATGGTGTATGATCCTTTTAATGTGCTGTTGGATTCTGTTTGCTAGTATTTTGTTGAGGATTTTTGCATCTATGTTCATCAGTGATATAGCCTGTAGTTTTCTTTTTTCGTGACATCTCTGTCTGGTTTTGGTATCAGGGTGATGGTGTCCTTGTAGAATGAGTTTGAGAGTGTTCCTCCCTCTGCTATATTTTGGAAGAGTTTGAGAATGATAGGTGTTAGCTCTTCTCTAAATGTTTGAAAGAATTCGCCTGTGAAGCCATCTGGTCCTGGGCTTTTGTTTGTTGGAAGATTTTTTTTTTTTTTTTCGGTACGCAGGCCTCTCACTGTTGTGGCCTCTCCCATTGCGGAGCACAGGCTCCGGACGCGCAGGCCCAGCGGCCATGGCTCACGGGCCCAGCCACTCCATGGCATGTGGGATCTTCCCGGACCAGGGCACGAACCCATGTCCCCTGCATCGGCAGGCGGACTCTCAACCACTGCGCCACCAGGGCAGTGTTGGAATATTTTTAATCACAGTTTCAATTTCATTGCTTGTGATTGGTCTGTTTATATTTTCTATCTCTTCCTGGTTAAGTCTCAGAAGGTTTTGCTTTTCTAAGAATTTATCCATTTTTTCCAGCTTGTCCATTTTATTGGCATATAGTTGCTTGTAGTAATCTCTCATGATCCTTTGTATTTCTGCACTGTCAGTTGTTACGTCTCCTTTTTCATTTCTAATACTGTTGATTTGAGTCTTCTGCCTTTTTTTCTTGATGACTGTTGCTAATGTTTTATCAATTTTATTTATCTTCTCAAAGAACCAGCTTTTAGTTTTATTGATCTTTGGTATCATTTCCTTCATTTCTTTTTCATTTATTTCTGATCTGATTTTTATGATTTCTTCCTTCTGCTAACTTCGTTGGGGTTTTTTGTTCTTCTTTCTCTAATTGCTTTAGGTGTAAGATTAGGTTCTTTATTTGAGATTTTTCTTGTTTCTTGAGGTAGGATTGTATTGCTATAAACTTGCCTCTTAGAACTGATTTTGCTGCACCCCATACGTTTTGGGTCATCATGTTTTCATTGTCATTTGTTTCTAAGTATTTTTTGATTTCCTCTTTGATTTATTCAGTGATCCCTTGGTTATTTAGTAGCGTATTGTTTAGCCTCCATGTGTTTGTATTTTTTGCCGAATTTTTCCTGTAATTGATATCTAGTCCCATAGTGTTGTGGTCGGAAAGGATACTTGATACGATTTCAATTTTCTTAAATTTACCGAGGCTTGACTTGTGACCCAAGATATGATCTATCCTGGAAGAATGTTCCTTGAGCACTTGAGAAGAAATTGTATTCTCTTGTGTTTGGATGGAATGTCCTATAAATATCAATTACGTCCACCTTGTTTAATGTGTCATTCAAAGCTTGTGTTTCCTTATTTATTTTCATTTTGGATGGGATGTCCTATAAATATCAATTAAGTCCACCTTGTTTAATGTGTCATTCAAAGCTTGTGTTTCCTTATTTATTTTCATTTTGGATGATCTGTCCAGTGGTGAAAGTGGGATGTTAAAGTCCCCCACTGTGATTGTGTCACTGTCGATTTCCCCTTTTATGGATGTTAGCATTTGCCTTATGAATTGAGGGGCTCCTATGTTGGGTGCATAAATATTTACAATTGTTATATCTTCTTCTTGGATTGATCCTTTGATCATTATGTAGTGTCCTTCTTTGTCTCTTATAATAGTCTTTATTTTAATGTGTATTTTGTCTGATATGAGAATTGCTACTCCAGCTTTCTTTTGGTTTCCATTTGCATGGAATATCTTTTTCCATCCCCTCACTTCAGTCTGTATGTGTCTCTAAGTCTGAAGTGGGTCTCTTGTAGACAGCATATATGTGGGTCTTGTTTTTGTATCCATTCAGCCAGTCTATGTCTTTTGGTTGGAGCATTTAATCCATTTACATTTAAGGTACTTATCAATATGTATGTTCCTATTACCATTTTCTTAATTGTTTTGGGTTTGTTTTTGTAGGTCTTTTCCTTCTCTTGTGTTTCCTGGCTAGAGAAGTTCCTTTAGCATTTGTTGTAAAGCTGGTTTGGTGGTGCTGAATCCTCCTAGCTTTTGCTTGTATGTAAAGGTTTTAATTTCTCCATCGAATCTGAATGAGATCCTTGCTGTGTAGAGTAATCTTGGTTGTAATTCTTTCCCTTTCATCACTTTAAATATGTCCTGCCGCTGCCTTCTGGCTTGCAGAGTTTCTGCTGAAAGATCAGCTGTTAACCTTATGGGGATTCCCTTGTATGTTATTTGTTGTTTTTCCCTTGCTGCTTTTAATATTTTTTCTTTGTATTTAATTTTTGATAGTTTGATTACTATGTGTCTTGGCATGTTTCTCCTTGGATTTATCCTGTATGGGACTCTCTGTTCTTCCTGGACTTGATTGACTATTTCCTTTCCCATATTAGGGAAGTTTTCAACTATAATCTCTTCAAGTGTTTTCTCAATCCTTTTCTTTTTTCTCTTCTTCTTCTGGGACCCGTATAATTCGAATGTTGGTGCATTTAATGTTGTCCCAGAGGTCTCTGAGACTCTCCACAATTCTTTTCATTCTTTATTTTTTATTCTGCTCTGCAGTAGTTATTTCCACTATTTTATCTTCCAGTTCACTTATCCTTTCTTCTGCCTCCATTATTCTGCTATTGATTCCTTCTAGAGAATTTTTAATTTCATTTATTGTGTTGTTCATCATTGGTTTTTTGCTCTTTAGTTCTTCTAGGTCTTGTTAAATGTTTCTTGTATTTTCTCCATCCTGTTTCCAAGATTTTGGATCATCTTTACTATCATTACTCTGAATTCTTTTTCAGGTAGACTGCGTATTTCCTCTTCATTTGTTTGCTCTGGTGGGTTTTTACTTTGCTCCTTCATCTGCTGCTTATTTCTCTATCTTCTCATTTTGCTTAACTTACTGTGTTTGGGGTCTCCTTTTTGAAGGCTGCAAGTCTGTAGTTCCTGTTGTTTTTGGTGTCTGCCCCCAGTGGGTAAGGTTGGTTCAGTGGGTTGTGTAGGCTTCCTGTTGGAGGGGACTGGTGCCTGTGTTCTGGTGGATGAGGTTGGATCTTGTCTTTCTGGTGGGCAGGGCCATGTCCAGTGGTGTGTTTTGGGGTGTCTGTGAACTTATTATAATTTTAGGCAGCCTCTCCGCTAATGGGTGGGGTTGTGTTCCTGTCTTGCTTGTTGTTTGGCATGGGGTGTCCAGCACTGGAGCTCACTGGTCATTGAGTGGAGCTGGATCTTAGCATGGAGATGGAGATATATGGGAGAGCTCTCATTGATTGATATAACGTGGGGCCGGGAGGTCTCTGGTGATCCAATGTCCTGAACTTGGCTCTCCCACCTCAGAGGCTCAGTCCTGACACCCGGCCGGAGCGCCAAGACCCTGTCAGCCACACGGCTCAGAAGAGAGGGGAGAAAAAAATGAAAGAAATATCTTAAAATTAAAATAAAGTTATTAAAATAAAAAAATAATAAAAAGTAATAAAAAAAAGAGAGCAACCAAACCAGTAAACAAATCCACCAGTGATAACAAGTGCTAACAACTATACTAAGATAAACATAAAAATCAGTTACTAGTCTGTCACATACAGCAAATCCTAAGTCTACAGTTGCTCCCAAAGTCCACTGCCTCAATTTTGGGATGATTCTTTGTGTATTCAGGTATTCCACAGATGCAGGGTACATCAGGTTGATAGTGGAGATTTAGTCTGCTGCTCCTGAGGCTGCATGGAGAAATTTCCCTTCCTCTTCTTTGTTCGCACAGCTCCTGGGGTTCAGCTTTGGATTTGGCCCCACCTCTGTGTGTAGGTCGCCCTCTGGCGTCTGTTCTTCGCCCAGACAGGAGGGGGTTAAAGGAATGGCTGATTAGGGGGCTCTGGCTCACTCAGGCCGGGGGGAGGGAGGGGTACGGAATGCAAGGTGAGCCTGTGGCCGCAGAGGCCGGTGTGACATTGCAACAGCCTGGGGCATGCCATGTGTTCTCCCGGGGAAGTTTTCCCTGGATCACGGGACCCTGGCAGTGGCGGGCTGCACAGGCTCCCGGGAGGGGAGATGTGGATAGTGACCTGTGCTTGCACACAGGATTCTTGGTGGCTGCAGCAGCAGCCTTAGCGTTTCATGCCCGCCTCTGGTGTCCACACTGATAGCCGTGGCTCGTGACCATCTCTCAAGCTCATTTAGGCGGTGCTCTGAATCTCCTCTCCTCGAACACCCCAAAACAATGGTCTCTTGACTCTTAGGGAGTTCCAGACTTTCCCAGACTGCCTCCCGGCTAGCTGTGGTGCACTAGCCCCCTTCAGGCTGTGTTCATGCAGCCAACCCCAGTCTGCTCCCTGGGATCTGACATCTGAAGCCTAAGCCTCAGCTCCCAGCCCTCACCCACCCTGGCGAGTGAGCAGACAAGCCTCTCAGGCTGGTGAGTGTTGGTCAGCAGCGATCCTCTGTGCAGGAATCTCTCTGCTTTGCCCTCTGCACCCCTCTTGCTGTGCTCTCTGTGGCTCTGAAGCTTCCCCCTGCCTACCACCCATTTCCACCAGTGAAGGGGCTTCCTAGTGCATGGAAACTTTTCCTCCTTTACAGCTCCCTCGCCGAGGTGCAGGTCCCATCCCTATTCTTTTGTCTCTGTTTTTCCTTTTGCCCTACCCAGGTACGTGGGGAGTATCTTGCCTTTTGGGAAGTCTGAGGCCTTCTGCCAGCATTCAGTAGGTATTCTGTAGGAGTTGTTCCACATGTAGATGTATTTTTGATGTATTTGTGGGGAGGAAGGTGATCTCCACATCTTACTCCTCCGCCATCTTGAAGGTCCTCCTGTTTTGTTTTTAGATTCCACATAAAAGTGAGATCATACCTTGTCTTTGTCTGACTTATTTCACTTAAGCATAATGCCCTCTGGTCCATCCAGGTTGTTGCAAATGGCAAGATTTCATTCTTTTTTACGGATGAATAACATTCCATTGTATGTATGTGTGTGTGTGTGTATCTATATATGTGTGTATGTATGTATATGTATATATCACATCTTCTTTACCCATTCATCTATTGATGGACACTTAGGTTGTTTCCATATCTTGGCTATTATAAATAATGCTGCTATGTACATTGGGGTGCATGTATCTTTTCAAATTAGTGTTTTTGTTTTCTTCAGATATATACCAAGGAATAGAATTGCTGGATCATATGGTAATTCTTAGTTTTTTGAGGAGCCTGCATACTGTTTTCCACAGTGGCTACACCAATGTAGATTCCCACTAACAGTGTACTTGGGTTCCCTTTTATCTATCTTCTCTCCAACACTTGTTATCTCTTGTCCTTTTGATAATAGCCATTCTACAAGTGTGAGGTGATATCTCTCTGTGGTTCTGATTTACATTTCCCTGATGATTAGTAAAGTTGAGCACCTTTTCATGTACCTTTGCCCTACTGTATGTCTTCTTTGGGAATATGTCTGTTCAGATCCATTTTTTAATTGGATTGTTTGTTTTTTTGCTATTGAGTTGTATGAGTTCTTTATATGTATTGGATATTAACTCTTACCAGATATGATTTGCGAATATTTTCTCCCATTCGGTAAGTTGCCTTTCATTTTGTTCATGGTTTCCTTTCCTGTGCAGAAACTTTTTAATTTGGTATAGTCCCAGTTATTTTTGCTTTTGTTTTTGCTTTTAGTGTCAAATCCAAAAATGCATTGCCAAGACCAATGTCAAGGAGTTTACCTATTGCCTATATTTTCTTCTAGGAGTTTTATGGTTTCAGGTTTTACATTCTTTTTTTTATTGACTCATATTTGATTTTAATTTTTTATACAGCAGGTTCTTATTAGTTATCTATTTTATACATATTAATGTATATGTGTCAATCCCAATCTCCCAGTTCATCCCACCACCACCCTCTCTTCCTGCTTTCCCCCACTTGGTGTCCATACATTTGTTCTGTACATCTGTGTCTCTATTTCTGCCTTGCAGACTGGTTCATCTGTACCATTTATTTTGGATTCCACATATATGCGTTAATATATGATATTTGTTTTTCTCTTTCTGACTTACTTCACACTGTATGACAGTCTCTAAGTCCACCCACATCTCTACAATTGACCCAATTTCTTTCCTTTATATGGCTGAGTAATCTTCCATTTTACATATGTACCACATCTTCTTTATCCGTTCGTCTGTTGATGGACATTTAGGTTGCTTCCATGACCTGGCTATTATAAATAGTGCTGCAGTGAACGTTGGGGTGCATGTGTCTTTTTGAATTATGGTTTTCTCTGGGTATATGCCCAGTAGTGGGATTGCTGGGTCATATGGTAATTCTATTTTTAGTTTTTAAGGAACCTCCATACTGTTCTCCATAGTGGCTGTATCAAATTACATTCCCACCAACAGTGCAAGAGGGTTCCCTTTTCTCCACACCCTCTCCAGCATTTGTTGTTTGTAGATTTTCTGATGATGTCCATTCTAACCGGTGTGAGGTGATACCTCATTGTAGTTTTGATTTGCATTTCTCTAATAATTAGTGATGTTTGAGCAGCTTTTCATGTGCCTCTTGGCCATCTGTATGTCTTCTTTGGAGAAATGTCTATTTAGGTCTTCTGCCCATTTTTGATTGGGTTGTTGGTTTTTTTTAATACTGAGCTGCATGAGCTGTTTATATATTTTGGAGATTAATCCTTTGTCCATTGATTCATTTGCAAATATTTTCTCCCATTCTGAGGGCCGCCTTTTCATCTTGTTTATAGTTTCCTTTGCTGTGCAAAAGCTTTTAAATTTCATTAGGTCCCATTTATTTATTTTTGTTTTTATTTCCATTTCTCTAGGAGGTGGGTCAAAAAAGATCTTGCTGTGATTTATGTCAGAGAGTGTTCTTCCTGTGTTTTCCTCTAAGAGTTTTATAGTGTCCAGTCTTACATTTAGGTCTTCAATCCATTTGGAGTTTATTTTTGTGTATGGTGTTAGGGAGTGTTCTAATTTCATTCTTTTACATGTAGCTGACCAGTTTTCCCAGCACCGCTTATCAAATAGACTGTCTTTTCTCCATTGTATATCCTTGCCTCCTTTGTCATAGATTAGTTGACCATAGGTGTGTGGGTTTATCTCTGGGCTTTCTATCCTGTTCCATTGATCTATATTTCTGTTTTTTGCCAGTACCATATTGTCTTGATTACTGTAGCATTATAGTATAGTCTGAAGTCAGGGAGTCTGATTCCTCCAGCTCTGTTTTTTTTCCCTCAATATTACTTTGGCTATTTGGGGTCTTTTGTGTCTCCATACAAATTTTAAGGTTTTTTTTTTGTTCTAGTTCTGTAAAAAATGCATTGGTAATTTGATAGAGATTGCATTGAGTCTGTAAATAATTTTTCTTTGTCTTTAGTTTTTGTCAATTTGATTACTATGTGTCTTGGCATGTTTCTCCTTGGGTTTATCATGCCTGGGACTCTCTGTGCTTCCTGGACTTGGGTGGCTGTTTCTTTTCCCATGTTAGGGAAGTTTTCAACTATAGTCTCTTTAAATATTTTCTCAGGTCCTTTTTCTCTCTCTTCTCCTTCTGGGACCCCTATAATGTGAATGTTGGTGCATTTAATGTTGTCCCAGAGGTCTCTTAGGCTGTCTTCATTTCTTTTCATTCTTTATTCTGTTCTGCAGCAGTGAATTGCACCATTCTGTCTTCCTGTTCACGTATCTGTTCTTCTACCTCAGTTATTCTGCTATTGATTCCTTTTAGTGTATTTTTCATTTCAGTTATTGTGTTCTTCATCTCTGTTTGTCTGTTCTTTAATTTTTCTAGGTGTTTGTTCTTTAATTCTTCTAGGTCTTTTTAAAACATTTTTTGCCTCTTCTCGATCTTTGCCTCCATTCTTTTTCTGAGGTCCTGGATCATCTTCACTGTCATTATTCCGAATTCTTTTTCTGGAATGTTGCCTATTTCCACTTCATTTCATTGTTTTTCTGGGATTTTATCTTGTTCCTTCATCTGGTACATACTCCTTTGCCTTTTCATTTTGTGTGTCTTTCTGTGAATGTGGTTTTCATTCCACAGGCTGCAGGATTGTAGTTCTTCTTGCTTCTGCTGTCTTCCCTCTGGTGGATGAGAGTATCTTACATTCAAATCTTAATCCATTTTGAGTAAATTTTTGTTTATGGTATAAGAGAGTGGTCCAGTTTCCCCAGGACCACTTATTGAAGAGACTGTCCTTTGCTCATTGTGTATTCTTAGCTCCTTGTTTGTAAATTAGTTGACCATACATGGGTAGGTTTATTTCTGGGCCTTAATGCTTTTTTTAAAAAAATAAGTTTATTTATTTATTTTTGCCTGCATTAGGTCTTTGTTGCTACACACAGGCTTTCTCTAGTTGCGGCAAGCGGTGGCTACTCTTGGTTGTGGTGTGCAGGCTTCTCGTTGCGGTGGCTTCTCTTGTTGCAGAGCACGGGCTCAAGTTACGCAGGCTTCAGTAGTTGTGGCGCATGGGCTTAGTTGCTCCATGGCATGTGGGATCTTCCCAGGCCAGGGATTGAACCCGTGTCCCCTGCATTGCCAGGCGGATTCTTAACCACTGCACCACCAGGAAGTCCTAACCTTAATGATTTTTAAACAAGGGGCCCCACAAGTTATGCAGCTGGTCTTGTGTCTCAACCCTAATTTTTCCAAAATGAGAATAGTAGTGGAAGCACATCTTCACTGAGAGGAACTGAACATTCAGTCATACACTCTGCCCTCAGCCTGGTACACAGCAGGTGCTCAGTGAATAGTAGTGTCCCCCCTCAGTGAGGCTTGCTGAGCTGTGGAGCAGCAAGTTGGAGTTTGGGAGTGGGAGTCCCGACCAGCAATCAGGGCTTCCCTCTGGGCTTTGGGGCCTGGATCTACGCAGGACGTGTGGGTGTGCAGTCCTGACCCCCACCCCCAGGCTGGCCAGTCCTGTCGCCTATGGGAGGCCCAGCTGACTCACCACCCTTTTGCTCCACCTCTGCCTCGCTGGGCAGGTTGGGGCCCTGCCCAAGGAGCAAACCCCACATAATGAGCATTGCCACCACAGCACCTTACCGGCTTTAGGAGGATTAGTCAGGATGGCTTCGCAGAATGTTCACACCCTAGGAAGAAAGGTGCTGGGCAGCTGAGAGCAGCTGCCACAGAAACGACCCAAGACTTTGGGGCTGGTAGGGAGCACCATGGGCCGGGGTTTCAGAGAGGTGAGGAACAGCCCCAGGTTAGACTTGACCTTCATTATCTCAGTGAAACATACAGCTCACCTGCATGTAGATATTTCTTATTCCCATTTTACAGGTGAGGAAGCTGAAGCTCAAAGTGGCTAGGGATTTGCCTAAGACCACACAGCAAATGTCTGCACAGTTGAGGTTGGCACCTGGGCTCTTTTGTCCTGGAGCCTGTGTTTGTACCAACCCTTCTTTCCCACCCCTCCAGGGTCAGCCAACCCAGTCTCCCTGTGAGGCAGTTCCTACATGGCCCTAGGGCTCCTTGGTGCCAAATCAAAACAAACTGTGGGGCAGGGGGTTATTCTTAAATGGAAGCTGGGTAGTCCCATGTTGAGGCTGACTGATGGCCTCTTCCTGGCCACAAGCATCTGTGCCTGCCTTTCTTCCCTCCCCCTCAAGCTCCCAGACACCCAGTAGTCACTAGTCTCTGGGCAGGAAGTACCAGGGACTGAGAGCAAGGCTGTGTGCTGCAGGGTGCAAAGAGCATCTCAGAGGGTGAGGGGAATGGTCCTGGGAGGTCTTGCATGCCCCTGACCCAGCCATAGTCACTGTTCAGTCATCCTATTTATTGGCCGCTGGTATACACCAAGCTCCATGCTAAGTGCTGGGGAGACTCTGAGTAAAATGTGGCCCCTGCCCTCTAAGGCTCTTGGGCCCCTGTGTGGATAGGGACAGAACTCCAGCCCAAGCGGTCAGTTGTGGAGAAGGGGGCCTACCTGAAGCAGAGACGGGTGGGCGGGGGTGGGGGTGGGCGGGCAGCATTAGCACTGCTAGGGAAGCCCGGGCAGGCCTTGCTCTGACTTGTCTAAAAGTTCACTCTGAGGCCCCTGTTTGGAGCAGAAGAAGCAAATACAGACTGGACAGGCCTGCAGTGGCTGCCTGGAGACCTAGGTTCTGTGTCAGGCATGTGCATGGAGTGAGCAATCCCACTCATTAATCCCACAGGCATGACGAGAGTCCAAAGGGGAAAGCAAGAGGTCTGACCTAAGGCTGGACTATGGGCCATAGCAGAGGGTATCTGGGGTCCCTCAACTGGTCAGATTCAGCAGCAGTTGCATTGTTGGTAAGGATGGAGAAGAAGCATGGAGAAGTGACCAGGGTCCCAGCCTAGGTGGGCAAGGGAACCATTCACCAAGATGGAGGTGGAGGGAGAAACTGAGTTCTATTTTGGACATGTTGAGTCAGAGGTAGCTGGAGGTCATCCAGGTGAAGCTGTTCAGTTGGCCAGACAAGTCAAAAGCTCAGGAGAGATATCTGGGCTGAAGGTCACCTGGCCTAGGTTATTTTTATCAATGGCTTGGATGAAGATGTGAGCATCCTCAAATAGTCAACACTGAGACAGGAGAGAGAGAGAATACCTTAGGAGACTGAATCAAGATTCAGAATGCTTTCAGCAGGCTCTGGGCTGAAACCAGCAAGCTGACATTTGCCTGAGATGATAAACATGAAGTCCTCTGAGGGAGGGGGGTTACACAGCTACAGCATGGCAAAGGCCTGGCTGGCCTGGCCCCAGCTCCTGCAGAGAAGACCTGGGCATTGATGTTGGCCACGCGCTCGTGAGTCAGCAGAGTAGGGTGGTTGCTAAACCCACTTGGAGGAGGTTAGGCTGCACTAGGGGAATGATCACACCGGATCTTGGGAAGGACCCATCTGTTGAACAATCCCAGCCTTGCAGGACAGCAGTGAGGATTAAAGGAGGTTGGTGTGTGAAGTGCCGAACCTGCAGTCTGGAGCACTGAAGGGCACAGCAAACGCTAGCTCCCTCCTCCCTACTCCTCCCCCCATCTTGGTCTCATCTAGAGCCCACAGTGAAAGCTTCAGAGTGGAGAGGCTGGAAAACTGGGGAGGGGTGAAAAATGGACAGGGGTTTCTCAGGAGAAGAGAATTCTCAGGAGGGATGTGAGGGCTTTTTAAGTGCTGGAAGTTCTGTCATACAGACTGTGAGTAGAAATCGGCTTAGCCTTGGTACCTGTGGGGGCAGGATCTGCAAGGCTTCACATAGCAGGCTCTTCCGGAGGAGACAGAGACTGGCTGCCTGACCAAGGAGTGGACGTCCCTAGGAGGCCCTGACTGTGCTCCTTGGAGGTAGAGGGTCAGGCACACTGACCGTGTTGAGCACAGATGAACCTGATGATTATTATTTTTTTAACATCTTTATTGGAGTATAATTACTTTACAATGGTGTGTTAGTTTCTGCTTTACAACAAAATGAATCAGTTATATACATACATATGTGCCCATATCTCTTCCTTCTTGCGTCTAGATCCCTCCCACCCTCCCTATCCCGCCCCTCCAGGCGATCACAAAGCACCGAGCTGATCTCCCTGTGCTATGAGGCTGCTTCCCACTAGCTATCTACCTTACGTTTGGTAGTGTATATATGTCCATGCCTCTCTCTTGCTTTGTCACAGCTTACCCTTCCCCCTCCCCATATCCTCAAGTCCATTCTCTACTAGGTCTGTGTCTTTATTCCTGTCTTACCCCTAGGCTCTTCATGACTTTTTTTCTTAAATTCCATATATATGTGTTAGCATACGGTATATGTCTCTCTCTGACTTACTTCACTCTGTATGACAGATTCTAGGTCTACCCACCTCATTACAAATAGTTCAGTTTCATTTCTTTTTATGGCTGAGTAATATTCCAGTGTATATATGTGCCACATCTTCTTTATCCATTCATCCGATGATGGACACTTAGGTTGCTTCCATGTCTTGGCTATTGTAAATAGAGCTGCAATGAACATTTTGTTACATGACTCTTTTTGAATTATGGTTTTCTCAGGGTATATGCCCAGTAGTGACATTGCTGGGTCATATGGTAGTTCTATTTGTAGTTTTTTAAGGAACCTCCATACTGTTCTCCACAGTGGCTGTATCAATTTACATTCCCACCAGCAGTGCAAGAGGGTTCCCTTTTCTCCACACCCTCTCCAGCATTTACTGTTTCTAGATTTTTTGATGATGGCCATTCTGACTGGTGTGAGATGATATCTCATTGTAGTTTTGATTTGCATTTCTCTAATGATTAGTGATGTTGAGCATTCTTTCATGTGTTTGTTGGCACTCCGTATATCTTCTTTAGAGAAATGTCTATTTAGGTCTTCTGCCCATTTTTGGATTGGGTTGTTTGTTTTTTTGTTATTAAGCTGCATCAGCTGCTTATACATTTTGGAGATTAATCCTTTGTCAGTTGCTTCATTTGCAAATATTTTCTCCCATTCTGAGGGTTGTCTTTTGGTCTTGTTTATGGTTTCCTTTGCTGTGCAAAATCTTTGAAGTTTCATTAGGTCCCATTTGTTTATTTTTGTTTTTATTTCCATTTCTCTAGGAGGTGGGTCAAAAAGGATCTTGCTGTGATTTATGTCATAGAGTGTCCTGCCTATGTTTTCCTCTAAGAGTTTGATAGTTTCTGGCCTTGTATTTAGGTCTTTAATCCATTTTGATCTTATTTTTGTGTATGGTGTTAGGGAGTGATCTAATTTCATACTTTTACATGTACCTGTCCAGTTTTCCCAGCACCACTTATTGAAGAGGCTGTCCTTTCTCCACTGTACATTCCTGCCTCCTTTATCAAAGATAAGGTGACCATATGTGCGTGGGTTTACCTCTGGGCTTTCTATCCTGTTCCATTGATCTATCTTTCTGTTTTAGTGCCAGTACCATACTGTCTTGATTACTGTAGCTTTGTAGTATAGCCTGAAGTCAGGGAGCCTGATTCCTCCAGCTCTGTTTTTCGTTCTCAAGATTGCTTTGGCTATTCAGGGTCTTTTGTGTTTCCATACAAATTGTTAAATTTTTTGTTCTATTTCTGTGAAAAATGCCAGTGGTAGTTTGATAGGGATTGCACTGAATCTGTAGATTGCTTTGGGTAGTAGAGTCATTTTCACAATGTTGATTCTTCCAATCCAAGAACATGGTATATCTCTCCATCTATTTGTATCATCTTTAATTTCTTTCATCAGTGTCTTATAATTTTCTGCATACAGGTCTTTTGTCTCCTTACGTAGGTTTATTCCTAGATATTTTATTCTTTTTGTTGCAATGGTAAATGGGAGTGTTTTCTTGATTTCACTTTCAGAGTTTTCGTCATTAGTGTATAGGAATGCCAGAGATTTCTGTGCATTAATTTTGCATCCTGCTACTTTACCAAATTCATTGATTAGCTCTAGCAGTTTTCTGGTAGCATCTTTAGGATTCTCTATGTATAGTATCATGTCATCTGTAAACAGTGACAGCTTTACTTCTTCTTTTCCGATTTGGATTCCTTTTATTTCCTTTTCTTCTCTGATTGCTGTGGCTAAAACTTCCAAAACTATGTTGAATAAGAGTGGTGAGAGTGGGCAACCTTGTCTTGTTCCTGATCTTAGTGGAAATGCTTTCAGTTTTTCACCATTGAGGACGATGTTGGCTGTGGGTTTGTCATATATGGCCTTTATTATGTTGAGGAAAGTTCCCTCTATGCCTACTTTCTGCAGGGTTTTTATCATAAATGGTGTTGAATATTGTCGAAAGCTTTCTCTGCATCTATTGAGATGATCATATGTTTTTTCTCCTTCAGTTTGTTAATATGGTGTATCACGTTGATTGATTTGCATATATTGAAGAATCCTTGCATTCCTGGAATAAACCCCACTTGATCATGGTGTATGATCCGTTTAATGTGCTGTTGGATTCTGTTTGCTAGTATTTTGTTGAGGATTTTTGCATCTATGTTCATCAGTGATATGACCCTGATTATTAGAGCTGCTCAACAAAGAGGTAGGAGTCCCCTTCCCTGAGGTGCACAGGCCCTGGTGGGGAGAGCCCCCCGTCAGGCAGGTGTTGAGGTGATTCCTGCACTGGGGGTTCGGGACACAGCTCAGATGCCTCCGGTCCCTTCCCACTCTGCTCTGACTCCACCTCTTGGAACTTCAGGGCTGGCAGAGGGGTCGGGAGCCAGCTGTCGCAATCTCTAAGAGCCCCGCTGGCCGCCTCGTGGTACAGATAAAGAAACTGAGGCCCAGAGAGGGGCTGTGACGTGCCCAGGTTCCCATAGTGGGTGCAAGAGCCCAGGCTCTGGGTTTTTCTCATTCACTCCAGGCCACCTCCTGAGAGTGGCCCCTTTGGGATTCATGGGTCTGTGGATACTTTAGCTGAGTTCATTGTCCTGCCCATGTCACATGGCCCTCTACAGCCCCATCACTGGTGCCTGCTGCCATGGCCTCAGGATAAAACCAAGATAAGAGACCAGAACCCTCCACCTCCCACTACCCAGGGTGGCTTGCAGGGCTAGACAGCATTTACAACATAAATTATGAAGGACCATGGAGAAGAGTGTTGCTGTCTGATTCTGAGGGAGTGTTGCTGGTTGATCCTGAAGCAGGGCCTGGAGCCAGCCTGGGGCCCCTCCCTCAGCTCAGACATTAGTGAAAAACACACCTTTTTTCATTTAAAAAAAGAATGAAATGACCACAGGCATTTAACGATCAAAAGAGGCCAAAAAAGCTTTTAAGAGCCAGGTTGCTGTGTGTGCTGCCACCTAGTCTCCCAGTGTCAGGGCAGACTGGCTTCTGCAGCCATCTCAGGTGTGCCCAGGAAGGTGGCCACAGAAAGCATCAGGCCCAATCACCTGCAGACCATGGCTTCTTGGGGTGTGGACCCCAGTCCTTCCCTTCTGCCCCATCAGGCACCACCCAGCCTCCCTCAGGGCCTGTCTTCCTCACCCGGGCACTGTGGTCTCTGTTCTCCTGTCTTAAAGTCTGACACCTTCCCAGCCACTCTCCCCACAACTTTGGGAGTGACTCACACCTGACCATGTTCACACTTTCCGGTGGCTCCTCACTGTACTTGAGGCAAAGCTAAGCTCCTTAGGATGGCTTTTGGGGTCTCCTGTCATCTGCTTTTCCTCCTACGGGCAGGCCTCTCTGTGAAATTCTCACCTCTCCTCTCTCCATTCCTTCCCCACCCCTTCAGGAAAATGAACCAACATTTCTTTGAGACCCTGTTCCCTTACCATCTCTCTTGACCTGGACAGCTTTACACCTTCTCATTTGTTGTTCATTCAGTAACTGTTTAGTGAGCACTTACCATGTGCTGGGAACAGTGTAGGGGGTGGGCATGCCCAGCGCCCATGTCCATTCCTGTACAGCGTGGAAGACCGAGGGGGCTGTTGCCGATGATCAGCACCTGGCTGTGTGTGGCTGCAAATGGGGCTCTGAGGCTTTTGCACTGAGGACAGCATTCCCAGTGACCCTGAGAACCTCAGATGGATTCAGAGACTCAGGACATCCAGGCAGGGAAGGCCCTGAGGAACTATTTCCACACCCCTTATCTCAGAGAGGGGGAAACTGAAAACAGAGAAGGAAAGGGCCTGTTCATATCACACAGCAAGCTGGAGATGCTCCCTGATACCCAGTCCAGCCCAGCCCTGGGGCAGATGAGACATGCAGTCCCCCACGGAGGATCAAAGCGTCAGAGAGCTTGTGGGAGACAGTGCCTGCCTCCCCTCGTGGTAATGGGGGTAGGGGCAGGAATACTGGGGGAGGAGCGTGAACTGGCCACAGCCCCTGCCTCTTGGACTCTCTGGCTTACCATCACACTCACCCTTCTCTTCCCCACCTCCATAGAAGCTGCAGTGAAAGATGACATGAACAGCTACATCAGCCAGTACTACAATGGGCCCAGCAGTGGTAAGTCTGTGTTGGCGGCTGTTCTGCATGTACCAGAACTTCTGTGTGGCCCTGCGCCAGAGGTGACCCTGGCAACCCCTAACATCCAGGCTAGGGACAACTCGACCTGGCTGTCCATCTCCCAGCACCTGTGAACCATAACTGCAGGCAGGGTTCAAGGCTCCCAGCAAACTCTAGTGCTAGAGCTGTGGGTGCTGGGGTGGGAATGCTCTGGGATCGCCAAAGAGAGCTGCGTGGGGGACCCTGGAATGGAAGGGGGCTGGAATCTAGATGTCTAAGTGACCTCAGCGCCTCCCAACCTGAGAACCTTTCAGGATGAGCATGATGGGGGTGAGATAGCAGCGTAATTGGGCTTGAGAAGCAACAGGCATTGGGCATGTCCTTGCTTGATTTGTTTCATTCTTGCACGTCAGAAAGTCTTAGGGGGACCTAGTGGTTTTCACTTATGGGAAAGGTTGAGTTTAAAAATAATACTCAGTCCTTCAACGTCTTGTTTCTCCTTAGCCAATGTCTTGAATCTTGTAGTTTGGGTTTCACAGCCCTTAAATCCTGGTAAACTCCGTTTTAAGGCTAGACTCCCTCTTCTGTCTCCTAGGACACTCTCCCCACCACTTTAGAGAGAAACCTTGACCACACTACATCCACTATGATTCAGCCCCTTGATACTTCTCACTTAGAGAAAAGACATTTTGAGGTGTCCTCCACCCTCCCCCTACAATGCATCATATAGAGATTAATCAGTCTTCTGAAGGCACAGCTCTGGTCATGTCACTATCACACTGGACCCATTTAAAACTTTGACCCCCTCTGACCATGAAATTCAAATTCCTTGTCATGGCACACCATGCTTTCTGAGTTAGGATGGGCTAGGTTATGCCACAGTGGCAATAAACCCACATCTGTGTGGTTTAAATAAATCAACAAAGGCCCATGGCACACTGGCCAGGGGCTCTGTGCCCAGGCTGTCATCTTTACTCTAGCACCCAGCAGGCAGAACACCTGTCACCCCTTCCAGAACAGTGTTGACTGCCAGAGCAAAGCACGTCTGGTTTACATAGCTTCTCTGGGAAATGCCACGGGTCAGTTCTTACAGATGATTGGCCAAGTCACGTCACGTGTCCGCACTTGAGTTCAGCAAGATGGGGAGGCATAATCCTCCCTCAGGGTGGTCAATGAATATTGGAGAACTGGACCGCCTACCAAGACTTCTCCCAGCAAAGCCCGTTCACACTCACTGCCCACCGTCCAGCCCCATTCCTAGACCCGCCCCCATCAGGGCATGCAGAGGTGTGGCAAGGGCGGAGTGTGACCCGCATCCCCTCCTTCCTTGCAGACAGCGGTGTCCCAGAGCCAGCTGTGTGCGTGGTCACCACGGCGGCCATAGACATCCACCAGCCCATCTCCTCTGACCTCTTTTCTGTCGATGTGCCCCTGAAGCTTGGCAGCAATGGTACCTGCGCCAGCGCCACCTCTGAGAGCGCCTCCCGCTCCACTCGCGGCTCCGTCACCCAGGCACAGAGTGACAGCAGCCAGACGCTGGGCTCCTCCACGGACTGCAGCACTGCCCGCGAGGAGCCGTCCTCTGAGCCTAGCCCCTCCCCTCTGCCACTGCCGCCACCACCTCAGCAGGAGACGGCAGAGGCCACAGTCCAGGACCTGTTGTCCTCCCTGTCAGAGGACCCCTGCCCATCCCAGAGGGCCTTGGACCCAGCCTCCCTTGCCCGGCCCAGCACAGCGGGCTTGGCCCAAACCAGCCCCGAGCTGGAGCACAGGGTAAGTCTGTTCAACCAGAAGAACCAGGAGGGCTTCACTGTCTTTCAGATCAAGCCTGTCATCCATTTCCAGCCTGCTGCACCTGTGCTGGAGGAGAAGTTCAGATCTTTGGAATCCAAAGAGCAAAAGTTGCACAGGGTCCCTGAAGCCTAGAGCCTCCGGGCAGGCTGGGAGGGAGCAGGGCAGCCAGCCATCTCACGCTCTCCCAGGGCCCTGGAGGCTACCGGGGCCACACAAGGGGCCCAGGAGCCCTCCTGGCCTCCCTCAGGGTGCTGCCTGCCTCCAGGGAGGTGACGCCAGGCCAGGAGGCCACACGCCTCAGACCTCAAAGCCCAGAGCTGGCGCCTCCTCTCACCCTGCTCAGGGGAGGGTGGTGCTCGTGGCTGGGGTTTTTTTAAACCACTTTTACAAAAACCAGCCTGTGGCCCAGCTTCAGCAGGGCAGAGTGCGGGGGCCAGCTCAGCCTCTTCCGTTGCCTTTGTTCCTGATGCCCACCCCGGACCCCCGGGAACAGCACTGTGAGCAGGGGCTATCCAGCCCCACCCCCAAGCCGTCTTTTCCAGGAATCCTGGGTGGAGCCAACACAATCACACACAGACCACCATCTGAGCCTATTTCATTTGTCCTCATTCTCTCATTTAGGCATGAGCATTTCTGAGTCTTTTCAAGACAAATCTAGTTTTCACCTTCACAGGACATAAAGGGATGGATCTGAAGGTGGGTGGGAGGGTTAGGGGGGTGGGGGGACAGCCATTTTCCAATCTTGGCTTTAATAATAAAAACCACCTGCACTGAGACTTCCAGTTGGCAGAGGTGTTCCTTTGGTTGCTAGTCCAAGTGAGGACCCCAGAGTAGCTTGTTTGGGTTCGAGTTGGCCTTGAAAACCAACCCAGGGAGCCCCAACCCCTCTCTGGTGTGCCCGAGGCCTTTATAGAGTGGAAGGAGCCCTGGACCCCAGGAGGGAAGCGCTCACACTGCCTGCCTGTCAACTAATACCTTCCCTTCCCTCATCTCCCCACCAAAATGGAGCTCAGAATACTGTGTTCCTTGCTGACAACTCCCAGACGCAGCTCACTGACCCAGGGCTCCATCCCTCAGGGATCTTGAACTTAGCTGGTCCAAGGCTGAGCGTGATATCTTGCCCACAGCCTGCGCCTCCTTCCGGGTTCCCAGCCAGGGCACCACCATCCACCCAGCCATGAACGTGAATGAATGTTGGCTCCCTTCTCATCCCCCACAAGCAGTCAAGGAACGCTGGCCATTCTGCGCTCCAAGTCACCTGCCCCAGACGCCATCATTACAGCCTTGCTAAGGCCCAGGCCCAGCTCTGGCTCCACCCCCCTCCAATCAGTGTGTCCCCACCCGGGCTGCTGAGCCTGGTCACTGTCTCCCTTGCTGAAAAGCCTCCAAGGGATTTTATGACCACTATGTTTCATTTTATATGTCCAGAAGAAAAAGGGAAGGGAATTTTTTTCATTTCAAGGGCTCCCATTGCCTCAACTGAGTTTCTTGGTGGGGTCACAACTCCTAAATGAGCTCACTTGCCTGCCCCCTGGCCACCCCTCCCAACCTGCTCTTTCTCCTCTCCCTGTGTGTGCAGGTTGTTCTCACTACTCAAGTGTCTCACTAGTAGGTCAGGGTGTCCTCCCAGCTCCTGTGGCCCCTTGGACTCACCCTGACAGTGCAGTCAGTGATCCCCTGGATTGGTCAGCATCTGCATCCCTGCTTGCGTCCCCTTGGTCCTCAAGATCAGGGATCAGGCCCGAGTCCCATTAAAACCCTAGAGCCCTGCGTAAGGCCACAGGCTTGGGCACAGAGTCACTCAGGAAAGACGGCTGAATTGGAGAAAAGGAGGGAAATTACCACATGCAGACAAAGAACACCCTCATGATTTGTGGGGAGATCAGCACTTGTCAAAAAAGATATTAAAGGGGGCAGTGTCCAACCAAGCCCTTTTGGGGTGTAATCTGAGGCATTCCAGTTACAGCTTCCATTACTGAGCACTCTGTAAGGCCTCTACACACGTGGGCTCCTGTAACCTTCTGATGACCCTGTGAGGTGGTAACACGGCCCATTCTACAGGTGTAGCACCCAAGGCTGAGAGGTTTAAGAAACTTCTCTGAGGTCAAACACTAATAAGAGAGGCACTGAAACTGGAGCCCAAATCTGCCTGGCAGTGTGCTAGGTGCTAGGACTCCCAAGTTTTAGAGCCTTTGGAAGTAAAGTGATCACTCTTAGGTTTTGTCACATGATGGGCTGGAGGGCATTACCTGATTTACAATCTCTAGGGCAGGAGTCAGCAGGGTCTGTTATTAGCGGTCTGCATCTGCCGGACTAGAAACAGCTACCCTCCTCGGCCAGGCCCAGCTTGCTAAGCTGTGATGCCTTCTTTGCTGACTTCCCGTCACCCCAGCTCATGGGCTAGTGCTGGCTACCCAAACAGGTAAATGAGCCTGTCCTGTGCCAGAGCTGATACCCAGCTCCTAGCTGGCACCGCCTCTGCTGTGGCCTTCCACTGCAGAGAAAACCACAGGACAGGGAGGAAAGCAATGGGGTAAGATGCTAGGCAAGTGGCCCCTGCTCTCTGCCTCAGTTTCCCCACCTAGAAGACCTCCACTTTTAAAAGCTGGTTTCTTAGGGTATTTACAAATTGCTGTGAGGTGAAATTCTGCCTGAGCACTCACTGTTGCCTTCCTGCTTGAACAGGCAGTAGCAGTGTTAGAACTGCCGCACAAGCAGATGAAGACTGGGGGCAGAGATGCCAAGAGGTGGTCCCACCTCTCTGAGAACAGAGTCTACAGTCACCGAGTTAGAGGGTGCACACAGACAGAGGAAGCCACTCACCTGAGGACAGGCGCAGGGCAGTCTCTCACAGCCTGAAGTGCAGGAGGTGGAGAGTAAAAGCTTTGGCTTTCACGGTTCCCCCGGGTGCCACAGCCCAGAGTTATGGCTGGCGGGCAGCTGGGGACCGGTGGAGATGGAGCCTGAGCACTCCCTGGGAGGTTTGCAGCTCTGGGAAACAGCTCCCCTTGCTCGTCAACCCATTGAGAGCCCACTCTGGTAATCTTCCAGGAGACAGGAGGGTCTGGTAACAGCTGCTGTCTCCTATAAGCCAACAAGAGGGTGATAACAGTAATGGCTCCCATTTATTCATTTCCTGTTGTGATGGGTGCTCTTTGCAGCGTTCCCTCTTGATCACAGCCTTGCAAACTGGGTGCTGTTTTCCCTGCTTTACAGAGGAGAAAACAGACACAGAATGATTAATTAAATGACTTGCCCAAGGGCATACAGCTAAACTACTGGCAGGATTCAAACCCAGGTCTGATGCCATGCTGGATATGGTGAAACGAACTGTGGGGAATTAAACCAGGTGTTGTCAGGAGAGCCAGAGAGAGAAATCAGCCTACGTGGCCCCTCAGGCTGGAGGGACCCACCCACCCTCTCTGCAGAGCCCTGTGGCTCCTCCTACAGGGCCAGCCTCTTGGCTCCGCCCTGCCACGAAGCTGGAGAGGAGCCAATCCTGTGGCCAGGGTGCCACCCTGACCTGCCAAACCTGGCAGCGAAGGCAAGGCTGAGAGCCACCAGTACTGGTGGCCAGCCCCCAAGGCAGCTTGGCCAGAGACCTGCAGGCCTGGCTCTAAGTCCACCCAGAACTGGGGAGCTGTAAGACCTTCCCTGAATGACACAACTGGCCCCTCTCCAGTCAGCCCTGGGCAAGTCCTCCAGCCCAAACCTTGGTTTTTCAGATCAAGTCACATAGACTCGGGTTTTTCACAGACCCTGGACAATTAGAGGCTGGTGGCCAGGAATTCTCTTTGGCGTGGTGGGTGTTTATTCCATCAGTGACTCTCAGCTCAGGAACACCTTTCTGACTCCAAGCTCCTGACTGGTGCTGCCTCCACGTTCCTCTCTGGTGTAATTTTCTCATCTCTAAAGAGACTAAAGGTGGGGCCATACACTCTGTGAGCTGGGGAGAGCCTCAAATAAGATGAGGTCCAAGGAAGCCTTCTTAAAAACCAAGTATCTTACTAACAAGTCAATAGGACACTTGCACAGAGTTGCTTAACAAGGATACCCAACAACTCTGGGAGTTAACCCCAGGTTTTGAAAGGACATCTCAGGGCAGGAGAGAAGTCTGGATCGCTCCACCTCCACCCTCCACCTCAGATGCTGTGGTGCATACAGGGTGTGCCAAAGCCCTGGATTCTCAGCCCAGCTCTGTTTCTGGTTTGCTACATGGCTCCAAGCGAATCCTTGGACCTGCTTCCTCACCCTGTACAGCAGGAATAATAACTCTCGTCCCCTCCGCCCCCATCCCCGTGAGGGTTGCTGGGATAGCTAATGACATAATGGAAGGGAAAGCCCTTTGAGAATGTTTCAAGGGAGACACAAACAGAAACCATCCTTATTAATAATAGATGCCTGGGGTGTTTCACTGCCTACCCACGTTCAGCACTTCTGGGGAAGGCTGCCCAGGAGATGCTCAGCTATTTCATTTGCTGCCACTGATAGTCTGATGTGGGGAGAGGGTGGTAGATGGGTGCTGAGAGGACGTGTGCCCCACCCCCCAGCCCCAACAGCCAGCTCAGGCACTGTATCCCCACTGGTTCCCCTGTAAATAATGCCCTGGAGTCACCCCAAGTTACAGCACTGTTGTTCCCCAGACAGGAGCCACCTTATCTGCTTTCCTCTCCCTTTTCCAGTACAAGCCAAAAACATACATTTCCATGGCATAAACTGAGTGATGAATTCATATCTACTCTGGAATTTTTTTTTTTTTTTTTTTTGCTCCAGCACTTAAAAGTTTAGTATTGTCTCCTGGTGAATAGTTAATTTAATTATCCAAAGAAAATGATGGAACATTTGCTGCTAAATTTATTGCAAGCTACCAAAGAGACAGGGCTGTCTGTCTCTTTTTTTTTTTATGCAGAGCCCCAGGCTATATAGCATAGGGGAGCAGGCTGCCTATTCATCCTGAAACAAGCAAATGAAATTGACTACCCTGGAGATCAATCAGGACATTAAACACTGTGATGAATGTGGCAGAATTCTTCAGTGTCTGAGATTTACAGGGCACCTTTCACCAAGCACTCTAGGAGCCTCCCCAACATCAATTAGCCTCACATCTAGGTAGGCTCACCTCCGCCTCCACTGCATAAAGAAGAGGCATGGGGTTCTTGGACCTGGGTTTGCTAAGTGCCACAAAAGATAGCCAGTGTGCAGACTAGATCCAGATTCTAGTACAAAGACCCCCTACTTCCCTCAGCAAGGAACACTTTAGAATGGAGGAATCAGGTTAAAAGGGGACTGAGGGATTGGGGTCCAGAGTGTGTCACGTTCTTGGGCCTTGTTCACGCTGGGCCTTTTGCCTGGGATACATTTCTTTATGGGTTGATTGTGACTGGTCCTTCTGAACTCGGCTCAGCTGTCTCATCTTGCTCCCCTCCGCTTCAGCCTGCCCCAGTCAGGCTGGATTAGGTACATCCTCTGAGTTCCCAAAGAGGGACTCAGAATATGGCATGTGGTTGAGAGTAAACTTTGGCCCAAGGTCACCACTCACTAGCAATGAATCCTTTGGCAAATGTTCTAAGCTCTGTAGGCTTCAGTTTTCTCAACTGGAGAATGGAGAATACTACTATACCTTGTGGGGTTATGAAGCTTAAATGAAATATAATGTCTGTAAAGCCCTCAGCACAGCATCTTGGGCCTAAAAAGCTCTCAAAAGTGGTTACTGTCTCCATTTACCTAAGCTGTTTGATATCTGACAACACATTCACACAGGTCAAAGCTTGAAGATATCTTGGAAGATTACCAAGTGCAATTTGCCGTTTTACAGATGAGGAAAATGAAGGCTAAAAGGAGAAGGAATGTGGCCAGGGTACCTCTGAGACCATATCAGAACAAGGACAAGAATCCAAGGGTCCTGGTGACCAGCCAGTGCTCAGCCCTTCCTGTGGTCCCCAGGTCCCACACCCCAATGTTCCCCGTGCAGGCCCCATGCTGGGAAGGGAAACAGCCCTCCAAGCTGGACTTGAGTACACAAAAAGGCAGCAGTAAGCTGCCTTTAACCACGTGACCAGTTGTGGTAGGCAAAGAAGGTGAAGCCCAGACAAGTAAAACCTCACCATGGCCTGACTGCTCACCAGTCGGGCACCAAAGAAAGTAAATGCCAGCTTCCTTCCCAACAAATTCCTAATTCCATCACACTTCCATGCTTCTAATGACGAGCTTGCTGTTTTGAGGCAGTGCAAGCCAGAGGATAAGTCCTGGAGAAGCTGGAAGATGCTGGGGGGCAGCCTGGCACGGTGCAAAGGCCAAGCTCTCCAAACCTGAAGTCAGCTTAGGTTCCACATCTCAATTACTGCCTCTGCTCGGTTACCTCTCAGTGCATTTCTTCATCCAGAAAGTAGGGGTTAGTGATACCCCCTTTGGGGATCATAGTATTAGAGAAGGATATACAATGCACCTAGTAGGTTCTTAACAAGTAACATTTGCCGAAATTCTGGTTTGTGTTCTACCTCTACCATCTGCTTTATGCCTTTGGGCAAATCACCTCTCCCGAGACCCTGACTTCTTCACTGTTTCCTACCTTTTCCACCTCTCGGAGTAACTTACATGAAAGTGCTTTTATAAACCAAGGATTATCAGCAACTCTTCTTCATTTGGGTTTCCCACAAAATATTTTTAAAACCCTAGGGCTATACGAATTGTGGCATTATATCACCCTATATGGGCTTTTTTTACAGGTTATCAGTCAAGTCTCCTTTAGTTCAGCAACAGCTAACCAAATCCATCTGTTACAATCAATAGTGTTCTCCGTGTTTCCCAGCCTCTTAAGCACACTTTTATGTGGACCAAAACAAAAACCCCTCTTACCCCCGTGAGAGACAGTGTGAAATGCAACCAAGCTGACTATCCCTTTCAGAAAGACAGCAAAGAGAGCACTTATGGCTGAGGTTTCATTCAAAGCCCCCCAGCCCAGTACAGACACGCCCAGGCTCTGCCGGCAGCATGGCTCCCACTCTGTCCTGGGAGGAAGAGCCCCAGTCTCTGCCAGCCTCGCCCACAGCACCGGACCCATTTCCACAGTCTCAGGGGACCCATTCTGTACCCAAAGAGCTTTCAGCCAAACCCATCCGGGGCATAAGGCCGGAGGATTCCTGCAACAGCCTCCTAATCACTTCCATCTTCTCCTCCTCCCTCCATCTGTCCTGTACACACTGCCAGGTTATTTTATTCCTCTAGGTTATGTTATTCCTCCAGATCAGGTTACAGGCCTTCCTCTATATATGTCAATATCTCCCTGTTGCCCGGAGGGTGCTTCTTAAGACCTGTTCAGGTGGCAGGGCCTCAAGACGTCATATGCAGCTATTTGTGGAACATTCTGGACATACTGACATGTTTAATTCTAACATACAAACAAGGAACAGAACCACCAGCAGAGAGCATTTTTAAGGATCCAACACATGTCCACTAGACAAAAGCTGTGGAGGGTCAGTGGCTGCTGACCTCCTTAGTTAATATCTATTTGCTACCTGTTCATTCACTTTGGAATCTACTTATATTAAGACGACATAGCAGCAACCAAAGTTTTAGAAAAACGTATGCAAGAAAGACTTAGATTGGGAAATTCTATTATTTTTTTCCTGTAAATCAGGAAAAGACCTTTCACTGTACCATCCCCAGCCCAGCTCCTGAAATGGCAGTATTCCTTGAGGGCAAAGTTTGAGAACCACTGACCAATAAGGAAAAAGGACAAACTCCTCAGCCTATCAGTCAATGTCCTCTGCAATCTGGCCTTAACTACCTACCACCATCAACCCCTTTCCTGACGCCCTGTGTTTCCACCCGTCACTGCCTCAAGCATCCACGTGAGCCCTTATCTGTTCTACTTCTGCCCCACATGCTAATATTAATGCCTCCACGCCCAAGGAATAACCACAGCTGGCCCACTGAGGGAGCTCGCCCTGTATGCGTTGACTACATGCTATCTGCTTTTCTAATCACTTGGGTCTCATCTTCCCTGGTAGCTGCAAATCTTGAGGGCCGGGGCTGTGCCTCTAACAGCTTGTATTCTCAGAGCCCAGGAGGAAGCTGTTCTCCCTGTCAGGACCACAAGCTTCAGGACAGTGGCTGGGCCAGACTTCCAGGTGTTTGCTCCAGCATCCACACAGCACAGCTGGCGGATGAACCAGGGAATATGCCCCATAGTACTGCTGAGAGACCGTGGGACCAGGGGCAAAGCTGGGTTCTGTACTTTCTCAACTACTGGAAAGCTGAGACCAGGGCCCTCACTGGGCCTCAGTCCATAGAGTAAGGAGTTGTTCGCTTGATCTAAATGGCCCCAAGGACCTACTCAGCTCTGCCCTCACAGGGCTGCCCTTCTACATGCGTACTTTTGCTCTCTCAGGGACTCCGGGTTCTGCCTAATTAACCAAATCCCCAGGGGCCGTATGAGGTTAACCAAAGACCTCAAAAAACTAGGGAGAATAGAAAGCTACTCCTAACACCTTTCCCCACACTGCTTCCAGAGCTACTGCTCTGGGTCCTCAAGCCAGATGCAGGGGCAGTCACTTGGAACTGACAGCTTGGTTTCCAACAAAACATAAGGAAGAGAAGGGCACGTCAAATTGCATCTTCTGGCATATATGGTAGTTTTAACAATTTGCCCCCATCTCACACAACTGCCTTTTTAAGGTAAACTTTAAGTGGGCACTTAGAGGGGCTTCTGAGTTGAACGAATTCCTGCTGGAAAGACAAGCCCAGAACACTGACTCTTCTCCTCAACTAGGATCCTGAGGATGTGCCCTGCCCACCCAGCACCAAGCACTGAGTGCCCTTTACCTGAGGTTACTGTGCAGCGACTCCCTGTTCCTTGAGCCGAAGTGAAGCAGAATCACATACTGGTGAAGCCACTGCTCTGAAGCCAAACTTCCTGGTTTCAAATCCTGGCTCTCATTTATAAGCTGTCTGAATTTGGGCAAGTTATATAACCTCTTTGTGCCTCAGTTTCCTCATCTGTAAAACAGGGATGATAATAATAGCATCTATCTTACAGGGTATTGTGAGGACTTAAGGGGTTTAATATATTTCAAGTGTTAGAATGGTGCCTGACATATAGTAAGCGCCATATTTAATGCTATTATGATGGTGATGAGTTGTACCCAGTAAATTAAGTGAACAGCTGCTTAGAGCTGGGGCAGGGCAGTCACGATAGGAGGGAGCCAAAAGGGAGAAAGACCAATCAGTTCAACCCTGCGGCTAGGAGCCACACAGAGATACCAGCTGGGATGGTCCTCCGTGAGCCAGCACACCCTATATATACTGGGGGTACCTCTGCAGCCATCACCTTTGCTGTCTCTCCTCTCCCCCAGTTACAGTGTCCAATAGGGATGAGGAGTAAAAGGAGAAGGCAATGAGCAAGGTTAGCTTTCTTCGGAAGAGCCCCAAAGACAGCAAAAAGATATGAGAACTACTTTTGCAAGGGTGATTCAAACTGTGTGGCCTTGGACAAGTCACTTTACCTCCTTCACTTCTTCTCTGTGCCTCAGTATCCCTATCTGTCCAAGAGGTGTGAACCTGATGATTATTCAGCTCTGCATTCTAGGATTCTACAGTTCTAGCAGAGCATCACTTTGATGCTCCTCTCATCTCATTAAAAGAAGGCAGAAATGCCAGTGTTTCACAGCAAATGATTATGACACATCAAAAAGGGTTCAACTAGTCAGTCCCAGGCTGGCCACACAAAGGGACTGGCTGGCCCCTCTGCTCCCTCCCCTTATGTATCACTAGTCACTTCCCATCTCTTCCCTGCCGTTTTCCTTGTCAACTACTATACCTTCTGCAGATTGGCTTCAGGGTGGCAGTTCTCTTCATTCAACTTGCCTACTGACTCCTGGCCTTTCTATGACCCCAGATACCTGCCCACGCCTTCCTGCAGGCTTGGCCAAAGCCTCACCACCCTCTGTTCTGTGGGCTGCATTCACACCAGCTTCTGGCCTCTTGCGACACTCTCAACCTCAGCCATGCCCTAGGGCAGCAGAGGGAGAGTGCCAGTGCTCACCACACATGTGGCCAACTCACATACCTGGCTGCTTTCTAAGACAGCCCAAAGGAAACCACCAGGAGGGCAAAAGAAAAGCCAGAGCATTCTCTGAGCAGGACTTTAAACATTTACAATAATATCAAACTATCTGTTAGCATAAGAGGCCATACTGTCTCAAAGCAGCCCCTCCTTCTCCACTTCCCTCTCCTTTATAGACACAAAGTCCTATCAGCTGACAAAACCTTAAAATGAAATGGAAAATTAAATTAACTTCAGCCAACTAAATATATTCAGCAGGTTCAGGTTTAAGTCAGGTCTGCTTTTGTCACATTAGCTATGATTTTCGGAAGACTGGAATATATTTAAGATAATATCCATGCTTTGTGGCCATGCTTTTTTAACTCTCAATTTGCCATTCCAGTTCCCTTATCTGTTACTAGATTATGTTGATTAGGCTGGTGGCAACATTCATGTTTACAATTTTGCCTAAAACACAGAGCCTTCCATGAACAACACAGGCAAAGATAAAATAATAAATTAACTTTCACTCCTTTTTTTCAATTTTCTCTCTTCCTTTACAAAGATAGGCATATTTCTGATAATAGTTTTAAAGCTGTGAAAAGGCTTTATTATATATTTTATTACAGAACTAGAAAATTTCAAAAAATAACTGTGTGGAACCACAAATAATTAAAAAGAAACATAATAATAACCCCATAAAAAAGCATTCTGGCGCCTGTTAGAATTTTTCCTCAAATTACAAAATGTAGCTCTCCACGCTTTCCAATGATTGTTATGTTAGCCATGAATTTCTATTTCAGCTGAATATACTTTGATACAATTTTCCTTCTTAAGACATGGTCATGGCTCATTTTTTCTTCAATAGTTCTGTCATTTCAGGAACAACCTGCAAATTAAAAAAAAAAAGTTATTAGCAACTTGAGTCTTCATTGTGATATGGTCACAGCTCCTTAAGAAGTAAAAAGAGGCCAAAAGAAACAATGTGAATCACTACAGAGGTACAAAGTGCCCCCTTCTCTCCCCCACCCAGAAAGTCCCAGTTCACCCAGTCTCTCTTCCCATCCATGGGGAAACTATAAACCTTGGGAGGAAAGGTCACCTGGGACACATGGCTGGTAGGGCCAAAGCCCACTCATGGCCTAAGAGCCTTTCTGACACAACCCCAAACCTCAGAAAGGCACCACAGAAAATAGGAAGTCCAACTTTTCTCTGTGCTGAGAATAGTGTATATATATATATATATATATATATATATATTTTAACATCTTTATTGGGGTATAATTGCTTTACAATGGTGTGTTAGTCTCTGCTTTATAACAAAGTGAATCAGTTATACATATACATATGTTCCCATATCTCCTCCCTCTTGTGTCTCCCTCCCTCCCACCCTCCCTATCCCACCCCCCCAGGCGGTCACAAAGCAAGCTGATCTCCCAGTGCTATGCGGCTGCTTCCCACTAGCTATCTACCTTACGTTTGTTAGTGTACATCCATGCCTCTCTCTCGCCCTGTCACAGCTCACCCTTCCCCCTCCCCATATCCTCAAGTCCGGTCTCCAGTAGGTCTGTAATGAGGTGGATAGACCTAGAGTCTGTCATACAGAGTGAAGTAAGTCAGAAAGAGAAAGACAAATACTGTATGCTAACACATATATATGGAATTTAAGTAAAAAAAATGTCATGAAGAACCTAGGGGTAAGACAGGAATAAAGACACAGACCAAATAGTGTATATTTTTTACCTTCATGTTTTCTAACATTCTTCCTTCCCTCACTGCATTCCTGCCCTTCCTTCAAAGTCCACACCAGAGTCTCTTGCTTAGTCATGACTCCTGTCAACCTCCTCTAGTACTTGTTTTCTCATTGTTCATTCATTCATTCATCATTCATTTAACAAACACTGTGGCTGTTGTTCCTCAGCATATGTTACTATCTTCTGGCACATAAAAATGAGCTGCATGCTGAACATTACCCATCATCACTCTTTATTAAAATCAAGGCCTTGTGCTGATGCAGTGGCTGGTCAGCAGACACAGTAAGAAACCACAGTGAGGGAAACTGACCGAGTTGGCTCCCACCTTAAAAAGGATTAATTACTAACCCTTGTTCTTGGCAGTTTAGTGGCTGCAACTGGAGCTTTTGGCGTGGAGCTGCTTTGTAACAGCCTGGACAACAGAGGAGGGCTACATGTGGGGACTGCAGGGGAATGTCACACAGAGCCCACCTGAAAACTAGCTGAGCCACTCATGTAAAATATCAATTACTCAGTCTTCCAAGGGGCTGTCGACTGCCCTAGCTCACAAAGATCCCAGCTGAACTCGCCACTGATGAATATAGCCTCTCAATTATTTAAGAGAGCTACATTTCCATTAGGTGGAAATAATGTGTTCGTACAAAATTTATTAAGGAAATTGTTGACATGTTGTTCCTTCCGAATGTCACTTTGTCTCCAGACTATTAAAAGGCCCATGTTTACCATGGAGCCAGGAGGCATTAGCTCAGGGGCAGCATTAAGTGCTGGCACCACTTCTCCCAGCTTTTCTCGGTGGAGAGACCATGAGCTTATGCCAGTCATACAGATGACATGCTAAATGAGCTTCATGTGGGACCTACGTGTTTCATGAAAAATAGGCTAGAGCCCAACTTCTTTTAAATAAAACATTAATTTGGTTTAGAACACAGTTTTTAAAAACCTTACAGAATGTCCCCCTGCCACGGTCCCCAAAAAAGAGTCGAAGGGTCTTTCTCTCTCCATCCTCTCCATCCTTTTTATTAGATCAACCTCAGACTTTCCAAGCATACCACACAATGCCTTAGTTAGGAAAAAGAACATGTCAACTCAGTTTACTGAGTATCTGATGGTCTTAGCACACTGAAAGATCTGGATTCTTATTTTTATTCTATTTTAGATACTGCAGAGGCAGTTCCCTATTCAGTAAGACCAAATGAGAGTGAATTTATGTTTAAAATACGATAATCTACTGATATAAGTCACAGCACAACTATATTTCACTCATTTACCTAGTATTTCCTCAGGATAAGCACTATGGGAGATAAAGAAGTTCAGGCCTGATTCCTGGCCATGAGGAGTTCCACTCACTATTTGGAGAGAAGAGCCAGAGGCCTATGAACAACCCAATTAGAAATGTGCTCATCTTCCACTGTAATGTAAGAGGATGAGAAGAACGGCACTAAAAGCTCCAAATTCAGGAGTCCTGAGGAAAGTTGAGACTGGTGCAGACTAAGAAAAATCAGGACATTACCATGGAGAAGAAAAATATACTGAGCAAAAAAATAAGGAGGCAAACAGATAAACATTGCAGGTTCCAGAGACAGTAAAGGGATTAGAATGACTCCAGTGAATGACTATGCTGGGAAGAGGTGAAAAAGGTTTAAAAAGACAGGAGATACGCCAAGTCTAATCAATGGGAACACAATAGTCTCTCCAACGGAGATGGACAACTGGATATCCACACATACAAAAGAATGATGTTGGATTGGACCTTCCCCTCACACCATATACAAAAATTAATTCAACATGGATCCACAACCTAATTATAAGAGCGAAAACTGTAAGACTCTTGGATCATGACAACAGATTCTTAGATATGACATCCAAAACATAAGCAACAAAAGAAAAAAAATAGATGAACTGGCCTTTATCAAAATTAAAACCTTTTGTCATCAAAGGACATTATCAAGAAAGTGAAAAGACAACCTACAAAATGGGAGAAAATATTTAAAAATCATATGTCTGACAAGGGTTTAACATCCAGAATATATGAAGAAATGTTACAACTCAACAACAAAAAGACAAACAATTCAATTAAAAAATGGACAAAGGACTTGGATAAACATTTCTCTAAAGAAGATATACAAATGGCCAAAAAGCACACATGAAAAATGCTCAATATCACTGGTCATCAGAAAAATGCAAATCAAAACCACAATGAGATACCACTTCACAACCATTATTAGGATGGCTATAATAAAAGACAATAACAAGTGTCAGCCAGTGTATGGAGAAACTGGGGCCCTTGTATATTATTTGGTAGGAATGTAAAATGAGGCAGCCACTTTGTAAAACAGTCTGACAGTTCTTCAAAATGTTAAACATAGAGTTATAAAGTAAACCAGCAATTCCATTCCTAGATATATATCCAAACAAGATGAATCAGTGCACAAAAACTCATACATGAATGCTCATGGCAGCATTATTTACAACAGACAAAACATGGAAACAACTCAAAAGTCTATCAACTGATGAATGGATAAACAGATTGTGGCATATCCATATGATGGCTATTACTTGGCAATAAAAAGGAATAAAGTGCTGATACATGCTAGAACATGGTGAACCTTTAAAACATTATGCTAAGAATCCAGCCACAAAAGACCATATTACATGATTCTATATCCAAGACTGGCAAATCTACAGAGACACAAAGTAGATTAGCTGTTGCCAGGGGCTGGGGAGAATGTGAATAGGGAGTGGCTGCTAATGGGTATGGAGTTTCCGCTCAGTGTGATGAAGATGTTCCGGAATTAGACAGTAGTGATGGCTGCATAACTCTGTGAATATACTAAAAAAAAAAACCCCACTGAACTGTACATTTTAAAAGTGTAAATTTTACAGTATATGAATTACATCTCAGTAAAGCTATTATATTAAGAAAAAAACAAAGACCCCAAACTACCAGTCAGGTGGTGCCCTCTGCCCTATCACTCTAACTCTGATTATGATATTCCATTTATTAAGCACCTACTATGTAAATGTATGGTAGGAAATACAAACAGGTAGGCTAATATTTAACATAGACTATACTAGGTGCAGTATAATCTCATTTAATTCTCATTACAAGGTAGTATAATATTTATATTATCTATGAGAAAGCTTATATTCAGAGAGATTAAATAACTTGGCTAAGATAATTTAATTAGTATGTGCCCAAGACAGAATATGAAACAAAGCTCATAATTACCATACCATGTTATTTCTGTCATATGAAGAAAAAAAAAAACTTGTCCTAACTCATATGATTGTTGAAGGGTAAAGTGAAAGGATGAATATAAGAAAATAAAATGTTATGCACATACATTTTTACTCCAGACATGATGAAATTTGGTGGACACAGTATCCTTTAGAGAATTATTAGTCTAATAGCTATATACACTTGTTATGTGTGATACAGTTTGAAATTTTTAATTTTTAAACAAAAATTTGATCTAAAAAAGCCCTTTTTATACAGCTATTATTTGACTTATGATGTTATTTTAAGATCATAATCCCAAATAGATAATTTTCATTCATCATTTGCATACTTGTGTTTTTCAAGTTGTTATACATTTACATATTTGATTTTTAAAGAGAGGGTGGCTCCAGTGAGAAGTATATTCACTGAGCCACCCTGTCTCTTCTTCTGTCAGAATTACTATAATATTCATCTGGAATCATTCTGATTTCAACTGAGAAAACAATTTGATTTCTATCTAGTTCTGCCTTGGCTGCTAGTCTGTCAAAGATGTGGTTCTATTTACTGCAACTTATCTAAGGTACAGGAGTAGCGGTGAACCACCCAGCTGTGGTACCTGATAAGCTGGAAAGGCAGAGTGATGAGAAACGAACAGAATCAGGAGCCTGGCTTAGTTGTGCCAATAACTTGCTGAGCAGATTCTCCAAATCACATCTCTCTGGGACACAGACAACTTAAGAAGAACACACCCTGCATGTTACTCATATAATAATAAATGGGAGGCTGCAACTCAAGCAGAATTTTTAGTATCTTCTTTACTAGTTTTTCCCCAAACTGCATTTTTAAGGACTGATTTTCTCACTTTGTATTAATCAAAGGCATATATAACTGTACTTCAGAACTTCTGAGCCGCATGAGATAGACACTACCGTAATTCTAGCTAAAGGCAAATAAAAATTATGTCTTACTCCAAATAGTCTCCCTATAGTCAAATGTGGACTTCTTAAGGGATGGAAGATGATACTCCAAGCAAATGGCAGCCAAAAGAAAGTGTAGCTACACTCATATCAGACAAAAAGACTTCAAGACAAAAAAATTAGCAAGAGACAAATTGGACAATGTATAATGAAAAAGGGGACAGCTCGTAAGAAGACACAACTTATTAACATATATGCACCTAACAGAAGAGCACCAAAATATATAAAACAACTATTAACAGACCTACAGGGAGAAATTGACAGCAACACAGTAATAGTAGGAGATCCTACTTACATCAACCAATAGATAATTCAGATAGAAAGTCAATAAGGAAAGAGCAGCCTTAAGTGAAACGTCAGATCTGATTTGATAGATTTGTACAGAACAGGCCATCCAAATGCAGCAGAATACACATTCTTCTCAAGTGCACATGGAGTTTTCTCAAGGATAGACCATATGTTGGAACACAAAACAACTCTCAATACATTTAAGAAGACTGAAATCATATCAAGCATCTTTTCTGATCATAATGGTATGAATCTAGAAATCAACTACAAGAAGAAAGATAGAAAAAAATCATAAAAATGTGGAGAATGAACAACATGCTACTGAACAACTGTTGGGCCAATGAGGAAATCAAAGGAGAAATAAAAAATTACCTGAACACAAAAGAAAATGAAAATATGACATACCCAAATCTATGGGATGGAGCAAAAGCAGTACTGAGAGGGAAGCTTATAGCAACACAGGCCTACTTCAAGAAACAAGAAAAATCTCAAATAAACAATCTACCCTCACACCTAAAGGAACCAGAAAAAGAACAAACAAAGCCCAAAGTCAGTAGAAGGAAGGAAATAATAAAGATCAAAGCAGAAATAAATGAAATAGAGACTAAAATATGATAGAGAAGATCAGTGAAACTAAGAGCTGATTCTTTGAAAAGATAAACAAAATTGACAAACTATTAGCTAGACTCACCAAGAAAAAAAGAAGGCTCTGATAAATAAAATCAACAAAAGAGGAGAAATAACAATGGGTACCACAGAAATACAAAGGATTATAAGAGAATATTATGAACATATGCTAACAAACTGGACAGCCTAGAAGAAATGGACAAATTCTTAGAATCATACTACTTTTCAAGACTAAATCATGAAAAATAGAGAATGTGAATAGACCAGTCACTAGTACAGAGACTGAAACAGTAATAAAAAGCTCCCCAGAAAACAAAAGTTCAGAACCAGATGGCCTCACAGGTGAATTCTACTAAATATTCAAAGAAGATTTAATACCCACCCTCCTCAAACTATTCCAAAAAACTGAAGAGGGAACGTTTCCTAACTCATTTTATGAGGCCAGCTTCATCCTGATACCAAACCCAGACACAGAAAACACAAAAAAAGAAAATTACAGACCAATCTCTCTGATGAATATAGATGAAAAAATCCTCAACAAAGTATTAGCAAACCAAATACAACAATACATTAGAAGGATAACACACCATGATCAAGTGAGATTTATTCCAGGAATGCAAGGATGGTTCAATATCTGCAAATCAATTAACATGACACACAACATTAACAAAATGAAGGACAAAAACCATATGATCATCTCAACAGATGCAGAAAAAGCACTTGACAAGATTCAACATCCATTTATGGTAAAATCTCTCAATAAAGTGGGTGCAGAAAGAATGTACTTCAACATAATAAAGGTCATATGTATAAAACCCACTAACATCACACTCAGTGGTGAAAAACCAAGTTATCCCTCTAAAATCAGGAACAAGACAAGGATGCCCACTCTCACCACTCTTATTCAACATAGTACTGGAAGTCCTAGCCAGAGCATTTAGGCAAGAAAAAGAAATAAAAGGCATCCAAATTGGAAAGGAAGAAGTAAAAATGTCACTATTTGTGGATGACATAATTTGATATATAGAAAACCCTAAAGATTCCACCAAAAAACTATTAGAATAAATGAATACAGCAAAGCTTCAGGGTACAAAATCAACACACAAAAATCTGCTGCGTTTCTACATACTGCCAATGAACTAGCAGAGAGAAATTAAGACAACAATCCTGTTTACAATCACAACAAAAAGTATAAAATACCCAGTAATATATTTAACCAAGGAAGTGAAATACCTGTACAATGAAAACTGTAAGACATTGTTGAAAGAAACTGAAGAAGACATAAATAAATGAAAAGATATTCCATGCTCAGAGACTGGAAGAATTAACACTGTTAAAATGTTGATACTGCCCAAAGCAATCTACAGATTCAATGCAATCCCTATCAAAATCCCAAGGACATTTTTCACAGAAATAGAACAAAAAAATCTAAAGTTTACATGGAACATAAAAGCCCCCCCAAAACAAAAGCAATCCTGAGGAAAAAGAACAAAGCTGGAGGTGTCCCATGTTCTGATTTCAAACTATATAACAAAGCCATAGTAATCAAAACAGCATGGTATTGGCACAAAAACAGATACACAGATCAGTGGAAGAGAATAGAGAGCCCAGAAATAAACCCACACATATATAAAAAATTAATTTATAATGAAGGAACAAAGAACATACAATGGAGAAAGAATAGTCTCTTCAATAAATGGTGCTGGGAAAACTGGACAGCCACAGGCAAAAAAATGAAAATAGACCATGCCCCACACAAAAATCAATTCAAAATGGATCAAAGACTTGAATGTAAGACCTGAAACCGTAGTAGTACTCCTAGAAGAAAACATAGGCAGTATGCTCTTTGATATTAGTCTTAGCAACATCTTTCCAGATATGTCTCTTCAGGCAAGGCAAAAAATAAACAAATGGCAAACTAAAAAGCTTCTGCATGACAAAGGAAATCATTGATAAAATGGAAAGACAACCTATGAAACAAGAGAAGATATCTGCAAATCATATATCCAATAAGGGGTTAATATCCAAAATATGTAAAGCGCTCATACACCTCAACAACAACAAAACAAACACCCTCATTAAAGAATGGGCAGAGGAGCTGAATAGACATTTTTCCAAGGAAGACATATGGATGGCCAACAGGCACATGAAAAGATGTTCAACATCACTAATTATTAGGGACTTGCAAATCAAAACCTCATTTCTGTTAGAATGACTATTATCAAAAAGGCAAGAAATAACAAGTGTTGGTGAGGAAGTGGAGAAAAGGGCACCCTCCTGCACTGCTGGTGGGAATGTAAATTGGTGCAGCCACTATGGGAAAAAGCATGGAGATTCCCTCCAAAATTAAGAATAGAACTACCACATGAACCAGCTATCCCACTCCTGGGTATTTATCCGAAGAATACAAAAACACTAACTTGAAAAGATATACCGGTATTTAAAATGACCCATATACAAGGACCTACTGCATTGCACAGGGAACTCTGCTCAATGTTATGTGGCAGCCTCGATGGGAGGGAACTTTGGGGGAGAATGGATACATGTATATGTATGGCTGAGTTGCTTTGCTGTGCACCTGAAACTATCACAACATTGTTAATCGGCTATACTCCAATATAAAACAAAAAGTTTTTAAAAATTTTAAAAAAAGAAAAGATATATGGGGACTCCTGAGTTCACTGCAGTATATTTACAACAGCCAAGATAGGGAAACAACCTAAGTGGCCATCAAACAGTGAATGGATAAAGAAGATGTGGTGTATATATATACAATGGGATACTATTCATCCATAAAAAAGATGAAATCTTGCCATTTATGACAACATGGATGGACCTTGACGGTATTATGCTAAGGAAATAAATCAGAAGGAGAAAGACAATTTCACTCATGTGGAATATACCCCCCCCAACCAAAACAAAGTAAATGAACACACCAAATAAAAACAAACACATAGAATCAGAGAACAGAATAGTGGTTACCAGAGGGGAAGGGCTTGGGGGAGGGTGCAATGAGTAAAGGGGATCAACGGTATGGTGATAGGTGGAAACTAAATTTTTGGTAGTCAGCATGCTGTAGGGTATACAGAAGTAGAAATATGAAACTTATATAAACATATAATTACTGAAACTTATATAATGTTATAAAACTATGTTATCTCAATAAAAAAATTTTTCAAAAAATTTTTAAAAGTGCGCTTCTTAAAACACCAAAAATAGCTTGAGAATCTCAGGTTGGAAATCAGCTGACTGGATGATCTTTGAGGTCCCTTTCCACTTTTACTGTCCTAGGACTCTGAATGAGGTATCTCTTTGATCATGTGCATGCGCACAAACACACACACACACATATACAATATAGATACATACACTCTCTCATGTTAATGCACAATGTGTGGGACACCACTGCATCTATCATTGCTACAAAGATAGCAATGATATCCTGCCTTGAGGCAGGAGCATCTTTGTAGCAATGATAGATGCAATGGTGTCCCACACAGTATGAACATCACAAATTTCTGACTGTCTAACACTTCATTCTTTTATCCAGTAAGCCCCGCATGTAAGTAGCAATACACAGTACACAAGCAGACAGAATAACATAACTTAAAATAAACAAAATTACTTATAGATTTACTCAAATATTCTCGAGGAAAAATAAAAGGTAACTACAGTAGATGCCTGTCTGCAAACATATCAACATGATACATGGTTAAGGTTCAGAAAGTGTTTGCTTTCATTTTTAAATTAAAAGGTCTTTATCCCTTTATCTGTATCTCACTGGAACTAAATGCTTTCTACTTGAACAAAGGTATTATTATACAGAAATACAAAAACATTTATCTTTTTCATACTAACTTTTCCTCCCACTGGGATATCTTGGTCAAATGACTGCCACTACTGTTTGTTCTTACATAGTTGGGCCAAGTCACAGGAGCAGCTAACCTACCTAAACCCTAAATTTCAGATACAGAACCCCAGGATCACAGAAGAGGGGGTGTATTTTTCCCATGCAATATACAGGCTCTTTTGGGAGGGGGGAGGTTCCATGGGGAAAGCTGCCCTATGCTGACCCAGGACAGTAGCCCCAATTATAGTCTCTCCATGAAGTCTGGACCATTACTGAATAATTCTGAGCATTTGAAGGGCCCATCTTTCACTGAGCATGAACACACACTTCAAAATACAGATGTGCTCTCAAAGTGTACTCATTAGTTCATCTGGATCATAAACAGTGCTGGAGAAGCCATGGTAATGGGCCAATCCTCTTGCTGGGGAGACCACCCCTGGCTCTGTTCTCAGGTTGCAGCCTCTCCATTAAGGCCCACAGTAGCTCATTATACTTCTATGTGAGGGGTTCCTCACTCCAGTAAACCCAGGGTTGGATGCTACTTTCAGAGCCTCAATTCCCGCATGAGTGATTTCTGCACAAGGTGACCTGGAAGCCAGTAGACAGGCCCTGAGGGACAAAAAGAGGCCAGGCTATGCATAAGCTATGACCTTTAAATGTGGCCAAATGAATATCAGGTGCTCAACAATATCACTAAACTAATTCTCTCACAGAGAGGGCAAATACAGGGGTGGTAGCAGGGTAGAAGGAACACTCAAAAAAATGAAGAGTGCGAGGAGTGGGAAATAAGTGTCCTTCTCTACAGCTGTCACTGTTAGGAAGGCCTGTGACTCTCAAACACAGCAAGCAGAGCATACTTGCTGAGTAGATAAAGTGGACTTGAGTGCCCACTCATCCCATGAAAAGCTATAGCATCACTAGTAAATCTCTGAATGAGGGGTTATGATGTGAATTTCTTTAAGGTACCTGCCAAATATGGTTCTAGGTTATAATTACTTGAGTCATTTCACACTGTATACTAACTTGGCATATGAGATGCCAAGAGCCATGTGGATATTTGAAAGACAATATGGACTTCTTAAAGGGAAAGTTATAATGCTCTATATAAACATCATATATTAAGCAGAACAACTCTTCACTTTAAGTAGTTCAAAACTGCATATATTAATATATACATACACAGACAGACACAGATATACAAACACACAATGTTTTCCTATAATAGCTTCCTCCCTGACCAACTCCTGGAGGTTGTTGGATGACAACCTAGATAACAGCCATCACTCTCAAGGCCAACTTACCTTAAATAAATCTGCAACTATTCCATAATCTGCCACTTGAAAAATTGGAGCTTCTGGGTCTTTGTTAATAGCCACAATTGTCTGTGAAACAAAAAGAGAGTTTGGCCTTTATAAGAAAACATACCACACAGATTGATGGTTCTATTCTAACTTCCCTAACAAATTTGTATTCTTAAAAATGTCTACCATATAAGATTAGTTTGATTAATGTATGCCAATATTGTAAGTTTAGAAATTTCTGGATTGGAACATAACAAGATTATCTCCCACCCCCACCACTAGCCCACTGCAGTATTAAAAAGGTTTTAAATCATTATTTTTTAAAGTTATTTTTTTACTTATAAAAATAAATGTTTTAGGTAAGTAACAAATCAGAGGAGAGGATTCTGGGAAGACAGCCAACTAGGAAGCACTGGGAATCTGTCTCCTCACGTACACTACAACTGAACTGGCAGAATCTTTCTAATGTAACCATTTTGGAACTTTGGAATCTATTAAAGGTTTGCAACTTCCAGGGGAAGACTTGCATGGTAAACTGTAGCTCTTAGCAAAATAGTTGCTACCCACCCCCCAACTCCCAGCCCTAGTGGCAGGTAGCTGTGCACATGTCCCTGGGGCAGCTTTCACACAGCTTACAGGAGCCAGAGTGGGCAAAAAGGACCCTGTTCTCCAAATATTGAGGATCTGTGCTTTGATCATGGAATGCTGCTTCTGATCACAAAGGTGCAAAGAGGACAGTGGCTACTGCTGTTGTACCTTAACCATCATTGTTCACGCCTTCCCCCTCCCGTCAAAGTTATTTCCAGGAGATTTAAAGGATCAGTGCTCTTCATTTTTCTCTTTTTCCCCTTTTGGGAGCCAGACATTAAAGCCTAGGACATTGAAAAGCAAATGCATATCAGGAGAAAACTACAAAGTGACCACACAGGCCCAGGGAAAGGCACAGGCTCTGAAAAGACCCAAGAAGACAGTAAGTTTATACCTCAGGTAAATATGTGGCACAGAGACAGCCTACAACAATCAAAAAAACAAGAACAATAATAAGCAAAAACAATAACCAAAAACCCAACAAACCTGGGGAAAAAGGAGAACCTGATTTCCAGATACCACATTATTAGATTCAAGCATCCAGTTTTCAACAAAAAAAATCACAAAGCATACAAAGAAACAAAAAAGTATGGCCTATTCAAAGGAAAAAAAAAAATCAACAGAAACTGTTCCTGAAAAAGACCTGATGGCAGATCTACTAGACAAAGACTTTAAAACAGTCATCTTACAGATGCTAAAAGAACTAAAGGAAGATGAGGAGAAGGTCAAGAAAACAATGTGTGAACAAAATGGAAATAGTGATAAAGAGAAAACCCAAAAAGAAACCAAAAAGACATTCTGGAACTGAAAAGTACAAAAACTGAAATGAAAAATTCACTAGAGGGATCCAAAGGCAGACTTGAACGTGCAGGAGAATGAATCAGCAAATTTGAAGACAGGATGATGGAAATTAACAAGCTTGAAGAACAGAAAGAAAAAAGATTTAAGAAAAGTGAACAGAGCCTAAGGCACCTGTGGACCACCATTAAGAGGACCAAAATACCTATGGTGGGAGTCCCAGAAAGAGAAGAGAGAGAACAGGGCAGAGAGAATATTTAAAGAAATAATGGCTGAATATTTAAAGAAATAATTTGATTAGAGATATGAATAGAAACAGCCAAGAAACTCAAAAAACTTCAAGTAAGATGAATTCAGAGATCCACACCAAGACACAAAATCACACTTTCAAAAGCTGAAGATAAAAAGAGAATCTTGAAATCAGAAAGAGAGAATTGATTTGCTACACACAAGGAATCCTCAATAAGACTATCAGCAGATTTTCCATCACAAACTTTGGAGGCCAGAAGGTAGTGAGCTGATATATTCAAAGTGCTAAAAGAAAAAAACTGTCGACCAATAATCCTATATCCATCAAGACTGTCCCTCCAGTGACTTTTGCAGAAATTGAAAAACTCATCCTAAAATTCATATGGACTCTCAAGGGACCCTAAATAGGACCAATGAAATAGAAGAGGGAGCCCAGGAATAAACCCTCACACATATGGTCAAATGATTTTTGACAAGGGTGTCAAGATCATTCAATGGGGAAAGGATAGCCTTTTCAAAAATGGTGTTGGGAAAACTGGATATCCACATACAAATAAATGAAGTTTGTCCCTTACCTAACACTATATACAAAAACTAACTCAAAGCAGATCAAAGATTTAAACACTAGACCTAAAACTACAAAACTCTAAGATGAAAAACATAGGGCAAAAGCTGAATGATGTTGGTTTTGGCAATGATTTCTTGGATATGACATCAAAGGTATACGCAATAAAAAAACAGACAAATTGAATTTCATGGAAATTTAAAAATTTTGTGGATCCAAAGGCACTATCAACAGAGTAAAAAGGTAACCCAGAGAATGGGAGAAAATATTTCAAATCATATATCTGATAACGGATTTTTTTAAATTAATTAATTAATTAATTTGTTTTTGGCTGTGTTGGGTCTTCATTGCTGCATGTGGGCTTTCTCTAGTTGTGGCGAGCAGGGGCTACTCTTCGCTGTGGAGCACGGGCTTCTCATTGCAGTGGCCTCTCTTGTTGCAGAGCATGGGCTCTAGGCGCACAGGCTTCAGTAGTTGTGGCTCACGGGCTCTAGAGCGCAGGCTCAGTAGTTGTGGCACACGGGCTTAGTTGCTCCGTGGCCTGTGGGAGCTTCCCGGACCAGGGCTCGAACCCGTGTCCCCTGCATTGGCAGGCAGATGCTTAACCACTGCGTCACCAAGGAAGTCCCATGATAAAGGATTAATATACAGAATATATTCAAAAACCTACTAAACTCAACAACAAAAAAACCAAACTACCCGATTCAAAAATTGGGTGAATGACTTCCATAGCCACTTCTCCAAAGAAGATATACAAATGGCCAATAAGCACATGAAAAAATGCTCAACATCACTGATCATTAGGGAAATGCAAGTCAAAACTACAATAAGATACTACCTCAGATCCATCAGGATGGCTACTATCAAAAAAACAGACAAATGCTGACAAGGGTGTGGAAAAATTGGAACCCGTATGCATTGTTGGTGGGAATGTAAAATGGTACAGTTGCTGTGGAAAACATTATGGTGGTCCCTCAAAAAATTAAAAATAGAATTACCATATGATCCAGCAATTCCACTTCTGGATGCATACCCAAAAGAATTAAAAACAGGGCCTTGAAAACATATTTGTACACCCATGTTCATAGCACCCTTACTCACAAAGGCTAAAACTTGGAAGCAACCCGAGTATCCATAGATGGACGAATGGATAACCAAAATGTGGTGCATACATACAATGGAATATTATTAGCCTAAAAATGAAGGAAATTCTGACACATGCTGCATGGATTAACCTTGAGGACATTATGCTAAGTGAAATAAGCCAGTCAGAGAAAGAGAAATACCAAATGATGATTCTACTTAAAAGATGTACTTAGAATAGTCAAAATCATGGAGACAAAAAAAATAGAACTGTGGTCGCCAGGATCTGGAGAGTGTGGGGGGAGACTGGGACGTTACTGTTTAATGGGTATGGAGTTTCAGTTTTACAAGACGAAAAGAGTTCTGGAGTTGGATAGTGGTGATGGGTGCACAACATTATGAATGTATTTAATACCACTGACAGTGGGTACACATCTAATTTTATACTTAAAAATGGTTAAGATGGTAAATTTTTTGTGTATTTTACCATGCAAAAAATATTAAGTGCAGTGTACTAAAAAATTTGAATTTTCTGTATATAAATTATACCTCAATAATCTGACTTAAACCAAACAAACCAAATATAACTGGAAAGTTTGGCCGTTCATCGAAAAATTTTAGATATACTGAATGAAAACCATGGATGAAAAATTAACTAACTTATTTTATATTTGGAGTGCTTTATTCAATAAGACAGAAGTCTACTTTATAAAATCATCATGAGATACATATTAGAGTCAATCCTCAGCTTATTTCACTTATAAAATGATCAGTATTTTCTATCTCCTATTAACAAGTATATATATTTAAACTTGTGACTATAAATGTTAGATTTCAACTTTAAACAAGTAACAAATCCATATCCTAATTCCTAATCCATATCCTAATCCTAATAGGCTTTGTAGCTCACTATTTATCCTCCATGTACTGCATTCAATTTAATATTTTAAAATTACTATTCTGGGTCTATGTGAGAATACAAAATTTAACTATCTAGTCAGCCTGTTAAGATGAACTTTAAAACAAAAAAGTTTAAGTCTGTATGTATGCAGCAAATATAAATAAATGTAATAAAGCAAGTAAATTACGACATCTCCTACAAAAACTACCACAAGTTCTTCTTATCGCCTATAAAATTTTTAAGTGTAAAAGGTTATAATGACAGATCAGTAACAGATTAAGGAGAAATAGTCACTAAAAAAGGTGTTATGTTTACACAATTATTCGATTAACAACAGACTTATTTATAAGTTACAAATAGTTTGGTATTCCTCACAGATGCGTCTAACACCATTGCAATTAAAGTAAAATTAGAGTTTTGACTCTAACATGCTGTTATTTTAATAAAAAGATCATAATAATGTGAATCTCTAGAAGAAAAATTAAGTACTTCCCTGCCTATTACACCATCTCATGAAAACAGCTGGAACACCTTTTTCAAGTATTTTGATATAGTCTGACTTAAAATATAGGCTACATGACATTATGTGTAATTCCCCTAGAGGGGCCCTGAGGCGGAATATTCCAGAATATCCGAAACTGGCACACACTGTAGTCCAGGTAACTAGTGATCCAGAGAAACATGCCATATATATTAAAGTATGGTCAGAGACGATAAACGAGGGTTTCAGTATGAGCCTCAAATCCAAAGTCACAAGGACAAACATTTTGAATCACAGGCATTGATTTGCATCGAGGTGTTTCTCTTCTGGGAATATGTAGCCTGCTTCACAGCTACTAGCAGAGATTTATTAAATTAACGATGGTTAATGATTTTCCTGGAGGCCACCTAGTCAAACGTCTGACAGTTTAATCATCTGAAAGCTTTTTCATCCCACTATATAAAAGTTATTTTTAAAGAAAGAGCACGTAACTGTGGAAAAGGAACCACTATAGTATTTAAGAAAAAAGATTTGGGCTGTTCACAGTTTTTCAGATTACTAAAAGAATATTCCTGAATTATCAACTGTAAATAACTATGATAAAATCTTACTTGCACCTTAGAGCTCTTTTAATATGTCCCTATAAATGCATGTTCTTCTTCCTTACAGACCTTTTAAAGCACAGACTGTATTCAACCATATTAATATGTATACAGTTCCATCAAATTTCATATTCTTTCAACTAGACCACAATGCTAACTACAGCTTATATGCAATGCAACTATCAGATTTAAACCAATCACTTAATATTCCATTTTAGAGCTTAACTAAAATTACAACCTAAGACTGCTGTGTCTCCCACACAAGACAGTGATGGCAGGGACTATGTCTTTTTCATTTGAGCATCTCCAGCATCTAGTACAAAGTACACATGTTTAATAAATATTTGTTGATGGCATGGAGAGACAAATTCTTGGCTCAAGTTTATTCTTATGGATTGTTCCCCAACACTGGTCTCCTTACTTCAATTATTCTTTTTGCTTTGACTATCTAGTCCAGTTCTCCCAATCCAGCCCTGTTGGCATGTAATGAGAACTTTCACCAAGATCGTCTAGGCAGGTAGAGTCTTTTATTTTAGAGAAGCAGAATTCTAGATATGTCTGAACTGGCCCAGCTAAAAGTATTTTTTAAGGTTGCTGGTGTTGGAGTGGTTTTTTCCTCTAATGCAGCAATAACATTTTCCCCATTGGCACTGCTGTTTTCAGAGCTCAGTAAAGAAACCTGCCATCCAACTGTGAAATCTGACTGATTTGGGGCCAATTCATTTAGAGGTTACAAGGAGGTAGTGCATGCATCTTTTCAAGTTAGCAGTTAAACCTATTAAAAGTTTTATTACCTTTTATATCAAACTTCCATCTGAATGGATAAAAGCAGGAGTGTCAGAGGCATCTCTGACTTCATGAAAGACTAAGTTCATAATTCAAACTGTGCATTGTTATGCATGAATTAATGTGTCATATTCTGAAATATATGTTCACAGAGTCATCACACATAGAGTCCAAGTAGCAAGTTAAAATCAAGTGTTTCCTCTATACACTGTATTTCTGACAATTACTGAGGTTTTGAGACACTCCAATCCAAAACATGTCAGTCGCAATTTAGTAACAACCCAAGAAGAGGGGACTTGCTGAGGTAGAGGGTGGAACCATTAGGGGACTAGGGTGAAGCAGAGAGAGAATCAGGCATCAGAACCTCATAAACTAGATAAGTCAGAACCTCATCAAGTTGTTTTCACCCCACATTTTCTATCCATAGATTGTCAGAGCTGAAAGGGATCTTAGAGATCATCACCCAACACCTGCATTTGGCAGACACAGAACTGAGGTACCAATAGGACATGTCACGTGGTAAGTTGGCAGTGGAGCTGGGATTCAGGTTCACACCTCTTTCCATGACATAGCACTGCCTCTCCTACCAATGGTACATCTTCAGGCAGGGTACAGTAGCTTATTTATCTTTCAGTTCCTAGATTTGTGTTCATGTGAATGGTTCCACTATACACACTATAACTACATAGAAACATACCAGTCAAACCCAAGTTTTAAAATATGAAAACTTTTCCTCTTAGCCTCTTTATTGTTGTGTAGTTACCTTGCTGTCTTTCATCCCAGCTAAATGTTGGATGGCTCCAGATATTCCTACAGCAATATAAAGTTCCTGAAACAAAAGAGACCATATCATTAGTATGTATTTATATTATATTATACCTTCCAAAGTATTTGCTATTAGCAACTCGAGTCTTACACCAAAAGTATTTTAAATAGAATAGATGCAATATGTATTACTTAAATTATGCTTTCCTCCTTCTCTGATCTCTCTAACCCATAGTTCTCATTTTCCTCTGAATTCCTATAGTAGTGGTGGCATAATAATAAATACATGGATAATGAGAGTTATTGAGCATTAACTATGTGTCAACCACTGTGCTAAGCATTTTACATCAACTGTTTCACTTAATCTCACAACTTCCTGTGAGGTAGCACTTTTTTGTCTATGCTACTCATTTGGATAACCACACTTCAACTCATCACTCTGTATGTAACCATTCACAATACACACACATTGTATATAAACATATAGACACATACACTTACACATATTAAAATATATTTTGACTTAATTGTTTGCCTTCTCATGGATATTTGTGGAAGTGGTAATTAGGGTATATTTATTAAGCTTCATATTTAGAAAAACCAAAAATACAAATCAGTCTCAAGAGTCATCACACACACACAATCTCCTTAACTAAAAAATAACAAATTTCTCAAAGGCATAGAATGAACCTTTGTATTTCTAACGCCTAATAAATGGGTCACCGCACTGTAGTTTCTAAGTAAATGTTGATGATATTTGCATCTCTTCCTACCCCTCTGCCCCCACTAATTACAAAGGGAATGATGACTTACTGCTGCTCTCTGTCCCTTTATCTAAAAATTTTAAAGTATCCATGTTTGACAAGTAAAATTCACTATCATCATGGAAAACTGGCTTAATAAGTGCTTAATTAAAAGAGCTTAGCTGCTCTATTCTGTCTAGTAGGGATAATTAAAGCTTCAACTGAAAAGCTTTTCCCACACATAAACTGAACTAACAAGTCCTGGCTTGGGTAGGGGGTGCACCTACCATGTAACCAAAATAACACTACAGTTTTGTCACAAATGACAGTAAAGTTTCTCCTCAATATGAATAACATGGAAGGCACTGAAGGTGGCTCTGTCACACTCAGTTTTATTACAGGGCAGATACTTCGAAGTCAGTGACAGTGTCAGGTGGTCCCACTTTGTTTTCTGTACTGCTCATAATCTTATTTATGAGCATTGGAGCTTTTTAAAAAAGCTCTCCAGCATTGGACCTTTCTTAAAAAGCTCCCCACGATGCTCTAATGTATAGCTAGAGCTGAGGCCCAGTAAAACAGATGATCCTCAGCTCTTGTGCAGCTTGAAACCTGTAACTCGACACAGCACATTGACAGCATATCTCTGGGTCTCATCTTTAAAGGCATAAAGTGTCCATTGCTTCTAGAGCAGTGAGATACACTGTGTACCCCGGAAAGGATGCAACCTAGCCCCCATTGTGAGTTAATCATCTAAAAATCTAAAATGAGCTGGGCTTGTTTTCTGATTCAACTTGCTCTATAGTTAACCATCAAAAGCCTGACGATAAGAAAGAGCAATTTGGCCTGAACAGACTGTGTCTTAGGGTGGAGGGTATACTGCAGAAAGTAAAGTGTATGGGTGAGGATAAAAAGCAATCCCATGCTCCATGATTCTATCTTAAACATAATCCAATGTGTCAATTATGACCATACACAGCTGGACAATACAATAAGGCCCTGTCATTATACTGTCTTAGCAGACATGGACACTCACATGAGTAATAAACAAGCACCACTATTTTCCATTGAAGATTTTACAGGTAACTTCAATTGATAATTTTAGCATCATTTCAGTTTATTCTGACTAGCATTTCTTTCAAGAAAGAACATTAAGTTATTAATCAAAATATACTTACTAAATCCTACATTCAGGAAAACCAGGCCAAAAAGTTCTTATGTAAAGATTTTTAAAGTAAGATATTTAGACAGACACTGTCTCACTAACCACTCTTTTAAGTATATTCTCAAAGCAAGTATTGGGAAGGATCAATAGTTCTGTAAATGAGTCTTTCTGACATACATGTCTTCATTAAAATTCAGCCAGTCTGGGCTTCCCTGGTGGTGCAGTGGTTGAGAATCTGCCTGCCACTGCAGGGGACATGGGTTCGAGCCCTGGTCTGGGAAGATCCCACATGCCGCAGAGCAACTGGGCCCATGAGCCACAACTACTAAGCCTGCGCGTCTGGAGCCTGTGCTCCGCAACGAGAGGCCCATGCACCGTGATGAAGAGTGGCCCCCGCTCACCGCAACTAGAGAAAGCCCTCGCACAGAAACGAAGACCCAACACAGCCAAAAATAAAATAAATAAATAAATTTATTTTTAAAAAAAGAAAATTCAGCCAGTTTTAAAAGCTGCTCCATTTGCATTATAAAATGCTAATAAAAAATGCTGATTCACTCTGGCACTACACATCAACATAAATATGATATAAATGAAATTTACTTTAAACCCCCTGAGAAATGAATACTGTTGGCTTTATTCATAAATGTCACTAAGGAAATAACAGATTCTGGGGCAAAGGAAACCAAAGGCAAGTGGTTCCAGGGTCATTCCCTCCTTTCTTACCAGCATAAATTGCCCAAATAGGTCCACATGACCAACAGGACCTTATTTTATACTATCTTGCAAACATGGTTCTCTTAATAAATATAAAAGCTTTGAAACAACAGCCCTGAACGAGTCCTGAGATTTTGGCTGCTGTTCTGAGATCTGATAGCTCTCTAAGGCAGAAGAGAGGCTTTTTTCTTCTTTTTTAAAAAACATGTAAAGGCAATTAGACTAGTGTCATAGGATGCTTCCTCATGGTTCAGAAAGCATTTCTGTATTTCAATAATAATAATTAGTATGTACAAAACTCTCCACAGATGCTAATTTATGGAGCACTTTAGACACTGCTTCACAACATAACAAGGCAATGCCTGCCCTGAGGCACTTTCTTTCTAAATCAGGTAGTAAGATAATTTGGAGAGAAAATGAGAGGCGATGTTGGAGGGGAGAACAGCAATTAAGGGTTCAAGAAGAGGTGGGATTAAAGAAAGGAACAGACACAAAAGGAAGGAGGGGTAGTCCTGGAGATAAAATCCTAGTAGCCTTTACAAAGGGAGGGAAATCTTGAAGAGTGAAGAGACTAGGACAAACTACACAGCTGGTAGCAGTCTGGGTGGATCATCCTGCAATTCAAGGATAGAGACTGGTGGGGAGAAATAAAGCCACAGAGCAGTAAGAGAACCAGAGGTTATTCTGAAATATAAAGAAGGGACAGCACCTTCTTCAATACAAACAAATTCTGGCAAAAGTAAACACAAATCTCTCTTCCTTTGCCAAAGCCTAAAAAAGACTACAGCTGTAGACTCATCCAAAGAACTTACGGGCAGATGTCTAAACTACTCTAGAGTGGGCTCAGATAAAAACAAGAATGGGGCTTGGAAACTTCTGCATCCAGTGTGGTTAACAGAGGTTTGCAAGAGGAGCATATTATTGTTGTTTAGAATCTAGGCTCTGGAATCTCACTGCTACGTTTAAATGCCAGTTCAGCCACCTAACAGACATGAGACCGTGGGCCAATTATTTAACCTCTCTATGCCTCAGCTTGCTCATCTGAAAAACTGGGATTCTAAGAATCCCCACTTCATAGGGTTACTGTAAGGCTTCAGTTCTTAGCATAAGTATCTGGTTTCCCAAGACACTGGTGTGCCACTCATGAATTGAGATTTGCTCAAACATTGATTTTCTCAGCCCACTGGGTGACCAGTGGACTCCTGGGGTGGTCCCAGGGCTACCATGTACAGCTGAGCAGGCTGTATACTGAACAACTCTGAAGGGAGGTATCATTCATATCATAGTCGTTAAAGATCTGCATTTTATTACAATAATTTTCCAACAGATGGCAGTAAAGTAACTTGAGAAAGGGGTACTTTTTTCCTAATTCATACAGAAGAGTTGTATGGACTAGTAGAAGTGCAGGGCAGCAAGAACCCCCTGTGGTACAAACACAGTCATTGTCTTAAGGATGCCATAACATGGTTTTACTGTTGTTGGTACAGTTATACGTTACAGGCAATATAAAGACAACTAATTCTTTGTCCTGTGTTCTCGTGAAGCTCACAGTCTAACAATGTAGGTTAAGGTAAGATAATAAAAATCTGTAATTCATTACAGGAAAAAATCATGGTGTGATAGAGCTCTGGTCTCTTATGCAACCCCTTACTTTCTGTTCCTGCCACTGAGAAGTGGAAAGGCCTTTACAAGCAGGAAGCAGTTCGCAGGATGACAGTCCTCTGTAGTCATTTCTATCCTCTGCCAAACAGGAGTCCACTTTTATATCCATCTGTTCCTGTTCCCTTAGTCCTTCAAATAAAATAAGCTTTTAGAAGAAGTTTTATTGATCCTAGCCTGATGATAAATCTGTATGTCTGAAAACAGAAAGACCGGAATGAAATCTTAACACTTTTACAGAAATCTAACCAACCTGTGGAATCGACATGGTCAGAGTATTCCCTGGTGGATGATTTGGGTTTGGGCTGCTTTCTTCAAAAAGTATGTGCTAACATCATTCTCCTGCTTTACCCAAACCTTGTGCAGGAAATCTGGAATTCCAAGAGGTATTTACTTCTGAGTCCTGCTCTCTAGAGGATTCTGGTGCAAAAGCTAAGGAGAAAATTTTCTTATTTCCTCATTGTGATTTTTGCCTAACGTTATTAAATCCAAGAGATATACAATATGATGTGAGCTACATAATTTAAAATTTTCTATTAGCCTCATTAAATAAAGTAAAATGAAATAGGTGAAACCAATTTTAATAATATAATCTCAATTAAGACTAGCCACATTTCAAGGGCCCAATAGCCACATGTAGCTTAGTGGTTACCATGCTGGACAGCACAGATCCAAGATGATTTAAGAGCAAGCTACAGAAGGGAATTCCCTGGAGGTCCAGGGCCCACTGCTGAGGGCCTGGGTTTGATCACTGGTCAGGGAACTAAGATCCCACAAGCCATGAGGCATGGACAAAAAAATCAAAAACAAACAAAAAAACAAGCAAACAAACAAAAACAAGCTAAAGAAGAGCCTTCTTGTAAGCTCTAAGAGGTACTGTAGAGCATAGTTTGATAGTAGACCTCAGGATAGAATGACATTAGTCTCTTGTGTCAGCTTTGCTTGTATTATCTCAGAACAAGAACATTTATAGGTTGTTCAAACTCTGTGAAAGAACCAAAAAGGAAAGTCAGCAGAATGACGAAGCTGAAGATGAGTGTAAGAGACATGAGACAGCAAGATTAAACAAGGGAGCAGCCAACAGAGACACAAATAGATGACAAAAATCCATCAATTTTCAGGTACAGTAGACCATCATAGGAAAACCAAAAGCAGATGAAAATGACTGGTTTAAAAACAGTAAATTTATACTCTGAAACTAATTATCAAATTTTGTTCTCTAGTAAGATATTTTTTCTTAAAATTTTAGAAAAACCTGAAAAATCTATCCTGAGAAGCTCACAATTCTTAAAAAAGGGTACAGGCATACTGTGGAGATTTTGTGTGTTCTAGATTACTGCAATAAAGTGAGTATCCCAATAAAGCGAGTCACAAGAAGTTTGTTTCCTAATGTATATAAAAGTATGTTTACACTCTACTGTAGCCTATTAATTGTGCAATAACTTTATGTCTAAAAAAACAACATACCTATCTAAATTTAAAAATACTGTATCGCTAAAAAAATGCTAACCATCATCTGAGCCTTCAGCAAGCCATAGTAGTAACATTGAAGGTGACTCTTCACAGATCACCATAACAAATAGAATAAGATCAGAGACAGATGGGTTCAGATCCTGGTTCTTCCACTTAACATCTGTGTTCTCAGGTAGGTTACCTCTCCTCTCAAAGGCTCAATCTCCTCGTGTAAAATGGAGATAAATACCTGCAGCTAATAAGGATTGCTGTGGTTATTAAATAACAGAATGCATGTGATGTGCTCAAGATATTAGACATTAATGCTATTATTATTATTACTGAATGATCACTAAATCTTTAAACTAGAAGGCATTAGACAACCAACTACCATATAAATTCCACTTTAAACTACTTAAGTAGTTTACTATTGTAATAGTAACTATTACTATCTCAAGGCAAGTTGTTACTTAACTTGATACAATTCTTCTGGGATAATGTACTGAGGAAATTTCTTTTTATTGATATTTATTAGTTTCTGTTTTGCATTTAGTACTAGCTGTAAAGTTTGAATTTCTGCCCAACTTTCTAGACAGTGCTGGCCGGCCTAGGAAGTTGAGGTGAGTTTCTTTACAAAATTCTAACACAATCTTCATACAGGTACCAAGACATGTCAAATTGGTCATACAAAAAATACATATATCAAGTTGAAATTACACTTTTTTTCTAGAATTGGAACAGTATTCTGCTGCAGCAACTTCAGATCTGCTTTACTTTAAACAAAGTAGAAAGGAAAGATTTAAACATTTACTTTTTTGTTTATATGAAATATGGCTATGAGAGGAGTAGTTAAATCTGGAGCTTTCCAAGTAGAAAAACCAGGCCAATATTACTTCATCTCTTTAAAAATCAGGTTTAAAATATCTTTCCTACCAAGTCTCCCTTTCTAAATAGAGTTGGGGAAGGAATGTAAAAAACTACATTTATTCAAAGACAAGAAATTTTAAAGACGTCATATAAGTAGTTCTCACTAGAGTTCAGCAATCCAATGTTACGTGCTCAAAAACAATACCCTATGACTACCTCAGACAGGACAAGTTTTACAGAATGGCACATGCTCTCTCAACCTTGTTTACTCAGAAGACTACAGAGGCATAAACTTAAACAGCAACTGTTACAGCTAAAACACAACACATACACAGGACAAATGCCAGGTTAGGAGTTAAATGGAATTCATCATAACAAATAATGAACGTCTCTTTGAGAAGTAGATTAACTGAATTATGTTTTCTAATTAGGGCAAGTCTCCTGTGCATTAATATTGCTATATTTCATCCTGTTGCTCATTTAAAAGGCCAAACTATTTCCTCTGTTTGCCAAATTGTGTTTAAGTCTCTTCTCTTTTTGGAAGAGGCCCCAAAACGCAAAGCACAACTATCTGTGGCCCTTTTCTCAAACAGCTCTCTGCCTATATTATGAAATTCTCAGGCAGGATTATGGCTAAACTGAGTTTTACATGAATAGAGAACTTTACCCATACTCTTGGTTTGAAGCTGAAGGTATGTCCCTTCCATCAGACAATGCTCCTATACTAGGACTAACTCAGGTTTTATCAGGATTCAAGATGGCATAGTAATCATCACAACTACATGAATTGTCTATAATATTGCCAGTAACCATATTCTACTTTATATACATTAACTCACTTAACTATGACAACTCTAAGGGGTGGAAATTCTTCTCATTTTACAGAACAGAAAGCACAGGCTCAGGCAGGCCTGCTGAGTTGTTCAAAGTTATATACACCTAGTAAAAGGCAGCCTCTTAACCTTTAATTTTTCTTAAGAGAATATTTTGACAATAAATTTTTAATATTTAACTATTTTGCAATTAAATGCTTAGCATTTATGTAATTAGTTTCTATACCAATTCACAGATTTTCTACGGTGGGGAGATATTCTTCAAGTATACCTAGAATGATAGAAAGCAAAGCATATTATATAAAATTATTATATAAAATTATTCAGATGATTAAATTACAATGAAATATTTGGGTGTATGACATCAAAATATTTAGATATACAATCAGTCTATTACAAACTTTGCATTTTAACAGATCAAATAAAAATTTTGACTATAAAATTTTTTATCAGTAAGGTTTTTTAACTGACATGGTTAGTTAGATCATGCTAAATTATATATACCTATATAGAATTTTGGAGTACTAAGGAACCTCTACGAATTTAGGCATAATCTTTTTATTTAATCAATGAAAAAACAGAGGCCCCCAAAACCAAAGCTGGCAATTGAACCTGACTTCCAAGTACTATTCTTTTCACTCACCAAGCTACCTCTTTCCCAAAATTACTAAGAAGGCCATTGTTTGTGCATAGCCTTTCTTGATGATTATTTAATCTAAAATTATTAAGATAACTTCTGTGCCAAGGAGCTTATGAAAGGTACAATGTAACCAGAGGAACACAGTTTGGAGGTTCTTCAAAAAGCTAAACAGAGAATTACCATGTGACCCAGCAATCCCACACCTAGGTATACCACCCAAAAGAATTTAAAACAGGGACTCAAACAGATACCTGTAAGTGAATGTTCATAGCAGCATTATTCACAATAGCCAAAAGGTGAAAACAAAACAACGCAAGTATCTATCAACAGATAAATGGATAAACAAAATGTTCATGGGGGCTTGCCTGGTGGCGCAGTGGTTGAGAGTCCGCCTGCCGATGCAGGGGACACGGGTTTGTACCCCAGTCCGGGAAGATCTCACATGCCGCAGAGCGGCTAGGCCCGTGAGCCATGGCTGCTGAGCCTGCGCGTCCGGAGCCTGTGCTCCGCAACGGGAGAGGCCACAACAGTGAGAGGCCCGCGTACCGCAAAAAAAAAAAAATGTTCATGGACTATTACTGAAATATTTTTCAGCCATAAAAAGGAATGAAGTTCTGACACACGTTACATGGATTAAATCTGAAAACATGCTAAAAGAAGACAGTCACAAAAGGACAAATATTGTATGACTCCACTTTTATGAAGTATCTAGCATAGGCAAAATCATAGACACATAAAGTAGATTAGGCATTATCAGGGACTGGGGTGGGAGGGAATGGGGAGCTACTGCTTAATGGGTATAGAGCTTCTATTTGGGGCCATGAAAACTTTGGGGAATAGACAGACAGTGGTTATGGTTGCACAACATTCTGAATGTAATTAATGCCTCTGAATTGTACATTTAAAAATGGTTAAAATGGTAAATTTCGTTAGATTTTACCACAATAAAATCATCAAAAAGTAATTTCCTTGACAGAATCCTTTACATAATTATCCGTCTTCAAAACACTTAATTCTAGAATCCTATGGTTTCAACAACTATCAAAAGTGAATAGTTCAACATAACATTAAAAAAATAACAATAGGTGAAACCAGGTGAAAGATTGATGGGAATTATCTGTACTATTTTTGCAATTTTTCTGTAAATCTAAAACTGTTCTAAAATGTTTTGTTTTGTTTTTTTAAAAAGCAACTAGAGTTCTCTGTGAAGTTCAGCCCAAGTTACACAAAGACTCCTTGAAGCACATTTTAAAGTTATAAGAATTGGAGCAGAGCTAGTACTGTAGAAAAGGGAAGTGCCTATAACACAATAATAAATTTACTATTCTTCCAACCTTACTGGAGACCTTCTAAGTAATCTCACTTTAAGGAAATGGAAGATATTCCCCTGCCCCAAATACCATTTCCCAAATTCCTTTTCAGACTAAGTTTAGTTAATATTAATATATAATTATATTAAAATAAGTTATTAAAATGTTTTATACAAGATCCAAGTACTCATGTCTTTGGCCCTAAAGTAAGCACAAGGATTGAATTACATACTCTAACTGATCAACCATCATTAAATAAACATTTCCTTTTAGTACAGTGTCTTATGTTCTCTGACATGAATGTGCATGTTTATCTTATCAGGAACTACACATGAGAAAAAAATTAGCTTTTATATGAAAGAACCAAAAATACAGTTAGAATAAGAATAGAAATTTAGAATAGTTTTATTTAAGTTGCCACACCACGACAACTACAACAAAGATTTGCTGTCTACTCTTACTGATTTTCGTGCCAGCTGTTAAATGAGACTGACCACCTACATGTCAATTATATCAGTGGAATCTTTTTTTAAAGTTCTAATATATACATTAAAAAATTCAATTGTCTCTCCAAAACTTAAAAAATTTAACTTTATATATAAAGTAGTAATGGATAAAAAACCTGGCTGATATTTGTCCTCTGAAATAAATGTTTAGAGAAATCAGTCTAATAAAAATTAGCTAAGAAAATAAAGCAAAGATTTAATTAGAACCCAAAGATACAATTACAACTAACTTTTAGCAAAGAAGTTTTTAACTACTGCACAACCAAACTGTTTATACATCCAAATCACAGTTTATTAGTTCTACAACTTCTCCTTTGTCATTTTAAGCTTCACTGTAAGGGCTTCGATCATCCAGGCCATGTAATTACCTTTAAGAAGCATGCTTAGGGTGTTTTCTGGACTACAGGTCCATACAGCATTTCTCTTTGTCCTCTTGGGAATAGAACATCAATTGCTTTCAGCTAAATGCACTCACATATGAATATTTTAGTACAATTTAATGCTTCTACACCAACCCCAAAGGAACAGAGCATCAATTTGTGAACACTGTTCTCTTGGAGTTAAAAGCCAAGCTGGATAATGCAGTATGAAAGGGGTTGTCAATCTTTAGCTTTTTAGCAAGTCAGAAAAGCAGTCCATAAATTCAGTCCCAGCTGTGTACAAATAACTCCATAAAATTTATTCATACACAGATTTTTCAACATTAGTGAAATTTTTCAAGAGAACCCCGAAACAAAATTTCTTGTCTTGCTAAATTCTCCCCAAAACTGCTTCATCTAGTAACTATTCACCTTGCCTTAGAATTATAAATGAACCACTAATCTGTTAGTAAAATACCAAAATACAGACAAAGTAATCTACTTCCACTAAGTGTAAAAACACATTTTCCTGGCATTAGGTAACAGATTCTTTAATGACTGCAATATGCTTATATGTTTGGATGATTAGGAACATAAAGTCATCAACAGGGCTTCTAAAAAGCAATCCAGAAAAAAAGTTAAATGGGAACTACCACTAACTATGACAAGGCTTAAAAAGCCATATTCATTAAATTCTAGTCAGAGCATAAATCTGACACTCTGTTAAGCTCAACACATGTTAATTAATGTCCTAACAAACTATCAGGTATTAGTTAAAGAATTCAATACCTCTTCATGATTTCAAAACAAACAAACTTTCAGCTAACAAGGATTTATAATAGTAATGATAAAAATAGCTAATTCACAGTACTTATACTATATGCCAGGCACAGTTTTAAGTGTTTTACATATACTAACTCATTAAATCTTTAGAACTACCATATGAAGTATACAGACTGTTACTATCACCATTATACAGCTGAAAAAACTGTGGCAGAGAAGCTAAGTGATCTGTCCAAGGTCACACAGCAAGCAAGTGGTAATACTAAGAACTGAATTCAGACAATCTGGCTACAAAGTCTGGACTGTTAACATTTTTAACCATTATATGACACTGTCTATTGTAGGAAACTACTTTAACATCATACCTAGTGGTGAAACACTAGAATTCCCTTGAAAATAAGAGATAGGGATGTTTATCAATCAAAACTCCAACTGTGGAGCTTGACAAATTAATTCTAAAACTGTGAAGAATGGCAGAGAGCCAAAAATGGCTTAAGACGATTTTGGCGAAGAATGAGGGAGAGGGGTATTGCCCAACTAGATAATTTTATTATAAAGCTTTAGGTGCACTATTGGTACAATGATAAACAACTGATGGATAGAACAGAACAGGGAACACAGAAATAGACTTGTGCATATATGTAAACTTGACATGTAAGAGGTAACACTGTAGATCAGTGGGGGAGAAAGGAAATGTGTAATAAATGATTAGCTACATGAGAAAAAATTAAAGTTACTTCACACCAAACAAAAAATCAAATCAAGTAGATTATAAACCAAAATGGGAAAAGCAAAACTTTAAAACTTTTAAGAAAACAAATACTGATTAATATTGTTAAGACCCTGTCTTAGGAAAGATTCCTTAAATAAGACACAAAAAGCACATATCAAAAAAGAAAAACTGTTCAACAACGTTAAAATTATAAGCTTCTGTTTATCAAAAAATATGATTTAAAAAATGGAAAAGACAGCCATAACTGAGAGGAAATGTAACATACATAACAAAAGATTAGTATCTAGAATATATAAAAGAACTTCCAGAAATTGATAAGAAGACAGACAATTCTATAGAAAAATGGGCAAAAAAGATATAAACAGGAAACTCAGAGAGGGAAAAAACCACGAATGGACATTTAGCATATGAAAAGATCCCTCACTAATAATCAGGGAAAAGCAAATTAAAAAACACAGTGAGATTTCATGCCCATAAGACTAGCAAAACTTTTTAAAAATTGTAGTAAAACATAACTAACAAAGAAGTTACCATTTTAATCATTTTTAAGTGTAGTTCTGTAGCATTAAGTGTGTTTGCCTTGCTCTGCAACCATCACCACTACCTATCTTTGGAACTATCATCTATCTCTAGAACTGTAAAACCTTAAAAAAGAGAAAATACCAAAATACAGAGATGATGAGAATAAAGGTAAATTTTATAAACTGTTGTTAAGTGTAAATAGCCACTTTGGAAAATAATTTGTCAATATCTGGTAAAGCTAGACATTTACTGGTAACTAAGCTATTCCACCCTTAGGCATACTTCTCTAGGGAAATACTAACATACAAGGAGACATTTAAGAATCTTTATAGCAACATTACTTGTAATAGCAAGAATTTATAGACTACCTAAATAAACATCCATTAATAGGAAAATGGTGGAGTTATGATATATTTATATACTAGAATACCATAAATCAATGTAACACAAATGAAAAGATGCTACCCGCATTAAATGAATGAATCTCACAAACAAAACTGACTAAAAACAGGATAAAGAACACATACAGTAAACAAAGTGGGTATAGAGGGAATATACCTTAACATAATAAAGGCCATATATGAAAACCCCACACATAACATCATACTCAACAGTGAAAAGCTGGAAGTTTTTCCTCTAAGATTAGGAGTAAGTCAAGGACGCCCACTCTCACCAATCTCATTTGATATAGTATTAAAAGTCCTCACCACAGCAATTAGGCAAGAAAAAGAAATAAAAGGCATCCAAAGGCATTCCTTGGGAAGGAAGAAATAAAACTGTCTCTATTTGCAGATGACATGATATTATATACAGAAAACCCTAGCTCTCCTGCCCACCTGGCAGTGGTGCATGGAAGGCAGGGGTGTGGACCCCGGCCTGCCTTTGGTCTTCCACCACTGCCTCTCATGCCATGGGCACTCTAGCCTCACTGCATGTCTCATGACAGGCCCTCCCCACAGTGGGGTAAGGGCGGGGGTGTCCTGCCACCACCATGCACCCCCCTCAGTGTGTGAGAGCATCTCGCCCTGCCCTCAGTGGTGTCCCTGCAGTGCTCCGGGTTGCCCCTCAGTGGCCCAAGCTGTGGCATCATTTCCCATTGCCAGCAAGGCCCTCGAGTCCCCACCGCGATGGTACGACCATTGAGCAGCTCTCTCGGGATACTGAGAGGTCTTTTCCAGAGATGTTCATGAATGGGCTCCTTTCCAGCCTAGAGGTCGACCTGAATAGATTCTCATCATTCTATGTGATTTCAAGGGCACCTATCAGGCACCAGAGGGGGACCATGGACACCTAAGGGGACGGGAGGAACCCCCAGTGACTGGCTTCTGGGATCTTGGTGCCCAGGCTGGAGGTATGGCCCAAGCTCCTGTGGTGGGAGCTCTGAGTCCAAACTGCTGGACTAACAGAGAACCTCAGACCCCAGGGAATATCAATCGGAGTGAGGCCTCCCAGAGGTCCTCATTTCAACACTAAGACCCAGCTCTATCCAACTGCCTGAAAACTCCAGTACTGGACATCTCAGGCCAAACAACCAGTGAGACGGGAATACAGCACCACCCATCAAAAAAAAAATGAAATGACAAAAAAATATGTTACAGATGAAGGAGCAAGACCAAATAAATGAAGACAAAATAGGCAACCTACCTGAAAAAGAATTCAGAGTAATGATAGTAAAGATGATCCAAAATCTCGGAAACAGAATGGAGAAAATACAAGAAACATTTAACAAGGACCTAGAAGAACTAAAGATGAAACAAACAACGATGAACAACACAATTACTGAAATTAAAAATACTCTAGAAGGAATCAATAACAGCATAACTGAGGCAGAAGAACGGATAAGTGAGCTGAAAGATAAAAGGGTGGAAATAACTGCCAGGGAGCAGAATAAAGAAAAAAGAATGAAAAGAATTGAGGACAGTCTCAGAGACCTCTGGGACAACATTAAACACACGAACATTCAAATTATAGAGGTCCCAGAAGAAGAAGAGAAACAGAAAGGGACTGAGAAAATATTTGAAGAGATTATAGTGGAAAACTTCCATAACATGGGAAAGGAAATAGTCAAACAAGTCAAGGAAGCACAGAGAGTATCATACAGGATAAACCCAAAGAGAAACATGCTGAGACACATATTAATCAAACTATCAAAAATTAAATACAAAGAAAAAATATTAAAAGCAGCAAGGAAAAGTAACAAATAACATACAATGGAATCCCCAAAAGGTTAACAGCTGATTTTTCAGCAGAAACTCTTCAAGCCGGAAGGGAGTGGCAGGAGGTATTTAAAGTGATAAGAGAAAAACCTACAACCAAGATTACTCTACCAAGCAAGGATTTCATTCAGATTCGATGGAGACATTAAAACCTTTACAGACAAGCAAAAGTTAACAGAATTCAGTACCACCAAACCAGATTTACAACGAATGCTAAAGGAACTTCTCTAGATACACAAGAGACGGAAAAGACCTACAATAACAAACCCGAAACAATTAACAAAATGGTAATAGGAACAAACATATGGATAATTAACTTAAATGTAAATGGATTAAATGCTCCAACTAAAAGATATAGACTGGCTGAATGGATACACAGACAAGACCTACACAACCTGCCTACAAGACACCCACTTCAGACCTAGAGACACATACAGACTGAAAGTGAGGGGATGGAAAAAGATGTTCCATGCAAACGGAAATTGAAAGAAAGCTAAACAATAATGCTACTAAATAACCAAGAGATCACTGAAGAAATCAGAGGAAATAAAAAAATACCTAGAAACAAATGACAACGAAAACACGACGACCCAATACCTATGGGATGCAGCAAAAGCAGTTCTAAGAGGGAAGTTTATAGCAATACAATCCTACCTCAAGAAACAAGAAACATCTCAAATAAACAAACTAACCTTACACCTAAAGCAATTAGAGAAAGAAGGAAAAAAAACCCCAAAATTAGCAGAAGGAAAGAAATCATAAAAATTAGATCAGAAATAAATGAAAAAGAAATGAAGCAAACAATAGCAAAGATCAATAAAACTAAAAGTTGGTTCTTTGAGAAGATAAACAAAATTGATAAAACATTAGCCAGACTCAACAAGAAAAATAGGGAGAAGACTCAAATCAACATTACTAGAAATGAAAAAGAAGTAACAACTGACAATGCAGAAATACAAAGGATCGTGAGAGATTACTACAAGCAACTATATGCCAATAAGATGGACAACCTGAAAGAAATGGAAAAATTCTTAGAAAAGCACAATCTTCCAAGACTGAACCAGGAAGAAATAGAGAGTATAAACAGCACAATCACAAGCACTGAAATTGAGACTGTGATTAAAAATCTTCCAAGAAACAAAAGCCCAGGACCAGACAGCTTCACAGGCAAATTCTAACAAACATTTAGAGAAGAGCTAACACCTATCCTTCCCAAACTCTTCCAAAATATAGCAGAGGGAGGAACACTCCCAAACTCATTCTACGAGGCCACTATCACCCTGATACCAAAACCAGATGTCACAAAGATGTCACAAAGAAAGAAAACTACAGGCCAATATTACTGATGAAAATAAATACAAAAATCCTCAACAAATTACTAGCAAACAGAATCTAGCAGCACATTACAAGGATCATACACCACAATCAAGTGAGGTTTATCCCAGGAATGCAAGGATTCTTCAGTGTACACAAATCAATCAATGTGATAAACCATATTAACAAACTGAAGGAGAAAAACAATATGATCATCTCAACAAATGCAGAAAAAGCTTTCAACAAAATTCAACACCCATTTAAGATAAAAATTCTCCAGAAAGTAGGTATAGAGGAAACCTGCCACAACATAATAAAGGCCATATATGACAAACCCACAGCCAAGATCCCTCTCAATGGTGAAAAACTGAAACATTTCCTCTAAGTTCAGGAACAAGACAAGGTTGTCCACTCTCACCACTATTATTCAACATAGTTTTGGAAGTTTCAGCCCCAGCAATCAGAGCAGAAAAAGACATAAGAGGAATCCAAATCAGAAAAGAAGAAGTAAAACTGTCACTCTTTGCAGATGACATGATACTACACATAGAGAATCCTAAAGATGCTACCAGAAAACTACTAGAGCTAATCAATGAATTTGGTAGACTTGCAGGATACAAAATTAATGCACAGAAATCTCTTGCATTCCTACACACTAACAACGAAAAATCTGAAACAGAAATTAAGGAAACACTCCCATTTACCACTGCAACAAAAAGAATAAAGTACCTAGGAATAAACCTACCTAAGGAGACAAAAGACCTGTATGCAGAAAACTATAAGACACTGATAAAAGAAAGTAAAGACGATACAAACAGATGGAGACATATACCACGTTCTTGGATTGGAAGAATCAACATTGTCAAAATGACTCTACTACTCAAAGTAATCTACAGATTCAAGGCAATCCCTATCAAATTACCAATGGCATTTTTCACAGAACTAGAACAAAAAATTTCACAATTTGTATGGAAACACAAAAGACCCTGAATAGCCAAAGCAATCTTGAGAAAGAAAAACAAAGCTGGAGGAATCAGGCTCCTGGACTTCAGACAATACTATAAAGCTACAGTAATCAAGACAGTATGGTACTGGCACAAAAACAGAAATATAGATCAACAAAACAGGATAGAAAGCCCGGAGATAAACCCACGCACATATGTTCACCTTATCTTTGATAAAGGAGGCAAGAATATACAATGGAGAAAAGACAGCCTCTTCGATAAGTGGTGCTGGGAAAACTGGACAGCTACATGTAAAAGAATGAAATTAGAACACTTCCTAAAACGACACACCAAAATAAACTCAAAACGGATTAAAGACCTAAATGTAAGGCCAGACAGTATAAAACTCTTAGAGGAAAATACAGGCAGAACACTCTATGACATATATCACAGCAAGATCCTTTTTGACCCACCTCCTAGAGAAATGGAAATGGAAACAAAAATAAACAAATGGGACCTAATGAAACTTAAAAGCTTTTGCACAGCAAAGGAAACCATAAACAAGAAGAAAAGACAGTCCTCGGGATGGGAGAAAATATGTGCAAACAAAGCAACTGACAAAGGATTAATCTCCAAAATATACAAGCAGCTCATGCAGCTCAATATCAAAAAAAACAAACAACCCAATCCAAAAATGGGCAGACCTAAATAGACAGTTCTCCAAAGAAGATATACAGATTGTCAACAAACACATTAAAAGATGCTCAACATCACTAATCATTAGAGAAATGCAAATCAAAACTTCAATGAGGTATCACCTCATACAGGTCAGAATGGCCATCATCAAAAAGTCTACAAACATAAATGCTGGAGAGGGTGTGGAGAAAAGGGAACCCTCTTGCACTGTTGGTGGGAATGTAAATTGATACAGCTCTATGGAGAACAGTATGCAGGTTCCTTACAAAACTAAAGCAGAACTACCATACAACCCAGCAATCCCACTACTGGGCATATACCCTGAGAAAACCATAATTCAAAAAGAGTCATGTACCACAATGATCATTGCAGCTCTATTTACAATAGCCAGGACATGGAAGCAACCTAAGTGTCCACTGACAGATGAATAATGAAGATGTGGCACATATATAATGGAATGTTACTCAGCCATAAAAAGAAACAAATTTGAGTTATTTGTAGTGAGATGGATGAATCTAGAGTCTGTCATACAGAGTGAAGTAAGTGAGAAAGAGAAAAACAAATACTGTATGCTAACACGTATATATGGAATCTAAAAAAAAAAATGATTCTGATGAACGAAGGGCAGGTCAGGAATAAAGACACAGACGTAGAGAATGGACTTGAGGAGACAGGGAAGGTACGGGTAAGCTGGGACGAAGTGAGAGAGTAGCACTGACATATATACACTGCCTAATATAAAATAGATAGCTAGTGGAAAGCAGCCACATAGCACAGGGAGATCAGCTTGGTGTTTTGTGACCACCTATGGGTTTTGGATAAGGAGGGTGGGAGGGAGGCGCAAGAGGGATGGGATATGGGGATATATGTATACATATTGCTGATTCACTTTGTTATACAGCAGAAACTATCACAACACTTTAAAGCAATTATACTCCAATAAAGATGTTAAAAAATAAAAATAAAATAATGTCTGAAAATTAAAAAGAGAAAACCCTAAAGACGCCACCAAAAAATTGTTAGCACTAATAAATGAATTAACTTGCAAGATACAAAATCAATATATAGAAATCTGTTGTGTTTCTACACACTAACAACAAACTATCAGAAAGAAAAATTAAGAAAACTGCCCTATTTACAACTGCATCAAAAAGAATAAAATAACTGGGAATACATTTAACTAAGGAGGTTAAAGACCTGTATACTAAAAACTATGACCCTGATGAAAGAAATTAAAGAAGACACAAATAAATGGAAAGATATTCTGTGCTCATGGATTAGAAGAATTAATATTGTTAAAACATCCATACTACCCAAAGCAGTGTACAGATTAAATGCAATCCCTATGAAAATTCCAATGGCATTTTTCACAGAATTAGAACAATCCTAAAATGTGTATGGAACCAAAATATACCTTGAATAGCTAAAGTAATCTTGAAAAAGAATAAAAAAGCTGGAGGCACCATATCAGAAATTTGTAATATAATTTAAAACTATATCACAAAGCTATAGTAATCAAAACAGTATGGTACTGACATAAAACAGACATATAGATCAATGGAATAGAACAGAGAACCCAGAAATAAACCCATTCACATATGGTCAATTAATTTATGACAAAGGAGCCAAGAATGTACAATGGGGAAAGGACAATCTCTTCAATAAATGGTGCTGGGAAGACTGGACAGCCACAGGCAAAAGAATGAAACTGGACCACTATCTTAAACCATACACAAAAATCAAATCAAAATGGATTAAGGACTCGAATAAGACCTGAAACCATAAAACGCTTAGAAAACATAGGTGGTAAGCTCCTTGACATTAGTCTTGGTGATGGTATTTTAGATTTCACACCAAAGGCAATAAAAGCAAAAATAAACAAGTAGGGCTATATCAAACTAAAAGGCTTCTGCGCAGCAAAGGAAACCATCAACAAAATGAAAAGGCTACGTACTGAATGGAAGAAAATATGTGCAAATCATATATCCAATAAGGGGTTAATATCCAAAACATGTAAACAACTCACACACCTCAACAGCAAAGAAAAAACAAAACAGAATCCAATTAAAAAAATGGGCTGAGGTTATGAACAGACATTCTTCCCAAGGAAGCCACACAGAAGATGGCCAACAGGTACATGAAAAGATACTTAATGTTGCTAATCATCAGAGAACTGCAAATCAAAATCACAATGAGATAGCACCTCACACTCTTAGAAATGGCTGCTATGAAAAACAAAACAAACAAAAACCCAAGAGACGACAGCTGGCTAGGGTGTGGAGAAAACGGAGCCCTTGTGCACTGTTGATAGGAATGTAAATTGGCACAGCCACTATGGAGAACAAAATTAAAACGAGAACTACCATATGATCCAGCAATTCCACTTTTGGATTTTTATTCAAAGAACACAAAAACACTAACTTGAAAAGATATTTATTGCAGCATTATTTACAACAGCCAAGATACAGCAACAACCTAAGTATCCACCAATGGATACATGGATAAAGAAAATATGGTGTGGGGCTTCCCTGGTGGCCCAGTGGTTGAGAGTCCGCCTGCTGATGCAGGGGACACAGGTTCGTGCCCCGGTCCAGGAAGATCCCACATGCCTCGGAGCGGCTGGGCCCATGAGCCATGGCCGCTGAGTCTGCGCGTCCGGAGCCTGTGCTCCACAACGGGAGAGGCCACAACAGTGAGAGGCCCACGTACCGCAAAACAAAAACAAAAAGAAAAAGAAAATATGGTGTGTACATATATACAATGGAATACTATTCTGCCATAAAAAAGAATGAAATCTTGCCACCTTGAGAGCGTTATGATAAATGAAATAAGAGAAAGACAAACACCATATGATCTCACTTAATGTGGAATCTAAAAAAACAAACAACTCTAAGCTCATTGATACGGAGAACAGATTGGTGGTTGCTGGGGGTGGGGAGGAAGGGTCAGAGGGTGGGAAAAATGAGCGAAGGGAGTCAAAAAGGCACCAACTTCCAGTTATAAAATAAATGAGTCATGGAGATGTAATGCACAGCATGGTGACTATAGTTAATGATATTGTACTGCACATTTGAAAGTTGCTACAAGAGTAAATCCTAAAAGTACTCATCAGAAGAAAAAAAATTCTATAACGATATATGGTGATGGATGTTAACAAAAAAACAGCATGCTATTATTAACATAAAGTTTTAAAAATATACAAAACAGTAGTATGTATCAGTGCTTCCCAACTTATTTATATCATGGCACACAGAAAATAGTAATATTTGTATGGTGCACTAGGCTAAATGAACAAGGCTAGTCATAATATTTACTCTTCCAAAGACTGAGAGGATCAACATCTTGGTAAACTTGTAAATCATCCACGGCACTCAAGTTGAAAAGTTCAGCTCTATACTGTTTAGGGATCTGTCGATATACAGTAAAAGTAAAAATGAAATGCATTGAATAATCATCAAATTTAGGTTACGTTTGAGGGGAGGGAAGGATATGCATTGAACAAAGAGTTACAGGGGTTTTCAATTGTAATACTGCTTTTTAAATTTGGTGGTAAAAACGTAGGTGTTTACTGTATTATTTTATATATAAATATATATTTACATATATATTTTTTAAATAAAAAGAAAAGAATGGGAAACAAAGTGAATTTAGTAAACATAAGCTAATTTTTCAAGCTTAGCCTAGCAAGAGAGATAAACAGGGTGGTAGCTAGCAGGGAAAAAGAGCTGCTGGGTGGGTAGATGAATCATTTTCTTTTTTTAAGGTTATAAAATAGCAGCCAGGGACTTCCCTGGTGATGCAGTGGTTAACAATCTGCCTGCCAATGCAGGGGACACGGGTTCGATCGCTGGTCCGGGAAGATCTCACATGCCACGGAGCAACTAAGCCTGTGCGCCACAACTCCTGAGCCTGCGCTCTATAACCTGCAAGCCGCAACTACTGAAGCCTGTGTGCTTAGAGCCCTGCCCCTGCTCTGCAACAAGAGAAGCCACTGCAATGAGAAGCCCGCGCACCACAACTAAGAGTAGCCCCTGCTAGCCACAACTAGACAAAGTCCGCATGCAGCAATGAAGACCCAAAGGCAGCCAAATAAATAAATAAATAAAACTAAAATAAATAAATAAATAGCAGCCAGTAGAGAGGTGCCCTGGACCCAAAGTATGGGGGTAATTAATGAAATACCATCTCAAAGGAGGTAAGAAGTGATGGGATCCAACGACAGGTAGACATATTAGTATTAAATAAGAAAAGGGCCACCTCTTTCTGTGATACATATAGGTAACCTTGGTTTTTGTTTTGTATTGTTTTTGCTTTCATAGAGAGGACAATAAGTTGACTTGTGAAGCAGAAGGAAAGGTCAGTGCCCAAGAATAAGGGAAATGATACTAAATAAGGGGTTTAAAAAATTGGTACAATATAAAATAATGTAGTTGATATATACTAACAAATCAAAATTCAGTTCAGGTAGATATACTTGCAGAAAACTGTCTGAGGCTATACAATCCACCAATTTTTTCTGGACAAGTGATTTTCAAAACGTGCTCAGGGCTCTAATCACTCTGCAAAGGTGCCATAGAAAATCTCTCAGAATACTGAGAAAGGGAGGGAGCTGAGTTAGTAGCACTCCAGATACATGGCCCCAATTCAATCCCACTTTTTCTTATGTTATGTATGGAGCTTTCTGATAAGATTTCATATGAAGAAGGGCTCTACAACGAAACCACTATGAAATTTTACCCTAGCCAGACCTACAGGCCCAAAAGCAAATAATTTTGACTCCTTACAGTAGTACACTTAAATAATAGGCAATTGGCTGACACTGAAAAATACTATTTTTTAAAAAAAAACCTGCCCTATGAAACCACTGTCCTATTTATAATAAAGATATTGTTGAGGATGTTAATCAATAGTGTCCTCTGTATAAGGGCTCAAGGGATAAATGTATTTCTCTGATCTTGATACCAGGCCAAATTATGCTTCCCATGTGCAATTAGTTTGTTTTTACCTTAGGGACAATGTAAATGAAGACACTGATCTTGTTTCCCAATATGAACTGGCTTCTAGAAAACCTAGTGCCAAATTGGCAGCCCGGGTCTAACAAATGGACAAGGCCATACAGAATTTATTTTCTTTAAAATCTCTCTCCTAGTTTCAACACATATCTCTAACCTTTGTTTACCCTCCACCTGAATTTTCTCAAGACCACTCAAATTGCTATCCAGCCACCCCCCTACCTCACCCCAAGAGATACAAGGCAGAGTTTGGCTGTGACAGGTATGGGAGCGGAAAGTCAGAGCAGGAACACTAAGAAATCCCTATCTCTGAGGCCCAGGTGCAGAGGACCTGCCTAAGATAAGGTTAAATAAGAACTGAGAACCACCCCTTACCACAACCAAAGACTAAAGAGATATGACAACTAAATGCAATACTTGGCCCTAAACTAGATGCTGTACTGAGAGGGGAAATATATTATCATGAACATCAACAGGCTAATAAAATAGGAATATTCCATTAGAATATGGAAAACTGGAATTGGAATATCAACTGACAAAATCCAGATATGGAATGTAAACTGTACTTTGGCAATGTAAGAGACTATTTCTTTTTTTTTCTTTTATTGAAGTATGTTGATTTACAATGCTGTGCCAATCTCTGCTATACAGCAAAGTAATTCAGTTATACACATGTACACATTTATTAAAATATTTTTTCCATTATGGTTTATCACAGGATTTTGAGTATAGTTCCCTGTGCTATACATTAGGACCTTGTTGTTTAGCCATTCTAAATGTAATTGTTTGCATCTACCAACCTGAAACTCCCAGTCCGTCCCTCTCCCTCCCCCATTCCCCCTGGCAACCACAAGTCTGTTCTCTATGTCTATGAGTCTATTTCTATTTTGCAGATAGGTTCATCTGTGCCACATTTTAGATTCCATACATAAGTAATATATGGTGTTTGTCTTTCTCATTCTGACTTACTTCACTTAGTATGATAATCTCTAATTGCATCCATGTTGCTGCAAATGGCATTTCATTCTTTTTTATGGCTGAGTAGTCCATTGTATACATGTACCACATCTTCTTTATCCATTCATCTGTCAATGGACATTTAGTTGTTTCCATGTTTTGGCTATTGTGAACAGTACTGCTATGAACATACAGGTGGATGTATCTTTTCGAATTATAGTTTTGTCTGGGTATATTCCCAGGAATGGGATTGCTGAATTATATGGTAATTCTATTTTTAGTTTCCTGAGGAACCCCCAAACTGTTCTCCATAGTGGCTGTACCAACTAACATTCCCACCAACAGTGTAGGAGGGTTCCCTTTTCTGCACACCCTCTCCAGCATTTGTTATTTATAGACTTTTTAATGATGGCCATTCTGACCGGTGTAAGGTGGTACCTCACTGTAGTTTTGATTTGCATTTCTCTATTAATCAGTGATGTTGAGCATCTTTTCATGTGCCTACTGGTCATCTGTAAGTCTTCTTTGGAAAAATGTCTATTAAGGTCTTCTGCCCATTTTCAATTGGGTTGTTTGGTTTTTTGTTACGGAGTTGTATGAGCTCTTTGTATATTTTGGAGATTAAGGCCTTTTGGGCTTAATATTTGCTTAATTTGCAAATATTTTCTCCCATTCTGAGGGTTGCCTTTTTGGGCTTTTTTGTTTTTTATGGTTTCCTTTGCTGTGTAAAAGCTTGTAAGTTTGATTAGGTGCCCTTTGTTTTTGTTTTTATTTCTATTGCCTTGGGAGATTGACCTAAGAAAACTTTGGTATGATTTATGTTAGAGAATGTTTTGCCTATGCTTTCTTCTAGGAGTTTTATGGTGTCATGTCTTATGTTTAAGTCTTTAAGCCATTTTGAGTTTACTTCTGTGCATGGTGTGAGGGTGTTCTAACTTCATTGATTTACATGCAGCTGTTCAACTTTTCCAGCACCCCTTGCTGAAGAGGCTGTTTTTTTCCCATTTTATATTCTTGCCTTCTTTGTCGAAGATTAATTGACCGTAGGTGTGTGAGTTTATTTCTGGGCTCTCTATTCTGTTCCATTGATCCGTATGCCCGTTTTGATTTCTGTAGCTTTGTAGTACTGTCTGAAGTCTGAGAGAGTTATGCCTCCTGCTTTGTTTTTCTTCCTCAGGATTGCCCTAGCAATTCTGGGTCTTTCATGGTTCCATACAAAATTTTGAATTATTTGTTCCAGTTCTGTGAAAAATGTCATGGGTAATTTGACAGGGATCACATTAAATCTGTAGATTGCTTTGGGTAGTATTGCCATTTTAACAATATTAATTCTTCCAATCCAAGAGCATGTGGTATCTTTCCATTTCTTTGAATCCTCTTTTATTTCCTCTATTAATGTTTTATAGTTCTCAGCATATAAGTCTTTCACCTCCTTGATCAGGTTATTCCTAGGTATTTTATTTTTTCAGGTGCAATTTTAAAAGGTATATATATATTTTACATTCCCTTTCTAGTATTTCATTGTTAGTGTAAAGGAATGCAACCAACTTCTGAATGTTAATCTTGTATCCTGCTACTTTGCTGAATTCATTTATTAGATCTAATAGTTTTTGTGTGGAGTCCTTAGGGTTTTCTATATACAGTATGTCATCTGCATATAGTGACAATATTAGCTCTTCCCTTCCAATTTGGATACCTTTTATTTCTTTTTCTTGTCTGACTGCTATGGCTAAGACTTCCACTATTATGTTGAAGAGAAGTGGTGAGAGTGGGCATCCCTGTCCTGTTCCAGATTTTAATGGGAAGGCATTCAACTTTTCACCCTTGAGTATTATACTGGCTGTGGGTTTGTCATAAATGGCATTTATTATGTTGAGATATGTTCCCTCTATTCCCACTTTGGTAACAGTTTTTATCATGAATGGATGTTGAATTTTGTCAAATGCTTTTCCTGGATCTACTGAGATAATCATGTGGCTTTTTACTTTTCTTTTGTTAATGTGGTATATTACATTGACTTGCGTATCTTGAACCATCCTTGTGAACCTGGGATGAATCCACTTGGTTGCGGTATATGATCTTCTTTATATGTTGTTGGATTCAGTTTGCTAATATTTTGTTGAGAAATTTTTCATCTATATTCATCAAAGATATGGCCTGTAATTTTCTTTCTTGGTGGTGTCTTTGGTTTTGGTATCAGAGTGATGGCGGCTTCATAGAATGTCTTTGGGAGTGTTCCCTCCTTTTCAATCTTTTGGAAGAGTTTGAGAAGAATCAGTGTAAGTTCTTCTTTGTATGTTTGGTAGAATGTGCCTGTGAAAACATCTGGTCCTGGACTTTTGTTTGTAGGAAGTTTTTTTTAATTACAGATTCTATTTCAATTCTAGTGATCAGTCTGTTCAAATTATCTATTTATTTTTGATTCAATTTTGGGCAGGCTGTATGTTTCTAGAAAGTTGTCCACTTCTTCTAGGTTGTCAAATTTCTTGGTACATAATTGTTCATAGTACTCTCCTACAGTTTTTTGTACTTCTGCGGTATCGGCTGAGATTTCTCCTTTTTCATTTCTTATTTTGTTTATTTGGGATCTCTCTCTTTTCTTCTTGGTGAGCCTGGACAGAGGTTTGTCAATTTTGTTCACCCTTTCAAAGAACGAGCTCTTGGTTTTGTTGGTTTTTTCCTATCGTTTTTTTAATCTCTATTTTATTTATTTCCTCCCTGATCTTAATTCTTTGCTTCCTTCTGCCAATTTTAGGTTTTGTTTGTTCTTCTTTTTCTAATTCTTTTAGGTGGTAGGTTAGGTTGTTTACTTGAGATTTTTCTTGTTTTTTGAGGCAGGCCTGTATCACTATGAATGCCCTCTAACAACTGCTTTTGCTGGATTCCATACATTTTGTATGGTTGTTTTCATATTCGTTTGTGTAAGAGACTATTTCTACTCTTTGGAAATACACACTGAAGTATTTACAGGTCATGATCTTACTGTCAGATAGTTCAGAAAAAAATTGTGTACATATGTGTACACATACACAGACACTGTATTATTTTTAATTTTCAAATTTTTATAAGTTTGAAATTATTTCCAAATAAAAAGTTAATTAAAAAAAAGGAATAGAAGTCTTTGTTGCAACAGTAAGCTACAGACTAGTGGATCCCTATAACTGGGTCTGAATTCTTACAGGCAGCATGAATCCATAAACATGTCAGATTGTTCCATATAAATAAATGTTCAGTAATCTTCCATATGTACGTGTCAACTGCTATGAATGATAATATAAAAATGTATTTAAAAGTATAACTAAATTCATAGCATCTCTGAGGTATTAGATATTTTCTTAAAAAATTGATAATAAAAGTAAAATTATTTTGTGAAATAACAAAATTTGCCTTTAAGTGTCCCCTTACGTGAAATAAGGAACTTCTTACTATTCATCATCGGAGAGAACTATGATGATGCTTTCCATAGCTGTAACAAAATGGCAACAAAATACAACATAGGATCTTCAAATAATATAAAGTTAAAAGGAATAAGAATGAAAAAAAATCAAGCTTTAAAAGATTCAGGAGGTTTTGGTGGTAAGACAACACAGACCCAAATTTAATAAAGATAACTAAAAGTACTTTGTTCAGCTTTAAACACTAAGAAACACTGCATTATTACTAAACATTGCATTATTACTAGACACGGTTTTAACAGCAAACAACAAAATATGGAGGAAGGAGAAGAGACATTTTGGATGTCTTCAAATGCCAACAGTAGGATCTGGCTGCCAAGAATCTAATGCAATATTAAGTAGCACTAATTAAAATATTATTTAGGAAGATAATAATCCAACTCTGTACTAGTCAGAGCACACATGAAGTAATATGCTCAATTCTAAACCTCAGGACTCCTGCTTATGGCCCTGAGAATAGTTTGTATCAGACTAACCCCCCTCTTGCAGAGAAAAACTGTGAAACCTGGTGAAAATAAAGGCAGCAACTGTTTAAATACATTGGAGATCAACCAAGATAGTGGACACTTGAGAAGCCAGAATTCTGTTGGGGAGGGAAGCACAATGAAAAGAGCCCACCATACACCTCTACTTCTTCCCTTGGGACATATGCAAATCTCCCACAAGGGAAATAAGAGCCCCTCAGAAAACAGCCACTTTAGATAGAAACCTGCAGTCTTATTAGTGGAGGGAACAAACAAGACAGTATTTACGGCTGCAACATTAGCTGGAAGGTGAGGAAAGTATTCCAGAGGGACAACCAAAAACTCTGCATACATATTCTGCTCAAAACTCTGGCTGACCACCCCCGGACACACACTGGACATGTGTCAGGTAGCCTCTGAGCCAGCTGGCTAGGCTAAAAGAGAAGAGGATTTGAGGTTTGAGTGCAGTCAAATTAATTGCCTGCGAAAACAAAAATGAATATTCTCAACAGAAATATAACAGAATCCATAATCTCTAAACATATTATTCAATCTGCATAATACGATCCCGAAGTACTAGGCCAGTGATTCTTAAAATGTGATCTGCATATTCCTGTAAGTCCCAAGACCCTTTCAGGGGTCTGCAAGGTCAAAAATATTTTCATGGTAATACTAAAGTGTTATTTGTCCTTTTCTCTCTCATTCTATCACAATGCTACAGTGCAGTTCTCCAGTGGTTACATGACTGTTTGAGGAAATCACCTCTCTGATAACTACCAGAAGGTATGCATCTGTATTTCTGTGTTACCTAAAAATGTTTAAAGTAGTAGGTTTTAAGTATAAATATGTATGTTTAGAGAGATTAACTCAGTTTGTTCTCAGTACAGTAGCTTGTGCTCTTATAGTTGTAATTTCTGTAACCTCATTATCATCCAATAAATTGATATTTGGAATCCCAAAGATTTCCCTGTGCCTACAAGGAAACACAAGAAGTACATTTTGTTACCTTATATGGCAATAAAAAATGTTTTGCAAATTTTTATATACTTTAAAATTTATCTAAAACTATAATTTTAGATTTTGCTAATATTTATACTAAAATACAGAAGACTCACTTTCCCAACCCACAGCTCCAACATCTACATCAAAAGATGCTGATAAAGATGAAACTGATAATAGAGATCTCTAACTTATGGAAAAGAGGAATCTATTCTAAAAAATATTGTGTAAAATTAAAAATAAGTGAAAATATGATGAAAGTTATCTTTCTCTTGGCTTCAGAGATGTTAATAATTTATGTTACTGTGTCTTTTGCAACAGAAATGATGGCCATTTTGAAAATAATTCCATTTAGAGAAAAATTAATTGAATGTTTTATTTTTAACACAGATGTGATGAGTTTAAAAGTAAAAAATTGTTTAGCTTTTCAAACCAGGAAGGAAAAAGTCACTGAAGCATCATATGGGTTATCATATTTCATTGGCTAGACAAGCACAGTTGCTAAAAGACTAATAAAGGTGACCTTGCTAAATGCCTGCTAGATGAAAAATCAGTGAAAGAAACTATGGCACTGCCACATTCCAATGATACAGGAACTTGCTGAATAAAAGATTCAACTGTAAACAGGAATATTAAGTTAATAAATCATCTGCAAAATTGTACTTTTGCCTAACAAAGAGACAAATCTATATAGTTGGGTTTTGTGTTTTAATTGTATTTGTCCAGTATCAATAACAACTAAATACTGAAGAATTCCTTTATGTGAATGCTTGGCAACAAACAAAAGTAGTACTGAAAAATTCAAAGTATTAAGTAACATTTTTGGATCTCATGGTTTATCCTAGAAAAACTGTATTGACTTTTGCACTGATGATGTAAAAATAACAGTGGGTAAAACTGCTGCCTTAGCATTAAGTAAGACAGTTGCGCCAAACTGTACTAGTTGTCACTGCATTCTCCATGGCCACATACAGTTTAAAAAAAAAAGAAAACCTGGTTTCACTTAACGCCCTTGATGAAGTAGTAAAAATTATTAGTTTTATTAAATCTTGACCTTTGAGTACACATCTTTTTAGTATTCTGTGTGACAAATCACGAAGTATGCAAAGTACTTCCATTGCATACAAAAGCACAATGATTGTCTTGAGGAAAATGGCTCGTGTGATGGTTTGAGTAAACCACCCACATTTTCATGGATCACCATTTCCACTTCAAAGAACAACTGATAGATATTTGGAGTTTTGGCAGACATTTTATTGAAAATGAATGAGGTGAGCTTATCAATTCCTAGAAAACAAAGTTTTTGTTGCCATGGACAAAATTTGTGAATTAAGTTGATAATTAGAATTTTTTAAAAACTTGTATCCATGAATATGAACTGTAAAGACTCCTCTAATGAGATGAGTGGTGATATTGATGAAGGTAATGTTTTGATATTGATAAAATGTGTCAACATTTGAAAGATCTACAAAACTCACTAAAGGTTATTTTCTAAATGTTACAGGATAGTGAAAGATCCATTCGAAGTACAATACAGACCAACAGATTTTAATGTAAGGGTATGAAAAGTTCATTGATATGTTTCAGATTCCACACTGCCAATACCCTTTAAGAATTTACTCCTTGCCAAGTTCTGATGTAGTGTAAAAGAAGAATATCTACAATTTTATGAAAAGGCTATTAAAATACTCCTTTCTTTCTATGTATCTGTGTGATGCTGGATTTTCTTCATATACTTCAATCAAACCAATATAAAACAACACAGTTAGTAGAAACGAGAATCTAGCAGTTTTCTACTAAGCCAGATATCAAGTCAAAAATGTAAAAAAATACCACTATTCTCATAAAATTTCTTTTGTTTTGGAAGACAGTTATTTTCACTAAAATGTTATTTATATTAAAAGAAATGGCTTTACTGTTGTTATTTTCAAAAGAATAAATATTTTAAAATTTTCTCAGTTTGAATTTCTAATATAAGAAATATCAATAGATATAACCCAAATAAACAAAAGCTCTGAGAGCCCTAAATAAATTTTAAAAGTAAGGATCCCTAAGACAAAAAATTTGAGAACCATTGTACTACAAACATAATGAAACAGGAAAGTGTGAAAATACAATCAAAGGACATCAACCCTGAAATAACCCAGAACTTGGAATTAGTACACAAGGATTTAAAAGCAGCTATTACAAGTATGGTCAAGGATGTAAAGGAAGATACCTGTAATGACTGCACAGATAAGAAATCTCAGCAGAGAAATGAAACTATAAAAAGAACCAAATGAAAATTTAGAACTAAAAAATACAAAATCAGAAATTTCCTAGATGGGTTTAATAGTATATTAGAAATTATAAAAGAGTCAGTAACCTTGAAGATAGACCAATAAAATTATTCAATATGAAGAACAGAGGCGAAAAAAAACATGAAAAAGAATGAACAGAACTTAAGTAACCTACAGAAGAATATAAAGATATCTAAAATATGTGCAACTGGAGTCCTAGAATAAAAGTAGAGAAAAATAATGTGGCATAGTGTTCTATGTCAACAGGCCAAATCTGGACTGCCATCTGTTTTTGTACATAAAGTTATAATGGAATACAACTCATTCACTTACTTACAAGTCTATGGCTGCTTCTGCTCTACAACAGAAGAGTTAAGTAGTTACAACAGAGACTATGGCCAATTAAACCAAAAATACTTCCTATGTGATTTACAGATAGCTTGCTGTCCCCTGGTCTAGATCTTTTATGTCCTTACTGAAATTTTTCATCTAGTTATTCTATCAATTACTGGGAGAAGGTATTAAACCCTCCAACTATAATTATGGATTTGTTTATTCCTCACTTTAGTTCTGTCAGATTTTGCCTGATGTATTTTGAAATTCTGTTATTGGGCAGTTACACATTCATGATAGTTCTTTCTGATAAATTGATCCTTTTATCATTACATAATGGCCTCTTTATGTTTGGCAGTACCCATTGTCTTGAAGTTTGCTTTATCTGATATTAAAAAAGACAAACCAGATTTCTTATGCTCACTATTTGTATGGTGTATTTTTTTCTATCTAAAATGTATTTCTTTTAGGTAGCATATAGCTGAGTCTTGCTTTTTATACATCTGGTAATCTCTGCTTTTTGACTGGAATATTGAGTTCATTTACACTTTTCTCTCACTGCTTTTAAGAATTTATTTTTATCAGTATTGAAGTGGATGTACATTATGAGTTTTGAATACAATTATATCAACCATAAAAATAGACCAAACAATTCTGCTTGTCCATCAGAAAACAATTCTTGATCATGAGATTTCAGGTCTTCGTTTTGTTCTCATTTATAGTAATAAAAGGTGTTTGCTGATCATTAACTGGAGAAAACTGCAAAGTCAGTGAATCTGGAAACTAACATTTATGACATACAGATGGCCAAGAGGCACATGAAAAGATGCTCAACACTGCTAATTATTAGGGAAATGCACATCAAAACTACAATGAGGTATCACCTCATACCAGTCATAATGGCCATCAACAAAAATTCTACAAACAACAAATGTCAGAGAGGGTGTAGAGAAAAGGGAACCTTCCCACACTGTTGGTGGGAATATAAACTGGTACAGTCACTACGGAGAACAGTATGAAGATTCTTTAAAAAACTAAAAATAGAGCTACCATATGATTTAGCAATCCCACTCCTGGGCATATATCCGGAGAAAACCATTATTCAAAAAGATACATGCACCCCAATGTGCAATGCAGCACTATTTACAATAGCCAACACATGGAAGCAACCTAAATGTCCATCAACAGGTGAATGGGTAAAGAAGATGTGGTACATATATACAATGGAATATTACTCAGCCATTAAAAAGAATGAAATAATGCCATTTGCAGCAACATGGATGAAACTGGAGATCATCATACTAAGTGAAGTAAGTCAGAGAAAGACAAATATCATATGATATCGCTTATATGCAGAATCTAAGAAAAAATGATACAAACGTACTTATTTATAAAACGGAAACAGACTCACAGACTTAGAGAACCAACTTATGGTTACCAGAGTAAAAGGGTGGGGGGTATGAACAGACTGGGAGTTTGGGACTGACATGTACACACTGCTATATTTAAAATAGATAACCAAAAAGGACCTACTGTATAGCACAGGAAACCCTGCTCAGTACTCTGCTAATAACCTAAATGGGAAAAGAATTTGAAAAAGAAAAAAGTTTCAATAGGGAATGCAGCAAGGAGATCTGATGTTGGTTAAATTATGGACTCTTTCCAATTAGTTGGCTCTCCCTCCAAAGCAAATGTACTAAAAATAAAATGACTTCCTTTTTGAAAAAATTTTTTTTCTTTTTATCATCCTGTAAACAATTTGACTATTACATGCCTTGTAGTTTCATTCCTGTTTCCTGTTCTTGGGGTTTGTTGAGCTTCTGAGACCTGTGGATTTATAGTTTTCATCAAATTTGGACATTCTACGGTCATTATTTCTTCCAATAGTTTTCCTGATCCAATTACACATATATTAGGCCTCCTAAAGTTGTCCCATAGCTCACCAAGGCTCTGTCCATTTTTTTCCTGTGTTTTCAAAATTTTCTGTGTTTCATTTTGGACAGTTTTTGCTGCCATATCTTCAAGTTCACTAATCTTTATTCTTGTAGTGGCTAATGGCAGGATAAACATGCTTTTCAAGTGCACAAGGTATATTCACCAAGATAGAGCATTTGTTAGGCCATAAAATAAGACTCAATGAATTCTAATACTGAAATATTAAAGAGATGCTCACCAAAATTAAATTTGAAATCAGTAATAGAAAGCTATCTAGGAAAAAAAATCACAAATATATAGAAATTAAACATTCTTAATTTTCTAAATTAGAAAATTTTTTTAACGAATGATGAAAATATATCAAAATTTGTGGGATGCATCTAAAGTACTATTTAGAGGGAAATTTGTGTCTTTAATATTTACATTTAAAAACAAGCAAAATACAAAATTAATGAAGTAAAGTTCTACCTTAAGAGCAAGGTAAACCCAAAGTAATTAGAAGGAAGAAAATTAAGAGCAAATATCAATAAAAAGAAAGCAATGAAAAAAATTAACAAAGCTAAGAGTTGGTTCATTGGTGTAGCTGCTCTGCAAAACAGTGTGGCAGTTCCTCAAAGGTTAAACATAAAGTTACCATATGAAAAGCAATTCCACTCCTCAGTACATATCCAAGAGAAATGAAAACATATGTCCACACAAAAACCTGTACATGAATGTTCCTATCTGCATTATTCATAAGAGCCAAAAAGTAAAAGCAGCCCACACACACACAAACCAATCTTACACAGATTTTTCCTTCAGAAAATATAGCAGGAGGGAATATCTTTCAACTCATTTTATGAAGCCAGCATAATGCCAATACCAAAATTAGACAAAGATATTGGGTGGGGGGGATTACAGATTATTTTGATAAAGACAGACCTAAAAATCTTTAAAAAAATATTAGTCAATCAAAACCAGCAATGTATTAAAAGGATAACATATCATGATCAAGTAGGGTTTACCACAGTAACTCAAGGTGGTTTAACATTCAAAAATCAACCAATGTAATTCACCAAATTAACAGAAAAAAGGAAAAAAAAATGATCATTTCAACAGATGCAGAGAAATATTTGACAAAATTCAACAACCATTCACGATAACAACTCTCAGCAAATCAGGAACAGAAGGGAAGTTCCTCATCTTGATACCATTAAAATAAACAGGCAAGCCACAGATTGGGAGAAAATATTTGCAAAACATATATGACAAGTAACATATCTGGAATAGATTTTTTAAAAAACTTCTACAACCCAATAACAAAAAGACAAGCAATTCAATAAAAAAGGTGCCATACATCTGAACAGATACTTTGTAAGGAAGACATCTGAGTGGCCAATAACACAACAGTGTTCATCATCACAGATATCAGGAAAATGCAAATTAAAACCACAATAAAGTACACCACTACACAAGCACCTGAACAGCTAAAATACCAAATGTTGGTGAAAATGAGGAGCAAGTGGAACCCAGATACATAGTTGGTGAAAATATAAAACTGTACAACTACTTCGGGAAGAAATGATCCAGAGGGGTGTCAGAGTCCAAGCAAGGTAGGTAGGGTTATCTATATAGGAGGGCTGAATGTTCAGTGCAGGGTGTGGGAGCCTGAGTGGGGCAAGGAGAGCATTTGTGCAGGTTAGCGTATTGGCAGGGTCCAGGTTTTTTACTGCCAATGAAAGGCATTACAAACAGGGAAAGGGAGAGTCAGAATTGACCTTGGACTGGAATTGGTGATGTCACTGTGAACTCATGGTTTTCAATGTAGATAGACTGATAGTGAAATAGATATAAATGTTTGTATGTGTATATGAATACATATGTGTGTATATCTGCATACATATATACATACCTACACACATTCCCTAGCTTTTTTCACTGAGGGGTCCTGGGAATAGCAACGAGCACAATTAATATCCAGATGTCAGCTTCATACTATTCTTCACTAAAAGGAGCCAGGACTCCCTGGAGAAAAGACTGATGCCAGGGCTGGGATAGGAAAGGTACAAAAGGCCTGGAACATCTTACTCTGCCAGTAAGTAAGAAAGGCCTCAAAGAATTATGGGAACATGTCAAGAAGATACAGAAGCCACCTTGAAGGGGTTCTCACTGGCCAAATGTGGAACAATTTTTACATCAATTAAAATAATAACAACAGATTTTCACCCATTGAATAAAACAGGAACCATAAGTCCTATTATAAAGAAATGAATATTTATTTAACATTCATTTATAAATAAATATAAATAAATAAACTGAAAGTGAGGAGAACTGGAATATTCACATCATTTCAAAGTACCTCCTCATAAAACATTTATTAATTACAAAGGGAAAAATAACTTTACAGTGGAGAGGTTTGATAGATATCAAAGCCTTTAATATATTTAAATTCCTTATGAAAAATTTAACCAAATGGTCAAAGTGAAAATCTAATAAGACACAATGAAACTGTGTACCATCTGATAGTATGAAATACATCCTTTTGCTATATAGGACATTATTGGGACAACTGGCAAAACCTGAACAAGGTCTGATGATTAGATAGTATTAATGTAAATTGATGTTAATCTCCTAATTTTAAAAGTTGTATTGTGGCTTTATAGGACAATGTCCTACATATTTGGAGATGATGGAGAATCATCTCAGCAACTTACTCTCAAATAGTCCACAAAAATAAAGGCTTTTACTCTGTCTTTGAAAGTTTTCTGTAAACTTGAGATCATCTCAAAAAGGCTTTAAAGTCTTAAAGAAAAATACACACACACACAAAAATAAATATGTACACATATATATACATGTCAAACTCTAACTCAGAGTTAATGAATCAGAATCTCTGGGGCTTACATGATTTATGTTAAAGAAAGTCTTCAAAGCCTTTAATGTATTTAAATTCCTTATGAAAAATTTTCAATAATCCTATATTCATGACAGTAATGTTGAAGAAAGCTGACTGTATGGCATTTATTTACAATACAGGTAAGGATGCCACTGGTCATTCCCTGTCATTCTGCTATCCTACTTAATAACAAGTGTGTTGTTACTGAAAAGTCAATGTAAATAAAAGTTTGTCTCCCACCATACTTCCTTGTAGAAGTATTATTGATTAGGAAGGTTGTGGGTCTGATTTTTTGTAAATAAATTCAAGCCTAAAGATTATCTATTCATGTAAACTACGACAAACAAGATTTCTACCAAAAAAATACCTATGTGCCACAGCTCATTAAATGCTAGGGAAGGCTTGAGCTTACTTGCTCAATAAATGCTCTCACAGCCTGACTAATGCAGTATCACAAGCAAATGGGTCACATGGTTTTGTGACTTTGTTTATTGAGTAACTATTTTACATTCTGAGATCTTATCTGACTTCAAATAAGCTGAATAACACAAAAAGCATTAACCATCAATACGTTAGATCTTATAAAAATTAAAAATTTCTGCTCTTCAAAAGAAAGTGAATAAAGAAGCAATAAAAAGACAAAGAACCCAATTTTAAAATGGGCAAAAGACTGAACACTCTTCAAAACAAACTTCAAAAGCAAGACAAATTTTTTGCCTATTTTGAAACTTTGAATGAACCTCTGATGGAACAGGGCACTGAGATATGAGATTTTTAAAAACAGATATGACTTAATATCCTGTTTTGAAATACATTAAAAAAATTTTGAAATACATTAAAAAAATTTTGAAATATATAAAAAAATTCATTTTCCTCCACACAATAAAGACTTAAACTGGCTGAGAATTGTATTCACTGAAAACCTGAATCATCTAAGAAATATGAACAATCATTAGATATTGTTAGTGATTCAACTTTGAAACCAAAGTATTCCTTTTGTAAGTTTTGGATAGTTTTAACTGAATAGTCTAGTATCACTTACCCATATGGATAAGAATTTTCTGAATTTCATGCAACTAGACATAATACAGAAATAAACTAGGTGTTCAGGAAGATATAAGACCACAGTTGTCACTCACGGCTCCCAATTTTGAGATTCTGTGTTCATTAATATAGATTCATCAGTTTTACTGATAGATTTTATAATATATAGGCTTTATGGTAAATAAATGTTAACGTGAATTTGTAAAATCCATTTAATAATAAAATGCTGCTTCTATCAATTTTATATTTAGTGTTGTGACATAAATTTGACAAACTATTCCACTGCTTTAAAAAATGTGAAAAACAATGCTGGATTTAAGAACTGCTCTGTGTTTTACTGAGGCCAAGAAATCCACAGACCTGTGAGAAGGACACATTCACCATGGTAATGGCTAACTGCTTAGGTACATTAATAGGGCACCAATCACAGGGATGATTGTTCCACAAATATATACAGTTCTTATCCCCATAGAATTCTGCATGGCATATTTTATTGCGATACTTACCGGTGCTACTATTTTTCCTGTCTGTCCAACTTGCATGTCATTGGGAACAAAGCCAGCATCAACAGCAGCACGAGACGCACCAACTAAGGAAAAAATATTTGTCATTTTTTTAAGCTCTATTATTCAACTAGTTGGAATATTCACTGATAACAGTAAAAAAAAAAAAGATTGATATAGTACATACATAAAACATACATTATAACCTGTTTGGGACGTCATCATATAATGCTCCTTTACACTGTAACTTCACAGCTTTTAAAGAAAGGTATTATAATATCTTTACCCCTAGGACCAGATAAAGAGTTACATACAACACAAGATAAAGGCTTAACCAGTATTTTCTATCTAAAAATAAAAATGAGAATTTAACTAGCCTTCTATCCTCATTCAGCAGGAGTCAAAAGGGGCCCTGTACTTGGAGAAAAGGTACCCCACTCCCAGCAGGGGTCAACAATGAGCCTCAGGTCCTCTTCATCTCCATCTAGAGAGGACAAAAAGGGGGAGCCCTAGTGAATACTCCTCACTACCTCTTAACACTCACAGACTCACCTCCACTACCTATCATGAGTCAGTCAGGACTGATCACATTCTGCCCTTCACTTACATTAGTCACTGCAACAAGCCCCAGACTCAAAGGTTATCCTTCATAACCCATACACTGATCCCCACAATGCCCTGCATGCTCCCCAATCTGCACCTTCTCCCATGGCTCCCCAATTCCTGAAATCTTACACTATGATTTCTGGAATTCACAGCCTGATACCAGCAAACCACAAGTCTCTGTATCTTCCACCTATCTGTCTAAATGTTCCCTGAGGACAAGGATTCCCCTGCAGCCCTCTCCAGCAGATGTTGCTTTGCCTGCCACCATCTTCATACCACTGGGCCTAGAGGTGGTACACCAGGCCCTCACTGCCACTCTCAGAAAGTTTCCCCTCCTCCCTCCTTAAAACCCTTCAGCTTCGAATCTCATGTCATCAGATCATGTCACCCATATATTGCTGTGTCATCTATCAACCAGCAGGTCAATCCCCTTCATTCCTCAATGATTTTTAGCTTCTGGGTCTTTGTCACTTTCTCCAATACTAGTCTTAATTCTTGAAGACTTTGACACCCTGGCTTCTCAGTTCCTTGAGCAACTCTCCTCCAGTCATCTTGTCCTTCACTCTGCCCATGGTCATATCCCCAACCAGCCCATTAGCAACATCCCTCAATAATCCTGATTTCCAAAGTCTCTCTGTGACCTCCCCTTTCTAGCTGACTATTTTTAGTACCCTACTCCAACAACCCTCTGACCACACTGGGATCCACAATTCTATTCATTGTCCCTCTCTCCCCTCATGTTCTCTCTTCTTTCTTTACCCAGCTTAATTTCTATGATCAGTGACTCTAATCACTCCTCTGCATATGTCTTTAATTTCTTTGCCCTCCTCTTGTACCATCACACTCAAGTGGAAATCCTCCATCTCTGGTTACTGATTAAGCAATCTTTCCACCTTTTCCATACCTGTCCTACTATAGTTCTGCATGGCTGAAGAAAAACACCAATACTCAGCCATGTTAACTGGGTTTTCCTTTAAATAAATAGGCCTTAATTCTCTCCATCTTTCTTAAACTATCGATATAATTTCATATCTTTCCTTCTCTCTTCAAACTTCCAATACTCTTTAAGATTCTGCCTATTTCACTGAAAAAGTTGAAACAATCAGAAGAGAGTTTCCACATGCTCCAACTAACACATTCACCCATCAACCTGCAGCTGTGTTCATATTCTCTCTCGTCTACTCAAGAACATCCCTCCAGTAACTCTCCTGTCTATCTCGTGTATGATTAATCTCTCCCTCTTAACTGAAGCACTCCTATCAGCATGTATGTATGCTATTATTTGTCCAATCTTTAAAAAGTCCCTCTGTTCGTCCCACTCCCCCTCTAGCTACTGTCTATTTCTCTGCTCTCCCATATAGTTAAAAGCCTCTAAAGAGTTGTTTGCATTCACTGTCTCCAATGCCAGGCCTCCCATTCTATTTCTAAAAACTTTTTTATTGATATAACACACATACAGAAAAGCACACAAATCACAAACGTGCTACTGCTCAATGCCTGATCATAAAGTGAACACAACCAGGTAACTACTACCTAGGACCATTCTTTTAAACCCACTCCAATCAGGTTTTCGCCCCCACTACCCACCACCCCCATTACTAAAACTGCTCAAAGTCACCAATGACTTCTAAGTGGCTGAATCAATTAGTCACCTTTCAGTCCTCACCTTCCTTGACCTTCCGTCCTTGCAGCATTTGACATAGGTCATCACTCTTTCCCTTCCTGAAACACTTCATTTGGATTCCAAAACATCATACTCTCTATCCTGATTTTCCTGCCTTACTTACCCATTCCTTTTGGTCTTCGTTCTCCCCTTCTCCCCTACCTCTTAATCTTGCAGAGTCTAAGGCTTAGTCCTGGGACTTCTTCTATATCTACACTCAGTTCCCTTGGTGAGTTCATCTGGTCTCATGGCTTCAAATGCCAAATAAACGCAATTGATTTCCAAATTTCTATCTCCAGCCCAAACTTTTGAACTCCACATTCCTATACCAATTGCTTAATTGACATCTCTATTAGGATGTCTATTATTAGACATCTCAAAACTTAGTACAGTCATTCTTCAGTATCCGCAGGGGACTGGTTTCAGGAACCCCGCCCCACAAAGATACTGAAATCCAAGGATGCTCAAATCCCTTATGTACAATAAAATGGCATATATTTGCATATAACCTACGTATACAGGCATACCTCAGAGATATCGCTGGTTCGGTTCCAAACCACCACAGTAAAGCAAGTTACATGGATTTTTTTGCATATAAAGGTTATGTTTATACTATACTGTAGTCTATTAAATGTGCAATAGCATTATGTCTAACAAAATAATGTACGTACCTTAATTTAAAAATACTTTATTGCTAAAAAATGTTAATCATCATCTGAGCCTTCAGCAAGTCACAGTCTTTTTGCAATAGTAACATCAAAGGTCACTGATCACATATCGTAACAAATGTAACAGTAATGAAAAAGTTTGAAATATTGCGAGAATTACCAAAATGTGACACAAGAGACATTAAGTGATCAAATGCTGTTGGGAAAATGGCACCAATAGGCTTGCTCAAAGCAGGGTTGCCACAAACCTTCAATTTGTAAAAAATGTAATATCTGCGAAGTGCAATGCCTATACTTTAAATCATCTCTAAATTACTTATAATACTGAATAATGTAAATGCTATGTAAATAATTATAAATACAATGTAAATGTTATATAAACAGCTGCCAGTGCAAGGCAAATTCATATTGTTTTTTGGAACTTTCTGGAATTTCTTCCCCCCCCAATTTTTTTTTTTTTTTTTTTGCGGTACGTGGGCCTCTCACTGTTGTGGCCTCTCCCATTGCGGAGCACAGGCTCCGGACGCGCAGGCTCAGCGGCCATGGCTCACGGGCCTAGCCGCTCCGCGGCATGTGGGATCCTCCCGAACCAGGGCACGAACCCGTGTCCCCTGCATCGGCAGGCGGACTCTTAACCACTGCGCCACCAGGGAAGCCCCCGCCTCGAATATTTCTGATCCATGGTTGGCTGAATCCATGGATGCAGAACCTGCACATATGGTGGCCTGAATGCATGCCCAAAACTGAACTGCTGGTCTATCCTTGGAAACTGTGCCACCTGGGGTATTCCCCATCTCAGCTAATGGCAACTCCATCCTACCAGCTGCCAGATAAAAACTTTTCCTCATAATCTATATTCAGTCTATCAGGAGATCCCAATGGTTCTACCTTCAAATATATATCCCAAAACTCTTTCTCCCCACATCTACAGCTACTAACCCGGTCCAAACCATGAGCATCTCTTACTGAATGATTGAAACAGTCTTCTAATTGATCTCCCTGTTACTGGACTTATCACCCTATAGTCTATTCTCAAAACTGTAGCCAGACTGATGCTTTTAATATGTGTCAGATCATGCAACTCTTTTGCTCAATGGTTCCCCATTTTACTCAGAGAAAACCAATCTCCTTACGAAGGCCTACAAGCCCTATGTGATCTGGTCTATTACTTCCAATCTTATCTCTTAACCACTCTCCCTTTCTGCACTTTTCATTCCAGCCACACTGGCCTCCTTGTTATGCATCACGGAGGCCAGACACCTTCCTGCCTTAGCAAAAAGCCCTTTGCACTTTACTGGTCCCTCTACCTGAAACACTCTCTCTCAGATTTCCTCATGGCTTGCTTCCTTACCTTCTTCAAACCTTTATTCGGATGTCTCCTCATTAAGGCATACTCTGACCAGCTTATTTAAACCTGCAATCCTCCCCCTCCAATCCTCCTCCTTCTCCTTTTCCTGTTCTATTATTTTCATAGCATTTACTACCCTCTAACACACTATATTATTTACTAATTTATTGTGTTTACTGTCTGTAGTAGGCAGAAAAATGGCCTCTCCAAAGATATAGTCACTTTCTAATACCCAGAACCTGTGAATATTACCTGTATGACAGCAGATAGGATAAAAAATTAAGGATCTTGGGAGAAGGCACTTATCCTGAATTATCTAGGTGGGTTCTAAATGTCATCACAGTATCCTTGTAAGAAGGACACAGAAGGAGATATGAAACAGATACAGAGAGAAGAAAGTAATATGAGGACAGAGGCAGAAACTGGAGTGATGCGGCCATAAGCCCAGGGATGCCAAGGCAGCCTCTGGTAACTGGAAACAAACAGATTCACCCCCAGAGGGAGTGTGGCTCTGCCAACACCTTGATGTCAACACACCTGTGGCCTCTAGAGCTGTGAGAGAATAATTTCGCTTATTTTGTTCATTGCTTTCGCTTAGCTCCTAAAATAGTGCCTGCCAAATGGCGGACACTTGATAAATATTTGTTCAGTGAATGAATGCATGAATGAAATATCCTCAGTCAAATACCACCATCTGATTATAAAGAGTCGATATCCTGCCTTTATTCAGACAAAACCATAACTGTTTCTATGGGTACACATATTAGGTAATAAAGAAGCACAGGAAAAGCTTAGAAAGTTATACACAAAACTCTCAAAAGGGGGAGAACAAAACAGATATTTTTATAAAAAGAAGAACATACTCATGTAATGGTTGTATAATTAAAAACTAAAATATTTTTAGTTTTCTTATTTTTCAAAAAACATCATTCCATTCTCAATATACTTTTAATAACAAGATGTCTCTTCCCTATAAATTTAAAAAATAATGTTAAATGTTAGTTTCTACTTGTATGAGAGATTTATGTTAGACCACCAATAAAGGGAAAAATAAGGCATTCCTGAATCTGAAGTAGGCGATGAAGCTGACATTTAATTTTTTTTAATGGAAAAAACTACTAAAATGTGGCAAATGTTAAGTGTGTCATATAAATAATAAAAAAGAACATAGACAACCTCTCTCCACTGAACGCTACACCATTTACTTGGAGACTAAGAAAAACTGTTTCAGAGAGAAAAGTTGAAAACCAGAGAAAGCAAAAAATCTGCAGCTTTGAATGACTTATATACAAAAGAAATAATGAAGAAAAAATATTTCCAACGAAATGGGAACATTTTTCTACTAAGGAAAGTAACTTTACCTGCAGCGTGTAGTTGATCTGCCAAATCGTACAACAATTTAAAGTTCTCTCCACTCTTCAAACCCCGACCTCATTTAAAAAGATGAAAAAAAAATTGAGCAAATATAAACTCCATTCCATAAAAATTTTGAACTTCGTATACATGAATGAATCTTCATATTACACAACTACCATCTCCTCTATAAAGCCTTTCCTGAGTTCTCCCATGATACTCCTGTACTTCTCCTATAAAGCATTCAACACTACTGTAATTAACTAACTGGTTAACTAATGGTATAATCAGTCTTTAAAATCAGTCTTCCCCACTAGAAGAAAAACTCTTTCAATACAAGATCCTTACCTATCTTGGTCACTGCTATATTTAGCAATACTTAGCTGAACAACTGAAAGAAGTTATTTTCATGGAAGTCATTCCACTAGACTTTCAACTCCTTAACAGCAAGAACAATCTGCCTTTTCCTCTTTGTTTCTTCAGCACTTTGCAATGGGCCTGGCAGAGAACATATACCCAATAAACATTTCTTAAAAATAAGTGAATAAACTAGTCAGATATACCTTTTTTGAAATATTAAATTATTTCCTCTCAATGCCACTTGCAACAGGAGGCTGTATGGAAGCTTAATTATTTCATTTGATGTTTAGTTTGGGAAGATTTTTAAATCACAGCAGTTATTTTTTTAAAAAGCCAGCAGGCTATAAAATGTGGGCCTTTTTGTTTGTTTCTTGGTCTTTTTTTTTTTTTTAAGTAAGAAACATGACATACAAAAAGAAGCAAGTCTTGTGCAATATTAACAGCTTTGATACTAAATGTGAAAAAACTTTCAAAGAGTTATCCATAGAGACCTGGACTGCACTGGAGGTCTTTCAAAGAAGAGTGAAGGGTGGGAATCATACAACACAGCGAGACCTGGACTGCACTGGAGGTCTTTCAAAGTAGAGTGAAAGGTGGGAATCACACAACACAGCCCTGAGATTCCAACCAGTTCTTTCTGTGATTTCAGAAGTCAACCATACTCTTCTGAATAACACAGAAGTCAGTCAAAAAGACAAAGCTATGGAGTTGAGAGATTTGTACCATGCTCCCCCTGGTGCCAATGACACAGATTTGCAACAGAAAGTCCAAACTGTGTATTAAACTCATGATTTCATTTTCCTAATCGGTAAAATGGGACTAATATTTGCAACTTACCTACTTCTTACATTTGAAAAAACACCTGTGCTCCTCTAAAATGAGTACTAATAAAAGCAAAGTATTTTAAGTTTACATCATTTTTTAAAATTAATAAATTACAATATTCCACTTACCACCAGATACCACCACTTTGGCACCTGTTAGCTCTGGTCGATCGCTTTTTGTTAATTTCTGGTCAAGCCATTCTGATATCCCCACTGGGGAAGCACTTGATGCTGCATATACTGATACATATAACAAAACATAGAGCATGAATTCAAGTTCTACAGTAAAAAATAATTTTTTCAGAGAAATACACAAAGAATTAATTCCAGGAAATTTAACTTTGTTAGTTACTGTGAATTTTTTATGCCACTAATTTCATTCTCTCTGATTTTATGAAAGACAACTAGATTCCAGCCTTCACCTCATTAGCTCATTGAGAAGTCATTTAACTCTCTGAGTCTAGCTATAAAACTAGAATAAGCCTCTCTCTATGGGGTTCAACAAGACACTGTATATGTTAAAGTATAACACCTTCCATAAGTTTACTATTATTACATTATTCCATTATATTGAATCTCTATTATAACAGGCAACAGTGAGAGGGGAGTAAAAAATCTTTACATCAACATAACGGATTAATCTTAATGCCCCCCCTACCCTTTTGATGTACACCAAAGCAAATATCCGAGGACCAAAAATGATATAAATATTTCTTATTTTTGTATAAACTTGGGAATAATATTTAGATTGAGGTCTCAAACACTCTGCATTACAAATTTAACTAGAAGCCTTCTCTTATTCTAATATAATCTCTGAGCTAAAAACTAAAAAACTGAAATAAATACAAACTAATTCAAAGGAACACTCACCCTTTTCTGAGCTGGCACTACCTCCACTTGTTGCTGCAGCTTCAAAAGATGTTCCTCGGACAGAAAACACCTTCACTTTCTCATCACACTTCACTGTACATAAAGCATTTCCTGTAATACACATTTATTTTTAAAAAACCACCATGAAAGGCAAAAAACCTCCCAAATATTCCTTTGAGGTTCAGAATTTACTTCACAAAGAGAAGGAAGAAATAACTGTAGACCAGTTACTTGTTTTCTACCTTTACTAAGTATAGGATAAAGGACTACACACTGAAGAAACGTATCAGTGGCTCTCTGTATAACCTTGGATGTCTTTAAAAATAGAACAAGTGCTGACCTGCGTGGAAGAAACAAACTGGAAAAGGCAGTCACACTAATCAGGTACACTCTTCCTAAAAGGAATATAAACAAAAGCTTCCTTCTCCAAAAACAACATAATCAGTAACTCAACAACACGAGCTGCAACAACTTACTAAGAACGAAGCTACTATGCCTTGCTAAGGGAGGAAAATAAGTGAAAACATGATCAGGCATAAAGGACAGGAAGTGTGATGCATCAAGACTTTTAAAGGATTTGAAACATTTCTTATGGATTAGCAATCACATTAAGAGTGACCTAAACTATGACCAAATATTTTCCTTTAAACACTACTAACGATGAAAGATCTGATTTGAGAATTGCCCATTTATACTGAAACACACAACTTCAATCAGAAAGAACAAAGAGTTCACTGCCTTCTCCAGCCCCACTAGAGACCAGCATGCTTACCAAAAGATCAACTAAAGAGATACCAAAATGAATATCGTAATGCAGATGGAAATGAAGTAAAAGCAGCAAAGAAGACTGAAAATACTACTTTACAATAAAGATGTTAAAAAAAAAAAAAGAAAATACTACTTAAAAAAAACAGAAAATTTTCTTTTCCAGGTGCCACTTACAAAATATACTAAATAGTAAATCTAATTTTTATTGATCACTGGAAAAATCTCACTCTGTACACTGAATGATTAGGAAGGAAAGAAGTGTGTTCCAGATTTACCAGAGAGAATGTCATGTCATGGTCCAGCAGCAATTCTAAGACTAAGATTTTCCTCAGAAATCTTTAAGATGGTCCATATTTCAAAATCCTATCTTCAAGATTAATCTCTGCTTTTAAAGTTTTCAAAAATTTAACATACTGATTAATTATCTTCCTTGGGTACTTACCTGCATAAATGGTTCTCACAAATGTGTCAGGTGATTTGATTGCAATGATGTCAGAAATAGGGGCAACATCAAGTTTGGCTGCTATTCTGGGCAAAAGGTTCTAAAAGCAAAATAAGTAGTGAGTTACACACATACATGCTGATGGATGGCTATAAAGTATAAGCAATAACATTCTCTAAATGGAAATTCTGTAGAAATTTTAATTTGAATCTTTTGTATTTCACATGCGTCTTTAGACATACCACAATTTCAAGCACAACTTTTTGGATAGTCTTTGAGCATAAGTAAGAGTCGATGATTACTCTAACTACAGTAAGAGTTTTATAGCAATAAATTACCTTAACTCAGTATGCTGAATTATGAGATACGATATTTGCTTTAATGATCATCATTTATGAAGTGTGACAGTTATAGACTACTGAATTTAGATAATATAGAAAAATATTTAGAGTAGTAGTAAAATTCTCAAATACTGAGAAAGAACATACTTGTATATGTTTATTTAATGTACATGAAACAAAAAATTTCAAAGCAGACATTTTCACCTTTTTAAAAAGTGACGTTGCATTTAAAAAGACCAAAACTAACCTAAGTGTCCATCAATAGGGGATAGGTTTATAAATTATAGTTCATCCATATAATTTTAAAAAATGAGAAAAGTAAAGCACAATGCCTCTCTCTCTCTCTCTCTCTCTATATATATATATATACACACACACACACACACACACAATATATCTCAACAAAAATTAATGTACGTGCTTTTCCTTGTATATGCATATAACATCTTTGGAATAGATACATGTGGTAACTTTGCTCCCACTAGCAGGGACCATTGGGCAAGCCACAATATTCCCAGGCCTTAGTTACTTCACCTCACAAAGAGAGGAAGAGAATCTCTATGCTTCTACTCTAAATTTCTCTGACTCTCAGGCTCTAAAACAGAATCAGTTAGTGAAGAATGAATATCCATGCTTTCTAGACTCAGAGGTTCTCTTAGATGATGACACCATCTACGTGTAATTTTAAAAGTGAAGTGTTGCTTTGATCACATAAATAGAAAAGGTGAATTGTACACTACTTTCTACAGAGAGCTTACTCCATGGCATCTCCTAAACTCAGCACATGATACTACCTCTAGCAGGCAAACTTTCATTATGACAGTACTCAAGCTCCTCTCCTCACTCCATCCCCAAACTCTCTCTGTTCCTCTAAGAATTCTCTCAGGATTATCCTCTAATCACTCCTTTATTATTCATCCTCTTGCACGCATGTACAATTATACTATTTAATTGGCACTAACGTGTATTTTGTTTTAAAATACTTTTTAATATACATACTATATGACCCTCAACTAAATTTATAAAGCACCCTGAGAACAGAGGTTGTGTGTCTTCTGCTTCTTGTGTCTCTGCCCCGTATCTAATAAGCAGTTCTACATAAATCGATGCTAACAAGTGTTAAAAGCCTGAATCAAATTTCCTCCTGTTGCATCTGAAAATCTATAAAGATTTTCTAATTTTCAATCTATTGCTACCCATGTTATATAGTAATCCCCTTTCAACCATGATAAAAGGGCTACTGAAAAGTACTGTAGTTTATAAATCCACAACTAGAAAAAATTAAGATTTCATAGGAAATAAAGGGCTTGGGAAAATAATTACAATTCCATTAAACATAGCTCTAACTTGATAAATAAGAGGTTTAGAAGACACGTGCTTTTAAAACAAACCAAATTTGTCAGCATTTAAAGCCTACTTCAGTAAGTAACTCTTTTTCCTGAGCCACCTTCTTTAAATTGTTCAGGAAATACTGCTGGAATATTGTTACCTGGCTGAGCAGATTCTCTTACAAATTTTATGATACGCAGACCGTGCTTCTTTTTAAAGTTTTAGAACTTTCTAAACTTGAAATTTAATATACTTTGTACTTCTATTATCCCTTGTTTTATTTTAGCACTTCTTGAAAAAAATTTACCACAGTACTTAAAGGCACATGTTTTTCCAGGTCTGATCTTCTGTCTGAATGTCCTGAGAGGATGGATGGTAAACAGATCTATTTCTACACTATCCAACAGGCTCAACCACATGGTTTCAGGGAAGGAGAGGCAATAACTAACACAGTTTTCTTTTGATGCACAAAAAGATGACAGATTTTTAAACTCTAGCATACCAGTACAAAGGTGTGGTATCTTGAAAACACAATTGGTGAAGAACTGTTATACAGCCAATTGTTTAGCTTAATCTGATGGACTCTTCCTCATTCCAAATCCATTCAGAGGCTGCAGCAACAGCTACTATTATGTGACCTTTGTTCTCAAAACTCCCATATGCCACAACATAGCAATCAAGGCTAGAGTATTAAAATCTAGCTAATCAGATACAACAAACACCCCTTCTTGGTTTAACAATCTTTTAGGTAAACTGTCATCACAGAAACTCAGACTCACGAAATTGTTTAAATCACCCAACACAGAACCAAACTCTCAGAGATGGAATGGTCCATAAAGATCTTTTAGTTCAGTGCTCATGTACAACAATCCAAAGTACAGGAGCTGGATGTCAAGCCTCTGACTTAATCATTTCCAAGGGAAGTGAAACCTGCCATAGAAAAAACCCATTCCATTTTAACATTTCTAGTTGGTAGATCATAGACATCACTTGGCCAAACCGCATCATTTTACATATCAGAAAACAGATTTCAGGAAGGTAAATGACTAGCCCAGAGTCATATATCATATATATAGAACCATCTTACTTAGCAATTACCAAACCCCACACAAAAATGGGAAAACTTATGATAGTCTGCAATGTGACAACCTAATTGTTGTCACACTGTTATTAGTAAAAGAACAATTATTCATTAAACTCATGTACTTACATTGTAGATTACAAATTCTGTTATTGCCCAGAAATTCTACTAATCTTAAAAGAAAAAATTTAATAAATTCAAAGTGATAATTCTGAGCTTAAAAACAAACTAGAGCAATTCACATGGGTGACAGTGCAAGATCCCTACATGTTTGCAGTGATTCACGTCTAGAAGCAATATTGCACTAAATATAAATATTCACAAACACTATTCATTTTGCAAGAAAAGGGATCAATGTATTGGGAACTCACTGCTATTACCACTAGACATGGTTAGCTGATGAAAGAGCTTATATCTTATTCCCCAAACTCATATTTAAAAATCAATTACAATTGTGAATGTAAAAGGAAAAAAAGTCAAATCAAGACAATTCAAAAAAGAAATTTAAATGACTGATAACTATATGAAAAGATATTTGATCTCACTATCAATCAGAGAAATACAAAATTTTTAAAGATATATTTTTCACACATCAGATTGGGGGAAATGTTAAAATGTACAATAGCAAGTGTTGGCAAGCTATGCAACTGGTGGAGTGCAAACTGAGGCATCCTTTCATGAGAGCAATTTAGCAATATACATCAAAATTTTAAAAGCACGTAGTCTTGACCCAGCTATTTCACTTCTAGAACTCTGTTCTAAATAAATACCAGCCCATGTATACAAAGGTATATACAAGGACGTTTCTTCACAGCAAAGTTTATAAATACAAAAAATTAGAAATAACCTAACTGTCCATCCTTGGCTAACTATGAAATACTATGCAGCCATTTAAAAAATGAGATAGACACATTATGAGCAAATATTTTCAAGATATACTCCTAAGTGAAAACCACCAGTCACAAAACAATTCATGCTATACTATCACATTCTAGAAGTAAAAAAAAAAAAAAAAAAAAAAAAGTACATTTATTATAATTTGAAAATCCACAGGAAAAGGCTTAAAAGAATGTACAACTGTTAACACCAGTACTTTGGAAGAGGGAAGAGAGCTGGGAATAAGAAAGGGGAATTGTGATACCTTGCTCTGCATACTGCTTTACTGTATGCATCTTTTATAATAAGAATGTATTCGTGTACAACTTAATTTACCATCTTTAAATGTAAAAATAAAAGCTACAAGCTGCAGCTTATTAAGAATGGGATAAAAGAAAAGGGAGCTAGAATAATACCCATGGTCACAGGGAGAGCAAGAAAGACCCACTGACAAATTCCTTCTCTTGGGCTCCCCCTACATTCCCCCTCCCTTTTTTTAAACTTCATGCAGACCACGACCCATCTCATAGCACATTCTTTCTTCAGACATATCACAATGCACATGATCAGATTACACCTTTCTCTACCCTAAGGATGTCTTCAGCCACCACACAGCCCTTCCCAAATCCCCCAAGTAGATAAATTTGGCCTTTCTAAATATCCATCAGTCACCCAAACAAAGCCATCTCTTATGATGGGTTACTAATACAAATGACATTCACACAATGAGAAAGTTCAACATTGTTTTTAAAGAAAAATGATTTTTTTTTAAATAGAGTTTTTCTCCATAACAAAATCTGAAAATCTGGAAGAGGCATTCTAATAAATTATGACAAAATCTTGAAAGAACAGAGTTGTCTCTGTGACAAAATGGAAAGCCTGGAGATAGCATTTTCACAGAAATTATAACAAAATCTTGAAAGAATAAATTTTAGCAAAACTATCACATTAATTCTGAAAGCCAGGATTAGCTATCTAAACAAAGCCTGTTGTACATTTTCAGCACAATGAAATCTAATGCTTCCAAGTAGTGACATCAGATTCCAGTCTCAATCTTCTCACCTTTCCAAAGGCAGATGCTCCAGCGCAGATGTGTGTGTAATTAAACTGCTTCTGAGTTGCCAAAATCAATGGTGTCAGTTCCTCTGAGAATTAAACACATTTGATAAACACATTTCATAGTATTTTATTTATTTCATAAATTCATAAACTTATTTATTTCTACTGGAAAAACTCACCTGGAAGGAGGCCTTTGTACACATCATGCTGAGCCACCAGAACTTTTGCTACACCTGTTACTTTGCAGAGATCTTGTGCCACCTATGAATAAAAGAGTTTTCAATTATCCATCTAACAGAAAGATACTGATAGATCCACCACTACAATTATCAACAGAGCATAAAGTCTTAATGGCCAACTGTAAAAACTGTTCTTATGGGAAAAAGGACTATTTGAGAAATTAAAAAATTATTTAACAAAGAAAATCTTAAGCCAATTGATCTTACTGTCCACTGACCTTAAACAAAAATTCCTGCCTTGAAAAAGAGAAGTACTAATTGATAAACCAAAATCAACACAGCTGCCTACTCAAATTTTGTTGTACATTGTGCTCTTTCCTTTCACTCAGTGCAAATGTAAATTCATCATTTTAGAAATGGTGAAAATGAAGCAACAGTTAGATTCTTTCACAATAACAACACAGCCAATACACTTCAGACTCAGGGCTCCTAGAGCTAAAGAACAGGAGTTAACCACATTGGTATACAGACTACTGCACTTTATCTGGCAATAATAATTTCTGCTGATTTTAAAATTAGTGAGTGAATCTGGGCAATAAAGAAAATCTTATATAACAGTCCCCTGTGAACCACTGAGTTCCTACTCACTGACATATATTTATCTATGATGAAGCAAAATATTTTGTATTTGAAATCCTCATTTCTTCTGTTCAGAATCAGGATGGGGTTCTGGATAAGCTTTTTGACCACTCAGACTTCCTGTATACAGAAGACAATTAGAATTCCTTCTTTTAAATCTCTTTAATTACAGCATAACTAGTTTCTGCTTTAGGAGAAACATGGTAATCATATTATGGTCTACTGTCTTGTTTACCTCCATGCTGATTCACTGAGGTGTAGGCATAAAATGCTGTGCCTCCTGTCCCCTCCCCCTTGATGGAGGGTAAGATTGTAACAATATTCACTGAAGAAAGAATGCAGTGCAAAAGCACCTCTTCTGAATCAAGTGTTCACTGGAAGACAATCTTGTACTATCAAAACCATCTTTTTTTTTAAAAAAAAGAAAAAACCAGCAAAAACTTCAGGCACTACACAGAAGAGTCACTTGCTGTTTATGATAGCTACAGAAAACAATATAAAACTGAAATACGCCTAGGCTATTAACAGAGTCTCTATATACAGGTACTGATTGTTTTTCTTTAAGATTAAAATGTGACACGACAATAAAATTGTAACTGAAGAAAAGATGATTTGCTTTGATCTTTCTCAAAATAATGTAAATAAAATAGCATCAAATATTTTTAAGTCATATTAGAATAATTATTTAAAATCACAGCAAAATAAATAATCAAATCCAGAACTAGTATATCTGAAAGTAGGGCAACCAAAAAGATAGCTTAGCTATATCATCATACATTGTGGTTAATAACTATATAAGATTCAACAAGTGTTAGCAGGATTTTGGTAAAGAAATCCACATAACCGCAAACCTGCTTGAATACATTCTTTTAAGATACCAATTTCACATAAGAATATGGACAGAAGCAACACTAACATTCTGAACCTGCATTATATCACATGCTCTGCAACAATGCCATTTAATAAAAAATAAATTAAATCCTCTAAAAAGAAACATGCTCTATTAGGGATTTCTTCCTCTGAGGTCCAAGCCCCCAGCTATACAACTGGCAACTCCTGTATAGTGAGAGGGAACGGGCGGCTCAAGCTGGGTAAGCTTAATTGAAGCACAATTTCAACTACACTACAGCCCAGAGGTACAGACTCTGCATACCACATTAGAGCTCCTTTCCAGGGGGTTAGTTTACAAAGCTGTCACTGTCTTATTTCAACAACAACCAAAATGAAGAACACCTTTTAGTAGCAGCTATAGTTTAGAAAGCATAATACTTACATTTGAATTCTTACACCAATTAAAAATTAACACGCATGATACTTTTTCCAGATTTACCACTTACAGGAATTAAAAGCAATTAGCAAGCATATTCATCAATACAAAAAGGGATCAGCTATTAACCTCTAAGGGGACTCAAATATTATCACTCTACTTGGTACCTGATGGTACATGATGGTGCCAGTGGAACTAAATTAAGTATTCTACCTCATTTCAAAAGATAAAATGCCTGGTGAGCAAACCTTTTAGTTCCTTTTTTCACACGTAGTAACGGTTGTGACATTCAGCATTTATGAGGATCAGAGACCAGTTTGGGTTACAGTCCTCAGCATAATTCTCTGTCTCCATCTTTCCCTGTCTCTTGATGGAGATTATATTTGCTATGGTTGACCTTAAAAATTTCTCACCTTGTCACATTTGGTTCCAGCTACTAAACAGGACACTTCACCTCCAAGACGATTGGCTGCAGTGATGGTATTTAATGTAATGGGTGCTAGGGTATCATTTGCATGCTCAGCTATTACCAGGGTACTCTGAAATCGTAGCAATGAGGCCTAAAAAGAGAAAGAAAAAAAGGAAAAGAATGTTGTAATACAAACTTTATTTTTACTCTAATTGGTAAGCATGTGTGCTTTAAAGAAAACTGTATGCAATATTCAGTTTTATAAATGTATTTATAAAATACTTGCTCAGTAGCAAAAATTTGGGCTGTGTCTATCACTCTATTACTGATAGTCTTACTTAATAAAAACAGAGAATACAAATTAGTATTCTACTGTTAGAAAAAAAATTTTATTATTTCCAAGCAACTTTCCCACTAATCCATGTTCAATAACAAACTGATAAATGTATCTAAATTTAAAATCCTTAGAACACATTAACCATCAAACTGGGAATCAACTACTACCAATTACATTCACTTGCAGCAATACTGCTAAACAGTACAGTATATCTAGAAATAATGATTATGAAATCAATTACTAAAGTTCTGTTGCTTCAGGCAAAATGAATACCAAAATAACTGATAATGTAAATCTGCCTTTAAAATACAATACTACACAGCAATTTTGCTAAAGTTTCAATTGTTCAAATATGCTTCCAACTTCAAAAAAGAAGCTTTTGGACAGTATCTTGGAACCAACTAATAACCATCCATAGCTACTGTGGACTATCAAGAGACCACCAATAGTTCATGGTCATTTGAAATAATTTCAAACACCAGAAACACAAAGATGAACAAGAATGGTCCCTGCACTCAAAGTTTTCAAGAGAAATTAAGACTTGTTCACATACAATTATAAGATTTGTTCACATACAATTATAAGTTTTCAATTAATGAAGAGAGCCAAAATGTTGGCAGCTGCCGATCATGAAGCAGAGAATCAAGAGGAAGAATGGAAGGAAGCTTAGGTATTCCTATCATGTGAAAGGATAAGGAAGCATACCACAGGCACGAGGAAAGGAGAAAATTTTGGAACTATCCTTGTGGAAAACGGCAATGAGAAATGAGAAAAAGGGGCACTGATGATCAAATGTCATGGTTCTGTGGCTTTAAATTCAGCAATAATCTTCAGATCTGGAGTTGGAGTGGACAAAGCAGGGTGTAAAATGTACCCAGAGCTTGAAATTTACAAAGAGGGTATGAATGAAGGGAAGCCAGGTACATACAGGACTATAAGGCTGGTTGCACAACTAAACTGACAAAATACATATTTTTTTGTTTACTCTATTGTATATACCAATTGCTATATTCTTCACCTTTTTATTAATATATGAGCATATCAGTTCAACTAGTTTCCATAATCATTTGGGTTATTAGTAATTTTTTATTATTATAAACAATGCAGAGACGAGCATCCTCATAGCCAAAGCTCTGCACTTATCCTCAACAGATAAGAGTTCCTTTTAGTCCAGTAAGACCTTTTTGGCTGAAACTTAGCCAAGTTACTCTACCTGTTCTGCTTCCACGGATTACTAAGTCAGATTCTGTGCAACCTTCAACAAAATAGGCCCTTCTTCCTCTAAGCCTCCTACTTCTACCACTGCAACCCCTTCCTTCTCCTCAGCCCCCTAAACCCCCTCTATCCTTGATGAACCTAATCCCAGAGCTGGGGGCCAGAGACTCCAAGGCAAGCCTTCAGGGGCAGAAATGCTTCCAGAGCCACAGAATGAGAATGGAAAGAGGAAGAGGACAGCACTGAAGAATATGCCAGAGGAAGAAATTGCTGCATTGTGTATCAGTGGATAGCATTTCTTGTCTTTTTTCCTCCCTTTCTGTTCACTCAAAGGGAGCAAGAAAAGGGGAGAAAATTAGACTTTTGTTTTTGCCAAATCAAGTCGCTGTTTGTATAACTTTTCCTTTTTTACGATAAAAAAAATTGCCTTCTCACGAGAGGTGAAATTCTTTACGGTTAAGGTTAGAAATCTTTATGCACTTCTTAAGATTCTCTTCTTATGACAAATTCCTAGGAGTGTTAGATCAAGAGATAGACACATTTTCAAGGCTTTTAATACTGATTGACGCAAACTGTTCTCCAGAAAAGTTGTAGCAATTCACAACAATTCACAATTCCTGGGATGGCATGAAAGTTCTTAGAAGACAAACACCATGCCTGTTCACTTTTGTATCCCCATAGTCTAGAACAATATTGTTTCCAATATACATCTGTAGAATTATACGGTACTTCTTTTTTAATCAGAAGAGCACAATATCTTGTAAAGAACTTTGTAATTAGGACCCAATGGCATAATTTATGATTTAAATCACATTTCACAAGAATTGCCAGTAACAAACTATTTATTACCAATATATATCAGACACCATATTTTTGATTATGCTTCACACATCATTTGCCATAAAAATTATGAGCTTTTCATCACCATTTAAAGAATAAATCCAAGATTTGGTGGCAAAAGGCCCATATTTGCTATAAATTATAGTTCTAACATAAGATAAATTAGGTAGTGTCCTAAGGAATTGTCAAGCCTTTTAGAACTTCCAAGGGATCACTGCATATTCTTTCTAAAAGACTATTCAAAATTAAATTTATAAGAATAAACAACAAAAGAATATACATAAGAAACTACTCAGTCCGTCTATCTGATCAATCTTTACTAAGTACTACATATATCATAAGGCACTCCATATTACTTTATCAATTGACTCCTTTATAGTTTTTTTAATACTACGCTTTCTTCTAATTCAATGTTCCATCTTCTATTTCTCAGATACCACCTAAAGAGAAGCTGCAAGCATCTAAACATGGTTATGTAGCTTAATTCAGCAATAACAGCTATGTGTAGCCTACAGCAGAAGAAACTGGTCTGTGACCTTTAAAATGTTATTCCTCACTCCAGAGCCCAGTTTCTTCATCTTCAAATTGAAGGAGACAAACTAGATCAATGGTTTTCAGACTATACTCCATCCAGGGAGGCACCTCAGGAACGACCGCATAGAATAAAGTGAGAACCAGGCAGGTAGGGCTGCCAGAATGGTCCCCAGCTTTGCTTTAACCAAATTAACCAAACTAATATTATAGAGCCCTGTACTAAGATAAAATCGTATTTAAAATTCAAGAAACCTCTATGATGTAGGTACCATTATTATCCTGAGTTTACAGATGAGGGAATTGGAGCTTAGTGGCTACATAGCTAAGAAACAGAGCCAGGTTAAAGTCCAGGTAGTTGGACTCCAGAATTGGGGTTTTTAATTACCAGCTCTCACCAAAGCACCATCATTTTTAGCTGTTTTATATATGGGTCACTCCTGTAATGTTTCACTTAGCAGATATTCTCTTGTTAAAAAAAAAAATAGCACTGGTCAAAAAGAAACAAAAAGATGGTATCAAAGGCCTCTTTTCCAGCTCTAAGAATTCTGTAACCCTAAAATCCTATTTTAAATAGAAGTGGTATAGAATATCACAAAAGATACAAAAAATACAGGTCCCGGGCTTCCCTGGTGGTGCAGTGGTTGAGAGTCCGCCTGCCGATGCAGGGGACACGGGTTTGTGCCCCGGTCCGGGAAGATCCCACATGCCGCAGAGCGGCTGGGCCCATGAACCATGGCCGCTGAGCCTGCGCATCCGGAGCCTGTGCTCCGCAACAGGACAGGCCACAATAGTGAGAGGCCCGCGTACCGCAAAAAAAAAAAAAAAAAATACAGGTCCCATTACTGAAAAGGTTTTTAAATGAAAGTCATTTCATTATCTTATGACCCATTCATTGCATCTGTAGACTTTAGGGCCCTCTCTTTTATGGGGAAAAAAGGAGCCAAATCTTAAACATCTGAAGGTAACTATTGAAATCAGTAAGAGAGCTGCTCAGAAAAGAATCTCAATCTCTTCAAAACACTGCTACTTAAATTCAAATTAATTCATGCAGACCAGTGCCACCATATATTCTTCGTCATCAACCTTATCTGGGCCCTCTGCCTGGCAATGTTACTATGACATCCTTGTTGGCACTCTCACTCACTCTCCACAGCAACTATTTCCAATATCCCCTTCTGACATTTTTCAAACTGCCAACATAGTCTGCTCCTTACTCTCAGAAGAAAGCCTCGCTTCTTACTTTGCAATGAAAACTGAAGCCATCAGAAGAGAACTGCTTCCCCTTCCTGATATCCAACACAGAAATTCCCACCCCTACTCTATCACAGTAGAAGCTGCTGCAGGTCCTTCCTCCTGGATCTGATCCCTTCATCTGGACTCTGGATTCCATCCTCTCAAATCTAGTCAAACACTTCATTCTGTAATCACCTCTCAGTAACGTTTCCAACCTCTCCCACCTCTCCCTTTTCCTGGGCTCCTTCCCGTAAACTTTAAAACATGTTTGATGCTCTCCCAATTTTAATGAAACCCAAAATTAAAAATCCATTATCCCACCTTTCACTCCAGCTAATTCCTCATCTCCCATACACACCTCAACTACTGTACTTGTATCCTGGCTTCTGCACTCACCAAAATTACCAACAAATACTTTTCATGCTTACTTCTTCTCTCAAAATGTTTGAAATTACTGACTAGTCCATTCTTACTTCCATTGCTTAATTAATAATTTATCATCTATATAAAAATGACAGATATACAGACAGAGATAGAGGTATCAAATCTCTCTCCTAAGTGCTAGACCTATATAATTAGGTTACACCTGCATATCCAATTGCTTAACTTGTCTCATCAATCACTCACCAACTCAGCAAATCCAAATCTTAACTCATCTTTCCCTTGATCCTCCAGCCCCCTCCCATACTGCTTCTCTGGAGTTCTTCAGGGGATGCACCATCCCCTAACAAGTTGCCCAAACCATGATCTGAGAGTCATATCTGGGTTTTTTCCTCAACTCTCACAGCCAATCAACCACTAAAGCTGTAACAATTCTTCCTTCTAAATATAGTATATCCTAACTCCACTCACTTCTCTCCATCTTTAATTCCACTACCTAGTGCAGGCCATTAACCCTCTCTTATTACTCCAACTGACTCCTAAACCAACTTTGCTCCCCTCCAATCCATTTCTCTCAGTGATCTTTCAATGATAAAAATCCAACGTTATTCTCCTGCTCAAACAAGTCAACTGCTTCCTGCCTCCTTAGGATATGGTAAACTAGACTCCTTAGATTGGCTTACCAGGCATTTATTCTATGGCCTGATCTACCTCCCTAGCCATATATCTTTTGCTCTATTTATAACTTACTTTCGGATACTTGAACTTGCCCTGCTCTTTCTGACCTTTAGCCTGTCCTCACATTGTTCCCTCTGACTTAAGGACCTCTTCCTCTATTACCGGATTAGCTTCCAATCACCCTTAGATTTTCTGCTTAAATGCCAACCCCTCCAAGAAACTTTAGTACAGTGCTGTGGTAAAGAGTACAGGCTCTAGAGCTCCCCTGCCTGTTCTTGTTTTTTGTTTTTGTTTTTAAATTCTCTGGCTGCACTGTGCAGCCTGCAGCATCTTAGTTCCCCAACCAATGATCAATCCTGGGTCCGGGCAGTGAAAGTGCAGAGTCTGATCCACTGGACAGCCAGGGAATTCCTGCCTGGGTTTAAATCCCACCTCCACCATTACTTCTTTGTGCCTCAGTTCCCAGATCATAAAATGTAGATGATGATAACAACAGTAATAATCTCAGAGTTGTTGGGAAGGATTAAATTAGTAATTGTAAAATAAAGCTCTTGGGATAGTTCCTGGAACATAATAAATGCTCAATAAAAGTTAGCATGAAAGCTTCCTGGATCTCCTCCAACTGGTTAACTTTCCTAGCACCAACACAGTACCCTGAATCGACTTCATTACAGCACTTGACCACACGCACCTGATTACTTTGTCTTCCCTTCTTGATTTTGAGTACAGAGGTCATGTCTGGTCTTCTTACCGCTACAACCCCAGCTTCTACTTCAATGTCTAGCACAGAGTAGATGTCTAATAAATGAGTTGAAAATTGCTTCTAAAAACTTCTTCATCAAAAGGATAACAAGCCACAGATTGGGAGAAAATATTTGCAAAACAAAAAATATCTGATAAAGGACTGTTATCTAAAATACACAAAGAACTCTTAAAAGTCAACAATAAGAAACAAACTGATTTAAATATGGGCAAAAGTTCTGAATAGACACCTCACCAAAGAAAATATACAGACGGTAAATAAGCACACGTAAAGATGCTCTACATCATATGTCATTAGGGAACTGCAAATTAAAACAAGAATGAGATACCACTACACATCTATTAGAATGGTGAAAATCCAAAATACTGACAACACCAAATGTTGGTGAGGATATGAAGTAATGGGAACTCTGGGGTAAATTCAAAATGGTACAGCCACTTTGGAAGACAGTTTGGCGTTTTCTCACAAAACTAAACATACTCTTGCCATACAATCCAGCAGTCACACTCTTTGGTATTTACCCAAATGAGTTGAAAACTTACATCCACACAATGGGACTTCCCTGGTGGTCCAGCAGTTAAGACTCTTCTGGACTTCCACTGTAGGGGGATGGGTTCCATCCCTAGTCAGGGAACTAAGATCCCACATGCTGTGTGGTGTGGCGAAAACAAAACTTACGTCCACACAAAAACCTGCAAACGGACATCTATGAAAGCTTTATTCATAATTGCCAAAACTTAGTAGCAATCAAAACGTCCTTCAGGGGACTTCCCTGGTGGCACAGTGGTTAAGACTCCGCACTCCCAACATGGGGGCCCAGGTTTGATCCCTAGTCAGGGAACTAGATCCCACATGCATGCCACAACTAAAATTTCACATGCCACAGTTAAGGAGTCCGCAAGCCGCAACTAAGGAGCCTGACTGCTGCAACTAAGGAGCCCTCAAGCCACAACTAAGGAGCCCTCGAGCCACAACGAAGGAGCCCTCAAGCCGCAACTAAGAAGCCCATCAGCCACAACTAAGGTCCAGTGCAACCTACTTAATTTAAAAAAAAAAAAAAAGTCCTTCAGTAGGTGAATGGATAAACTGTGGTACCACTCAGCAAATGGAGTACTAGTCAATGCTTTAAAATAAAAAAAAGAGCCATCAGACCATGAAAAGGCATGGAGGAACTGTAAATGCATATTACTAAGTGAAAGAAGACAGTCTGAAAATGCTACATACTATACGGTTTGACCAATGTGACATGCTGGAAAGGAAGAGCTATGGAGACAGGAAAAAGATCAGTAGTTGCCAGAGGTTGGCAGGGAAAGGGAAGAGCACAGAGGATTTTAGGGCAATTAAACTATTCTGTATCCTATAACAGTGGATACTTATCACCGTACATTTGTCAAAACCCATAGAATGTATAACACCAAGAGTGAACACTAATGTAAACTATGGATTTTGGATGATAATGATGTGTCACTGTAGGTTTTTCAATTGTAACAAATGTACCACTCTGGTGCAGGACGTTGATAGTGAGGGAGGGAAAAAGGGTAATATGGGAATGCTCTGTACTTTCTGCTCAATTTTGCTATGAACCTAAAACTGCTCCAAAAAATAAAGTCTATTTTTAAAAAATCTGTTGCTTCAAAAACATCCTTTTAAACTTCGACTTTATACACTGAGCTATTAAAAAAACAATTTTAAGACTCTAGATTAGTTACTCCTCAAGGTTATTCATTTGAACCACAGAAAATGATGCGAATAACTGTTTTCTTGATTCTCCTGAGAATGAACATAGCTAGGACCATTCCAGATTCACAGGTAAGAAGTTATTTAATTACATACAGTGAATGCTTAAGGATTATAAATGTTTGTTGCCACCTTACACTTAGATCTTCCTTTTGTGTGTGTGGGTGTGCAAGAAGTTTATTGGGGAGTACTCTTGAGAACGACACTCAGGAGGCATCAAGGAAATAGAACTGGGCGGTGGAAGAAGCTGAACTGCAATATTGCAGTGCAGTCACTACAAAGCTCTCGGCTGATCTCACAAGGAACCCTGGAACTAGGATGGCCCTTCAGAGTTGTCCAGAACTGAAGCAAGGGGGCCACAGACTTTGGGTGGTTTTTTGGGGTATTTTTAAGAATAATCAAACTAACATGACTGACGCATTCTTTTATTTCTAATTCAACCCTGGAAATAACGCCATGTTTTAAAAAAAAGCAAGATATGATCAAATAAGAACACATACAATATGTACAGAATTAAAACAATGGTAAACAGGTGATTTAAGATAGCCAAAACTCAAAAATGAAGTGGCCTTCTTATCTAAAGAAAATCCTTCACCCTTACTATTACTTCATCAGCCAATAACAACAGTTGTAAAGCACCTTAGTTTACAAAGTAATTTCACAGGTTTCTCTAGCCCCCTAACTAGATTAATGCTCTCCCCAATTACATATTCCCCAAACACCCTATACACCTTTCTGTCACAATGATCACACTTAAAATAATGTGTTCAATATTTGTCTCTCCCAGTCTGTTTGCACCATGTGGGCAGGGATTAGGTCTGTCTCATCCTCCACTGTGAACTCAGTATCTATCTTTGAGCGTGACACATAGTGGGCATTCAATGAATGTTTAGCGACTAACTGAAAAGTTTCCCCCTAAATGATCAAAAACTAAAAAAGCAACCGTTTTTCTCTCATTGATAACTTAATTATCTAAGCAGTTAATATGTGTATCTACCAAGGACAGTACGCAAACTTGCTAAATCACTAAAGAAATACCCCATCATACTTTTACAGAACTTATCTAGACTACTAAGTAGACTTAGTTCCCATCAGTAAAATGTGAAGTTTTCTTCTGCATACCTGCCACATACCCTTGTTAAGTTGACTGGCCTTAATGAGACAGTATTCTTGAAGATAGGATTAAAGGGGTCATCATCCTCTCTCCACCCTTTCAGAGCCAGACTTCTTGAAAACAACGTCCTTAAGCATAAACTCTGCTGCCTCACCTCACTCTTTCTCCTTTACTCACAGCAAACCAGCTTTCACTTCCACTACAACACTGAATCCAGTCTCTTCAAAGTCACCAACAACCTGGGATAGCTAAGTCCAGTGAACACATTTTGGTCCTTCTCTTATTCAACCTTAACAGTTTTGACACTGTTTTTGCTTTTCAGTGTTTTTAGGAGCAACAAAGGAGATTCACTGCTCAGGTGCTCCTGCTGTGCCTTTAACTGTATGTTCAGGTAGTAAACTACCACAGGTGTTAGAAGGAAAAAAAAAGTTGGACTCTAACTCCCTACTGTACAAACCCACTCAAAACCTAAAGTAGTAAGAATAAGTTTAACCTACCTCCCCCACCTTTGAAAACTAAGTGGGGTAATAATGGTAAGGGTGTGGGGGTCGTTTTGCTTAACTCAAAAATTAAAAAGCAGGAACAAACTATAAAATCTTTCCAACTTCTACTGAAAAAGATAAATATATAATTAAAGTTACCCATCCCTATTTTAACATATATTTTGTAATTTAAAAACGTATATTACATTTCTGTACTTTAACCTCCTTAGTAATAAAATATGATAGCTTTTAATCATGACTAGAAATGTCATATGACATTGATTATATTATTAAAAACACAGTCAATTTACTTCACTTTAAAAACAGACAAGACCCTTAAGTAGACACGTTGGCAGGAAGCATAATTTTACGGAATTCCCCTTATGCAATAAATGTTTTAGTACCACATCAAACTTGGCTTTCTTCTTTCAAAAGAAATTAAAATTTGCATGTGAATTACAGAGTTCAATCTCATTCATCAATGATAGACCGTGGACTCTGAAAAATGTCATGTTCCTTCATACCAGTTTCATAGCTTCTGAATCAAGGTAGATATGCCTCCTGTCTGGCAATGAATATAGTAACAGGAAGACTCAAATAACCTTGAAAAGTGTTGCTTCACTCTCCATGTAAAACATCTCTTTGGTATCTTAGTCAACAAATCAATTTCAAATGTAAATGAATAAAATAATACTAATAATTCAAATCAATAACCCTGCAAGAATGTTAACTACCTATTTTCCTCTTATTGTGTTCCCCAGATGGAAAACACTTTCATTAACAGATAACATTGAGGACCACTCCCCCCTCACCAAGAGACTTTGCTCAAGGCCACAGATAAATCAAAATGAAAATGGAATTTAGATACCAAATGCGAGTCATTTAACTTACATTCTAACAGTTTAAGGTATCTCTTTTATTTTCACTAGTTGCAATAAATTTACCGTCTTAACCATTTTTAAATGTACAGTCTAATAGTGTTAGACATTCTAACACTTAAGGTATCTTTTTTTCACTAGTTGCAATAAATTTACCATCTTAATCATTTTTAAATGTACAGTTTAATAGTGTTAGCTATATTCACATTATGATGTTAACAGTTTAATCTTTTTAATCTTTTAATAGATAAATCTATTATTAAAAATGTGGTTTTGTAGAAACATATCTTCCTGAATTTACTCATGGTTAGCTACAGAACAATTTATTTAAATTGCAAGAGTGAGGATTCAGATAACTCACTTTGACTTGACGGTATCATAAATATAAGTAAACAGGAGCCAGACTGAAGGACTTGCACTTTAGAAATCTGGGACAACTTGAGCACCAAAACATTTAAGAGTAGTAATGGATGAAGTAACCTACTGAATGAAGTAAGGATCCATGAGTCCATAAATAAATACATCAATAAGCAAGAAGAAAATGTTCTTTCTTATAATTATACAAAGCTAATAAAAGTAGAAGGAATGGACTTCTCTGGTGGCGCAGTGGTTAAGAATCCGCCTGCCAACGCAGGGGACGCAGGTTTGAGCCCTTGTCTGGGAAGATCCCACATGCCGTGGAGCAACTAAGCCCGTGCGCCACGACTACTGAGCCTGCGCTCTAGAGCCCACGAGCCACAACTACTTAGCCCACGTGCCACAACTACTGAAGCCCGCACGCCTAGAGCCCAAGCTCTGCAACAAGAGAAGCCACCGCAATGAGAAGCCCGCTCATGAAAACGAAGAGCAGCCCCCGCTCGCCACAACTAGAGAAAGACCACGTGCAGCAACAAAGACCCAACGCAGCCAAAAATAAAATAAAATTGATTAATTTTTTAAAAAGTAGAAGGAATGATGAAATTAGAAAAATCGCTATTTTACATCACAGTACTCATTTCTCAGGCAAGAATCATCAACAGATAAGACTAATGGGTGAAAGTCTGATGAGAAACAGAAGAGTTACATCGTTTCAATGTATCTCTCCACAAATTAGTTAACAGATAAGTAGTAATTTGATAGTGGAGAAACCTGCTGAACACTTTAGCCAAGTAATTAACATCACCAATAATGGGATAAACCAACATTATGAGCCTCCTAATATGATGCACTGAGAACACAATACCACTTCTGTGATACTCCTGCCAGTACATAACCTGAAACTAATCAGAGGAAACACCAGACAAACCTAAATCGGGGGACAGTCAACAAAATAGAAGGCCTGTACTCTTCAAAAATGTCAATGCCATCAAAGCCAAAGAAAGGCTGAGGAGTTTTCTAACAAAGACTGAAGAGACATGAGAACTAAATGCAAGGCATGATCCCAGAGTGTCCTAGACCAGAATAAGAAATACTGCTACAGATGCAAACTATTACATAGAGAATGGATAAACAACAAGGTCCTATTGTAGAGCACAGGGAACTGTATTCAGTATTCTGAGATAAACCATAATGGAAAAGAATATAAAAAAGAATGTGTACACACACACATATATATAAATAAATCACTTTGCTGTACTGCAGAAATTAACACACTGTAAATCAACTATACTTCAACTAAAAAACAATAAAAAAATACTGCTACAAATGAGTAACAATTGGTAATACCTGAGTAATATCTACAGATCATCGTATTGTATCATTGTTAAACTTGCTGATTTTGCCAATTATACTGTGATAATGAAAGATGAACCTCCTTGTTCATAGAACATACACTGAATTATTTAGTATAGAGCATGTCTGCAACATACATATTATATCAGAAAAATAATATGTATATATGAGGAGAGAGAAAGCAAATGTGCCAAACTGTTAATAGCCGGTGAAACTCAGCAAAGGGTTTTGAGAATTCTTTGTACTATTCTTGCAACTTTTCTGTAAGCTTGAAATATCTAAATTTTTAAAGTTAAATATGTATGTGTATTTATGTATCCATTTTACAAGTGTTCCCGCTGTTTTCCTATACCCTTGAAATTCAAATCTCTCAAATGTTCTTAATGACTTTAGAGGAGCTACTCTAAGCATGACTTCAAACTCTGAAAATAAAGTCAAGGTCAAAGTCTTTGGCAAACCACAGCAAAGATTTGGAAATACTGCCTATGTATATTGGCAGTGTTTATAATGACTTAAGCTAGTCATTCCATTTTTTTCTGTTAGTGCTACAAAATAACTGAGTCCTAAATTCCCCCTCCACAACTATTTCACTTATGCCAGACTTCTAACCTGTCCACATAACTATCTTCCAATTACTGTATAGGTAAGAATCTGGCTCTGATACCTGGAACTTTCCCAAATCCATGACTTTAACTTGTTTATGTCTGAGGAAAATTTCTGGGGAAGACTGAACACTGACCTGAAGGATGTGGGTTTGAACTTTGAGCGTATGGGGGGGGCAGGGTTGGGATTTTTTTTTTTTAAGGGAACAAGAATACATAAGAAAAGGGCCTACAGATATCTAGAAATACTGCCAACTATGTTTCAGGGAGAAAATCCCAGCGGTGGGTATGAAAACATGCATGCACAAGAAAAACTGTAGAAAAAGTACAAAATGTCAGGAAAGTTTCTGACCCAAGTTTAGCAATCTTGTCACTTAACCATCAGAATATCTACAGAATCTACAATATAAATTGTTACTTGACTTGTAATTGGTCAATCTCCAAATACTACTGTCCCATAGCATTAGGAAAACACATATTTTCTATCAGTCTTTCTCACAATAGCAAAATGTGGTAAACTCATGATTTGTAACTAATGAAAGCATCAAGAACTTACCGCTACCAATATCGTTCCCTAGCTATTTAACCAGCAATCTGCTGGTTTAAAAGCAGGTCAGCTTGCAGTAAAAAGACGCCTGCCTTTCAAAATTGGCTACAGCTGTCAGCACAATCACCTAAACGCAGCACTGCCCCATTACCCAGAGAGCAGAGCAGGTTTCCAAAATCACATTGCCCCTCGCTCGCCCCAGCACTTGACAGTGAGTGGATTCGAAGAGCCGCAATGCATCCAGGGAAAATGTTTAATTCTTCCAGAAACGTCACCTTCCAAGCTGAATTCAGGTTTTAAACTTTTTCCAAGAGGACATGCCGGCGGCGACATTTTCCTCCCTCGGGTAAAGATTCCCCGGGGACTCAGCTGCTCGCTCCCCGTCAAAGGTGGAGAAACTGGCGGCCTGTCAGTGCTGGAGGCTGGGAGAGGGGCTGGGAAGAAGACGGGGAAGAGGAAGGGCAGCGGGAGCGCAGGTTCAGTACTCTGACCTCTGACCTCGACCCCCACCTGGCGGCCCGAAAGGAGGCAAGGGCAGGCCCCAGAACTTTGAGCCCGAGCCCCAGGCCGGGCTGGGCCTGCCAGCGCGAGGGCCAGTCAGGTCCGGGGGTGGCGGTGACCTTCGCCCAGACCTTCACAGGGACAGCAGATCGAGGCTGGACCGTCACCGGGCTCGACCCTTCCCTCCCGGACTCACCGCCCGCCAGAACTGCCCAGAAGCCACCGCTCGGAACATGGTCACGGCACCCGTTCGCTTCACACTAGCCGTGAACGTACCCAACTGCACCGCCTTCGCGAGTTACCGTAACGCTCGCGAGACTCGGGAACGAGAGCAGACTCTCCGGCGAGGAGAGCAAGCCCGCGGTTTCTGCCTGCCCACTGGGCGGTCGCGCAGCCAATGGGGCCGGCGGAAAGTTAGGGGCTGGACTTGGGAGTGGGGCAAAGGTGAGGCTTTTAACTAGGAGACGTAGGGGGAAGCCAGGCTAAAGAAAGGCACGGGCAAAGCGGTCCAACTGCCGCTGACCGTAGCCCAGACTGTCTGCCAGCCCCAGTGTGCAACGCTTGTTAGACTGAACTTTCCCACTGAGCTGATGACGTCACTGTCCTGGCTTCCCAGACCTCTGGACGAAGTTCACCTCTCTCACTCTAATCATTCTTCTGCCTGTTCATTTGCTCACGGATATCAATGTTAACCCCTGCAATGTGCTAAATACATTTTCCAGGTCAGGGGAATATAATAAAAGTATGCATAAAATGTTGACCTCACCAAACTCTGGAGGAAACATACGAGTAAACCTATCATTACTATTATGGGAGGAGGGATTCCTGGAATTGGTGATATTTGAGCTGGGTTCTAGAAGGAGGAACCTCCGCAGCACAAACAGGGAAGGAACATGACAGGAAGGTCCAAGGACAAGGGGCAGGATGCTGTGTGCTGCCTGTAGAAGGAAGCAGATTGGGAAAGGTCTTGAATGGGGGAGTAACATGCGGCCCCACCCTAGCCCTCTTCTCTCCCCACTCTTCCTATCCCAGGACAGGCCCACCCACACCCTGCCTTCAGTGCTCTTGACTGCCAAATCTCTTCTGACCTTTGGATCAGCTTATCCACCTGCCTACTGGGCATCTCCTCAGGATGTTCCTCAACACCTCAGACCCCCATATCCACAACTGACTGGGCGTTCCCTTCCAGACTTTATTCTCCTCCTGTATGCCCTTTCACAGGGAATGCTTTCCACCTCCACCCAGCTGCTCAAGCCAAAAACCTGGGGGTCATACTTGACTTGTTTCTTCCTTTCTTCCCTATCCTATGAGTCACTAAATTCTAGCGATTCCACTCCCAGAACAGCTCCCAAATCCATCCAGGACTCTCTACCACGCTCTGTGTTTGCACTGCTGCAGTTGCTTCTTTACTCTTCTCCCAGTTTCCAGTCTTCAATCCATCTCCCACTGCATCTCCCACTGCAAGAGCAAACTGGTGATGTTACTCCCGTGTTGAATAATACACTTCAATGGCTGCCCATTGATTTTAGGATAAAATGCAAACCCCTTAACGTGATGTATAAGCCCTGTGTGAGCTGATCTCTTCCTTGCTCTTTTACCCCCTTTCCATCTCCCATGGCCATACAGAATTTCCTTCACATCCTCCAACGCCCTATTCCTTCTGCCTCCCCACTCTCTTCCCCCTTCCTCTCCCCTTTACTCCTTCAACTGTTTAATACTTATTCATTCTTGACATTTCAGCTTGGACTTTCCTCCCCCCAGTAACTCTGAATTAGACCTCTCTTCCACATGCCCCTATTTCTGCCTGTACTTCACCTGTATATAGCGGCAATTGCCACACTGGTTGTAATGGCCTGGTTACTTGTCTGTCTCACCCACCTGACCGTACGACCCGTAAAGGCAGAGTCTATCCTACTTTTTTTATTAATGTGTCTTCACACCTTGCACAATGCCTGGCTCACAGGAGGCATTCAATCAGTGTTTGTTGGATGAATCCACAAATCAATGAGTGACTTGGCTAAAGAGTCTGGACTTTAAGCAGGGGAGTGATACACTCAGAAATTGTCTCACTTCCCAATTTTCTAACCATCTACCTTTCGATCCTTGTCGAGTCTACCAACAAATCCCACTGGCTCTACCTTCAAAAGATGTCCAGAATCCAACAACTTCCACCAACACGTCTTCATTCCTCCACCACTACCACCTCCCCTCAGGCCCTTATCATCTCTGCCCTGGATCATGGAAGGAACCTCCTGACTGGTCTTTCTGTTTATACCTGTGCCTCCTGAAGTCTCCTCTCCAAACAGCAGACTGATTGTGTGCTCTGCTCAAAGCCCTCTTCTGCCACTGCCCGCTCTGTCACTATGCCCCAACAGAACTCGCTGCTCCTTGTACACACCAAGCAGCTCCCATCTCTGGCCTTTGCACTCCCATTGTTCCCTCTGCCTGAAATGCTCTCCCCTGGGGACCCATGTGCCTCTTTTTCTCACTTCATTCAGGTCTCTGTTCAAAAGCCACATTTTCAGAAAGGTCGACCTTGGCCACCCTACGTAAAAGAGCCCCCCTCCTTCTGCACTCTCAGTCGGCTTCTTTGACTTTCCTTCTTGGCATTTATCACCAACTGACAGGATGCACGTTTCTATTCATTTGTGTTTCTTGCTAATCTCCCTGCATGGGAATGTAAATTCCCTGGAGCAAGAACTCTGAGCCAACAAACATTCGAAGGGCCCTGTGCTTGGCTTTTGCTCTTGCCTCTGTCTGGAATTCCCTTCCCCACTCAGCAGGCCTCTGTTCCACATTTAACACTCAGCTCACATGACATTTCTTCTGTGAGGCTTTCCCCGCCCCTCTAGGATGAACGAACCCTTTCCTCTTCTTCACTCTCCTGGTTCTGTGACCATAAATTGAGCATACGTTACATCCACTTAGAATATGTCTGCGCCCACGTGGTGGGCTGGGGCTCGGGACCCCCTCAGTGAGTCTGCATGTGGGAGGGGCCGTTTAGTATTCCGTATATCACTGCATTTGCCTCCCAACCCAGTTTCCCAGTTGGACTCATAGTCCTATGGAAGTGGAAAGAAGAGGGAAGGGTGCTTTAAGTAAAAACTGAAAGGGGTATTTTACTAAAAACGATGTAAAAAAAAGTGGTCCACAAAGCCACCTCCTCCCCTGCCTCCCCACCCATGACAAAGCAGAACACAAAAGAGGAGAGGAGCTTCCCCACCCCCTCCCCACCTCCATCTCCCACTGGGCAGCTTTGGCACCACCCAGCCTCCGGTGAATCAGCAGCAGCTGTGCCCAGCAGAGGCGCGATGCCAACAGAGACAGGGTGGTTCCTGGCAGAGCCGAGACAGAGCCAAGGAAGAAGCAGAAAACTGCCCAGGTCTATGATAACTGACCAGACCTGCGCATGAGCACAGAGGGGACGCCCCTTGGGACTTCGCCGGGGAGTGGGGGGGAGTTCTATATTCACATGCAGGTCAACAACCACCGAAATGTGTGTACGAAAACGTCTAACTTAGAGGGATTTCCCTGTAGATACTTGGGTGTCTGTTTTTCCCCCTCAGTTATGAGCTGCTCTGATGGCAAGACCCCGTGATTTTTATTATCTGGTTCATGTTTAGTGAGTGTTTGTAGAAATGTTTGTCCAAAGAGAAAAGGGAGTAAGAGAGGGTGGGGAGAGGGAGGAAGGAGTTGCCACAGTCAAGCCCTGAAGACTTACTCCAGTCTCTTTGGAAAAACAGCTCACCTCACCTCTTTCCTCTTCACAGGCCAGTTTCAGGAGCAGTTTCTCCAGGATTCCTGGTGAAAACTTAAAAGAGGAGAGTTAGTGGGATGAACTACAGCCCCAGCTGCTGCAACTCTCTTGGGGGGCCACACTCCTTCCTCGTCAGCCATGCTAGTCTCCCCTTACCGTCAGCTGGCACCTCCTCTGGGCTCAGTGGTTTATCTGCTGATCTGAGCCCTTGACCACCAGGCCCTTCTTAGACCAGAGTTGTTGTACTTGTCCATTTATCATCACAAGTGGGCAAGAGAGTACTGAGAAGCACCCAAGTGGATCACTCTTGGCCAAGATGATGTCTCCTCTTCGTCCCTGCATACAAGGTGCCCAAAATGCCCAGGTGGCGTCTGTAGCTAAATACTTCAGTGGGACTCTTACCGTGTCCTTTGGTGGAAGAGTCCCAGTTTGGAGTCAAAGACCTCTAACCCTGCAGAGCCCGGAGCTGTGAGGTCTGGAAGCCCAATCTCCTCAAGTGCTCACTGAGAGTGATGGTAAAGTAGGCCCCTCCTGCTTCCACCCTTTGGTTCCTGGATCCATGTATTCTTCCTGCTGGGGACACAGCACCATATAAAGGTCTTTGATTCAAGATGCACATGGCATCCCGGAGGATGAACCCCATCCTCATAAAGTATTGCCTCCAAGCTGGTGCTTCAAGTGGGCCTTCAAGAGGTCATTCTGATACCCTATCAGGCCAGCAGCTTTGGGGTGGTAGAGTGTGTGACTGGATCAGTGACTCCTGTCATCACAGACTCATTCCTGCACCTCCACTGCAATAAATTAGGTCCTGGGTTTGACATGATGTTACGTAGGATCCCATGCTGGTGAATCAAATACTCGATAAGCCCTCAGATAGTGGTGCTGGCTAAGGTCTTGGGAGCAGGAAAGGTAAACAGTACCCTGAATATGTGTTAATTCCTATCTGGATGAATCATGGTTCTTCCAGGGTGGAAGGGGTTCAATGTAGTCAACATGTCACCACATGGCCAGTTGGTGTCCTGGAGGAATGGTACCATATTGCTGGCTCATTCAGCAGCAGCAGTAGCTAGAACAGCCTTCTTAAGTGGGAGCCCATGCTACTAGGTTCACACTAGCCTCTCTTGCTGTCACTGTGGCCACTTCATTCATGTACCCTTAGTGCCAGCACTGGGTGGCTGACGGCAGAGGCTGGCTGAGGTCATCTGGCCAAGTGATTTTTTGTCTTCTTGGTTATTTAGTGCCTCTTTCATGGTGAATGCTTGCTGGTGGGTGTTAACATGTGATACAAATACTTTCATACTTGGTGCCAACGTTCACACACCCATCCATCCTTGTGTCTCTATCCCAGACCTCTTTGACCCTAATCCTCCAATCTTCTTCCAGGCCCCTACTAAGCCATGTAGGCCATTCATCACCGCCCCTGAACTCCTATATATTCTAACCTTGGGGCACCTCTCTGTCCACACAATGTGGATGACCAGGTGCACCTCCTGAAGCTCAGCCCACTAAGAAGAGTTTCCTTCACCACTATTTTCAAGGTCACCCCGGAGTGGGGCTACAATGCAACTGACATCCATTTTCAGTTTGAACTCACATACTGGGTCAACTCTCCATAAACCATATACAGGATTTTCTTCCTCTTGTCTGCTGGTTGTGAGGGATCCTACACAGAGCAGTAAGTGTGAACTGAGGATGGGTGCTGGTATAACATGGGGTGTGGGCTGCCTGCTCAGGCAACTTGGTCATGCTCTCTGGTCCTACTTGTGCTCAATTCCAGATGTACCACTTCCATCCTAGGACAGACTGTTGCTGCCTACCTGATATTATGACTTGGTGGGTTTGATAGAACCCAGCTTATGATGGGTGGTTTCTGACATATGGTTACTTGGTGTGGTTACACCAGCTTCCTTTTTGCAAAAGGCACATAAATCTCTGCTGTAGGTGGCATGGCCTTGCTCCAGGGGCAAGGGCCTATTTTGTGATTCCCAGTGGAGGTTGCCATAAACTTCACACAGCATCTCTTCTACAACTGATAGCACTAATACCAGCTATGGAAACATAAATGGCCTAATAGCAGGACTGCTGGGACTACAGCCTGGACCTGCTGTATAACTTTTTCCTGCCCTGAGCTGCATTAAAGCTGGCAGCCTTTTGTGTCACCTGGTTTATGGGCCAGAGCAATATGTCCAGGTGTGAAATATACCATGCCAAGAACCCAAAGCGGACTACCAGGCGTTATGCTCCCTTATTCATGGTAGGAGGTACAATAATTTATCTCTTTCTTTGGATGGGTTATGTGGCATTCCCCTGACTCTGGACCCCTAAACATCTTACTGATGCTATCGGCCTCTGCGCCCTTATAGAATTTATCTCCCATCCTCTGGAGTACATGTGTCAGACCAAGGCCTCTAATGTGCTAGCCACCTTTTTGTCCATCTGACTGAGTTAATATGATGTCTTTGTTGTAACAGATCAGGATGTGATGTTTTGCAGGATGTCTAAATGGTCTTGATCTCTTCAGTCTGTCTTACTACAGAAGTTGAAAGTTAACATAGCTCTGGAGCAAAACTATAAATGTACTCTAAATGTATAATGTTGATGTTCCATATGAATGCATACTGTGTCTGATCCACTTTCCTCATAGGGATAGGAAAGGACTTATTCACCAAATCGATATCCACATGAAATATACCTGAGGCTGTGTTCATTTGCTCTAGCCAAGATACCCAAACTGGTGTGGTGGCTGCAATAGGGCTCCTACTTGGGTGAGTTTGGGCTAGTCCACTGTCATCCTCTAGGTTTAGTCTGGTTTCTGCAGGGACAATACTGATGAACTGAATGGAAAAATGACGGGATTCCTTTAGACCTGTAAATGTTGCTTCCTTGTATGCTGCCAAGGAGGCCCTCTGACTTTTACACATGGTTTTCAATTGCCTGTTAATCACTCCTAGTCTTTTATATTTTTCTCTAGGGCATCAGTGGAGCTTAGTAATTGTCACCCAATGCCATTGTCTTGTAGTTACTATTTCCCTGTATCTCTCAAATGCCTAGCATATTCCCTTCCACAGGCAAAGCATCCCAATTCACCACCAGTGAAAGCTGTAACAATTGAACCACCACTTTACATGAAGGGCTATCTGTACTCCAGCTACTGGCAGTGAGGGGGTCCTCAGTGCTGGTCTAGCAAAGAGTAATACAGCTCCAAATCCCTATCTCATCACCTGCTTTCTCAGACCGCTCCCATACTCCTGTTTCTATTGGAAGCAGGCTCTGAGACAAGTTTAAAGTACCTGATGACTACTGGGGGGATGCCCTTAAGATTCACACCTCTGTAAAGGATGAGAGAAGCAGAATGGGGCAGAAGGAGAAGCTGGGAAGATATGTAGGCCTGAACAACAATGCAATGGAATGTGAATTATTCTGTTATTGAATAAGCGGAAAAGCACTGTGTTTATTATGCAATAACACTATTGCCATGCTAAAAGAATACAGTATATGTCAACATTCACAGACTAAACCACATTATTGTCGACCCGTAGGAGAACAACCATCAGAAAAACTAGAAAATTAAAACTGGAATGTATCATCTGTGATATTTGAAACTGAATAGCTCATTACATCAGAATTTCTTCACAAATGGAAAGACTGAAAACAAAGCTGCAACCAAAGTAAATTTCTGATTGGCTCATTTGTTAGCCAAACAAGGAAAGCCTTTTTACTGATGGTGATTTAATTAAATTGGGCTTGATGCAGCAGCTGAGAAAATGTGTCCAGAGAAAATTAACTTGTTTACTATGATTAGATTTGGGGGGGGGGGGTAGAAGAAATGAGGACGTGAAAAGCAACATCAATAATCAATTAAAAATCAAGGTAAATTATTTCAAGTAGTTTTCTGTGGCTTTTGATGAGTTAACAGATGTTACCAATAATGCCCGGTTAGTCTTGTTTATTCAAGGAGTCAATGCTAAGTTTGAAGTTACTGTCGAATTGCCCTCTGTGAATAGTCTGAATGAACAAACTATTCCCTAAGAAGGTGAGAAAACACAAATCAGTACAACCTGAAGTGGAATCTGCTAAGATGTATTACACAGCCAATGGTGGCAAAAATATGTGTGAAGCAGAAAAAGGCTTAGACAAGTTTAAAAACTTGTGAAAATGTAAGGTGTGTAAAGCCTGTAGTTATTCATTGTATTATTTGTCAGCAGCTATTTCCTTGAAAATATTTTGAATCTATCATTTTTCATTGTCTCAGTGTCAGCAGTGAAATTCATTCACTCTCATGGACGCTTATCAGTTCTGTGATTTTTTTGCTCAGAAATAGAAGCTGAACTTGTGCTACTACATAGCAGTTTGACGGTTTAGCAGTGATAAGGTTTTATTGTGATTTTTAGCTCAGGGCCTAGATTGAAATTGTACTCGAATGTTTACAACAGCTTATTATCATAGCCCCAAACTGGAAATGACCCAAATGCCTATTAACTGGTGAATGAATTAACAAATCGTGGTCTATTGTATTCCATTGTGCTATGGACTGAATTGTATTCCCTCCAAATTTATGTATTGAAGCCCTAACCCCCAATTTGGTAGTATTTGAAGATGGGGACTTTGGGAGATAATGAGGTTCAGAGGAGGTCATGAGGGTGGGGACCCAGTGATGGGATTACTGCACCCTTCCTCTCTCCCACATTTGAGGACAGAGAGAGAAGGCAGTGTCTGCAAGCCGGGATTACCAGAACCCTACCATGCTGGCACCCTGATCTTGGACTTCCAGAACTGTGAGAAAATATATTTCTGTTGTTTGAGCCCCTCATCTGTGGCATTTTGTTATGGCAGCCCAAGCTAAGCATGATCCATTGTATTCCATTGTAAAACAATAAAAAGGGTACATACCACTGATACACACAACATGAATGAATATCAAAAGCATGCTAAGTGACAGAAGCCAAACACAAAAGACGTACGATTCCATTTATATGACAGTCTGTAAAAGGCAAAACTAAAGGGACAAAAAGCTGATCAGTGGTTTCCAGGAGCTGGAATGGAGGGTGGAGATTGACGGCAAATGCGCACGAGGAAACTTTCTATGGAGATGAAAGTGTTCTGTATCATGATTGTGGTATATATATCAATGATTATGTACATTTATTAAAACTCAACAAACTGTATATTTAAAATTGGTGAATTTCATTATATGTGAATTTCACCTCAGTAAAGTTGATTAAAACACATCCACACACACATACAGCAGGTCACCAGACTGAACCCTCTGCTGATACAATTTACAAACAGGATATTGATGCAAACATAAACTGAAACATTTCATTTTGTAATCTGACCCACATCCTACATTCAATCCACCAGCAAATCCTGTTGGCTCTAGCCTTCTGCTTCCACTCTAGTCTAGCCACTGTCATCTCTCCCTGGGGTTATTGAAGCAGCCTCCTAACTAGTCTCTGAGTCTCTGCTCTTGCCTTCACAGACTATACTCAGAACAATTAGTGATCCTCTTAAAACGTAAATCACATTACACCACCCCATTCAAACCCTTCCATCCTGCTGGGGAGAAACTCCAAAGCTCTTGCCATGGTTGCAAATCCCTCCCTGATCTGGCCCCTGCTTGGCTCTCCTATTTATTTCCTCTCTCTCCTTCCATTTCAGGTACTCTGTCTCTCTACTCTTCCTCAAACACATGAGCATACTCCTGCCTTGAGGACTTTGCACTTGCTGTTCCCTCTGTTTGGAATGCCTTTCCTCTAGACCTTCTGCTCAATTTGCTCCCACTTTTCATTCAGGTCTCAGCTTAAGTACTGCCTCCTGGGAGAGACTTTTTCTGACCACCACCAGGTAGTTCTTTCTCCATTTTCTCCACCTACTAATTATGTTTTATTTTTCAGAGCAAGGACTTTGTTCTATTCCCTGTTGTATCCCTTGCCCCTAGAACAATATCTGGTGCGTGTCAGGACTCAGTACATACTTTGTGAATGAACAAATGAGCTTACTTGCTATGAAGCCTTCTCAGACTGCCTGGCCTGCCTCTCCAGGCCATCTCTCCCTCTTCCTCATCTTTCTGGCATTTGCTCTTTTTGTTTAATTTTAACAACACCTTTATTGAGATATAATTATGTGCCATACAATTCACCCATTTCATGTATATAAATAAATTATTTTCAGCATACAAGCCACAGTCAATTTTAGAATATTTTCATCACTTCCAAAAGAAACTTCAGGACTTCCCTAATGGTGTAGTGGTTAAGAATCTGCCTGCATGCAGGGCACACGGGTTCGAGCCCTGGTCCGGGAAGATCCCACATGTCGCAGAGCAACTAAGTCTCTGCACCACAACTACTGAGCCTGCGATTTAAAGCCCGCGAGCCACAACTACTAAGCCCACGTGCCACAACTACTGAAGCCCGCGCACCTAGAGCCCATACTCCGCAGCAAGAGAAGCCACCGTAATGAGAAGCCCGCGCACCACAAGGAAGAGTAGCCCCCGCTCGCCGCAGCTAGAGAAAGCCTGCACGCAGCAACGAAGACCCAACGCAGCCAAAAATAAATACATTTAGATTTAAAAAAAAAACAAACTTCATATTCTTTTTTTTTTTTTTTTTTTAGCAGTACTAGGGCCTCTCACTGTTGTGGCCTCTCCCGTTGTGAAGCACAGGTTCCGGACGCGCAGGCTCAGCGGCCATGACTCATGGGCCCAGCCGCTCCGGGGCATGTGGGATTTTTCCGGACCAAGGCACAAACCCGTGTCTCCTGCATCGGCAGGCAGACGCTCAACCACTGCGCCACCAGGGAAGCCCAGGTCTATGCTCTTAAAACCTGCTTCACAGTTTCAAGGCTCACCCGTGTTCCCAACAATTATTCTGCAATGACATACTGCCTTTCTAAATACAGCACATGGAAATGGACCGCCCTTTTTAGCAGTGTCTGGCAACAGGACTTTTTTCTTGGTGCTAAAATTACCTGCAAATTATTTTAACTGTGCCACTTTCAGATTCTCCTTTCAACGTATCTGTTCCTTCCCATGTGTTGTCATTTCTCTATTTGAAAGTCATGACCGTGAAACCTCGAACATTTATGGGTTATGCAAACTGCTTCTTTTGGTATATTTTTAATAATCACTGCTCTTATTATTACCAGATGTTGAAATCGCAAATGATAACAAAGTGACAGACTTTAAGGGTAAGATTATTTGGGCAAGAGAAATGTGACTTTTTGTTCTCTGAGAGATAGCGGGTGTCTCGCCTGGATTTGTATCCATTTTTTCCCACTTTTAGCTGAGATGTCTTGGACAAATTCTTTAATTTCACTGATCCTTTGTGTCTTCATTGGTAAAGAGTGCTGTTAATGCCTCTTTCATAGAGTTTTGTTGAGAAATGTGTGGGATTTTTTGTTATTTATTATTATCAATTAGTTATTAGTTATCTATTGCTGTGTAACAAATTACCTCCCAAATTTAGCAGCTTGAAACAATGTTTTTTATCTCACACAGTTTCAGAGTACTAGAAATTGAGTGCTTTAGCCGGGCGGTTCTAGCTTAGAATCTCTCACAAGATTGCATTCAAACTATTGGCCAGGGATGCAGTCTCAGTAGACTTAAATGGGATCAGAGGACTTGCCTCTAAGCTCACTCATGTGGCTGTTGGCAGGAGGCTTCAGTTCCTCACCACAGGGACCTATCCATATGGCTTCTCCCAAAGGCAGTGATCAGAGATTAAGATGGAGACAGAGATACCAAAACATAAGCTGCAGTCTTTTATAACCTAAACTCAATGGTGACATACCATCATGACTGCCATATTCTGCTGGTCACACTAACCAACCCTGTTACATTGTGGCAGAGGACTGTGCCAGGGTGACTAGAACAGGAGGCAGGGATCACTGGAGGCCATGGTGGAGGCTGGGTACCACCTATAGATAGAGTACCCAGAAGGCATCCCTGAACACCACGAATTCAACAGCCCTTCTAGGCTCCGGAGATATAAAATAGACATTGTCCTTGCCCGCCATGACTCTCATTCTAGAGGCCCATAGTAAGTGCTCAAGAAATGTGTTTTTCCCTCAAGAAAAAGAAAGAGACAAAAACTTCACAAAAGGAGATCTTGCTAATCAGAGGTATAGCCATGATCGAGGTAATTCCCGCTAGGGAAAGTAGGGAAACTCTCCCTAAGGGTGACTATTACAAGTTGGATGACTCTGCAATTTTCAGTTTAGAGCCTGAGAATTTCTGTTAAGGATTCTAGCAGAAGTAAAGACAGCCATTATAATTGTCTGTGAGAAAAAGGTGTACTAGGCAAATTGATGGTATCCACAGCCCAGCAAACAAGGTTATTTTCCAAAACTATATTTTCAGACATTGGCTGCATCTATAGGCACACTAATAAGGTTCTAAAGTCCTGGGCTCCTTATCTCTATGTAAAAGCAACTAAGGTGGGACCTCTATTTGGCAATGACTCATCGACTGTCAATTTTGTTGATGTTTAACATAACGTGTATATATAGATAATGTATGTACTATATAATAAGGTGACCTTGAGTTTAACATCCTCTAGAAGGCACTCTGACCTCCCAGTTTACCCTAATTAGTGAGGTTTTACTCCCTTGATATTTTACCTGTGCTAAAATATTCATATTTCAGGTTCTTAGAGGAGGCATGTATGACTCACGGGATTAATGGCAAAGGAGTTTGCCTCCATTATCAGATTAGCCTTGCATCTCACCAGCCTTCATAATACTGAAGTGAAGCTTGAGATTTATACATAAATATTGAAGTCTTATTCCAAGTTTAATAAAACATGCATATCTTTCTAATATACCCATAGACAGAAACGGACACTGGAACTTTTGCTGATGCAGAAGAGCCCCCAGGTGTCTGAGAGATACCAATTCAAGTCCCACTGGATGGCTGTCATTCCCTCTAATGCCCTTGACCGGCCGTTTTCAGGTCACTGAAAACTTTGTGGTTCAGTAGCTCTTTGCGGAGCCTGCCGTCCTCTGCCAGGCCCATGGAGGATGCCGGAGAAGAGACTGATACCATCTCTGAGCTCATAGATTTAATGAAAAACACTTGTCCTAGAGTCCCTGCCTCCACGAGAAAGAGCAAGGATTATATCTGTCTTATTCACAGCTGTGTTTGCAGTGTTTAAAAAAGGGATTTCAGGCAAACTCCGTTAGGGAGTCCCTAAGAACTAAATCATCACGTGGTCCCCGGGTGTCTCCACACTGAAGCATACACACCATGAAACTATAATGAGAGCACTGGGGCCAAGCAGGGGGCCAGACCTTTCACAGTCCCCGTATTTCGGGTTCATTCCTGCCTCCCGGCTTTGCTGCCAGGTGCCTGCTGCCTTGGTGCACCCTCCTCGTTGCCAAGACTCTACCCCAGTGGTTCCTAATCTTCAACCCAAGAAGAAGTTTTTGGCATTTTGCAGCCAAATGAGAAAAACCAGAATAATATAATGAGTTTTTCACAAAGCTCGATGGGAAGGACCATTGATTCTGAGACTAGGCTTTCTTTTTTGGTGTTACTATGTTACCTCTTACATGAAATTATGGTAGGAGATAGTGGGTTTTTTTTTTTAAGTGCCTCACTTGGCATCATGGAATTGGCAGTCCTGTGTGATGTCCCCATTGTTTTTTCCTTGGTTCCTGAATTCCAGAAGTCTGAGAACCACCATCATACAAGAACAGTTCAATCCCCACCTCACTCTTGGAGTCTTCCGTGATCCTTCGGGGCTCACTTTCCCTTTCTTTAGAAACAATATCAGGGCTTCCCTGGTGGCACAGTGGTTGAGAGTCCGCCTGCCGATGCAGGGGACACGGGTTCGTGCCCTGGTCCGGGAAGATCCCACATGCCGCGGAGCAGCTGGGCCCGTGAGCCATGGCCGCTGGGCCTGCGTGTCCGGACCCTGTGCTCCACGGCAGGAGAGGCCACAACAGTGAGAGGCCCGCGTACCAAAAAAAAAAAAAAACAAAAACACAATATCAATTAGGATATTTTTCTAAAGTCATAAGTATATAGTGCAGGACAATTGGTAAATGTAAAAACTCACAAAGAAGAAAACAGAAATCCTCTATAGCCCCACTTCTCAAGAGAAAATAAACAGTCTGAGAGATGCCCTTCTATTCCATTTTCTGAGTTTTTCACTTAACTTTTTAACAAAAATGAAGTTATTTTGTATAAACTGTTTGGTAATTTCATAATATTCCATCCTCCTCCTCCTCCACAATTTTTAAAAAAATAAATGTATTTATATTATTTATTTTTGGCTGCGTTGGGTCTTTGTTGCCATGTGCGGGCTTTCTCTAGTTGTGGCGAGCGGGGGCTACTCTTCGTTGCGGTGCACAGGCTTCTCACTGCAGTGGCTTCTCTTGTTGAGGAGCACGGGCTCGAGGCGTGCGGGCCTCAGTAGCTGTGGCACACGGGCTTAGTTGCTCCGCAGCATGTGGGATCTTCCCAGACCTAGGGCTCAAACCCGTGTCCCCTGCATTGGCAGGCGGTTTCTTAACCATTGCGCCACCGGGGAAGCCCCCTCCACAATTATGAAGTGCTGACTTGGTCTAGCTGCTGTGGTAAGCATTTACACGTGTGAGCCACTTAATCTTCACAACAACCCCATAAAGTGGATACTATTATTATTCCCTCTTTGTAACTGAGGCTCAGAGAGGATAAGATACACCCCCATTTCACAGAGCTGCTAAGTAGTAAAGGCCTTCTGACCAGGGGTGCCTGGCTCTGGAGCCCAAACTCCAAAACAGTATGATTTAGTGCACTTCCATTATATGGATTTATCACAATTTATTTAACCAGTCTTTTACTTTTGTTCATTTTCCTTTTTTCCCCCAAGTTTCTGGTATTATAAATAAAGCTGCCCTGTACAACCTCATGAGTAAATCTTTATGTACATTATCCGTAAGTACTTCCATAGAATAATTTCTAGCAGAGGATTTGCTGGGTCAAAGTGATGACAGCATTTTAAGGCTTTGTCAAAATTTGCCAAACTGCATCTCAGATTGTTGTGCCTTTTCAGAATGTTGTACCCTGGACACTCCCTCCAACAGGCTATGAGAAGGCCAGTTTTCCCACACTTTGCCACCATTGGGAATTATCGGGGTTTTGTTTTTTTAAATCTTTGCCAATGTGAGAGACCCAAAACAATTTCTGATGCTTTAGTTACTAATGTGGTGGTAACTCCCAGAGACTCTGGCAAAAGTGAAGGATTTTGTAGATGTAATTAAAATCCCTAATCACTTGATTTTCAGTTAATCAAAAGGGAGATTATCCTAGGTGGGCCCTACCTAATTGGGCGAGCCCTTTAAAGGGATCATTGAAGTTAGAGAGAGACTCAAAGCAGCAGAAACTCTCTCTGTGGCTGGCTTTGAAGAAGCAAACTGTCATGAAATGAAGCTGAAAGTAAGTGAATTTCATCACCAATCTGGGAGCTTGAAAGTTTGTCCTTCCCTAGTCAAACCTCCATATGAGAATGTAGCCTGGCCATCACCTTGATTTCAGCCCTGTAAGGCCCTCCCAGAGCAGAGAACCCAGATAAGCCATGCCCAGACTTCTGAGTTACAGAAACCCTGAAATAATAGACGGGTGTTGTCTTACGCCACTGAGTTGTGTGCTAATATAACTAACAAGACTACAATTTCTCCACGTGTTTTTAATCATGTTTTTTTCTTCTTTCTAGCTCATTTTTCTGTTAGCATTCATCATTTTCTTATTTGAGTTCTTAATATATTTGTTTTAAAGGTATCAACCCCTTTGTCTGTCATAAATAATAATCAGCCATTGCATTTTTATGTGGTCAAATCCATTGGTCTTTCCCATCTGGAATCTATCTTTGTTGTGCACTTGGAAAGCCCACCCTCGTCCCAAGGTTATAGGAAGAGTCACATACATTTTTGTCTAGTACTTTTGTGTTTTTTTCATTACATTTAAATCTTTAATCCATCTAAAGGGGTTTTAATAAACGGTGGTGCAGAAAAGTCCAACTTTAATTACTTTCAAATGTACCAATAATACCTACTGAATAATCATTTGCTTTCCAGTTGAATTCATATAAAATCAAAAGTCTAATTTTGGCCTTTTCAATCTGTTACATTAAGTCCATCATGTTCTGCTTTAGTATCAAACTGTTTTCATTATTAGAACTTTATAATGCATTTGAGTATCCAGGGGGAAAAGTCACCCTTCATTTCACTTCTTTTATAAATTTTCCTCACTATTCTCACACATTTCTTCTTTCATTTTATCTTTCGAATTATTTTGTCAAATTCCATTGGCAATTTAATGGTATCTGTAGCATACCAAAATACATTTATAGATTTATACACATACAGATTATTTGGGGGAGAAATGACACCCCATAATTCCATACCAGAACATGTTTGGCATTCTGTGCATTCTTCACGGCCCTCATCAAGATAGGTTTATTCATGTACACTTGACATATTTCTTGTCGAATTAATGACAGGGTTTTAAATATTTTCATTTAAAATATACTAACTCTAGTATATTTTAATAACTGTTTATTGCTAAATTATAGGAAAAATATATTTTTTTACTTACTTATGCAACCATAAATTAGTAAGAGTTTGGCAAAAATCAGTGAAAGAATTCTGTGAGAATCAGTTGGCTATGTGGAATTTACAGGTCAGAGTATTGAGTATTTTATAATTTATTTGTAAATTATTTGCTATGGTTCCTTTATATCAGTAAAATTTATTATGAACATATATATGCTTTATGTGTATGTATATGTGTGTATATATATATAAGTGTGTATATATGTATAAAATTTCTTCCCTAGAGACTCAGTTCTTAAACGTTTATCAATACCCCACTCGTGGGATGTATGTGCCTATGATGATTTGTCTAAGCCGTAAGGGAATCCCAAATTCCTTGCCAGTAATTGGTTCAGGAATGGACAAATCTAAGCCAAGTTGGGCCAGTGAAACAGGAAAGAGGCTTCCCAGGGGATTCTGAAAAGAAGCTCTCTTGCTCTTTGGTGAGAGCCCCAGGAAGCCAGCTTCTCCAATTGGTCACAGACAAGGAGCCATGTGTATATTTTGGCAGCCGTGTGTGACCATAAGAACCACTCTCAGAATGAAGCTGAGTCTGTGGACAGTAGAGCAGAGAAACAGAAAGGCACTGCTGATGACATCTTTGAGCCCCTGGGTCGTGTAACTCTGGGGTCTACCCTGCCTCTGTGCTTGTTCTTTGAGCCAGCTCATTTTCTGTTTATGTCCCTTTCACCTGGGCCTTCTTTAGCCCAAAGCACCCTGCCGATACATGAAGACTGAGTGAGGTATGGAGAGTACCCACCAGTTTCCAGCACACAGTGGCTGGTCAGTAAATGACAGCACCTCACCCCCACCCCACTGCCTCCCACCCCCAGCCCCACCAGGCCTTGCTTCCCCATCCAGTGCAGGCCTGCCTCCAGCCTTTGCTCCTGCAACCCCCCTCCTCACCCACAGGCCACACTTGAAGCTTTCTCACCCTTAAAGACCCTGCTCAAATCCCACCTCCTTCACAAACGCTGTCCAGCTCATGGGGAATTCTTCATGCTCAGCTTGTGTGAGCCTCATCACATACTGTCTCCTGTGGTTGCCTGTGCCCTCCTGAATCTGGGTCCATCTTCCCTAGAGCGGCTCCCTTTAGGGCCTGGACCATTCAGTGTGCATCAGAGTCTGCCTCCTACACTGGCCTGGCTCAACCTCTTGCCCCCTGTAACGTTTAGTGAGTACTTGGTGCTGAACTTACCAGACTTTAATCTCTTCTCTTCCTTGCTTTTTGTAAACTGTGGGCACCAGGATTCAGCTGAATGAGATTCCTGCAACAGCAAGAGGAGTGTTATTATTTTGTTCTGAAGGTCTTTACAAGCATAAGGCATGTCTAAAGTGGCTATAAATAATTTATATTGTCCATAACTCAAGCTGATCAAAATAGACCTCATCACAGTGATGCGGCAAAATCTGGTACAAGCTGCTTTTCTGCTGCCTCCAAACCAATCACACATTCGGCGCAGATGAAAATCTGCCTGGATTCCCTCCCGAATCGGATTAATGCCCCATCTGCAATCACATTCATCACAATCTGTCCATGCTTAGACATTGGATAATCCCATTGGACAAGAGGTGACAACCCAGTTTCTATTATCTCATTTATTACCTATTTTTGGAATTTGCTGGTAACTCTAGCCTCCAGAAGATGTTTTCCAGTGAAAGAGGCTCCTCTGTAGATTCTTTTGAAAAACTGTCACTTCATAGGCTTCAAATAGAGCCAAGCACTTGGGGTTACTTATGATTCCTATTTTGTTTCCAGGTGATGAATACACAAATAGGACACAAGTCTGTGGCCTTTGTTACGAGAAACACACACACACATTTAGCTTCTTACAAATGTGTGTTGGAAAGAATAAAAGACATCCTTCAGAACCTTTAAAAGATCTGGACAACAACTTTCTGAAGAGGCATCCTCACGTTTGAGATATATGATACTTCCTTTTCTGTTTCTTTTAGTATCATAAAAGCAAGCATCTGTGATTGGTAAAGGAGCCGTAACTGGCCCCAAAAGTCTGAAAACCTAAACCCACACACGTGCACACATTTGTGCAGGATGGAGGACCTTTTACAATATTCCATTTTCCTGCTGGAAGGTCAAACTGAACTCCGATAGCTGATTGTTCCTCTCATTTGCATCTAGAAATACCACTCAAGGGACTTCCCTGGTGGCGCAGTGGTTAAGAATCCACCTGCCAACGCAGGGGACATGGGTTCAAGCCCTGGTCCAGGAAGATCCCACATGCCGCGGAGCAACTAAGCCTGCGTGCCACAACTACTGAGCCTGTGCTCTAGAGCCCACGAGCCACAACTATTGAGCCCAAGCACCACAACTACTGAAGCCCACATGCCTAGAGCCCGTGCTCTGCAACAAGAGAAGCCACCGCAATGAGAAGCCCGTGCACCACAACGAAGAGCAGCCCCTGCTCGGCACAACTAGAGAAAGCCCGCGCGCAGCAACGAAAACCCAACACAGCCAAAAATAAAATAAATAAAAAACTACATTTATTAAAAAGAAATACCGCTCAAGGGAAATGCTAGGACCACATGAGTTCGGGCAATTCTAACATCGCGCCCACGTTCTCAGACCCGCGGGTGCTGGAGCACAGCAGAGAAAGCCCGAAGTCACTCCCACCCCAGAAGGATACAACTCACAAAGCAGCATTGTTCCCCACAATGTTGGTGTCTGTATCTCAAACCAGATGTATTTTTCAATATCTTCAACAAGTAAGTTACAAGTGAGTGGTATTCTTTTCCTCCTTCTTCCCTTCACCCCATGGAAATGGTTGCGAGCAACTGATTACCAGCCACCCCTCCCTCAAACCAGCCTCCCTCCTGCCATTTCTAGGTTTCTAGGTGGAGAGAGGAGCCTGCCAGAGGGTTTCTCCCTTCGTCCCCTGCCCCCGCTCCTGACTCACGATCTTGTTACCTCTTGCCTCGCTTGACTTACCCACGTGTTAATTTTCCCACAGCACAGCTATGTTCTTGCCATTTTCCCGTCTGAATCTCTTCAGTACAACAACAGGATCCTGGAGGTTCTCCTTTGCCAAGAGAGTCCCTCATACTCCTCGGTGGAAGTCTGAGGCTTCCCACTGTCTGACACGAGCTTCCCTTTCAGTCTTTCACTCATGCTGACTCCTCTGTGGGAGTCCAGCCGCACGGACCTGCCTTGGGTGGCTCCAGGGGTCTTCCCTGTCTCTACGGGGCTTTGCCTTGTACCACTGCCCTGACTCATTCCTGCCTCTCCCAGCTGCTCACATTTTCCCCCAAATGCACTCAACTCACTCATCTCCTCCCTCTGTCTTTGAGACTGTTCCCTCTTCCAAGCAAACCTTCCTGCTCCTTTTCTGCTTGGAAGAATCATACTCATCATACAGGGCTCAGATGATTTGCCATGGGCTCCAAGAAGCCTTTCCAGTCATCCCGTTCTGTGCTCCCTCCTTGGTGTTCCTGTTGCAGCTCTGGTTCTCAGCTCTGTGGTAGCCCTCGTCCCATTGCTGACCCTAAGTCAAAGGTGAACAAAGCTGGACACTAGGTAAAGTGGCAAGGACACATTTTAATTAGTAATATCTATTGCAACAGGGAGAAGAGTCCCGCATGAACCGAACTCAACTTCGATTTGTACGGAGGTGATGGGAATTGTAAAGGGAGAATGAGGGAACAGGGAGGGGGAGGAGTGGGGGCTCGGAAGAGTCAGCAAAGTGATAAGTTATAAAAGGCAGGAATCAGGGGTTGGTCTGTGAGAAATCCATCAGGGTTTGCTAACTGCTGCTTATCCAAGGTAGGCTTCTACCCTCCCACAGAGGCTGGGAGACACTGGCCCTAGCTTAAGGTGTTGGATGGAACAAAAACCTTGAGCTTTTTTCAGGTAAGCGGGGCTGGGGTCATCCTAGGGATGTGGCGTTGAGACATTACAAACTATGTTAGTGTTTTGCTCAAACCTTCATAGGCTAAGACAGAGGTCTAGTTGAGAAAGCGCTTGGAGGAGGCTGGCTAAAGTCTGATCGAGGAGAGACTCTGTGTCACCTACCATCATCTTTCTCTTCTCTCTACCGTGCTGCCTTGTTTCAGTGAAGGCACCTTGTCCAACCGGGGCCCCAGCCCCAAGCCTGGCCCATTTGGCAAGAGACTGGCCTCTCTGCAAAACCACCCAATCCTGGTTTGATTAATCTATTCCTTTTGGAGCTCAGTCTCTCCCTCTTTCCTTCCCTCCCTTTCTTTCTCATTTTGCCCAGTATCCAGATCTCGGCAAGGGGAGGGATAGTGATAGAAAAAAACCGAACCCTAGAAGGTAGGCCCTGTGAGTCTGCAGGCTGGCAGAAGCAGCCAGGAATGCCAGTGCCCTGGGTCAGGCTTCTCAGAACCACTCCCAGGCCACACTGAGCCAGCTGGGGCTCCCCCTTCTGGAAAGATGGGAAAAATGCAACTGTCCCAAAAAGCATCAGCACAGCTCCTTCCTATGACCCCCTCCCTTCCTGAGATCTGGGCATGGCAGTTTATCCCTGTGGCTACCAGGGTGTGCTTTGGAAAGAAACAAAGGCTCCCATGTGTTGTTTTTTTTTTTAAGGGTTAATTTTTCTCATCCTTCTGTAATGACCATATTGATCCCGCAAGGAAAAGAGTGCTAGAGACTGTGGGTTTCTTAATACAGAATGACCCTGGCACATGTCCACTATAAACAAAGTAACAAACAAACAAACAAGTTCATTCCCATCTGGATAGACTCAAGTAGCACGAGTTCATAACTCGTCTCATGGACTAGTGGGCTTGAGTCTCAGTCCCAGCTCTCACTAGTTGTATTAACTCGTGAAGGTTATTAATTTATTCATTTCTGAGCTGCTGGAAGATGGTAAGAGGACCTGACCTGCCTCAATGCCTCAGAGGCAGAGTTGGCTTCATGGGATGCAACCGGTACAGTCCATGGGGCCCCATGCTTGTTTTCATGCTCTGCCATTGCCGTCTTGAAATTGTCACTCATTTTTGAGCGAGGGGCCCCGCATTTCATTTTGCACAGGTATCTGCAAATTATGTAGCCCATCCTGCCCTGTGGGTTGTTGGGAGCTATAAATGAGACCTTCTACGATTGCTTAGCCCAGGGCCTGGACTGCAGCAAGTGCTCAGTGAATGTTAGGGAGGGAGAAAGGGGCTCAGGAAAGAGGGAGAGGGACCCGGCAGTGTCACTGGATACCTGTTTGCTCAAAGGAAGTTGGTGTGGGTCAGGCAAGAGAGCCTGGGGAGAGAGGACGGGCTTGGATATTGAAGGCCTGGAGTCTGGCTCTGATTTGCCAAGTTTCTTTCTCTTCCTGGGCCTTAGTTGCTGTCTCTGAAACATGGTGCCCAACTCCCCCAAAGTCGAGCTCTCAGAAGCCTATGGCAGTGGTGATGGGGATGCTGAGACCCTTTCTGGCCTATTCTGTACAATGTCTCCAAGTGCCTTTGGAGAAAAGTAGAGGCCAAGGTTGTGGGGTGGGATGGGAATGGAGGCAGGAGGCAGAGGAGGAGGCCTGGTCCTCAGGTGGGCAGTAACAGAATCCCATCCTAAAGGACTCCAGCAGGAAGACCCCTGGTCTGGGTCAGGGGACTTGGCTTCCAGCTCCATTTCTGTCACTTATATGCTAGATGACAGGTCATTGGCCCTCAGTTTCCTCTCTGACACTCACAGTGGGTTTAATGCTCCCATGACTGGCAACAGCTTCCTTTGTGTTGGGTGGGCACTATGCCTGTGACATGCCCTTTGCGAGTGATCCAGATGCAAGATAGTGTAATGATTCCACCAGCAAGCTCCGGAGGCAGAGAGCCTGGCTCCACGAGCTATGTAACCTGGGACAAATTACTTAACGTCTCCAAGCCTCAGTGTCCTTATCTGTGAAATGAGGATAATTTTAACAATAGTAACTCCTTCCTGAAATTGTTGTGAGCATACAGGCAGTCATGTGTGTGAAGGTGGCCCCAAGTGAGAGTCCTATATGTTAGCCATGACGATCATGATGATACTGAAGATATAGGTTAAGCCCCACATTCCTTCCCACATATGCATTTCCATGACAAATAGGAGACAAATCATCTCCTGGCAGGTAAAGCTCTCCTGAGTGGGTAAGAACAGCAAGGCGGTTAGTGGGGAAGGAAATGGAGCGCGTGTGCGCACATGTGGGCCTGTAGGAGCTGTCTGGGGGCTCTGAGCTTGAGGACGGACAGGCTGGGCGAGGATGACCACCTCTCTGGGCTGCAGATTTTTCTCTGTCTAACAAGGGTCTGAAAGAGAAAGTCTCCAAAGGGTCTTCCAGCGTATTCATTCTAGAGTTCTAGAAGGAAGGAAGAACGGAGGATTGACTAAGCAAAACTGTAAAATAATAAAGCCTGATTTGCTTTAGGTGACCTGGCCTGCTCTGTGATCTGCTCCTAGGCCCTGGCCCCACGCCTAGTGCTTTCCTGCTCTTTCTTTCTGGACTTGTTCCCAGGGTAGGAGCTGCTATCCCTGTATCGTGAATGACCACCTGTTCTGTGATTTCTCAAGGATTTCTGCACAATAAGCCTATCTTTCAGGAGAATTGTGAGTAGAGTTTAAGGCAACAGAGATGGTGTGGGGGGAGGTTTGGGGAGAAGGAATCCAGAGAGACCTCTTTGTGCTTCTGCAGTCTTCTCAGGAAGAGGGTCATAGCTGGGCTAGTTTTTTTTTTTTTTTTTTGCGGTATGTGGGCCTCTCACTGTTGTGGCCTCTCCCGTTCCGGAGCACAGGCTCCGGACGCGCAGGCTCAGCAGCCATGGCTCACGGGCCCAGCCGCTCCGCGGCACGTGGGATCCTCCCGGACCGGGGCACGAACCTGTTTCCCCTGCATCGGCAGGCGGACTCTCAACCACTGCGCCACCAGGGAAGCCCCCGGGACTAGTTTTATGGGATAATACAGAGCTATGGAGCTCAAGTTGCTATTCCCAGTAAGGACAGAGAGTGATCTAAAGCCCAGGAAAGGAGGCTCCCAGATCTCCCGTGTGCTGTAGCCTGGGACATGGAGAAGGGGACCCTGGGAGCAGCCAGGAAGCAGAGAACCAGGGCGGGGCCAGATCAATGGTGTCTTGTGGCTGTGCCGGGGGAAGAGGATTTTCACTTCTCTCACTCCGGTGCTGGTCTCCCAAGGATGGCTGTGACCCAGGAGACCCACACGGAGGGATCCTGAAACTGGTCCGTGGTTTTACAGCTCCAGAGAAGTGAAGCTGGTGAGTGATGGAACCACACCCATGTGGGTCTTCAACTGCACAGTGAAAGAAGCAAGGGAGATGGAGCCAGGCAGCCCTGCTTTGAATGCCAACTCTGACTTACCCTGTGACCAGAAGCAATCACGTCACCTCCTTAAGCCTCAGTTTCCTCATGGACTAAATGAGTCTAATACTACCCACCTCATAATATTGCGGTAAAGACCTAATAGGCTAATAACAGGGGCTTCGCCCATGATGGAGACTAAAGAAATATTAGTTCTTGACCCAGCTACCTGACATCTCAGGAGAAATCACCACCTCCCCCTCCTCCCTAATAGGGTCTCGAAGAATTGGCTTTTTTCTGGTAAGGAGGAATTTCTCCTCTTGGCAGGAGAGTGTTAAAAGTCTGGACCTAGGATTCCAACACAGAGCCTCCCCCTCCTGGCCGCCTGTGCCATTGAGTTAATTGATCTGCTTGCTCCTAGTTGGGTGCTGACAGTCTGGCCAGGCCCAGAGCGGCTGGAGAGAGAGGCCAACCAGCCAGGAGCACCTCCTAGTTCACTAGGGAAGCACGCCTACCACAAGCCTCCTCCCCATTCTGAGACGGCACCCAGATACACAGACATTATTTGTACACAAATTCTGCACTCAGTCCACAGTTTCTGATCCTCCAGCCCCACAGGAGATACACACAGAGCAAGCACACATGGAAATGCACAAAGAAATCATCAGATGACACACACACAGATATACGTAGACCTCCCCTCCACGCCCAGAGGCACGCAGGCACCGCACACAGGAAAGGCACAGCATACACAGAGGCTCCCAGCACAAAGATACAGCCACAATTGTGATGATCATAGTTACCATGCATTGCACTTATTATGCTCCAGATATTGTTCTAAGCCTTTTCCAGAGAATGCTTTAATCCTTACAATAGTAGAGGTAGATATTATTTTTATCCCTCATTTTACAGATGAGGAAACCGAGGGTCAGAGAAGTAAAATAAAGTGCCTGAGGTCACAGAGTGGCCTGGTGCAGACATACCCACCCATACCCGTCCCCTCGCTCCTCAACCCCGTTTATTTTCATAGACACACAGCATTGTCCCCGCCCCGACATGCTCCACACACACTCAGGGCGAGCGCTGTTTGGGGCACTAGTGGCCAAAGACGCAAGAAATGGCCTGTTGGCACAGCGGCTGGTAAACTGTACTGAAGAACCAGACGGGTGAGAAAGACCAGGCGTTCCAAAGGTAGTGGCAGTGGTTAAAAGCCTTACAAGACCGACGGGGCCACCACGTGAAGCGCTCAGCACAGCGCTGGGTGGCGGGCCGTCATCCAGTAGTGAGTTCAGTGTGCGCTGAGGGCCTAGCCCCAGCTCTGCGCAAAGCCTCTCCTTTCGCGCTTGGCTGCGCCCATTTCCCGGCGAGCAGCCCAGAGTGTGAGGCCAACCAGCCCTAGGTTTTTAGCAGAAGGGCCGCCGAGCTCGACCGCGCCCTCAGGCCGACTTGGGCCGGGATCTGGGGTTCCCGTGGAGACATTTTATTCCCAGGCGCCCACCTGCGTCCCATCGCGCACCAAGTTCTTGGTACACCTTTTAATGGGAAAACAACGACAGCCACCATGGTTGGATAAATGTTATTTATAATTCATGGGCCAGTTCTTGAACCCTTTCAAACAAAACCCACAGAGATTTCTTTGAAAGAAAAATGCCTGGACTCTGCTCAGAAGTCGCGGGTTTTCTAAGGAACGACAAGCCGCTACACAGATAGTAAATTACCCCGCGCGCCACATTTGTTTCTGATTATTTGCGTTGCAGTTGGTTTGTGAAATAAAACAGAAGAGTTTATAAATATCATTTATTCTGGAAGTGAGACACACATTCGACCCCAGCCTTGTTCCTAGAAGGAGCTGTGCTGTTCGAGTGGGGAAAGAATGGGGGAGTCCGTGTCAAATTACACTCCCGCCCCAAATGCAAGTCAAGGCTCGAATCTGGATCCGGTGATCGTCTTCGGATTCTGCGTTCTGGCGTTACCCACCTAACGCTCCAACTGGGAGAAGTTTTCCACAGGCGGACGGGTGGGGAAGTCTAAACAGAGTTTATCCAAACCCTTAACCTCTCTCTCTAGCTTGGACCCTGAGAACAAAGGCGCCTGAGAGGAGAACGGTGACCGGCTGGACGGTTGAAGGTCTTGTCCAAACAGACCACCCTTCCCCCCAGCTCTCGTCCTAAGAGAGTGGATTTTTTTTTTTTTTTAAGGAAACAAGGGAGCATCTAAAGGACAGGCCCCCCTTCACTCCCCCAGGTATCCATCACCCTGCTCGAGCGCGCCTTGGGAGACCGCACCGCAAGTCCAAGAGGAAGTTCAGAGCTGCGGCGGCAGCAGAGACAGCTCAGCGGTGACACAAGGTCCAGCCGGGATAGCCCGACCCAGCGCCAGAGTGAGGATCCTTGTACATTTCAGGGGAGGGGGGCTGCGCTCCATTGTTCACTCTGGGCCAATCAGGGTTAGCCCATTTCCTCCCAGCCAATCCTCCGTCACCCCCGCCTTCCACCCAATCTAACCCGCCCATCGGCCCCCAGGTCCCCAACACCTCCCCTGCATCCCCAGAGGTTCTGGGGAAGCTTCGTGACGCCACAGGTCCCGCCCCCAGCTCCGGCCACGGGCGAATGCGTGCTGACGTCATGCTGCGTGCGGGCCGGTGCGGAATCGCTCCTTCAACTCCGCGGGGCAGGAGGAGTTAGTTAGCAAAAGAGCCGAGGCTGGGCGCGCGACCTTCGTCCTTCTGCCCCTGGCCGCACGCTTTGCGCACATCTCTTTTCTGCATGGTGGATATTATTTTTCATTATCCTTTTCTGGGTACTATGGGGGATCATTCCAAGAGTAAGTCTTCCTGTGTGTGTGTGCGTTGTTATGTGTGTGTGCTTAATATGCAATATTTCTAACGCAGAAGAATGTTTAGTGGATTCTACAAGTGGCTTCTATTTGACAGGACACTGGGAGAGAAAAAAAAGAAAACGAATGCATTTTCCTGCAGGACCGCTTATCCGTTGGAATCCTGTTGTTTTAGTTTATAATTAAACACTCTTTCTCAAGCCTGCTAGGCTGACCTCAGGCTGTGAAATCTGCTTCTGTTTCGCGCTAAGGCAATAGGTTTGATTTAGGGATGTGGGCTTTTTTGTTTGCTTGCTTGCTTGCTTGTCTTTCGGCCTTTCCAATAAGGAAGATTTCTCTAGCTTGATGTGGGATATTTAAACTAAGAAATGTCAGAGGATGAGCGGAGACTCCGCCGAAAGCTGATGTGTCTGTATTGGGATAGGAGGGAGTCGCTGTGAGAGGGAGTGTGCGGACGGCAATGCCGGAACATCACCGTCCAGTATTGATAGTGTGGCGTCCGCAGGGTTTAAATGTCTATTTACTCTTTCTTCTCACTGACTTGTTATATTTTAGTTACAAGATATATCGATAAAACGCCTGTGTCCAAGTGAATGTAATAGCGAAAAAAATCGGGGAGGGGGATGGGGGAAGACAGAAAGCCTTCGCAAATTCAGAAGATTTTGTTTTTTCGTTTCCAATTGTCTGGACCTATGGAAAGCCCATTTCCTTTTTCTTGTGGTCGCAATTCTTGAAAGAGAGCGAGAGCGCCAGCGGGTTGGGTTGGGGCTGGAGCGGCCTCGGCCGGGGTCCGGGCAGCCAGGCCTGACACGGGCCCCGCGCCCTTCCCCGGCAGAGAAGCCCGGGACGGCCATGTGCGTGGGCTGCGGGAGTCAGATCCACGACCAGTTTATCCTGCGGGTGTCGCCCGACCTCGAGTGGCACGCCGCCTGCCTCAAGTGCGCCGAGTGCAGCCAGTACCTGGACGAGACGTGCACGTGCTTCGTGAGAGACGGGAAGACCTACTGCAAGCGGGACTACGTCAGGTGAGGCCCGCGAGAGCCCGGGCTGCGCCACCGCCCGCTGGGCCGGGGCTCGAGGATGGCGGGCCGCCGGGGCAGAACACGGCCCCCAACCCCGAACGCGTGCCGCCGCACACCTCCTGGCCTGGGAACCCCCCGAGGGCTGGTCCCCGCAGCCTCCCTCTGGGCCACAAAGCGTCCTGGGCGCGCGTGCCCGGGGTGGGTAGCAGCCCGGCAGGCGAGGCCGGCCGCAGGCCCCGTGCTGACACCACCGCCCGTGCCTTGGGCCCGCAGGCTCTTCGGCATCAAGTGCGCCAAGTGCCAGGTGGGCTTCAGCAGCAGCGATCTGGTGATGCGGGCGCGGGACAGCGTGTACCACATCGAGTGTTTCCGCTGTTCCGTGTGCAGCCGCCAGCTGCTGCCCGGCGACGAGTTCTCGCTGCGGGAGCACGAGCTGCTCTGCCGCGCCGACCACGGCCTCCTGCTCGAGCGCGCTGCGGCCGGCAGCCCGCGCAGCCCCGGCCCGCTCCCCGGCGCCCGCGGCCTGCATCTACCAGGTAAGCCGCTTGCGCCCGGTACTGCGCCGCCGGCTCGGGAGTGAGTGCATGGGTGTGTGTTCGTATGGGGGGTGGTTGTGATCGGACGAAAAGTTGTCACTTGGGTGTATTTCCGTTTGCCTGCAGTGTGGGGTTTTCTGGGTGAGTTCAGAACCCTGTGCTAGGAACGCGGCTGAGTGTGTGTTCGTGTGACGGGGAAAAATTGCATGTGGGTAAATGTGAGCCGGGATTGTGTGTATGAGTGTGCAGAATAGTGGGGAATTGTGTTGTCCGTGATCAGGAATATGTGGAACACAGTAGTAGGAGCAGGAAGGTGAATGATCACGGGGAATCTGAAGTGGTGACTTTGTCTGTGGAACTTGTACTCGGAATTTCAAGCAGTATGTGTGTCGTCAGAGAGAAAAGATAGGTTTGCCTGGTGGTATGTGTGTAAGGAATACAGTTCCCAGCCTAGAGGTGGGTTCAGCCAGCCAGAAGCCCACCCGTAAGGACAGCTCTGAAGGCTAACCACTCAACAAAGAGCTAGTGTCTGCATTTGTCTTTTGAGGCCCAGTTTGATGAACAACTTAGCCAAACGTTTCTCGGTGGGGAAGGAGTGGACGTACAGTGGACTCAGGGATCATACACCTCAGGGGATGCTCTGGGTCCTAATCAGGAGATGCCCAGAGGTGGGTTCTAAGTGTGTGGTTACCGGGTAGGAACAGTGACTCTGGCTGAGCAGTTACCAGCAAGTAGCCACAGACCTGAAGCACCAACCTCTAGACCAGGCTGAGCCTCAGGGTGCTGTGTGCTTGAAGTGCTCCCACTTCCTCTGGTCCTCCCTTTATTCCCGTATAGAATGAGAAAATTGGGCTAGATGGGCTGTTTGTAAATATTTATCCAGATCTAGATATGCCCAGAAGAGGATATAAATTGAAACAGTGAGACTTGTATCGAAACCTGGTTCAGATGGGAGTGCGGAAACAGGATGAAGCCAGTGTTGAGGGCACCCTGGGCTCGGGTGTCGGAGGGGCTCCCTTTTGTTTGCTGCGGGTTGCGGGTTGCGGGCCGCGGGAATCCGGCCCTAAATACCCGATTCTACTTAACCTGGGGTTGAGAGAACCCAAGGCCGAGTGAGGAAAGTGCCAGCGGCTGCGCGCGGGCCGGGAGGGCGGCCGCTGGGCCAGGGAACCTGGAGCCTTGAGGGAGGAGACCCGGCGGGCCGAGGCCCGAGGGTGGGCAGAAAGGAACCGTTCCAGGCCCTGGAGGCCCACTCGCGCCCCAGGGCAGGTCTTCGCGACACACGGCCTGGCCCTGTCCGAGAGGCCTCTGAATCAGGGAGAAGGGCTCTTGGGGGCCACCCGGGAGCGGGAGACAAGCCCCCCAATTCCGAGGCAGCGCGGCGCTTGGGGTCCGTGTGGGTCCCCTTCCCCTTTCCCCCTCCAGAGTCCCGGGCGCGCCTCCTTCCTCTTCCTCTGAAACTCCGACTTCTTCCGGAGAGCTTCCCTCGTCCCGCGGAACCCACGCGGGCATTCCTAGGGTCTGGTAAGTGGAGGAAGCACAGCGGGGGTCGGCCACTCCCGTCCCGCACAGGCCTAGCTCGGAACTCCCACGCCCCGCTTGCGCGCTGGCGAGATCGCTGCGGGGAGAGCCCTGTGGAGGAACTAGGGAAGGGACGAAAATGCACACCTTTTTCCGGGTAGGGCGAACAGACGGAAAGGGAGAGAAGACGAACAATAAAACGAAATAAACGGAATAAACGAGAAACGAAATCGGGCCTCGGAGGACTCGGCCGCCGCGGGGCCGGGCACAGGGAGAGTGAGTGGCGGTCACTCTCTCATCTCTCGCTCCCTTGCAGACCCGGGATCGGGCCGGCAGCCCTCGCTGCGTCCGCACGTGCACAAACAGACCGAGAAGACAACCCGCGTGCGGACCGTGCTCAACGAGAAGCAGCTGCACACTCTGCGGACGTGCTACGCCGCTAACCCGCGGCCCGACGCGCTCATGAAGGAGCAGCTGGTGGAGATGACCGGCCTGAGCCCGCGGGTCATACGCGTCTGGTTCCAGAACAAGCGGTGCAAGGACAAGAAGAAATCCATCCTCATGAAGCAGCTGCAGCAGCAGCAGCACAATGACAAGACGGTGAGAGACTGCGAGCTGGAGGATCGGATCGGGTGGAGCCTCGGGTTCGCCCTGCGGCATCTGCGTGCCCATTTCTGGGCCGGCTCTCGGGAGATCCAGGGGGAACTGGGCTCCCCAATAGCGTGTGTTGGTGCTTTCAGAGCAAGGCTTACCTTGAGGTTGAAGGCTTCTTAATTACTGTATCCGAGGTCAGGTCTTCCCCAGTTCCAGCGGCAGACCAGAGTTGGGGTCTGGGGCGTAGTTCGGAGTTCCAGGTGGCATGTTTGCCAGAGCCAGCAAGTCGGGGCGGGTTGTGTCCTTCTCTCAGCATGACTCGGTTTGAACACTTTTCCTCTGTAAACCTGGAGAGGGATGGGAACGCAGGCTTCACGTTCGTTCCCTTGCCATGTTGGCTTCCAGGACCGAGGCTGGCCTATGGTGGCTGTTTTTGGGCCCGAGGAATTTGCACTGGATAAGGCGGGCTCACTCGGCTGCGGACAAGTGTATGCCTCCCCTAAACCGTTTCAGGCTCCAAATCACGTGCCAGTGCCTGGGGCCCCAGTCTCAAAGATGTCGGGAAACGCAAGACCTAATTCGAGCATCTTCCACCCTCTCTCCTGCTTGTCCCGCAGAGCCTGCAGGGACTGACCGGGACGCCCCTGGTGGCGGGCAGCCCCATCCGTCACGAGAGCGCCGTGCAGGGCAGTGCAGTTGAGGTGCAGACGTACCAGCCGCCATGGAAAGCGCTCAGCGAGTTCGCCCTCCAGAGTGACCTGGACCAACCCGCCTTCCAGCAGCTGGTGAGGCCCTGCTCTACCCGCCCGGAACTCAGGACTCCGGGGGAGGTGGGGTGGATTTAGCCACTTAGCCAAGGTGGGAAGGGGTGGGGGTTTCTCAGGGGATGAGGGGCTTGGGGGGTTGGGGGGAGGTGGGTAGCTGCAACCGCACCCGGCTCATTAATTCGCTCTAAACCAGGTCTCCCTGGATTAAAGCGCTCGCAGGGGAGGTCGAGGGATTACCCAACCCGCAGCCCCGCCCTAATACCCCTGCGTGCGCTTGGGGACCTGGCCGACTTATCCAAGGGCCTGCTCCCAGCCGGTGGCTTGTCCCCAAGAGACACCTTTGGGAGTAGGTGGCCCGGGAAAACCAGCTCGGGCGCTTCTTCACCCGCTCCTTCCCGGTGTCTCCGCTGCCCCAGGTCTCCTTCTCTGAGTCTGGCTCCCTAGGCAACTCCTCCGGCAGCGACGTGACCTCCCTGTCCTCGCAGCTCCCGGACACCCCCAACAGCATGGTGCCAAGTCCCGTGGAAACGTGAGGGGGACCCTTCCCCGCCAGCCCGCGGACCTCGCATGCTCCCTGCATGAGACTTACCCATGCTCAGGCCATTCCAGCTCCGAAAACTCTCTCGCCTTTGTAATTATTATTATTGCTATTTAAAGAGAGAGGACTGAGAGAAGCGGTCGGGATAGCCAAAAGCGCCGGGACGCAACCTGCTTTCACCAGACTGGAAAGCCCTGCTCCGAGGACTTTTCTTTTTACAAAACCAGAATTTGGGTTTACTAACGTTAGCTCTGCCATCTCTTCTCCCTCGCTCGGCGTGGCCGCCGCCGCTCTATTACCGCGCCCCCCGGCCCACGCACCCACTTGTGCGTGGAGAACGCGCAGGTCAGGTCCCGCGCCGGCCCAGCCCCGAGCTCGCCCACGCGGATGCGGGCATCTGCCGCCGCCCGGCCCCGCGCTCCCAGGTGGCCTCGCCCCGGCTCTAGCGGGGAAGAGGACGGGGCAATCCAAAGGAACAGGCACTCAATCCCCCAAAGCGCATGATTGCCGGAAAAAAGTAGAAACGAGACTTTCCTTGAAAATGTTTTAAATTATCGGTCGACGGAGGACAGAGTGTGTGAGCCTTTGCCGAACAAAACGTAAGTTATTGTTATTTATTGTGAGGACAGCCAGTTCATAGTGGGACGAATATTTTGATCTTAATAAAAAAAGATAATAACCCGATCGATGCTGCTCCTGTGTGCTGTTGGTGCAGCGGGAGGGCTGGACGAAGGCAGGTTGGGGTTGGGGCTTGTTTCAACGAAGATGAGGCTCCGCGCAGGGCCCACCGCTGGTGCCCGCGCCTCGCGCGCCACTGCCCCGCGTGCTCCCGCGCAGACAGGGGCGGGCCCGGCGGGGATTGGGCGCCGCGCGGGGGGCGGGGCTGGGTCCCTGTGCTCCGTGCGCCCCGTGCGGCCCAGCGAGGCCCAGAGAAGCATGTGAGAGCCCAGGACCTCCCGGAAGCCTGCGCGCTCCCTGTTGGCTCTCCACTCTCGGCGTTTCTCGGCAGAAGCCCGCGGGGCGGTGGGGTGACCCCGTTTGGGCCGGGAAACCTGCGATGTTCCGATGGCGTCCGTTTGGCTGGCTAGGGCCAGCGTTTCCGTCTCAACCTGGCCTCAGCTCCTGCAGCTGGACCCAGCCTGGCGTCCCTCAAGGCCCCCTAGACCCTCGCTCCACTTTCGGCCGGGTGCACTCGGCCCCCCGCCTGCGTTTCTTTTCCCGCGGGTCTGGAAGCCCGAACCCCCACCCCCGGGCGCCTCGCCCGCCTGCCACCCGGGCCCTGCCGCCGAGCAGCGAGGCCAGCCCGCGCGCCCCGGGGCGAACAGGGGGGCCATGAGGCTCGTCCTCGGCGCTGTCCCCAGAGTGGATGCGCGACGTGATCAATCCCGCTGCATTTATTAATTCCCCCGTCTAGACAGAGGAGAAGGCCGTGCGGCGGCTCCTTATCTGCATTTGGCATCACCTGCAAGCGATACACTGAAGGAGCCACAACAAGCCCCCGCTAGGATCGAGGCTGCCAGGGAAAATAAGTCCACCCAGAACCAGTCTGGCGTGTCCTTGGTTTATTTTCTTTCCAGACCCGAAATGCAGGGGGCGGGGGATGGCCCGGGTGGGAGGGAGCTGGGAATGGCCCCTGGATATGCCGTGCCCAGGTCACTTGGTGTGACATTTCAAACCCCTGTGACTTGTTTTCTTGAAAACTGGCTTTAGTGATCGCAGGAAATAACCAAGAGATACTGAATCTCCAGCAGGCCCCCGGGCAAGCACAAAAAACCAGGAGGCTCAGGTTTTACCCTTCACAAATATTTAACCCTTTGGCAGCCTGGGGTAATTCTTTTCCCAGACCAGTCCTCTTTTGGCGGACTCAGAAAGCTGCCAGCCTGCCAGTGATTCCACTACTCTTGAACAATCTCTGGCATTGGGTTTCCTTGTCCCTCCAAGTTAAAAGACCCTTAAGTAGCTCCTTCTTTGTCCAGGCATTGTTTTGAAAGAGGGCAATGCCCTTACTGAGTAGGGGATAGTTGCAATCTTAGCTCAGGTAGCTTCTGGTAAGGAAAAATGTGTCTGAGGGGGCATCTGTGGTCGCTGGATAGAGGAATCGATGCTTTCTGTTGAAAAGCCATGGGCTGATTGGATGCCAGAGCCTGCTGTAGATGTTTCAGCTGAACTGATGGCAGAATTCCATCAGCAGGTTTCTCCCCTTCCCCCCCATTAGAGATGGGAGGCTGGAAGACTGGCTGGCAATTGAGGAGGTGGGAAGATCGGGCCACATTTATGTTTTACTTCCTGAAAGTCAAGGTGATGCTAGCACAAAAATTAAAGAGAATCTTTCCCTCTTCAGAATTTAGGAAATGGTGCTGCAGACTTAGAGATAAGGGGAGAGATATGTAGGTTTAATGAGGACCAGCTTTACTCTCAAGTGCCCAGAAAGTGTTTTAATAATCAGGGTTAGATTCTTTGAGGGTTCATTCCTTTAACTTAGATCATTCCCTCCCAAACAGAACTATAGATATTTCCCTTTACCTTCTGGCTGGCCATTGGATTAGGGGGCTAAACTTCCAAGAAATCTTACTTTTGAAAACTTTTGATTTATCCAGAATATTGGGTTTTGTCATTTTTAAAAAGGAAATAACAGGTTCTTGAATTTAAAAAATTTCATTAATGGTTGTTGTTAATTAGCTCTGAATTTTTGCTTTGAACACACTGCAGTGTTTTAATGCTACAAATGGAAACATCTGCCTATCTAATTACAGTCACCTCTTCCCTTGACATCCATAGATCAAAAATCTAATTCCTCTTTTTGATATTTATATGAGTGTGTCTGTTTTTGAATATTGGGAAATTATCCAGATCACGGTGGTTACTGTGTATTAGGATACCTGTATCTATGTGTATTGTTGTATAAAACATCACAAGCTGTTCTCCTGTAGTTTGTTGCTAGCCACCCAAAGGGGCGCATCGTTTTCCTTGTGGGTTTCCAAGGAAAGGGTTTGACTCTGAAGCCTTATTACAGCGGTCCCTGGTGAGGTGTCAGATCTATGGTTGGTTAGTTACATTAATAAATATCTGTTTTACTGGTTCCCAGGTCATCTTTAAACATCTTCTGTAATACAGTAGGGATATCCTTGTAAATTAAACTACAAGTACATTTGTAAATTGTAATTACAATTACAAGTGTTGTATTTTATGCTTACTGAACTTTTAAAGTGAGATACCCAGCTGTGTAGTAAAAAAAGTCAGTTCAATCAAAGAGGCCATAGATGGGAAATGGGAGTAAGTTATTTAACTAGATTCACCTTAGAATAAGATTTTCTCAATGGATTTATCTAATAATTTGGATAGCTCTATGTAATGGAGGCAGAAAGGGATTCCCAGAGATGGAAAAGTTTATGGCTATTACACCACAAAATTTAATACATATTGAAAGGCTGCACAATTCTGGGAAATTCAGAGTCCCTGTGGCAGTATTCCCAACGAACTTTAATTTTTAATGGGTTGTGGAACAGAAATCAGCCTTTCAGTTTTGAATATGAAATAGCTTAAAGCTTAGTTTTGTCAGAGCTGCAAATACTGGGTTTAAATGAGACGTTGTCTAAGATTGTTCTCTAAAAAATGTGAGATTCTGCCGCTGCTGTCTGGGGGAGGGCATAAATTGCCACACGTTTAGTTAGCTGTCTTTTCCCATACAAGTATTCACCAAAGAGAGCAAGAGAATTAGTTGACTAGCAGCACGCTGGAGAGGGGAAACAATGAATGAATAATAAACGATTTGCAGAGGAGTTCCCAATGGACTTGTGATAAAAGCAGGAAATTCAGAGAGTTTATTAAGCTGATGTAGGGAAGATTAGAGGCTTTTAAATATGGGTCTGATTGATGTAAAGGTAAACTTTCTTCAGGATACTGGGATTCAGTGCAATAACGAGGATTGTGTGACCAATTACAGACTAGCACCTTGTTGATGGAGACTGTGCATGGAAGATGCAGATAAATGGAGCTAGGCTGAGAGCAGTAATGGGAGAGACAAAGGGCACAGAGAAATACTCCATTGGGATCCAGATGTGGAGTGGTGTAGGGGGAGTGGTTCAATTTATAAAGCAAGTTTGGCGCCCGGCAGAAATCATGCCAGAAAGGCTGGAGTGCTAGGCGAGGCCATGTTTTGGATCGGGGCACCGCCTGGTCCGTAAGGTCAAGGGCTCGTGAGAGAGTGGGTCAGGGGGTGAGCGGAGGGGCAGGAGTTCAGGAAGCCTGAGCGATTCCTCAGTGGGAAACAGGATATTCAAGGCGGTAGTTTCAGTGTTTAAGGCAGGAGACCCCAGTGTTCGTTCGGGGCGTGGGAGCAGGGAGAGGGACGTGGAAGAAGAGGAATGGTGAGGAGTAATCCCTTCCCAGATTGAGACCCAAGAATTCAGAAAGCTTGGCAAGGAGCTCTGGAAAAAATGGCCCACGTGCTTTTCTTCCTGGGGAAGGAAGGAAAGATAGTAGAGGAGGCGAGGTCCGGACCTAGATTCAGGGTTCGAGGGTCACAGCGCCTCCAATTGCCTGTAGGGAGGGAGAGGCTCCGGAACTCGGCAGAAAGCGGCATCCTGCTGGGCGTCCGGTGTGACGAGCCCTGTAGAGCTCCGGGAAAGCGAGCTGCCGCCTAGAGCGGGAAATTCGGTTGGGCAGCGGCGTTGGGCGTTCAAATGTCGCTGCCCCCGGACCTCGGGCGGCTTTTACCTATTTGGCTCAAATTCTGGGCTCTAAAGCCTGGGCGAAATTGTTACCTTTGCTCCGACTGGGCCCTGTCGCGTCGTCAGGTTTACAGGCTGGACCCAGCAAAGACTTTTCGCTTCGGCCCAGCGGGTCCACCTGTGGCCCCTGAGCCTCGGGAGACGCGGGACGTGGCCCCCGCCCCAGGAGAAAGCCAGTTGGTGGCACTTGTCTCCGCAAATTGGAACAAGATGTGCCTGCGCTCACCTGCGCGCTGTTCTCTCCCCACCCCCGGAGAGTTTAGAAGTAGTAAAACCCAAGGGAGTTAGAGCTTAAATCACTCTGGCCCTGCGGAGCGCACAATAAAGGAGGGAACTTGAGACCTGCAGAAACCGCGCGGGTCGGGAGCACAGAGGAGCCGCCAGGCCCGATCCTCGCAGGTTCCCCAGCCGGGTGGAGCCGGGGTTTGTCGCAAACAAACCCTCTCCCCTCCCGGACGAGGGGACCAAATGAGACCATTCAATTAAATGTTTAATTGCGAATTCTGGTATGGTTTCTGGAAGGTTAATCACAGCTGTCTCAATTATTTATGGCTTTTTGGCAAATTTCCGACCTGATAAGAAGTATATTCTACTGTGAAGCGTCTTGCAGGAAATCTGATAAATATTTGATTATTTCTTTCAGCTACAAGGATTCTGCGTCCACGCCCCAAGACCCGCGGGGCAAGCGGGATTTGGGAACTCCTCCCCTGGTTGGGGCGCCCCGGGCGACGGCGGGTCGAGCAAGGAGCCGGCCGCCGACACCTGGCTCCCCGGCCCTCGGGCAGCGGAGAAGCCCGGGCCGCCGTCCTGGAGGAGGGCGCGGGCGCCAGGGCCCAGCCCCTCGGCCTCCCGGGGGCGCGGCGCTCAGCCCGGCCGCGGCTCGAGGTGTTTCGGAGCGCGCCGCGGGGAGGGGCCGGGGTCCTGGGTCCGGCGCCCCGGGCCGAGTCGCCGCCGAGCCCTGGCAGCGGGCTCCGCCGAGGCGTCAGGGACTTCCCGAGAGTCGGTCCCACTAGCCTCGGAGCCGCCGTCCCCGCCCCGAGCCCAGCCGGGCTTCGGCCCCGCAGCCCGAGCGCGGAAGACGCCGGGTCCCGGGCGGCGGAAGTACAGAGCGCACTGGGATGCGTTCGCTTTTTCTTTTTTTTCGTTTGAAATTGGATCTCTTTATTTTCTATTTGCAAAGGAGTAAAAACAGCATATACAAAACTCGGCAGCCTTGTGAGGCTCCAAAAAGAAGTGTCCTGAACATTAGGTAGCTAAATTTGCTTTCAACAATCCGATGAAACTTCTGTATTTTCCAGTCCCCTCCGCCCCCAGTCTTGAATCTGATACTATTAAAACCATTTTTTCCCCCCCGACCAGATCTTTCTTCTTGGTAATGTTTGATCCTTATCTGACAGAAATTATTACCAATGTCACTCAGTGACCGGCTTAGCACTGACCGTTGGCTTAAGGTGGAGAACCGATGAGAACAAGATATGAAAAGGTCAACATCTCCTGGCAGACACTCCTCCCGTTCAGCTGTGAGCCGTGCACAGGAGTTGAAAACTTCAATTCAAAGCCCTTGTGACCGTCTGTTTTATTTTTACTTCGGTTTTCATTGCAGTTATTTGAGAAAATACTTTAGGGTGATTCACTATGGTTGATCTTTTTGGATCCCTAATTTTTATTCTGGAGAATTTCAGTTCAGCGATGCTATTTCTATAGGAGAGTCTCAGTATTGGCCGCTAGGAAAGTTTAAGCAGACCAACGAATATAATGCTTTAAATTCATTTCAAATAGCCCCCAAAACATATTATGTAATTAGAATGTAAAACTGTTATAAACATCTTTTACTCAAACCTATAAAAGGGAAATTTAGAGCAGGTTAACTTTTAGTAAGTCTTTAATTAAGATACTTCCGGAGTTGGAATTAACGTTTTTCTTTCAAATTTGTATTGCTTTAACAAGAAAAGTCATCATTGCAAACAGAATAAGTTATTTTATTACAAGAACAAAACAGACTTGCTAATTTTATGTCTAATTTTACCCACATTACAAATGCAAAGTATATATTATCATAGGATGTAAGTTACCAAACTCCAAAATATTGTGCATAAATGAAATAAACTCAACTTGCAGAATTAGAAAGAACATTAAAGTATCTACAGTCTTTATAAATAGTGCAAAGTATATACCATATCTACAGAGTATAAACACGTGAAAATGAACTTCTTAAGGAACAGTTAGAATGTTTGATCAATTTAAAATATTAATGAGGGTACTCAAATATACAACCAACCAAAACATTTATTTTTTCTCTTTTTTTAAGAAAAACTGTCGAGCTTCTTCCCAGGCCTGCTGAGGAAATCTGTTAGCCAGCTCAAGATAGTCTTGGGAACCAAGGCATTTTCCTGAGAGAGAAAAAAAAGAAGAGTAAAATTAAAAAGAGTTAAATTCTTCAAAATGTAAGAAATGAAAATTATTTTGATATCTGAGTACAAAATGGAGACATACTCTTCAAATAAATCATGATGCAAATTTAAGTAAAGGTAACTGATCTATATCTATTATAGTATAAAATATATAATATATATTTTAATCACAATCTATTTCATGCTTCTAACCTATTCAGACATTAACCCCTATGTAAAACATTGTGAAAAACATTGTTTTTGGACTCTGGAGTAAGAAAATAAGTAAATAAGTACGGTAAACAAAATAAAGTGACAGTCATGTATTCCATCCTTAAGTTAGCCTTGAAAGGCTAAATCTGTATGTAAACTTTACAGTTATTTTCTAAAATAGTCTATTTAATCTAAAACATGATTTTAGTTTAAACATAACTTTAAAAATGTTCCAATCTGGCACTCAGTCACTTAACAAAGCAGAGGGAACTGTCAGGAGCCTTACTGGCTCTTGAAACAAACGATCTCCTGGCCAGCCAGTCATCTAGCAGCGAGTATTTGAAAAACAGAATTCTTCCTCAGCAATAAGAATGTGGTGCTGCCAGGAGCTGCTTTACACTTAGAACTTAGAGGTTCACCTGGGCAATGAACTCAACATCTTGAAACATCTTGAAATATTTTGGGGGGATTTAATCTAAGCAAAAGGGGAACAGATGTCCAAGGTGCAAACTGGCAACTTAGTGTGGCATCATCATTTTTTAAAATCAAGTAAGCATATTATGAGCTGTCACCAGTAGAGTGATGACTTTTTCTAAGCAAAGCAGAGAACAGTTCCCTATTTGTTGGTTTGTGGATTAACCCATAGTAAATCCACATTGGGGAAAGCATGAAAGTCAGAGAAGATGGTCCCTTGGAAAAGGAAAGAAGGTTGAAACCATGCAGACAGAGTCAGCCCCTGGGACTTTGCCTGCCAGATAGGCAGCAAATTGTGACTCATCCTTACGTCAGGAGAAAGAGGAAGAAAAAAGAATGTTTATATGTCTTACTGGCAAAAAAATTGCTGTACAATTAAAAAATAAATTAAAAAATACATTAGAAGATTTTTCTAGGCATTTTCATAAATTCAAAATTTAAAACATTGTTTTATAAGGTATAGTAACAAATTATGTTGATTTCTGTCTAGCCTCCAACAGCTTAAAAAAAAAAATGCTGTCACTGAGTCAGGGCAGAAGTGAACTTGCACACTAATGCAGGCTTAGACAAATGGTACCAAGTATGATGTTGACTTGAATTTCTAAAAAGGGGCATAGCTTTCTGTTTACTTCTCTGAGTGCCTGAACCAATAAAACGACATTTTTTCATATTGTTACAGTTTTAGATATATTCTCTTTTACGTACTTTTCAACACCTGCCCACTATAAATAATGTGTGTGTGTGTGAGACAGACAGACAGACACACACACCCCAGGGTGACCTCCCCTTCTCCCAAGTAAGGGCTACTGAATGGGTGCCCCATAGGGTTTTGCTGGGAGTAAACCTCTGGCCACTTTAAAGACTATCAAACTAATGGAAGAATTGGGGAAAATCTGGATTAAGGTCTCATTAATCAGAGATGCTGTCACGAGAGCCAGACAAAGAGCAACTTCTCAATTACAGTGTGGGTAGCAGAATATTTCAAAAAGTAAATATGCACTTTAAAATTCGACATCTCAGCTCTGATCACAGGACTCACCTCAGCAGGAATGCTATAGGGAAAAGAAACCTTGTAAATCTTTTGGCCCCTGAACTGTGCTGTGCTCATCTGATGGCTTTTTCATCATGTAGAACAATTTTACACTTTTATTTTCAATAAAAAATTCAAGTACTTGAATTTAGGGGGATGTACGGGCTACTACCAATGATGATTTTATTCTGAACATGGAACCAAATGTATGTGATTTCAGCATTTATGTGATAATGTAGGCCAATATTAATGATCTGATTGTCTCTTGTATTGCAAAGTAGCTCTTTAGTAATTATTCACCATTTATTATACCTTGCATGAGGTAAGTATAAATTACATAAAGACGTTTTGTGGTTTTCTTTTACTTCCATAGATTTCTCTGTATATTCTAATGTACTCATGCTTGATGACAAAATCAATTTCTTTATTCCCTGAAATATATTTGGTATCCGAATCTCAAATATTTTAGGTGATGTAATAAACTGATTTCTCTAACAGTTTCAGAGGGTTGAGTGAGAAATGTCCAGCTAACAAACACATGACATTTAATTTCAATAGAGACGTACCTTTGGGCTGATAAGACTGGGTATCTGCCTGACCTGGAGTCTGTGCAAAATCCTGTGTGAAACGAGAAAAGTGTTTTTTTTAATACCAATGCTACGGACAGAGAATTTTGCTGAGCGTGGCTTTAAAAATGCTTCTGAATTCTGAGGCAACTATTTTTTTTTAACATCTTTTTTTTTGGGGGGGGGGGTATGCGGGCCTCTCACTGTTGTGGCCTCTCCTGTTGCGGAGCACAGGCTCCGGACGCGCAGGCTCAGCGGCCATGGCTCACGGGCCCAGCCGCTCCACAGCATGTGGGATCTTCCCGGACTGGGGCATGAACCCGTGTCCCCTGCATCGGCAGGCGGACTCTCAACCACTGCTCCACCAGGGAAGCCCTTTTTTAACATCTTTACTAGAGTATGATTGCTTTACAGTGTTGTGTTCATTTCTGCTGTATAACAAAGCGTATCAGCTATACATATACATATATCCCCATAACCCCTCCCTCTTGCGCCTCCCTCCTACCCTCCCTATCCCCCGCTCTAGGTGGTCACAAAGCACTGAGCTGATCTCCCTGTGTTATGCAGCTGCTTCCCACTAGCTATCTATTTTACATTTGGTAGTGTATATATGTCTATGCTACTCTCTCACTTTGTCCCAGCTTACCCTTCCCCCTCCCTGTGTCCTCAAGTCCATTCTCTATGTCTCCATCTTTATTCCTGTCCTGCCCCTAGGTTCATCAGAACCATCTTTTTTTTAGATTCCATATATATGTGTTAGCATACGGTATTGTTTTTCTCTTTCTGACCTCCTTCACTCTGTATGACAGGCTCTAGGTCCATCCACCTTACTACAAGTAACTCATTTTCGTTTCTTTTTATGGCTGAGTAATAGTCCATTGTATATATGTGCCACATCTTCTTTACCCATTCATCTTTCAATGGACACTTAGGTTGGTTCCATGTCCTGGCTATTGTAAATAGTGCTGCAATGAACATTGTGGTACATGTCTCTTTTTGAATTATGGTTTTCTCAGGGTATATGCCCAGTGGTGGGACTGCTGGGTCGAATGGTAGTTCTATTTTTAGTTTTTTAAGGAACCTCCATACGTTTTCCATAGTGGCTGTACCAATTCACATTCCCACCAACAGTGTAAGAGGGTTCCCTTTTCTCCACACCCTGAGGCAACTATTTTTGCATGAATAGTTTGGAGCCCAAATATAAAAGTTGAAGAAACTGACATTATGTAATTCAGGTTCTCATACATTTAAATTAAATAATGATGACTCAAATCTTGCTAAGTATCACCAGGGGCCAGGTTGTTGCCTCCTGTGGAAAGTACAACTTTGTTTTATATCTAACAAACTGAATTCTTTAGCCAAATACTGTCTTAAAATATTGATAGATTTTTAACATTTTAAAAAGCACAACTATAAAAGCCCTTAACGTATTCTGCAGCTATATCTTTTTTTAATTGAAGTATAATTGACATACAGTATCATATTAGTTTCAGGTGTGCATCATAGTGATTCTGTATTCATATACATTCCAAAATGGTCACCATGATATGTCTAGTTATCATCTGTCACCATACAAAGTTATTATATTATTCACTATATTTCCTATGCTGTACATTATGTTCCCATGACATTTATTTTATAGTTGCAAGTCTGTACCTCTTAATTCCCTTCACCTATTTTGCCCACCTCCTACCTCCCCATGCCTCTTTCCCAACCACCAGTGTGTTCTCTGTTATCTATGAGTCTGTTTCTGTTTTGTTATGTTTGCTTGTTTTTTATATTCCACATATAAGTGAAACCATATGGTAAAATTGCCTTTCTCTGTCTGACTTATTTCATGTAGCATAATACTCTTTAGGTCCATCCATTCTGCAGCTAAATCTTAAAGTCTAGTAATTTTACTCTTAGATGGAACATGAAAAATGTCATCTATAATATGTAAAGTTTCAGGAACCTAGGACAAACTACTAGCTCCTATTTTAAATATAATTTTCTAGTAACTATTAATCATCTAACACAGGGGACCTTGAAGAACCATTTTATAAACTAAAATCCAATGTATTTTCGTTCCCTTGAGCACAGTTATTTATAGAAAAAAACCAAACTTCATTTAACTCCAGCAATCTAAAGTGCTATCCCAAATAAGCATTATAAGAAATTTCTGTAGTATTTATAAAATCTGTGTGCTAAAATAAAATGTATGTTAAATGTGTTACATTTACATTAAATTACATTTAATTGTGTGTTAACTGTAATGGAGAAGAGTTGAATTAGAAGTACTCCGAGATCAACACCAGATGAAAATAATATATATGATCCTTACTTTAGATTCTGATACCATTTATAGTTTTATAAATTGTTTTCCAAGCAGTTGAAAATGTAAGGGACTAAGTTGGTACAGATGCAAAATTGTCTTTGCTCAACAATCACTCTCTTGGTTCAACAATCACTGTCCTGGTTGAGGCCTCTCTGCTCATGCCATGAAAAACTGCATATCACCTCCCTGGCAGTCCCTGTCCCCCTTTCTTGCCTTACTTTTCTCCACAGCACTTAGTACCATCTGACATGCTATTTATTTTACTTATTTATTTGTTTTTTGCTTTGACTCCCCCCATTCTAATGAAAGACCTTTAAAGGAAGGAATTTGTATCTGTGTTATTTGCTGCTGTATTTCCAGTGCCTAGAGCAGTGCCCAGCACACCGAGGGCACTAAAAAATTAGTGAATGAAAGAAAGAATGAATTTTAAGATCACAGTCTTAAAATTCTCTATAACATCTTTTCTGTTTAAATTTAATCCTAAGGCTGTAAGAATATCTGAAGAATCCTAAATGTTAATTACGATGTTTACATGAAAATTCATTAAGATTTTAATTATTAATCACAAGATGTTCTTTGAAAAATCTCTACCCTACCTACAGATCTGAATATCTTTGAAAAAATTTTCAGAAATTGGAATCCAGACTCAAACAGAACAATTAAGCTGAAAATAAAACATTTCTAAACAATTGATCTAGTATGTTTATTAACTGATCATCTAATAGAGGATAGTTTAAGAAATGTAAACCACTGATTGCCATCTAAGGTGAAGAAGCCTTGGGGGACTCTTTAGCCATCCCAGCCAGCTGGGCACAGTTACACCCTTTCAAAAGTGATATTTGTATCTTAGCCAGAATAAGGAACAATAACAATACAGAGCTCTGCTTTCTGTTTCATTATTATGAACAGAAAACACTGTCTATTAATCACATGTGCATCATGGAACAAAAACAGATTGGTTTTAGGGTGGAACATTTGAAGGAAAATGGAAGATTCTGATTCCAGTCCTACAGAATTTAACTGGATCAGAAAAATATAAGGCCATACTTAAAAGTTTTAGATTTAAGAAAAAGCAACAGAACAGATTTTTATTATACACACACAGGCTGTGTGTATTTATTTAAAAATTTATTTTAAATATTTATTTAAAAATTTACAAATAAACTGACATTTTAATTGATCTTTCTTCAGCAATCATTATCTTTTCTCTATAAATAGACAAAAAGCAAGATGAATTAACAGTTAAAGTCTTAAAGAAGTCTTTTAAAAAACATTTCCTTAGTGCAGGCTTACCATTTCATTAACTGGAAAAATACCCTTTTCTTGAAATCCTCCAAGTAGAAATGATACAACACCCAAACCCCAGTTTTACTATCATGATATTTTAGAAATTAATTTCAAGCACAGAAGTATGTGAAATTTTTAAAAGGTAGCGTGGATGGCAAGAATAAACAGCTGGTTCGCTTTTACTTTTCAATTGCATTAGCTTACACACAGAGCCGGAGAATTAGGCATAACACAGAAGGTACCTGAATGAACGTGGCCAGTAGAACACAGCTCATCTCCTGCTCCAGAATGATCTTGTTCTGAAGATTGTTGTAACAAGCAGCGATAAGTGAAGGGAACAGCACTTTGATCAGCCGTGGGTCACTGAAATACTGGAAGGGCAACTGGCAAAGCTTCTGCAGCACCGTGGGGTGGCGGCCGGACTGCACGATGACCTGAAACAGAGGAGGAACCCCAGGTCAGCTGCCAAAAAGCCCCAGCCTGCCTGCCCTGTGTCCCCCTTCCTCAGCCAGTAGTGCCAGTAAGAACCATGGAGAATATGCTGAATAAGTGTAAGGAGGAAAGAAAAAGACTCCTCAACTCCTTACCAGAGCTTAACTTAAGTGATATTTGAAAGGAGCAGAAAAGAAAGAAATCTCATTTCCTAACTTAAGGGAAAAGACTCCAAAAGTTCTGCACCCATTTAAAAATTCTTATAATCCACGAGGAATCATGCATTTATCATGGAGAGAGGGTGCCTGTGAAATGGGTTTGGGATACACACTGCTTTAACAGAGTGCCCCACCCTTCACTCTTCCCCTTAAAGCAAAACAGCCATATTCCTTAAAACCTGCAAAGAGCTCACTCACAAGAAAGACACCCTTTCCTATACTCCTGCTCACTAACCTAGCTCACGGAATATATTGAACACAGATAGATCTATTCTGTATGCAGACAAACCCTTGGAAAGAAAAGGGGATTGTAAAGGGAATGGGAACAGTTTCAGCAAACACAGGCTCCAAAAGTTCCTTCCTCCGATCCATACAGCTTATCTATGTTTCCATCAGTGCCACTGAGTCTAAAAGGAGAATTGTTTAGATAAATGAGACTGTTGTCTTGAAGCAGTCTAGGTTTACAACTGTGTACATTTTAAGAAATGGGGCAATGCAATTAATGGGCTTGCAGGGAAGCCCTCCTAACTTACTCCCTAGGCCTACATGATAAACTAAGAAATGTCAAAATCAGATCTGTTTCAAGTAACCTTGATTAGACTGTTCTAATATAAAAGAGCTGGGTGACCCAAAGCCCACTTCTTGGTATAGGAGGAAGCTCACGGAAGGTTAGGAACACTGTAAAATCTAAGGTCAAGACCGTAAATTGTACTTGGAAAAACACAGTTTTACAGGTACACACCCAGACAGGACTGCATTCAAATTAAAACCAGAAGGACAGAATGAAACAGCAGAGGCAGGAGAAACATAAATTACAGGGATTTACAAGTTTTCAAAGTACTTTTAACAATACTTTAAGAACACACTCTCAGATGATAATGCAGTTTGGTTTAAGAAGAAAATCAACAAAGTAATAGTTCACATATTTTAGTTCAATAGCTAAAATGGCATCAAAAACCTTTAGAGAATGTTGATAGGGACTTGTTAATACCTTCAAATCCAGCAGGAATTTTAAAGACTTGCAGTGTGACAATTCAGCACATGGCTATATGCTGCCATTTCTGACACTGGCTGAGAAAAATATGCCCTATCATCCACTTTATTGATAAAGCATTTGCTTAAATCTTTAATTATTAGCTACAAATTTTGTAGCACAGCAAAATGATCATCACTTTAGAATTTATAATGACACCATTATTAGAAGTCTCTTTTCTCCCTTTGGACAAAAATTAAGAACAAGTTTTTTCTTTGGAACTTCACTGTTAAAATGCTATTATTGGAAGACTCACTGATTGAAAAGACATTAAACTGGATAGTCTGGCTAGCACAGGCACAATGTTAACTCAAAGATGACAACTCCTGGTTCCTGGTAAATTAGCCCAGAACATAAGAGCTTAACCATAACTTATTCCACCTGGACTCCTGACTCTCGCTGGGGTGAGGCAGAGCCCCTTGGGGGTCAGTCCCCTCTGGGAACAGGGCTGGCTATCAGTTGCCCGTTGAAAAAGTGAGTTTACAGAGGTCACCAGCAGTGTAGTGAGATGACCTGCCAGAGGCCACTAGCTTTAAGTCCTGAGACTGCAGAAGACACAAATGGAGGCAGGCAGTTTGGTTACCTTGGGGTAAGGAGTTCTACCCACAGGACTGACTATGACAGGACTCAACCAGATTACAGGTAAGGGGTCCAGTCCGTGAGAGCCACACCCCTTGGCTTGGCTGTGAGCCAGAGTAGGACATGTAGTTGTCACTGTCCCTCAAATCACACTTCAGACATTGTGGGGAGACAGGATTAGGAGACCCCGGAAGTGGCCAACCTGTAGCACTGAGACTCAGTTGGCGAGACTCCTGGATAATTCAGGTGGGCTCTTGGCACAGAGCAATGGCAGTTTGATGTCATGAGCACAGCTAAAATAGTCATCTAAATTAGGCTAATAAGCACTTCCTGTAGGGGCAGGGAAGCAAAGGCTGGGATACAAACAGCCTGACCTCAATGCTCAGGGCCTTGGGTACCAGGAGAGAGTTTCCTGAGGGGCTTTTGACAGATTAGGGGATGAAGGCATCATTCAGTTTTATTTCATCCACTCACTCCCAGGCCTTAGGGGGGTAGGTCAAATGTCACCTTGGACTACTTAAGCTTTCCAAAATCAGTATAAAGTCAATAGAGTGTCATCACGGGGCATGAAGTTCTTGCTGAATGAAAGAAACGTACATAAGAGAAATCTCAGACATACAATATGATGTAAATATGTCTCTCTATATGCCTTCCTCATGGAGCTGCAACTAAATCAATAACTGCTGGTCTGCCACCTTTGTCCAGACAAAGGGTTACCAATAAGGCCTAAGGTGGTACTACCCTGAACCTGGCCAGGCCACCTGCCCTTCCCTTCAGGACACACAGGCCAACACAAATATAAAGAAGCTTTTCACAGAGCCCCTTTCCAGAGTACTGCACCAAGGGAAGGATGTGACCTGCCTGTAGATTTCTTTGGTGGCCACAGTCATCAGAGACAGTAGGTATGGCCTCAGTAGTAATGAGAAACCTCCTCTCAAACATGATGTCCATTTTCAGATGCAGAGTAGGGCTCCAAGGAAACCAAGGGAATTTCTAGCAACATTCAGATCAAAAGAGACTGAAACTGAACTTGCCTCTTGCTCTTAGGTGTGATTCTAAAATAGGTACTAACTTAAGAAGAACTAGGAGATCTGAGTTCCTGCCTTCACTCTAGTCACCAACTAGTTGTGTGACCTAAGCAAACAGCTCAGTTGCTTTGGGTTTTAATTTTTTAAAAAGTATACTTTTCATTGAAGTATAACACACACACCCATTAAGTTAATAGCTTGATTTTTCACGAAGTGAACTTAACCTGTGTCGCCAGCGTACAAATAAAGAAAGAGAACACGACCAAGGGTTCTGGGTCTTTAATACACTCTTTCTCACTGAAAATTAGATTTCTGCATTTTGAATTTAAGACAAGTCACAGAAACTACTTGACTGTAGTAGAACGTAAGATCTCTCTTATGTTCTTAGCACTTCGAGGCCTTCTTGGATTCAGTCTCTATCAATCATTCTCTGGAGAGAATTCTCCTTTGGTCTTCTAAGCAAAGGCCAGTGGGCCTAATTCCTCAGTCACTGAAGAAAGACACCTTTTACCCAAATGCCCAGGCATTCACCACCTTTTTCTTTGGTATCATTGGCAAGGGGTTGGGGGAGGGAGTAGGGAGAGGGTAAGAGAGGAAGTGGGAGAGAGACCCTCACTTCCTTTTCTTTTTGGAACTATCAACAATTCTGGGAAGAAGGGGCTTTAGAAAAAGGAAAGTTGCATGCTGCCAACGTGTGCTATAGCCTGTGGAAAGAGGGCCAAGAGAATCTGAATGCTGGCATTAAAAAGGCATCTGGGAAAAAAAATAAAAATAAAAGAAATCTGGAGTAGACAAGTGGACACGTTGATTCTTTCATCTGTTGATCCTTGACTACCCACTAAGCCTTCTGGCTCCAATCTTTGTACTTCCTACCAAGTGAAGCATAATCTGGGTGCACTGAGTGAGAGAGCCAGAAGAGAGCTCTAAATTCAGAGGACGTTTGCTGAGTGCCTCCTGTGTGCCAAATGCTGTCGGGGACATGGACAGGAATCAAGTTTTAGCTCTCAGGGAGATGAAGTATGTCCACAGTAGACAATGATGCAAAGGAGCCTGGGTCATCAGAGAGGGAAGGATAAGGTACTAGGGGACCCCTCACCTCCTTCCTTAGGTGAGGAAGGCTGCACTGGGAAGGTGGGCTGGACCTTCAAGGCTAGATCAGATTTGAGCACCGAGAATTGTAGGTGGAGGAATTTTAGGTGGAGAGAAGAAACGCCTAGGTTCAATAACCAGCCTGTCTTTGTCTGCTCAGGCTGCCATTACAAAATACTATAGACTAGGTGTCTTAAATGACAGAAATTTATTTTTGAACGGTTCAGAAGCCTGGAAGTCTGAGATCAGAGTGCAGCATGGTTGGGTTCTGGTGAGCGCTCTCTTCCTGGTTTGCAGACTTGACACCTCAGTGTGTCCTCATGTGGCCTTTCCTTAGTGAGTGCACATGGAAAGAGAGATCTCTCTCTTCCTCTTCTTATAAGGCCACCAATCCTATCACATTAGGACCCCACCCTCATGACCTCGTTTAACCTTAATTAACTCTTAAAAGCCCTATCTCCAAGTACAGTCACATTGGGGGTTAGCATATGAATTTTGGGGGGATACAATTCAATCCATAGCTCAGGTCTGATTCCTCATCACCCCTGGCCAGAATAAAGTTTCATTAGCAGGCTACCCTCACTAACCAGGTGGATTTTAGAAGTGACTGGGTCAGTTGTCTCTCAGTGGGCATAAGCCGTGAATCTGCAGGCTCAAGGGTGCTTGGTGTTAGGTAGCCCTGGGCTCTAGGCCTGGCTCTGTTCAGTTAACCAGTTTGAGCCTCAGTGTTCTTTCAATAAAATAGAGGTAGATGGCAGCCTTCAGGGTTTACATGAGGATCAAATGAGACAGTGTCCGTGACCACAATGCATTAATAAAAAACAATGTTAGTTATGAGCGTTTGGTTAGCTCACCAGCTCTGCTGCTCTGTGTCTTCTCCTGCCGGATCTGGCTTCCCTACACTTGCAGGACCAGAAGTCCCCTCCCAGCGTTAGGCCTAATGAATGCTTTCCATCATCCCACCCCCCATCTCTCCATAAGGGCTGCTCATTAGAACAGGGCATCTGGCAGCAGCAGGCCCTGCTCTGGCTGGGACTCATCAGCAAGCTTCATGCCACGTGGGAAGCCATTGTGGCGGCCTCTCCCTGGCCCTGTCTGCACAGGAGACAGCTATGCAAACAGTGCTGGGGATGCAGCTAGGATCTCGTGGTGGTGGGGTAGGAAGTGCATTCTGAAGGCTCTGAAGAGAAAATCCTAGCATAAGCACGATCCAAGAAATGCAGGTAGTGGTACAGAGAAACAGTCTTAGCTTACTCTGTGTGTGTGTGTGTGTGTGTGTGTGTGTGTGTGTGTGTGTGTGTGTGTGTGTTTTGAGCCTGTTGTGCTAGACTTGTCAATCTGAAGACAGAGCAGGAAGGGCCAAAGCTAATAGGCTGGCGTTGTGGCCTCCTGATTCAGACCCAGGAGGAGCTTCCCTCCAAGCACTTGAGGAAATCCTTAAGCCCAGGAAGTCTTCCCAGGTAGCACAGCCTGAGAATGCCTCTCCTTTTCAACCCAAAGACAAGGCAGCAGCTATTACATATTTAAGTGTGTGTAGCTTAATTCCTAGTTCCAGAAGGGCAGGAACTGTATCTTTTACTCTTCTGTTCTCCATTGCTCTGTTACAGGGCTAGGCACATCAAAGTTACTGGAATGAATGAATCAAAGTGACAGAGGGTCCCTACTTAACAAATTCTTCTGTGCCTTACCTTGGGGGAGAATCATACCACAATCTCTTCTCGTGAGGTATAGATGCCGTTTTCTGACTCAGGGGCCTCAATGGTCTCCACATCATGTTGCCTTAAGTCTGCATAGCTAGTCCCTTGTCATAGACTGAATGTTTGCATCCCCCCCACTCCAATTCTTTTTTTTTTTTTTTTTTTTTTTTTTTTGTGGTACGCGGGCCTCTCACTGTTGTGGCCTCTCCTGTTGCGGAGCAACAGGCTCCGGACGCGCAGGCTCAGCGGCCATGGCTCACGGGCGCAGCCGCTTCGCGGCATGTGGGATCTTCCCGGACCGGGGCACGAACCCGCGTCCCCTGCATCGGCAGGCGGACTCTCAACCACTGCGCCACCAGGGAAGCCCACACCAATTCTTATGTTGAAATCCTAACCCTCATGTGATGGCATCAGGAGGTGGGGGCCTTTGGGAGGTGATTAGATCATGAGGGTGGAGCCCTCATGAATGGGATTAATACCCTTATAAAAGAGACCCCAGAGGGCTCTCTAGTCCTCTTTCTGCCATGTGAGGATACGATGAGAAGTTGGTAGTCTGTAACCTGGAAGAGGGCCCTCCCCAGAACCTGAATAGGCTGGCACCCTGACCTTGGACTTCCAGCTTCCAGAACTGTGAGAAACAAATTTCTATTGTTTATAAGCTACCCAGTCTATGGAACTTTGTTATTGCAGCCCAAACTAAGACATCCCTAAAGAATGGGTTTTGTGATGCTCTGTCTCCTATCCTAGAAGGAAGTTGGGCTTGAGATCCTCAGCGTCCTAGGCACAAACTCAGGGCTCCCTGGCCTGGTTATAAAGAGAGGTCTGGAAAAAATCCTCCTCCTTTGTGGGTGGTGGGTGACACTGGTCTCTCACTTGATGTGAAAGAATCCAAAATCTTCTAGGATATCACGTTGCCAGAACCTCAGCAATACCCAACTCAACAGAAAGCCTGTCACTGGCAGAGACATTACTCAACAGTCTATAAAGCCCCTTTCCCTACATTGTCTGAGTCTCTAAACACCCTGTGAGGTGGGCAGACAGGGATGACTATACTCTTTTATAAGAAGAGATCTAATGCTCAGAAAGTTTGAAAGACTTGTCGCAGGTCCGCCAGCCAGTCACTTATGGAGCTGGGCCTGGAAAACTCTTACGACTGACTGCTGGCTTTTCTCTCACCACTCAGGCCTGTCCAGGGCTATCAGACACTCATGATGCTGCCCTTTACTAGGCAGAGGGGCTCTCTGTCACCTGAGCTCATTCCAATGACTGGCTGCCAGCTAGCTTCTCGCACAACTTTGCCCGCCCAGATGAAGATGAGGATGACATACTGTCATTCTAAACAGACTAAACCAATTGACATATACAGATTAAACCAACACAAAAGGCCTTTCTTCAAAACCCTATATTCTGTTTGGCTAGGTATCAAATAACCAGTTCTCCGCTATGGGCTGTGCTGTGCTAAGGGCTTGTCTCAAATGATCAGACCTAAGAACTTGAAAGAGAGGAATGGTTGGCAATGGGGCTAGATTCTCAGGAGTGAACTGTTGGAACATGTGACTCCGAAACGAGGACCCTCTTGTGATGGTTATGTAGTCAGCTGCCTTCTGGGTTTTGAGTGCCTGCCAATCTGGTCTTACATTTTTGAAACAACTGCTATCATCTATAATATATTTATAATGTTGATCCTTGGTATGACCTGAATAGTTTTTCCCAACAGTTAAATTTAAAGAAGAAAAAAAGGAAAGTGGAGGTAGGCTATTGAGTAGTTCTAAGTCTGGTCTAGAAATGCAGTCGGCCTGGGGAGAGTTTGCAGATTTCACACCTGTGAAATGACAACTGCTGTATTCACTTCAAAGATCCCAAGGAGAGTGGCTAGGAAGGCCTATGGAGACTCTATCATGTTATGTAAATGGAAAACAGCCTGATTCTCCTCACCCAGAAGGCCCCCTTCCTCCAACTGTGACCACCTGGAATGCAGCCAAGAACCAGGAAGTGAGCAGGCAGACCACTGAGCAGACAAATCAGTTCATTCATCAAAAATCTACTGAGCATCTACTCTGGCCAAGTGCTGTGTTAGGCTCGGGGAGCGGGGTAGTGAATGGGTCAGACACAACTTTGCCCTCATAGAGTGCCCAGTCTTTCCACAAAACTGAGGTCAATTATTGACAGCAAAGTTCTGCAAGCTCCAACTCAGTCTACCAATTCATATTTCAGAAGCAAGTCTAACAAAGTGGATTGGAATCAGCAAATTAGGAGACTGCTGGAGATAGATAAACTGACAACAGGAAGAAGCATCTGCTGACACGAATAAGTGACGGGTGGGAATTAAAATTATTTCAAGAATAAATAAGAATTCAAAAAGTTGCCTGGAACCATTTAGTATATAAATAGTTGGTCTTGAGTGCATTAATGTACTGTAGTAAAATATCATATTATAACCCATTACCTTTTCTTAGTACTCTACACTTTAAAAATTTGCTTCAAAGAGAGGCTTCTGGGAAGATGACGGAAGAGTAAGACGCGGAGATCACCTTCCTCCCCACAGATACACCAGAAATACATCTACACGTGGAACAACTCCTACAGAACACCTACTGAACGCTGGCAGAAGACCTCAGACCTCCCAAAAGGCAAGAAATTCCCCACGTATCTGGGTAGGGCAAAAAAAAAAAAGAAAAAACAGAGACAAAAGAATAGGGACGGCACCTGCACCAGTGGGAGGGAGCTGTGAAGGAGGAAAAGTTTCCACACACTAGGAAGCCCCTTCGCGGGCGGAGACTGCGGGTGGCGGAGGGGGAAAGCTTCAGAGCCGTGGTGGAGAGCACAGTAACACGGATGCGGGGGGGGGGGGAAAGCGGAGAGATACCCGCATAGAGGATCGGTGCCGACCAGCACTCACCAGCCCGAGAGGCTTGTCTGCTCCCCTGCCGGGGTGGGCGGGGCTGGGAGCTGAGGCTGGGGCTTCGGTCAGAGGCAGGGAGAGGACTGGGGTTGGCGGTGTGAACACAGCCTGCAGGGGGTTAGTGCGCCACGGCTGGCCGGGAGGGAGTCCGGGGAAAAGTCTGGACCTGCCCAAGAGGCAAGAGACTTTTTCTTCCCTCTTTGTTTCCTGGTGCGCGAGGAGAGGGGATTAAGAACGCTTCTTAAAGGAGCTCCAGAGACGGGCGCGAGCCGCGGCTAAAAGCGCAGACCCCAGAGATGGGCATGAGATGCTAAGGCTGCTGCTGCTGCTGCCACCAAGAAGCCTGTGTGCGAGCACAGGTCACTATCCACACCCCGCTTCCGGGGAGCCTGTGCAGCCCACCACTGCCAGGGTCCCGGGATTCAGGGACAACTTCCCCGGGAGAACGCACGGCACGCCTCAGGCTGGTGCAACGTCATGCCGGCCTCTGCCGCCGCAGGCTCGCCCCGCACTCCGTGCTCCTCCCTCCCCCCGGCCTGAGTGAGCCAGAGCCCCCGAATCAGTGGCTCCTTTAACCCCATCCTGTCTGAGCGAAGAACAGATGCCCTCCGGCGACCTACACGCAGAGGCGGGGCCAAATCCAAAGCTGAGCCCCTGGGAGCTGTGAGAACAAAGAAAGGGAAATCTCTCCCAGCAGCCTCAGAAGCAGTGGATTAAAGCTCCACAATCAACCTGATGTACCCTGCATCTGTGGAATACATGAATAGACAACGAATCATCCCAAATTGAGGAGGTGGACTCTGAGAGCAAGATTTATTATTATTTTTTTCCCCATTTTCCTCTTTTTGTGAGTGTGTATGTGTATGCTTCTGTGTGAGATTTTGTCTGTATAGCTTTGCTTCCACCATTTGTCTGAGGGTTCTATCCGTCCATTTAAAAAAAATTTTTTTTTCTTAATAATTACTTTTTATTTTAATTATTTTATTTTACTTTATCTTCGTTCTTTCTTTCCTTCCTTCCCTCCTTTAGACAACGAATCATCACAAATTGAGGAGGTGGACTTTGAGAGCAAGATTTATGAGTTTTTCCCCTTTTCCTCTTTTTGTGAGTGTGTATGTGTATGCTTCTATGTGAGATTTTGTCTGTATAGCTTTGCTTCCACCATTTGTCCTAGGGCTCTATCCGTCCGTTGTTTTCGTTTTCTCTTAATAATAATTTTTTTATTTTAATAACTTTATTGTTTTATCTTACTTTACTTTATCTTCTTTCTTTCTTTTTTTCCTTCCTTCCCTCCTTATTTCCTGCCTTCCTTCCTCCCTCCCTCCCTCCTTTCCTCCCTCCTTTCTTTCTATTTCTACTAATTGTTTCTTTCTACTTTTTCTCCCTTTTATTCTGAGCCGTGTGGATGAAAAGCTCTTGGTGCTGCAGCCAGGAGTCAGTGCTGTGCCTCTGAGGTGGGAGAGCCAACGTCAGGACACTGGTCCACAAGAGACCTCCCAGCTCCACATAATATCAAACGGCGAAAATTTCCCAGAGATCTCCATCTCAACACCAGCACCCAGCTTCACTCAACGGCCAGCAAGCTACAGTGCTGAACATCCTATGCCAAACAACTAGCAAGACAGGAACACAACCCTACCCATTAGCAGAGAGGCTGCCTAAAATCATAAGTCCATAGATACCCCAAAAACACACCACCAGATGTGGACCTGCCCACCAGAAAGACAAGATCCAGCCTCATCCACCAGAACACAGGCACTAGTCCCCTCCACCAGGAAGCCTACACAACCCAATGAACCAACCTTAGCCACTGGGGACAGACACCAAAAACAACGAGAACTACGAACCTGCAGCCTGCAAAAAGGAGACCCCAAACACAGTAAGATAAGCAAAATGAGAAGACAGAGAAACACACAGCAGATGAAGGAGCAAGATAAAAACCCACCAGACCTAACAAATGAAGAGAAAATAGGCAGTCTACCTGAAAAAGAATTCAGAATAATAATAGTAAACATGATCCAAAATCTTGGAAATAGAATAGACAAAATGCAAGAAACATTTAACAAGAACCTAGAAGAACTAAAGCTGAAACAAACAATGATGAACAACACAATAAATGAAACGAAAAATACTCTAGATGAGATCAATAGCAGAATAACTGAGGCACAAGAACGGATAAGTGACCTGGAAGATAAAATAGTGGAAATAACTACTGCAGAGCATAATAAAGAAAAAAGAATGAAAACTGAGGGCAGTCTCAGAGACCTCTGGGACAACATTAAACACACCAACATTCGAATTATAGGGGTTCCAGAAGAAGAAGAGAAAAAGAAAGGGACTGAGAAAATATTTGAAGAGATTATAGTTGAAAACTTCCCTAATACGGGAAAGGAAATAGTTAATCAAGTCCAGGAAGCACAGAGAGTCCCATACAGGATAAATCCAAGGAGAAATACGCCAAGACACATATTAATCAAACTGTCAAAAATTAAATACAAAGAAAGCATATTAAAAGCAGCAAGGGAAAAACAACAAGTAACACACAAAGGAATCCCCATAAGGTTAACAGCTGATCTTTCAGCAGAAACTCTGCAAACCAGAAGGGAGTGGCAGAATATATTTAAAGTGATGAAGGAGAAAAACCTGAAACCAAGATTACTCTACCCAGCAAGGATCTCATTCAGATTTGATGGAGAAATTAAAACCTTTACAGACAAGCAAAAGCTGAGAGAGTTCAGCACCACCAAACCAGCTTTACAACAAATGCTAAAGGAACTTCTCTAGGCAAGAAACACAAGAGAAGGAAAAGACCTACAATAACGAATGCAAAACAATTAAGAAAATGGGAATAGGAACATACATATCGATAATTACCTTAAATGTAAATGGACTAAATGCTCCCACCAAAAGACACAGATTGGCTGAATGGATACAAAAACAAGACCCATATATTTGCTGTCTACAAGAGACCCACTTCAGACCTAGGGACACATACAGACTGAAAGTAAGGGGATGGAAAAAGATATTTCATGCAAATGGAAACCAAAAGAAAGCTGGAGTAGCAATTCTCATAACAGACAAAATAGACTTTAAAATAAAGACTATTAGAAGAGACAAAGAAGGACACTACATAATAATCAAGGGATCAATCCAAGAAGATATAACAATTGTAAATATTTATGCACCCAACATAGGAGCACCTCAATACATAAGGCAAATACTAACAGCCATAAAAGGGGAAATCGACAGTAACACATTCATAGTAGGGGACTTTAACGCCCCACTTTCACCAATGGACAGATCATCCAAAATGAAAATAAATAAGGAAACACAAGCTTTAAATGATACATTAAACAAGATGGACTTAATTGATATTTATAGAACATTCCATCCAAAAACAACAGAATACACATTTTTCTCTAGTGCTCATGGAACATTCTCCAGGATAGAGCATATCTTGGGTCACAAATCAAGCCTTGGTAAATTTAAGAAAATCGAAATTGTATCAAGTATCTTTTCTGACCACAACGCCATGAGACTAGATATCAATTACAGGAAAAGATCTGTAAAAAATACAAACACATGGAGGCTAAACAATACACTACTTAATAACGAAGTGATCACTGAAGAAATCAAAGAGGAAATTTAAAAATACCTAGAAACAAATGACAATGGAGACACGACAACCCAAAATCTATAGGATGCAGGAAAAGCAGTTCTAAGAGGGAAGTTTATAGCAATACAATCCTATCTTAAGAAACAGGAAACATCTCGAATAAACAACCTAACCTTGCACCTAAAGCAATTAGAGAAAAGAAGAACAAAAAAACCCCAAAGTTAGCAGAAGGAAAGGAATCATAAAAATCAAATCAGAAATAAATGAAAAAGAAATGAAGGAAACAATAGCAAAGATCAATAAAACTAAAAGCTGGTTCTTTGAGAAGATAAACAAAAGTGATAAACCATTAGCCAGACTCATCAAGAAAAAAAGCGAGAAGACTCAAATCAATAAAATTAGAAATGAAAAAGGAGAAGTAACAACTGACACTGCAGAAATACAAAAGATCATGAGAGATTACTACAAGCAACTCTATGCCAATAAAATGGACAACCTGGAAGAAATGTACAAATTCTTAGAAATGCACAACCTGCCAAGACTGAATCAGGAAGAAATAGAAAATATGAACAGACCAATCACAAGCAGTGAAATTGAAACTGTGATTAAAAATCTTCCAACAAACAAAAGCCCAGGACTAGATGGCTTTACAGGCGAATTCTATCAAACATTTAGAGAAGAGCTAACACCTATCCTTCTCAAACTCTTCCAAAATATAGCAGAGGGAGGAACACTCCCAAACTCATTCTACGAGGCCACCATCACCCTGATACCAAAACCAGACAAGGATGTCTCAAAGAAAGAAAACTACAGGCCAATATCACTGATGAACATGGCTGCAAAAATCCTCAACAAAATACTAGCAAACAGAATCCAACAGCGTATTAAATGGATCATACAACATGATCAAGTGGGGTTTATTCCAGGAATGCAAGGATCCTTCAATATATGCAAATAAATCAACGTGATACACCATATTAACAAACTGAAGGAGAAAAACCATATGATCATCTCAATAGATGCAGAGAAAGCTTTCGACAAAATTCAACACCCATTTATGATAAAAACTCTGCAGAAAGTAGGCATAGAGGGAACTTTCCTCAACATAATAAAGGCCATATATGACAAGCCCACAGCCAACATCATCCTCAATGGTGAAAAACTGAAAGCATTTCCACTAAGATCAGGAACAAGACAAGGTTGCCCACTCTCACCACTATTATTCAACATAGTTTTGGAAGTTTTAGCCACAGCAATCAGAGAAGAAAAGGAAATAAAAGGAATCCAAATTGGAAAAGAAGAAGTAAAGCTGTCACTGTTGGCAGATGACATGATACTATACATAGAGAATCCTAAAGATGCTACCAGAAAACTACTAGAGCTAATCAATGAATTTGGTAAAGTAGCAGGATGCAAAATTAATGCACAGAAATCTCTGGCATTCCTATATACTAATGATGAAAAATCTGAAAGTGAAATCAAGAAAACACTCCCATTTACCACTGCAACAAAAAGAATAAAATATCTAGGAATAAACCTACGTAAGGAGACAAAAGAGCTGTATGCAGAAAATTATAAGACACTGATGAAAGAAATTAAAGACGATACAAGTAGATGGAGAGATATACCATGTTCTTGGATTGGAAGAATCAACATTGTGAAAATGACTCTAGTACCCAAAGCAATCTATAGATTCAATGCAATCCCTATCAAACTACCACTGGCATTTTTCACAGAACTAGAACAAAAAATTTAACAATTTGTATGGAAACACAAAAGACCCCGAATAGCCAAAGCAATCTTGAGAACGAAAAACGGAGCTGGAGGAATCAGGCTCCCTGACTTCAGACTACATTACAAAGCTACAGTAATCAAGACAGTATGGTACTGGCACAAAAACAGAAAGATCAGTGGAACAGGATAGAAAGTCCAGAGATAAACCCACGCACATGTGGTCACCTTATCTTTGATAAAGGAGGCAGGAATGTACAGTGGAGAAAGGACAGCCTCTTCAATAAGTGGTGCTGGGATAACTGGACAGGTACATGTAAAAGTATGAGATTAGATCACTCCCTAACACCATACACAAAAATAAGCTCAAAATGGATTAAAGACCTAAACGTAAGGCGAGAAACTATAAAACTCTTATAGGAAAACATAGGCAGAACACTCTATGACATAAATCACAGCAAGATCCTTTTTGACCCACCTCCTAGAGAAATGGAAATAAAAACAAAAATAAACAAATAGGACCTAATGAAACTTCAAAGCTTTTGCACAGCAAAGGAAACCATAAACAAGACCAAAAGACAACCCTCAGAATGGGAGAAAATATTTGCAAATGAAGCAACTGACAAAGGATTAATCTCCAAAATTTATAAGCAGCTCATGCAGCTTAATAACAAAAAAACAAACAACCCAATCCAAAAATGGGCAGAAGACCGAAATAGACATTTCTCCAAAGAAGATATACAGACTGCCAACAAACACATGAAAGAATGCTGAACATCACTAATCATTAGAGAAATGCAAATCAAAACTACAATGAGATATCATCTCACACCAGTCAGGATGGCCATCATCAAAAAATCTAGAAACAATAAATGCTGGAGAGGGTGTGGAGAAAAGGGAACCCTCTTGCACTGTTGGTGGGAATGTAAATTGATATAGCCACTGTGGAGAACATTATGGAGGTTCCTTAAAAAACTACAAATAGAACTACCATATGACCCAGTAATCCCACTACTGGGCATATACCCTGAGAAAACTATAATTCAAAAAGAGTCATGTATCAAAATTTTCATTGCAGCTCTATTTACAATAGCCCGGTGATGGAAACAACCGAAGTGTCCATCATCAGATGAATGGATAAAGAAGATGTGGCACATATATACAATGGAATATTACTCAACCATAGAAAGAAATGAAATTGAGCTATTTGTAATGAGGTGGATAGACCTAGAGTCTGCCATACAGAGTGAAGTAAGTCAGAAAGAGACAAATACCGTATGCTAACACATATATATGGAATTTAAGAAAAAAAAAGTCATGAATAACCTAGGGGTAAGACAGGAATAAAGACAGAGGTAGTAGAGAATGGACTTGAGGATATGGTGAGGGGGAAGGGTAAGCTGTGAGAAAGCGAGAGAGAGGCATGGACATATATACACTACCAAACGTAAAGTAGATAGCTAGTGGGAAGCAGCCGCATAGCACAGGGATATCAGCTGGGTGCTTTGTGACCGCCTGGAGGGGTGGGATAGGGAGGGTGGGAGGGAGGGAGACGCAAGAGGGAAGAGATATGGGAACATATGTATATATATATAACTGATTCATTTTGTTGTAAAGCAGAAACTAACACACCATTGTAAAGCAATTATACTCCAATAAAGATGTTAAAAAAAGAAGTAAAAATAAAAATTTGCTTCACATACATGATAATTCTCCTGTACCTCATATTATAGTAGGTATTCATTTCTTAAGGCATCAAAAAATATATATTAAGTATAATTTAAGTTTTAGAAGACAGGAGACTGTAATATTTAAAAAATGAACACAAGTAGTTAATGTTTGTTCTTTTTTTAACATCTTTATTGGAGTATAATTGCTTTACAATGGTGTGTTAGTTTCTGCTTTATAACAAAGTGAATCAGTTATACATATACATATGTCCCCATATCTCTTCCCTCTTGCATCTCCCTCCCTCCCACCCTCCCTATCCCACCCCTCTAGGTGGTCACAAAGCACCAAGCTGATCTCCCTGTGTTATGTGCCTGCTTCCCACTAGCTATCTATTTTACTAGTTTGGTGGTGTATATATGTCCATGCCACTCTCTCACTTTATCCCAGCTTATCCTTCCCCCTCCACGTATCCTCAAGTCCATTGACACAGACCTACTAGAGAATGGAGTTAACGTTAAATAAACATCATGTTTTAAACGTAGGTTTGGTCTTCTGCAAAATTCACTTATATGGGAACAGCTCATTCCCTGACCATACCAAAACCGTGACACTAAATAATAGAAATAAACTAGAAAAAGGTTCTGTGACAGTTTCTTGCCCTTCTCCAGATCCATCTATCCATCCATCCATCCATCCATCCATCCATCCCTCCAAGCATCCTAGACACAGCCATGGTGTACTATAGTAAAATCTCTCTCTCTCTAGAACTCACCTAATTCAAGGAAATAAAACAGAAAATGGTCATGTTCTGTCTTACCTACTTATACTCTGTGAATCCTGCTGATTTTGTTAAGATCTAAGAATGATCCTGAATTTCCCTCTTATTTAGGAGAAAGTCTTGCATTTTGTTTTATTTTTATTAGTTTTTTTTTTTTTTTTTTCTCAGAATGCCCCCTGGCAAGCTTCTAAATACTTACGTCACTGGGACTCCAATCCTATGTCTGCCATGGACCAGAAGACAGAAACACACATATGGCCTGCCTGGCTCCAGATGCACAAGCAGTTGCTTAGGCAAAGACAGGCAGATGTGAATCTCCAGTTTTCAACACTCTTTAAGACTATAAGCTCCATGGGAACAGGGGTTATGTGCCTTTTATTCACTGCTGTGTCCACAGCATCTGGCATAGTGCCTAGCACAGTGCCTGACAAATTATAGGTGCTCAATAACCATCTGGGGAATGAATGAATGAGGACTGAGCTTTGGTTTCCAAACCTTACTCTAGGGGCCTATTCCTTCCGCACCAGAGCCCTGGGCCTACTCTTCCCAGAGCCTTCAAGGTCCTCAGAGACACTGTCTTTGGACCTACAAGAACAGCCGACTGAGTACCTCAGCCAGCACCTTGTTCAATCCAATAGCCTCTTGGCACAAAGGTGCGGGAGAGTGGGGCTAGGTGGGGCAGGGGTAGCGTCTTTCAGCAAGACTTGTGAGCTGATCGGTCAAGCCTAAGGCCAAACCACCTCCGTCGGCCAGGGTGGTAGGGTGAGTGGAATACGGGTCAGACAGAAATGTATACAAATAGTTAAATCTCACCAAGGCAAATTCTTTATGCTCAGGAATTCCTGTTTTGCTTTTTTCCATTTCTTGTCAGAGACAAGGTGTCCTCAACAAAGGGGCAAAAATAGGTGTCTAGACATCTAAATTCATTATAAGAGACAGCCAAAAGAGTCTGTAAATCATTGGAACAAAGAATATTTTTCTAGCAGAGCAGAAACAAAGTAGTTGTTGCATTCCTTCCCGCAAAACTGGTCCTGCTACAATGCTGAAGTGAAGAGGTAGCAGCCGCAGTGGCCAGGCCAGTGCACAAGCCTCTCTATCCACATTGCTTTTGACAAGTCTCATCACACCTGAAGCCCAGGCCCAGGAGAGGAACCATATGACAGGAGGGGCCTTGAGGCCAGTGACCTCTATGAATCATATAAAGAAATGGCATGCCCCAAACACACACACACACCTTGTTTCTCTAATCTCATGCCTTGGGGGTAGAGTAGGGAGGGTGTTGAAGTGGCTTTATTTAAATGCCACATGAGAAAAGTTTTAAGAGTCTGTCCACATACATAATCAAATCAAATTCAGAGCAGAGAAACACAAAGATTCCCTTGGCTAGCACTGCAAACAAATTCCTCTCCTCACAAGCTTGTTTCTCCCATAAGATAGACTTCTAGGCTTAGATTAAATGCAGAGATCTTAGCAGACTGTGTGGGAGGCAGGCCCTTTAAGCACTAGCCTTCTTGCTGGTGGTCCCAGGGATTCACTGCTGTCTAGCGCCAGCAGAGGGTCAAGGAGGAAGGAAAGAGGGGGAAGAAGGGAAGGAGGGAGGAAAGTAGACAGGGGCACGAGGAGAGGCTAAAGCCAGTAGTTGGGGGCTTGGCCTCTCAGAGGCTTTGGAAACCAGGTGATCCTACAGAAACGAGGGCTTTCTTCATGTAGTAAAGGGTGAGTGGCTGTCCTGCAGTGTCCCTCCAGGGAAACGGGGTGAGAAGGCCCCTGAGCTGTGTTCCCTGCTTCCTATGGGTGACAGGCTGTGTGCTGAGTACCACCAGCAGAGGGGTGCAAAGGAGGCTTCTGGGCAGGCCTCCCCCTCAAACGCCACTCTGCTCCTGCAGGCGAGAATGATGCTTCAGAACCAGGGGCATCAGGTCCCAGCCCTGGGGCTCCAGTGTGGAAGTCCTGATGACCTCCACATACTGGAGTGACTTTCAGACGCAGGCTGAACATATCATCCTGCTGCTCTCCTCATCATCTCCTAGAGGATAAATCCCCAATTCTCAGCCCCACACGTAGGTCTCTTCATGACCTGGGCCTGGCCTGCTTCTTCACTCTTAGCTCTTATTCCTTCCACTACCTCCTAAGCTCCAGCCAGAATGAACAGTTTGCAGTTCCCTAAACCTTCCCAGGCTATTTTACATCTCAGTATCTTTGCTCATGGTCTTTCCTGTGCCTAGAATGTCTTTCCTACCTTGCTACCTGGTAAGTATTTATTCCACTGTCAGATATCAGCTCAAGCACCAGCTCCACTGTGAAATACTTCTAAGAGGAAGCTCTAGCACCGATCCAGGTTTGTTTACTGTCTGTCTCTCCCTTTCCTCTTAGAATGTCAGCAACTTGAGAGCAGGGACTTAATCTGTTTTGTTTTTCTCTGTCTCCTGGGTGTCTAGAACAGTGCCTGGACCATTGCAGGCACTCGTTAAATGTTTGTGGAAGGAAGGAATGAGTCTCAGCACTGACAGCACTGCTCCTAGGCTGTGGGTTCCACAAGGACAAGATCTGGGTTGTATTCATTTCTTTATCTCCCAGCACTTGGTTTGAGATGGGGGGTGGGCATTTAGCAAAAGCTGATAAATGAGAGAAGGAATGAGTGATGAATGCTCATATGGACAGAAAGCTCATGATACGGGGCATTTCCCCAAGAATAAGTCACCTCCTGCCTTCTGTTCCATGTTAGAGCTTCTTTTTACTTCTTTCATGTTGTCTATTTTGTGAGAAGAGTTACCTTTTAAATGAAGCATGTTCCAAATTCCCTTCAAACACATCTTGTAGCACAAGAAGTGTGGGCTAGATTCTCTTAAAAACTTGGCTAACCCTAAAAGTCACAGATTCTATAATTGTCAGGGACTATACCCATACGTGCCTTTTCTGTTTTAATTTATGTTTGAGAAAGAACCTTGTCTAAAGAGCACAAACCTTGGAAATGATACAGACTCACTGTACCGTCATACATTTGAGGGACTACTTTATTTTGGATTTTTTGTTTATTTGCATTATCTGTGTCCCATCTACCACAAGGTGGGGGGAGGGGAGAAGAGAGAAGGCTGGTCACAAAAAGTCCTAGATAATGTGCCAGGAGGCCTGGCTCCAGGGACTTGAGCAAGTCCTTCTCTTGTCTGGCAATGAAGGGAGTTGGACTAGATGATCTCTGAAGGTCTGTGAACTTGCAGAAATAATATAATCCTGTGCTATGAGCATTCACACACATAAGCACCTTTTGTTGACTATACCTGCACAGATATTACATTTAAATATGGTAAAAAAATAGTTTAGAATATATTTTTCTTATGAATGAATGAAAAGTCTTCACACCAAACATGCTATCTCCACATTCTCAACTATTCTGATTTTCTAATCCAGCTTCTTTAAGAAAAGAGAACTTATAATCACACACACACAAACACACGAATACTGGCAAGATTATGTCCATTACAGACTAACAGGACATGTGTGTGGGGGGGTTGGGAGGTGGGTAGGTAGATGGACAGTATTTTATAATGCCCTAAAATACAAATATTCCAAGTGGGCTCTGGACCGTTCCTATGAGGAGAACTTGGGTCAAACCTTCTTCACCATGGAGCCTTTGGGTGGTGTAAGAACAACAGCAGGGTTAATAAATGCAGAGCACAGCCTGATAGATTTTCTGGTCACATCCTAACAGCAGCCAGAGAGCATGGATGCATTCCATGGAGCATTTATGGACTCACTAGCACCAGTCTATGACAATTTTATTTAATCATAAAAATATAATAGTAGTCAAATCTTTTTGTAGTTTCAGTTTACTGCTTTCTCAAGTGAAATAAATGGTCTCTCAGATTTCTTTTACTTTCATCTCTCTGCTCTAAGTACAGTAGGATAAGGTTCCAATTAAGGCCCATTAAATGTTCACGTTGATTCATGTGAGGCATTTTCCAGTTTCTTTTCCTAACACAATCTCAGTGTACCTCTGAGTTACCTCTGTGGTGTGTTTTCAGTTTAGCAGTTGCCCATATAGAAGAGAATTATTCGGGTGTGAGGTCTCCCTTCCTCCTATTTCTGCAGCCCAAAATGGTGAGTAGAGATTCTCCTTCATTGCATTCCACACAAGCATATGTTTATCACCTGTCAGGTACATCCAGATGAACTACACATGCCCCTTGGGAAGGGGAGCTGGCAGCTGGCCAGAGCAGACTGACCCTCCCAACCTCTCTTTGCAGCTGTGCTGGAGCGGCATGGTGAGTGGCAGCCCAGAGACCCCTACAGGGAGACCTCCTGGTGCTTCTACATCTTTTGGGTCCATGGAGACACACAGAGTTCTCTTCAGTTTCTCAACAGATGGGGATACACGCTTTGACGGCAGAGATGGCCTAGCTAAGGTGATATCAAGTGTCAGAGCTGACTGAGTGGATACTCCAAGGACTTTCCCATTAAGAGCAGGGAATGTGGAGGCTGACAACGATAGTTTCAATAACATCATAGTCAACACTTGCTCCCAGCCAGGGAATGTGCTAACACTATGCGCATGATCAAATTTAATCTACACAACAACCCTATGAGGTGTTATCGATGTTATCTCCACTTTATAGGTGAGGAAACTGGCACCAGGAATGTAAGGGGTTTGACCAGGATCACAGAGCTAGTAAGTGGTATAGTTGTGACCATAGGTCACCTGGCTGCAGAGCCCATGTTCCTCTCATCATGCTATAGAAACACGCTACCAACTCCTTAAATCAGAGACCAGCCCGTGGCTACCATGACAGAACTCCTGCACACTAGGGTCTCTGACGAGGTGTGCATTATCTGACGGCAGACCAAAGGTGCATAATCCCAAAGGAATTACATACACATGAAGAGATTTAAGAAAAATATTTTAAAATCCCCCCAGGAAACTTGCTATTAAATGAATGATATGGTGATTTGGGGGTCTTTAAGTGTAGATTTTCCCAGTGTGTGCTTTCAGAGTGAGGCATACCTGCCAAAAAGCCTTTTTTTTTTTTTAACCAAATCATAACAAGTCAGTGTAGATTTGCTGTGACAATGCCACCAACTTGATAAGCAAATACCCCAAAGACATCCACTCTCACAGCTGAGAGTCAAACTTGGGGCCTACGTAATAAGGATGACATTTAACCTTCACAACAATCCTGTGAGTTAGGACTTCTTGGCTCTATGTTACAGCTGGGGAAAGCGACACTCAGGGTAACCTGCCCAAGTTCATCACTCAAGTGAGAGGAGGGGCTAGGACGTGAACCTAAGTCTGCCTCCAAAGCTTTCTCTCACACACCGCTGTTTTCTCAAATGCAGGATTTGCCAAACCTTAAGCACAGTGGTTTCATTTGGATCTCAGAACTACTGGCTCCAGCAAAAGCAAAACTTTTTCTTTTAGAATAAATTCAAAGATAAACAACTTATAGTGCCAAAGAAATGGCTCTTAAATTTTTAGCTGAAAGTCAGTTCAGGAGGTTTGGTCACTAAAACAGAAGTGCTGTATCCTTCAAAATCTGGGGCCATTTTATCCTTTCCTGCAGTATTATGCCTAAGAAGAGATGTATTATCTCAACGTCCAATAATTCATTCAACAAATATTAAGTAATTACTCTGTGCCAGGCACTGCTGTAGGCACTGCAGACAAAGGTGCTGTTCTCAAGATACTAACATTCTAGCAGGATGGGGTGGGAGCGGGGAGACAGGCAAAATAAATAAATGTCAAGGGCGGGTAATAAGTATATGAATAAAAATAGAGCAAGGTAAAGGGGAAACAGTAACCATGGGTCTGATACACTATTTTAGATACTGTGGTCATGATAACATGACATCTGAGAAAAAAACCTTTGAAACACCCCCACCTCCCAAACCATGCTGATTTCTGAGGGAAAAGATTCCCAGGTAGAAAACATCAAGAACAAAGGTTTGACATGAGAGTGTGTTTGTAGAAGAGCAAGGAGACCAGCATGGCTATAGTGGAGTACTTGCGATTACTGCAATTAGAAATGAAGATTATTAAATTCAAGTACTTATGTTGGTCTGGACATGACTTCCCACTTCACCTTAGAATTATATATTTGTCCTCCATCAGAGCTGGAAGGGCCCTTGGGGGTACCCAGCCTACCTCTGGGTAAAGCCCAGAGAAGGGCAGTGACTTGCCCAGTGTCACACAGCTGTACAGCTGTGAGAGGACCCAGCCATCCTGACTGCTGCACTAGTATTTGTTCCTTGGTGCTGGGCTTTTTGTGACTGATGAGGATCTCATATAAGATTTCCTATCTCAGGACAGGTGTTTTCTCTGTGATTACAGATTAAGTCTTTATAGTCTATCTCAGTGATTTATTAAAAAGGTCCCTCTATGACCAAACACCAAGGCAGGACCAGAAAAAATTAGATTCACCACTGGTCATGAGTTAAACTTTGACAAAATATCCCTTCTGGCCTCATTTTCCACCCCATTAGAAGATTTCCAAGTGAGCAAAGGATGACTGACATGACCTGGCAGTAGGGTTCAGCTCTGGACCTTGTTCACAGGATCAGGGTTTGGGCACCTGGAGAATAGGGTGCTGACAGCTTATTGCTTGGCTTCCCCTTGTGCATCTCCTGCTGCTCTGCTCAGTCTTGGGATGGAGCTCAGAAGGAGATGATTAACTTCATGGCATCTTGCGGCTAAACTAAGCCCTCACAGTGACCCTACCCATGCTCTTGGTCTCACTTCCACTGCTGAAGGCGCTTAGTGGGTTCCCAACTTTTTATAGGAGAGTGGAGATGAAACTATGGTTAGCTTTCAATTTCAAAGTTTCAATGTTAGATTTCCTGACAGGTATTTTACTGGAGTGTTCTGAATCTGAGTTCCCCCAAAATGAGAAACTGAGAAGACTGGTGAAGGAAGGATAGTTTACCTGTACAATTGTGTTTTTTTTCCGATCACTATGCCAGAATTATGAATTCAGCCTACTGCTGAATCAGGTGTATTATTTAGTGCCATAAAGATGATGGTAACAGGGCCATCAGGGATAGCAACAGCTGCCTTTCTTGAGCATTCACTATGAGTCAGGGCCTTTATTGTCTCACTTAATTCACACAACAATGTGAGAAGTAGTGGTATTATGTCCTCCATTTCACAGATGAGGAAACCGAAGCTCACAGCTCAGTAACTTGACCAAACCAAGGTCACAGTGCTAGGAAAGAACAGAACACAGATTTCAAAGCCAGCTGACTTCAGAGCCTATGCTCTATGTCACGGAGGTGTGACATCTGACTTTTAGTACTATCAGAGATCAAGTTCAAAACCTCAATTGCTGACTGACTCAAGAAGTGAATCCATTCAGGTGCCACCTTAACTATCGCTGTATCAACCACAAGCAGGGGGATCCATGGGATTATAGTGAGCCACGAATTAGGACACAATCCTGTACAAAGGGGGAGAAGAATGTTCCTTTCTCAGTTAAGTGCTACAAGTATACCTGGCCAGCATTAGTCTTGGGTGGCGAAGGCTTCCATCTGAGAGCTCAGTGGAGGCTCCCTTGCGGAGGCTGCCATTTACTCCAGCTGATTCCCTGGCAATGCAGCCACCGGGTCAAGGAGGGAGTTCCTTATAACTTCTCAGGTGGTTTTTGGAGTTAAAAGGTACTTGGTACGAGCTCATGGTACTTCAAACTACCCTTGTGTTGGAAAAGAGAGATGAGGACACCAAAGAGATGAGGGAAGTAAAAGGTATCTTTTATTTGGATTCTGTGACATTGATGACTTTTAATACAAGCAGCCAAAATTGCTAACTGGCAAATTTCTCCATTCTAATATCAGCCAGGTCACTCACTAGAAGTCTTAGAATAAATCTTTAGGCAGGGGACTTCTCTGGTGGCGCAGTGGTTAAGAATCCACCTGCCAATGCAGAGGACACGGGTTCAGTCCCTGGTCCGGGAAGATCCCACATGCTGCGGAGCAGCTAAGCCTATGAGCCACAACTACCAAGCCTGTGCTCTAGAGCCCACGAGCCACAACTACTGAGCCCACGTGCCACAACTGCTGAAGCCCGTGTGCTTAGAGCCTATGCTCTGTAACAAGAGAAGCCACCGCAATGAGAAGCCCATGCACCGCAACGAAGAGTAGCCCCTCCTCTCCGCAACTAGAGAAAGCCCGCATGCAGCAACGAGGACCCAATGCAGCCAAAAAGAAATAAATCAATAATTAAAAAAAAAATCTTTAGGCAGAAGTTACTATTATTTTTGCGGTACGCGGGCCTCTCAATGTTGTGGCCTCTCCCGTTGCAGAGCACAGGCTCCGGATGCGCAGGCTCAGCGGCCATGGCTCACGGGCCCAGCCGCTCCGCGGCACGTGGGATCCTCCCAGACCGGGGCACGAACCCATGTCCCCTGCATCGGCAGGCGGACTCTCAACCACTGCGCCACCAGGGAAGCCCCAGAAGTTATTTTTAATTAGGAAATTTATTATTCTACTTTTGGGAAAAACCCCATATTTTTCTTTGGTGCTGTAATACTGAGAGTAACTCCAAAATGGTTATACTGTTGAAGTTCTTCGGCTCTGCCTTAGACATGATACATTTTTATTTTGTGAAAGGAACTGTATCTGTCGCACAAAGAAAGAAAATACAGAAAGCTGACGTTTGTGTGACAGCTAGAGAATAAGCTGCCAACACTGGGAGAACAGAAAGGCCTTGAATGCTGGGGTTTCCACTTGGAGCCCACCACAGCAGAGTCCATTCTTGGACTTGGATGGGGCTGCGGGAGTTTACCAAATGCGTGTGACCTAGGACCATCTGCCTTTGAGAAAAACAAAGAGTAAAGTAAGAATGTGTGAGCAGGAATTAGGCCACCTCTGAAAGTTCTAAAGGCTGCAACGGAGCTCTGGAAAACCGCCACTCTTAAAACACAACTCTGTGTCCCTCACTTGTAGATGGTATACAACTGGGAAACTGCCCTGTGTTTGTTTTCAGGGAAACATCTGAGGTGAGTACAACAGATACATTTTAGGACCATTTAGTCAATTAACATTTGGATTGTCTTATTAAGCCATCAAACTACAAAAGACTTGGAAAACGCATGTCACACAGCTCAGGCAGAATCTAGTTTCAAGAGCTTCAGTGTCCAGCTTACTGGCAGGTTCCGATCTCCCCCAGACACATTAGGGAACCTTTGGTGCAGTGCCGAGCAGATGATTACATGATCTGCATGACTCTCTACAGAGAAGCTGATGGGGGGAGGGTGGGCCAACGGGATCCTTCTTACTTTCAACTATCACAGGAGACTCCGGCTCTGATTGCTGGAATCTATGGGGTCTTTCCAAATGAAAAAGTCAGTCACTGACTACAATGAATATGCAAAGGTGCTTATTCCCAATACAGTAATATGCAGGCAGTCAAATCATCTATCATTCAAGTTAATTTAATTATCAGACCACATTTAATTATCAAATATAAAATGTAAATAAAGTGAAGGTCTGACAGCCCATACTAATTATGTTCATTATAATAATTAAATGGGAAGGAACGCAGAGTCATGAAAGTACCATAAAAGACAAGGAAGCTTTTGATTAAAAAGAATATTTTAATTAGAAACTGCAGCCCTATAGGAAACAGATGATTGGTTCTATCAAGGATGGGGCATTACTTTTATTATCCAGGTTTCTCTTCTAAAGTCATCTTTAGTATCATGGGGCTCAGTCCTTCCAGTTAATAGACTAAATGGTGGCAAATAAAAAGTGCCAATCCTTTATGCAAAGCAGTTTCCTAATAAAACAGCCTTAGGCTGCAGCAGGAGTTCAGGATCTCCTGTCTTATAAAGACACAAGCTGGAAATAAAGGATCCTCTGTGGACAAACAGGCACTGAAAATTAACATGACTTCTGCTTAATGATATGGAAAGATGAAATGAATTGAGCATCATAATTTCTCCTCTGAAATTTCTCTGATTTAAAGTAAGTGGCATGAGGTTAAATAAATTCACTTTCACAAGAACAGAAGTGAGGTGGAAAGGGCACTAACTGGACTGCCAATCAGGAGGTTGGGCTCTGCCAGTTCTTGCTTGGCAATTCCTTTTCCTTCTCTGAGCCTCAATTTCTCCATCTACAGTATGAGGGAGCCGGACTAGGTATCTCAGGGCCCTTCCAGGATGAAGGCTCCATGAAACTGTGATTGAAACTGGAATGAGAGCTTAAAACTGCACTTCCATATCCCTCAGGAAATGCTCACTTGGCAAATTACTGGGTTTTGGAGGGAGCAGAAAGGGGATTTAGAATGAAAATAAACAATCAACTTTTTAGTTATAGAAAACTCCCCAGTTCTACTGGGATATGAGCAGTTATCATTAAGTAAGCTTGAGGCTATTTCCCCTACCCTTCCCTTGCCATGCAGCCTGATGGGCATGGAGCCCAGCCACGGATCGTGAGCATGGCTGTTTGGTGCAGGTGAAACTACTGTGGCTAGAGACGGCATCACACAGCAAGGACACTAACATCTCACCTGTAAGTCTCTGCTTGTGAGTGTCTGCCAGTGGACCCCCCTGTATTAAAATAGGAGAACCAACGTATATTCAGCTTTTAAGGATGAGCTGCCATGGAGTGGGCAAGCAGCTCATGAAGCTATCTGGTACTGAAAGAATCTGGAGTAGGGCAAGGAGGATCTAAAAAACCACAATATGTCTCCATAAAATCAGAATGCTGGTCTGTGGTTCTAATCTCAGCCATTAAAATATCACAGACTCACGGAGCTCAAAGGCGAGATGATCTAGGACAATCCTAGGTCATCCTAGATCATCATTTAAAAAAAAAAAAAGGGCTTCCCTGGTGGCGCAGTGGTTGGGAATCCGCCTGCCAATGCAGGGGACATGGGTTCGAGCCCTGGTCCGGGAAGATCCCACATGCCACGGAGCAACTAAGTCCGTGAGCCACAACTACTGGGCCCGTGTGCCGCAACTACTGAAGCCCATGCGCCTAGAGCCCATGCTCTGCAACAAGAGAAGCCACCGCAATGAGAAGCCCACATACCGCAACGAAGACCCAACACAGCCAAAAATAAATAAATGAATAAATTTATAAAAGAAACAAACAAACAACAAAAATAAAAACCCACAACATTTTTTTGGTGGTAAAATATGGATAACATATAATTTACCATTTTAACCATTTTTAAGCCTACCATTCTCAATGGCATTAAGTACATTCACAATATTGTGCAACCATCACCACTATCCATTTCCAGAACCAAGCTATTGGGTTGGCCAAAGAGGTTTGTTTGTTTTTTGCCATAAGATGGCTCTAGTAGTGCTTAGTTGTCTTTAACTTTATTCGAAACAATTTTGTTAGATTGTATTATGACAGCTGTCATATCAGAGTGCATTTTAAAACAATTATCAAAATTGGTGGATTTTTGTGTAGCCATTTTAATATTGAAGATGGAAGGAAAAAAGCAACATTTTCAGCATATTATGTTTTATTATTTCAAGAAAGGTAAAAATGCAACTGAAACACACAAAAAATATTTGTGCAGTGTATGGAGAAGGTGCTGTGACTGATCAATCGTGTCAAAAGTGGTCTGTGAAGTTTCGTGCTGGAGATTTCTCGCTGGACGATGCTCCACAGTCGGGTAGACCAGTCGAAGTTGATAGCGATCAAATCGAGACATTAACTGAGAACAATCAACCACACAGGAGATAGCCAACATACTCAAAATATCCAAATCAAATGTTGAAAATCATTTGCATCAGCTTGGTTATGTTCATCGCTTTGATGTTTGGGTTCCACATAAGTTATGAGAAAAAACCCTTCTTGACCATATTTCCACATGCGATTCTCTACTTAAACATAACAAAAACATTCCATTTTTAAAACAAATTGTGATGGGTGATGAAAAGTTGACACTGTACAATAATGTGGAACGGAAGAGATCATGGGGCAAGTGAAATGAACCACCACCAACCACACCAAAGGCTGGTCTTCATCCAAAGGTGATGTTGTGTATATGGTGGGATCGGAAGGGAGTCCTCTATTATGAGCTCCTTCTGGAACACTGAACGATTAATTCCAACAAGTACTGCTCCCAATTAGACCAACTGAAAGCAGTACTTGACGAAAAGCATCCGGAATTAGTCTACAGAAAACGCATAATCTTCTATCAGGATAACGCAAGACTGCATGTTTCTTTGATGACCAGGCAAAAACTGTTACAGCTTGGCTGTGAAATTCTGATTCATCCACCTTATTCACCAGACATTGCACCTTCGGATTTCCATTTATTTTGGTCTTTACAAAATTCTCTTAAGGGAAAAAATTTCAATTTCCTGGAAGACTGTATAAGGCACCTTGAACAGTTCTTTGCTCAAAAAGATTAAAAGTTTTAGGAAGATAGAATTATGAAGTTGCCTGAAAAATGGCAGAAGGTAGTGGAACAAAACAGTGAATACATTGTTCAATAAAGTTCCTGGTGAAAATGAAAAATGTGTCTTAGTTTTACCTTAAAACCGAAGGAACTTTTTGGCCAACTCAATACCTCTTTGTATGGTCAAAAAAGAGTCATGTACCAAAATGTTCATTGCAGCTCTATTTACAATAGCCCGGAGATGGAAACAACCTAAGTGCCCATCACCGGATGAATGGATAAAGATGTGGCACATATATACAATGGAATATTACTCAGCCATAAAAAGAAACGAAATTGAGCTATTTGTAATGAGGTGGATAGATCTAGAGTCTGCCATACAGAGTGAAGTCAGAAAGAGAAAGACAAATACCGTATGCTAACACATATATATGGAATTTAAGAAAAAAAAATGTCATGAAGAACCTAGGGGTAAGACAGGAATAAAGACACAGACCCACCAGAGAACGGACTTGAGGATATGGGGAGGGGGAAGGGTAAGCTGTGACAAAGCGAGAGAGAGGCATGGACATATATACACTATCAAACGTAAGACAGATTGCTAGTGGGAAGCAGCCGCATAGCACAGGGAGATCAGCTCGGTGCTTTGTGACCACCTGGAGGGGTGGGATAGGGAGGGTGGGAGGGAGGGAGACGCAAGAGGGAAGAGATATGGGAACATATGTATATATATAACTGATTCACTGTTATAAAGCAGAAACTAACACACCATTGTAAAGCAATTATACCCCAATAAAGATGTTAAAAAAAAAATGCTCAAGCCTCAAGAGGGAAAATTATTTACCTAAGATCCTGCAGCTAGTGGCAGAGCTGAGGTTAGAGCCCAGGCCTTCTATTTGCTAGATTATGGTCCACTTTGTGCTCATAAAACACACTCATTTACACTTTCCCAGGATCTTTACGTGTCTTCCCCACGTAAGGCACACAGATATGTCCCAGAAGCATTCAGAGTTGCAGAATGGCAGCTTCTCAGTGTACTGTCTAGGTAAATGGGCATCATCTTCTAAACCCTCCACCCCTGCCCAAGAAATACTTCAGAGATCACTGGTAGAATGGGCCGGTGATACATTTAATTTTCTTAAGCAATGTGAAATGAAAAGAACACTGAGCTGGGCTTTGCAAGACCTGTGTTCTAGTCCTGGTATTTAAGCAATTCTTTATGTCATTTCAGGGGGCTCATTTCACCTCTCTGAGTCCAGATTCTTCACCTGTCTGTGAGGTGGGAGTAATTCCTCTGCCTTACAGCCTCAATGAAGTGCTAATGAGGTCCAAGAGGCCACAGATGGGGCAAGCAGTATAAAGAATTCTACAAATACCAGAGGTTATGCTTTAGAAAAGCACCTCCATAAGGTGCAATGTCTCAGTGTTTGACAATTACTATTATTTCTATCAATTTCTGATTTCTTCTCTACTTTTTGTCATATTCTTTCTTTTCACAGATTGTTGCATTTCAGCAATTGCCTGAGGACTGAACTGACTTCTCTGACCTTCTACCTTCCACCAAATCAGAAGTGGATGTCCAGTTAGGATTCAATCTCTCTGGGAGGCAAGGTGTCGAGAAAGGAGGTCTGGCCTTTTTTACTTTTCTAATTTCTTCCTCTCAACAATTACCCCTAAACCCCACAGCTTCTTCCCCAACTGAGAAGCCATAGGGTCTCTGTCTCCTCCTTGGATTGCTTGCTGCTCTCTCTGCCCATTTAATCTGCTTTCTTCCTGTCCCAACATGCCCAGTCTTTACTTTGCCATCAGGTCCACGTCAGTTCTAACATGCCATTTCCAAATACCAGTTCCCCCGACCCCATTTCTCATTGACTCTGGTGAGCCCAGAGATACTTAGAGTGTGTGTTTTATCTATAGGAGAGGATTAGTCTGTGGTCCGGCAACAGCAGAAAATCTCTCTGAAATCCTACACAGTTCTGAGTTCAGTAAATTCATCACAACAGAGTTGGTTTAAGCAAAGAGCTTCAACCATCCCTAAACATGGGTGTGCTGAAGAAACTGAACTTTTTGCTGTAGAACTGTACAGCAAAATATTATCACACACACAAATTACTTACCTCTTTATAAGTGCAGTAGATAGTGTCATGATAAATGGTAAACGACTTAACAGGAAATTGTGAGGTAAACCATGGGCTGTCTACACAAGATAAAGCCACGCAGCCATTAAGAACTGTATTCACAAAGAAGGATTATGATATAATGTTAAGTGTACAAAGCAGGATAGGAGTGTATATACCATATGACCTCAGCTATGTAAAAATATTCATAGAGGGCTAAGGAGTGGGTGAAGTGAGTGAAGGTGGTCAAAAGGTACAAACTTCCAGTTATAAGGTACATAAGTTCTGGTGATGTAATGTACAGCATGGTGACTGAAGTTAACAATACTGTATTGTATATTTGAAAGCTGCTGAGAGTAGATCTTAAAAGTTCTCATCACAAGGAAAAAAATTTTAACTATGTGAGGTGATGGCTAACTAAATTTACTGTGCTAATCATTTTGCAACATATAAATATATCAAATCTTCACACTGTACACACTTAAAAATAAGACAGTGTTACATGTTAATTATATCTCAATAATATTAACTGGCAAAAATATTCACAGAAAAGAGACTGTAAGGAACCTGCCAAAATGGTAACAGTGACTATCTCAACAGTGAGATCAGGGATAACTGTGACTCCTCCTCCTTCTTTACACTTCCTATCTTTTTCATGATGAGTAAGAAACACTTTTGTAATCAGAAAAATAAAAACAAACTTTTAGAGGGAAACAAAATGCAGTTTAGTAGGTCAAATGGACACACATGAAGAAAAGAAAACCACACAGGAGATTTCGCTCAACTTTCCTTCCTTGAGTAGCTTGTAAGAGACTCGTGGACCTGCTGGGCTTAGTCCACGGAAACGACAAAGCATCAGTACCTGAGAGAGCACTGCGTGAGTGCTCCTGTGGCGGGAGGTGAGAAAGATCTGCCCTTCTGGCAACGAGGTCTGCGAAAGGGGAATTTTTCTACGTATGACGCTTCTTCTGGCAAGGGTCCACATTTTCTACATTTTAATCATGGAAATCTTTCTAGAATGGACTTCATATTCCTTAGCCTTCTTAAAGGGAATGCACAGAACATACATTTTGCCTCCATGCTCACTCAGGGTCTGCACGGGGGGCATCAACAATCATCCAGGGAAATCAAATACAGGGTTTAGTGTCCCTTTGAAACCAGATAGCTACAATTTTTTTTTTCTTTTCTTTTTTGGCCGTGCCACGCGGCACGCAGGATCTTAGTTCCCTGACCAGCGATCAAACCAACGCCCCCTGCAGTGGAAGCGCAGAGTCTTAACCACTGGACAGCCAGGGAAGTCCCAGATGGCTACAATTTCTGAGGTCTTGTGCTTGTCTTGTTGTTTTCTATCCTCTTTCTCCTTATCAGATAGGCAGTTGCAGCTCTCAGTGTGTAGGTTCTCACCTTGTATTTGGCTCTGGCACTACAGCTATCTCCTTCCTTCTTCCGCCCTGGTCTAGTTTACTGCAGGCTAATAAACCTGGTAAGCACACTTATTAGTGAGTTGCCTAAAATAAAAATCAGTAAGCTTAGAGTGAGGGTTAAGGGCTGTTCATAGGCCTTTTTCTCAGCTATAATCCACATAATTAAGGTTGCTGAATATGAGGCTTTAGATAACTGAGGTAGTCAGGAATTACAATTTGATGTGTTAGTTATGCCATGACTCTGTTTTTAAAAATAAAGATAACAACCTAAATGGAAAACGAATTTGAAAAAGAATAGATACATGTATATGTATAACACTTTGCTGTACACCTGAAAATATCACAACATTGTTAATCAACTATACTCCAATATAAAATAAAAAGTTAAAAAAGGGTAAAGTGTTTTATTATTGTTATTTTTAAAATAAAATCTGTAACACAGATTTCCCAACTTTTTAAAGCAACAGAACCCTATTTACAAATGAAATCTTGCTTAGAAACCGAATAATCAAAATAGTTAAAAGCAAAACTACTCTGGGTGATTCAAGGGGGTAAGGCCCAAGCCCTGCCTTCTCAGGCTCCCCTCCAACACCATCTGGCACCCTCTTAAGCACCTAGGCAGAAGCCAAAGACCAAGAGCAGTTTCATAAAGCACCAGACTAATGCTATAATATTTGCAAAGTAACCCAAGTTGAAAGATGTAATCTATTTCATTAAAACAACCACAAAAAAATATGAATAAAGCATCAGGATCTATGTGGTAAGGGAGTAGATGCTTCTGTGTGGCTTAAGAAGAACATTTTATTAAAAATATCTTATTGTTATAGCTTTAAGAGGAAGTCCTAGTGCTGGTCTAGTGCTGATCAAATCTCTTTGGAGAGAAGTCAGAGGCATATCCCTGGAGCCTGGTTAAAGGGCCTCACACAGGACAGATGGGTTCCAGCAGGCTAGCCTGCCTTTTCTCACTCCAATACCTCACACTCTCAGTGCTGGGGAAGCAGTCTGAGGAACTTTCCTGTGCCTCTTACCTGGTTATCTGGGTGGTTGACAGTGAAGTAGCCCACACAGACGATGACCTCATGAAGGAGGCTTTCGCAGGAGACGTGGCTGCAGTGGCCCAGTAGGGAGCTGGCGATGTGCCGGAATGCAAGGGACAAGCCCTCTGCCCCTACAATAGACTAACAAAGACAAGGAGCAGTTAGAACTCCCCAGCCCAGGGACAGCCAGGGCTGCAAATCACAAAACACACCTGGGCCCTGTGCACCTTCTGCCATGATGCCAGAAAAGCATATGAAATTTCTAGAGCACTGTGCTTAACAGTTCAGTTCAGGGATTCCTGCTCCAATAAACGACCATAATAAATGCAACGTTTAAACTGAAAAAAAAAAAAAAAAAAAAAAAAACCCAGAAAATAAAGCATAGCAGACCAAATGCCTGTACTACGTGGATCAAGACACTATTCACCTAAAGCATGAGTATTTATCCCATTTTTAACAAGGTATTTTTTTTCTCATTGCACAGTCTCACTGTAGAAAATTTGGGAAAATATAATAATACTAAAATTCACCTGTAAATCTACCATTTAGCTAACTTCCAATACTTTTTTTTTTTCTGAAGGAGAAAATATTTTCTTGTATGCAGGGATAAAAATATGACTCTAATTATTTACTTATGTTCAAATAGAAAAGAAATATAAATAACAATTAGTTATTCAAATAGCTCTTGTGCTCCCAAAGTAATGTAAAAAAACCCAACAACCTCCCCCTGCCCCCCCAAAAGAGCACAGAAAACAAACCATGAAGCCCCCTCAGCTATGAGGCTTCTGGGATCCTTTCTCGAGACAGTCAAAGGGCTGTTGGTGGTGGGCGACGCGGGAGGAGAGCCTGAGTCTGTCTGTGCAGCCTGAAGCGTCTATTTAATAAACATGTCAAACAGACAGAGCGACAGGAGGGCAAAGGGGAGAGGCGAGGCCCACAGAATGCACTCGCAGCCCACACTGGAATGAAGCACCACTGCCAGCCTGTGGGAAAAGGCAGTGTTTTAAACTCATCTCTTGATTTGAGGTCTTGGCTGGCTTGAACCAGGTCAGATACTTTGCAGCTTGGAAGTTTCAATGAATTCACTCTGCCTAACAGCCGGGGAGGCACAGTCTTTTTAATAAATACTGTTGAAACAAAATTACTACTAAATTTTAAGAGTGCCTTCTGTCTCCGTTTCATTGCACTGAGATAAAATGTTTTTCAAGCCCCAAAGAGACTTCAGGAGGGCCCTGCTCCTTTAAATCAAGTAGTGACACCTTCTCAGCTCAGCCCTTATTTAATTAGTTGTGTCCAGCTTGCTGTGACCCAGTGCCCTCTGTTTAACCTTCACTGATAAGAGCAGGTCAAGGGGCATGTAAGTTTGAATATAAAAATTAAACCAATTTATCAAGGAAACTATATTTCCTTTTTAGCCAGAATTAATTGCCAAGTCAGTACATTGATTTGTTTCTTGAGACCACCTTCAATTGTAAAAACTGTCAAAGTATATGCACTATACAATATCCGGGATCTCAAGGCCATCTGTGCCAATATGAATTCAGAGTGAAATCAGACTCTTTGCTGAAGGGAGAAAAATATTTTGACAGCCTTATTAGTATATAATGAAATGGAACCAGTTAAGAAAATATTCTAATGGATAATCTTTTGTGACTACTATGCGATGAGTTCTCAACCAAAACAATCACATAGGTTTATGGCTTCAAAGAAGGGTGCAGAATCACTGGGAATGTTGCATTTGAAACCTAACCTTTTGATTCAGCATCTGCAAGATGGTTTGGGTAAATTCTTCACCTTCAGAATATGAGTCAGTCCACATTTCCTGAGGGCCTACTATGTGCTAGTTAGCACAGTGCCTTTATGTAATCTCATTTAAACCTCAGACTTGTGAGGTAAGTGTTTTTAATCTCTATTTTACAAATGAGAAACTCAGTGTTAAGGATTCAAATGACTTGTCCAAAGTCATACAACTTGGTAGTATGATGGCTCAAAGTCAGGTCAGTCTGACTCGAGACCCAGAGGTCTTGATGAGGATGCTTCTCCATAACAGCTCTACAGAGATGCATTCTTGCGATGCACTGGGACTCAAACCGTCAACATGTCTTACACTGTCTTGTCTAACTCTTCAGAGGGTCAGACCATTTATCTCATTTCAGTTTTCTTCTTCAGTTCCTTCAATCCTCTCAGGCAATTCATAAATTGTCTCCCAGATTTTTTCTGAGCTCAGACCCATGCTGTACCTAAAATCTCTTTTCCTGTGCTTTATAAACATAGTTCCTGAAATCTCACTTTTGACAAGTAAGTTGTTTTAATGAACTAGAATATGAGTTTCTCTGACCATATCTATCATAAAAATAATACTTTTCTCCTAAACTCACCCATTGCTTTACAATGCAAATATTGTGTATTTGTATGCTATTTACTTGAGTATTGCACGACTGATCAGGTGTCTATCTATGGCAATGATGTCTATGTGGTCAGATGCTTTGCTTTAGCTTGCTCAACAGAGTGTAGTGGTTAGTTAAAAAAAAGGACTATAAATCTTTGACAGCCGTCCCACTGAGAGATGGGGCCTATGTCTTCTCCTCTTGAATCTGGAAGGCTTATGACGGATTTAACCAAGAGAGGATGGCTGATATGTAACCATATGACTTCTGAGGCTAGGGCATAAAAAAGCCATGCAGCTTCCGTTGGTTCTCTTGGAGCAGTTGTTTTCCAGGAGCTTCCTCTCAGGAAACTCCTACTGAGAACCCAGACACCATGATGTTTTGAGAAGCCCAAGTCACATAGAGAAGCCATATGTAGAGTCTCTGGCCAGTAGTCCTTGATGAACCTAGTCTCTGAGTAATCAATCCCAGGCATAAAACATGAAAGTGAAGGAGCCTCCAGATAATTTGAGCTCCCAGCTATTTGAGTCAATTTGCCCCTCTTCTCCATATTCCCCAACCCCAGTCATTCGAGCCCCTCAGCTGAAGCCCTACATTGTGGAGTAGTGACAAGCCACCTCCACTGTGAAAAGCCCTGCCTGAATTCTGGACTCACAGAATCTGTGATCATAAAGGTTGTTGTTTACCCCACTAAGTTTGTTTGTTTTTCAAATGTATAAAAGTAACTGGAACAGTAAGGTAATCATTGGTAGATGTATTAAAGGACCTGATGTTAGAAATTCTAGGTATCTGGGTCCCTGCACACACTGATGAAGCATAAGAGAAAAACATGTGCTCGACTTTGGGCACCAAAAGGATGGCAGCCAGGAGGAAGGTCCCTGAAGGCCTTCCTGGCCCATGCACTAGTTAAGGGGAAAAAGGTACCTGGGAACAATGTCTGGGGAGAGGATGAGAAGCAGTGATGGCAAAATTGACTAAAATAAGACAGGAGAGTCAGAACAGGGAAAAGGAAAAGAAGAAAAAGCAGGAAAGAATTAAGAGAAATATGGAGTAACAGGAAGGACAGAGAAGAAAGAAGCAAAAGAAGTGTTAGGAACCAGCCACAAAAGGACATTCCCCTGGGGAGGTGGGCATCTCACTCTAAGAATGGCTCGAACTCTCGAGTCACCTTGGTGTTTCTCCTGGGGTTGTGGCAAAAGCGGCTCAGGTAGGGAATATATTCTGGGCTCAATACAGCAAGGAGCTGCAGAGGAGAAGTCGTGGTTTCATCTTAGTTGGGCATGAAGGGCTCCAGAAATAGATTTTTGACTTTTCTAACATTATTGGCCATTGTGCCTAAAGGTCATGAGGGAGCAGGGCTGGTTGGAGTTCACTGGTTCTTTTGAGTAAGGCTGCACAGGCTGTGAGTTCATGGAGGGCTGGGGGTAGGGCAGGGACCGGGGGCTCCCTGACACTCAGAGTGACTGATGGAATAAATGGCTGACTTAATGTAAATGCTTGTGTATGACGTGGTGACCCCTGAAGCAGTATAAATCCTGGTCAGAAGACCCATAAACCGGGAGCTCAGGAACATTTTTAGGTATTTGCTTTTCATAATCCCTGGTAACAAAAGAAATCACTCTAGTTGGACCTAGCTGATGGGTAGCCTGCTGGTCTCCATATTCTGAGGGCATAAAATTAGCATATCTTGATTTCTAAGCTGTTTCCAGACGGAACACAATGGGGTTGGGTCTTCATAAAACACAAATGTTACGTTCAACCCAGAGGCAAGAACCATTGGCATTCTCTGGAGCAGGTACCTCTTGTTCTAGGTGTGGCTGTAAACTCTCAGAACTTTACATATTGTGTAGCTACCACCTAAGGCTAGTTCAAGTGCTTTGAAAACTGAAAAGCATTAACCCTAAGGAAGAGATTTCTGTTCTTATGATGGATAAACTAACTCTACAAAGTTGAAAGATACTGAATCCAATGATACGACTTACTAATTTCCAGTTGTGAAGAGAATGACAGGAAGACAAGAACTGCACATTTGTCACCAGCTACAAAACAGAAGTGTTTCTTCCATCTTGCGATGACCAAAGACCACAATTTTCATACATTTGTATCTCTATAACCTTTTTCCCTTTGAGCAAAGCAATTCATCTAAATTATGGGTTCATTATCTGCCAAGTTTGTTCCCTTTTTAATGAAATCACTTGACAGTTAATAAACTGAAAGAGAAAGTCTACTCCTTGGGGCTTGCTCTGTTCCAAAGGTTCAGTGTTTTTGAAAATTAAATTTCCTACATGAAAAACAATCTGTTTCTAAGCTGACAGTCTGGTGTTATAACATAAAGCAAGTTTTCTTTAGCTATAAAAACTTAGTATTTATAGGGGTTTGCACATTTAACTACACATGCACTTTACGTTGGATACAAGTCAGTTAAATCATTCATAGACAGTCATATCAATCAAAACAATTTATCTAATTTTGGTCGTGTTTATATAAGAAACCATTACTTTCCTTAATATTTAAATGTTTATGGTATGCTAATGCCTTTTCTAAAGAAATCAAGACAGAAGATTTATAAGTAGCAGAATGGCATAGGCTTGGGGCCATGGGTACCAGTCCTGGCTCAGCCATGTGTAACCCTGGGAAATTACTTAACTGCCAGCTTTTCCACCTGTAAAATGGGTATAATAATATTCTGTAGGGTAGTCATGAGAATAAATAAGAAAGCATATGCAAAGCACCTAATCCAGTTCCTAGAATACAGCAGCTTAATAAATAGTACGTATTATTATTCCCTGTATTGTAGCTTATTCCTTATGCCCCAATCCAGGAAAAGAACCTCTCACCATATCTACACAAAATTATTTACTCTTGGCTGGTTAACCAATTCCTGGTACCTGAAAAGCAGGCAGGTCAAGAGCTGCAAAGCTGTTGAAGAAACGTAAACTCTGAATGGCCACTTGGACTGTGTTCTGAGCGTAACTCTCCTTGGGACTAGAAGTGCCGGGGTCCGAGATTGTGCCATGGAAGAGGACACAGTAGAGCATATGCAGAACTCCAGCCAGGTCTGTGGCCTGAAGAGCAGCTGTCAGTCCTGTGGGATCCTGGCGATTATTGTCAAATATGCTGTGTGACCTGATAAGAAACATTCAACTTTTTAACAGAAATCTACTTAAAGGATGCTAGCATTTTTATAGGTCAAATGGAACATGACAAGCAGACCGTTAAAAGCAAACCATGTGAGTGGTGTAGTAAGGTAACAAGAAACCTCCAGGAGTAAATGCAGCCCTCCCCCCAACCAAGTGCACTGCGGCCCGCCCTTTTCTCCAGCTGGGAGACCGGGCTGCTGCAGCAGTGGCAACTGAGTACTCTGCAGCCAGGCTGAGGCTGCTTCCACCCTTTGCAGCCTAGATAGCCTCACTTTGTTTAGATTCCAGGCCTGGTGGAACTGGACAGAGTCCATGAGAGCTGTTGGGACTCAGAACTCAAAACACCATGGCTTCCTTTCTGGATACACAAGGGAATCTTCTCAGGGGAGGCAGTTACTGGGAAAGTACGAGGCCTCAAAAACCCAGTAGTGTGTTGGTATACCGTGACAGGGAGACACTTCAACTGCTTCTGAAGGCACAGTTCCATCATCAAGGAGTATTGGCAGGACAGGTTGTAGGGGCCAGGCTCTCAAGAACAAGCTAGTGCTGGGTTAGCTTTGTACAAATCACCTTGAAGTTAGCTTAGCAATTGTGGCAGGCAGTATGGATGAGCAAGAAGCAACGGCAGTGGCAAATGAATTCCTCAAATCAATAGGAAAGGAAGGGTTTGCTAAATCCACCTCACTCTGGAACTCAGGTATGCGTGAAGCATCTAGTGATCAAGAGCCTACAATTTTAGTAAATGTGGCTGCTAAGCATTCATTCACCCTTTTTGCCCCTAGAAACCATACCCAGGTTTCTCTCCCCTTCCCACAGCCAACATGCTTCAGGTGGGGCCCCCTTCCTATTCACTCTGGCTCAAGGGTATGTAGGTCTAAGGTAAGGGGAACATGGAGGGAGATTCTTGGGCTGAAATGCCTGGAAAGAAGCCCTCCCTTTTTCTCCACAGGTTTGAATCTGAAATGTAAGCTGCTGCAGCCATTTGTTCTAACCACTGCACAAATCCTCAGGTCTCTGGGCTGTTCCAAGTGGGTCAGTCACCTTTCTTCATGGGACACAGCTTTTTCTCAGGAAGGGAAGTTACAAGTCCCTGCTCAGTGTCTCCCTTTAACCTGGTATGATCTGCATAAAGCTGAGCAGAAGTGTCTTTATGTTTCTGCCACAGGATGATGCCCTTCCCTATTTAACACTAATATAGGTCCCTCCCATTCCTTTTTCTGTTGTTGTTGTTATTGTTCCTTTCAGCTGGAATCTAGAATGGGAGAGAGGCATTAAAGATCTATGCTTATCTCATAAATTTGCCCAGAAGCACTGAAGAGATGCCACTAAGTAAATATGAATTCGAAAGTGCTGGCTGGCAAGTTTCTAGTATCTTGTCTAGTTTTCTAATCTATAACTTTTTAAAGGGATTATATTATTCATTCTAATTTGTTAGTTTCATCAAAGTATAGTTTTATTCGTAACTGTGGTAAGCATTTGTTTCCTGAATGTGCACTATTTCTGATAGTCTAAGAATGTGGGATGACACTTATACTTGTTCTCTTCTTAAGAAAGCAGGTCTTATGAAATACTATCATCTCATTTGCATGGCAGGACCTGCTAAGTACATTCACATCTTCCACCCCGCCTCATTTGTAGTTCTTCATAGTTGGTAGAGAAGGTGTTGTTCTCCTCACTTCACACATGACACAACCGAGACCCTCAGAGATTCAGTGAGATGTTTTAGGTCATAAACATTTGTCAGTGGCAAAGGCAGGGGTACTACCAAGAACTGTTGACTCTTTAAAGGCAGGGCTTTGTCCAAAGACCAAAACATCCAGGCCAAACAGGAGGTGACCTCTTCTTTCGTCTCCATGCCTTTTCTTAAATCAAATCTCGGGGTTAACTGAACACTGTTAAACAAAGTACACAGACGTTGTAATGTAATCCTGATCATCACGGAGAGACACTTTCTGTCTTATGGGACTCAGTAAAAACAAAAAGTTAAGAAATTATATTTATTTGCTTACAGGCACATCTGAACCTTTACACAAACTGTTAGCTAATGTCATTTCAGTTCACCCTTCCTTCCTTCCTTCCATTATAGCCATGAGAGTTAGGGGTCAGACCCCGACTAAAGACGTGAGTAGAGATTAATGTGTCTGAGTTTATTATATAGATTCCAAAAAGGGGTCTGTGTTTGTTTAACAATGACTGCCTTTTAGAACCAATGACAAGTCAGAAGACATTTCTCCCTAAAGCTAATTTCTAATAGGCTTTCAGAACCTTGGGGATGAGTGACATCACTGCTGGTGACAACATTTTTTCTTCTTTGTGATTCAGAATGGTCACCTCCCCTTTACTGCCTGTGTTGCTTTTAAACTGATTATTAGCATATTCAAATGCAGATATTCAGGAATATAGCTTTATTATTTAGAAAACTTTGTAACAGTTAATCTTTGCAAGCATTTATGAAATGACATGAATTCACTGCTATTACTTGTTTAAAAAAATAAATTAAAAAAAACCCAGCAAGTGAAGATCATCAGAATAGTTTCTCTTCTCTCCACCCCACCCTATTTAGGAAAATACCAAACTATAAAATAACATAACTCAGGATCTTTTGCAATATTCTTCTGATGAAATAAAAATGTTGATTCAGAAAAATCAATTAAATTAGCATTCAAGAACTCAGATGTGGAAATGGTTCAAAATGTATATTAATATTGCTTTGTGGAAAAGACACTTCTAAAGTTAGCCTACAGAATATACAGGGTGGAGGGGAGGGGAGAGAGCTTGTCTGCTGCATTTGGCTTCCACAGAACTAATGTAGACATGAAGGGACTTTAGAAAATGTTTACTTTTGATTTAGTCTGAAATACGGATAATTTGTCCTTGAACAGGCCACTGGCTCCTGTTGGTCTTAAATGTCAGCTATAATCACTTTAAGCCTAAATGTTTATAATAAAAAAGTAAAAGGCCTTATTCATATCAGGCACAGGTTATAAAAAGTTTTCTTTTTTTAAATAAATTTATTTTTGGCTGCGTTGGGTCTTTGTTGCTGTGCGTGGGCTTTCTCTAGTTGTGGCAAGCGGGGGCTACCCTTTGTTGCGGTGCGTGGGCTTCTCATTCCGGTGGCTTCTTGTTGTGGAGCATGGGCTCTAGGTGCGCGGGCTTCAGTAGTTGTGGCACACAGGCTCAGTAGCTGTGGTTCGTGGGCTCTAGAGCGCAGGCTCAGTAGTTGTGGCGCACGGGCTTAGTTGCTCCGCGGCATGTGGGATCTCCCCAGACCAGGGCTCGAACCCGTGTCCCCTGCATTGGCAGGGGGATTCTTAATCACTGCGCCCTCAGGGAAGCCCATAAAGTTTTCTTTTAAAAACACATTGAAGATATGAAAAATCAGATCTGAAATTTTGTATATTACACTCTAAGATCTTCTCAATTTTACTGGATTTTAAAGTGTTTTTGTTTGGTCTCTAGGATTAGAGATCTTAGTGGCATATTCATTTCTGTTCATTAATTGTGAGATTCAATCAGGAAAAACTATAACTGGGCCATCAATATACCTGCACAGCTCTTGAAAACCCTACTTTGCCTTAAAGGAGAGTATAGTTGGGCAAAAAAAAAAGCAATAATTTGTGTGGGCATGAATCACCTGCCATCTGTTCTATCTTTGGTATTTTAAACCACTTATGTAACAGGCCTTATTTGGCCCAAAAAAGCAGCTGTGACAGTCGCACACACTATAACCCCCTTTCCCCATTTGTTCCTGGCTTGTTTGCTCTTGTATCCCTGGTCGCAGATTTCTGATTCGGTAACATCCACCCTGATCCCCTTCAGTGCCAGTATCTTCTAGACTGCTCTCCTAGCTTCTTGGATTTTGGCTTTGTTCCCTCCTTTAGATCTGGAATCCCAGAGGCATCTTATCAGAACCTCCCATTTTAGCCTCTGAATCCAGAACACTCCCCACAAAGGTCTGCATAGTGCTGGGAGTGGACGGAGTTAAGTCACTGTCCCTCCCAATGATGAATGTGAACTTCACTGTTCAAGGAGAAGTGAATTATTTCTTACAGAGTTATTCCAGCTGTGGGCTCTTATGTACTGGAACAGTCTTAGAAAGCTGACCTTCATCTAGTAACATCATCATTTATCAGGCTTTGTGGTGAGCAAAAGGGACATGATTATCTGTCATATATTCTCTATTGAAAAAGCCAAAGTACCTGTGCTCCAGCAACAGTGACCTGTGATGTATTACAAAATCAAGGAAGACCAGACCCCTGTCCTATAGAATGTTACAGTCTAATAGTGGCAGGCATGTGCATCAGCTTCCTATTGCTGCTGGAATAAACGATCACAAGCTAGTTGTTCAAAACAACACAAATTTATTCTCTTAAAGTTCTGGGGGTCAGAAATCCAAAATGTCTCACTAAGCTAAAATCAAGGTGTTACCAGAGCTGGGTTCCTTCTGTAGGCTGAAGGGGAAAATTTATTTCCTTGCCTTTTACAACTTCTAGAGTATGGTTGCTCCTTGGCTCCTGGCCCCTTCTTCCATATTCAAAGCCAGCAGCATAGCACCTTCAAATCCCTCTCTAATACTGACTTTCCTGCTTCCCTTTGAGATTACACTGGGCCCACGTGGATAATCCAGGCTACTCTCTCCATCTCAAGATCCTTAACCATTTCTGCAAAATTCCTTTTGCCATGTTAGGTAACACATTTATAAGTTCTGAGGATTAGGATACAGGTATCTTTGGCAGGGCATTATCTCCCCCCACCCCTGATTTTTTTTTATTGTGGTAAAATACACATAAAATTTACCATCTTACCTGTTTTTAAGTTTACAATTCAATGGTATTAAATTCGTTCATAATGTTGTACAACCATCACTACCAACCATCTCTTTAAGTCTTTTTTTTTTTGCGGTACGCAGGCCTCTCACTGTTGTGGCCTCTCCCGTTGCGGAGCACAGGCTCCGGACACGCAGGCTCAGTTGCCATGGTTCATGGGCCCAGCCGCTCTGCGGCATGTGGGATCTTCCCGGACCGGGGCACGAACCCGTGTCCCCTGCATCGGCAGGCGGACTCTCAACCACTGCGCCACCAGGGAAGCCCTCCATAACTCTTTCATCATGTAAAACTGAAACTCTATACTCATTAAACAATAACTCCCTATTCCTTCCTCCCCCTGGCAACCACTATTCTACTTTCTGTCTCCATGATTCTGACTACTCTAAGCATGTCATATATGTGGAATCATCATATAGTATTTGTCTTTTTGTGACTGCCTTATTTCACTTAGCATAATGTCCTCAAGTTTCATTCATGTTGTAGCATATGGCAGAACTTCCTACCTTTTCAAGGTTGAATAATATTCCATTATATGTGTATACCACATTTTGTTTATCCATCATCCACTGATGGACACTTGGGTTGCTTCCGTTTTAGCTACTGTGAATAATGCTGCCATGAACATGGGTGTATAAACATGTCTTCAAAACCCTGTTTTCAATTCTTTTGGATATATATCCAGAAGTAGAATTTCTCAATCATATAATAATTCTATTTTTAATTTTTTGAGGAATTGCCATAACATTTTCCACAGCATCTATACCATTTTACATTCCCACTAACAATGCACAAGGGTTCTAATTTCTCCATATCCTCACCAAACCTTGGTATTTTCTTTTTTTTTTTTTTAATAGTAGCCATCCTAATGGGTGTGAGGTGATATCTCATTGTAGTTTTGATTTGCATTTCCCTATCAACGACATTGAGCATCTTTGCATGTGCTTATTGACCAATTTGTATTTCTTCTTTGGAATTCAAGTCCTTTGCTCATTTTTTAATTGGGTTATTTTGTTGTTGAGTTTTAGGAGTTTTCCATAGTTCCTGGATATTAACCCCTTATCAGATATATGACTTGCAAATATTATCTCCCATTCTCTGGGTTGTTTCTTTACTCTGTTGATATTATATTTTGATGCACAAATCAAAAAACTTTTCATGCAGTCCCATTTGTCTACTTTTTCTTTTATTGCCTGTGCCTCTGGTGTCACATCCAAAGAAATCATTGCTAAATCCAATGTCAGGAAGCTTTTGCCCTGTGTTTTCTTCTAGGAGTATAATTGTTTTAGGTCTTACATTTACGTCTCTGATCCATCTTAAGTTATGGTGGTAGATAAGTGTCCAGCTTCATTCTTTTGCTTATGGATATCCAGTTTCTCCAGCATCATTTGTTGAAGAGACTGTCCTTTCCCATTCAATGGTCTTGGCACCCCTGTCAAAAATCATTTGGCTATAAATACAAGAGTTTAAGTCTGTGCTCTCTATTCTATTCCATTGTTATATATGTCTGTCTTTATGCCAGTACCACACTGTTTTGATTACTGTAGCTTTGTAGTAAATTTTGAAATCCGAAGTGTGAGTCCTCCCCCTTTGTTTTTCTCTTTCAAAATTGTTTTGGTTATTTGGGGTCCCTTGAGATTCCATATGAATTTTAAGATGGGATTTACTATTTCTGCCAAAAAAAAAAAAAAGCCTTTGGGATTTAGATAGGGAGTGCAAGGAATGTACAGATTTATAGATTGCTTTGCATAGTAATGACATCTTAACAATATTGTTTTATAATCCATGGTCATGGGATGTGTTTCTAATTTATGCCTTCTTTGATTTCTTTTGGCAATGTTTTATACTTTTCATTGTATAAGTCTTTCATCTTCTTGTTTAATTCCTAAGTATTTTATTCTTTTTGATGCTATTATAAATGGAATTTTCATAATTTCCTTTCCAGATTGTTCATAGTATATAGTGTATATAAATGCAACTAATTTTTGTGAGTTGACTTTGTAGTCTGTTACTTTATTGAATTCATTAGTTTTAACAGCTTTTTTGTGTGGAATCATTAGTAGTTTCTACATATAATATCATTTGCAAACAGAGAAAATTTTACTCCTTCCCTTCCAATTTAGATGCCTTTTTATTTTTCTTTTCCTCACCTAATTGCTTTGGCTACAACTTCCAGTACTATGTTGAGTAGAAGTGGCAGAAGTGGGCATCCTTGCCTTGTCCTGATGTTAGAGGAAAAGCTTTCCTTCTTTCATCCTTGAGTATGATGTTCCTTGTGGGCTTTTCACATATGGCTTTTATTATGTGAAGGTAGTTTCTTTCTATTCCTAATTTGTTGAGTGTTTTTATCATGAAAGGGTGTTGAAATTTATCAGATGCTTTTCTGTATAAATTGAGATGATCGTGTTTTTTTTCCCCTTCATTCTGTTAATGTGGTCTATTAAATTGATTGATGTTCATATGCGGAACCATTCTTGCACTCCAGGAACAAATCCCACTTGGTCATGGTGTATAATCCTTTAAACATGCTGCTGAGCTTGGTTTGGTAGTGTTTTGTTGAGGATCTTTAAATCAATGTTCGCAAGGAATATCAGTCTGGAATTTTCTCTCTTGTGGTGTCTTTGTCTGGCTTCGGAATCAGGATAATGCTGGCTTCATGTTAGAAAGTATTCTCTCCTCTTCAATTTTTTGGAGAAGTTTGAGAAAGACTAGTGTTAGTTCTTTAAATGTTGGGTACAATTCACCACTGAAGCCATCAGGTCCAGGGCTTTCCTTTGGAGACTTCTGATTACTGCTTCAGCCCCCTTATTAGTTACAGGTCTCTTCAGATTTTCTATTTCTTTGTGATTTAGTCTTGGTAGGTATTGTGTTTCTAGGAATTTGTCCATTTCATCTAAATTATTCAATTTGTTGGCATACGTTGTTAATAGTACTCTTGTATAGTCCTTTTTATTTCTGTAGAATTGGTAGCAATGTCCCATTTTCATTTCTCCCCCCCCCACCCAACTTTACCGAAGTATAACTGACAAAATTATAACATTCAATGTGTGTAAAACATGATGATTTGATATACATTGTAAAATTATTCCTATCATCAAGTTAAAACATCCATTACCTCATATAGTTAATTTTTTTTTTGGTAGAATGCTTAAAATCTACTCTTTTATAATTTCAATATACAATACTATACTACAACCATAAAAAAAAAAACACTTCAAGAATCTGAGTGTCATCTTTGTGCAGGGACCATGCTAATCTTTGTATCATTCTAATTTAGTATATGCACTGTCAAAGTGAGCACCCCATTTTCATTTCTGATTTTAGTAATTTCAGAGTTCTCACTCTTGTTTTCTAGCTGAAGGTTTGTCAATTCTATTGATCTTCTCAAAGAACCAACTTTTGGTTTCACTGATTATCTCTATTGTTATTTTATTCTCAACTTAATTGATCTCTGCCATAATCTTAATTATTTCCTTCCTTTTGCTAGGCTTGCGTTTAGTCTGTTCTTTTTTTCTAGTTCCTTTAAGTTGTATAGTTTTTTTTTTTTAATTAATTAATTTTTGGCTGCGTTGGGTCTTCGTTGCTGCACACAGGCTTTCTCTAGTTGTGGCAAGCGGGGGCTACTCTTCATCGCAGTGCATGGGCTTCTCATTGCGGTGGCTTCTCTTGTTGTGGAGCATGAGCTCTAGGCATGTGGGGTTCAGTAGTTGTGGTTCGTGGGCTCTAGAGCACAGGCTCAGTAGTTGTGGTGCATGGGCTTAACTGCTCCGCAGCATGTGGGATCTTCCTGGATCAGGGCTCCAACCCATGACCCTTGCATTGGTAGGCAGATTCTTAACCACTGCATGACCAGGGAAGTCCCTAGTTAATTTTTTGATTTGAGATATTTCTAGTTGCTTTAGTGTAAATGCTAATAGCTATACACTTTCCCCTTGACAGTGCTTTTACTGTCCCATGAGTTTTTAATTTATTTTATTTTTTATTGAGGTATAGCTGACTTACAATTATATTAGTTTCAAGTGTACAATGTAGTGATTGAAATTTTTATAGATTATACTCCATTTAAAGTTATTATAAAATATTGGCTATATTCCCTGTGCTGTACAATATATCCTTGTAGTATATTTTATAGATAGTAGTTTGTACCTCTTAATCCCCTACCTCTACGTTGCTCTTCCCCACTTCCCTCTCTACACTGGTAATCACTAGTTTGTTCTCTATATCTGTGAGTCTGTTTCTGTTTTGTTATATTCATTAGTTTATTTTTTTAGATTCCACATACAAGTGATAACACGCAGCATTTGTCTTTCTCTGTGTCATTTATTTCACTAAGCATAACATCTCCAGGTCCAGTCATGTTGATGCAAATGGCAAAATTTTATTCTTTTTATGGCCAAGTAGTATTCCATTGTGTGTATGTGTGTATGCATCTCCTTTTTCCATTCATCTGTTGATGGACACTTAGGTTACTTCCATATCTTGACTACTGTAAATAATGTGGCTATAAACACTGGGTGCATGTATCTTTTCAAATTAGTGTGTTCATTTTCTTTGGATAGACACCCAGGAGTAGAATTACTGCATCATATGGTAGTTCTAATGTTAGTTTTTTGAGGAACCTCCATACTGTTCTCCAGAGTGGCTACACCTATTTATATTATACCCACAGTGTACAAGGGTTTCCTTTCCTCCATATCCTTGCCAACATTTGTTATTTGTGGTCTTTTTGATGATAGTCATTCTGACAGGTGTGAGGTGTTATCTCGTGGTTTTTAGAATTTTATTGAAGTATAGTTGATTTACAATGCCGTGTTTAATTTCTGCTGTACAACAAAGTGATTCAGCTATATATACATATATATATATATATATATATATATATATATACACACACACACACACACACATATATGTATATATATATTCTTTTCCATTATGGTTTATCACAGGATATTGAATATAGTTCCCTGTGCTATACAGTAGGACCTTGTTTACCCATCCTATATATAGTAGTTTGTATCTGCTAATCCCAAACTCCCAGCTAACTTTCCTTCCCCATCCTGCCTCCCCCTGGCAACCACAAATCTGTTCTCTTTATCTGTTAAGTTTGTTTTTGTTTTGTAGATATGTTCATTTGTGTCGTATTTTAGATTCCACATATAAGTCATATCATATGGTATTTGTTTCTCTTTCTGACTTACTTCACTTAGCATGACAACCTCTAAGGTCCATCCATGTTGCTGCAAATGGCATTATTTCATTCTTTTTTTATGGCTGATAATATTCCCTTGGATATATATATACCACATCTTTAACCATTCATCTGTCGATGGACATTTAGGTTGTTTCCATGTCTTGGCTATTGTAAACAGTGCTGCTATGAACATAGGGGTGCATGTATCTTTTCAAATTATATTTTCGTCTGGGTATATGCCCTGGAGTGGGATTGCTGGATCATACAGCAATTCTATTTTTAGTTTTTTGAGGAACCTCCATACTGTTTTCCACAGTGATTGTACCAATTTACATTCCCACCAACAGTGTAAGAGGGTTCCCTTTTCTCCACACCCTCTCTAGCATTTATTATTTGTAGACTCTTTAATGATGGCCATTCTGACTGGTGTGAGGTTGTACCCCATTGTAGTTTTGATTTGCATTTCTCTAATAATTAGTGATGATGAGCATCTTTTCATGTGCCTACTGGCCATCTGTATGTCTTCTTTAGAGAAATGTCTTTTTGGGTCTTTTGCCCATTTTTTAATAGTGTTGTTTGTTCTTTTTTTGATATTGAGTTGTATGAGCTGTTTATATATTTTGGATATTAACCCCTTGTCGGTTGCATCATTTGTAAATATTTTCTCCCATTCAGTAGGTTGTCTTTTCACTTTGTCAATGGTTTCCTTTGCTGTGAAAAAGCTTTTAAGTTTAATTAGGTCCTATTTGTTTACTTTTCTTTTTGTTTCCTTTGCCTTAGGAGTCAGATCCCTCAAAATACTGGATTTATGTCAAAGAGTATTCTATTTGTTTTCTTCTAGGAGTTTGATGGTTTCCAGTTTTACATTTGGGTCTTTAATCCACTTTGAGTTTATTTTTGCATATCATGTGAGAAAATGCTCTAATTTCATTCTTTTACATGTAACTGTCCAGTTTCCCCAGCACCATTTACTGAAGAGACTGACTTTTCTCCCTTGTATATTCTTGCCTCCTTTGTCACAGAAACCATAAGTGTGTGGGTTGATTTCTGGGCTCCCTATTCTGTTCTGTGAGCTATGTGTCTGTTTTTGTGCCAGTACCAAACTGTTTTGATTACTGCAACTTGGTAGCATGGTCTGAAGTCAGGGAGCGTAATAGCTCCAGCTCTGTTCTTTCTTAAGATTGTTTTGGCTATTTGGGGTCTTTTGTGTTTCCATACAAATTTTAAAATTATTTGTTCTAGCTCTGTCAAAAATGCCATTGGCATTTTGATAGGGATTACATTGAATCTGTAGATTGCCTTAGGTAGTATGGTCATTTTAACAATATTAAGTCTTAAAATCCATGAACATGGTATATATCTTTTCATCTGTTTATGTCATCTTTAATTTCTTTCATCAGTTTCTTAGAGTTTTCTGAGTATAGGTCTTTTACCTCCTTAGTTAGATTTATTCTTAGGTATTTTATTTTCTTTTATTTTTTGATGTGATTGTAAATTGGATTGTTCCTTAATTTCTCTGACAGTTTGTGTATAGAAATGCAACATATTTCTGTATATTAATTTTGTGTCCTGAAACTTGACTGAATTCATTGATAAGCTGTAGTAGTTTTTTGGTGGTGTCTTTCAGATTTTCTATGTATAGTATCATATCATCTGAAGACAGTGACAGTACTTCTTCCTTACCAATCTGGATTCATTTCATTTCTTTTTCTTGTCTGATTGCTGTGCCTAGGACTTCCAATACTATGTTGAATAAAAGTGGTGAGGGGCTTCCCTGGTGGCGCAGTGGTTGAGAGTCTGCCTGCCGATGCAGGGGACACGGGTTCATGCCCTGGTCTGGGAAGATCCCACATGCCGCGGAGTGGCTGGGCCCGTGAGCCATGGCCGCTAAGCCTGTGCGTCCGGAGCCTGTGCTCCGCAACGGGAGAGGCCACAACAGTGAGAGGTCCACGTACTGCAAAAAAAATAAAAAATAAAAAATAAATAAATTAAAGTGGTGAGACCGGGCATCCTTGTCTTGTTCCTGGCCTTAGAGGAAATGCTTTCAGCTTTTCACTGTTGAGTATGTAATTAACTATGAGTTTGTCATATATGGTCATTTCTTATGTTGAGGTATGTTCCCTCTATACCCACTTTGTGGAGAGTTTTTATTATAAATCGATGTTGAATTTTGTCAAAAGTTTTTTCTGCATCTATTGAGATGATCATATGATTTTTATTCCTCAATTTTTTAATGTGGTGTATCACACTGATTGATTTGTGGATACTGAACCATCTGTGCTTCCCTGGATAATTTCCCCTTGAACATGGTTTATGATCTTTTTAATGTATTGTTGGATTTGGTTTGCTAATATTTTGAGGATTCTGGCATCTATGTTCATCAGTGTTACTGGCCTGTATTTCCTTTTTCTTGTGATATATTTGTCTGGTTTTGGTATCAGGGTGATGTGGGCCTTGTAGAATGAGTTCAGAAGCATTCCTTCCTCTGTAACTTTCTGGAAGTTTGAGAAGCACAGATGTTAACTCTTCTCTAAATGTTTGGTAGAATTCACCTGTGAAGCTGTCTGGTCCTGGACTTTTGTTTTTTGGGAGGTTTTAAAATTCCTGATTCAATTTCATTACTGGTAATTGATCTGTTAATATTTTCTAGTTCTTCCTGGCTCAGTCTTGGAAGATAGTACATATCTAGGAGTTTGTCCATTTCTTCTGTCCAGTTTATTGGCATATAGTTGTTTGTAGTAATCTCTTATAATCTTTTATATTTCTGTGGTGCTGGCTGTAACTTCTCTGTTTTCATTTCTGATTTTATCGATTTGTGCTCTGTTTTTTTGTTTTTCCTTGATGTATCTGGCTAAAGGTTTATCAATTTTGTTTATCTTCAAAGAACCAGCTCTTGGTATCACTGATTTTTTCTATTTTTTTTTTTACAGCCTGTTTCATTTATTTCTGTTGTTATCTTTGTGATTTCTTTCTTTCTACTAATTTTGGGTTTTGTTTGTTCTTTTTGTAGTTCCTTTAGGTGTATGGATAGGTTGTTTGTTTGAGATTTTTCTTGTTTCCTGAGGTAATCTTGTATCACTATAAACTTCCCTCTTAGAATTGCTTTTGCTGTGTCCCATAGATTTTGGATTGCTGTGTTTTTGTTTTCATTTGTCTCCAGGTATTTTAAAATTTCTTCTTTGATTTCTTTAGTGATCCATTGGTTGTTTAGTAGCACACTGTCTAGCCTCACCTGTGTAATTTTTGCAGTTTTTTCTTGTAGTTGATTTCTAGTCTCATAGTGTTGTGGTTGGAAATGATGCTTGATATGATTTCAATTTTCTTAAATTTACTGAGACTTGTTTTGTGGCCTAGGATGTGATCTATCCTGGATAATGCTCCATGTGCACTTTAAAAGAATATGTATTCTGTTGCTTTTGGATGGAATCTTCTTTATATATCTATTAAGTCCATTTGGTCTAATGTGTAATTTAAGGCCAGTGCTTCCTTATTGATTTTCTGTCTGGATGATTTGTCAATTGATATAAATGGGGTGTTAAAGTCCCCTACTATTATTGTGTTACTGACAATTTCTCCCTTTATGTCTGTTAATATTTGCTCTATGTTTTTAGATGCATCTATCTTGTGTGCATATATATTTACAATTGTTACATCTTCTTCTTGGATTGATCCCTGATCATTATGTAATGTTTAAGAGTGTTTTGTTTAATTTCTGCAAATCTGTGAATTTTCTAGTTTTACTTCTATTATTGATTTCTTACTTCATCCCATTAAGGTCAGAGAAGATATTCTGTATGATGTCTACCTTTTAAAATCGACTGAGACTTAATTAGTGGCCTAACATGGTATTCTATCCTGGAAAATGTCCCATACACACTTGAGAAGAATGTGTATTTTGCTTTGGGGTAGAATGTTCAGGAGGGGCATTATTCTGTCACATGGGCCTATTCATTCATGATTCATTTATTCAACAAATATTTACTGAGGACCTACTCTGTGTAAGCACTTTTCTAGGCACTGGGATTCAGCAGTAAAATCCATGTTCTCTTTCTAATAAAACTTACATTTTAGTGTACGAGATACAATGAACAAATAAACAAGTATCACATGTAATATATAGTATGTCAGGTGTGCTAAGTACTGTAGAAGAGCAGGGGATATGGGTAGGGAATGAAGATGCAGGGGTGTGTGTGTTTGTGTGTGTGTGTGTGATGCTATTTTATATAGGGTGGTTGGGGAAACACTTTCTAAAGTGCTATTTAGACAGAATTCTACAGAAAGTGAGGAAAGAAGCCATGTGGATACCTGAGGCAAGGGTGTTTTTAGGCAGAGGAACAGCAAGTCCCAAGGCTTGGAGCCAGGAGCATGCATGACATATTCAAGAAACAGCAAGAAGGCCAGTGTGGCTACAGCTGGTTAAGCAAAGTGGAGGAACAATGGGGGATGAGGTCAGAGAGGAAACAGGAAGACGATCAGGTAGGGTCTTGTAGAGCATTGTAAGGACATTATAAGGGTTTTACTGAATGAGATGGAAAGCCATTGTAAGGTTTTGAGCAGAAGGGTTATATAATATGACTTTGGTTTAAAAATAATCACTATAGCTAATTGGTTGAAAAGTTGTTAGAAGAGCCAAGACAGAAGCAGAGAGGCCAATTAAGAGACTGTTTCAATCATCCAAGTGAGAGATCATGGTGGATGAACCAGGATGGTAGTCATGGATGTGGTAAGAAGTAGCTGGATTCTGAAAAATATTCAGAAGGGAAAACCAATAGGATTTCCTGATAGAATGAATGTGGGGTGAGAAAAAGAGGAGTAAAAAATGGCTCAGTGGTTTTTTTTGCCTGAGTAATTAAAAGAATGTGGCTGCCATTTACAGAAATGGGAAAGACAGTGGATAGAGCATGTCTGGGGAGGAAAATGAGGAGTTCACCTTTAAACTTGTTAAATTCAAGATGCCTATTAGACACCTAAGTGAAGATACTGGATCAGAAGTTGGATAAAATGAGCTTCCCAAGGGTAGGGAATTTTGTCTGTCTCCAGGGCTTAGAACAGTATCTGACATAGAGTAGCCACTCAATAGACATCTGTTGAATAAATGAATAAATATACAAGTCTGAGTTCAGAGGAGTGATCTGGGCTTGAGATATTTGGGAGTCATCAACACACAGATGGTATTTAAAGCCAGCTCATCTAGTGAGTGAACATAGATTAGTCTGAGAATTGAGCCTTGGGATACTCCAAAGTGTAGAAGTTGGGGAGATGAAAATAAATCATCAAAGGAAACTGAAAAATGAAACCAGTGGGGTAGGAGGAAAAGCAGGGAAGTGTGATGCCCTAGAAGCAAAGTGAAGATAGTTTCAAGGAGGAGGAAGTAAAAAATAAAAAAGTTTAATTAAAAATAAATGAGGACTAAAAAAGGATGAAATTTATAGAAATGACTATTAAATCCTATTTTTAGATTTAAAAACTAACTGCATAGGTTTAGGATGGGAAGAAGGCAAGTGACAGGGGACTGGAATATAGCTTTCAATGATAAGTAGGGGGAAAAGACTTAGCAAATTAGCTTCCTATCCATTCAAATGAAGAAACAGTCTTGCTTGATTACCCATGAATATAATTCAATTTTGACTGAGCTAAGAGGAGTAAAACGTACACAACCAGAAAGGTTTATCCTGATCCACTGCAATGAACAACTACTCTGGAAGTACTGGTTCTAGCACTGGGTATGGCACTACATTCAGGACACTGATGTATCAGAAAGTTCCCAAGGAAAGTGAATTGTGTCGTAAAACTATGTGGAAACAATGTCACCTGAGGTACATTTGAAAGTACTGGGAAATTTATTTCAGAACTGGAGGATATAAAGGTTATCTTCAAACTGAAGAGGTATTACACTGTTATTTATGACACCAGAGGAGAGATGCTACCCGAAAGCAGATATTAGATAAACTTACAGAAAATTTTCTAACAATCAGAACACCCAAAAGTTAAATGGGCTGTTGGTGAGGTATTACATTCTTAACTATTCTGAATCAGTGGAGGAATACATTCACTGAATTGACAGAGGGCACTCAAAACTCAGCTGGGCAATGGACAGGATGATGTCTAAGATTCTGTTCAGTTCTGGGGTGTTATAACAGGTGTGAATCTACTTCAAAAATTATAGTCTCCTACACAGACACACACATGCACACCCCCCCCCCCTATATTTTATATATACAGTAGAGGGAGAAAATAGCTTGTTTAATGCAGATCTAATTTGGAGCCCTGTTGAAGGGAATGAGGATGACTTAGTAGAGATATTAGAGCAAGAGAAAACTCAAGGTGGAAAAGATACATGTGTAAGCACTATAAGATAGTCTGGACATTTGGTTAGAGAAGAGGAAAAATATAGGAGAAATTAAATAGTGAGAATATTAGGTAGGGTGAGGCTGGCTGATTACTTGGGAGGATTTCCAAAGTACCTGGTCATTAGTTTCAGTTGAATTCAAAGAGGAACTTTTGAGAAGGAAACCTTTCTGGGAAGAGAAGTGATAGATGATGAAAACAGAGAGACATTCTTGTTGTTGGAGATCAACAACCTAGAACACGCTTGAGAAAGAAGAAGACCAAGAGGACACCAATGAGAATGGAAGGTAAAGGGTGAGGCCCCTAAGAAGAAACTGTGGTCTCTGGCAGAGGTCTGGGAGGAGGACCAAGAAAGTGGAAGATAAAGACAGTCTGGGGACAACCAAAGGTGAATGGAGAAAGGGCAGGGAGGAGTCCAAAAGGTGAGAATACGGCAGCTCTGGATGACTGACAACAGTATATGGTCCTAGATCTTGGAACTACAGACTAGGACTGTTGTCCAAGAATGCTTCTCAGATGGGACTTTTCTGACCTCTCTATCTTCAGTTTTCTCATTATCACTGTAAAACACAAAAGGGCCCTGTGCTGATTTTGGCTAGTTCAGCTGATATTTTGGGCTTCTCTTATCTTTAGCATTTGGCAGTTAGGCTGAAGGAGCTCTGCCAGAGGCTCTGCTGTGTTGCCAAATGAAAGCAATTACTTCTTCTGGGTGAGTAACTGGGAGGAAAAAACTGTCATATCTGGGCTGCGTGATGCAGTACCCTCCTAATTAATCTTTCCTGCTTCCACTCTTGCCCCTATAATCCATTCTACACAGAGTAAAAATCCATTACTTTTTAAGTAATCAGATCATGCTGCTCTCCTGCTTAAAATCCTCCAGTGGCTTCCTATCACACTTAGAATAAAACCCAAACTTCCACTCTCTCTGTCCTGATCTCTTGGCCCTTCGTCTCCTAGCACTTTCTTGCTCATCACATTCCAGCACACTGCCTTCTATGTTTCTGGTACACACCCACTTCAGATATTTGGTAGTCATCAACTTCCTATTCTGCTCAACTAGAATACTCTTCCCTCCGATCTTTACAGAGTTGGCTCCTTCTTAGCTCAGTGTCATCTTCCCAGAGAGGCCTTCCCTGACCACTCACCCAAATCACTCTGCTATATTACCCTGCTTTATTTTCTCATATCACTATCACTAGCTAAAATTATCTTATTCATTTACTGGTTTATCATCTTTTTCTCCTGTTAGACTGTGAGCTCCACAGAGTGAGTATTTTGTTCACCACTGGATCCCTAATACCTCGACAAGTGTCTGGCACATATCAAGTGCTCAGTAAACAGTAATAAAGATTTGCTAAAGCAATGGAAGGAAGAGAGAGAGAACTGGTCTCAGAAAGGTATGCCAAAGGCACGAAGGCCTTGGACGTCTCCTTCTTACCTTAGGGGAGGAAGAACGTGAGACACAGGCACCTCTTCTTCCTATGCTAAGAGTAAGCCCAGGAAATGGGGCCCTGGCATAGGTCGATGGTGCACACCAGTATTTGCTAATGCTGCCAGTCATAGCTACTTACCGACTTCTTATTTTGTTTATAGCCTGATGCTAGGTGCCTGAAGGGGAGCTGCTAGGATATTTAGTCTCTCTCCTTAGGGAAACCTTTTCATTTGAAGACACAAAACATATACACAGGACAAAGGAACTAGTGAATTAGAAGTAGACAAATATCAAGTCATAGGTATAAATAACAGGAGCCACCTCATATTTCTGTGGCAAGCATCTTTTTGATTTAATTGCATAGGACTGGATTGGATTCTGAAAGACAGAAGTCAAAGATAATAAAAGTCTGAGGTCTTAAAATTTGTTCATATTACTACAGTCATGAGCAGAGTAAGGTAATCAGGAGGAAAAGCCAACTTTGGATGAAAGCCAATGAGCTTAGAATCTGACATATTAAATATAAGTTCCTGGTAGAAACTGCCAGTAGGAATTCCAAGAGGAAATGTCTACCAGGGGCTTGTTTATGAATATGGTTTATGCCTTAACTTCACTTGCTTCTGGCTTCATTTACTTTTCCTTACCTATTTTCTTTTATTCTAATTTTTTCATCTATTTTTTAAAAATAAGAAGACATATATACTTCTATAAGCCATCTCAAATCTTTTTGGAACAGGGTGGGGTGTAATAAATATATATAAAAAAGCACCTTGGGCAGAAGGTTAGGGTGACAGACATGTTAGCCCCCATTTGCCCCTATCCTGACCAACTCTGTGAAGAAGAATTGTCAAATTCATGTTTATAATGTGAGGAAACAGGCACTGAGAAGCTAAAGAATCTGTCACTGGTCACAGAGCTAGGAGAGCAGGAACTGCATTCACATTTTTCTGACTCCCAAACCTGGGCTCTTCAATACAACAGTACAAAAGGATTTTCCTCTTGAGATCCTGACCCCCAAAGTCCTAGAGCCAGTGGGAGTTCAACTGCAAGTGTACACCAGATATATTCTGCTATCCTAAGTGTGGTGAGCCTGCATACGTATTGGCAGACTACCTTCATCACACCCTCTCCCCTCTGGGAGTAGTAAGTCAGCGAAGCCTGCCCCTAAATGCTGGCCCTGTGGGCTAAGGCCCAGGCAGCTCCCTTTCTCTGGCATAGTGCCTAGCACACAGTAGACACACAGTTTGAATTGCAGCAATGAAGCGATCATCTTTCTGTCCCTACAAGTCAACTACGACTTTATTACCAGCTGGGATAGATCTTTCAGAAATCTCTGTACTAGCATTTGCCCAATTGTGAATATAGAGACAGCCCAGAGGTTCCTGTTCCTGTATTCTTCTCACTTTCCAGACCTGAAGGATTCGGACAATCACTCTTCCTTATCAGTCTAGAGGCTGTTATGCTCCCTTGGACAGTGTGAGGATTGCTGGGAGATAACTCATGAGGAGCCCTTAGCCTGGGGCACATAAACAGTGTTCAACAAATGTTATTTCCTTTAGTTACACTTGTTTAGTCTTATGTTCACTTCATTCTCCATCTCCCAACACCAGCAAGCCTTTTGTCTGAGGACAGTGGCTAAAGATGCCAAGAGAAATGATAATACCAAGTATGAGACTGCAGAGAGGAAAGAATACAGATGAGAACAGGATACTGGGAACACATTTATCTCTAGGGTAGGTTGGAACGTGGAAGACTCTATTTTTCAAACATAAACATAGCAATATTTCTGGTACAATACGCTCTTCCAGAACCTTTATATTGCCCATGAAGAGATGGGAGTCTACTTCTCCTCCCTTTGAAGCTGAATGGGACTCTGTGGCTGCCTTGCTGAACAGAATTCAGTGGAGGGGATGCTGCATGACTCCTGAGGCTAGGTCATAAAAGGTGACATGGTTTTCACCTAGCTCTCTCACTTGTCAGGATGCTCCTCCTTTGAACCTCCACCATGCTGTGCAGCCCAAATTAGCCTGTGCAGAGGGACCACATGGAAAGGTCCCTAACAAACAGGTAGCATGAACTACAGTCATGTGTGAACAAGCACACAGATGATTCCAACCTCCAGCCTTCAAGTCTTCCAACTGAGGCCTAGAGACTGTGGAACAAAGATGAGCCATTCTCCCTGTATCTTGATAGAATTCCTGAAATACAGAATCTGTGAGATTAATAGATTGTCATTTTATGCCACTAAGTTTTGGGGTAATTTGTTACACAACCACAGTAACTGGAACAAGAATGAAAGCAAAGGAGAATATGTGGTTTGGTGAGACGGGAGAAGTGTAGGGAGAAGAGTGGGGTTAGAATAATCTATATGTTGCCAAGGAGCAAATAGGACTAGTACTAGTAGGTAGTATTAAGGAGATGGATTACAGCTTGGTATAAGGAGAGGCTTTTAAAGCATTAAAACTGATCAATGAAAAAAAAAAAAACTGATCAATGATAGAATAGGCTCCCCTGGTAAATAATAAGTTCCCTGTCAATGGAGATACTCAAATGTAAACTGAAAGAAGTTACTGAAGAGCTACAAATCTGAACAGAAGACTGGATTAAGGTGACTTTAAGGTTCCTTCCAGTCAATGGAACGTGACAGCACATTAGATCTGGGGTACAAGGAAGACGGATGAGAGAGAGATGACATCTGGAGCCTGATGCCCGAGAGACCAGTGATACCATACATAAAAAGAGAGACTATGAGAGGATTTAAAAAGATTCTTCGGGCTTCCCTGGTGGCACAGTGGTTGACAGTCCGCCTGCCGATGCAGGGGACACGGGTTCGTGCCCCGGTCCGGGAGGATCCCACATGCCGCGGAGCCGCTGGGCCCGTGAGCCATGGCCGCTGAGCCTGCGCGTCCGGAGCCCGTGCTCCGCAGTGGGAGAGGTCACAACAGTGAGAGGCCCGCGTACCGCAAAAAAAAAAAAAAAAAAAAAAAAAAAGATTCTTCTTTTCCATTCCTTTTGCCTCTTGCCCAGATGCTGTTAATGGTCTTTCCCACTTTCTACAGCCTCTCTCATACACTTTCACATGATAACTCCCAAATATGGTTTTTAGCATGTCATTGCCCTGATCAAAGGCTTTTAACGACACCACTGCCACCACCACATTCAGCAGATTGTTTTATATATCACACAGTATTTTTATATTTATTACCTCATTTGAACATCATAACAGTCTGGTAGGCACTAAAATCACCAATACATACATCTCAAAATCCAGCCAAATTAAGTACTCTGTTCATTCTTCATGTTTTTTTCTGCTTTGATGTCTTTGCGTATGCTATTTTCTTTGTCTATGTTTTTCTCAACTCTAAATGTTCCAACCCTTTTTATCTTCCAAGGCCTAGATTAAATTTTAGTTGCTCTAGAAAACAGCTAATTCCTACAACTAAGAGTGATCTCTCCCTCCTCTGAAGTCCATCAATGATGATGTGATAATCCAATATTTATTAAGCATTTACTATGTGCCAGGCAGCATGCTAAGTGCTTTTTGTGTGTTATCTTCTATCCTCTGTAACACTCTCTGCCTTATACCATGGATATTTGTATATACCTCTTCTTTACTAGCTTACAAGGTCCTTGAGGACTCAATCAACATCTTAGTCATTTTTGTTTTCTCCCAAGCCTAGCACAGGGCCTGGCACAGAGCAAGCACTGTATAAATATTTGTCTAATGAATGAATGAATAATTCAGGCAGGCAGAGTTAAAGTTTACCTTTGCTTGAACAAATGGTTTTCAAGCACCCTTAAACACTTGAGAAGCACTCATTTATATCCACATAATTAATGGGCTAAATTACAAATCATTCTTATCTTTTTTTTTTTTTTTTTGCGGTATGCGGGCCTCTCACTGCTGTGGCCTCTCCCGCTGTGGAGCACAGGCTCCGGACGCACGCTCAGGCTCAGCAGCCATGGCTCACGGGCCCAGCCGCTCCGCGGCATGTGGGATCTTCCCGGACCAGGGCATGAACCCGTGCCCCCTGCATCGGAAGGCGGACTCTCAATCACTGCGCCACCAGGGAAGCCCCCATTCTTATCTTTTTATGACACAGGTTTCCAGAGACCTTGGCTAGAACTCATTTTGTTATTGTAGTTTACAGATGCGAAAATAAAAACCACAAATACACATAGTAACAAATTTCTTTTTGTGTAAAAATATTCTAGCATTCACAATAGTGTTTTCCAACCAGTCAGAATTAACTAAGTTTTACAAGCTCCTGTTTTTCTTCTGTGCAGTCACAAGGACTGTAAACTCTCTCACTTTGGATCCACTACTTCTTGGCACTCTTGCTATAGTACTTTGCATAGTTATGCATCTAGAAATGATTGCTGATTAACTGAAAGGTTTTGTGTTGGTTACAATTTATAATCACTCATTACTGTTCGGATCCTATTAGTTTGGCTACGGAGCCAGCACCTTAAGGGGGACTTGAGCCTTAGCCAATTACGGCAGTTGAGTCACTGCCCTGAGATTTGAAAACTATCCTTTTTTCCTTATTTCTTGCAGGCCCAAGAATGGAAAACTGGTAACAGTTAAGGCCCAACAGTCATTTCTGAAAGTCCTATTACAGATTGTTGAATTTTGTTGAAGTGATTAAGAATTATAGCTTGTGAACAATTCGCATATTAAAATTGTAGAGTAATCCTAATATAAAAATCAATCCTTTCACCAGAAGATCACAATTTCGATTTTTACTTAAAGAAATGCAAGTTTACTGTTCAAAACCAAGGCTGGTACAAAAATCATGTGAGTACTTTTCTCCCCCATGCTGAAGCAGAGATTAACAGTGTAAATACTGACACCCAAATTGTCTTTCAGAAAACCTAGGTAAAAATTAGAAGATTAAGGGCACAATAGCAGGGCAGTGCAAAGGCAGACCTGCTATAATCACCATCACAAAGGCCGGCCACCGGCAGACTGCAAAGTGTTTACTCAAAGCCCTGTGCTATCAATTAGTGTACATAATTATCTCAGGGTCTGCCAGTTCACAAGAGGCAGTTTTTGAAGGTCTCTCTGGGCCCCCTTTGTCTTTTACTCCTGTTGGTCACAGAAGGGCTTTGAGGACAAGCCTTCCTCAGCGCTCAGGCTCTGGCTGGCTTCCCTTGGCAGCCCCAACAGGAATTATGTGAATTCCTCTAGTATAACAACCACCAAGCTACCTTTCTCCCCACACACGGCTTTGACCTTGTGCTGAGACTATTTAACACATGCAACAAAGTGCTTTCAACAGGTCATTATAGTTTAAAAATATAATTTCCACAAAGAAATGGGAAGTATTGTAGCACAAAATGGGCTGTAAATATTAGAGGTAAACAAATCAGAAGATGTAGGAAAAACTCCCTGTATTCCTGTAGCTTGGCAGTATTCAGGAAATACTGGAAGATTGAAGGATGAGAGGAAGAACACCAGACAGGGGTCATTCTTCTTGTCTCTCAGAGAAGCAGCTTACACTGATACTGCTAAGAATTTCCTAGGTAAATTAAGCCAGGAAACCACCCGAACCTGCTTTTGCAGCAAGGCCTACCAATAGAAATTTGCAGAGTAACTGAGGTTGGAGAAGGAAATTATATTGGGTAAAAAATAGATGAAGAATTCTTAAAAACCACTAAGGGTTAATCATTGATTTATTTAAAATCCAGTTGTATATGTACATAGAAATAATTATACTTCATTTTATGAGTGTGTGTATATACGTATAGAATAAGGTTTTATATATAAACTTCATACATACACACTCACACTTTGGTCTGCCTGGATAATCCTTGGGCATGTCTAGAATCATGGAAAACCACATATATCCCCTAATTTGGAGACTACACCATCTACCACTCAAAAATTTCAAGTCAGAAACTTGGGAGTCATTGCAGACTCCTCACTTCCTTTTACACCCCATACTATCAGCTCTATGCCATTTCCCTTACATTTATTCTGTGTCCTCAATGTATCTGCTCCTCTCTATTTCTACTGTCTCCACAGCCCTCAACATTTCAAGAGCCTTTTTACTATTCCTTCTGCCTCTAGGCTCATGCCATTCCAGTCATTTCTATAGTTTTCAGGAGTGATCATCCTATCACAGAAATTTGAACATGTACGGAGTGCACTGAATACCTCATCTCCTGCCACTCTTCACAGTCACCCTATTGTAAACTACATCAAACTGAACATGAGACAATGTCTTATATATCCATAACTCTTGGTTTGGGTTGCCCCCAAAGCAGTCCCTGAAACAAAGATATGGGTGTTAGTAGTTTATCTGTGAGGAAGTAGAGAAGGAAAAGAGGGTAGGGAGAAAAGCTAATCAAGTAAGTGTTAATGAACAGGTTACCACTGGGTCCCTTTGAGAAACCGTACAGAACGTACCTCAGGATCGTCCCACTGAGGGTTAGCGGAGCTGGGATATTACCCACCAATGTATTGTTGGAGAGTCACTCCTGGGGGTGTTAACTCCCTGGCACTTCTAGCGAACAGCTACTTGTTCAGTGAATATCCTCAGGCAGAGAAATACAGGAAGCCACTTGTAGGTGACCTGATAGGCCACAGGCACCAATAACATCTACTATATCATGCAGTGCCCATATTATGCCCTTTCTCCCGAATGAATTCTTTACTCCACTTGTCTTCCTGGATCCTTTAAGATTTAGGCCATTGAAGCCCTTCTTGACCTCCTTTTGAAGTGCTTTACTTCCTTCTCTGGGCACATTCTCTTCTGTTGCAGCTATTATGTTGTAGCTATTAATTTGCAAGTCTGACTCCACACCAGACTCTGGGCTCCCTGAGGGCAGTAACCTTAGTACTTAGCTTGGTGTCTGGCCCAAGGCAGATGTTCAGTCAATGTCTACTAGACAAGGACATGACTGTGTGTGTTAAAGAGAAGAGGATCTTGTTTTCCACATATGTAATTGAGAAACTTTTCAAAGAAACAAAACGTATGCTACCATATTTTGAATAATATAAAGTCAAGTGTGTAGGAGGGAACACCAAGGGAGGAATCTTGGGTCCTAATTCAAGTTAGTTTGGCTCAGTTGCTTTCCCTATAAAAATGAGTGGCTATTAATGACCTTTAAACTTCTTTCAAGTTCCACAGATTTCAAGTGACTGAATCCATGTGTAAGTGAAAGCTGAAGCCCACAAACTTTACAACAACCACATATGGAAATGTTTATGTGTGATATTCATCTGTAGTCAAGGAAAGAGTATAGGTGACAAAGACTTGAGACGCTGGCAGGTTTATAATGGTGTGTATACAAAAGAGTGAGTGTTGGAAGGGTCTCCTGGGTGAGAGGATACCTCCCAGGGAGTGGCCTGGCTACTGCACAGGAGCTAGCTGGGCAGCATGGCAGCCTCCAAGCTGGCAGGTGCCAGGGCCCTGGATGGAGCCCTGTCACTGCTGCCAGCCTCTGGGCAGTGTGGGACCACCCGAGCTTACTTAGGTCACAGACCTACACATAGCCACTTCCTGAGTTCTCATCAAATCCCTGGAAGGTAGGCTCTGGCTACATTTCTAGAGGGAACAGACTAAGTGGAACACTGACTACAGGTCGTGCTTGGCTTCCTTGATACTCAGACAGTCTTAATCTTCCTAGAAATGTGACTCAGGGTAGAGGGACTAGGCAAGAATAAGGAAGAATAGGTGGGTGTCGGGGTCCTATGCATAACAGACTAACAAATGTTGAGGAAGTTCATTTCAGGAAACAAATTCTCTTTTAAAATATTCTGAATATAGACATTAGCATTGTGTGTACATTGAATACGGCTGGATAAGATTTCTTTAAGTACCTAGACTTTATTAGTTTCAAATCATTAGTTTTCTTCTTGACAAATCCCTGAGATATATATATATATATATATATATATATATATATATATATATATTTGTATGCAGTGTTGTTTAGAATTTAATTGTAAGAAAATTGTTTTACTGAACATCCTTAATATGCCTGAGGGATAGGTCATATTTCTATCGGAAACACTGAGTCACTATTGCAAATGATTTTTACTTGGTAGGAGGGGAGAGAAAAGAACACGAGGCGGTTTACTCTGTCTCTCTTAGAGAATTACTGTTTTTGAGGACAGTCCACAGGGTGGGGTGAAGGGGTTTACAGAGCCAAGCAGGCCAGTCGTAGTCCCTGGCACACTGGCTAAAATGATGCCCATGGGTCATGTGTGACGTCAGGAGGCTACTGTTTTTGGATGGCTCCTTTCTCTTATTCATGGAGATACCTTGGAAGGACAAAGGGGAAAATAAAGAACTTAGGAGGCGATAATTGAAAGCATGTGACGGTCAGGGCACTGTGAAGCTGTGCCGTGTTGCGCTGAAGGCCTGACTTGATTTGGTCTAGGCCTTGTCGCTGACTTGCTGACTCAAGGAGAATCACCTGATTCCTCTGGATCTCAGCGGAAGAGGAACTGGATGACTTCTAAGGTCTCTTGTAGAAATTATAGTTAAGTTTACGACACCAACAAGAAAAAAAGGCTCTGACAGGAGCATGTAGCCAGGGAAAATGAGACATATTAGACAAGTCTCAATATGGGAAGCCAATAAGGACAGAGGTAGCACAAAGAGGAAAAGAGCCCAGGATGACCATGTACATCCCTATGAAATGACTCCAAAATGAGCAACATCCAAGAGATGTTTCAAAAGTTGACTCCAGACTGACATCAAGTAGAGGCCTTACCTTCCGGTGACAGCAAAGCACAGCGTGCACATTCCGTGTAAGAGCCCTGCGGCATGCTGCAGAAATGTGGCTGTTTTGGGATTCTCATCCACTGGGCCTTGCACCGAGAGGAAGCAGCCACAAAGCTTGTCGATCAGACCAATGTTCACCACGTAGCTAGATGTGGGGAGAAATGTGTGTTAGCAATCTGCATAGTCTGGCAACATCTTCACCTTCAAAGATAAATCTAAACAAACACAGGCTTAGACCCTTCAAGCAAGCAAACACAACACACATACGTTTGGGTACAGCATCTTAAATAACAATTTCCTAAGATTTAGTCCTGAATAATCAGCTATTTCTGTAAATGGTTCTCTTTTCTCTTTTGGTTATTCTGATGCTATTTTTTCAGGAAAGTGATCATCTGATCATTCTCACCGGTCTAGAGAGTCTGACAATAATTGAAATGATTTATAATGATCTCTATCCTCTTGAAAAGCAGTACTTCCTAAAGTACTAAGAAGCTAAATTCACCAGAATTCAGGGATTCAGAAAATAAGATAATGCTACCCAGACACTCCTGTTACAACCTAAACTTCTAATGCCACTTTAGATTCTCTACTTTTTTTTTAAACCCTATCACCATTAGAAGTATAACAGTGAGAATCTAATTGCTCTCTGTTATGAAAAGCAGCAGTCCTGAGAGTTGACAGTAACACTTATGAAGTCATTTTCATCTTTTCAGTCTATTAAACAGTTTTCCAGAGTCGTTTATTAACCTGGACCAACAACAGTAGTTCTTTTATTAGTCTACAAAGCAGAAATAATTGAAAATATCTGAAGACTATAAATGACCTTGTAGATAAATCAGCCTTAGCTTAGACATTTTATACCAATTCACTGCTACTGCATTTACATGTATGAAAAGCGCAGGACTCTGAATACAGCAGTTCTGGAAATCAACACATACAAACTTTCAGCAACATGTGCAAAGGAATTGATGCTTCTGCTTGTAAGTGCACTAAAATCCCTATCACTATTCATTTACTAATACAGTTTTTTGTAAAAGGAAGGAAAGCTGATGAATAATTCATGTTTGGAGCCTCTTCTAAGTTTACTATTTAAAAGGTATAAAATAATGTTCCCTTTCTCCTTTTACATTTGGAAATGCATTTATCTGGTTACTGAGCATCGGTGGCCTGTTAGGAACCAGGCCACACAGCAGGAGGTGAGCGGCCAGTGAGCTAGCAAAGCTTTATCTTTATTTTATTTATTTTTTTACATCTTTATTGGAGTATAATTGCTTTACAATGGTGTGTTAGTTTCTGCTTTATAACAAAGTGTATCAGCTATACGTATACATATATCCCCATATCCCCTCCCTCTTGCGTCTCCCTCCCACCCTCCCTATCCCCCCGCTCTAGGTGGTCACAAAGCACCGAGCTGATCTCCCTGAGCTATGCAGCTGCTTCCCACTAGCTATCTATTTTACGTTTGGTAGTGTATATATGTCCATGCCACTCTCTCACTTTGTCACAGCTTTATCTTTATTTACAGCTGCTACCCATCGCTCGTATTACCGCCTGAGCTCCACCTCCTGTCAGATCAGCGGCGACATTAGATTCTAATAGGAGTGCGAACCCTACTGTGAACTGCGCATGCGAGGGATCTAGGTTGCACACTCCTTATGAGAATCTAATGCGTGATGATCTGGAGCTGAAGAAGTACTAGATGCTAGTGCTGGGGAGTGGCTGCAAATACAGATTATCATTAGCAGAGAGGTTTGACTGCACAGAGACTATAATAAATTAATTGCCTGCAGACACATATCAAAACCCTATCAGTGAGTGGCAAGTGAAAACAAGCTCAGGGCTCCCACTGATGCTGCATTATGGTGAGCGGTATAATTACTTCATTATATATTACAATGTAATAATAACAGAAATAAAGTGCACAATAAATGTAATGCGCTTGAATCATCCCAAAACCGCCCCCTCCCAAGTCCGTGGAAAAACTGTCTTCCATAAAACCGGTCCCTGGTGCCAAAAAGGTTGGGGACCACTATCCTACAGTTTTAAAATTGGGAAGTATGAAATGATGACCACTAACCCTATTATCTTATAATGAAGGAAAATGACATATTGACATACTGAACCCTAGCCCTGCAAGTTACTGGATGACCTTGGGCAAATTACCTTGCCCCTCTTAGTCTGTTTCCTTTATTAATGTAATAGAATGTTAGTATAAGGTTCTTGTAATAAGTGACTGATAAGCTAATACATGCAAAGAAGTTGATACATTTTATTGTTAGTTTTATTGTTACTAGTAGTATTTTAAATACTACTAGTATTTTAAATACTAGTACTACTAGTATTTTAAAAATAGATGCATGCAAACTTACTAATCATAAATACAATGAAAATGAAGACAACACAAAATACCATTTCACAAATATCAGATTGACAAAAATCAGTGAGTTAATATAAAACACTGATAAGGATATGAGGAAATGGAATTCCTATCCTTTACTGATGGAAAGTGAAATCTGTAAAATCACTTTGGAGAACAATTTGGTGTTACTTGGTAAAGTTGGACATGCATTTATCATAACATTCATAAATTCCTACTGTAGGCATATAAGCTTGAGAAACTCCCATATAGGTGCAAAAGAAGGTTTCTACAAGGATATTCATTGTATCATTGCTTGAAATAGTGAAAAAATAGAAACTATTGCCCTCAAATAGAAAATGGATGAACTGGGAATTTATTCATTTAATAGAATCTTTAGAGTAGTTAAAATAAATTTATCAGATTTATATGCATCAACATAGTGCTCAACCCCATGTTATGTGAACATAGAAACTGACAAAATAGTATGATAGCATTTATGTAAAATTTAAATAATACAAAAAATAGAAAGCAGAATATATCGTTTATGGATATTTATTATATATAAATATATACATATAAAATTTATATACACAAATATATTTATATATATTTGTATATATTTACATATATACATATATATTACACACATGTATATAAAAATTTTATAAAAATGCATAGGAACTATATACACACACTCTAACATAGTGATTTACATCTTGAGCGAGAGTAAGAGGAAAGGGATGGAGATGGGGAGTTAGCTGTATCTACAACATTTGGTTTCTTACCAATAAGAAAAAAGATCTAAGACAATATGGAAAAATGTTATTGGTTACTGAAAAATGTTGTCAAGTTGGTACACAGGTATTGATAATTTTGTTAGGTGTATGTTGATATACTTCATCATAAAATAATAGAAAACTTAAATATTTTAAAAGGCAATAATGACAAACAGAAAAAGCATTTGAAACGTGTAAGATGAAGGCCTAATGTATTTTTCCCCCATGTTTATTGAGATATAGCTGATATATACATCATGTAAGTTTAAGGTGTACAATGTGATGATTTGACATATGTATATACTGTAAAATGTTACTGTTTTTCAGTTTCACACCACTGGGATTGGAAAAGATACTTGATATAAGTTATGTGTTCTCGAATTGTTGAGACTTGTTTTGTGCCGTAACATAGGATTCATCTTAGCAATTGTTCCATGCGTATTTGAGAACAATATGTATTCTGCTGCTGTTGGATGGAGTGTTCTATATATGTCTGTTAGGTTCTTTTGGCCTATAGTGTTGTTGAAATCTGCTGTTTCCTTACTGATTCTCTGTCTGGAAGATCTATCTATTGTTGGGAGTGGGGTATTAAAGTCCCGACATATTATGGTATTGTTGTTTTGTTCTCCTTTTAGTTCTTTTAGTATCAGTTTTATATATCTAGGTGCTCCGACGTTGGGTGCATAAATATTTACCACACCACTGTCATATCCTTGGTGGACTGACCTCTCTATCATATAATGACCTTCTTTGTTTCTTTTAACCATTTTTAGCTTAATATCTATTTTATCTGATATAAATATAGCTACTCCTGCTTTCTTTTGCTTACCATTTCCTTGAAATATCTTCCACCCCTTTGCTCTCAGTCTATGTGTGTCTTTAAAGCTAAAATGAGTCTCTTATAGGCATCATATTGTTGGATACTGTTTTTTTTTTATCCCTTCAGCCACTCTATGTCTTTTGATTGGAGAATTTAATCCATTTACACTTAACATATTGATAATTAGTGATTGGTAAGGACTTCGTATTGTCATTTCACTAATTATTTTCTGGCTTTTAGATCCTTTGATCCTTGCTTCCTCTCCTGCTGTTTTCTTTTGTGATTTGATGACTTCTTGTGGCAGTATGCTTTGACTTCTTTACACTATATGTATCTACTACAGGTTCGTATAGGCTTAAATAAAACATATATATTACATCCTATTTTAAGTTGATAAAAAGTTTGATAGCATACAGAAACTTTATACAATTGTCCCTCAGTATTTGTGGGGAATTGGTTCCAGGACCCGCTATAGATACCCAAATCCGCAGATGCTCAAGTCCCATCATTGGCCCTCCATACCCTCGGTTCTGCATCTACAGATTCAACCAACCACAGATTGTGTAGCATTGTAGTATTTATTGAAAAAAACCTGCATGTAAGTGGACCTGCACATTTTAAACCTGTGTTGTTCTAGAGTCAACTGTACTTTTATTTCTCCCTCCTCATATTTTAGGTTATTCGTGTTATAATTTATGTATTTTTATAGTGTTCATTCAATAACAAATTACTGTGGTTATGTTTATATCTATTATGTTTGATTTTTTTTTTTTTTTTTGCGGTACGCGGGCCTCTCACTGTTGTGGCTTCTCCTGTTGTGGAGCACAGGTTCCGGACGCACAGGCTCAGTGGCCATGGCTCACAGGCCCAGCCGCTCTGCGGCATGTGGGATCTTCCCGGACCAGGGCCGGACCCGTGTCCCCTGCATCGGCAGGCAGACTCCCAACCACTGAGCCACCAGGGAAGCCCTATTATGTTTGATTTTTAACTTTCAAACTAGACTTGTAAGTGAATTATGCACCACCATTACAATACCAGAGGATCGAATTTTGACTATATGTTTACCATTACCAGTGAGTATTACACATCCATATGTTTTTTTCGTCTTTTTAAAAATTTATTTATTTTATTTTTGGCTGCATTGGGTCTTCGTTGCTGCATGTGGGCTTTCTCTAGTTGCTGCGCGTGGGCCATCTCTGGTTGCGGCGAGCAGGCTTCTCATTGCAGTAGCTTCTCCTGTTGGGGAGCACGGGCTCTAGGTGCGCTGGCTTCAGTAGTTGTGGCTCTCAGGCTCAGTAGTTGTGGCTCACGGGCTCTAGAGCACAGGCTCAGTAGTTGTGGCTCACAGGCTTAGTTGCTCCACGGCATGTGGGATCTTCCCGGACCAGGGCTCGAACCCGTGTCCCCTGCACTGGCAGGCGGATTCTTAACCACTATGCCACCAGGGAAGCCCATCCATATGTTTTTATGTTATTACTTATCATCCTTTTCTTTAAAAAAAAAATTATTTATTTATTTGGCTGCGCTGGGTCTGAGTTGAGGCACGCGGGATCTTCATTGCCACGAGCGGGATCTTCATTGCGGCATGTGGGATCTTTAGTTGCAGCATGCGGGATCTTTAGTTGCGGCATGCAGGACCTAGTTCCCTGACCAGGGATTGAATCCGGGGCCCCTGCATTGGCAGTGCAGAGTCTTAACCACTGGACCACCTGGGAAGTCCCTATCATCCTTTTCTTTAAACTTGAAGAATGCCCTTTAGTATTTCTTGTAAGGCAGGTCTAGTGGTGATGAACTTCTTCAGCTTTTGTTTGTTTGGCAAAGTCTTTATTTTTCCTTCATTCCTGAAGGACAACATTGTTGGGTACAGCATTCTTGGTTGACAGTTTTTTCCTTCAATATTCTGAAAGGCTGTGCCACAGGCTGGGCTTCTTGATTAGGTTGGCTGCTTGCTGTGCTCTGATGTTGAGCAAGGTCACTGGCTGGCCTCTCTGGCTGGGAGGGGCCTCCATTTATATCTCATAGTTGGGTGGGTAAAGAAACTGTCTCTGTGGTTGGGAGAGTCTTTGTCTGGGCTCCATTGTGGGGTGAGGATGCAGGCTATGCTCTGTAGTTGAGTGGGACAATAGCTGGGCTCTAAGACTGCCCAGGGTTACTGTTCAGTCTTCCTGGTTATGTGGGGTCAGAGGCTAAGCTCAACAGTTGGGTAGTTCTGTTGGCTTGGTTCCCTGCCTAAGAAGGGCTGTAGTTTGGGCTTTGCGGCTGCCTGGCTTCCCCAGCTGGCCTTCCTAGATGGTCAGAATAAAGGCGATGCTGAGCTAGAGGGCAAGGATGATACTTTGCTTTCCTTCCCAGGTTGTGTGGTAAAACAAGCTCTACAGCCAGTACAGTCTGGGGACTGGGGACCCTAATCAGCAGAACTGCCAACTGAGCTCCGTGGCCAGATGGGGTACAGGCTCAGTTCCACAGATGGGCAGAGCTGCTGCCTGGGATCTCTTCTTGGGCACCACTGCAAGCAGCAATACAGTCCACCAAGATCTGAGTGCTGACTGCTGTCAGCCCCTCCACACCTTTCTACTTGATCACCAGTGGTCAAGCTCTGCAGATTCCCCCAGCAATCCCGGTGAGGTGAGACCCAAGTGGAAGTGTCCCACAATGCTGGGAGAGCTGGATGTCCATTTGGGCTCCCTCTTCCCACTGGAGAAACCACAGGCTTGTGGGGGGATGGGGGCTCATGCAGTGTTGTGCTGGCCTGTGGGAGGGCTGTTGTGGTCAGAGTGTAGCTGCTCCTCTTACTCTTCTAATGTGGTACTTCTTGATCTCTGAGGTCTGGGGGGAGATGCTTCAGTCTCATCTACCTCCTGCATTCTGAGTTTTCACAATGGTTTCTTGTCTATGGATAGTTACTATCTGGCTTTCTTGTGAGGCCATCTGTTTGATGACAGAATCTGATCAAAAGTAATGAACTAAGACCTTGTAAACAGAGGATTATCACAGGGAATCAACACTGATCCTGACAAACAGGAGCATCATCTACAGCACTGGACTCCATTTCATAGTACAAGACGGTCGGCTGTTCTTTAGCACATTCCATCCATATCTCAGCAAAGTTCTGGAAGCCAAGAAAATCCAAGATCAAGGTGCCAGCAGGGCTGGATTCTTCTGAGGCCTCTCTTTTTGGCTTCCAGATGGCTGCCCTCTTGCTATCTTTCGTATGGTTGCCCCTCTATGCATGTGCCTAATGATTTTAATACATGAAGAGCTTTTACAATTAAAAAAGTCAACACCTCCAATAGAAAAATGGGCAAAGTACATGAACAGGCAACTCACAAAACAATTAAAATGGCCAGTGAACATTAAAAAATGTTCAATGTAACTACTAATACAAAAAATGAAATATTTTCACCTCTCAGTTTGGCTAGGACTCAGAAGAATGATGATATCTGACAGTGTCTAGGCTGAGGGTACAAGGACGTACTCATATGTAATTTTTATGTAGGACAATTTGGCAATATGGATCAAAATCCTTAATGCATATTCTTTGACCCCCCAAATTATACTTCTCAATGTTTAATAGAAGACAATAATCAATTGTAGGGAAAGATGTTCTTTACAGTATTATCTGTAAGAGTAAAATACTGGAATAAACCTATGTAAGCAATAATAGATTACCTAAAGCAAATCATGGCTACATAATTAAATACTTGGAAAGCCAGTAAAAATTCATTTGCAAGTTTCTGTTGATTTGGAAAAAAGCACTTAAAAAAAAGTATGACCAAACAATGTGTATAAGTATTACAGTTTTTTTCATAAAATAACCACATATATATGTACCAAAACCAAAACAAAACCAATGATTATCTTTGGGTGGTGGGATTAAAGATAATTTTTGTGTATTCAACAAAATCCATTGTGCTTTTCTGTGTTTTTCAAATCGTTTTTCTCACTGAGCACATATTAATTTTATAATTAGGAAACAAGTTATTTTAAAAAGGAGAATGGGGAGAGAGGCAGAGGCAAGCTATCTGCTATTACAAGAGAGACTGCACTCTTAAAGAAGTAGCAATGGAGCAAAGGTAAATCTGAGATATTTACAAGGTAGAATCAATAGGTACTAAAGACTTAATTGGATGTTGGTTTGGTAAAGGATTGTGAAGAGTTTTTGACAATGCTCAGAATGCTGGCTTAAGTAACTGAATGGGATACTGGTGCTACAGATAAGGACAGAAGACACAGGAAAAGTATCTCCTTTGGGTGGAAAGATAAGGTGTCCAGTTTTGAACTTGTGGAGCCTGAGGTGCCTGTAGTACATCCTAGCAGCTAGGAAAGTGCTTGGCTAAAGTACAGTTTTATGACTTCTCCTTGAATAGATGCCTTATGTTTACTAATTTTTGATTCCAAAAGGCTGGTATCAGTGACTTGGACTATCTATTTGCCTCTAGGTTGCAAAGTTTGATTTCCCTGTTTTGAGAGACAGATATAAATTTCTAATTGAACATGATGAAAAGAATTGTGCTTCAGCAAAAGACCATGAATAGCCAAAGGAATCCTGTGAAAGAACAACAAAGCGGGAGGTATTACATTTCCTGATTTCAATCTATATTACAAAGCTACAACAATCCAAATAGTATGGTACTGGCATAAAAAGAGACATGTAGACCAATGGAACAGAATTGAGAGCCCAGAAATAAACCCATGCATATCTGGTCTATGAATATTTGACAAAGGAGCCAAGGATACTCACTGGGGAAAGGATACTCTCTTCAATAAACAGTGCTGGGAAAATCAGATAACTACATGCAGAAGAATGAAACTGGACCCCTATCTTATACCATTCCCAAAAAAAGAACTCAAAATGTATGAAAGATTTAAATGTAAGACCTGAAACCATGAAACTCCTAGAAGAAAGCATAGAGGAAAAAACTTGACATTGGTCTTGGCAATATTTTTTTGGATATGACACCAAAAGCACAAGCAACTGAAGCAAAATAAACAAGTGGGACTACTTCAAACTTAAAAACTTCTGCACATCAAAAGAAACAATCAAAAAAATGAAAAGGCGACCTGCAGAACAGGAGAAAATATTTGCAAACCATATACTGGATAAGGGGTTAATATTCGAAAAAATAAGGAACTCCTACAATTCAATGGTAGAACCACAAATAATCCAATTAAAAAATGGGCAAAGGACCTGAATAGACAGTTTTCCAAAGAACATATACAAATGGCCAATAGGTATAGGAAAAGATGTTCAACATCACTAATCACCAGGGATATGCAAATTAAAACCACAACGAGATACCACCTCACACCTGTTAGAATGGCTATTATCAAAAACAAAATCACAAAACTAAAAAGCCCCCCAAACCAAGAGACAACATTGGCAAGGATGTGGAGAGAAAAGTGAACCTTTGTACGCTGTTGGTGGGGAAAGTATATTTGTAAAGCCACTATGAAAAACAGTATGGCGGTTCTTCAAAAGATTAAAAACAGAACCACCATATGATCTATCAATTCCACTTCTGGGTATATATCTGAAGGAAGTGAATCATTATCTTGAAGAGATACTTGCATTCCCATGTTCACTGCAGCATTATCCAGAATAGCCAACACATGGAAACAAAGTGTCCATCAACAGATGAATGGATAAAGAAAAGTGGTAAATACACACACACACACACACACACACACACACACACACACACACACAATGAAATATTATTCAGCCATAAAAAATAAGGAAATCCTGCAATTTGTGACAATATGGGTGGCCATATAAGGCATTATGCTAAGTGAAATAAGTCAGACAGTAAAGGATAAATCCTGTATGTTCTCACTTACATGTGGAAACTAAAAGAGCTGAACTCACAGAAACAGAGTAGAATGGTGGTTGCCAGAGGCTGGGGTGGAGGGTCGGGGAAAGGGGGAGATGTTGGTCAAAGGGTACAAACTTCCATTTATAAGATGAATAAGTTCTGGGGATGTAACGTACAACATGGTGACTAAAAATAACAATACTGTATTACATACTTGAAAGTTGCTAAGAGAGTGGCTCTTAAATGTTTCGAAACACACACACACGGTAATTATGTAAGCTGATGGGAAGTGTTAATGAACGTTACTGTGGCAATCATTTTGCAACATATATGTGTATCAAATCATCACGTTGTATAACTTAAACTTACACAATGTTATATATCACCCATATCTCAGTAAAGCTGGGAAAAAACAGAATTGCAGAGCTTCAGGGTTGATGCATTTCCTGAGCAAATTTCAAACCAGTGTTTTTTTCAAATTGCAATCTGCTTCTACCCTACACACAATACTGCTTTCCTAGAACTATGCTAAACATTTGACACAGACAATATTTGCATCTTACAGAAAAAAGAATTCTGATGTTTGATAGGCGAAAGATATTATCTGGATATTCTGTTAAAGGATTTTTTTTAAATTTTTTTTTTTTTTTTTATCCCAGGACCTTGTGAAGTGTCTGGCACAAAGTGAGCACAAGTGATCATATTTTGAGGTGATAAATATTAGAGGATCCCTTAGATCTAGAAACTTGACTAAACTATGTAAAATAATGAGAATAAACACTGTTATTACCTCATCTTGGTTAGACACCCTCTTGCCTCTTCTATGCCAGATAAGGAGAGAACAGGGACATATGTCAGGGTGATGTGTCCTGCTCCAGCTCTGCCTTAGGGGTACAGGTCAGAGAATAGTGCCAAAGACTGTGTTGGAATGCTTTCCTCACAACTTTACAATGCTAGAGATATAAACTGACAAAAAATGCACAGGTTGTAGCAGGGAGTGGTGTGAGATTTCCTGTCACTTCATATTTGAGAAGGTGAGAAAGAAAGCATGAAAGTAGTTAAACATGTTCTGTTTGCTTCATTAAGAAGATCTGAGATAAGGTTTGTGGTTCTACATATAGGGATCATCAAACCAGCCTGCAATGCATTATCTACAAGAAAACAATATTTAACAAAAGTGGTTCAAGTCAGATAAAGAGTGGCATGGTTTTGTACTGAAGTACTATAATTGTCAATCACCCTTTTTAAGCTACATGAGTTATTGGCAAATTACCACTGTTATTTTTTTTCCCCAGTAACCTTCTTCTTTTTACAAAGGATCTGGTAACTATAATAATATATGTAAAAATGTAGGTACTTTCTCCCGGAAGGCCCACCAGAATTGCATTGAAGCATTTGGCTGGACCTTCTGCCTCATCACAGCTGAGGCATGTGGCTAAGCTGTCTGGATGACAAGAATGCAGGGTTGCTGCATCACAGAGTAGCCCAAGGGAGAATGCTGGGGCTGAATGGCATTCATCAGCAAAGAGGGCCAGGTTCTACAATGACCAGAAGGACATGGGGAAATTGAATGGGATCAAGCAACTGAGAGAAAGGCCAGGGAGGGTCAAAGTCAAGTGCTGTATGATAAATGGTTGTGGACCCAAAGGGCCTAGTACTCTCTGGCAATAAATATGCCTGGGGAAAGAGGGCAGGCAGATGGAAGGGACAAGTTAGCAAAGTAATCAAGGGTAAGAAAGATACTGAATGAAACAACTGTTTTCAAGAAAGCACTACAAGAGACCAGTGTAAAATTTATGAACTGTGAAAGAAGCAAATGCAGAAGAGGGCATTCTCTTTCTCCTATGAACCTACTATAAGCTTCAGAGAGTAACAAATTGCATGGGTTTTGGAAGTCAGAGATCAGTGCAGATCACAGAGGAGTTTCTGATAGGTGGGACAGGTAATTGATTAACACCAGATGGAACCCTGTTGGGAAATTAAATGTCCTACCTGATTCCAGATTCATGAGGGAAAAAGAATTCAGATGTCAAAGTAGGAATAAATTTCCCAGGAGAGAAGGTGGACCTTGGAAGGAAGCAGGGTTGACCTTGAACAGGTGTTAGGAATTGCCACATTTGTGTAGTGGAAAACATACAGCTGTTGGGAGTACAGCTAGACCTGAGTTCCAGTCTCAACTCTCCTACTTAACTTTTAAACTTATTCAGTACATAACCTTGGGCAAAGCACTTAACCTCACTGAGCAATTTCCTTACCTACAAAGTCTGTATTAGAAATCCTACACTTATAGGGCTGTAAAGCCTCTACTACAGTACCTTACACATAATGGGTGCTCCATAAATGATAGCTATTATTACTGTTTTAAATCTGAACCAAATTTATAACCAGAGATGACCTGAGATAGGGAAATTCTTAGAAATTCTTTGAGTTGGAAGGAGTTGACAGCAAAAAAAGTTATAAAAAGCTTGGACACTACCTATTCTAATATCAAATATCTAAATACCAAGAAAGACAAATGAGCTCTAACTGTAATGCTTTTCATTAATAGGATTTTCCTTCTCTCTACAAAATGTGGTATATTTTGTATTAGGAATTTGTGGATGGTGTGAGAAAGATTGCCATCACATTGGGCCCTGAGACTTAAATTATTTTAATATATATTTTTTAACAAAAAAGACAGTTTTAAGAAATCTAGAAATTTACCTGATGAGGTCCTGAACTCGACTGTTAAAAGCATCACCTTGTGAGGGTTTGCTTTTCATTTCCTGTGTTGATATTTTTGGTGTAATTGGCTGGCTGTTTCCATCTGGTCGATTGGCAATCAGGCAGCCAAAAACCACAGCACTGACTTTGAGAAGTCCAGTTGTCAAGCCTTCGAAAACTTGCTTATTTGTATTTCTTCCCAAAATAGCATTATTTTCATCTGGAACATAAACCTAGATAGAAAAAAAATACAGTAATTGTGTTTCAATAAAACCACCAAAAATGAACAGAGATGATATTGAAATTTTCTGGAATCATAAATAATTTTGAAATTATAGAGGTGCCATCTGAATGTTTGAGTATTGGTTCTAAGGTCAGATTGTCAAGTTCAAATCTCAGCTTTGCGCCTGCTAGCTGGGTGACCTTGGGTAGGTTGTTACTTCCAAGCTTCAATTTTCTCATTTATAAAACACAGATAATGACATTACCTATAACATAGGGTTCTTGTGAGGATTAAATGAGCTAATAACATAAAATGCTTAGCTTGTGCCTAGGTGCATAATAAGCACTCAATAAATATTAGTTATTCAATTGAATAAAGTATATTACAAATTTGTATAAACTCAGAAAACAAACCAGTTGGTAAACCGACAGCACTGTTTCTTGTTAAAGTGAATTTTTAAAATATCTAATCTAAATTCCTCTCTTAGGAAAAAATTTGCATTTCTTATTACAAAATGGTAAAATAGTTTTTTGCCTAATACATAGGGTCATATTGAGCTGTTTATTTATGGTTTACAGGAAGTAATATGCCTGTTAAAAGCTGGACAAGGAGTCAGAACCTGGGCTTGGGTTCTGGCCTTGCAGCTATACGTGATCTTAGACATGTTCCTTAACCTTTCTGTGTCTCAGTTTCCTCAACTGTTAAATGAGGATAATCTTAGTATCTAATGAATCAACATATGTAAATTCTTAGAACAATGTTTGGCACATAGGTAAGTCCTACAAAAGTGTCATCTGCTACTATAACTGCTACTCTTACTGTGATTCCTACTATTACCAGGAGTAAATACTACTGTGTGTGAACATCAGCTCTTGCAGAGAAGTACAGCTCTTGTAGAAGTACAGTGGCTAGATACATAATTATCAGGCTGGGAGCTCTGTGCCTTGGTATGTGATACTGGCTACATAAGGGTTCACTCTTCCCACGGAGAAGAGGGGCTCCTGAAGGCCTCACTACCAAGAAAGGGCAGAAACAAGAAGCTAAAGGTGGGGAGAAAGGAAGTTTGGACTTGGAATCAGATAGCACTGTAATTAAGTTCCAGTTCCTCCTCCAGCACGTCACATGACTGTATGTAAATACTTCACATTCCCAAGCTTTGGGTTCTGTATCTGTCTACCTGCTAGGACTACCATGAAGTTCAAATAAGATGACGAATGGGAAATCACTTGGTAAATTATTACTAATAACTTCACAAATGCACTTACTTAGTAACAACTAGTCTTTGCCTCATTCTCATTCTTTATCTGCACCAGTTCTATCAAAAGATAGAGGAATAAATGATCACTAGGATTCAAAAGGAAGATCTTCATAAACACAAGCAAATATTCCCTCCATTGTTTATAGTTGTTCATTTAGACATTCCATGAAAGTTACTTTTCTGAGAATAGCCTTGTTTAAGACTGTTGACCATCTCTAACCACTGAGCAATTCCTAAGCCAAAGTAATTACAGTAGAATCTTTCTGCAGTATGTGCTGATGGAAGTTCCCTTTGAAACTCTATAAAACAGTCACAGAGCTTCTTCAAGCTGTGACTAGCATAATCTAGCCTATCCCAATACAGAAGGTGGTATTAGGAGCTGAGTTTGAATCAAGGATTTCTGTATAAGTCAGGATAAGCTAGGTTATGCTGCAGTGAAAAATTCCTCAAAACTTTCAGTGGTTTCAAACAATAAAGCTTTATTTTTCATTCAAATGACATGTTCATCTGAGACTGGCTGGGGCTCCTGTTGTCCTTACTTCAGAGTCTAGGTGACAAAGCAACCATCATTTAGAGCAACAATGCCCAACAGAACTTTCTAAAATGACTGAAATGTTTCAATCTATACTGTTCTACATCTGCACTTGTCACATGTGGATAACGAGTACTTCGAATGTAGTTAGTGTGACATGGGACTGAATTTTTAATTTTAGTTAATTTTAATTTAAATAGTGGCTAGTGTATTGAACAGTACAGAGGACTGTAGGTCACAGTGGCAGAGAGCAAAAAATATCTCTGGAGGGTCTTGTGTCAACATTAAATGAGCTGCCTGGAAATGACACATCATTTTTGCTAACAACTTATTGGCCAAAACAAATCACATAGTCCAATTCAACCACAAGGAAGACAAGAAACGTCATTCTACTATGTACTTGGTAAGAGGGGGAGAATCAGAACATCTGGTCCACAGCACTACCGACAGCAAAATATTGTTTCTTCTAGTATGACTATACAAATATTATTCACAGTTAAGCTATTTAGTAAATGATTACCTTTACTTTCTTGTACAAATTTTTGGTTTCACTCAGATGTTGAATTTCTTATGTATGTATCACTAGTTCATTGTCAATCTTTCTGGTTAAAATGAAATTTCCTCTCAAGTTCAAACACATCAGGGATTGTTGATTCTTTTTCTCCCTCCAATGGAGACAATTGTCCTGAAACCGCCATCCTCCTGCTGTAATCTGGACTGGTTGCTCTCTAGGCATGCTACACAGTTCTCATTTTGAGATGCCCTTCATCTTCATCCTAAGAATTCCTTCCACCCCCACCCCTCAACCCCGAGTTAGATTCCTTTATTTCTTGGATTCCAAACAACTTCCAAAGAAAGGGTGCTTGGGAAGAAAAATTTTGAGACCTTGTAAGTCTGAAAGTATATTTATTTCATCCTTATACTTGACTGATAGTTTGGATGGATATAGAATTCTTGGTTGGAACTAATATTGGTTGGAACTAATTTTCTTTCAGAGTTTTTTGTTTTAAATAAATTTATTTATTTATTCATTTATTTTTGGCTGCGTTGGGTCTTCATTGCTGTGCGTGGGCTTTCTCTAGTTGCGGCGAGTGGGGGCTACTCTTCGTTGTGGTGCGTGGGCTTCTCACTGCGGTGGCTTCTCTTGCTGTGGAGCATGGGCTCTAGGTGCGCAGGCTCAGTAGTTGTGGCTCGTGGGCTCTAGAGCGCAGGCTCAGTAGTTGTGGCACACAGGATTAGTTGCTCCGTGGCATGTGGGATCTTCCCGGACCAGGGCTCAAACCCTGCATTGGCAGGCAGATTCTTAACCACTGCGCCACCAGGGCAGTCCCTCTTTCAGAGTTTTTAAGGACTGTCCCATTGTTTCCTACTTTAAGTACTGTTCTTCGTAAGTCCAATTAATTCCTAACGTTTTTGTACATGTCCTATCTTGTCCTCTCTGGAAACTTTTCGGCACTTCTTACCCCTGATTTCTTCTGTCATGGTATAGGTCTTCCTTCATTTTTTGTTCAAAAACTCAGTGGTCTTTTCAATCTGAAAGTCATGTGTTTCACTTCTGAAGATATCTCTTGTATTACTTCTTTGCTAATTTCCTCTCATTTATTTTCTCTGTTGGATTTTGGTCCTGAACTGAGTCTTGAATTTTCTTGTATTTTTTTCTTCTGCTTTTCATATCTTTTTACTTTGTCCTACTTCTTAGGCAATTTCCTTAACTTTATTTTCCAGTCCTTCTGCTGAATTTTTCATTTCATCAATTGTATTTTTAATTTTCAGGAGTTCTTTTGGGCTCCCTGTTTTGTTTTTACAGTACTTTGTTTTTGCTTCATGGCTGCAATATTTTCTCATCTCTGTGAAATTCTAATTTTTAAAGATATTCTTTTGTATCCTGCATGGTCTTTGTTTCCTCTGAGTTCTTTCTTTGTATTTCAGGTTGTAGGCTTTCCTTAAATATGTGGTAATCTGGAGATTTCTGTTCATACTTAAGATTAATGCATAGATGGATTTCAGTGTTTCACAATCTAGATCTAATCACAAGCTGGATACAAAGTCAGCATGAGGGGCTCCAATTTGAATGACTAAGCAGAGACCCTGCTGGGGAATCCCAACTGTCAATATTTATAGGTCTATTCTCCTGGGACAGTTAGTGTCACAAGAATGGAATCCTATGCCCTCTAAGCCTAGAATATATGACATGGCCTGCTCATTTTCTCAGAGGTTCATAGAAGAAGGGGCTGAGTGTCTCAGTGTTTAAGGAACAGATTTTCACTTAATCATTTTGTTTTTGTATGATTTCCATATGGCTGTACCTGGTGGCCCCATGTCCTGAGTAACTTTGGTTCAACCTCTTGTCTTCTGCCAGTGTTTGGGGAGGGGCATTCACTTGGCTGTACATGTAGCAGATGGGATCTAGGGCATCTGAACTGCCTCTTATTTAGACTTTCAACCAATCCTCCTCTTTCCAGCCCTACTTGTACCCTCATTTTCTGAGATACTTGGGAACTCTAATTTTTGAGCCTTCTGGGGTTATGTGGCACAGGTTTTCTTCCAGTAGGAAGACCTCCTGCTAATTGAGGTTTTAGCTTTTAGGCAACTGTTTTTCAATCATCTGCTTTCCAGATTAAAACATACTTGCTTTACTTTCCTTCCCATTCTCTCTGTCTTTGAGGGGTTAGAACTTTATCTGTTTATCTATTTACTATAATATTAGTGGGGGCCTTCAGAGAGAGAGAATGTAACTTGTGTGTTCAATTGGCCACATCTAAAAATTAACTCAATAAATCACCTAAAGACACAAGTTTCTTTTTCTTTTACAAACTACAGAAAGAATATGAGAAACACATTTCTGGGTAATGTCAGGGTTCTTCATACATCACAGATTTTCATATTCCTTTCTTTTCAAAAACCTTGTACTGATATTAAGTATTTGAAATAAAACACTATACATGTGCATTTAGCAATCTTTCACTTCTCTAGAAGTATTTTATCCAATAATTGCATCTTTTAAGAATATAGTTGAGAATCACAAAGACATTAAAGACTTCTGAGATACCCAAATTAGTGTCATTTATTTAATCACCTGCTCATCTAACATTTGAATATCTACTACATCCATGGTCAAAGGAATAAAGTGATGCTCCGCTTATTCTAAGGGTCATTTAGACCCTGTATACTTTGATTTTACAAATAAGTGTAGAAAGCTGTGGTTTACTGGTTTATAGTAGAACAGAAAGAACAATATAAAAGAGAGGAGTGGTAGCTATTTTAGAGGTAGGCAGTAGCAAAATGTAACACTAATTCTGGAAGCATAAGAAAAAACAGATATAAGAATGCTAAAGGCACTGCAATGTGAGACATGTTATTTTTACTGGACTCACTCATCTTTATTTGCACTGAAATTATTATTTACTACAAATCAGTATAACAGTTTATGCTCAAAATGACAACCTTAAGATATCAAAAAAAAAGCTAAATTATGAGCCTCACTTATTTGAGGGGGGGCAAAGAAAAAAGGATGAAAACTAACATTTATCAAGTTTTTCTTCTATGCCAGATACTTAAGCACTTTCTTTATACCATTACATTTAATTTTTGCAGATTAACATATCAAAGTTCAGAGATATCAAGCAACATGTCCAAGTTTCACAGCTAGTTAATAGAAGAGCTGGGACTTGAACTTGAGTTTATCAGACTCTGAAGCCCATGTGCTTTCTCTTACCCCACACTGACTTCCTCCCACTGGCCATCTCTTCTACTGAGGATTCTGGAGCAACTGTCTCAATTGGAGGGAGGTGAAAACTGATCATGGGCCAAACATTGCCTTTCTGATGTCTCTTCCATTAAAAGCTCTTAATTAGGGCTTCCCTGGTGGCGCAGTGGTTGAGAGTCCGCCTGCCGATGCGGGGGACACGGGTTTATGTCCCGGTCCAGGAGGATTCCACATGCCGTGGAGCGGCTGGGCCCGTGGGCCGTGGCCGCTGAGCCTGTGCGTCCGGAGCCTGTGCATCCGGAGCCTGTGCTCTGCAACGGGAGAGGCCACAACAGTGAAAGGCCCGCGTACCGCAAAAAAAAAAAAAAAAAAAAAGCTCTTAATTAATTTGAACTTTATTCTTGACCAAAGGGCATGAAAATATTTTATTTAAAGGTTGTTGGAATAATTATGGGTGAAATATACTAAACTTATTATTCAGAAACCATAAATGTGGTTGAAGGACCAAATGTTACTTCTTCATCAGCCCCCCCAAAATAAGCTCAATGTAAAGTAAATCAGATATATTTTTACACTTTTCTTATTTTCTCTGTCCACAACTGACAACTTTTGATTTTTCTATTTCATTGGGGCTTTCTGCTTAATTTTAGAAACACCATTTTGGCAATTTTTAATAAAGTAAACAGAAATTGAAAAAATTCTCTAACCATCTGGCAATTATACGAAGAACACTTGTGGCCTGCAGGAGCCAAGCTTGCCATGGTGAACCCTGGGACCTCAGACCTCAGTCTAAAGTCCCTCACTGTACTGAACAGTCTTTTATTTTCTCACTGTGGTTTCCTATTTTCCAACAGTCTAAGCCCCTCACCTCATCATACTTTCGCCCCAAATTTGTTTTTTTCTCTCTAATCTCCTTATTTAATATTGATCCTTTCACTGCTGAGAATAGAGTTTTCTTTTGCTTGTAACCTTTGGTGAAGTCTTTGTCTCATAAGGACATTATTTTATTCAAACGGTCACAGAAATTCTCCTCACCCTTCTATATAGATTTTTCTTTTGCTGGTTTAAAATCCTTTTACCACAATGTTTTAAATAGGAAACTGATGTTTCATCTAAGAAAGAATTTCAAAATTGACTGAATTAAAGTATGAAGGGGTTTATCTTCAGTTAGACAAAAGGTTCTTTCTAGTCTTCAAGAATGAGATTTGATAAAGAGAAACTTTAAGGAGAAGGTATCTACACTGTAAAGGATATTCTATTCAGAGCAGTACTCTGCACTGTTGTCTTTTGTCTAGTTGGGTATCACTGTTACTTGCCAGAGGTAAAGTAACTCGTTAACAGCCTGCTCTTTTGGGACACTTGGTAGATGAAATGCACACCTAGAGTTCTGATATACGCTTATAGACTAACACTTGAGTTTGCACTTCCTTCTAACACAGCTGCTGGGCCAAGGGCACACTGCAAGTTGAGGGGCCTGTCCTTTAGGAAAGGTGTGCAAGCAACATCCTCCCTTCCCCCCGTCCGCTGTCTATTGCACACCTGGCTTACCTGAGTCTGGAACACATTCCATCCTAGGGTGGGTGGTCTGTGGAGGGCAGGGGAAGGTTGCCTTCCCAGCATGCAGCAGTGCTTGTAACTACCACCTGCTGGTACGTACCAGGCCTGGCCTGGGAAAAAACAGAGCTATGTAGCTTTTGTCTCTTCTGAATCTGTCACTCCTGAGGCAGAAATCTAATTTCTCTTCAATGGATGCAAGGTATTTCCTTTAGTATATTTCTTTAGAATACACTGGTGTGGTTATTATCTTACTCTCATAGTAGCAGCAAACTATAAGTAATTTCATATAATACTCTTATTTATAAAATTTCTCCTTCCTCTCAAAAAATATTTGGCTTTCTCAAAATTTGCAGATATTTCATATAGTTTTAGATCAAGAAAGAAACTTAGCATCAATTTTTTTCATTTTATATTTGAGGAAATAATGATCTAGAGGAGAAAGAGACTTTCCTGAGAATGAAGAAACCATCAGGGCTAGAATAAGTACTGTGCTACTTCTCTAAACCTACTCCAAGGAGAAACCCAATATCTATAGGGCTAAGCTCTGAGGCAAAGTGTTTTAGCAAAATTAAATTAAAAGTCATTATCACTTTTAAAAGACGAGCTCACACTCTTTCTTTCCCCCACTACCTCCCACCATCAAAGTAGTTGTGAAAACTTTCCACATTCTTTTTTGCAATCCAGAAAGATGTTTTTATTAGTAGTATAAATCTATCCATCTGTAACATGATTCCATGAGACAGAAAATTAACTTGGTAATCAGTGGTAATTCTATCCAACTAATTTTCAGTATTGTGAAGTTGGGCTTAAGTATTTTTAAGTTGTAGAGTGTGTTCACAATGGTCAGAATATGAACTAAACTCACTGAGAACCAATAGGAGATTGTTTAGAAAGCTCCTGTCAAGTCAATGTCAGAGTATAGGGGAAAAAAAGGCAAAAAAATGTGGAAGGGCTCCAGCATCAGACACAGGTTTCCACATTGCTGGCACCATTTTATTTCCTTAGCTAAACTGTCTTCAGACTACAACAGTCATTTCACCATTGACATTTTATAAAACATCTATGCTCATGTTGTATTATGTATAAAAATAGAACTCATGAATGATATTTACCCTGATGATTTAATTGGCTTGAAAGCATGAAAAGAAATTACATATGAATGGCTAATAGTTTTCAACATTATCTTTTTTAAATTTCACAAACAATATCAAGACAATATTAAAGAGAATGTTGCATTTTATCCCAAATATTATTACCCTTTTTAATATATTTATGCCTTTCAGACTCTGTTTATACATTTTCCAAAATCCTAAATAATATAGTTTCAGAAAGCTCTATAGTGCATGCCTTAGTGGTCTTGATGCTTGGAAATTTCTTTGTTACTAATGTTGAATTATATTATTTTTCTGCTCAAAAGAATCCCTGGCTTCTTATCTCCTGCAAAGCTAACGTCCAAAACCGCATAATGGCCAAAGAGGTCCTTCCTGATCTACTACCCCAATTACCTCTCTGAATTCATGTATTACACTTTGTCTGTATGGCTCTTGCTCTGCTATTTCCTCTGCCTAAATACACTTCTCCCAGGTATCCTCGTGATTCATTCCCCCTCTTCCTCTAGGTCTCTATTCAAATGCCATCTTATCCATAAGCTTTTCCAGACTATCTCTTTAAAAGTTACATTCTTCTCCCCCAAACCCACTTCCCTTTCCTGTTTACTCAGCTTTATTTTTCTCCCATTGCAATGGTCTAAACTAGTATGTATTTCCTCTCTCTCCAAGCTAGAATATAAGCTCCATGAGGGCAAGATTTTGTTTTGTTCAATTCTCTGATCCTGGTGCCTAAACAACACTGGCTATGTAGGAGGTGTTAAAAAAATATCTTGTTTAACGCACCTAGATATTGATTTTCAATTTTAAAAACCCAATTACTGTAACATATTCAGAAGTTCTAAGTTAAAAATAAAACCAGCACTTAAGGGACTTCCCGGGTGGTCCAGTGGTAAAAAATCTGCCTTCCAACTGCAGGGGACGTGGGTTTGATCCCTGGTCAGGGAACTAGGATCCCACATGCCGTGTGGCAACTTAGCCCATGTGCCACAACTACTGAGCTCGCACGCCTCAACAAGACAGCCCGAGTGCTGCAAACTACAGAGCCTCTGCACCCTGGAGCCTCTGCACCACAATTAGAGAGAGAAAAGCCTGCACACCACAACTAGAGAGAATCCCATGCACTGCAACAAAAGATCCCACATGACTCAAGGAGGATTGTAAATGCCACAACTGAGACCCGACGCAGCCAAAGAAAGAAAGGAAAGAAAGAATAAAAACATGACATTAACAGAAAGATAGACAAGATGAAAAGGCAGAGGGCTATGCACCAGATGAAGGAACAAGATAAAACCCCAGAAAAACAACTAAGTGAAGTGGAGATAGGCAACCTTCCAGAAAAAGAATTCAGAATAATAGTGAAGATGATTCAGGACCTCGGAAAAAGAATGGAGGCAAAGATCGAGAAGATGCAAGAAATGTTTAAAGAAGAAACAAACAGAGATGAACAATACAATAACTGAAATGAAAAATACACTAGAAGGAATCAATAGCAGAATAACTGAGGCAGAAGAATGGATAAGTGACCTGGAAGACAGAATGGTGGAATTCACTGCTGTGGAACAAAATAAAGAAAAAAGAATGAAAAGAAATGAAGACAGCCTAAGAGACCTCGGGACAACATTAAACGCAACAACATTTGCATTGTAGGGGTCCCAGAAGGAGAAGAGAGAGAGAAAGGACCCGAGAAAATATTTGAAGAGATTATAGTCGAAAAGTTCCCTAACATGGGAAAGGAAATAGCCACCCAAGTCCAGGAAGCACAGAGAGTCCCATACAGGATAAACCCAAGGAGAAACACAGTGAGACACACAGTAATCAAATTGGCAAAAATTAAAGACAAAGAAAAATTATTGAAAGCAGCAAGGGAAAAACAACAAATAACATACAAGGGAACTCCCATAAGGCTAACAGCTCATTTCTCAGCAGAAACTACAAGACAGAAGGGAGTGGCATGAAATATTTAAAGTGATGAAAGGGAAGAATTACAACCAAGATTACTCTACCTGGCAAGCATCTCATTCAGATTTGATGGAGAAATCAAAAGCTTTACAGACAAGCAGAAGCTAAGAGAATTCAGCACCACGAAACCAGCTCTACAACAAATGCTAAAGGAACTTCTCTAAGTGGGAAACACAAGAGGACAAAAGGACCTACAAAACCAAACCCAAAACAATTAAGAAAATGGTGATAGGAACATACATATTGATAATTACCTTAAACATGAATGGATTAAATGCTCCAAGCAAAAGACACAGGCTCGCTGAATGGATACAAAAACAAGAACCATTTATATGCTGTCTATAAGAGACCCACTTCAGACCCAGGGACACATACGGACTGAAAGTGAGGGGATGGAAAAAGATATTCCATGTAAATGGAAATCAAAAGAAAGCTGGAGTAGCAATACTCATATCAGATAAAATAGACTTTAAAATAAAGAATGTTACATGAGACAAGGAAGGACACTACATAATGATCAAGGGATCAATCCAAGAAGAAGATATAACAATTATAAATATGTATGCACCCAACATAGGAGCACCTCAATACATAAGGCAACTGCTAACAGCTATAAAAGAGGAAACTGACAGTAACACAATAATAGTGGGGGACTTTAACACCTCACTTACACCAATGGACAGATCATCCAAAATGAAAATTAATCATGAAACACAAGTTTTAAATGACACAACAGACCAGATAGATTTAATTGATATTTATAGGACATTCCATCCAAAAACAGCAGATTACACTTTCTTCTCAAGTGTGCACAGAACATTCTCCAGGATTGATCATATCTTGGATCACAAATCAAGCCTCAGCAAATTTAAGAAAATTGAAGTCATATCAAGCATCCTTTCTGACCTCAGCGCTATGAGATTAGAAATCAATTACAGGGAAGAAAACGTAAAAGACACAAACACATGGAGGCTAAACAATACGTTACTAAATAACCAAGAGATCACTGAAGAAATCAAAGAAGAAATCAAAAAGTACCTAGAGACAAATGACAATGAAAACAGGACAATACAAAACTTATGGGATACAGCAAAAGCAGTTTTAAGAGGGAAGCTTATAGCAATACAATCCTACCTCAAGAAACAACAAACATCTCAAATAAACAATCTAACTGTACACCTAAAAGAACTAGAGAAAGAAGAACAAACAAAACCCAAAGTTAGTAGAAGGAAAGAAATCATAAAGATCAGAGCAGAAATAAATGAAATAGAAACAAAGAAAACAATAGCAAAGATCAATAAAACTAAAAGCTGGTTCTTTGAGAAGATAAACAAAATTGATAAACCACTAGCCAGACTCATTGAGAAAAAGAGGGAGAGGACTCAAATCATTAAAATTAGAAATGAAAAAGGAGAAATTACAACAGACACCGCAGAAATACAAAGCATCCTAAGAGACTACTACAAGCAACTCTATGCCAATAAATGGACAACCTGAAAGAAATGAACAAATTCCTGGAAAGGTATAACCTTCCAAGTCTGAACCAGGAAGAAACAGAAAATACAAACAAACCAATCACAAGTAATGAAATTGAAACTGTGATTAAAAATCTTCCAACAAACAAAAGTCCAGGACCAGATGGCTTCACAGGTGAATTCTATCAAACATTTAGAGAAGAGCTAACACCTATCCTTCTCAAACTCTTCCAAAAAATAACAGAGGCAGGAACACTCCCAAACTCATTCTATGAGGCCACCATCACCCTGATACCAAAACCAGACAAAGATACTACAAAAAAAATATAAAGAATTACAGACCAATATCACTGATGAATATAGATGCAAAAATCCTCAACAAAATACTAGCAAACAGAATTCAACAACACATTAAAAGGATCACACACCATGATCAAGTGGGATTTAACCCAGGGATGCAAGGATTCTTCAATATACACAAATCAATCAATGTGATACACCATATTAACAAACTGAAGAATAAAAACCATATGATCATCTCAATAGGTGCAAAAAAGCTTTTGACAAAACTCAACACCCATGTATGATAAAAACTATTCAGCAAGTGGGCATAGAGGGAACCTACTGCAACATAATAAAGGCCATATATGACAAAACCACAGCAAACATCATTCTCAATGGTGAAAAACTGAAAGTATTTCCTCTAAGATCAGGAAAAAGAGAAGGATGTCCACTCTCACCACTATTATTCAACATAGTTTTGGAAGTCTTAGCCACAGCAATCAGAGAAGAAAAAGAAATAAAAGGAATACAAATTGGAAAAGAAGAAGTAAAACTGTCACTGTTTGCAGATGACACGATAGTATACATAGAGAATCCTAAAAATGCCACCAGAAAACGACTAGAGCTAATCAATGAATTTGGTAAAGTTGCAGCATACAAAATTAATGCACAGAAATCTCTTGCTTTCCTATACACTAATGATGAAAAATCTGAAAGAGAAATTGAGGAAACACTCTCATTTACCATTGCAACACAAAGAATAGAATACCTAGGAATAAACCTACCTAGGGAGACAAAAGACCTGTATGCAGAAAACTGTAAGACACTGATGAAAGAACTTAAAGATGACACAAACAGATGGAGAGATATACCATGTTCTTGGATTGGAAGAATCAATATTGTGAAAATGACTATACTACTCAAAGCAATCTACAGAGTCAATGCAATCCGTATCAAATTACCAATGGCATTTTTTACAGAACTAGAACAAAAAATCTTAAAATTTGTCTGGAGACACAAAAGACCCCGAATAGCCAAAGCAGTCCTGATGGAAAAAAACGGAGCTGGAGGAATCAGGCTCCCTGACTTCAGACTATACTACAAAGCTATAGTAATCAAGACAATATGATACTGGCACAAAAACAGAAATACAGATCAATGGAACAGGATAGAAAGCCCAGAGATAAACCCATGCACCTATGGTCAACTAATCTATGACAAAGGAGGCAAGGATATACAATGGAGAAAAGACAGTCTCTTCAATAAATGGTGCTGGGAGAACTGGACAGCTACATGTAAAAGAATGAAATTAGAACACTCCCTAACACCATACACAAAAATAAACTCGAAATGGATTAGAGACCTAAATGTAAGACCGGACACTATAGAACTCTTAGAGGAAACCACAGGAAGAACACTCTTTGACATAAATCACAGCAAGATCTTTTTTGATCCACCTGCTAGAGTAATGGAAATAAAAACAAAAATAAACAAATAGGACCTAGTGAAACTTCAAAGTTTTTGCACAGCAAAGGAAACTACAAACAAGGCGAAAAGACAGCCCTCAGAACGGGAGAAAATATTTGCAAACGAATCAACAGGCAAAGGATTAATCTCCAAAATATATAAACAGCTCATACAGCTCAATATTAAAAAAACAAACAACCCAATCCAAAAATGGGCAGAAGACTTAAATAGACATTTCTCCAAAGACATACAGATGGCCAAGAAGCACATGAAAAGCTGCTCAACATCACTAATTATTAGAGAATTGCAAGTCAAAACTACAATGAGGTATCACCTCAAACCAGTTAGAATGGGCATCATCAGAAAATCTACAAACAACAAATGCCAGAGAGGGTGTGGAGAAAAGGGAACCCTCTTGCACTGTTGGTGGGAATGTAAATTGATACAGCCACTATGGAGAACAGTATGGAGGTTCCTTAAAAAACTAAAAATAGAATTACCATATGACCTAGCAATCCCACTACTGGGCATATACCCAGAGAAAACCATAATTCAAAAAGACACATGCACCCCAATGTTCATTGCAGCATTATTTACAATAGCCAGGTCATGGAAGCAACATAAATGCCCATCGACAGATGAATGGATAAAGAAGATGTGGTACATATATACAATGGAATATTACTCAGCTATAAAAAGGAACGAAATTGGGTAATTTGTAGAGACATGTATGGATTTAGAGACTGTCATACAGAGTGAAGTAAGTCAGAAAGAGAAAAACAAATACCATATATTAACGTATATATGTGGAACCTAGAAAAATGGTACAGATGAACTGGTTTGAAGGGCAGAAATTGAGACACAGATGCAGAGAAAAAATGTATGGACACCAAGGGGGAAAGTGGTGGGGAGGTGGGGGTGGTGGTGTGATGAATTGGGAGATTGGGATTGACATGTATACACTGATGTGTATAAAATGGATAACTAATAAGAACCTGATGTACAAAAAAATTAAAAACTAAAAAATAAATGGAAAGAAAATGAATAAAAACATAAAACCCCCCAGCACTTAAAAAACAAAAATGTACAGTACATAGTCACCCTGGATGAATTTGTAAAGTGAGTAAAAGGAAGAAAGGAATTTTGCATGTTATCCCCTTCTCTATGCAATATCCTACTTCCTCTTCACCTCTTATTCCTAGTTCAGTTGCTGCAGTCTATGGGATATGTCTTCTATTTTCCCCACCTGACAGTTTAAGTTATGTGCCTCACTAAAGTCCCCAAACACCCTGGGCACACTCTGCTTTATTGCAGTACTAACTGCAATGAATTTTAAATGTCTGTTATCTCTCTTTTCTACTAGACCGTAAGCTATTTGTCTCTGTAATTCCAGTGCCAACTACCTACTTGGTGCTTCTAAATATTTGTGGAATGAAAGAATGAGTAGGTTCTAGAGGCATTTACAAAGCAGTATTGGTATGCTGACGTTACTGTGCTGGGAGCTAGTAAGCCAGGGTCTCATTCTAGCTTAGCCATTATTACCAACATGATCTATGTGTCTCCAATTCTTTATGCATAAAATAACGGCATTTGGCTTTAATATTTATTGAGTCATTTGGAAGTAAGATGGTGAGAGAGGTACTTTTATAAGCATTTAACTCATTAAATGTTTACAGCAACCCTCTATTATATCTATTATTATCCCTATTTTGCAACTGAGAAAACAGAGGCTCAGAAAGGTAAAACAACATGCACAAGATTGTGAAGTCAGTAAATGATGAAGCAGCTTCTCAAATTCAAGACATCTGATTCCACGTTTAGTGACTTATCCCAACATCACTGTATCTTTCTTAGTAGGAGGTTGCAATGATTACTCTCTAAGGCCTCTTTTTATTCTCAGATTCTTTGATTCTGTAGGCCTAATTTATTTATGATCATGAAGTTATTCAAGTAAAGCCATCTATTTGGAATACAAGCAAGGACCAGGGAACAAAACAAACAGATAAAAACAAAACCAAAAAACCAACGAACAAAAAAACAATGAAAAAGGAGATGGAATCAGGCATACTGATGCCAGTGAGAAAATAGTTAAGCAGTGCAAGTTGAGGTAAAAAATGACAGCACCACTATAAGCATCATCATAAAATACTAGAGGGAGGAACCCGAAGTACAGAAAATCAGAGATTCTCAGAGTGGAAAGCTCTGAGAATTAACTGAAAGCATTAACTGGTTCATCCTCCCAGATAATGTAGGGATTTCTCAATATGGGTCTGACACCCTCAGCCACAGGGTCTCCACCAACCATTCGCCAAGGCAGACCTTTCCAATTTTAGACAGTTCTAATTATTTATTATGTTTATGTCAATGTCTGTCCCTGCTCCTAGCCCTATCAATCTCCACTGACCCACTGGTCATTGGTCTTCTTATTCCTCTATGCAATCAGAATAGGTTTGTTCCCCTGTCCCTAGGAGAACCATTGAGAAATTTAAAAACAGTCCTCATGTATATTGAATCCCAGTTTCTTCATTTATTTCTTATTTTGCATGATTTACATTCTCTTTACCCATCAGGTTACTCTCTATTCTGCAGAGGGACTGTCATTCTCTTGTTCTACACACCATTCAACTATATGATATGACATCAGTTTTTTTCAGAAGTCATGTTTCACTCCAGATATACTAAGTTCATAGTCATCTAAAACCTATAGGTCTTTCCTCCAACCTTGAGTCTTTTTCACTGATGCAACAGAAAAGCTAGGTTACCACCACACCCTGCATCCTGTAGCTGATTTTTTTCAACCTAAATGCCAGTCCACCGAGATCTTTATCAGTCCTATTTCTATCACTCTAAAAACAGCCTATCCTTCCTAGTTTTGTGCAAATTTGATATGCCTGCATTCTATGCCTCTCATAGCCAGATTCCTACCAATACAAGGCTTAAGCCCAAAGGCTCTGAATGCACATAGCCAACCAAGGAACCCATGCTGGGGCACATCTTATTGAAATAGCTTTCATTCTCTTTTGGAAACTCAAACCATGCCATTTGTCAAATGGAAACCACTGTGGTTTATGGGTTGGGGGTTGGCAGGGTGTGAATGGGAGAAGTATGTATACGTGTGTGTGTGCGCACACACATGTGCGCACACCCACACCTTCACAGATGGTAAATATCTGTGAAGGCAAAACACTGGGTTTCCTATCACATAAGTGTGGAATTCCTAAATAAATTATTTGGCATTTTGCAGCAAATAATGTCTCTTTTGCTCAAAGCTGCCATTCAAAATTCTATCGACCAAAAAACAAAAAATCATCCTTAAGTACAAGGGGCTCTTCTCTAATAAACCTGGTACTCTTCTCATTTTTCCTATCGCAGATAATGGCACTACCATCCATCTAAGTACAAAATCCAGAAACCTTGGTCTCATCCTCCTTACCCTACATATCCATTACCAAGGTGAATATTTCTTGACTCCTCTATTTCGATGGCCATCCTAATAGTCCAAGTCACCAATAATCTCTCTTCCAGACTACTCTGATAATCTAATTGGTCTCTCTGAATCCATATTTGTCCCCCCCAAAAAAAATCCATTTTAGATATCCATATGTATATCTGATCATATCTGATACCCTTCAGGAATGTATATTTATGATTAAAGTCACAAACTTAACTGAACCTACAAAATCCAGCATGCTCCAGCCCCTAAATCTACCTCACTTGCCCAAATTGACTGCCTTCACTTCTTGCTCACTAGGGTCCAGCCTCAGTGGCCTTCCTTTGGTTCCCTGAATTACACAACCCCTTTTCCACCTCAGAGCTCTCTTAGGAGCTATTCTCTCTGCCTAGATCATTCCCTCACCTGCCTTTTTGCCTAGCTAATAAGCAAAACCTAATCCTTCAGGATTTAGTTTAAATATCACTTCTTCATGGAGGCCTTTCTTGACCCTCCTAGCTTGGTCAGTTCCCATTTATGCTTTCCTAGTACCTTGTAAATATTCATTTAGCATGTAACACAATAGTAGTCACATAATTAATTGCATAATGACTATTCCTCATACCTGGTAAAATAGAAGCTCTACAAAGATTAGGACAAATGTATTTCATTCACTGTTCTATTCATAATACCTAATGTTCAGTTCTTTATATACTATAGGTGCTTAATAGATTTTTTTTTTTTTTTTCCAGTACGCGGGCCTCTCACTGTTGTGGCCTCTCCCGTTGTGGAGCACAGGCTCCGGACGTGCAGGCTCAGCGGCCATGGCTCACGGGCCCAGCCGCTCTGCGGCATGTGGGATCTTCCCGGACCGGGGCATGAACCCGTGTCCCCTCCATCGGCAGGCCGACTCTCAACCACTGCGCCACCAGGGAAGCCCTTAATAGATATTTTTTAAAAGACTAAACAATTCTTTGAAAATGGTACTATTGTTTATCCCCATATTATAGGTAAGAAAACTGAGTTTTAGAGAAGTGAAGAAATTTGTTCAAAATTAAAAATTAGCTAATTATGGAGTGAGAATTTGTACCCAGGTAGTTTGATTCCAGAGCCTGGGCTATATGTCTTCTAAGGTATATGAGATACTTTTCAAGAAGCATCTTCCCTCTTACCCATTTTTATGTCTTTTTTTTATTGTGGTAAAATACACATAACATAAAAGTTACCATCTTCACCATTTTTTTAAAAAAAATTATTTATTTGGCTGTGCCGGCTCTTAGTTGTGGCACGTGGGATCTTCATTGTGGCATGTGGGATCTAGTTCCCTGCCCAGCAATTGAACTCGGGCCCCCTGCATTGGGAGCACGGAGTCTTATCCACTGGACCACCAGGGAAGTCCTATCATCTTCACCATTATTAAGTGCACAGTTCAGTGGTAATAAATACATTCACATTGTTGTGCAACCATCACCACCATCCATCCCCATAACTCTTTTCATCTTATAAAATTGAAACTCTACACCCATTGAACAACTCCCCATTCTCTCCTTCCCAGAGCTCCTGGCAACCAACATTCAACTTTCTGTCTTTATAATTTTGACTACTCTAAGCACCTCATAGAAGTGGAATCACACAGTATTTTGTCTTTACGTGACTGGTTTCTTTCACTTAGCATAATATCCTCAAGGCTCATCCACATTGTAGCATGTGACAAAATTTCCTTCTAAAAGACTGAATAATATTCCATTGTATGGATATACTACACTTCACTTATCCACTCATTCACTGATGAACATTTAGGTTGCTTCCACATTTTATCTATTGTGAATAATGCTGTTTTGAACATGGGTGTATAAATACCTTTTTAAGACTCTGATTTCAAATCTTTAGGGTATATACTCAGAAGTGAAATTACTGGATCATATGGTAATTTTATTTTTAGTTCTTTCAAGAATAAGTTCCTTAAAAGAAAACACTTTCTACAATGGTTGTACCATTTTACATTCCCACCAACAGTACACAATGGTTCCAATTTCTCCATATCCTCACCAAATCGTTTGTTTTCTGATCTTTTTGACAATGGCCATCCTAATGAGTGTAAGGTATTATCTCATTGTAGTTTTGATTTGTATTTCCCTAACGATAAGTGATGTTGAGTATCCTTTCATGTGCTTATTGGCCATTCAAATATTTTCTTTGGAGAAATGTCTATTCAGGTCTTTTGACCATATTTTAATTGGGTTTTATTTTGTTGTTGTTGTTGAGTTTTAGGAGTTCCCTATATATTCTGGACATTAATCCCTTATCAGATATAGGATTTGCAAATATTTTCTCCTAGTCTGAAGGTTGCTTCTTTACTATGTTCACAGTGTCTTTTGATGCACAAATTAAAAAAGTTTTCACTCAGTCCAATTTGTCTATTTTCTTTTGTTACCTGTACTTTTAGTGTCATACACAAGAAATCACTGCCAAATCCAATGTCATGAAGCTTTTGCCCTATACTTTCTTCCAAGAATTTTATTGTTTTAGCTCTTATATTTAGGTCCTTGATCCATTTTGTCTTAATTTTTGTATATGGTGTTAGGTAAGGGTCCAACTCTTTTGCATATGGTATTTAGTTTCCCCAGTACCATTTGTTGAAAAGACTGTCCCTTCACCATTGAATGGTCTTGGCAACATCAACTAAAGTCACTTGATCATATATATGAGGGTTTATTTTGGGGCTTTCTATTTTATTCTATTAGTATATATGTCTGTTTTTATGCCGGTACTACACCATTTGATTACTGTAGGTTTGTAGCTAAGTTTGAAATCAGGAAGTGTGAGTCCTCCAGTTTTGTTCTTTTTCAACGTTGTTTTGGTTATTTGAGGGTCTCTTGATTTTCCACATGAATTCTGGAACAGGTTTTTTTTCCCCACAAATACATCATTGGGATTTTGATACAAATTGCATGGTACACACAGATTGCTTTAGCTAATATTGACACCTTAACAATATTAAGTCTTGTAATCTGTGAACACAGAATGTGTTACGACTTACATATGTCTTCTCTAGAATCTTTCAGCAATAGTAGTAGTTTCCCTTGTACAAGTCTTTCACCTCCTCAGTTAAGCTAATTCCTAAATATTTTATTTTACTTGATGCTATGGTAAATTGAATTGTTTTGGTAATTTTCTTTATAGATTGTTCACTGTTTGTGTATAGAAATGCAACTAATTTTTGTTTGTTGACTTTGTATCCTACTACTTTGCTGGATTCATTTACTAGTTCTAACAGTTTTTTCTTTTGTGTGGAATCTTTAGGGTTTTCTACATATAAGATCATAACAGATAAAAACTGAGATTATTTCTTCCTTCCCAATTTGGATGACTTTTGTTTCTACTTCTTGCCTAACTGCTCTGGCTAAAACTTCCAGTACTATGTTGAATCGAAGTAGTGAAAGTGGACATTCTTGCCTGCTCCTGATCTTAAAGGAAAAGCTTTCAGCCCTTCACCACTGAGTATGATGTTTGCTGTAGGTTTTCATATATGAATTTTATTATGTGAAGATTCATTTTTGTTCTTAGATTCCATATATATGCGTTAGCATATGGTATCTGTGAAGATACTTTCCTTGTTTCTAGTCTATAGAGAGTTTTTTTTTTAATCATGAAATGGTATTTTGTATTTTGTCAAATGCTTTTCTGTATCAATTGAGATTATCATGTGTGTTTCCTTCCTTCATTCTGTTAATGTGGTGTATTACACTAATTTATTTTTGTATGTTGAAACATCCTTACATTCCAGGAATAAATCCCACTTGGTCATGGTATATAATCCCTTTAATATGCTGCCGAATTTGGTTTGGTAGTATTTTCTTGAGGACTTTTACATCAATGTTCATAAGGGATATTGGTCTGTAGTTTTATTTTTTTGTAGTATCTTGTCTGGCTTTCATATCAAGGTAATGCTGGCCTCATAGAATGAGTTAGGAAGTGTTCCCTTCTCTTCATTTTATTTTTTTGAAAAGTTTGAGAAATATAGATATTAGTTCTCTAAAATGTTTGGTAGAATTTGCCAATGAACCTATCAGGTACAGGGCTTTTCTCTGTTGGAAGATTTTAAATTGCAGATTATATCTCCTTGGTTATAGGTTATTCATATTTTCTTCTCCATGATTTAGTCTTGGTAGGTTCTGTGCCTCTAGGAATTTCTCCACTTTGCCTAGCTTATCCAGTTTGTTGGTGAACAACTGTTCACTCTAATCTCTTATAATCCTTTTTATTGCCATAGAATTGGTAGTAAAATGTCCTCACTTTCATTTCTGATTTTAGTAATTTCAGTCTTCTTCGTCTTCCCCTTTTTTTCTTTGTCCATCTAACCAAAGGTTTGTTAATTTTGTTGATCTTTTTTGAAAAAAACAACTTTCGGCTTCATTATTTTCTGTATTGCTTTTCCATTCTTTATTTAGTTTTTTCCTGCTCTAGTCTATATTATTTTCTTTGGGTTTAGTTTGTTCTTGTTTTTCCAGTTCCTTAAGTTGTAAAGTAGGTTGTTGACTTGAGATCTTTCTTATTTTTTAATATAAGCATTTATAGCTGTAAAATTTCCCCTCAGCACCACTTTTGCTGGTTCCCTTGTTTTGCTTTTTTTTTCAATTTCATTCATCGCTAAGTATTTTCTAATTTCCCTCGTGATTTCTTCTTTGATCCATTGGTTGTTTAAAAGTGTGCTGTTTAATTTCCACAAATTTGTGAATTTTCCAGTTTTCCTTTTGTTACTGATTTCTAACTTCATCCCACTGTGTTCAGAGGAGATATAGTATCTGTCTTTTTTAACCTATTGAGACTTTTTTGTGGCCTAACATATGGTCTATCCTGGACAACGCCCCATGTGCACTTGAGAAGAATGTGTATTCTGTTGTTGTTAGGTAGAGTGTTCTGTATAAATCTGTTACAGCTACTTGGTTTAATGTGCTAAGTCCTCTATTTCCTTACTTATCTTGTGTCCGGTTATTCTATCCATTATTGTGACTGGGGTACTGAAGTCTCCAACTATTATTGTAGAACTATCTATTTCTCACTTCAATTTTGTCAGTTTTTGCTTCACATATTTTGATATTAGGTATGTAAATGGTTATAACTGTTATATCTTGCCATATTGAAACTTTCCAAAAATATATAATGTCTGTCTTTTTTTCTTGTAACCTTTTTGATTTAAAGTCCTCTTGATCCAGTTTTAAGAATCAAGCATTCTTATTTTATCTCCATTATTTTTATCTGCATCCACATACTTCATTACACAGAAATAGAGAGAATTTAAGATAATATAGAAATGAAAATGCAATCACAGAGTTAAGATATATAATTCTAGTCTGAATAACTTCCCTCTTGGTCACAATATGTTGGAAAATAATAGCAAGTAGAGTAGAACTATATCCAAGATGGCCTCCTTCCAAGGGATTTGTTGAGAATTTTAGGGTCAAAGGCAATTGGTCTGGAACAATTTTAAAGGAAGAATATTTATATTATTTTCTCCTTTCTCTATTCCAACAAGGTGCTATGTACTTATCTCTCGTCTGACTCTGATGTTGTACTGTAATTACTGATTCTTACGTCAGTTGACTTACTATATTGTAAATGTGTTAATCCCAGAAATATATATTTTTAAGATGTACAGCATGATGAATTGATATACAGAGTGAAATTACTACAGTCAAGTTGGTTAACATAACATCTACTCACATAGCTACCATTTTTTTTTTGTGATGAGAACACCTGAAATCTCTTAGCATATTTCCAGTATTCAATACAGTATTATTAACTATAGTTATATATTGTACATTAACTCTCTAGACTTATTTATCCTACATAACTATAACTTTGTACTCTTTGACCAACATATCCCAATCTCCCCCAGGCCCCAGTCCCTGATAACCACCATTCTACTCTCTGCTTTTATGAGTTTGACTTTTTAAGATTCCACATATAAATGGATTATATAGTATTTGTCTTTGTATGCCTGGTTTATTTCACTTAGCATCATCACATTCTCTGAGTTCATCCATGTCGTCACAAATGATAGGATTTCTTTTTTTTTTTTTTGGTCGCGCTGAGCAGCATGCAGGATCTTAGTTCCCCAACCGGAGATTGAACCCGTGCCTCCTGCATTGGGAGCATGGAGGCATAACCACTAGACCACCAGGGAAGTCCCAGGATTTCCTTCTTTTTTAAGGCTGAATAATATTTCATTATACCTATCTATCTACCACATTTTCTTTATCCATTCATCTGCCAATGGACACTTAGGTTGATTCCATATCTTAGCTATTATGAATAAGGCTGCAATGAACATAAGAGTGCAGGTATCTCTTTGAGATATTTATTTTATTTGGATACATATCCAGAAGTGTGATTTCTGGAGTCACACTTGAAGTCATTTAATTTCTAGTGGACATTTAAAGGACTTTCTGGAATACAGCCTAGTAAATGGCAAGAGACCGACACAGCCTAAATAAAATTCACACAGAACAGAAAAGAATATTTCACTTGCTGTGACAAAAGTGTCAGGAGTGAAAGGAGTGAGGCACAACGAGGAAAATAAATAAGCATCATAAATGGGATGCTGGGCTACACATGCCTAAATATTTAATTAGGCCCTAAGATGATTTGAAGGCAGCACAGAACAGCAAGGCAGGATGTTGAAAGACTGTTGGATTATGAAGCATGAAGAAATATGTTCAGGCTGGGTGAGCTGGCATGAGTTTTTTTAACTCTTTAATTTAAAATAATTACAGATTAATTGGAGACTGCAAATAAAAGTGTAAAGTGGTTCTATGTACACTTCCCAGTTTCCTCCAATGATTACATTTTATATATCAATAACTGTAGTATGATAGCAAACCCAGGAAATTGACATTGGTACAATGTGTGTGTATAGTTAGTTCTATGCCATTTTATCACCTATGAAAACTAGTGTAACTGCCACCACAGTCGAGATACAGAACTACTTCATTACCACAAAAACATCCCTTTATGGTCACACATACATCCTCCTCATCTATTCTTCACTGCTGGCAACCGCTAATTCACTTTCCATCTTTATATAAAATTTTATCATTTTGAGAATGTTATATAAATGGAATCATTTAGTATATGACCTTTTGAAACTAGCTTTTTTCACTCAGCATAGTACCCTTGAGATCTACCAAGCTGTTGAGTGTATCAGTAGTTCATGACTTTTAATTGCTTAATAGTATTCTATGGTATGGATGTACTAAAGTTTAACCATTCCCTATTAAAGGACACTTTGGTTGTTTCCATTTTTGGCTATTACAAATAAAGTAGACTATTTATATTTAATGATAAGTTAGGACCTAAGTCCATCATTTTATTTTTTGTTTATCCTGTTTGTGGCCTTTTCAGCTTTTCGAACCTATACATTTATGTCTTTTGCCAAATTTAGGACAATTTCAGCCATTATTTCTTCAAATACTTTTTTAGTCCTGTCTTCCCTCTCCTCTCCTTCTGTGAGTTTGATAACATGAATATCTGATCTTTTGTTATAGCCCCATCAGGCCCCTGAAGCTCTGTTAATTTTTTTTTCAGTCTATCTTCTCTGTTGTTCAGATTGGGTAATTTCGATTGTTCCTCTTTCCTCTTTCCTCCCTGTTCTGTTGTTGAACACATTCCCTACATTTTAAAGTTGTGGTTATTATAGCTTTAAGTTCTAACATTTTCATTTGGTTCATCTGTATATCTTCTATTTCTTTGCTGAGGCTTTCTATTTTCCATTTGTTTAAGCATCTTTGTAATTGCATGTTGAAGCGTTTTTATGATGGCTGCTTTAAAATCCTGTGAGATAATCACAACGTATGTTGGCTCTCTCTTCTCAATCAGGTATAGGTTTTTCTGGCTCTTGGTATGATGACTGATGTTTTAAATTATATCTTTGATGTCTTGGGTATTACAAGACTCTGGTTCTTATTTAAATCTTGCATTGTAAAAGGCCTTCTCTGACACCGTGCTGGTATGGGGTAGGGTATGCCACCTTGTTACTGTCAGGTGGGGACAGAAGTGCAGGTTTCCTGCTTGGCCTTTACTGACACCCTTGGCGGGGGAGGGTGCCCCATCATTGTTGGGTGAGGGTAGGAGTTCAGGCTCCTCACTTAGTTTTCCACTGATACCACACTGGCTTGCTGGTTTGGAGAGGGAGAGGTAGATGTTACTGCTCCCCACATGGCCTCCACAGGAAGGTGGTGGGGCTTGTTACCTCAGGCAGGTGGTAAGGGTGGTAGGATTTGTTACTAGAGGAAGGTGGTAAGTCCTGGCATCCTACTTGGCCCTTTCTGATGCCACTCTAGTGAGAGAGAGAGTGGAGTCTCACTACCTCTGGGTGGAGTGAAAATTCAAGCTCTCAGCATGGTCTGTGTTTACCCTGGTGGGACGAGGGGGGCTCATTACTGCTAGGTGAGGATTAAAATCCCAGTTTCCCACCCAGCCTTCTCTGAAACCACCATGGTAGAAGGGCAATGCATGAGTGCTTAACCCCTTCTTAAGGCCTCTGATTCTTCCAGAGAGTAACAGCCACTGTCACTGTGCAGGGATTTTTCTTACAGTGGTAACAGAAGTAGTGAAAGAGGCAGTAGGGACAGTAATAGCTTATAGTTAGTGAGCACTTAACAATGTGAGATACCAATGCTAACAGCTTCACCTGGTTCATTACACTTAACCCACACAATATTGCCAAACAGCAGCATTGCTACTCCTTTTTCAGACAAGAAAGCTAGGGTTTAGAGAGGTTATATTATGGCCGAGTCAGGATTTCAATCCAGGCAGTCTCACTGCTAAGCCTGGGCCTTAAAACTACTTTACTATACTGTAGTGAGGATTAATCAAGATGACGTGTGAAAGTGCTTGAAAATTAGAAAGCACTAAACAAGTGTGAGGGAATTTTTATTACCACTTTTCAGAGTACTTTGACAAGTGACCATGATTAGGTAAATGAAATTTCAGGCTTCATCCAAAGCTAATGAATCATTTATACACTGTTTTCCACTGTACCAGCTACCCAAAAGATAAGTTTCATATTCCGTAAAAGCTGCAAAGCACCTCTGAATGAAAGTTTTAAAGGTAGAACTTTAGGGAAATACATGTACAGACTATTTTCTCATAGGTATTTTTACATTTTTCACATATAGAAATGGGAGCTGAATTTTGGTTTAATCTCTTTAGATAGGTTTAAACAGAAGTTGTGAGGCGAGAGGTGTTATGGATAATCACTGAGTCATGCTATCTACTTTATAGGAAGGAGATTAAGTTGTGGAGGAATCCCTTTAAATAAATAGTTATATGTAGATCATGAAGTAGACAAATTCACATGAAAAAGGAAATGTATATCATTCACATTTCAACTATATTTGAAATGATGTATAATTCTCTAAAGCACATTAGCTTACAACACTGTTGCATTCATTTATCATTTTTCCAATACTACGTCCTAAGCTCTGTGATAAGCTCAATGGGCGAAGATAAAGACACAGTCCTGCTCTCAAAAGTTCATAGGTAACTAAACTGTAATTAGAATTCCATGTAATAAGTACAACCCTAGAAGTAAACTCATGGCACTGCGAGGACTGGCACAAGGAACAGTGTGGAGGAGGTAACTCCTGGGCTGAGTCTCACAGGAAGAGAAGAACTTAGCTTGCAGGGGTCTCGGTGGTGTGGGGCAGTACAGTACACAAAAGGACACAACATGAATGAAGGCCTGAGAGAGTGCGGACATCTAGGGAGCTACGGGTTGATGGGTGTAGCTAGAGCAGCAGGAAATGAGACTGTCAGATCACACAGGCCTGGTATGCTTCATTAAGGATTTTGGTTCTTAACCCTGAAGGTGATGGGTAAGCCAATCAAGGATTCATTTTAGAAATAGGACTCTTGTCATAATGTGGTGTTATGGAAGGGATTAAAACTAAAGGCAGGGAAGAAGCCTATTATATTGCTACAAATGAGAGATGATGGGGATTGTAGAATAATCTGATTAACTGCATATCTGGTGAATGGGGAGGAAGAGGAGCGAAGGGAGGTATGGTTTTAAAACATTTCCTAGGTTTCTGACATAGACGGTAGTTTATTTATCAGGGTAGGGGGGAGGTAAGGGGGGAGGACAGGCCCAGCTTTGGGCATGCTAAGTTTCAGGTACTGGGTATGGAGATGCTGATTTGGGATCGTCAGTGTGTGGACAACAGTTGAAGTCATAAACATAAAACTGTCCATGAAGACTGTACAGCTTGAGGAGTAGGAGGAGAAAAACTCAAAAGGGAATCCTAGGAAACATCAACATTTGCAAAATGGTCCTCTATGAGGAAAGTCCAGAGGGAGATTTTACACAAACCAAAGGAGGGGAGATTTTTAATGTGGAAGTCACTGGTGATCTTGGTGAAAGCACTCTGAGTGAAATGGTGGGAGAAAAAAGCCAAACTACAGTGGGTAGAAAGTGAATGTGTAGTGTGGAAGAGAAAAAAGTGGATGCAGACAGCTCTTTAAGATGCCTGGATGTGACACACAGGGGTGGTAAGTATGACCAGAAGCCAATGAGCTGTCATTTCTTTTCTACTGGAAATACAAGGATGCCTAATGACAGCAATACAATAAAGCTGATGATGCTGGCATTTTACAAATGATAGCTTAATCTTTGGCAACTTGGTCAAAAACAAATGCAGGAATGAAACAGAGAAAAATACAAAAGTGCTAGTCTCAGGATGGGTAATCTGATGTAACATAGAAGCCACATCTTCCCAAGTTAATTATAGGCAACAATAAGTAGTTTTCAAAATTATGTCACTTATTTGTTCTTCTAAAAATACCTATGAAATATCTATCAAACTGTATGTGAAATGCACAATTTAAAAAAGGGTTTTCGTCTTCCTCTTTCACAACTTTCGCTTGGGAAACAAATCCCCCCTGACATTTCTCATTGCACACAGTAAACCTCAAAGGAAGGGAGAGTACATATGATTTGAAAAAAGTCTTTTAGACAGTCTGATCTGCATTCCCACACCTTAGATGAGACTTCTTGCCCTAGAAAGGTACTTCAGGAAGGCAGGTCAGTTCAATTCGGTAAATGTTGGTTTACGTGCCTCAATGTGCCCAACACAAGGTGTGGAAGCAAAAGCAATGGGTTTTAGTATAGCTCCCCCACTAACTTTGTGACCTTGCATGAGTTATTTAACCTTTTTAAGTCTGTGGCCTCACCTGAAACTTGAAAGGGTTGTATGAGAGAATCCTTCAAGTTCTTTACAGTTCTTTATATTTTATGATTTGTTGACAAGTGGGTCAAAGGTTGCTAAATTAGACATTCTTTTCTCTCTACCTGGTGATTTTTAAGAGCATATGCAAAGTTTTCCTTCCACGCTTCCTGCTCCAACCACTTACCACTCTGTTCCCACCTGCCTAATTCCTACTTAGGTTCAGCTTCCAACAATACTTCCTCAATGAAGCCTTCTCCAACCTTCCTGTTAGGAAGGAATCGCTCCTTCCTCTGACCTCTCAGAACACCCAATCTTTACTTTGCTTATGGCACTCTTTGCTTTGGCATTCATGTCTTATTTTACTAGACCAGAGGATGGCAAACTTTTTCTATAAAGGGCTAGATAGTAAATATTTTATGCTTTGCCGTCATACCGTCTCCATCACAACTACTAAACTCTACCATTATAGGGAGGAAACAGCCATATGTAACAAACGAGTGTGGCTCTATTCCAATAAAACTTTATTTACAAATAGGTGATTGTTTGGCCTGTATGTCCTAGTTTGTTGACCTTCGTGCTAGACGATAATGCTCTTGAGAGCAAGCTCCACACCATATTGTCTCTGCATTCCTTGTGATGCCTAGTATAACATATTCTTGCCTAAAGATGGCACACAAATAGATGGAATAAATTATGTACACTTAAAATGGGAGGAAAGAAAATCAATAACCATTCCCTCTATGTTATTCATTTCAAGAAAAAAAAGAGAGAGAATCGATATAAAAGCATAAGAAGATGGTGTAGCCCTTCAATAATCTAATCAGTGTCTTTACATTGCTGCCTTTTAGACAATACTTTTCCCTTTCTAAATCTAGGGCAAAAAATTAAATTTCAATGCCAATGGCCCTTACAATGCCAAAAGCCAAAGGCCCTTCTGCATATAACAAAAGCACATTTCCTCCAATTTTTTGTTTTGAAAAACGTCAAGCTGTTAGAAAAGCCAAAGAATATTAAACAATGAACTATACTCTACCTAGATTCACCAACTGATATCATTTTGCTACATCTGCAAAAGCACGTTTCAAAAATAAATTTTATTGTAAACTGCACCTATTTTAAGTGTAACTTGCAACAAGTTTTTTTTCTGAGAAAATTTTAAAGTTTTGCTTCTTAAACATTTGGGGAAGAGTGTTTGCCCAAGCATACCATGACATCCAATATCCTTAAAGGAAAATATTAATGTATTTGATTACATAGAATGAGTAACTTCTATACTGAAAAAGACAGTATAAGCAAAATTTAAAGGAAAAGGAGACACCAGATGCTAGGAGAAAATGTTAGCAACAAATCTATAGAACAGGAATACAAATATATAAAGATAATAAATAAAAAATTTAATGTGTGAACAGAATTTAAGAAGACAACTCAATTAAGATGGATAAAGGATGTGAAGATATACAAATGACCAATAAATATATGCAAAGATATGCAATCTTACTAAGTTATCTAAATTTATCTAAAACATTAGTGAGATTCCATTTCAGTTTAGCAGATGGGCAAGTATTTTAATATATAGAATATATCTACATTGTAATATCTGATGTTGGTAAGTCAGTAAGTTTTGACAAATATGCACCTCTCTAAGAACCATCAAGGTAGAGAACATCTTCAACACCCCGAAAAGTTCCCTTGCGCTCCTTTGAAGTCAATGTTCTCCTCCACCCCCAGGGCTCTAGGCAACCACTGATCTGCTTTGTGTATCATAGATTATTTTGCATTTTCTAGAATTTCAAATAACTGGAATCATAGAGTAGGTGGACTTTGAATCTGGCTTTTTTTTTTTTTTACTTTGAATAATGCTTCCCTGAATTCTGAATAATTCATCCATGCTGTTGAGTGTATCATCAGTCCATTTCTTTCTATTGCTAAATATTATTCCATTGTATGGATATACCACAGTTTGTTTACCGTATCACCTGTGGGTGGCTATGTGTGTTGTTTAGGGATTTTAGTTAGTTATGAATAAGGTTGCTAAGGTCATTTGTTTTTTGTGTGTGTGTGTGTGTGTGTGTGTGTGTGTGTTACGTGGGCCTCTCACTGTTGTAGCCTCTCCCATTGCGGAGCACAGGCTCCGGACGCACAGGCTCAGCGGCCATGGCTCACGGGCCCAGCCGCTCCACGGCATGTGGGATCTTCCCGGACCGGGGCACGAACCCGTGTCCCCTGCATCAGCAGGTGGACTCTCAACCACTGTGCCACCAGCGAAGCCAAGCAGGTTATCTTTTAAGGAACAAAACTACATACTGAAGTGTGGTCTACATTAAGACTCTCATTTGCTGCGGTCAGAGGTGTTAATGAGACCTAATATTGCTGCTTTTCCTCTCTACACACACTGCTTTCATAGGTGAGAATGAACTGAGCAAGAGCAGAGGCCCACCATAAAGAATGCTTTTAGTCTATTTCCAGTATCTCATAAAACCCCAAGAGGACTGGGAAAGGGCATAGAAACAGGAACTTAGCTGTGTGTATGACCACTTTAATGTCTGGTATTACTGTTCTCTTTCATTTACTAGAAACGCCAGAAGGCCTTCTGCTTGATGCCCTGCTATGTCTAAGTACAAACATGAAGATGTTGGGATGTAAGCTTCAGAAGGGCAAGAAGAGAGACTGAATTATTATAGGGTGCTGGAAAAGGCCTAAACAGAGTTCATCTATATTCACCCTTCTAATTTCTGCCTATCTTCCACACCTGACCCACTAGTAGTCTCTTTTTCTCTCCATTCTATATTGCCCTCCTGAGCCCTCCTCTTGTCTGTTTCCTTCTCGTCTTGGGTCCCACTCTTGTCTTCCTTTTAGTCTCTTCCATTTTCTTTCATCTTTCTGCTTTCTGAGTATGTGTACAAATGTGCATGTGCATGATTCTCACCCTTGCTAAGCTTATTTCAGGCTTCTCTTCCTAGTCTCTCTTCTTCCTCCCAAACAAAAGCTATGAAGTCTGTTAGACATAAAGAAATAGAATTATTCCCTTGCAATTGTTGATGATGGCCTTTGTGCTTTTCATTTGCAGTAGTTTTCTCCCTGCAGCTAGGTACTACAGGTTCCAGTCTGAGTACCGGGATCACCCATTTTCCTGAATCTCTATGTTAAATGACAACATAGCATGTTCAAAATGTACATTGAATAGCTGCACTCCCTTTAAGGAATTTTCAAAACATGGGTTAAATAGTTGTTTTTAAAATTCCTCTGCAGGTATTTTAAAACATGTTTCAACTATATAGCTATAGATATACAGTCTACAATGAAAGCTTCACTTTCCTTTCATAAAAACAATCATTTTTCCAATAAAGAAATCTTTTTAAGTTCAAGGCCATATTTAAGCCCTAAGAATTAAGTCCTGGTATTTAAATTACCAAGTATTTCAGTTACTGAGGTGAATGCATGTAGCTGATGGAAACCACATAACTCTTCCCAAATTCCGGAAGTCTAGAACTTTTATTTCTGTACTGCTTTAAAATCTATCTATATGTATGTGTGTGTTTGTATGTGTATAAAATATCAAACTTCAGAAAAGTTGCAATTATAGTTCAGAGTCATGCTGTACCTAGTTGTCATGTCTTGTTCCTACCCATCTAGAAAATTCCTCAGTGACTCCTTGAACTTTCATGATTTTGAGACTTTTGAAGATTACAGGTTATTTTGAAGAATGTCCCACAATTTGGGTATGTCTGATGTTTCCTCACGATTAGATTCAGATTATGCATCTTTGGCAGGAATATCACAGTAGTGATACTGTGTTCTTCTCATTGCAGCCTATCAGGTGACAGACAATTTTGATTTGTTATACTACTGATAATGTTCACTTTCGTCACCTAAGGTGGTGTGTACCAGGTTTTCCCACTACAAAGTCACTTCTATTTTGTAATTAATAACAACTTGGTAGGAATGTACTTTGAAACTAGGTAAATATCCTATTCCTCATCACATATTCATTTTTTTTAAAGAAATGGGTACAGCATAAGTATTTCATAAAAAAGTAAATATTTCTCTTTCACTGGTTAAAAAAAGGCAGAGTGATATTTGGAACAGAATTTGAGATATAGGTCTTCCAGCTTAAACTGACAGATCAATTACCATTTGTATCTATTTAAAACATAGGCCATTATTTTTAAAAATGTAGAAGTACAATAAATGTATTCTTTCCTCACATTTGAAACCTGAGAAATAAGCAAGCTTCTGTAGGGTAAAAGCTAAGGCCATGTCATTTCACTGTTAACTCAGTATCCGTCTTAAACTGAACCTGGCTTAAGTCCGGCTGGAGCTCTCACCGCTTAGCACTCACTCCTTTTCCCTCTGCCTTTATTTTGGCTGTAAGCTTACGAAGGTTGATATTTTTTTCTCATTTCCTTAGATAATGATTAAATTACTTATCAATCAGTTCTCAGTTTAGATAGCTCCTCTAGGAACTTCCCCCGACTCTTGAATATCTCAGCACCCTGTCTTGACTCATCATAACCCTTAAAATATTATATCGCATTTGTCTGTTTGAACTGAACTATCCACAAGACTGTAAATTCCAAGAAGACTAAGATTGTGGCTTTAGTCCATTAAAAATTAATAACTTAACTAGAACAATACCAACAGATTTAAATTCTTTTGGCTCTTCTGCTATCCCACTCCATGCCTCTCTACTTAAGTAACCACTATCACAAATTTTGTGTTTGTCATTTCCTTGCTTAATAAAGTTTTTTTAATCACATATGTATGTGTCCCTAAAGAATATAATTTTTAGTTTCCCTTGTTTTCACACTTTATAAAAATAATATTTGAAAAAATTAATCAGTGAATTTAATTTACTAATATTTTTAGAATTTTTGCTTCGGTTCATGAGAGAAACTGGCCTGCATTTTTTTTTTTTTTTTTCTTGTTTGGTTTTGTTAACAAGGTTGTACTGGCCTCAAAGAATGAATTGGGAAGAAGTTCCACTTTTTCTCTTTCTGGAATAGTTTGAAATTGAAATGATCTCTTCCTTGAATGTTTGATAGAAGTTGGGTATAAGCATCATCTAAGCCTGTGATTTCTTTGTGGAAAGACTGTGAAAAACCAATTCAATTTCTTTAATGGTTAGAGAAATTTTCAGGCTTTCTATTTCTTAAGTTGGTTTGTTGAGTTATAATTTTCTAGGAATTTGTTAATTTAAAATTTTAAATGCACTGGTATAAAGTTATTTGAAGTATTCTCTTAACTTTTTAATTCTTCAAGCTGCAGTTAATTCTTTATATTCCTTATATTATTTGTGTCTCTTCTTTTTTTTCGTGATCAAGTTTGGCAGAGGCTTGCCTACTATATTAGATTTTATGAATAACTAATTTTTGCTTTGTTGATATTCTCCAATGTTTGTTTGCTAACTACGTATTATAATTTCCCTTGTTTTCTCTCTAGGTTAATTTGGCTGTTCTTTTTCTAAGATTCTTAAGTTAAATACTCAACTACTTATCCATACACTTTATTCTTTTCAAATATAAGCATTTAAATATATATATTTTACAGTTTTGCTTTATTGCATCCCCCCAAATTTTGATATGTAGTATTTTCATTATTGTCCTATTTTAAGTTCAAAAATTTGTGACTTACTGTATGACTCCTGAGTTTAAGTCTCTAAATTTCTAAATGTATATGGATGTTTATCTTTTTGTTATCAATTTCTATCTTAATTGCATTACATTCAGAGAAAATTGGTTGCAGAATACTTCTATTAAAAACTACAGGGCTTCCCTGGTGGCGCAGTGGTTGAGGGTCCTCCTGCCGATGCAGGGGACACGGGTTCGTGCCCCGGTCCGGGAGGATCCCACATGCCATGGAGCGGCCGGGCCCGTGAGCCATGGCCACTGAGCCTGCACGTCCAGAGCCTGTGCTCCGCGGCAGGAGAGGCCACAGCAGTGAGAGGCCCGTGTACCGCAAAAAAAAAACCATACACACACACACACACAACTATAAACTTCCCCTTAAGCATTGCTTTTTGGGGATATGCTATATTTTTATTATAATCAATTCAAATTATTTTCTAATTTCCCTTGTGATTTTGTAGGTATATTATTGATTTCTAATTTTATTCCATTGTGGTCAGAGAATATACTTTCAGTTTCTTTAAATTTACTACGATTGTTTTATGGCCCAGAATATAGTCAATCTTGAACACACTATGTATGCTGGAAAAGAATGTGCGTATTCTGCAGTTGCTGGGTGTAGTGATGTATAAATATCAATTAGATCTAGGTGGTATCATCTATATTTTTACTGACTTTTTTTTAGTCAAGTTATTTTATCAGTTGCTGAAGGAAGGTGCTGAATATCCGTCTATGAGAATGGAATTATTTTTCTCTTTGTTAATATTTGCTTCCTGTATTTTGAAGCTGTTATTAAGTACATATACATTTATAATTGTTATATTTTCCTATTGGTTAACCTTTTATCAATTTGCAATGTTGCTCTTTATATCTTCTAATACTGTTATATATTAAACTCCTCTTTGTTTGATATGAATGTAGCTATTCTAGCTTTTTGTTTTGTTTTGTTTTCAACTCATATTTATATAGGTCTGTGTTTTTATATTTAAGTACATCTCATGTATATAGCATTTGGTTGAGTCTTGGTTTTTACCCTTTTTGACAATTTATGCCTTGTAATTTTTTCAAGGAAAGTTTTGCACATTCTGTTTAGTATAATTATTGATATATTTGGGTTAGGTCTGCTGTTTCATTGTTTTCTGTCTGTCTCACTGTGTTTTGGAATATTTAGATATATTACAGAATTCCATTTTAATTTACATATTAGCTTCTAAGATATTTTGCTAGTAGCTGCTCTAAGGGATTATAATACACAATCTTAACTTTTCATAATTTACTTAGAGTTAAGATCGTACCACTTTGTATAAAATTCAGAAACTTTGTAACCTTATAGGTTTTCTGTCCTCCCCATCCTTTATACTATAGTTATCATTTGCAGTACACCTAAACATGTTATAACCTTAAAGACAGTGCTAAAATTTTTGGTTTAAACCATAACATGTACTTTAAAATTTTGTTAAAGAAACAAAGAGGAAAAAAATCTTCATTTCCAGTGTTCTTCATTCTTTCCTTCCTAAAGATAGCAATTTTCATTGGGTATCATTTTCCTTCAGTCTGAAGAACTTTAGCATTTCTAGTACTGCAAATCTGTTGTCAACTAATTGTCTTAGGCATATATTTTAAAATGTCAACTGTATTTATTTCACCTTTATTCTTGAAGGATTTTTTTTGCTGGATATAGAAATTCTGGATTGAATTTTTTCTTCTTCTAGCATTTTGAAGATGCTCACTGTCTTCTGGCCTCTGATGAGACAGATGTCAGACACTATCTGAATCATTATTTGCCTGTATGCAGTGTGACAACTTTCAACATTTTCTCTTTTTATTATACTTGGTTTTTATCAGTTTGGCTATGATTTACTTAGGCATGATTATCTTTGTATTTATCCTTTTGGAGGTTTGTTGAACTTCTGATTGAATCTATATATTTATGACTTTTACCAAATTTGGAAAAAATTTAGACATTATTCTTTCCAAAATATTTTAATGCTTCATTCTCTGTTCTTCTTCTGGATATCCAATATATATTACACTGTTTGATATTGTCCCACAAGTCCCTAAGGCTCTGTTCTTTTTCTTTGTTTTTGTTCCCCATTCCCTCCACCACACACATTCTTCAGACTGGTTAATTCCTATTCATATAACTTTAAGTTCAATAATATTTCTTCTGTTTACCTCCATTCTGCTGTTAAGCCCACTAGTGAATTGTTTTTTAAAAACGTATACTTATTTTGTAAATAATTTTACACTTCTCTCAGCCTTCCCTAGTGTTAACACCCTACATATAACTATGGCACAATTACCAAAACCAGAAAATTAACACTGATACAAAACAATGAACTAATCTACAGACCTCACTAGAATTTTGCCAGTTTTCTCCCTAACGTCCTTTTTTTCGGCTTCAGGATCCAATCCAGAATCCCACACTGAATTTAGTTGTCACATCTCTCTAGTCTCTATGAGTTTTTCAGTCTTTGCATTTCATAAGCTATCTTGTAGACTGTCCTCAATTTCGATTTTGTCTGATATTTTCTCATATTTAGATGGCATTTTTGGCAAGAGTACCACAGAAATGATGATGTGAGCTTCTAAGTATATAATATTAGAGGGTAAATGATATTGATATGTTCTGTTTCTGGTGATGTTAGCTTTGATCACATAGTTAAGGTAATATCTGCCAAATTTCTTTATTGTAAAGTTTCTATTTTCCTTCTTTGTAATTCAAAGTATCTCGTGTGGAGTTATTTTGAAACTTCGAAAATATCCTGTTTCTCGTCATACTTTTACTCACTAATTTTTGCATCCGTTGATGATTCTCTCCTGCAATAATAATTACTGTGGTGTTTGTCTAATGTGATTTTTCTATTTTTCATCATTCCCTCTCATTAATTCATTTGGTGAATTTTTAAATTCAGTTACTGTATTTTTCAGTTTGATTCTTTTAAAAAAGCAGGCATATGACTTTTCTGGACTCAACTGGAAAACTCTATTCTTGGATAGCAGCTGAAATCTCAGTTCAGTTTGTCTTTAGCTGAGGCACTTGGAGTCTGTCCCACACATATATGGTACCAGGGTCATTCAGATATTTATAAATAATTTAGGGGATCCTCCTTTCTGGCTCTCTCCTTTTTGAATATCAGTCTTACATTCTAGCAGTTGTCTTTGCCCCAGATTCTGTCTTCTGGTTCTTTAGGCCAGAAGAATTGCAGATTTTCTACAGTAGTTCTAGTCATCCCATGTGGTACCAACTGTGGCCTGCCCTCAGGCTAAAAGCCATAAAACCAGGAAACTCACTCAATGCTGTTCCCTTCTTCCAAGTATCTATTCCAATCAGAATTTGTCTGCTTTTGATTGGTCTCTAGTACCTTCAAGTAGGTTTTTTTCATACTTTACCCAGAGATTATACTTGTCATCTGCAGGAGGGTCAGTCTGGTAGGAGCTTATTCAATAATATCTGAAGCAGTACTGGATTATCTATACGATACTGATTCTTTCAAATATGTTAAGACTTGCTTTATGGCCTAGTGCATAGTCAATTCTTGTAAATTTCCCATGTGAGCTTATAAAAAATGTATATTCTCTAATATTGCCATACGGTTCTATCCATGTGCATTAAACCAAGTCTGTGAATTGTTTTATTCAGCTGTGTACATATTTAACAATCTGTCTGCTTTACCCACCATTTGAAAGCAGTGTGATAAAATCTCCACTATGATGCTGGATGTGTCAATTTCTCCCTCAAGCGGTCAACTAATGATTCTAGGTGACAGTAATAATAATGATGATGATACTATTTCATATGACTGCAGTAGAAGGGCAATTAGAGTTATAATCTGACCCATATTCTTTCACTAGGTCAATTTTGAATATAGCTTTGAGGGTAAAGTTCTACATCAGTTACAATATCCTTTAACTGTTCTCACCAAACTTACATTAGCGGTGTGTCATGTAATACAGTAGAAAGAAGGTTAGGTTGGGATTTTGGAGACCTGAATTTGAATCCCAGTTCTATTGGTAACAGGCTGTGAGACTTTTGGCAAATACCCACCCTATACATCTCTCATTCTTCTCCTTTTTTGAGTTCCGTTGTCCTCATTTGTAAAACAAGGAGAACTGGACTAGACTGGATACTATGAAGGCCTCCTCTCTGTTTCTGATATACTCTGTATCAATAAGCTATATAGCCTACTAGACACAGAGTTCACATTATTGATGAAGAAAAGGGTAGGGTGTCCTTGACATGCTGAGCAAGTGCCACATAGTGAGGAAAGGAGAAACAAGACGCAAGTGGCATCAGGAAGAGCAATATTACCAGTAGAGTTGAAGGATTTCTGCTCCCTGTAATTAACTATTAAGTCCATGTCCTGGCTCCTTGGTACAAAGAAAACAATGTGGTGAATGGCCAATTCCAGGCCTTTGCTACTGTAATGAAAATGAAATAGGCACCTGCATGGCTCTGCACACGACTCAGTGAAAAATGATCCCCTTGCTGTAAGGTTGCACTTATATTTTCTTTGTTTGTACACAGGGCTTTCTTGTCACATTCTGAAGCGCTCACCAACAGTCTCTTTGATCCAACAGTACCATATCAATTATTTAAGGTTTGTACATCACTTTTCAATTAACAGTTTCCTTGGCTCCAGAAAATATATACACACAATTTATAAGAGTATTCTTTAAATATTCCATGAGGAACAGGTTACTATGAATTAAAAATAAGAATGCTAATAAAATATGTAATGCCTTTTAAAGTGCAATGAAACATCAAGAAATTATAAATCTTTTAATTAAATGCTTCTTCAGTGTATCTTACCCAGGTGACAATATTAAACATGTATAAAATTAAAGTCACAAAAATGTTACTTTATCTCATTTGTCAACTCAATAAAGTGAGGACACATCAATTTAGGTTATAGGAAGGGATGTCCTGGTCAGGGACTCAGGAGACTAGCATCCAGGTCACGGTTCTATCACTAGGTAGTTGTATGATCTCTTTGCCACATCTCAATTTACTAATCTGTAATATGGACTATTTAGAATTTGTTCAACATTAAAAGTCTATCAATCTATTTTCACAGCACTCAGTAATACCTGTACTGGTCTTTTTTTATGGTAATAAACACGTAACATAAATTTACCGTCTAACAATTTTAAGTATACATTACAGTCTAATTAACTATATGCACATGGTTGTAAAACAGATCTCTAGAACTTTTTCATCTTGCATGACTGAAACTCAATACCCACTGAACAGTAACTTCTCACTTCCCCTCACCCCAGCTCCTGGAAATCACCATTTGACTTTCAGTTTAATGAGTCTGACTACTTTAGATATCTCACATAAGTGAAATCATGCAGTATTTGCCGCTCTGTGACTGGCTTATTTCATAAGGTTCATCCATGTTGTAGCATACGTCAGGATTTCCTTCTTTTTTTGGCGAACCAATATTCCGGTGTATGTACATACATTTTCTTTATCCACTCATTTGTCAATGGACATTTAGGTTATCTCCCCCTCTTAGTTACTATGAATAATGCTACAGTGAAAAAAAATAAAATAATGCTACAGTGAACATGAGAGTGCAAGTATCTATTTGAGATTCTAATTTCAGTTCTTTTTGGGTAAATACCAAGAAGTAATCCCATATGGTAGTTCTAGTTTTAATTTCTTGAGGAACTGCTGTTACTGTTTTCCAAAGCAGCTGCACCATTTTACATTTCCACCAGCAGTGCACAAAGGTTCCAATTTCTCCAAATTCTTGCCAATACTTGTTACGTTCTGTGTTTTTGATTTTTGGATATTATGTATTTTGGATATTAACCCTTCATCAGATATATATGTTTCAAATATTTTCTCCCACTCTGAAGTTTGCCTTTTCATTTTGCTGATTGTTTCATTTGCTGTACAGAAGCCGTTTAGTTTGATGTAGTGCCACTTGTTTATTTTTGCTTTTGTTGTACTTTTGGCATCATATCCCCCCCAAAAAATCCTTGCCAGGACCAATGTCAAGGAGCTTTCTCTTCATGTTTTCTTTTATGAGATTATGGTTTCAGGTCTTACATTAAAGTTTTAAGTCCATTTGGAGTTAATTTTTGTGTATTGTGTAATTTTTGTGTATGGTCCCCACCTTTTTGGTACCAGGGACCAGTTTTGTGGAAGACAGTTTTTCCAAGGACTGGGGTGCAGGGGCAGTGTGTGTGTGATGGCTCAGACGGTAATGCGAGCGATGGGGAGTTGCAGATGAAGCTTTTCTCGCTTGCCCGCCATTCACCTCCTGCTGTGTGGCCTGGTTCCAGGGGTTGGGGACCTGTTGTGTAAGATAAGGGTCCAATCTCATTCTTTTGCATGTGGATATCCACCATTTCCCAACAGCATTTACTGAAGATTACCCAACAGCATTTATTGAAAAGACCACCTTTTCCTTTGTGTATTTTTGATGGTTTGTCAAATCTTAGTTGACTGTATATTTGTGGGTTTACTTCTGAGCTCTCTATTCTGTTCCATTGGTCTATGTGTCTGTTTTTATGTCAGTTTGCTTTAATCTGAATTATTTCCTTCCCTCTGCTAACTCTGGGCTTAGTTTTTCTTTTTCTAGTTTCTTGAGGTATAAAGTTGTTTGTGTGAGATCTTTTTTCCTTTTTAATGCAGGCATTTATTGCTATGAACTTCCCTCTTAGCACTGCCTTTAAGCATCTCATAAGTTTTTGTATATTTTGTCTCAAAGATACTATCTAATTTCTCTTTTAATTTCATTCTTTGATTCACTGGTTTTTTCATGAATTTGTTTAATTTCCACATATTTGTAAATTTTCCAGTTTTCCTTCTGCTATTAATTTCTATTTTCAATCCATTGTGGTCAGAAAATATACTTGGTATGGTATCAGTCATCTTAAATTTGTTGATGTGTTTTGTGACCTAACATGTGACCTATCCTGAAGAATGTTCCATGTGTGCTTGAGAAAAATGTGTATTCTGCTGCTGGTGGGTGGAATATTTTGTATATGTGTATTAGGTCCATTCAGCATATAGTGTTGTTCAAATCCTCTGTTTACTTAATGATTTTCTTTCTAGATGTTTATCCATTATTGAAAGTGGGGTATTGAAATCTCTTACTTTTACTGTGTTACTGTCATCTTCTTCCTTCAGTTCTTTTCAATGGTTGCTTCTTATATTTGAGTGCTCTGACGGGTGCATATGCATATATATTTACAATTGTTTTACCTTCCTGAAAAATTGACCTTTTATTACTATATGATGTCATTCTTTATCTCTTCTGAGAGTTTTTGACTTCAAGTCTATTTTGTCTGATATAGGTATGGCCACCTCTGCTCTTGTTTGGTTACCATTTGCATGGATTATCTTTGTCACTTCTTTCACTTTCAGCTTACGTGTGTCCTTAAATTTAAAGTGAGTCTGTTGTTGACAAATGAGTTTGATCCATTCAGCCACTGTACGTCTTTTTACTGGAGAGTTTAATCTATTTACATTTAAAGTAATTATTGATAGAGAAGGAACTACTATTGCCATTTTGTTAATTATTTTCTGTCTTGTAGTTATTTTGTCCCTCATTCCTCTCCTGCTGTCTTGCTTTGTATTGCTGATTTTTTTTTTGTAGTAACATGCTTTGATTCTTTTCTCATTTTCTTTTTTTTTTTTCTTTTCTTTTTTTTTTTTTTTAACATCTTTATTGGGGTATAATTGCTTTACAATGGTGTGTTAGTTTCTGCTTTATAACAAAGTGAATCAGTTATACATATACATATGTTCCCATATCTCTTCCCTCTTGCGTCTCCCTCCCTCCCACCCTCCCTATCCCACCCCTCCAGGCTGTCACAAAGCACCGAGCCAATATCCCTGTGCCATGCGGCTGCTTCCCACTAGCTATCTACCTTACTACGTTTGTTAGTGTGTATATGTCCATGACTCTCTCTTTTGAGTATCTTCTATAGGCATTTTCTTTGTGGTTGCCACTGGGTTTACATAAAACATCTTATAGTTATAATAATCTATTTCAAGCTGATAACAACATCAATCACATACAAATATGCTACACTTTTACTTCTCCCCCCCAATATTTTATGTTACTGATGTCACAAAATACATATTTTATATCATGTATCCATTAACATACTTTTATAGTTATAGTTATTTCTACACTTTTGTCTTTTAATTTCTATAACAGAATTAACAGTGATTTAACCACCCTCCCATTACAGTATTACAGCATTCAGTATTTGTCTACATATTTACATTTACCAGTAAGCTTTATACTTTCATATGCTTTCATGTTTTCATGTTTCATGTTGCTATTTAGTGTCTTTTTGTTCCCAATTGAAGGACTCCTTTTAGAATTTCTTGTAAAGCAGGTCCAGTAGTGGTGATGAATTCCCTTAGCTTTTATTTATCTGGGAAAGTTTTAATTTTTCCTTCATTTTTGAAGGATAGTTTTGCTGGATATAGTGTTCTTGGTTGGCCTTTTTTTCTTTCAGCATTTTGATTATAACCTCCCACTCCCTTCTGGCCTGTGGTGTTCCTGGTGAGAAATCCACTGATTGTTTTATGAGAGTTCCCTTGCATGTGACACGTTGCTTTCCTTTTGCTGCATTGGAAATTCTGTCTTTGACTTTTGATAAGTTGATTATAATGTGTCTCTGTGAGATTCTTTGGGTTCATCAAAGTTAGGATCTGTTGGAATTCTTGAATTTGGATTCCCTTTCCTTCACTAGATTGGGAAATTTTAGGCCATTATTTATTTAAATAAGCTTTCTGCCCCATCCTCTCTTTCTCTCTCCTTTTGGGACTACCATAATACATACATTGGCCTACTTTACAGTACAGCATAAGTCCCTTAGGCTTTTTTCATTCTTTTTTCTTTTTATTCCTAACTGGATAATTTCAAATGACCTATCTTTTAGTTCGATGATTCTTTCTTCTGTTTGATCAATGCTGATCTTGAATTCCTCTAATTTTTTCAGTTCAATCATTTTGTTCTTCAGCTCCAAAACTTCTCTTTGGTTCTTTTTATATTTTCTACCTCTTTGTTATTTTCATTTTGTTCATACATCATTTTCTTGAGTTCATAGAACATCCTTATGATGATTATTTTGAATTTTTTGTCAGGTAATTCATATACCTGTTTCTTTAGGGCTGGTTTTGAAGATTTATCTTGTTCTTTGTAGGGGCCATGTTTCCCTTTTTCTTTGTGTGTCTTGTAACTTTGTGTTGGGATCTGCACATTTGAAAAAACAGGCATGACTTTTAGACTGTACATACTGGCTTTGTAAAGGGGAAGACACCAATCACCTTGACTAGGGAATCAGGCATTCTCTGACACTTTTGTAGGGGATAGGACTTCTCTGGGCCTGCGTGAGCAATTCCTCAATTAGAAAGGCTTGCTGGTTTCTGTTTCAGGAGATCATAATCTCTTGCTCCCTCTGGTGTCTGCCTGCAGCACTGCAAGTTCTCTGGTTCTCAGAAGCAAGCTGCCTTGCTCTCTCTTGTTCTCAGGGCCTGCCAGGCATCCAAAGTATGCCAGTTTCCTGTCAGTGCCATAAGTCAGGTGAGACAGATACAAGTCCCCTGGCAGCCCTCCAAAAAGACAGAATGCAGGACTCACACTCAACTCCCCTCCCTCCTAGAGGGGAGAACCCATGGCCTGGGGTATTATCTTCCAGTGTGGAGCTGTGCCAACTTGAGAGAGGGGCAATCATGAGTAAAGCAAAACAGTTCTTCTTACCCACATCAATGTGGCTGTTCTTGGCTTTGAGATCATCTGGGGTATTGCAATATCTTAACTGTTTACCAGAGTTCTCACAATGGTATTTTGGTCTGTATATAGTTGTTAAGTATCTCTGTGGGGAATGAGAACTGGGGCTTCCTATTTTGTCAGTTTGCTCTTTTTCACTGGTCTTTCTATTGCCTTCTAATGTGCATGTCTGGTCTCCTCAAGGAGACATTTTGAAGGTAGAGGCCTACTTTTCTATGCACTGAAATGATTTAGGTACAGAGAAGATTCTTAACAATTACTTATTGAATGAAATCTGCTTTAACATATTTTAAAGTTTTCATACTTTTTGGAAGATAATACATCTCTGTTAGCCTTCATCCTAGATCATGCCTGTCTAAATGTACTGTTTTTACAGGGCTCCAAATAAATTCCTCAAGACCTTATCTTAAAAATCCTACTTTGAATCTGCGCTGCAAGAAAAAGCACATACTTTTACAGTGCCACATATGCTAATTTAGCTTTTGTAAAAATCATAATCCAGAACTGTAGAATTTCCATCCTTCCTCAAGGCATGGGCAAATACAATTTCTTCCCGAAAGCCTCTCCAATGCTCCAATTAGAATTCATTCATTCATTCATCAAATATTTAACAGGCACCTCTTATGTGCCAGGCACTCTTTTAGGCTGTGTGGGCTACTCTGTAGCTCTGATTATGTTACAGAACTTCTCATAGCTTTTCTTTAATGTTAATGTATGTAAGTTGTTCCTTCTTCAACTGTGGGCTTCTAGAGGGAAGGAACTGTGTCCAATTCACCTCTGTAACCCTGGAATCTGTACAATGCTTTGCACATAATTGAGATGAAATACAAGAGTGCTAAAACAAACTCCAAACAGCTAGATTGGGGGAAAATAAAGTCTTCGAAACCACCTCAGTTTGCTGAAGAACCAGAAAGGCTGAAGTGCACTATAATCAGGTGTCATATAAATTCCACCAGATCTCAATTAATTAGCTTCTTTTATGCTTCTTTCTAATCCTTCTGGAAAATGTGTTGATGACTATTTTCTATCCTTTACTTAAAGGGTACTAACAAGTTAGTGATCCATATTTCAGTGACATGTATATCAAAACAAGTCAGCAATAAAAATGGAAATGCACTCAAGTGATTTCCAGAAAAATAAAAATCACCATCACTAGCCACCACCACCCTCCACTTTCCCAACTTAGAAAACATACCCTCCTCTCACATACTCTATCACAGCGGTATTAGAATTGACAGCTAGAGAATGAAAAGCCAAAAGGAACAGCAGAAACCAGAAAGTGCCACATATAGGGGGGATGAAATGTGTTTGACAAACTAATGTCCCAGGATCCCAGTTCTAAACTGAACAAGATAAACATAGAATGTGGTGAAATCCACTGGTTGGGAGATTAAAAGCTTTCTGAGTGTCAAGAAACCTTGAGGTCACAAGTAAGGGAATATTATTCAAAGAAAACTGGGGATTTCAAAATACAGGGAGAGGATCAAGCTACTTGTACAAGCTCCTGGCACATAGTAGGCACTTAGTAATTGAAAGTTATTATGAGAAGCTAAGGTCTAGCTCAAATGTCCCTCCTTTGTGATATCTTGGGCAGAGGCTACTGAGCTCCTTCCTCTGTGCTCCATTATACTCTGTACAGGTTTCCAACACACTGTTTTTATATGCAGTTTATGTGTCTATTCCCACTCCTATGCAGGAATTTCCTGGATGATTGGGATCATGTCTTATGCTTCTCTGGAACTGGAAATAGTAGGCGCTTACAATTATTAAGTGAGAGAATAAACAAACTACCTCATACAATAAGAAAAGGTTTCGATCAGAAAAGAATGAACAGCTAGGATGGAAGATCTTGTCTATAAGTCTTCTTGCTCATTCCTTCACATTTCAAATGTCTCTTTTGTTACTTGTTCTGTTCAAAGTACATTTACGTATCTTCTTCCATTAGCAATATAGAATAGGTTTCACAGAGTAAATTCTTCCAGATGATGCAGCATGCAACAGTGGGAGAGCATGGGGTTCGGTTTTATAGTTTTTGCTTCTTATTTTGAAATAATTTTAAATTGGTAATGGAAGAATATAAATTATATACTTTGTACAGGACAAGTAACAAAAGAGAATGGCTTTTAAATGTGAAAGAATATGCAAGAAGACTTAAAAACAGGATATGATGCAAGAATAGTAGAGTTCCCTTCAGCCAGTACCCCTACTGTTAACACCTTACAAAACCATAGTATAATTACCGAAAGCAAGAAGTGAGCCAATAAAATTAACTATTCTATAGACCTTATTTGAACGTTCAGTTTTCTCACTAACGTCCTTTTTCTGGTCTAGGATCCCACATTACATCTAACTGTCAGATCTCCTTAGTTTCCTCCAGTCTGTGACAGTTCTCCAACCTTTCCTTTTCTTTCATGACACTGACACTTTTAAAAAGTACATGTCAATTTTTGTGTAGAATGTCCCTTAATTTGGGTTTGACAGACCTAGGTTGGACACTTGACTCCGTGACTTACTATCTATGTAGCCCTGGGCAAACCAACCTCTCTGGGACTCAAGTTTCCTCATCTGTAAAATGATATAATAATACTGACTTTCTGTTTTAAAAGTTAAATGAAGCAATATATATTAAAATACCTGGAATATAATAAGGCCATACCACAAATGCTAAGTCTTTTCTCCTTGCCCCTGCCTTTCAACTATTTCTGATAGAATTTTGCTAAATGTGTAACCCGTATTTCAATGCCTTCTTTTATAGATAAAACCACATATAACTTAGCCCTCAAGTGATGACTCAGTGTCATCACTATAAATAGCCATTATTGCACTGTGTAACAGTTCTAGGTCTGTGTTTTTTGTTCTCTCTCACTGCAGTCCCTTCTCATTGTCAGTATACCTATGTGTAAGGGCCTCATCATTTCCTTTCTGATTTTCAGCTTGAAACATATGGAGTTCCATTTATTTACTTATATATTCATCAAAGACATACTGAAGCTACTGTGTCAGGCCCTGTGTTAGGATCTTGGAGAAAGTGATAAATTACCTCCTGTCCTCCTTGATTTTATGGCTAGCTGGGGAAATGGACAAGTAAACAGTTAATTACAATTCAATGTGGTTAATTCTACGAATGACATAATGCAGAGGAGCATATAAGAAGAACACCTAACCTGGACTTGGGGAAAGAGTCAGGTTGGGGAAGGTTTCATAAAGAAGGTGCCATTATGTCTCAGTAAAGGTCTGCAGAATGTGTAGAAATTAACCAGATGGAGAAGGAAAGAGAGCAAAAGGCACACAGTTTAGGATGAGCTATTAGAAATACATGCTGAGTAAAAGTAGGTCGGTTCTGAAAAATAAATCTCCTGTGTTATAAACTTGCAGCTTGAGAGCGATTTTGTGCCAATACCTCAGGAGCTCAGAAACTTGACCAAGAAAATTCTGGCCCCAGGGCTGTGTTCTGGAGACTGCAGTTGACAGGCCTAAACCTTTGGATATTATGCTGAGCTTACCTCTTTCAACATCTGTGAACCGAAGTAAAATGTAAGGCTACAATTGGCTGCTTGTTCCCATTTCAAACGTATAACAGGTTTGCCCCTTTCTGACAGAGGAGTTTCTTGCTTCAAAAAAATATATCAATGGTCATCAAAAAGTCCTTTTTAAACTGACCCTTTTAACTGAGCTGGTAAGATAGGTTTTGAGACTTTCCCAGCTGTCTTCCCTTCTACAGCGCTCATTCCTACGGCCTCAGAGGTTTGCCTTTGAGCTTAACTGATTCCAAAGCCCTAGTATGACCATGTAAATTTATGATATCAGCAAGTGCTACAAGTATATTACCCATCAAATACTGGAAATTAGGAGAATGCAATATAAGATTTTCAAATTAAGAGGTTTTTCTGCCAGTTCCTATTTTACTCTCCCAATCATCTTCACTTTTTTTTTTTTCCCCCAATCTGGAGAGTAAATAAGCTTTTAGTTTTCTCCACAGGGGATATTTCTCAAATCTTAGCTGCTTCTAACTCAAAGCAATAATATTACATACCGTCAACTGGTGTATGAGGAGGTCCATTAAGAAGGTAATCTTGTTACTAAACAGAACATCAGTGCAGTTTTCTGAACAGTTATTGCAGGTGAGGTTGTAAACATTGATTGCATTGCAGAGAGACCTAACAGAAGGAGAAAAACACCACTTATAAAACTCGTGCAGCTCTTCTCTAAACAATTTAAAATACATAAAATGAATGGTATAAAAGCAACAGGCATGGGATAGAAGTCACTCTAAAAAAAAAACAAGCCAAATATTACTAGGTACAAGGTCCATCAGCTAGATATAAAAGCTTGTAATTTTTATCCACAGCCCAGTGTTCATTAGTAACTAATTCTTGCCTCTTATTAATTTCTTAGTTGCAGCAGCAGGCAATGGAAATGTACTTACCAGTCTACTGACAAGGTCTTAATAATCTAAGATTAGATATTACCCAGGAATTTTGGGATCTAGAATTCTTTGAATAATACCCAGAAAAAAAGGTCTGCCAAAGCTCCTGTTGCTAGATCTCCTGGTTGACAAGGGCAGATGATGGAAGAAGGGAGCACACATAAGGAGAAACTAGAGGCTTTCCCTGTGAGACAAGAACTGCAGAGTTCTGGGGAGTGAGCACCACACCTGCTCAGAGATTGAGCAGGGGAGGACCTAGAGAGTAAAACAGTCTAAGGTCAAACCCATCAAAGAAATGTTTTTTTTTTTTTTCTTAAGGATTAAAAAATTATATGCCACTGTTCAAAGAAACATTTGGAGCAACACTCAATGGGTATTCTTCTGAGTGCTTTGAAAACTGTGATTAACCTGCATTGCCTGAGTGATCAATGTTGATTCCTGCCTGTCTGACTAAATCTCCTGCTTAAGTCCTATGTATAAGTGTTTCGATTTAGTCCCTTACAACCAACCCTCTAGAACAACAATTCTTAAAGTGTGAACCATGGACCAGTAACATCAATATCACGTGGGAACTTTTAGAAATGCAAATTCTCAGGTTCCACCCCAGATTACTAAATACTAGAAACTTTGGGGGTAGAGTCCAGCAATTTGTGTTTTAACAAATTTCACAGGTAATTCTGATGCATCTTCAAGTCAGAGGACCACTGTTCTGGAATAGGGGCTCTAGAGTTTGACAGAGCACTAGCATCACCTGTATATCTTCAAAGATATATACTTGCCTGAGTTCCTCCCCTGGAGATGCTAGTTGGGGAATGGGAGGGCTCTAGACATCTGCATGTTTCAAAAGTTCTATGAGCAATTCTGATGTATAGCTAGAGTTGAAAAGTACAGGTCTAAGAACCAACAAGTGAGTATTCATTCATTCAACAAATATCTAAGTGCCTATGATTTTCCAGGCTCTGTGCTAGGTGGACAAGACAGACAAGCTCTCTGTCCTCATGGAGCTGATGCTCTAGTAGGAGAAAGACGGTGAAGACAGCCCCTCTTGTACTTGTAATCATCTGTTTGTCTGATATAGTTGTATCTTGCTTCACATAATTGATAGGTTCCTGAAAACTGAGCATTAGAATACACTGGTTAAGAGTAGAGGTACTGGAATAAGACACTAGGTTAGAAACCCAGTTGTGCCATTTGAGGTTTTAGCAAGTTAGTCATTTAATATCTTAGCATCCATTTTCTTACCTATAAAACTGAGATAATAATACCTAAGCTTCACATGGTTATCATGAGAATTAAATGAAGTAACAGATGTAAAATATTATACTTAGGACAGTGCCTGGCACATGCTTAAATACTTAATAATGATAGACTTCGTTAGGGTTATTAATCTTATTATTCTTGTTAAGAATAATGCACAAATAAAACATTAAAAAATCCAAAGTGTGCTATAGAAGCTATTATTTCCAGGATAATAAAGCACGGCGTGTCCCAAATTTTTTCATGGCATACTGGCATAAACAACGAAAGAGGGCTTCCCTGGTGGCGCAGTGGTTGGGAGTCCGCCTGCTGATGCAGGGGACGCGGGTTTGTGCCCCGGTCCGGGAGGATCCCACGTGCCGTGGAGCGGCTGGTCACGTGAGCCGTGGCCGCTGGGCCTGCGCGTCTGGAGCCTGTGCTCCGCGGTGGGAGGGGCCACGGCGGTGAGAGGCCCGCGTACCGCAAAACAAACAAACAAACAAACAACGAAAGGACTCTAAGTTGAAGGGAGCCAGGAGGAGGCTCAGCTCTGGCCTGACTTAATCCCTGAGGATTGTACAGGAAAATGTGGCCTACATGTAACTCATTTAGGACACATTGGTTGGAGGCACTACCTAACAAATTCTCCACAAATGCAAATCAACATTATTTCAGTTATTAGGTAACATATTTAGATTTTTCAAGAGGACTTTTCTTTTTAATTTAAAAAATAACATGTATTTGTGATTATAAAAATAATTTTAGATAACTGTCATAACTTTGGGAAAGAGAAGCACAAATAAACAGTAAAAAACTATCAAGAGATGATTGGTATTTGTACTTCCAGTCTTCTCTTCTTACAAATATTCACTTAGTTAATATGTGTACAATGAATATTTTTCCATGACATTTAATATTCTTCTATAGGGACTTCCCTGGCGGTCCAGTGGTTAAGACTTTGCCTTCCAATGCGGGGGGTGAGCGGTTCGATCCCTGGACAGGGAGCTAAGATCCCACATGCCTTGGGGCCAAAAAACCAAAACATAAAACAGAAGCACTATTGTAATAGATTGAATAAAGACTTTAAAAATGGTCCACATCAAAAAAAATCTTAAAAAAAAATTCTTCTGTAACACTGTTCTTCAATTTTTTAAGAAAAAGCAGCAGAATGCTTTCTTACTCAGAAGCTTAAAAGCTAACAAAATCTTTTTCAGAAGCTTAAACCAAAGAACAGATAAAATCAGACCTCTTCTGACTGAAGCAGAAGTGGGGGACCCAGGACCCTACTTTGTTCTCCTCTCAAAGAGCCTTGAAGGGTTCCTCAGAGGCCTGGGGACACCTACGGGTGTGTTCCCTTGGAGTACAGTAAAAACTACTGAGCTTCAATACAAATAAAATTTAACTTGGTAACTTTTTGAATAGGAATGATGACCTTAGTACAACACACACAAAAAAGCATGGTGAAAAGTATCTCCCTCTTACTTATTTCCCTCAGCCACTCAGTTCCCTACCTTAGAAATCACCATGGTTACTAGTCTACATATCCTTCCAGAAGTAGTCTGTGCATATGCAAGAGTTGTTCCCTCCCACACAAATGGTATCATACAAGATTTGGAGGGTGAAGTGAGCCAAGGCCATCTTCCCGTGCCATTGGTTGTTGTCCTTATCAAGCAAGGTTTGGAAAAGTGAGGTTTTCCTGCAGTAATATTCAGGTTCCATTTCCCGAATTCTGTGTGTCAAGAACCAGTGGGATAACTTGTACTACTTGATTTGATTTCCTAACCTCTGATCTGCAGCCTTAAGTACCCATTCTGTGGTTTCCCGGTTGTGAGAGAAAGTTGTGTGTGGCATTAGCTTATTTCCTTCCTAACTTGTGTTTGGCCTCAAAGGGAGTAGTGCCCCCAGTGGATATGTCTGGTATTGTTTTGGAGTCAACAACAAAAGGTCTACAACTTTTTCCAACAGTTTTGTAAACATCCAATTTCTTATTTTAAATTCCTTTTCTGATTAAAATACTTACATTGAGAAATATTATAGATTTTAAAAGATGGAACAGTGTCATCCAATGGATATAAAATTTTACTTCAATCAATCCCTTACTATTGTGCCCAATTTTCAATGTTATAAACAACACTGTTTTAATATTCAGAGTTCTTAGTTATATGCCACAGGAAGTAAGCTCTGGTTGACTTAAATATTAAGGAAATTAACTGACAGGATATTGGGTATATCATAGGATTTAGAAAACACAGGCATAGAAGTTACCCTGCCCGGACCAATATCCAAATCACATACCATGAAATTGATCTGCTAAAAAAAACACTGGGCACCATATGCCACAGCTTGAACTCACACTATGATTTTGGACACCAGATGCAGCTGCCTCCAATTGTCAAAAGAATAGAGTTTGGGATGTCCTTGCTTCTTACTTCATTAGCCTCAGAGTAAAAGTCTGGAGTGGGTATGTTGGGTTGTGAAGCCTAGGTCACAAGTTTATATACTAGACACAAAGAATACTGGGAAGCAAATACCTGGCATTCTCATGCTCTATAGCGGGAGGGCCACATTATATGCTTGGGAGCTCCAGAAACATAGGATGTGCTCAACAGCACAACTCATGTTCACAATAGCTGTACTGAACAAATCCTTCTGCTTCCTTAGGATGAATTTTCAGCAATGATAATTTGAGTCAAAGGATATGAACATTTAAGATTTTTGAGACACTGCAAAATTCAAATTGCCTGCCAGAAAAAAATATTTTGAACCAATTTATACTCCCAGAAAAAGAGTTTCTCCATGTTTTTACCAACATCAGATAATTTCATTATAAACAACTGTTACTGATCTGACAGCTAAAAATGGAATTTTTTTTTGCTGTACGCGGGCCTCTCACTGTTGTAGCCTCTCCCGTTGCGGAGCACAGGCTCTGGACGCACAGGCTCAGCGGCCATGGCTCACGGGCCCAGCCGCTCCGCAGCATGTGGGATCCTCCCAGACCGGGGCATGAACCCGTGTCCCCTGCATCAGCAGGCGGATTCTCAACCACTGCGCCACCAGGGAAGCCCTAAAAATGGAATTTTTAAAGGTTGCATTTCTTTTATTACTAGTGTGATCAAAGACTTTTTCATGTGCTTATTGCCAATGTATATTTATATTTTCTTGAATTATCACTGTGAACCTTTTACCCATTTTTCTATTGGGGGGGGTCTCTCTTTTTCTTATTGATTTATAAGGCTCTTTACCAATAATAAAGACATTAACCTTTTATCATCATATGTAGCAAAATAACTTTTCCAGTCTGTTGCTTATCTAAATTTTTTGTTTTTTGTCATAAAGAATGTTTTCATTTTTATTTGATAAAATCTGTCAAACGTTCCCTTTAGTACACCTGGGTATTGTGTAAAACTTAGAAGGACCTTCCCACTTCAAGATTATAAAAACATTCTTTTAAATTTGCTTCTGGCATTTTCATAGATTTTTATATTTAAATGCAAGCTATGAAATTGATTGTGGGATAAGGTATAAGGTGAGTAGCCACTTATCTTTTTGTTAATTATTCTTATCCTCTATTTTAAAATTTTTATTGGAGGTTTTTATCTTTTTCTTAGTGATTTATAAGGATTCTCTCAATATAAATATAAAAAAGGGTTAATATATGTTGTTAATATATTTTCCAGTTTACCTACAGCCATTAATTTTGCTTGTTATTTTGAAGGCATTTTTTATGTACTGAAGCTAAACAATTTTAGGCAGTCAAATAATTCTTTCTTTGTGATTTATTTTTTTCTTCCTTTCCTTTTATCCTTTAAAAGGTTATTCTTCACTATAAGATGAGGTAACTACATGTCTTTGTCTAGCCATTTGTATTTATTTTTCTTTAATCATCACTGTGTGTGGTAATTTTATGGTTTTATAATTTACTATCAAATCATTTAAAATTTATTTTGGGGTGTGGCATGAGGCAGAAGCCTAAATTCCACCCCCCGCCCCAGAGATTACTCAATAATTCACCTTTTCTCTACTGGTTTGAAATGCCACCGTAACTATAACTATATATATAGGATATATTCCCTGGTTTCCTAGTCTAGTTGCTAATATTGTTCAGCATTGTGCCAATATCACATTGTTTTGTGTACTGCAGCTTTACAGTGGGACTAACATATGTAACTATAGATCCCTCAAGGCTTAAAAAAAATGAGGGCACTATATTTAGAATGACACGTGGAATTATAGTTCTATAATTGTATCCTCTTTTCCCTTTGGTTTTGATCTATAAATTTTATGGTCTTGATTTCTTTTTTCTGTCTTATTCAATTAAATCCCTACAACTTGTCTAAAATCTTTTGTGGAATATTGTAAGGCATAAATAAACAAATACATGAAAAAGCAAACAGCACATGGTAGGGGACTTTGTCCTAAAGCCCTCTGTGCTTTAAAGAAACTGCATTTACTAGTAAAGTATGGAATATGCATCTGTATAATCTTATGCTCACAAAACTCTCCAAAGAAACTTCCACAAAGAAACTACTTTCTGATGAGAAAAAAGTGGGGCGGGGTGGGGGGGCAGTAACCAAAAATCTCAGGGTCAGGAAAAACTTGTCCACTTAGTAGAACTTGTTTGAAAAACAACCTCTATTTGAAGAGCACCTGTCTTAGAAAGATCACTTCTTTGAACCCAGCTTGGGTGGTCTGCCCAAGCAGCTTTCCTTGTAATTTAAAACTCAAATGACTGGAAGCACTTTTTAACATCAAACAGAAAGCCCCAGATTTTAAAAGCATCTTCTGAGAAGACAGTAAAATCTTACTGTCCTTTCTGTCAAAAGTACACTGTGGTTGGGTTTAGATAAAGGCTTTCTGCTCCAAATAATCATGAATACATGAGTGAATCTTGTGTCAGTAAGTCTTCTCACTGCAAATGTTTCCACTGAAAAACAGAGGACAGAAAAGGCGTCATAAAGCTGGGTATTTTAGCAATAAATACAGGAACCTATTTATACCCCAAAAGAACACTAATAGAATACAAGTGTAGTACACCTCTGACATTAAGATTAGTATCTAAGATGTTATGAAATAGTTAAATAGAAAAGCCCCAGGTGGTTGCAGCCTAAGAGGACTTGATAATATAACTAAGGAAGTATGTAAGTTTATATCCTTATGCAGTTTCTAGTGATTAAGACTTTTCAGGAAACACTGTTCACCAAAATCCACTATCTCATACCAGTGTCAAGAAAGCAGACATTTAAAAACAACTGTCATTGGCAGTTTAAAACCAGAGGCCTTATATTATAAATTATAATTTGCCTTTGGCTTGCATTGAGCATTTAATAAATGGCATATAGCTTATACACATGGAGGTGAGTGAAGGCTTTAAGTTCCCGCAGAGCAAAATTCTGCGCTAAGTAGGCACAGCAAGTAATAAGAGTCACACCAATACAGCTGCAAAGAGAAACTTGGAATTTTCATCAGTTACTGTTTCAGCCCTCATGTAAGCAAAGGATGGGCTTGATGTGGATAAGTGTAGGAAAGAGACAGAACATCACAAAACACAGCAAATGATATAGTTTAAGGAAAGAAGATTATCTGGACTGAACCAGAACACACAGCCCTGGAGTAGTACCAGTTTCCTAGGGAAGGGAGAAATGAATATTAAAACTAGAGCTCTCAAACATATTATAATTTACCACGTACATTTTGTTTGCATTAAGCATTTAATAAATGGTATATAGCTTATATGCATTGCCATTCTCAAATTATGCTTTGTCTTTATAAAGCTCCAAACTACAAGAACTTTTTAAGATATTATTAAAAAGAATTATTTGAAACTAGGGAGATGCAACTGCAGTTAAGAATTCTAACACCCTAACTGGACGCACCAAGTGAGTGGCCCCTCACAGAACGGGGCCTGTGATGTAGGGCTGGCCTTGCAGGACTGGCCCACCTGAAAGCTGTATGTGCCAATTCTGGAGGCTAAAAACTGAGACTAGTGTCAAAGCACTGAAAACTCTATTCTATTATACAACTACTTTAAGTTAGTTCTAAGCAAGGTCCTTGCCTGATTCATCCTTTTTGGGGCCCTCATAGTATGCAGCACAGAGCTGGCTGAGCACAGAGATGTCTAAATGAAGGGACAACTGTCTTCCTTGTTTCAAGGAGAATATACAAGAATGTACAACTGTGGAACATGCTAACACATTAATTAACCACATTTCCCACTATTCTGCTTTTTTAAACACTCATTAGAATGACTAGGGGTGGGAACCCCATCCTCCAGTTAAAGATCAAGTATCTCGTAAATTCATATTGTTATTTCAGATTCAAACTCAGGACTACGGGATTTTTTCTTCAAACTCTTCTATCAACATATAACAGCTCTCTTTCCTCTCTTTGACACTGAGAATCCTGGTCCTTAAGAGCAGCAAGGATGACAGAGTTAGAATATCCATAATTACTTATTTGCTTTATGCTACATTATAACACACAGCAGTTTGAGAATAACAAAATTAATAGTACACTAATTATGATTACTGAAAACAGTTAAAAATATTTTGGCATATGTCATACCTATTCCTCACCTCCAAAGAGGCTATACTAGCTACACTGTCAGAACATACAATCATCTCATACTACACTCTCCCTCTTAATCTTCTTTAGTTTTAGTGCCATAATTATATATTTAATGTTCACTATCAGTCCACATGTCAATGTATCTATATTCATTACTTGTCTGAAGCTTGTTCTCTATTAGATTCCTTAGCAAGGTCTTGTGGGAACAATATTCCCTGAGTTCTTGCATATTGATAAGTGTCTGTCCCTTTTATAAGGGAAGGTCAATTTTGCTGAATATAAACTCCTTGGCATGTATCTTCTTTTCTTGAGTATATTAAAAATGTTACTTCATTTTCTTCTGAAATAAAACACTGATATTGAAAAGTCTAATGATAAATGAATTTTCTTTCATTTATATTATCATGTGCTCTTTTGCACTTTCAATATGTAATTTTAAAATTTGAAGTACAATTTATACACAGTTACCATTTACCCTTTTTAGTGCACAGAGTTTTGACCAATGCATTCAGCAGTGAAACCACAACCACAATAAAGATATAGAACCATCATCTCCCAAATTCCCCTGGATGGTTACTTTCTAGTCATCTCCTCTCCTAAACCCTGACTATCACATATCTGTGTTCTAATTCTGTAGTTTTGCCTTTTTCAGTCATAGAAATCGAATCATTCCATATGCAGCCTTTTGACTCTGGCTTCTTTCACTTAGTACAATGCATCTGAGATTCATCCGTGTTGCTGCATGCGTAGATAGTCTGTTCCTTTTTATTTTGGAATAGTATTTAATTGCATAGATACTTTCCATGCTTATGAATTGCTTATTCATTTACCAGTTGAAGAATATTTGGGTTGTTTCAAGTTTGGGGCAATTATGAATAAAGCTGCTATAAACATTCATTTACAGGTTTTTGTGAGCACATATTTTGTTTTATTTCTCTGGGGTAACTAGGAGTGGGACTGCTGGGCCATATAGTAAGTATATATTTAATTTTATGAGAGACTTACACACTGTTTTCCAAAGTGGCTGTTCCATTGTGCATTTCCCACTCGTAGTGTAAGTAAGAGAGTTACAATTGCTCTGTATGCCCACTGGCACTTGGTAGTATCAGTTTTCTTTTTTATGAAATTTTAGTAGGTATGATGAAGTCTCTTCTTGTGGTTTGAATTTGTATTTCCTAACGAGGTAGAGCATCTTTTCATACACTTACTTGCCATCTGTGTGTCTTCTTCGGTGAAGTATCTATTCAAATCTTTTGCACATTTATTACCTTTTATTCTGTAATGTATCCAAAGCACATAAAACACTTCCTGGTCTATACATACCAGGAACTAAAAAATAAACACTGACAACAGAGCGAATGAATGTAATACTCTCTTCCTCAACCAAAAAAGGTAGAGAAAGAACATTACCCAGCTTGGAAAACATGTGGAAAGTTCATGATTTTTAAATTTTTAAAGCAAATAAAATCAGCTTTCATTTGCAAATCTTTTAGTATCAGATCTCTTAGTTCTTCTCTACAGAAAGTAGAAAGACTCTAGTGTATATTACTGAACCAGTGAATTTAAAATTATAAAACAACATGGAATGCTAACATGTAGTGTTATGCTTATAAAGTTATTTACTGAGGCAAGGGAGAAAATTTTCTAAAGCAGTCTCATTTTAATAATGTTCACTTGGTCTGTTGTACCAAATAGATTTTAGACATATAGTACTGATTAGAATAAAATAAACTGAATAAAAGCAAAGCAAAATAGTATTTAACATGGAAAATGTATTTGCAAAAAGTTCTATATGTGGTCTTGCATATATGGAAATCTTTTTAAGTGTTATTAATTTTATTGATAAAATTTGAAGATATTGAATAAGCAAGTCTTGGTTAATAAGAAAATGTCTTCTCAGCAAGAAATCTGAGGACAGAAGAATGATGCAGAAAATTTAATAAGGAAGAGATGATTCAGTTTTGATATTTTTGTGACCACAAAGAATGTGGACTTGTGACAGAATTTGGAGGTATTTTTACAGTGGACATTTGGACATTTGGATCCGTGTGAGCTGCGGACAAAGAGGAAAACTTTTCCCACTGGCACAGTGATGACTAGTGTAAATCCACACTGCCTTCTCTACCTCTGACTCCCTCCATTCTGACGCTAGAACACTTAGGGTGGGCGGGGATAGCAGGGGGGCCAACATCCAGGAATTGCAAACCAAGACAGCTCAAGGGGTCTTGAAGAGACGCTAATAATGCTGCCGACCAACCGATCTTTACTATGGGTATGTAAGTTAGGTGCATCCTACACTGAAGTTTGCACCAAAATTCAATGTAACAATCACAAATGATTATTACATTGCATATCATATTCTACAATGTAACATTTTAATAACACTGAGAGTAATTTTTTAATTAAATGCTTTTCCTAAGTATAATGATGCCTCAGAGCGGGAGTAAGAAACTCTCAAGTGGATATGTTATTTCAAGGGTTCTTCTTTAATTGGTGAATTTGGGACAATTAGATAGGCAATTTAATTATTCCACAGAGACATATTCTAATTTTAAATGTGAAAACATATATATTTTAAGCACAACCTAATTAGACTTTCTGCATTTCCTAAAATTAATCTCCCACTGAGAAGGTGTTATGTTTCAAAGATTACAAAAATATATTTAAAAATGTAGGATGAGCATCAAATTAAAACATTAATTTTAAAGTCTAGTGTTAAACTCTGTCTTGTCTAATAACAAGACAGTTATGATTAGCAAGTCTTTAGATATGTTCTTACGTAGGATCTGGTTATATAATTTTAAAGTCACAATTAAACATGTTGGCTCTGGAGAAGACCCCAGGTGGTTTGCAATGTTAAACAGCAGATTAAAGTCGACACAACTAATTTCTTTACTTTAATCTTATTAGTGGTACAACAGCTGTCAACTGTAACCATTTGTGTTCAGCCTTCCCAGGCATAAACAAAATGCCTCAATATGTCAAATGGAGATGAGTATTTATCAATCACTATGGCTAATTAGCTTGCAAAACAATGTTTTTACTTTTATTGTCTTGGGGAAAGTTATTCACTTCTAGTAAACCTTGATCTAAAAATAGACATTTAGAATTATATTACAATAATCCTGCCTAGAAATAAGGAATTGCTTATTAACAATGGATTGTATCCTAAATTTCACCCACACTGGCAAATACCATTTTATTAACACTTAATGAGGGGCTATAATGTAGCAGATACATGGGGTGGCGCATGATTTCCACCTCTATAGTACCCACATCTGTTACTGATGGGAAATAAGTCTTATGATAAATTTACTCCATATTTGCCACCTGATTTAAGTCATGAGAAGGGTGTTTAAGGTAACACAGAAACGTTGCACTGCTTTTTTAGACTTCATTGCTAGATCTTCTCTCAACATTTTGTCTCATACATACAGATAGTTACAAGTGGTTTTGGTTCATCTTTCCCAATTTCTGTTAGATCATTCCTGTTGTCCCTCTTTGGCTCCTAACCTGTTAGGAGGGAAAAATCATTCCACAAGCATTTTCTGTACCCACACCAATAAGCCACTATAATAATTGGTTTAAAAACCTTAAACCAATCAACCAAACAATACCACCTCCACCAAAAGTAAAAAACTAAACAAATAAACTAAATAACAGCAACAAAAAAACCCCAAGCTACTCACAGGAATGATGACAGTAATTTTTATAAGGTATCAAAGAAATATTCAATTTTTATTAAATTTTTAAAAGTTAAATATTCACATATCAGAAACAAAAGTATAGCCATCATTACCCTGTAAATACCAGCTTTGTAAGAGATCCACTGAGGACCCTTATAGACTCAAACAAATTAAATCACACTTTCTGCATACACCTTCAATAATTCAATTTTTTTTTGCTGTGTGGTGTAGAGTAACTTACTGATTAGTCTTATCTTTCCCGTTGTGATGTAAGCTCTTTGAAGATAAAAATCTCACATATCTCAGAAGAAATTTAACAAATACCTGAAGACTGATAATATCTCTCTTTGGTGATACCATGTAGGCAATAAGGTAGAGAAGGAAGAGTACCAGAATAGAATGCGCAGTCCTAGCTGCCAGTGTGATAACTGATGGTAAATCATTCAGTCTTTTTAAGCCTTAGTTTCTTCATTTATATAATGTGATAAATTGGTGAAGACAAGCCAAAAACTCTGTTAAATAAATGTAATATATTTATAAAACAGTTTTATTACTCTTGTATTTCTGACAATGCCAAGTGTTTTGCAGGGATTCAAAACAGCTTCTTTGTAAAGGTTCTGTCTCTCACTCATCTTTTACCCACAATACTAAACAAAGTACTACGCACATGGCAATAAAAGAATATATTAAATGACAGAATTCCTCTTTGGTTAAAATAGCATAAGCAATGCGGGCTTAAATTAAGGTAGTGGCAGCACTAATAGAAAGATGAGTGAATGAAAGAGATATAAACTTTTCTTGCCAAAATGTGAAATAAATAAGGAATAAATACCTTTTACTTTTCCCTGAATTAGTCATTTTGTCCAATTCCATCAGACTTAATTATTTTTGATATTGTACTGACAGTGTTCTAATATCTTTTCCTCTTATTAGAACATTTGTGCCCTAAGAATATCAAAATGTGTACAGCTTCCCAAGCACATCCTATTATTTCAGGCCTCCATGATCTTGCGCATGCTGTGCTCTCTGCCTAGTAGGATTTGTTAATTTGGCAAACTCTGAATCTATCTTCTAAAACCCAATTTAGATGGCATATCCTACAGGAAAGATTCTGTGTCCTCCTATGGCAGTTAATTACTCCATCCTTCATGCTATCTCTGTACTTGGTGCATACTTCTATAGTTATTCTTAGCACATCACACTAAATTACCTCGTCCCTTGTTTAGCTCACCTCTTAATGAATGAGCCCGCTGAGGGTATGGACAATGTTTTATTTCCACAAGTCTACTGCTCAGCACACAACTCCCAATCAGAATTGTACAAACCTCCTAGGTATGTGTGTAAAGGTATAATAACATATTTGGTTGTCACAATGACTGAGGGCAGAGGTATTTAATGGGCTATTACACACCTTGCAGTGTGCAGGGCAATCCCGCATTCTGACCCAGTGCCACTGGTATCCCATGCTAGAGTGTGACAATTCACAAAGCCCTTTCCTACATATTAGCACTTCACCTTCACAACAACCCTGTGAGAAAGAAATCTTTCCCCCATTTCCCAGATGAAAAATACTACAGCACAATAAGGTCTTAAGAGACAGGTCTCACATTAAATACTGGCAAAGCTGGTATTTGAACTCTAACGCTCTGACTCTAAATCCCAGCTGAGTTTAATCCATTAGTGCATTATATTCCCTTTTCTCTAATTCTAAATACAGATATTCCTGGCTTCAGTTCTAGAACTAATCAAGTGGGAAAGTGAATATGTTTATAGAAGTAGATTTTAGCCTAAAATACATTATGTGTTAGACTGTGTACCTATTTGTAAAATGTGATATTATAATCTTCATCCTATTTAGGTGTTTCTCAAGAATCTAAGTCCCAGACAGTAACAAAAGAAAAGAGGTTACAAAGTTAGCAAATTGCTACATAGTTCATAATTCTGAAAGTGCTACAGAGTATTTCAGTAGGACTGCTGTGTTACACTGTCTAGACCACCAAAGGACTTGGTCACAAACTCTACATCAATTGTTTAGTGCACTGACACTTTCCTCACAGAAATACACTGCTGATTTTAGAAGGAAATTAATAAGAAAATAGGATTCACTTAATAGAAATTAGCTTTACAACCATCTTTGCTGGAATGCATAAATTTGAAAAACTGAGAGAGATTTGTATTTACATTAACTCAAATGTCAATGCTGAGAACTATTTATATGAATTTTTATTTTCAGTAAGGCAATAACCTGAACTCTGAATCAATAGCTAGGCTTGATGAAAATGATTCCCTGGAGAAGGCATTAGTGTAAAGGAAATAGCAAGCAAGGTAGAGCCTCAAATAAGTTGTGAGTAACGTCCCAGGAGTTATTTACCAGTGACAGTTCAAGTTAAAGATTTTCTTAAGTAGACACGTAACCAAAACTGTTCAACCAACAAAATATTACCTGAGAACTTTCTACATGGAAAGAAAATGGCTTAATGTAGACTGGGCTAAGAAAAAAGTTTCAAAACTGCAAATTTTATCAGAAAACATGAATCCAGCATCTACCAGTGCAATTTTGGTAAAACAACAACCCCATCTAGAATAAAGTTTTGCATTTCTTATTGGGAAAGAGAGAGAGAGAGGAATAGGATGATGCAATGCCCTGAAACTTGCATCAGGTACTTGACTATGTCATGCTTTGGGATAGATGTTTAATAATATGGAGATATTGTGTGGTTTCCCTGAGAAGAACAAAATTACAAGTCCAAAAAAAGCTTGAACTGAAATAAGTCAACGTTTTTCTTCCTTATTTTAAGTACTATAAAAATGACTTAACAAAAAAATCATTTGTCTTTTACCAATGCTATATCTTTCTCCTAGCAGTTGAAACTGCACCGTTAAATCTTAAAATAAAGGCATATTATTCAGTTCTTAAAAATATAATAAAGCTTTACCTTGTAGTATAGGATTAACATTCTGAGCTGCATCATGCTGTCAGGACTTGAGTGGGGGGTTGGGGGGTGGTGACTGCTCTTGCAATCTCCTCACATTCAAAACATCTTAACCTCAGCTTCAAAACAGGCAACTGGTTCTAATTTCAGAAGGTAACTGGTACATTGATTAAGTTCATCATGAACAAACATTTTTTATTAAAAAGTTGGACTACGGTCCATTATGATCAAGTCTGAGAAAATAGAGTCTAAGAAAATATACTTCTAGTTTTTGTAAAAATAAGACAGTGTTACTGGGATTCAAACTAAGTTCTAATTATAAAGTTAATAATGAGGTAATCAATCTGTGACCCAAGGGCCAACCAAGAAAGTTAACACTTGAGGGCTATAAAGAACATGAGTAGTACTGTTACTTGTTCTTGCAGAACTTATGTATTGTTATTAAAGAACAATACACAATACATTTTCTAATCTGTGATCCTGAAAATAAGCTCTGCACTCTAGAGTATGTTACTTGAAGTGTGCTTACCTTAGCATCCAGGGACAGAATGTTTAATGTATATAATTTTCTATACAGATTCTCCAAACTGGGGTTAGGAGAAAAAAGGAAAGTTCTGCCAGTCCCAGCTTGTAGAAACATTTAATGCTCATAAAGAACTATACCCTAGAGAACTTGTAAAACGTGCTTTCTCTATTTCTACTTTAAAACGTGGGCATTCATTCATTCTTTCTTGGTATGAAAGAATTTAGAAAAACAATTCTATGAGGTTGCAAGGAAGGTTCTATACCATAGTCCCATATTTTCAACCCAATCTAGAGTTTTAAAAAATCTTTAATATTTGTATTTAAAAGTATCAGGCTCTAGGTTGGAAGGGACAGAAATTTACTCAAAATATGTCAAGTAAAAAGAGGCATTTACTGTAAGGCTGTTGGGAACTTTCACGTGAATCCAGGAGAAAATGAACTACCACACTTCAGGAGGGCAGGAACAATGCCAGCTCTGTGGACTGGGCCTACTCTCATTTCCAGCCCCCTTTTCTCCTATGAAGCAGTTTTGGTCTCCTCCTTTTCCCCCAACTGGCCTTCATTAGTCCTGCTAAACTTGGAGTGAACATAGCCCTGTAATGACCATCCCAGAAGTTATTCTACATGATTTTTCAAATTCAAACACACACACACACACAAAATAGGTTGGAGTTTTATAATTTTCCAAATGCAAATCCCTGAGAGAGAAACTTGACTGGACCAGTTTAATTTTGGGGGCTGCGTTTTAAGCCTGATACTGCTGGCTGGTCTATAGATTGGCTGCTTTTGAGTCAAATGTCCATTCTTGGTTTAACCAGCTACGGCCATTGGGGGAAACACCCTATGGCATAAAATATAGCTGCTTAGAAGAGGCACAGCTGCAATGCCTAGGACATGTAGTATTTATAACACCCAGAAAAAGGGAACAACGAATAGGAATGGAGTTGAGGCGAATATGAAGTGAATATGACAAGCCAAGAAGAAATAAAGGGTAGTAGGGAAGGAAGCTCATGGTGAAAACAGGTTAACGGAGTCTGGATTGTGTTACAAACTGAAGAGAAAGGCAAAGATTTAACAGTAGATGAGCTCCAAAGAGAACAGACACGTGAGTCAAGAGACCAGAATAAGAAGCAAGCTATAGGCCAGGCACACGAGGCCACGCATCTGAGGAAACTAAGTTTGCAGACATTAGATACGTAACAAAACGTTCCTTTTATGAAGAGCTTACATAAACCACCAGGCTGGCTACTCCACGAAGGTAACACAGCAGGCTAGTACTAATGATATTTAGAGTTTAACCCACCTCATTTCCCTGTAAGTTCCCTAAGGACAAGGTCTATTTCAAATGGTTCCTAGATGTGGCAATCCCATTCCCATGTCCATATGTACATACAACTGATCCCAAGAAAGGAATCCCTAGAGAACAGTTTCCCTGGGTATCAGGATCAGAAGCCCTACGTCATGTACTTGCTTCTAGTATACAACGGGATATCCCTTTTCCACTATGAAATGAACTGCATCAGTCGCTACCCTGTGAGTATCACTAGACCAAGAAAAAGGAACAGACACCTTTAGGGATGAAACCTCAATAATCATGGGAGAGTAATTCCGAACACTCTGCCATTTGGAAAGAAGAAACACTCTTTGAAAAAAGAGTATCATGGCTCTCTTTCAGGTTGCAGTCATGCCCCAAACATTGTTGTTCCTGACCCTCATTCTGGCAGCGGTCACGTACATGGCTTCCGGCGACTGTGAGGAGTGAACAAGGGAAGCCATGCAAAGCATCTGACACAGGGAATGGCGCTGAGGATGCTCTCAATAAATATTAAGTTCTGCCTCCCCACCAACTTCAAAGGATCAAGCAAAGGCAATATTGCCAAGTAGATAAATTGCATAAGTTTATGTTATTTTACTTTGGAGAATAAATTTGTGATCTTCCTAGTAAGCAAGGCTCTACCTCACATCATCCTAAACTTATTTATTTTTACTGTATTCAGTGACTATTGTTCTACCTGAGACTGATTTACTAGATAGATAAATGTATATACTCTAAAGAAGCAAAAAAGCAACTTAATTTGTTTGATGTGAATAGAGAGGTACACTTTATAAAGGCCACAGCAGCAGGAAGAATTTATTTTTCATCATAGATTAAAACAGGGGTAATCTTATATAAACCCGTGTACTCTGATTCTAAAACTGTGATAAGGACAACAACCAAGAATATAGTTGTAGCATTCCCTTTGACCTTTTGAGGAAAGAAGTTATAGATATAAGATATACAAATCCACAGAAGTTTAAAGATGGAATAAAAACATATTGCCTTAAGTCTAGCTAACAGAGTGGTCAAAATCAGTAGGGCCTTATTTGGCTAAGATTGAGATGTGATCATATTTTAAGTCCACAGAGTCAAGTATTTGAAGCAGTGTGCTCTTTTACTGCTTTACTTCCGTGTCTCAGAAAATGAATTCATTCATGTATTCAAATGATATTTACTAAGATATCATATGATTTATAAGTAATGTATTTACTATGGTCTCTGATCCCAAGGAATTACAGTATCTCTGAGGAGAAGATAACACAACGAATGGAGTACTTGGCAACATTAATAAAGTGCTAAATTGGACTATTCTCTAAACTGTTTGATATTTCTTCAATGATTTAGATGAAGATACATATCTTTTACAGATCAACTTCAGGAGTGGCACAAAGTTAAAGAAAAAGAAACTAAATTAGAGGCCAAATCAGGATCCAAAAACGATCTTGACAGGCTGGGCCAAAATTAACCAGGATGAAGTTTGGACTTAGGGTGAAAAAAACAAATGACCAAGTAAAATTAATAAATCATAGATTCTTAGAACCCAAAGTGATACAGACTTAGGGATTTAAAGTTCAATAATTAAGTAGGGTAAGTGGAGTCAAGACAATAACAACTACCAAAAAACCCCCATTGATATTAACTAAGTGCTTTCTTTGTGCAGAGCACTTAATAAATACACACACTTTTAGCAGTCAACAAGCCCTACCCTACATGGTAGGGTTACCATTTAACTGAGGTTCTGTTATAACAAGCAATTTAGCCCATGATCCCATAGCTACCAAGTGGAAAGCAGAGATTTAAGCTCAGATCTGACTGCAGAGCCTGTCTGTTCTCCATTATACCATGTGGTCTGCACTGCTCCATGTTGATAAGACTACTTACATATAAAAAAATTGTGTCCAGAGGGACAATGGAGGAAGAGAAGCAAGGCTGATGGAGAAGAAAGAGGGGCTGGTTAGTTCTGCTACAGAACAACCTAGAGCAGCTTAGAGAATAAAATAGTTAAGTAGAATAGCTTAACTATTTGGCCCCTTTATTGTCCATGAGTACCTGTCAAGAACTAGAAATACGAGATAAGTAAAAGGCAACCTGGGAAAGACAGCCCAGTATCATTTTTGATGTTCCAAAAGGTTTGCTGGCTTCTTTATGAAATATGAACATTTACTGCTGCCTGAAAAGGGCTTGGAGATGTGGAATGCCAGCAAATGTCAACTCTCACTTCTGTTATCATTGCCACTATGTAAATATACTACAAAAACACAACACAAAGTTTAGGTCACAGCAGATCCATCTTCTTATTTACATAACATGGGGCATTCCTTTAGCCCAAAGAAAATGACAAACTATCATTTATTTTCAAATATTAAAAGCTATGTTAAGAGGCAAACTAGTATATATAGAATGTATAAATAACAAGGTCCTAATAGCACAGGGAACTATATTCAATATCCTGTGATAAACCATAATGAAAAATAATATAAAAAAGAATGTACATATGTATAACTGAATCACCTTGCTGTACAGCAGAAATTAACACAACACTGTAAATAAACTATACTTTGATTTAAAAAAAAGCTATGTAAAACAACTGTTATTAGCCTAAACCAAAGAAAAGGTTAGAATATATCATTCATTGTTTTGTACTTGTTTTCTCCAAGTAAAATTAGGAGGCAGAATAACATGAGTCATTCCAAAAGTAGATACAACATGAAATGAAAATTGCCTTGTTAAAAAAGAGGGGATATATGTATACGTATAACTGATTCACTTTGCTGTACAGTAGAAGCTAACACAACATTGTAAAGCAACTATACTCCAATAAAAATTCAAAAAAAAAAAAAAAAAAAAAGAAAGAAAATTGCCTTGTTTCATGGTGATCTTTCCTGGCACTGAAAACGATTTTACTGGAGCACATTTGTTAACAAGGTTGATTTTAGAATACCATATCCCGACCAAGTCCTTTCAGTAATAACTGATATATATATATATTAATTGAAGTATAGTTGATTTACAATATTGTGTTAGTTGTAGGTGTACAGCACAATGGTTCAGTCTTATCTATATATCTATAAATCTATAGCTCTATCTATCTATCTATATCTTCTTTTTCAGATTCTTTTCCTTTATAGGTTATTATGAAATATTGAGCATAGTCCCCTGTGCTATACATTAGGCACCTATTGGTTATCCATTTTATACATAGTAGTGTGTATATGTTAATCCCAACCTCCTAATTTATACCTCCTCTACCTTTCCCCTTCGGGAACCATAAGTTTGTTTTCTATGTCTGTGGGCCTATTTCTTTTTGTAAATAAGTTCATTTGTATCTTTTTTTTTGATTCCACATATAAATGATATCATATGATAACTGTCTTTGCCTGGCTTATTTCACTTAGTAGGATAATCTCTAGGTCCATCCATGTTGTTGCGAATGGCATTATTTCATTCTTTTTCATGGCTGAGTAATATTCCATTGTACATGAAAAACCCACAGTTAATATCATACTCAATGGAGAAAAGCTGAAAGCATTTCCTCTAAGATCAGGAATAAGACAAGGATGTCCACTCTGACCACTTTTATTCAACATAGTTTTGGAAGTCCTAGCCACAGCAATCAGAGAAGAAAAAGAAGTAAAAGGAATCCATGTTGGAACAGAAGAAGTAAAACTGTCAGTGTCTGCAGATGACATTATACTATACATAGAAAATCCTAAAGATGCTACCAGAAAACTACTAGAGCTCATCAATGAATTTGGTAAAGTTGCAGGACACAAAATTAATACACAGAAATCTGTTGCATTTCTATACACTAACAGTGAAAGATCAAAGAGAAGAATTATGAAAACAATTCCATTTACCATTGCATCAAAAAGAATAAAATACCTAGGAATAAATCTACCAAAGGAGGCAAAAGACCTGTACTCTGAAAACTATAAGACAGTGATGAAAGAAACTGAAGACGACACAAACAGGTGGAAAGATATACCGTGTTCTTGGATTGGAAGAATCAATATTGTTAAAATGAGTATACTACTCAATGCAGTCTACAGATTCAATGCAATCCCTATCAAACTACCAATGGCATTTTTCACAGAATTAGAACAAAAAATTTTACAATTTGTATGGAAACACGAAAGACTCTGAATAGCCAAAGCAATCTTGAGAAAGAAAAACGGAGGTGGAGGAATCAGGCTCCTTGACTTCAGACTATAATACAAAGTTACAGTAATCAGAATAGTATGGTACTGGCACAGAAACAGACATGTAGATCAATGGAACAGGATAGAAAGCCCAGAAATAAACCAATACACCTATGGTCAATTAATCTACAACAAAGGAGGCAAGAATAGCCAATGGAGAAAAGACAGTCTCTTCAATAAGCGGTACTGGGAAAACTGGACAGCTACATGTAAAATAATGAAATTAGAACATTCTCTAACACCATACACAAAAATAAACTCAAAATGGGTTAAAGACCTAAATGTAAGACTGGATACTATAAAACTCCTAGAGGAAAACATAGGCAGAACATTCTTTGACAAAAATTACAGCAATGTCTTTTTGGAGCCATCTCTGAGAATAATGGAAATAAAAACAAAAATAAACAAATGGGACCTAACCAATGATAATTTGAAAAGGATTCAAGCAGGTTTATGGGCTTTCTCTGTTTCTAAAAAAAAGAAAAACAACCCAGTGAAGATTCAGAAAGGTTTCAAAAATTTAAATTTTCATAAGTGGGTATAATTCTCAATTTCACACTAAAAAATTCTGCTGGAAGCAAAATATTCACTCAGAGGGAGTTACCTAGCAATAATTATAGGACAACTGCTGAGGTACCATGTGTAGTAAAAAGGACGATGGGCAAATTGGTGAGGAAAGAGGATCAGGGAGTTGATTTTTCCACTCACAGAGCTCTGGGGCTGCAGGGGCAGTGAAGTATTAGGCTTGCAGTCATAGGTGATCCACATGATAAATGTTACTAGACAGTGGCTGCAACTTCTCAAATCTTTTCCTGTTTATTGCTGAGAAAAATGAACTACTGTAGGATAGTAAAAAAAAAAAAAACAACGAGAAACAAAATACAGTCTCTCTAGGTAAGAGCCATGAAAGGCCACAGGAAGCAGAAAACAAAATGCGCAAAGGTGGCAGAAGTTTCATGATGATGAGGGCTGGGAGCTCAACAGGGATAGAAGGGGAGGATCTGGGGAAGTTGAGAGCAAAGGAAGTCCCAAGGCCAGAGAGCAGTTAGAAGGAATATGAAAAAGTCACTGACTCAGGCCCATCAGTGTGCTTTGAGTCTACATTTAAATCTAATGTAGTTGTGGCATTTTTCTTGCCTGTCTCCAAGTAAGCAGCATAACCCTAATTCATTAGCCCGGAGAAGTGAGGCTAGTTTATAAAGTAGAGTTATGATCTTGAGCTGTGCTAAGGACGGACAGGAGAATCTTAGAGTCAATGCTAGATGCCCACAGCCCTGAGTGCTGGCCTCACTCAGTAAGCAGTACCTGGCTGAAAACACAAACTTATTGGCCTAAGATGAGATGAAGAAACAAACTCTCAATCCTGGTACTGTGGCCAGCTGAGAAGCATTGATCCGAACTTTCAGGATTCCATGGCTCCTTTCCAAAGCAGGTGTGCTAATTCTTACTTAGGTCTTTTTGGGAACTATGGAAACCTCTTCTGTTCCCTAAACAAGAGGCACAAATAAGCACCAGAACATGCCCTCTGCCACAATGACAAAGGTAGCTTTGGGGAAATAGGCATTTCATCTAGGTTACCATTAAGGGAGCTCAGGGTCATGCGTGTTGCAACCTACCAGAAAACAAACAAAGCAACAACAACAACAATGAAACCAAAAAACAAAACAAAAACTATAGGTGCAGTTAAGATGAACAATATGAATTATTAACAGTTATGAAAAGCACTGTCCCAAAGAATCAAATGTCATTTCCTTTCTTACCTCAAACATTTTATTGTATTTCATTCTTTCCTTCCTCTCTCTCTCTCTGACAATTAATATACATTGAGGGCTGACAACATTCCAAGCAACACACTGTCAATAAAGTCTACTTTAATAAGGAGTAGCAACTCTTCTGGGTTAGAACATCTATTTGTGTGCTATAACTGCCCCATGTACGATTTTCTGCTCCAAAGAAAGATATCCTGACTTTAAAGGACACCTATACCTTCTTTCATTAATCTCTACTTTGTCAGTAGAGCAAAACAACCCAAACTAACTCAGTATCAAAGTCTGTACTTAGAAATCTCTCACGTCAAATAGATAACACTGTCTTGAACCAGGCAAGATTACTACTTTAAAAACTGTCACCTAATATTTATATAACACTTTAAGGTTTACAAAGAACTCTCACATACATTATTACTTCAACTGATCCCCACACTGTGAGGTGAATATGATTACCCCTGTTTGACCAAATGAGGAAACAGATGCAACAAGATTAAGGCACTTGTCCCAATTCTCCCAACTAGTAACCAGCAGAGGTAAAACTGGAATTCAGGTTTGTTTGACTCCAAAGCTGGCGCTATTTCTATTTTACCAAATGTCTCTCAGGAAGAAAGATAACATACTCTTGGAATTTTTTTTTTTCTGTTGTATCCAGCACACAAATGAAGCACTCACTTTTATAGAGCTAATTAAATATTTAAAAGTTTCTCAGTGATATAACTGAACTTTTATCAAAACTTCTCATTTAAACCCTGTAAATAAGAGTCTCCACAATCCAAAAATTGTGCATGTTACAACTCAGGAATACAATACTTCTGAAATAATGCTGTCTGCTACTACATCCTAGATGGCCAGGGACCAAAGGGTGATGTAAAAGAATAAGCAAGTAGATCTTGGGTCTAAAGGATGCACATGATCCTTACGACAGAGCAATTTGCAGTTAAAAGACCAAACTGCAAACCACTTCCCAACTATTTGGCTGGGACTCCAGACTATGGCAGTCTTGGCCTCAGACTGCTCTTCCTGTACGTTAGGGACTTCTTCAAATTTCACAGCTCAGGCCTTTGTCAATGTACTTACCTCCTTTTTTGTATGCAATACAAAAAGTTAGCTGTTATTACTACTCATTTCTGTTCAAATTTTGTAAGCAGTTAGAACTTCTCACAAGTTCATCAGTTCCTCTTGATTTAGGATTAGAAAAGGTCACAGACCAAAGAAATTTCCTTCATAAGGCTTTTCAAGCTCAATTTGAGTTTTGTAAATGAAGTCGAGCACCTCTGTTTTTCTCCCTAATGGGGAGTGTAAGCTTTTGCTATTCAAGCCTGAATAAACATACAATTTTCCTGTGGTCCCCCATATGGAAACCATAGGGCATAAATGACTCACAAGTGAAACGTGAAAGACAGATTAAAAAACTATACTTACTTAGGAGGAATTCGTGAAACTGTGTTCACATTTGTGACTGGGACCACTACTTGAAGAATGTGTTCAAGGGCTGTTAATCCACCAGCAACTTGAAATGCAATCTGATCTGCCACATTCTAAACAGAAATACAAAAAGAAATTAACCCCATTTCCCAGGCATAAAATTATAACCAAATGAAATATTTAGTTGTAGTGTGAAATATTCTGTTGGTTCAATTATTCTACAAACACTTATTGAATGCTTACTCAGTGCTAGGAACTATAGGCCAAAAGTGGTGAACAAAAAATCATAGTTGCTGTCCCCCATGAAGCTTAAAATTTAGTGGATGAGACCAACATTAATCAAATAAATATAAATAAAACAATTTGAACTACAATAAGTACTCTGAAGAAAAAGGAAAGGTGCTCTATGAGAACAGTGGGGGAATCAACTGTATATTGGGGAAAGGGGTCAGCACAGGCTTTTCTGAGAAAGTTGAGGTTTTGAGACAGGCAAAAGAAAAGGGAAAGGGATGAAGCACTCCAAGCATAGGAAAAAATCATTTCAAACACAAGTTTTTAGCAACACTTTTAAAAACTGGATTATTTTGTAATGTTAATTACCACTTAACAAGACAAACTGACTTCCACAAAGATTTCCTTTGCTAGAACTTTTTTCTTCAGTAATACAAGATAATCTAATAACTAACCAGTTAGATGTACCTCTTTTAAAAAAGGGGAGACCTTTAAGATGGTGGAGGAGTGAGACGTGGAGACCACTCTCCTCCCCACAAATACATCAGAAATACATCTACATGTGGAACAACTCCTACAGAACACCTACTGAACGCTGGCAGAAGACCTTAGACTTCCCAAAAGGCAAGAAACTCCCCATGTACTTGGGTAGGGCAAAAGAAAAAAGAAAAAACAGAGACAAAAGAATAGGGACAGGACCTGAACCTCAGGGAGGGAGCTGTGAAGGAGGAAAGGTTTCTACACACTAGGAAGCCCCTTCACTGGCAGAGATGGGGGTTGGTGGGGGGGAAGCTTCTGAGCCACGGAGGAGATCGCAGCAACAGGGGTGCAGAGGGCAAAGCAGAGAGATTCCCGCACAGAGGATCGGTGCCCACCAGCACTCAACAGCCTGACAGGCTTGTCTGCTCACCCGCCAAGGCAGGTGGGGGCTGGGAGCTGAGGCTCAGGCTTCTTCAGAGGTCGGATCCCAGGGAGAGGACTGGGGTTGGCTGCGTGAACACAGCCTGAAGGGGCCTAGTGCACCACAGCTAGCTGGGAGGGAGTCTGGGAAAAAGTCTAGAACTGCCTAATAGGCAAGAGACCATTGTTTCAGGGTGCACGAGGAGAGGGGATTCAGAGCACCACCTAACTGAGCTCCAGAGATGGGTGCAAGCTGCGGCTATCAGCGCAGACACCAGAGACGGGCATGAAACGCCAAGGCTGCTCCTGCAGCCACCAAGAAGCCTGTGTGCAATCACAGGTCACTATCCACAACTCCCCTCCCGGGAGCCTGTGCAGCCTGCCACTGCCAGGGTCCCGTGATCCAGGGACAACTTCCCTGGGAGAACACACGGCGCACCTCAGGCGGGTGTAACGTCATGCTGGCCTCTGCCGCCACAGGCTCGCCCTGCATTCTGTACCACTCCCTCCAACTGGCCTGAGTGAGCCAGAGCCCCCTAACCAGCTGCTACTTTAACCCCGTCCTGTCTGAGTGAAGAACAGACGCCCTCCAGCGACCTACACACAGAGGCGAGGCCAAATCCAAAGCTGAACCCCAGGAGCTGTGAGAACAAAGAAGAGAAAGGGAAACTTCTCCCAGCAGCCTCAGGAGCAGTGGATTAAATTCTCCACAATAAACTTGATGTACCCTGCATCTCTGGAATACCTGAATAGACAACGAATCATCCCAAATTTGAGGAGGTGGACTTTGGGAGCAACTGTAGACTTGGAGTTGGCTTTCTGCATCTAATTTGTTTCTGGTTTTATGTTTATCTTAGTTTAGTATTTAGAGTTTATTATCACAGTAGATTTGTTTATTGATTTGGTTGCTCTCTTCCTTTATATATATATATATATATATATATATATATATATGATATATATATCATATATATATGAGATATATATCTCATATATATATCATATATATGAGATATATCTCATATATATATCATATATATGAGATATATCTCATATATATATCATATATATGAGATATATCTCATATATATATCATATATATGAGATATATCTCATATATATATCATATATATGAGATATATCTCATATATATATCATATATATGAGATATATCATATATATGAGATATATCTCATATATATATATATTTTTTTCCGTTTTCTCTTTTTGTGAGTGCGTATGTGTATGCTTTGCATGATTTTGTCCGTATAACTTTGCTTTTACCATTTGTCCTAGGGTTTGGCCTGTCGGTTTCTTCTTTTTTTTTTTTAGTGTGGTTTTTAGCGCTTGTTATCATCGGTGGATTTGTTTTTGGTTTGGTTGCTTTCCTCTTTCTTTTTTCTTAATTACTTTTTAATTTTTAATAATTTTATTTTACTTTTTATTTTAATAACTTTATTTTCCTCCCTCCCTCCCTCCCTCACTTTCTCCATTTTCTTCTGAGCTGTGTGACTGACCAGGTCTTGGTTCTCTGGTCGGGTGTCAGGCCTGAGCCTCAGAAGTGGGAGAGCTCAGTTCAGGACATTGTTCCACCGGAGACCTCCTGACACCATGTAATATCAAACAGCGAAAGCTCTCCCAGAGATCTCCATCTCAACGCGAAGACCCAGCTCCACTCAAAGACCAGCAAGCTACAGTGCTGGCCACCGTATGCCAAACAACTAGCAAAACAGAAACACAACCCCACTCATTAGCAGAGAGGCTGCCTAATATCATAATAAGGTCACAGACACCACAAAACACACCACCAGACGCGACCCTGCCCACCAGAAAGACAAGACCCAGCCTCATCCACCAGAACACAGGCACCAATTCACTCCACCAGGAAGCCTACACAACCCACTGAACCAACCTTCCCCATGGGGGCAGACACCAAAAACAACAGGAACTATGGACCTGCAGACTGCGAAAAGGAGACCCCAAACACAGTAAGTTAACCAAAAGGAGAAGACAGAGAAATACACAGCAGATGAAGGAGCAAGGTAAAAACCCACCAGACCAAACAAATGAAGAGGATATAGGCAGTCTAGCTGAAAAAGAATTCAGAGTAATGATAGTAAAGATGATCCAAAATCTTGGAAATAGAATGGAGACAATACAAGAAACGTTTAACAAGGACCTAAAAGAACTAAAGAGCAAACAAACAACGATGAACAACACAATAAATGAAATTAAAAATTCTCTAGAAGGAAGCAATAGCTGACTAACTGAGGCAGAAGAACGGATAAGTGACATGGAAGATAAAATAGTGGAAATAACTACCCAGAGCAGAATAAGGAAAAAAGAATGAAAAGAATTGAGGACAGTCTCAGAGACCTCTGGGACAACATTAAACGCACCAACATTGGAATTATAGGGGTCCCAGAAGAAGAAGAGAAGAAAAGAAGGGACCGAGAAAATACTGAAGAGATTATAGTTGAAAATTTCCATAATATGGGAAAGGAAATAGTCAATCAAGTCCAGGTAGCGCAGAGAGTCCCATACAGGATAAATCCAAGGAAAAACATGCCAAGACACATATTAATCAAACTGTCAAAAATTAAATACAAGGAAAAAATATTAAAAGCAGCAAGGGAAAAGCAACAAACAACATACAAGGGAATCCCCATAAGGTTAACAGCTGAACTTTCAGCAGAGACTCTACAAACCAGAAGGCAGTGGCAGGACATATTTACAGTGATGAAAGGGAAAGAATTACAATCAAGATTACTCTACCCAGCAAGGATCTCATTCAGATTCGATGGAGAAATTAAAACCTTTACAGACAAGCAAAAGCTAAGAGAATTCAGCACCACCAAACCACCTTTACAACAACTGCTAAAGGAACTTCTCTAGGCAAGAAAAACAAGAGAAGGAAAAGACCTACAATAACAAACCCAAAACAATTAAGAAAATGGCAATAGGAACATACATATTGATAACTACCTTAAATGTAAATGGATTAAATGCTCCGACCAAAAGACACAGATTGGCTGAATGGATACAAAAACAAGACCAGTATATATGCTGTCTATAAGAGACCCACTTCAGACCTAGGGACACATACAGGCTGAAAATGAGGGGATGGACAAAGGTATTCCATGTAAATGGAAACCGAAAGAAAGCTGGAGTAGCAATTCTCATAACAGACAAAATAGACTTTAAAATAAAGGCTACTACAAGAGACAAAGAATGACACTACATAATGATCAAGGGATCAATCCAAGAAGAGGATATAACAATTGTAAATATTTATGCACCCAACATAGGAGCACCTCAATACACAAGGCAAATGCTAACAGCGAGGAAAGGGGAAATCGACAGTAACACATTCATAGTAGGGGACTTTAACACCCCACTTTCACCAATGGACAGATCATCCAAAATGAAAATAAATAAGGAAACACAAGCTTTAAATGATACATTAAACAACATGGACTTAATTGATATTTATAGGACATTCCTTCCAAAAATAACAGAATCCAATTTCTTCTCAAGTGCTCATGGAACATTCTCCATGATAGATCATATCTTGGGTCACAAATCAAGCCTAGGTAAATTTAAGAAAACTGAAATCTTATCAAGTATCTTTTCCAACCATAATGCTATGAGACTAGATATCAATTACAGGAAAAAAATTGTAAAAAATACAAACACATGGAGGCTAAATAATACACTACTAAATAACCAAGAGATCACTGAAGAAATCAAAGAAGAAATCAAAAACTACCTAAAAATATATGGCAATGAAAAAACGATGACCCAAAACCTATGGGATGCAGCAAAAGCAGTTCTAAGAGGGAAGTTTATAGCAATACAATCCTACCTCAAGAAAGAAGAAACATCTCAAATAAACAACCTATCCAGACACCTAAAGAAATTAGAGAAAGAAGAGAAAACCCCAAAGATAGCAGAAGGAAATAAGTCATAAAGATCAGATCAGAAATAAGTTAAAAAGAAATGAAGGAAACAATAGCAAAGATCAATAAAACGAAAAGCTGGTTCTTTGAGAAGATAAAGAAAATTGAAAAACTATTAGCCAGACTCAACAAAAAAAAAAAAAAGGGAGAAGACTCAAATCAACAGGATTAGAAAAGAAAAAGGAGAAGTAACAACTGACACTGCAGAAATACAAAGGATCATGAGCGATTACTACAAGCAACTACGAAATGGACAACCTGGAAGAAATGGACAAATTCTTAGAAAAGCACAATCTTCCAAGACTGAACCAGGAAGAAATAGAAAATATAAACAGACCAATCACAAGCATTGAAATTGAAACTGTGATTAAAAATCTTCCAACAAACAGAAGCCCGTGACAAGATGGCTTCAGAGGTGACTTCTATCAAACATTTAGAGAAGAGCTAACACCTATCCTCCTCAAACTCATAGGAGAGAGAGGAGTACTCTCAAACTCATTCTACGAGGCCACCATCATCCTGATACTAACTGCAGACAAAGATGTCACAAAGAAAGAAAACTACAGGCCAATATCACTGATGAACATAGATGCAAAAATCCTCAACAAAATACTAGCCAACAGAACCCAGCAGCACATTAAAAGGATCATACACTATGATCAAGTGGGGTTTATACCAGGAATGCAAGGATTCTTCAATATACGCAAATCAATCAATGTGATAAACCATATTAACAAATTGAAGGAGAAAAACCATATGATCACCTCAACAGATGCAGAAAAAGCTTTCAACAAAATTCAACACTCATTTATGATAAAAACCCTCCAGAGAGTAGGCATAGAGGGAATTTACCTCAACATAATAAAGGCCATATATGACAAACCCACAGCCAACATCATTCTCAGTGATGAAAAACTGAAACCATTTCCTCTAAGATTAGGAACAAGACAAGATTGTCCACTCTCACCACTATTATTCAACATAGTTTTGGAAGTTTTAGCCACAGCAATCAGAGAAGAAAAAGAAATAAAAGGAATCCCAACTGGAAGAGAAGAAGTAAAGCTGTCACTGTTTGCAGATGACATGAGACTATACATAGAGAATCCTAAAGATGCTACCAGAAAATGACTAGTGCTAATCAATAAATTTGGTAGTAGCAGGATACACAATTACTGCACAGCAATCTCTTGCATTCCTATACACTATTGATGGGAAATCTGAAAGAGAAATTAAGGAAACACTTCCATTTACCAATGCAAGAAGAAGAATAAAATACCTAGGAATAAACCTACCTAAGGAGACAAAACACCTGTATGCAGAAAACTATAAGACACTGATGAAAGAAATTAAAGATGATACAAACAGATGGAGAGATATACCGTGTTCTTGGATTGGAAGAATCAATATTGTAAAAATGACTGTACTACCGAAAGCAATCTACAGATTCAATGCAATCCCTATCAAACTACCACTGGCATTTTTCACAGAACTAGAACAAAAAATTTCACAATTCGTATGGAAACACAAAAGATCCCAAATAGCCAAAGCAATCTTGAGAAAGAAAATGGAGCTGGAGGAATCAGGTTCCCAGACTTCAGACTATACTACAAAGCTACAGTAATCAAGACTGTATGGTACTGGCACAAAAACAGAAATAGATCAATGGAACAGGATAGAAAGCCCAGAGATAAACCCACACACATATGGTCACCTTATCTTTGATAAAAGAGGCAAGAATATACAATGGAGTAAAGACAGCCTCTTCAATAAGTGGTGCTGGGAAAACTGGACAGCTACATGTAAAAGAATGAAATTAGAACACTCCCTAACACCATACACAAAAATAAACTCAAAATGGATTAAAGACCTAAATGTAAGGCCAGACTCTATAAAACTCTTAGAGGAAAACATAGGCAGAACACTCTATGACATAAATCACAGCAAGATCCTTTTTACCTACCCTCTAGAGAAATGGAAATAAAAACAAAAATAAACAAATGTAACCTCAAGATACTTAAAAGCTTTTTTGCACAGCAAAGGAAAACATAGACAAGATGAAAAGACAACCCTGAAAACGGGAGAAAATATTTCCAAATGAAGCAGCTAACAAAGGATTAACCTCCAAAATTTACAGGCAGTTCATGCATCTCAATATCAAAAAAACAAACAACCCAATCCAAAAATGGGTAGGAGACCTAAATCGACATTTCTCCAAAGAAGATATACAGATTGCCAACAAACACATGAAAGGATGTTCAACATCCCTAATCATTAGAGAAATGCAAATCAAAACTCCAATGAGGTATCACCTCACACCAGTCAGAATGGCCATCATCAAAAAATCTACAGAAAATAAATGCTAGAGAGAGTGTGGAGAAAAGGGAACCCTCTTGCACTGTTGGTGGGAATGTAAATTGATACAGCCACTATGGAGAACAGTATGGAGGTTCCTCAAAAACTAAAAATAGAACTACCATGTGACCCAGCAATCCCACTACTGGGCATATACCCTGAGAAAACCATAATTCAAAAAGAGTCATGTAGGGCTTCCCTGGTGGCGCAGTGGTTGAGAGTCCGCCTGCCGATGCAGGGGACATGGGTTCGTGCCCCAATCTGGGAAGATCCCACATGCCACGGAGCAGCTGGGCCCGTGAGCCATGGCCGCTGAGCCTGCAGGTCCAGAGCCTATGCTCCGCAACAGGAGAGGCCACAACAGTGAGAGGCCCGTGTACCACACAAAAAAAATAATTAAAAAAATAAAAATAAAATAAAAAAAGAGTCATGTACCACAATGTTCATTGCAGCTCTATTCACAGAAGCCAGGACATGGAAGCAACCTAAGTATCCATCAACAGATGAATGGGTAAAGAAGATGTGGCACATATATACAATGGAATATTATTCAGCCATAAAAAGAAACGAAATTGAGTTATTTGTAGTGAGGGGGATGGACCTAGAGTCTGTCATACAGAGTGAAGTAAGTCAGAAAGAGAAAAACAAATACCGTATGCTAACACGTATATATGGAATCTAAAAAAAAAAAAAAAAAGTTCTTTAGAAGCTAGGGGCAGGACAGGAATAAAGGCACAGACATAGGGAATGGACTTGAGGACATGGGGAGGGGGAAGGGTAAGCTGGGACGAAGTGAGAGAGTGGCATGGACATATATACACTATCAAATGTAGAATAGCTAGTGGGAAGCAGCCGCATAGTACTGGGAGATCAGCTCAGTGCTTTGTAACCACCTACAGGGGTGGGATAGGGAGGGCTGGAGGGAGACACAAGAGGGAGGGGATATGGGGGTGTATGTATACATAGAGCTGATTCACTTTGTTATACTGCAGACACTAACACACCATTGTAAAGCAATTATACTCCAAAAAAGATGTAAAAAAAAAAAAAAAGTCTGTGATAATGATAATAGCTAAAAATAAATAAATAAAAATAAAAAAAGCCACTTCACCTCTTTTAGGGAGAATATTAAGTAACCATTTTAGAACTCAACTTATGATTTTTCTATACAACTTCTGATTTGTATACCATTCTTGTGGGAAGGATATATAAGCTCTTTGCATTCCTCTGGCATGGGGACGGCAAGAGTTTTTAAGCATACACAGAATCACTGCATCAAATATGTGAAATACAGGATAGCAACCTGCTATAGGCTGAATTGTGTCCCCACCCTCCACTGAATTCTTACGTTGAAGTCCCAACCCCTAGTACCTCAGAATGTAACTGTATTTGAGGATAAGAAATTTAAAGAGGTGATTAAGTTAAAATGAGGCTGTTAGGGTGAGGCCTTAATCTAATATGACTGTTGTCCTTATAAGAGAACAAGAGAAACCAGGAATGCACATGCACAGAGAAAAAGGCTGTACACAGCAAGAAGGTGTCCAATTACAAACCAAGGAGAGACGCCTCAGAAAAAAACCAAACCTCCTAACACTTTCACCCTGGACTTCAGCCTCCAGAACTCTGAGAAAAGAAACTTGTGGTATTTAAGCCACTCAGTCTGTGGTACTTTGTTATGGCAGCCCTAGGAAACTAATATTCAACCCCTCTATTACAATACCCCCTTATATTTCTTTTAATAGTATTCTACAGTTCATTAAGCCTTCAAATGTCTTTGGAATACTGAAGGGCTTTTTTATGGGGGGGGGTACTTGGGGGAGATATATGAGTTATTCACAGGCTCTGTCAAACATGTTTTCCTGATTCTTCTGATGTTCAAAGCACAATGCTCTGCCTGCTTGATGTGGACTATCAATTATTGGCTCCAGTACATGTCTGGAGTTTGGTAGTATAATATCTTAATCATTCATTTACTCATTCTTTGTGCACAATAAAATACAATCTGAGACTATAAGAAGTTCATCATGAATCCTAGACAAGACCTCACACTTTTAAGATTAAAAATTAACAATTTATGTTGTTATTAATGAAAAAATGTTTCCTTGCAATAAAACTAACAATCAGAAAATTGAAAACTAGGTGCTCAGTAATTTATTTAAAACCATAATGCTGTTACCATTCTTTCTTCTTATGCTAGGATGTCAATATAATTAGAAAATAGTAACAACTTTGTATTAGTACATAGCATACACAGATAAAACTGCACTAATCATAACCATATAGCTGGATGAGCTATGGCAAATTGAAAACACATTGTAATAACTCCAAAATTAAAAAATAAAGCTCTGTAACATGCCATAATACCCCTGGTGCCCATCCTACTCATTATCTCTCCGTCTTTCCCCGATGTAAAGGCTCTCCTGACTTCTAAAATCACAGAATCCTTTTGTTTTCTTTTCAATTCTATAAAAATAAAATCACACTTTATATATTCTATAATATCTAATTTTTCTTCCTTGTTTTTTCCCCTAAATTCATCCATATTGTTGCCTGTAGCAGTATTCGATTCATTTTCCTTGCTGTATGGTATTCCTTTGTCTGATTACATACCTCAACTTATTTAAATGTTTAACCGCTGATTGACATTTGGGTTGCTTCCACTTCGAAACTCTGGACAATGCTGCTTTCAACATTTTTGTATATGTACTTGGGCACATGTGACATGCAGTTGAGTATATGCTTAAAAGCAGAACTGCTGGGTCACAGAGTGTGCATAGGTTGTGTTATTAGTTATAGCCAAACAGCTTTCTAAAATAGTCAGAACAATTTTTATACACATTGCAGTGCCGTGATGATTTCAGTTACTCTACAATGACACCAAAACTTGCCTTTATCAAGTTTTTTTTTTTAAACTTTAGTGATTCTAATGGGTGTATACTCGCCTTTTTTTTTTTTTGGCTGTGCTGAGTCTTTGTTGCTGTATGCAGGTTTCTCTAGTTGCGGCGGGGATGCAGTGAGGCTTCCGTGGTGGTGCAGTGTTAAGAATCCGCCTGCCAATGCAGGGGACATGGGTTCAAGCCCTGGGGCTACTCTTCGTTGTGATGCACGGGCTTCTCACTGTGGTGGCTTCTCTTGTGGCAGAGCACGGGCTCCAGGCACGTGGGCTTCAGTAGCTGTAGCACATGGGCTCAGTAGTTGTGGCCCATGGGCCCTAGAGTGCACGGGCTTCAGTAGTTGCAGAGTGTGGGCTCAGCAGTTGCAGCGTGCGGGCTCTAGGGTGTGTGGGCTTCAGTAGTTGTGGCACACGGGCTCAGTAGTTGCAGCTCACAGGCTCTAAAGGACGGGCTCAGTAGTTGTGGCACATGGGTTTTCTTTACTGCATGGTATGTGAGATCTTCCCGGACTAGGGATTGAACCCATGTCCTCTACATTGGCAGGCCAATTCTTAACCACTGGACCACTAGGGAAGTCCCTGTATACTCACATTTAATTGAGGATTTTATTTGTCTTTCCCTGATAATGATGGGGTTGAACACATTTTGTTCATTTGCTTTTTTTTTTTTAAATTTGAGGTATACTTTACAATAGGGTGAAGAGCTCAGATCTTAAGGATACCATTCAGTTAAATTTGATGAGCACCTATCAAGACCTGAACATTTCCATTACCCTAGAAAGTCCCCTCATGCCCCTTTCACAGTCAATCCCTCCTCCCTGATGCAACCACTGATTTGATTTATGGTACCGTAGGTTAGTTTTGTCCACGGTAGAATTTCATATAAATGAGATCATGTAGTACGTATGAATATTTAATTTGGTAGTGATTGGTTATCCTACCAGCAGTTTTACCAGAGCCAGGCCTAGGGTATCACGGAAGCATCTTTAGCCCAGGGGAAACGGCAGAGGGGCTCTGAGTCAAGATAGGGAAGCAAACACGTATGTACATATCCTTTCTTCTATACTCAAATAGGAATTATAGATAAAATATTTAATAATATGAAAAAATAACCACATTAAAAATAAGTGAAACATCTCTGTAAAACAGGGATGGAAAAGCTCATAATAATGCATAGAGCAAGGGTCCAACTTTCAGCAGACTCTTAAAAGAACATTTGCCCTTCTAGACTCTTTCTTCTTCCTCAGCTTTCACACTGATTCAGCCTCCAAGTTCTGATTACTCATCTCCTGTTATGGCCCTTAACTTTTGCCTTTTCTATCCATGTCTATATTCTTACCATGTCAGTTCAGGCTTTCATGGTCTGTTGCTTGAGGCACTGCAGCAACCTCCTAACTAGTACCTCTGGATCCTAGCTTACTTCACAGCACACCATTCTCTAGAGCAGTGCTTCCCAAACACTCTAAGATAAAAGTCAGGTGTTTTTGTTTGTTTCTTTGTTTTTAATATTTTCACTCCATTGTGACCAATAGTTTTGTGAAATATAATACAAATTAAATACTAAACAAATGAGGGAAAAAAGGTATACTAAGTTTGAACCCACATTTTAAAATATTAGATGAAAGACATAAAATTACTCTTGATTTGTGTACTTATCTCACCATCTTCTAGTGACAGTAGCCTGGCACTGGCCTGTGGACTCTCTTTTGAGTAGCCCTGCTCTGGATGCCTTTATATGCAATGAAGATAATATTCTCAAGAGTAAATGTGATCACGCCACTCTGTGGGTGAAACATTTGAATGACTGCTTCCTCACTGTCTACAGAATGAGGCCCAAACTCTTTAGCACAGTTCTTCAGAATCTGATCCCTCTCTAACAGCTTCCTTCCCTGCCATGCTCCTGCCTCTCTCTCAACCAGATTCCCCATGTGGTCCATGCTGTTTCATGCCTCTGTGCTTTGGCATATACTGATCTTCCTAGAAGGGATGATCCTCTAGCTTTTCATCTTTGTATCCCCACTAAACTCAGAACTTCCTGCAGCCAGGGACCATGTCTTCTTCATCACCATATCCCCAACACTTAGCAGAGGGGAATGTACTCAGAAAATGCTTCATCAATGGTTGTTCAGAAAATGCTTCATCAACAGTTTTGGAAAAGAAGGCTCACAAAGGTATTTTAACAGGATTTTAACTGTGAAAACACAGATAGTCAATTGCTCTGGTATGATCCCAGGATACAATTCCTGTTACTGCATGTGCCTAGTGGAATAGTTTTTCATTGGGATTGAGCTTCATGACCAGAGAACAAAATTCAGTTTTTCGAGACTGAAACACATGTTCACCTTGAGCCTCCTTAATAGCCACCAAGAAACTAAATTCTCCACTTGTACTCCGTTTCAATGTAAAGCCTTTGTATTTTGATATTTCTCAACTCAAAGTTATGTCATACCCTAAGCCAAGCAGATGCTCCAGTTGATGCAATCTGTCCACAGAGAAACAAAAGAGCACCACTGCTGTTCTCACAGACCTTTCCACAACAAGAGAGAACTAGGTCAACATTGCAAAAGTGTAGGGGAAAAGGACTGAGTGAAAGCAGACCATCTTAATGTACACATCTATGCCTTAAAAACAAAACAAAATAAACTCAAAGCCTTTCATGCAGTGCCAACAACATGGATATGACCTCTTGAAAAACTTAAAACATGGGCTCTAACAGACATTAAGCAGGAAAAAAAAAGCCAATTTCAGGAAGATGGGCCATTCAAAGCCAAATTTTTATTAAAGTATTATTGAAAATTGAAGTTCTAATTTATCAATTGCACCTTTTCAAGGAACTGAAGCAAAAAAAAGCAAAACCAACTGTGAAATAAAAAACCCCACAAATTTCTCCCCAGAGAAATCAAGGATGGTTTTGGTCATGTGCACTCCTGTATTACAGATCCAACAAGCCATTTTTGGATTCTCATCCACAGAGCATGGCCAAGTGGGAACACTGTTCAGTATCCTCCTAACTTCTTCTTCATGCCCCACATCAACTCCTATTCATGCCATCATCTCTGCCCTACCTCAGGGCCCCATTTCTCTCTGTTTGCAAGCTCCTCAAGAGTGGCAGCTGACTCATCTCTGCAGCCCCAGTGATGACACAGAACAGAAATGGTAAATACTTGATGGATGAGTGACTGAACAAAAGGATGAACAAATGAAAAGATCTCTCTCAAACAGCAAAAATGTCCTGTGAGATATGACAGTTTAACACAATTATAGGGGCCCGTGAGCATAACAAGGAGAAACACCTCCCACTGGATCCTATTTCCTAACACAGTGCAAATGAACAGCTCTCTCTCTCTGTACATAAAGGTAGATGAGACAATCCTCTGATAGCCTATGCCTTTTTCACCTCAGGGGGACAGAAAGGGAAACTCAAACTGGCTCAATGATGAGTTGCCCAAATGTTAAAATCTAGGGGGGGAAAACACCTTCTTAAGCATGTGGCATTAAATACTCTTTATGCAAATGAAGATCACTTTCACACAGTAATCCAGGTAGACTTAAAGGACGTAGAGAGCCTCTCATTTCTTCCTCCTCTCTTTTCCCACCACACTAGCTTCTTGTGCCAATCACGTGGTACTTCCTATACACTGCTCTCTTTATATTCCTGGATGCCACAGTGAGGCTGGATGCTCCTCAAATACATGGTCATATACTTGTTCCTATCCCTCTCAGTGTCTAGAAAAAAGCAAGTATGCTAAAAATGCTTAACCATAACTATACTCTCCATCCAACCTGCCCCCTTCTCGATTTGTAATGTTCAAATGCTATCTCTCAATCCTTTAAGACCCAGATCAAATCACTCATAAAGTCTTTCCTGATCCCCTCAACAAAAGTCAAAAGGTCTTTGTATTTAACTGTATTTCTCTTATGGCCCTTATCACTCTTGACTTTATCCCAGAGCTTTTTGTGTTCATGTACTACACTGTGAAGCCTAAGCTCTCCTACCTCTGCATTCTCAACTGTGGTCAAGCACAGGATGCACATACTGCAGATATCAAGCAAAGTTTGTTAACTGATTGAAAATACCTCATCTAGAAAGGTGAACTAGATATTTCTCCTTTTTTCTGTTACCCCTTTTCCAAATACTCTGCGTTCAGACAGAAATTATGAAATTAGAACTTTCATAAATAGCTTTACCATTCTGATGTGAGCAAGAAAAAAATACCTCTGAAGAGGAAATATGTGGCTTTACTTGTGTACCAGACATAACACCTTAATAGCTCTCCCTTCCTTTGCTCTCTCCCACTGTGAGACTGACAACTGACTAATAGGATTAGAGGCTCCATTATAATAACCCAGCTTAGCTAAAGGTCAGCAAAAAATGACAGCTTCAATCTGAATTACATGGCCTAGGAATCCATTCAATTATTAACTAGAGTAACTGTTATTACCTCTCCCAATTAAAGGAGAGGCAGCTGTTAATCTTTGGTGGCCTGAAAAGGCTGATGGCCTTTGTACTTGACTTCTCTATAGACAGTAATTACATTCTTTGTGATCAGAGAGGAAGGCCTTCCTAGCCTTTTAGACAGAGGTGGCAGATGGGGAAAACTGTTTGCATGTTCATTAGCAGGATAGGCTAGGCTAGATTTGTTTGGAGCATCTGGTGACACCTTAAGACCTGTTTAGAGATAGTACAAGTAGGTTTTGGCAAGTTCATAAATTTAGAACTAGTAGCCCCATTTATAGAGATGAGAAGATTCTAGAGTGAATTTTTTTACAGCTGTTTTTCCCATAATGAAAACTTTCCTACCATTTAAATGACATCATCTCTACTCAACTACTATCTTCACCTGTTATGGTCAGCTTAAAAGAAGCAAGTATAATGAACAGATATTCCTTCTTCTGTTACATGGTTTTTCTCTTCTAAGCCTTCTAATGTCCGCTTCTTCACATTCCCATAATCTACATAAAGGTTTGGCTCAGTCTTTCAGCCGTAGACACTCACACTTGAAAGAATCAGTTTCTGGAGTCAAGAATATCACAAGGAAATTGTAAATTTGTGGGACTGTGGTGCCAAAAAGAGTAAAATCATAACCCACAGTTTGAAGGGTTAGGTAATAAGGTAAGTGGGGCTGAGAGAGGCTGGAAAAGCTTTCTCAAGATGAGAGGAAGAATTCCTTTGTGATGCTAATCAGAACATGGACCCTTTGGAAGGCTCTCCCCGAGGGAGCTGAATTGTGCCATGTTTGACCTGTTTGGACTAAGTGAGATGAGGGCAGGGTGAGTGAGAGGGGGTGGTGCAGGAACTGAAGGATGAAAGCAGGACACAGACCTGAGTGCTCTCATTCCTTCTCTTTAAGCTGTTATGAGACAGATGACCAAAGATTAGTGTATAGAGTTTATTACTGCAGTCCAACAAAACTCACAATAAAGTCATTTTGATCTTCCCTCATCTTCACGCTCCACAAAGCTGCCAAGTGGCAGGCACTGGGCCAGACCCAGCACTCATAGCTACAGTGAGAGACAGACTTAACATAGACAAATGCAACACTGTGAGATAAGCAGTATAATAAGGGGATGTACAAAGAGTTGTATGCACACAGAGGACTAGTTCTTCAGGATATAATGGGTGTCAATGTGGACAGTTTTCTGAGTTATCATGTTATCAAACTAAAAGACAAAAAAAGGATTCAAAGTCAAGGACCTACATATGAAGTTCCTCGTGCAACTCCTTTATTCTCCCACCATTCCTAACTTCCAGGCTACCCGCTGCTTTACCGCAGAACTTGAGGAGTCTTACCACAGCAGTTCCCTGTTTCCCTTGTTGCTGCATCTTAACTCTCCTGGGTGCTTTAAAGTTGGGAGGCAAAAGAAACGCAGGACCATGAGACCAAGGAGAATCTGTTTTGGGCAAGGGAGCGATACGGACAAGGACCAGTAACAAGGACAAACTCCTTTAGGTCCAGCAGCTCCCAGGGAGCAGGACCATAGAGCTCGAGGCTCTTGTCCACTGAGATGCAAGGAAATGGAGAGGAGTGGTCCTAGAGCACTCTGTTCTTGCTCCATTGTGACACTGGCACTTCTTGACTGATTTTTCTATTATTTAATTGTAAACTAGATCATACTGATTATTTATTTAACCACAAGGTAGACTGTGAGCTCTTTGACAGCTGGGATTACGTTTCTATAGGTCCAGCAAAAAGTAGGTATTCAATAAATAGCTGTTGAATATAAAAGTACAGTCTAATTTCTGGGCTCTCACATCAGAAATTCTCTTAAGAGGAAAGAAAAGCCATCAATCCTTAATGAGAAAGAAAAGGCTTAGAAACACTCATGTGCCTGGGAAAGTCAAGGCAAGGATACAGGTAAGCTAGAAACTGTGGCTGATAAGGCAAGGCAGGCCCTGGTGTTAGGCCTGCCTGAAGGGGACAAGCCCAGAGAGGAGAGGCCAGAAATGTGAAGGCCAACTGCAAGGCCTTTGCCAGTCATCTTTGCTTATGTCCTGCCTTAGTCATCTCGGCATTCTTTTTTTTTTGTTTGTTTTTTCCCCCTTATTCTCAAGGGAAGTAATGACCCAGACCCTTTTATGTCCTTAAGAAGGGATGGGGAGAGCAATTTTCTCCAAGTGCCATCCTGGAGGGCTGAAAGTGACAATTCAAGGAATTACAATGTGGCAGACCCCTAGGCTGTTATCTAATCTAAGCCCTCAAAACTGGTACCTCATCATCATCCCATTAAAGAAAAATAGTCTTAGAGGAGTTAGTTACTTGCTTAAATTTTTACAGCTAGCAAGTGGTGGAGCCAGGGATTGAGCCTAGGTTTATCTGACTTCCAAGGGTATAATGGGTCTATACCAAGAAAGCTGTGGGGGAAATCTAGTGTGTGGCTATAGGAATGTACGTGACTTTTGGCATACTTATCACTCAATATCCCAATTTTGTAAAATCTTGGACTTGATATTATTTTAAAATTTCAAAGAATATTTTATTTTGAAATAATTTTAGATTGAAGAGTTACAAGTACAGTAGAGAATTCCTATATGCTTTAATTGAGCCTTCTCTCATATTAACATCATACAAAACCATGGTACATTTATCAAAACTAAGAGATTAAATTAAAACTATACTATTAATTAAGCTATGGCCTTATTTGGATTTCCCCTAGTTTTTCTACTGATGACCTTTTCCTGTTCCAAGATCCCATCTAGAATACCACATTGTATTTAGCTCAATGTTATTGTGAAGACAAGGTGAAGTTACTCTTAGCATTAGAGGGGGGATTCTGAGCTCTTATATTAGCATTCACTAGCAACTAAAAAAATTCAAAAAACTTGAAGTAATCCAGACTCAGAGAATGCAAAGGAATGCCAAATTTGACTATCACAAGTAAATAAAAAAGGAAATGAGAGCTAACTAGATTCTAAGGGACTGAAATATGAGTATTTCTTTTAACTGGTGGTGCAGTTCTTGAGACTGTCAGGAAATGGGAAGAAATGTGCACACAGCAGGAGGGAAGCAAGCCTTGGGTGAGGAGGGAGGGAATGTGGGACCAGGGTTAGAAGAGACTCCAGGTGGCCCAGGATGGTCTCCCCCTGCAGCTCCAGGCCCAATTGGCCTTCAGTACTTTTTTGGCCTATGGCAGGCTTTCAAAACCCTTTCCTTCCTGGATGTCAGTGAAATCCAGTAAAGCCTTCCAACTGTAGCATGATACTGCTTCAAAGTCTTCAGAGTATGCCTTTCCCACTTGTGCCCATGATAGGATATTTACTGCAAGATTTTTTTCCAAGAAGCAGCTAGGTCAAAAACCTTGTGATGGGGCACTAGGAAAATCAGTTACAGTTGATTTTCGAAATGATCCTGCTAGGAAGCACTGGGTCTGCTTAATTTAGTCAGGAGGAAATGAAAGGGGGGAAATAACTAGTGATAGGCAATGTTTTCTCAGATGGATTATCTGGAGTCTGCACTCCGGTTTAGCCCCTCCTGTTCTCTAGCATCTAAAGTATACAGGGAAAACAGAGGAGACAAAATCCACACTACATTTGTTACTTAAGAGACTGATACAAAGTATGGCAAGGAAGAAGGCAAAAATGAGCAGCCTTTCAGATTTTGGACTTCAAGATGATTGTGCTAATTTATACTTTGATCGTGGATGAAAACTGTGTAACCATGCAGAGCTTTTGTTCCCCATTAAGATGCTGCAAACAAGGCCTTCTTATACAGACAACAGTGTGAAAGGCAGAATATCTGGTCATTCTTCCTGATTTTGCTAAATCAAATATGATCAAATGTTTACTGAAGAGTTAGTGCTGCCCGACTGAATTGTAACTGAATTAGAGATGCTCTGTGCTACCACTTTTAGCTAGTGAGAATAAGATAAGACCTTTACTAAAGGTGAACTAAAATGTTTAAAAGTCTGCTTATTCAAGGCAAACAAAACTCAGAAGACTCATTAAGTCTGGAGAACACCAGACCATTACAGAATCTTATTTCTTTATAAAAAGGCATATATGAATCTCTTTCTCTTTACAAGGAATAACGAAGTTCATTTGAAGAGAAATTTGGTAATCAATTTATATTTACACAGCTTTTAGTCTGAAGTCTGAAAAAGGTTTTAGTTTTAAGTCAGAATGCAAGTCCATATCCTCCCATTATGGGGAAGTAAAGTTATCTTATGGAAAAGAAATGTAAAGATCCTAAAAAGAGTCCACACTTCTGAGGACATCCATGTATAAACATTAAAAGGCATACAACACTAGGAAGCCTTTTCAGCAGGGACAGGGAGAGGCAGGGATTTGAGAAAGACAGGCAGAAATGATGTTTTAGATTTTGTTGTTATGGCACAAATGGTGTCTTTTTTTTTTTTATTTTAAAGAACAGATGTTATTTGTTTAGAGTTTGCTATAGCAGATAGTCAGCCACCAACAGTTACATTTGGCGGAGGGATGGGTAACCTTTATAATGAAAAAGAGAGAAGGCTTCAAGTATGCACTGTTTGGAGGCTATTGGCATGGGGAAGCTAGAGGTAGGTTAACTATGAGTGGGCATCTTATGTGATGGCTTGAGTAGCATACTCATCTTTTCATGGTGGGTCTTGAGTTAGAAGCAGGATCAGAAAACAGTGAAGCTGGCAGTCACTGATCAATTTCTGACCATTCTGGGTTGATTGCTTCAGAGGTAGTAGATTGGCTTCCTAAACTGGTTGCTGGTCATTGTTCTATTGTTATATATGGGCTGGCTATTGTTTATTTGTATATTCAGTTTCTCAGACAACTTGAACATACATGCAGAAAATCCAGAGGAACATACAAAAAAGCTCTAAAAATAATAAGTGAGTTTAACAAGGTCTCACAATATAAGTCAATACAAAAAAATTAATTCTATCGGCAAATCTGTAAAGATAGAAGTAGATTAACGGTTGCCAGGGGCTGGGGGAGGAGAAAATGGGGTGTAACTACTAATGGGTATGGGGTTTCTTTTTTGGGGTGATGATGTTATGGAATTAGATAGTGGCGATGATTGCACAACCTTGTTAATAAACTAAAACCCACTGACCTGTATACTTTAAAGGGGTGAATTTTATGGTATGTGAATTAGATACAAACTACGTCTTACTTACTGTTTAGAAGCTGTTAGCATGGCCTATGGATTAATTCTGCCACGGGTTGAATCCCAACTCGTTCACTTACTAGGCATAACATCAGGCAAGTTCCTTATCCTCTTGATGCCTCAGTGTTCTTACAAATGAGGGCACATAATTCCCACTTCAAAAGGTTATTAAGAGAATTAAATAAATTGACCCATATAAACATTAGAATCATCATCATCTTCTTTATATTGTCCCTGCTTCTTCAGCTAAGTACCTAGTATAATGTCATCAAATAAATATTAGTTCCTAACTGCTGAGGGTTCTTGCTTTTTCTAGACTTCACATTTCACTTCTAGTTCATTCAGTACTAATACCCGTAAGAGTAGACCCTTAATGTTCTTGAGAGGACATATCCTGGAATCTTTCTGATACCTCAAAATTTCACTGAAGTATGATTTCTCTCATAAATACCTTTATTTTAGCTGAGTCTACCTTCTCACCTCATCAGCCTCAGCTTCAATATTAGTTCCTCAAAAGGGCATTCTCTGACCTCTAGGTTGTATTTAGTCTTCCTACGACTTCCACAAACAACTCTGTATTTCCTCAATCATTTCCTCAAAAACTCATCACTCTTTACTGTAATTAACTGTTTAACTGCCTATAAGGGCAGGGCCGGTATCTGTCTGAATTAGTGCTATTTCCCATGTGCTTGGCACATAAAAAATTCACTAACATTTGTTAAGCGTGTGCACACAAGGTCAGGTACTCTCTTAAGTGCTGCTTTGCAAGCACGTCTCATATAATACAACAGCATGAGGTGGATACAATTATCATTCCCATTTACTTGGAGAAACTAAAGTTCAGGGAAGATAAGTAACTTCTTTAAGATTATGTAACTAGTAAGGGCTGGTCTAGGACTCAAATCCAGGTATATCTGATTCTAGAATCTGAGCTTTAACCATCACACTATTCTGCCTCTCTGCATACCATGCACTGAAAAACAAAATTGCTTCATTGAACTAAAATGTCTGTGAGTGAGTACAATGATATAGAGTTAGTGCTGGGAAGTTTCCCTAGACAGGAAGATAGCATTATAGACATAATAAACTATACATTTCTACATAAGGGATGGCTCTATATTGTTCTTGAGAATAAGGCTTTGAAAACGAGCTATTATTCAAGTAGCTAGGAGTAAATGGTAAGAGGCAGAAAATAATTATAGAAACTAAAAATTTTAGATTAAGAAGGAACCTGAAAATGATCTAATTCCGTTATATAATTTGAACACATTAGATCAGGCAAAGATGCACCATAGAATATTTTAAGGTGGCCATTTTGGGTAGTTTGGCAAATGTTATGTGCTCTATAATCTTACTATATTTTTATGGCATATTTTACAACTTATTGTCACAACTTGTACACAGATGAACAAGCATGTTATATCAATTCAGCAAATAATCTATGTAGTACCCAGAATATATAAGGAACTGTAGTTGGTGCTTCAGAAGACCAAATCGACAGATAGCAAAAAATCAAATTTAAGGATAACTAATGTCTGTACTTTGGATTTTGTATTCAAGAAATTAATGATGCAGAGGACTTTCCTCGTGGTCCAGTGGTTAAGACTCCATGCTCCCAATGCATGGGGCCCAGGTTCGATCCCTGGTTGGGGAACTAAGATCCCACATACCGCGACTAAGCTCGCGCACCGCAACTACTGAGCCCGCGCACTCTAGAGCCTGCAAGCTGCAACTAGAGAAGCTCGCAACTAGAGAAGCCTGGACACTGCAACGAAGAGCCCACGCACCGCAATGAAGACCCAGCGCAGCCAAAATCAATTTTTAAAAATTCAATTAAAAAAAGAAATTAATGAGGTAAATTATGTATAGGCTTTTTAAGATAAAAATATTTTCCAGCTTCCTTTGGTCCTTGATATAATAAACTTGGGATATGTAAATGACAGCAAACACAATAAAACAGAGTCACTGCTGCAACTCTTTGAGATAACACCAATTTTTCCCTCTGAATAGACTGACTTTGTGAGGTAATTCCCAGAACTCTTTCCTAGTATTACCAAATCTGCCAAGTTGGCTACTTCTGTAAAGTAAGCTATTTGGCCCAGACAAACATCTATCTTGAATGTTTAGGCATGTGCTTGCCTTAAGGCAAGGAATGGACTAGAAGACAAGCCAAAAAAAACATTCAATTTATTTGAACAAACATTTATTGCCTGCCAACTGTGTGCATGGTGTTTGTTAAATGGCAGAAATACAGACGCACAGAGGATCAGGACCTGCCTTCAAAGACCTCACATTCTACTGAGAAAGAAAATTAAAAAACAGGTTAATGCAACATAGTGTGATAAGTCCATAGTGTGATATGATGGAGGTACAGGGTACACCCTGGGCTTACGTGGTAGGTACCTAACCTGCTTGGGTGAAGATCAGAAGAATGACAGGGAATACTTCCTAGAGGAAGTGACACCAGAGTTGAGCCTCAAAAGAAGCCATCCAGGTAAAAGTATTTGATTATGGGGTGAGGGTGGATGTGTGTGTGTGGGTGGGTGAGTGGGGTGGGGGGAGGCAAATGCACTGAGCGGGAGAGAGGGAGGTGTTCTAGGGGATGAGGTGTATGCAGATAAAAGGGTACAAGGCCCACTCAAGGAGCAATAAGCCACTGAAAATGGTTACGAGTGTGAAGTGATGGGGGAAATGTTGAGAGATGATGACAGAGGGGTAGGAAGAGAACAAATTTTGCAGGGGACCTCGTACTCAAAGAAAGAGAGTCTAAATCTTATTCTAACGCAACAGAGAGCTTCCAAAAGGTTTTAAAGCAGAGTGACACACCCAGATTTTCACTTTTGAAAGCACGCTCTGGAAGCTATATGGAGGACAGACTGGAGAGGGGTAAGACAAAACACAACTCAAATAGTAGAAATGATTAGGGACCCAACACCATCAGTGACAATTCAAATAGAGAAGTAGGATGGCTGGCTAAAAGCTATATTTACAAGTAAAAGCAACAGCCTTGGCTGCTGATTGGATGTGGGAGAAAGAAGAGTCAATTTACCAATCATCTTCTATGTATAAGGCAAAAGGGATACAAACTGGTCTGGCACAGGATCAGACTCTCCTCCATGAAAAAGCTTAGAATTCAGTTAAGTATACTAGGGATAAAAAGAATCTAATGATTTTCAAGGTAATGTCTACATGCTAAATGAGTATGTGGCAGTCACAGGACACAGGGTTCATGCAAGGCAGGAGAGAGACAGGTCTCATGCCTCCTTTTCATAATGCCAAGTGAAAAACATGTTTAAAAACGGTTTTAACCTTTTAATATATAACCTTGGTAAATGGAACAGTGGCTTGAATTGGGTATTTGTACATAGGACTGAAAATTAGACAGATTTTTTACTGCATTTGTCATTAATCAGCCATCTCTGTTCAATAATATTAATTTCATAGAAAAGATAAAGGAGTAAAATATGAAGGAGAAGGGGAAGGAAGAAACGGGAAGATACACTGCTTTTTCTAGGAAAGACAATATTTCTCCCAATGAACGTCATATATTGGTTGCTATGACTCTGAAAAAAAAAGCCTACTTTTCTTTCTCCTTAATTTGAACTTAAAAGGATTCCTATGGCATCACCATATAGGTGCCATTGTCCTCTGAAGGTTTTGTAGATACTGGTTTGGCATCTCTTCTATGTTCATAGCAGCAGGGGGGGCTACATCATAGGCCCCTATAATCTGTACCAAAGAACAGAGTGTGGAACAGTTTGAACACGGAATATTTCAAAGAGGAGACCAGAACGTCAGTGAAAGACTTTTGAATGATCTTGTGCTCATGTTTTCCAAGCTCTAGTCAGTATATCCATAAGCTCAGAAGCAGTGTATATTTAAGCTTTGTAAGCTATTAGCCACCCATAGACATGATTTTGTCTTCTCAGAAAGTGCATTTTATTAAATTAACCTATTTCTGACAAAGCACCTTTTCTCTAATCTGCTGAGAAATACACTTACTATATTTCAGATGGCCTCTGAGTGGCACTGCCTAACAGTCAGTAGACTGTGTCAGATATGCAGTTATGCTACCTCCCCTTTTTTAAAGAACAACATAACTTGATAGGAAGAACTAGGGCTATTTCAAAGTAAACAGGCAGGTCAAAACTGTTAAGTTAAAAATTTCTATACAAGCTTAAACACCTTACATATATGGTCTGAACATATTTACATGAAGATGTGAGTGTTGTCAGGTAAATTTACTTATATATTACAACTTGCACTTTAAAAATTAATTTTTATAATCCTAATATTTAACACAGTGTCTGGCATTTAAGTACTGAGTAGGTACTTGAATAAATGCAAGCTTTTTATACTAATAAAACACTTCCCAGCCTACAAAGGAATAAATCAAAAGATTGCAATCCCTAAACATATGAAATACCAAAATGCACAAGCAGCACAAGAGAATCACATTCTATACACATTGCTGTGTCCAATGAACATTACACCAGAATTTAAAGTTGCACTGTACAATATATACATACAATGCATATATTATAACTAATCAGAAATATTACTTTTTCAAAGGTAGATGAGCTACAGCATTGCCAGTGATCGGTGTGGATTTACAGGTTCCAGGCAATCCTACATTCCCATCTTTTACTACTCCAGCTCTGGGTGGTGCAGGGGTGGAGAGGAATAGCATCCTGCAGTTATAACTCTCTGGGTACCATCAGCCTCCTCTTTTTGCTCCTCCAACCTGTCCAATAATTTTTATAATGAAATCTTTGTTTTAAATACTCTTCTTTTTGAAATACCTAAAGTAGTCACTATTTTCCTGACTGGGTAATACTTTCTTACTGCCCACTGTTGCTTGACATTTTCATTCATTTATTCAACAAACATTTATCAAGCAACCATTATGTTCTTATATTAGGTTCTGGGGACAGTTAAAACAGACATGTCCATCCCTTTATGGAGTTTATAGTCTAGCATTCTAGTCTGGTATAATTAGTTTCTATTCACAAATACATAAGGGTTAAAAACTCAGTGAAAGATCATAAAGTACTACTCAATTCTTACTGGTAAATGCTTTACTCAAAATTAAATTTATTGCTTTAAGTAAACCAAACGATAAAAGTAATTTTATTAGTTAATAAATCAAAGTGATAAGAAAAGTAAGTCAACCCTTCATAGTTGTACTTTAGTAATCCATTCCTATTCCTAATGTTACAATTAGGCATTGCAAAAATACATACGTGATACAAGTTATGCAAACTGTATACAAAGGGTACACAAATATCAGAGAAGCTGCATAGACTCATCACGAATTTACCTAAATCCTCATTTGAATTAGATAAGAAATTTATTAAATTTGTTTCTATGGCACTTGATACAAAGATAGTAGACAAGTCCAAAACGTCCTCTATCAAACAGAGTCAGCAGTCTAATGTGTCCCCAGACACCAGGTTACCAATTTGTTTATCACTGATCTTGACTATAAGGTTTTTAATGTATTATTCATAAGTACATTATGCATTTTACTGCTTGTTGCAGAGATTTTAATTCAGAAAATGCTCTGTGCCAGCAAGAACTTAGTGTAAATGATACAGATAAAAAGATCATTTCATGTGTTTCTGACAAGTGATTTACATAACTTTTCTATTAATCAAAGTAGAATAAGTAGTGTATAACGTAACTTGTCACCCACATGGGGTTTTCTATTCTGAAAAATCCAAAATGCTTTGTGACTGACTTTAATTTTCTTATAATTGTCTAAATCTATGATAAAGAACAATTTAGACCAAGAAGTCTGAATTGAATACACATAATCCAAACTATAAGAGATACATTCACCCACTATGACTTATTCCAATTTCAGTTTGGTGGAGAGATATCTCTTTAATCACGGTATAGTAACTGATTCACTGGTAGTGAGTCAATTAAAATATTGACGATTTTAATTCTGTCAATAAAGCAATAGTTGCTCCTCAAATAGTATACTAATTTTTAAGTTTTATAGTTGAAAGGAAAGGTAAAACGATAATATTCAAATTACTAAATTTGGAGCTCATTTAGACAAATAGCTTGCAGTAAGATGTGAAAACCTGGACTCTACAGAGATGCTTGAAATACACACACACACACACACACACACACACACAATGTGAACCTTTGATCATTATACTAAGACAGGGTAGGAAATAAATATTTCAAGTGTAAATGTTAACAAAATGCTAAGGGGGATGAGGGAGATTAGAGAGTGATGATTAAAGGGTGCAGAGTTTCTTTTCAGGGTGATGAAAATATTCTAAAATTGATTATATCGATTATATTCAACTGTGAATATACAAAAACAGTAAATTATATTGTTAAATGGGTGAATTCTATATTATGTTTAAAGCAGTTTAAAATGTTAACAATAACGTAAAGCAGTTTAAAATGTTAACAAAATGGTTTTACTAAAAACCACATAATTTATTGAAATACTGGGTTTGAAACATTTACAGCAATTTCAGAATAGACCGATTAGCATAGTTCTCACGCAGTATTAACGTCTTTACTAAAAGTGGCACATTGCCTTAAGTAAACATAGTACATAAAATTCAAATTAGAACAACACTTATGAAAATATTTTCTACTTTATAAAAGATTCAGATTCAGTTGACAGGACTGAAGAAAGTCTTAAGTAATAGATCAGACATACATTTGCACAAAAATGAGAAAAACTTAGAATCAGACAAAAGTCTCTGATTCTAGGTTCTGATATGGACCGACACGTTTCTCTCTCTCGCACAGAAGCCAGAAGTTATGAGTTATAGGTTTCCAGGACAGTCACTGATTACCCTTTATGGGAATCTGATAGAACCAACGAATAATCAACAAAGAGATTCAAAATTTCTGTGCTTCAGAAAACATGATAATATAAACAACCTTAAGCACCTGAATTCCATGGGAATTAAACTACTGTCAGGATCTCATTCATTCATTCAATAAACATTTTTGTGTCATTTAAGGCTTGTGCTTCCTTATTAATTTGGGGGTATCCATCCAATGACAGTACTGAGGTGGGAAGTACTGTGTAAGGAAAACAAACAACTCACTGTAATTCCATGGTAAATATTATAACATAAGTATAATCAGAGGGCTGTGAGAACACAGAAAGAGGAGAAATTGCTGCTTGTATTTTAAAAAGAAAGTACGTGCTTTATATATGAAAAATAACAATTATAGCATGTTATCATGTATGCTGGACAGGATGATATACATTCCACTTCAGTGTCTTAGTAAAAAAAGAAGTGCATAAATCAACTATCAAAAATCCCAATTGTTGTGTGTGATCAGGGTAAATTCACTTAACCTCTCCCACCTTAGTTACCTCACACATGCCATCAATTCCTGACTCACATGAGACTGAAATGACTGTCAGGACTTAAATAAGACTCTTTCATATTTCAAATACGGTTTGAAGTTCCTTTAAAACATCAACACAATTAGCTTTACACAAATCTTTCTAATGTTAATGGCCTGATTATTCAAATAGAAACTTTACTTACTTTACCAGCAAATCTGTAAAATTTTCATAGCTTTGCAAGACAACATGCGGTAACATACTCCTATAGAATGCTTTGTTGTTAGAGTTAAAAAAAAAAAAACTCCACAAAACTCAGATATACGAAACGACCGTTCATGTGACATGTGTGCGCTGTGTGTATAGACTGTGTTCATCTACCTTGTGGAATACAGACAGCCATGGTAGGAGACCTTGAGAAGACTAGTGTTCGAAGCGATAAAAGAACAAGCAGCTACAAGCCAGGGCAAAAATTGGTACTTGTCCTAAGACAGATGCAGACAAAGTGTTTTTAGAGTTCAAAGAAGAGAGAGATCATTACTCCTTTGGGAGATATTTTCACTTGGATTACTAGGCTTTTATGGATGATTCCATTAGAAACAAGACCACCATATATCTGAGTGAATATTTTAAAATATATTCACTTATTTACATTTTACTGCATAATTATTCTTGCCTCCATGTTATTTTTATGATACTGAGATAGGAAATGAGGACAGTCTCACATTCTCCTGAGAAATGTTCATTCTGTACTTTTTGGGATATTTAAGACAACAGTTAACAATTTCTGGAGTCTTTTATCATTCATTCAGAGACTTAACAATAGATGAGAGTGTTATCTTTGGAATGAAACAAGAACTGCAACCTAATATTGAAATATCTCAGGAATAAACATGAAATAAAGCCTTCCAACTATAGGCTTACATGAAGGGAAGATCTTCTGAGACCTGAACTACTCAAAAAGTCCATCACAGGACCCTTAAGTTATGAAAACTTAAACATAATTACTGGTCCACATTAATACTATGTTAATACATGACTGTAAGGTAGAATTTAGTTTTTGGTAAAGTTGGATTTTCTATGCATACTTAAAAAAATATAGGTATCCCTTAACAGATGCCTATTTTAATTAAATTTAATTAGAAGTTTACCCTGTTAATGGTTTTCAAGGCTAGGTCAAGTAGTTTTATCTTTGCCTTATGAAATCACTGGCCTCATTTATGATTTACCTGATTTTGAAACCTTGTTCTAAAACTTATAATATGACATTATTCCTGTGCAGTAATTTTGATTCATAAGCATAATAATTTATTGAAAATATTCACTCTCCTCTACTCTTACTTTACCATTTCTGTCATAAAGTCCTTTGCATATTTTAACTCCCAATTATATACCCTCCTCATATCTTGTTATCACCAACTAAAGGGTTAAGTTTTTCTTCCTTTTCCTTTTTGTGTAAATAAAAAGTTTTTTTTTTAACATTGTCAATGGTTAATGAAGCAAACTTATGCATCTTTACAATTTCTAGGCTCACCATTTTTACGTATCCCATGCCCTCTCTCTGAACTCATTTTCCTCTTGCTGACATAGCTTTTAATTGCTCTTTTAGTGAAGGCCTGTACTTCTTCTATTTCTTTGTCTTCAAATGTCTGAAAATGTCTTCATTTTGCCTTTATTCCTGAGTCATGTTTCACTGGGCATAAAATTCTTGGTTGATATTACACATTTTGAAGATACTGTTCTCTTGCCTTTTGGTACCTCTCATAGCTGACAAGAAGTTTCAGTCTAACTGTACTTTTAAGATAATCTGTATTCTGGTAGTTTAAAATATTTTCTTCTTCTCTTAGATCTTCTGCAGTCTCACTATAATGTGAATGCATGCCTTTCTTCCATTCTTGAAAATTCTCAGGTTTGAGTGTGAAATATTAACTCCACTTTTCTCACCATTCTTTCCCTCCAGAACTCCAAATAGATACTATGGAATCCCCTCAGTATACATTCATGACTCTTAATCATTCTTTCATTCTTTTTATCTGTTTTTCTCCTGTGTTTGGAGGATATTCTTTAATACCATCCCCCAAGCTACTGATTAATTCTTTCCCTGTCTACTTTCAGTTTATATTTTATCCTGTTGAGTTTATCCTTTATTTCAAGAGCTATATTCTTATTTCCTAGATTTCTTTTAGTTTTTTCTCATATTACCTCTTATTTCACTTCTGCCTATTTTTTCATGCTTTCCTATTGATTTTAAATGGGTGCTTTCATTTATCTCCGTGAGCATACTAAATATATTTCTTTAAAAATCTCTTTCAGAGAATTCTATAAAATCAATTTCATCTGTTATAAATTCTTGCTCCATTTAAGAAATTGTTTGGCTATTCTTTCTAACATTTTATTTATTCATGTCTGTAATTTTGACTTGTAGGCACATTCTGAGCAGAGGTGTTTTGTTTTATTCTCTCTATCCCTTTATTCTCCCTTATCTCGTTTCATAGTTGCTTCCCCTGGGCAGCCAGGGCTCAAGGTCACTTAAATGGCAATTCAGAGGTTGGAGCTCCAGCAACGATCCTGGAGATACTGTAGATTTGGTTACTGAGCAGGCAGGTGGCTTGGTTTAATTCTTGGTTGTGAGGCTGTGTGTTCTCTTCCTTCCTAGGCCTGAAACTTCCTGCAAGCTGATGCACTAAGCAGTAGTCAGCAGCATTTTTTATTCAACCTGCTTTCATGAGTGGAAAATTCCCTAGCCCAAGCTTTGTCCTTGGGCTGTGAACATGACTTTGTAAGGGACAGTTACCCGCTTTCAGTCCACAGGAGCCCAATCCTGGTCGCCATAGTGTCTCTGGTCTGAGAGTAGTATGGAATGGTGACTTCTGCCCTTTTGTTAATACTTTGTGTTTCTATTCATTCCATCCTGGTCCACAAGAATCCCAGTTTTGCTTTTGACCTGGCTATGTCCCCTTAGTTTTCTTTTAAAATATCTTTTATTATTGTTATGTATTTGAAGCAGAAGAGAGGTGCCAGTATATAAACTTCCTATGCCAACATGATCCAAAGTTTCCCTAACTATCTGAAAACCCTGTTTTTCCCCTTCTGATTTTCCCTATCACTCTCACTAACATTTACCGTCATCTTTGAAGGCTTGTCTTCCTTTGCTTCAATCAGGGGTTAGTAAAGTTTTCTTGATGGACCAGATAGTGATATTTTAAGTTTTGCAGGCAAAATGAAGGCTATTATGTAAAATATAATCACTAATAAATGTAAAGAGCATTCGTAGTTTGTGGGCCATTAAAAAACTGCCAGTGGGCCAGCTTTGGTCCATGGGCCTTAGTTTGCCAAACTCTGCAGTAAATATTATTATTTTTCAGGTTTCTCTCCTCCACTCTATCCTTTCATTACTCTATAGATTTTTATCCATTTCTACTGTTCTCTTCACTGTATCCAGGCCGATGATCCTAAATCTCTATCTCTAGCCTAGGTGCTTCTTCTAAGCCCCTTGTTTTTAGAGTTAACTTTATACTAGGTATCACTATGTGGACGTCCCATGAGCACATGAACATATCGAAAATGGAATCTGTTTTTTCTTATAAACCTGGTACTAAAAGGCACCATCATCCACTTCATGTGACGCTTCTTCCTTCCCCATACTCCTCACAGCCAATGTTGATTGAATATCTCTTAAATACTTTTCAAATGCATCTATCTATTTCTCATCCCTACATTTGTCAACATAGTCTGCCACCATCTCACTTAAATATCCAAAATAGGCTTCTAAAACGCTTTACTGCTACAAGCTTGGCCTCCTGCAATCTACTCACCACACTGCAGCCTGAAGGATAGTTCCAAAAGAAATAGCAAAGCTACTGACTTCGCTCCCTGTTTGAAATCCTTCAGTGGCTCCCACTGTCTTTATCTGACCCTTCACTGGTCCCTGATTATCTCTCTAGTTTCACTGCTTACCACTCCCCATCCTTGCTATGTCCCAGTTATGATAAATGACCAAAAGTACCACACACTCTTGTGTGCTTCTCTGGGTCTTTGCAAGTGCTGTTCTCTCTGCCTGAAACACTCTGTTAAAAACCTCTTACTCATCTTTCAAGTCTTAGCTTTGTTGTAAGGTCTCCTCTGATATCAATTACTAGATTATGTGCTCTCATAGCACCTAGTATTTAAATTTTACTCATTTACTCAACAAGTATTTATTAAGCACAGACAGAAATCCCTACTTTCATGAAAGTTTTATTTTAGTTGGGGTAGAAAGTCATTAACAACATAAATGAGTATGTTAGATGGTGATAAGGACTACAGAAAAAAATAAAGTAGAGATGAAGGGCTGGGGGCCGTGGAGGGAAAGAGGGTTACAATTTTTAAAGGATGGGAAGAGAAGGCCTCCTGAGAAGATGATGTCTGAATAAAGACCTGAAAGAGGTGAGGAATAAGCCATGCAGCTATCTGGAGGAAGAGATTTTCAGGCAGCAAGAAGAGTAAGTGCAAAGGGCCTAAGGGAGAAGAGGACTGACACGTGTGAGGAATAGCAAGGCCCATGAGGCTAGAGCAGAGTCAGTGAGGGGGAAGAGTAGTAAGAGATGAAATCAGAGATGTAAAGAGTGGGGCAAATCTACAGCTTTCTAGGCCATTGTAAGTACCTTAACTTTTGCTTCAAATACACTGGGAAGCCACTGGCAGGCACTGGGTAGGGAAGTGATGTGATCCGACTTAAGAATTATTCTGGATGCTGTGTAGAGAGCAGACTGAAAGCAGCAAGGATGGAAGCAAGGAGACCTATTATTGTACAACTTATTATATGGTATTTTAACTGCCTCTTTGCTTTTCTGTAGTCAGCTATTAGACTGAAGCACCTTGTGCACAGAGTGTGACACATACATTAGGCATTTATATTTATTGAAAGAAGGATGTACTTCCCAAGGATCTGTTTTTAAACATAGTTTTCAGGAATGAAGGAACATGCTCTCCTAAGAACATATTGCATAATAAACATCAAATGCCTTTTAGGAGAGAGATGAAGTATCCTTCCAAAATGAAAGGCAGGATACGTCACAATAAAGTCTGCGTCCATCAACTAAATTATCTACATGTTATAACTTATCTCTGTGTTTCAATGACCATGTGACTCCTTGGTTTTCAATGACCAGGTGAATCCTACTCTCAGGCATCCTGTTTACTTTTTGGTCACTGTACTCTTTTGAAAGAGGAGTAGGCATTGCCTCCTTGTAAACCACGTCCAGAACCTTTCAAACCCAAATTATCTAAATGTGGTCTGAGGATGAGAAAAATTTAAAGGTATCATGTACGAGGCATCCACTGTCTAGAAAAATCTGTTCCAAAGACACTATGGCAAATTTATCAAACCCTTCATAGTCAAACTTTCTCATGAGGATCTTGTTCTTTTTATGTTTTTTCCAAATAAAAAAGTGAGTATATGTACCTGCACATGGTTTCTGAGTGTGCACTGGGGGAACTAGAGAGCATCTGTTTCCTGTGAACATGCTATGTATCTGGAAATCATCACCATCGTATGCTAATTATGTACCATTGTTCACAGACCAACCTACATCATTGGGAAGGGAAAAGTGAAAAGGAAGGAATGAAGAGCGAGAGAGGCAGAGAGGTATGTTAATGATGGAAGAAAACATCAAGAAGACACATTTCTTGTAATCGAAGAACTTTAAAGTTATGTGTGTATATATATTTAACTCAAACCACAAAGAACATATTTATGAATCAGTTCTGAACTATATAGATAAAGCAGTGATTTAGATGACTATAACAAAAATTTCGGGTTGAAGTCTGTAAATCTCAGAATTAAAAAAAATGACTATACATATGTTAGCCTTCAGGAATACTGGTATTTCTTGAACACTTTAGCAAAAGTTGAGGGCATAGAGACCCTTAAGTAAAACTCGCTAGGAGAATCTACTGAAGTTGGTAGAGGAAATCAGAAGATCAAACCACTTGGGATGAGATGCCTGTTTTCCTGACTGGGCTGGAAACATACTCCCTCCAAAAAGATATCTGAGACTGAAATATGGCTCTTGTAGTTGTGGCTTATGGGAATGTGTGAAGCTCTCTGGACAAAGGAGTTAAGGGACAGTCACATCCAGATGCATGCTCAAGCAAGTAAGAGGCAGCAAGATAAATATCAACTTGCTTTGCTCAGTACACTGTAGTGATTAATAGCTTGGACTCAGGCTGCAACTGATTTGTTTTCAACCCCTGGTTCCCTACTTATCTGCTGTGGGACCTTGGAAAAGTGTCTCCGTTTCCTCATTTGTAAAATGGGGATAATAAAAGCAACAGGACTGCTGTGAGGATAACATGTGTTAAGTTTATGTTAAAAATTTAGGATGAGTACCTGGCACAAAATAAGTGTTAATTATTAGTCTGCACCTATTGAATCATACTGTCCAGAGATGTTTTCTTCTACGTTCCCAGTATCTTTTGGCTCTGAGTAAAGTAAGCCTTCAGGATCCCACAGAGATCTAGTGGCCTATCTACCAATCTTTAGTAAAGTCAATGAATTGGATGACTGGGTTGTGTCCATGCTCTTTTCCTCAGCAGATTCCTTGTCCCTTTGGCATCAGGGCATGGTAGAGAACACAGATAATCAAAAGCATCCTCCAGCAAGAATAAACATCTTCTCTAAGATGGAGTAGATAGAACATAAGTTTTCTCCCACTTGCCACCCCCCACTAGGTACCCTTAGTTTCCTTATCCTCATTCCAACTCTTAGTGGCCATCAGCTTTGTTCTAACTTCTGTAAGAGGATCTTCTCATATGAGGAATGAAATGAGAAAGATTCTTTGGAAACCATGATGCCATCTGCAAATATAAGCATTATTACTATTATTGTGGGATTGGAGAGATGGTACATCTATTCTGAGATTCCACCACCTTCTGATTATACTGGCCAAAAACTTTCTAATTCATATTCTGCCTTTCTATAATTGTGTTTGAGGCAGTGAGAGGAAAAATTACATTTAAATTCTCTTTGAATGATGTAACCATTGTCTTGAAATCCTACAACGCTTTTCTTCTTTAGCCACATAATAACTTAAAACTCCCCTTGCCATGACTATACAACTCCTTCAGCAGAAAGTAGCTTCCACAGTATGGTTCCAGAGACATAACGCTAATTAAATTTCAATCTGCCTTCTAAATAGTTCCACCCAAAAACCAGTTTGCTACTTTCACGTATCTGTAAGAGTCCAAGATTGTGGAGAGCTCGAAGAACCCTCAAAACCACTGTTTCATTGACGAGGAAACTGAGGCTAAAAGGTTTTGTCATTCCCAAGCACATACAACCAGGTAATGACACATCTGGAGCAAGAAGCTGAGGCTTATCATTTCTCTGGCACTGTTCTCCCTTGTCACAAAGATGACTACACTGGCAGTAAGATGACTATATGACTAACATTCAAGCTCCATTGAGATTATTTTTCCCATCATTTATTTTCCTTTTTGTTTAACATATTTTTCTCTTTTAAGTTTATAGTCTAATGTTGACTTCCACTCATCAATTTATCTATTACTCATTTATGTTTTCATTAAGTATCCTGAGGGCCTATACTGCTCACTGTACTCTTGAAAGCCTCAAGGACTGAGTTAATCATAGGTTTTCTAAAGGAAGTGTATCTTGAATGTGATCTTGAAGAAAACAGTAGGCACAGATAAACAGAGGAAATGGGGGCCTATTACAGAAGCAAGGAAATGCAGAAAGAAAAAGATGGTGTAAGCACAATACAGAGGATACTGTTCTGATTAACAAGGGGTGATGCCCTTGGAGAAGTGGGAATGAAGAACCAGTGAGGGAGGCCATGAATGCTAGCATTCTAGAGCAGAAATATGATGTCCTAAATTAAATAATTCAACATTTATTTAGCACCTACTAAATGCCAAACACTCTGCTTTACACTAGTGACACATGGTTAAATAAAACAGCCCTACCTTTTAGAAGCTTCCAGTTTTAGTAGGGGAGACAAACAAGAAAATCAGTAATCATATTATGAGGTAGAAATGACAAATTGTATTATGCAGCTATGACAAAACTTGGTAAGGACTTTAAAATCAAACAATGGACTGAGATAAGGCTCCTAAAGGTGATTACTGAAATTAGTTTTGAAAAACAAGTAGGGGATGGCTTCAGGGAGTAGGTGTTTCAGAGGAGGAAGCAGTATGGAGGCCGTTGGGAATGAAATGTACTGTTAAAAATTCAGTATGTCACGGACTTTCTTGGTGGCGCAGTGGTTGAGAAACTGCTTGCCAATTCAGGGGACATGGGTTTGATCCCTGGTCTGGGAAGATCCCACATGCCACAGAGCAATTAAGCCCGTGAGCCACAACTACTGAGACCACGTGCCACAACTACTGAAGCCCGTGTGCCTAGAGCCTGTGCTCCGCAACAAGAGAAGCTACCACAGTGAGAAGCCCGTGCACCGCAACGAAGAGTAGCCCCCATTTGCCACAACTAGAGAAAGCCCACGCGCAGCAACAAAGACCTAACTCAGCCAAAAAAAATTTTTTTTAAAATTCAGTATGTCAGTATTTATATACATACATATGATCTCTGGACAGATCTTAAGCAACATTCACTTTATTTATACAATCCCCAAACCTTTGCTCAATAAAAGATTAAGTAAATACCTGAAATTGAGAAACAGGCTTTAAATGGCTGTAACAGTTGACATGACTACAGTGCAAGCAAAGGGCCACTCCTCTTTTCTAAAAACTCCTCCTCTGTCTACTTGTCAGCACATTTTTCTGACCTAACTTGGAGATGATCGGAAAAAATATCACCACAGGAAACACATTCTACATGTGAGTTTCCACATTTCACTTTTGGAAGAGGGTCATTAACCAAAATAGTAATATAATTTCTAATACTGGAATGGCTTCTTCTCATCCTTTAGCCATCATCTGTAAAACACATTTTTTTTAAAAAAGACTAATTCAGAGCAATACATGGCAACTAGTATAAAAATTCTGTGCTATTCATCTTCTTGTGCTGCAGTTGGTCACTATAGTGAGCAGGCCTGACAGTTTGCAGATGAAAATGTAAACACTGAGCTCGACTCAGTTATGTTGAGGCCAACCATTTCTGACAGTCTCTACAACGTGATAAACACCGTCTGTCTATAGTTCCTCTGTATTTGAAAGTTACGACAAACATTTTGTTGAAATGTAAACAACTGACTTCGTGACTGGTGAAGCAGTGGGCTGCAAATTTATCTAAAATCAAGAAAACAAAGATCTTGTTTGACACTAGATAAACCATTAGTGGTCACCAAGGGAGCAGCTTTGGGAGGTCATAAGTGTTGTCATCAGTCTTGAGAAAATATGCACCAAAAGGTATTGTTGCAACTTAGTTGAGGCAAGAATAAGTAATATGAGAGACAAAAGAATTAGAAACTAGTAGAAAAAGGGTAAATTTTTCTTTTACTCTAAAGCACAGTTTTTAACCAGTAGAAAAAAGGTGAAATTTTCTCTTTAAAGGACAGTTTTTAATTGGAGCTGAATTTTAAAATCTATTAACCTTAATTTCTGTTTTTTCAATGACTTTAAGTGGAATAGTATGGAATAAAATTTATAACTAATTTTCTAAAAAACTTAATGAATCCATTCTTTCATTTATTCAATTCTACGGGAGATAATTGTTATTACTTCTTTGTACGGCCTTCCTGAAAAGTTATGCAAGTCCCAGCCCAGTGCTCTGGAAAACTTCAACTTACCTTTTAATTAAGGTGGCATTGCAAACCAAATTCTACTATTTTATAATGATATATTATAAGGTTAAATTAAATATTTATAAATTATAAGGTTAGAATATCACTGACTGAATTTTTATGACAGCCTGTAAATGTTTACAATTCCTGTATCTGTATTCCTGGGCTACATATACTTAGACCTTAATGATGACTTTCAACATGACGGACAGACATATTAAAATTTTTAATTTCTAGATATGTAAAAAAGTGTTTATAAAATGGAATGGCGGTCACTTCAAGACATGGTAACAAATATATTAAGTGAGAGTCCAAAATCAAGGACTTGGCTTCTTAAAGTTCACAATAAATATCAACTAAATTATTTTCTACATTTTATATAAGGCAATTCATACTGCACTATATGGCAAATTAAAGTCAATTTTTTCTAGTGAATTTATTAAGATTAATCTTCTTTAGTCATTCAACCAATATTTAGAATATGTAAAATGCACTTCAAAGACCTCTTTTCAAGATTAGAGAAGGGAGATATTCCTACTATGAAAATGAAAAAAGAATCTGTATATTTTACCTTGATCAATCAGCTAAAATAAAAACTGACATAGCTTTATTCACCCTGTACCATTAAATCAAAACCACTAGATTCATTTTGTAAATCATGTAATTATAAGATCAAAGACAAAAGCACATGAATTTGTTTACCTAGTGTAGTTCTTCCCACTGGTTAGCTCAGTCTTGTATTTTATAGAATATCAGTCATACGTTAAGCCCTCTATGGTTTCTTCTCAACTACCTACCTGCCCCCTGAACACACCCAATACCAGAGAAACAGCAGCTCAGCAATACTTTCTAGTCACAGCCTAGTACTAACCTATTTCTTGATCGATCTGCGTGCCAGCTTGCATCTGCTTTTGTTCCTCCCAGGTAAAACTTTGCTGCTTTTTCTTCTGTTTCTTCCCCGTCTTTGCCTTTTACATCAGTCAAGATGCTCAGCACCATTTTTATACCTAAGACCTACATTAGAATAGCCTCAAGTAAAAACGTTACAGTCTTGGTTTGGTTCACCCTGTGACTGTTTAATTCTAAAATTTTCCACCAACTTTGTCCTGGCCCCAAAGTCTAGAACTACACATCATGGATGGCTTTAGCCTAAATTCCCAGTGTACAGGACAAATGCCTAGCTACCATCTTATGAAAGGAAGTCTACACCCTTCATAAATTACCTATTTATTGAAATAGCTTAGTAATCTTTATAGGCAAGAAAGTTGTCATAGTCTATGAAGTTGTACATTTTGGCTCATTTCTCATTCTAACCTCAAAGAAATTGGATGGTATATCTTAGACCTTCTTATTAAAAACATTATGTATACAAACTCCACTAGCTTACTCTTTACCCTTTTCCTAGTTAACAGAATAATCTCATCCATTCTTTAATTTTCTTGTTTCTTCAGTAAATCTTTATTGATCATCTAGTAATATGTCAGACATTGGGTTAGGTCCTAGGGACTCAGAGACAAAAGGATCCTCAAGGACTCTACAATCTTATAAGAAGACAAACAAGCAAGTGAGCTATTCTGGTATAGCAATGATTCTCCACCCTAGCTGTATCTCAAAATTACTGGTAGAGATTTTTATTTAGTAAATCTGTGGTGGACCCAAAGCATCATTTTCTTTTTAATTTTTATGATAAAAATTTCAAACATAAAAAAGAAGAGAGAATCGCCCAGTTATCTGTATTTACTTTAAAAAAATTCCTAAATAATTCTGAGGCACAGAGTCGAGACCAATACAATATATTAATGATAGTGCTATGAGAGGTAAACATGAACGGATGAGATTATAAAGAAAGGGTACCAAAATGTTCATTGCAGCTCTATTTACAATAGCCCATAGATGGAAACAACCTAAGTCTCCATGGATAAAGAAGATGTGGCACATATATACAATGGAATATTACTCAGCCATAAAAAGAAATGAAATTGAGCTATTTGTAATGAGGTGGATAAACCTAGAGTCTGTCATACAGAGTGAAGTAAGTCAGAAAGAGAAAGACAAATACCATATGCTAACACATATATACGGAATTTAAGAAAAAAAAAACTGTCATGAAGAACCTAGGGGTAAGACAGGAATAAAGACTGTGTCCTACTAGACCTACTAGAGAATGGACTTCAGGATATGGGGAGGGGGAAGGGTATGGTGTGACAAAGCGAGAGAGAGGCATGGACATATATACACTACCAAACGTAAGGTAGATAGCTAGTGGGAAGCAGCTGCATAGCACAGGGAGATCAGCTGGGTGCTTTGTGACCGCCTGGAGGGGTGGGATAGGGAGGGTGGGAGGGAGGGAGACACAAGAGGGAAGAGATATGGGAACATATGTATATGTATAACTGATTCACTTTGTTATAAAGCAGAAACTAACACACCATTGTAAAGCAATTATACTCCAATAAAGATGTTAAAAAAATAATAAATAAAAAAAAAGAAAGGGTAGCTAATCTGGAGTGATGACAGGCAGGTGTGTGTGTGTGTGTGTGTGTGTGTACAGGTACAGAAGGGGCAGCTTGGTAGGGAAGTCTTCCAGAGAATATAACACATCAGCTGGTTTTCTAACAGTGGAATTTCTAATCCTTTATTTTGCCGTAGAGATTTCTAATCAGAAAAACGGGGATCTACCATGGGCACTCCAAGCTCACTGTTATCACTGCTACAGTTCCTTTTCCAGCTGTTGTCCTATTCTTGGGTTGGCTAGGATTCCCAGTGGAGAAGGGACTACAGTCCTCTTCTTCGCTGCTCAGTTGAACATCAATTTACGTGCTTTAGGACTTTACCCCAAGAGCTTCTCACAAAATGCCGGATGCAATGTGCAATTTATAATTCTACTTCTAGAAATATGCCCTGCAGAAATACTTAACACAAGTACTCTGCAAGATCTGTAGGTCATTTTTTTTTATTCAACAAACTTTGCCACTTACTAATATTTTCCCTTCTGAAGAAAATTTAAGATCATAGGGTAAAATCAAGATTAGCTTTTCTTCTTTTGGAATTGAAATGCCAAAAACATAATCACGGGGATGTAGTAGGTGAGAATTCAAGGTAAATTCAAGAGGTTATCAAACAAAACATTTTTCAGAAACTGTGGCTTAGCAACTTGGTGTGTGTCTGTCTCTCTTATTTACATTTGGATGTTAACTATAACAAAAGGTAAAACTCAATGTAAAGAGAAATACAGGTCTTAATTTATACAAGGAAAACATGCTAGAGCAGACACACTCAGTAGGTCCTGTAGAAATGAGTTTAACATTTAGGATTATAGACTGATTGGTTTACCATGCCCATGCCATGACCACGTTATCCTCTTCCATTAAGAGTGTAGGAAATTCCAATTTTAATCTGTATTGGTATGGCCTTTACAGACTCAAAGCATCAGCACACTTCATTCACATATTCCACAAACAAACGAATGAGAGAGTTGGCTAAATAACTCTTAAGGTGACTTAACTTCTAACATTCTATGACTTTCTTCTTATAATTTGTAAAACCAGGAAAGTGCCTTGTAGCCTCAATATATACTTAGTGAAAAAATTTTATAAACCATTCTGAAAGAATATTTCATGAAAGGAAAATATACTAAAAATTTCATATTTCTACAAGGACTACTTCTATATTTTGCCAGAATGTTTTAACTTCTTATATGAAATATAAGACATTGAAATACTGAATATCCCATTTGTGCAATAAACTTATTATGTCAAATAAAAAGGCTTAAAAGTATTTTTCAATCTCAGCTCTGCCACTTACTGTGTTACCCTGGCCAAGTTAGTTAATCTCTCTGTCTCAGTGACTTTACTTTAAAAATAGGGATAACATCAGATAACATTACTATACTATAATGTTACTATAATGAGTTAATGAGACAACATAGGAAAGCGTTGACAGTAGATGCTCAATAAGTGCTAGGGTTTTGTTCTTGCTGTTGTTCACTGAGAAACATTTTCCAGCTTTAAGATGCCTTTTGGATTAATAATACCTGGTGTTGGCAAGGATGAGTGGAAATGGACCCTTGCAAACCATAGGTAGGCTTGTGAATTAGTATAGTACAAAATTCTTTCAGCTGCTCTCCACTTGGCCAGAATGATGGTTTATGGGACACTCTCCACTTCTCCTGTAAAACATGCTGACTGATGCCTACATCCCAGTGAACATCTTGCCTCTGAGTGTTATCACACACAGCGTAGGTTCCATCTGTTCCCAAAGAAGTTTATGTTAATTGACTCTTCACCATATTATGTAATTTAACTAAATGTCGAGAAAATTAATGACATATTAGGAAAAAAACATTTCTGTGAAAACTAAGTTGAATGCTTCGGAAAGATTCGATAATAACAGCTGCTATACAAAACTGCCAGCAAATTAGGTTTAAGTGAGATAAGTGAAAGGACTGGGGGAAAAACATAAAAATCGAGAGGACTAGGATGAACTCAGATGGTTTTACACTTTAAAAAACCTGAATGTGAAATCTGTAGCTATTGTATTGTAGGTAATAATACTCATGTAAGAATAACGGAATGGAATTCCAAAGAAGAGATCTATTCACAAAGAAAAGCCTTGCTTCTACACCAGAAGACTGGTGAATGAACATAAACTGCAATGTTTTATATGTTGAAACAAAATATTTAAAGTACTTAGGTATCATTTATCATGATTTCCTTGGTTTGACCTTTGGGCTTAACTGATCAACTACAATTGATCTCAATTATACTGGCTAAGAAGGTTACTACTTTTTAACATGTATGAAGTATATATAATTGGCTTTTTTAAAATCAGAATTTCAATTCCATACCTAGTAAATCTATCCTGGAAAATAAGCCCAAGTCCACGACAGCACAGGTACAGAGATGTACATTGACACACTATTTGAAAAAGCAAAATCCCCCCCAAAATCCAAACAAAAGTCCATCAATAGGGAAACGGTTAAATAAGTCAATGGCACAACTATTCCATGGAATACTATGCAGTCTTTAAAAAGAATTTCCAGGGTAAGTAAAAGAGAAGGTTGCTTTTCATTGAATTCCCTTTTGGATGGTTTAATTTTTTTTAAGCCATGTATTGCCATTTTTTCAATTGAAAAATAAGCCCAGCTAATTAAAAAGGTAAGAATTAGGTAGATCATGTGCTCACAGGGAATAATATTCATAATATGCTACTAACTGAAAAGAAAGGACTAACAATACATATAGCTTGATTTTTTTAATTAGAAAAAGTATATATGTATGTATATGCATAAGAATATTAACAGACAAAAAATATGGAAGGATATTTTCCTAACTCCTTAACAGCTGTTATGTCTGAGATGAAGGACTAGGAGGGAAAAATGAAGGGGCTTTCGCTTTTCTATATATGTATTTCTGTACTGCTTAATTTTGTTTTTAACAGTCAACATACATTATCGTAAACCTAAAGGTCTCCCAAACAGATGATTAACCAAATAAATTATAGTACCCTCATATGATAGAAAACCGTGTGGTTCTTAAAATCATGTTCATAAGAAATACTAAGAAAATGTTTAAGTGTTACACATTTTCTACCAACACACATTACTTTACTAGAATAAAACTAAAATGTTTTATTTTAAAATTATATTAAAATACATATATTTTTATTTGAAACATTGGTAGTTTGCTTCTGAAAGTTTTAAGAGCTGTTGTAATCAACTTTTTATTTTCTGAGGACAATTCTGTATCCATCCCATACCATTAGTAGAGGAAAATCAATGCAACCAACTCATACATATTGGAGACTTGTATGGATTTGTTCCTTCTCCCCTTCCCCACACATGATGGTATACTTTTGTTCTCTTTACAGAAATTCAATTAGCAATATTAGCCTCCTCCTCTGTCAGTGATGGACACCATTGAGATTCTCCTCACCACCTAAAGACATGTAAGATGGGCTTACTGATTCCCTGACTTACTAGTTAACAGGAGAATTACTGCCCACTCCTATAAATGACTCTATATGTTTCTTGTCATAAACACAGTGACAGCTCCTGAAATCAATCTTTCATGACCTTATTGATTAGGACACTTAGAAATAATGAGACTTCACTAGTGGCAGAGTAATGCTTGGAAAAAGAAAAAAATACTCCAAAGAGGACTTGCCTATTAACACTGTGAAATTTATCTTCTCATTGCCCTTTTCTTATTACGGACATTCACCTAGAAACATACATGATGAAAAGTTAATAATCAGTTTTGTGGTTCATGTGCTTTTTCTTAATACTTGCTGGTAACATTTTAAATTAACAAAATAAATAGATATAAAAACAATTTTTGACCACTGTCTTCCTACCCTGTTAAGATCAGTACATAATTTCTAAACAAGGGGAACACCTGGGTTTTTCTGAGAGTGATTACAGGATAAAAGCTATTTAGGGAAATTCTGAATATTCTTGAAGGGGGAAGTTTTAAAACTGTTTCACTCATTTGAATATTTTCTGCTTATATGATTTACATATATGTGTTTGAAGCAAAACACATAATTTTAGAGCTGGACAGAACCCTAGAGATCTTCTAATTCAATCTACTTTTCATATTATGAAGAAATTGTCACCTAGGGAAGGGAAGTGACTTGCCTAGGGTTATACCCAAATAGAGCTAAGATTGGAATCCATAACTCATCTGATGAGATGTTTTACAATTTTCCATAAAGTTGAGAGGAGGAGGTACAGCTTATCTGGTTAAAGAAAAAAGAAAGAATTCTGCTTCTTTTACCCTCTATATCACTTTTAGGGTATCTGGGACAGGGTTAGGAAACACGACCATGTTTTATTTAAAATATGGGCCTGTAGACAAGAATCACATCCCTTGTACAGTACCTGGCATATTACAGGTGCTCAATAAAAACAGGCATACCTCTGAAGAGTGTTCTGTGGATAACATTTTCCTGGTACAAAGCCTCTTGGTTTTTAATACCCAAACTTGATAGAACGCACTTATCTCTCATTACGAAGCTTTTCAGTTGAAATATACACAGAAAACTTATATGTACCCCGAACTCAGTACATTTTAAATACAATGATATGCAAGTTGAATTACACTCCAAATAGAACTCATAAACATCAGGATTCCATGTAGATAGTTCAAAAAAATGTACTGACTGACAACAAAGGGAGTATATAATATGCTACTGCATGCAAAGCAAAATATTAACAACCATATTAATCATTATGATGTTTTAGACACTTTACATTGTAATGTGTCTATTACTTACATATACATTTTGCCGTGTTTTAGTACAGTTTAGGAAACTGGAGTTTAAAATGTAATGTGTTTTTTTTTCTCATTTAAAATAATGGGAAATAGACTTGCAGTTAGCATTCTCACACATAATGGATTCACTTCAGGCATGAATTACTAATGGTAAGAGGGAGATTTTCAGTGCAGACACTGTGCTTACAACTGCTGGGCACAGCACTGTACTTTGCACTGTGGACAGAAGGAACTGTACTTCTAAATTTTGTCATTGTTGAAATCTGAGAACTGGATGTATCTGCTGCTACCCTGACTGGAATGGATACTTTGTAGTGCCTTTCTTCCTTACCTCCTTAGACTCGGATGCAAAATTTGGCATGGGTGCTTCTAACTGGAAGAACTTAGATCGTAGGCCCATGCCAGGCTGTAAGGGAGGCTGGAAAAATATTTTCTGATTTCTATTTTGGGAAGGCTTGTACTCATAAGGTAGGGACTTCCATAATACCATGAAAACTAAGACCTCAATATCATGATTTTGCAATAAGACACCAAATCCAAAACCAAAAGAATAAAAAATAAGCTGGACTTAATAAAAATTAAAATTTTTATGCTTCAAAGGACACCACTAATAAAGTGAAAAGACAATCCAAAGAAAGGGAGAAATTACTTGTAAGTCATAGTACTGATAAGAGACATAACCAGAATATATAAAGGACACTTACAATTCAACCATAACAAATAACCCAGCTTAAAAATGGGCAAAGGATTTGAATAGACATTTCTTCAAAGAAGATATACAAACAGCCAATATACACAAACAGATGTTCAATATTATTACTTATCAGGGAAATGCAAATTTAAATCACAACAAGATACCACTTCTCACCCACTAGGATATCTATATCTATATCTGTCTGTTTGTCTGCCTGTGTATCTATCTATTTATTGGCAGAAATTAACAAGGATGTGGAGAAACTGAAACCTTCATATGTTGCTAGTGGGAACGTGAAATGGTGCCAATTTGGAAAAGTTTGCCAGTTTCTCAAAAAGTTAAATCTAGAATATACTATACAACTACGCAATTCTACTCCTAGACACATACCCCAAAGAAATGAAATCATACGGCCACACAAAAACTTGTACATGAATGTTTATAGCAACATTATTTATAATAGCCCCAGAGTAAAAACAACTCAAATGTCTATCAACAAAATTAAATGTGGTACATCCGTACAATGCAATATTATTTGGCAATAAAAAGAGGACAGAATATTGTACTAATATATGCTACAATATGGATGAGCCTTAACAATATTATGCTAAGTGCAAGAAGCCAGTCACGAAAGTCTACATATTGTATGATTCCATTTATATGCAATTTCCAGAATAGGCAAATTTATATAAACAGAAAATAGATTAGTGGTTGCCTAGGATGGAAAGGGTAGGGGAAAATGGGGAGTGATTGCTAACGGGTACAGGGTTTCTTTTGAGGGTGATGGAAAAGTTCTGAAACCGACTGTGGTGGTAGTTGCACATCTCTGTGAATATATGCTCTGTGAGCATATATTCTCTGTGCTCTGTGAGCACTGAATTGTATGTCTTAAATAAGTTAATCGTATGGTATATGAATTATGTCTCCTTAAGGTCCCCCTATATATAGAGGACCAGTTAACTATATACCTAATTGTTTTTAGTATCTACTGGTGGTTATTATCTAGATTCATTTCATTAGAGGATTTACAAAACTAGTGATTTTCAATGTTCAACATTCTTTATTAATTTATTAATATTGATTACTTGGTTACCCTAAGATAATATCTACATAAAAAAGCCAGGATAAACACTTGATTCCTTCCCTCAATTTACATATTTTCAGAATAATGAAATATTACAAAATATTTCAAATATACACAAAAATATAGAGAATAATCTAACTAAAATCTATGGGCTCATTGCCTACATTTAATAAATGTTATTTTTTCAAATTGCCTTAATTTTTAAAAAAGAAACAGAACAAATAGGGTTACCTTCCCTTCCTAACTTTCTCAAAGGTAATGACTATCTCGAATTGGTATATATACCTCCTATTAGTGCTTTTACACTTTTATGTAACCCTTTCTCTCTCTCTCTCCCTCCCTCCCTCCCTCTCTAGCAACATAACATTTCTTTGAGCATTTTAAATTGTTACCTAAACGGAAGCATACTGTATGTAGACTCTTACAATTTTCCTTTTATGGTCAACATTGCATTTACATTTTTAAAAGTAAATGTTTTACTTAAGTATACATATAGAAAAGTGCATAAATTATAAGTATAAAGCTTGATGACTTCACAAAGTGAACATACTCTTTGCCTCCATTCATTTTAACCGCCACAACTTAAGTGATGACTTACAAGACTCTGTGTTGCTTACCATCATATCTTCAGTATCCAGAGTGTTTAGTACACGTTGAAAGTTCATTAATGTTTCTTAAATAAATGAATCAATAAACTGCTTCATAGTATTCTATTATACGACAAAGTTGCAATTCATTCATTCTCCTAGTGCCATTCCCCCACTGATGACATTCAGGTTATTTTGCTATTAAAATGAGGATAGAACACACATCCTTGTATAGATCTCACTGCACCCAGGTATAAGAGTTTCTCCAAAGTATAAAACTAGAAATAGAATTTTGGGGGTCAAACAGGGCATGCAAGCTTCTACTTTACCAGATCTTGCCAAACTGCTCTACAAAGTAGTATATCAATTAATATTCCGACCAGCAGTATATGAGGGATTCCTTTCACCATATGCTTTCAAACACTTAGTATTTTCCATTTTCAGTTTTCACCAGACTGGGAGTGAAATGGTGCCTTGTTTAAATTTATAGAAATCTATTAATGAGGTTGAACATCTTTCCAAATATTTAATGGCCATCTGGATTTCTCTTTTTTTATGACTCCACTCAATCTCCTCATGGGTTCACTTTTTCCTACTGATTTGTAGGATAACTTTAATATATTTTTCTAGTCCAATTTCTGGTTATATGTGTTGCAAATATCTTCTTTTCATTCAAAGCAAATAACTTTGTTTGAGTTACTATTTGAAGACATTTTTTACTTTAATGTTGTCAGTCATGTTACCTTAATTATATATGCTTTTGAGATCTTAAATTATGTTATAACTAATATCATAAAGATATACTGTATTTCTTCTAAATTATAAAAGTTCTGCTTTTTACATATAGGACTTTAACTTATCCTGGAATTAATTTTCAAGTTTGTGAGATAGGGGTCTTATTCCATCACTTATTCACTTACACATACATCCATTCATTGATTGATTAGTATGGAAAAATAACTGTCCCAGTCCCATTTACTGAAGGGTTTATTCTTTCTCCACTATTGAATATGCAACTTACGTCAAATACCAAGATCCTCTCTCTATATACATGTATATGTGTACATGTATGTATTATATACACACACACACACACACACACACACACACACACATCTATATATGTAAAACAGTTTCTGGGCTAATATTTTCCACAAATGTATTTGTCTATTTGCACCAACATCACATATTTACTACAGCTTAAAAAAAGTCTCGTTTAATTCTTTGTTTTTTTTTCCCAGTGACTATCTTTTCAAAATTTATCGTTCAGTTTTATTGAGATATAATTGACACATAACACTGTACAAGTTTAAGGTATCAAGTTTAATCAAATAATGTGTTGATTTAATATACATATATTTTATGAAATGATTACCATAATAAGGTTAATTAACACCTTCATTATCTCACATATTTATCATTGTGTGTGTGGGGGGGGGTTGAGGACCTTTAAGATCTATCTCTTAGTAACTTTAAACTATATAATACAGTATTGTTAACTTCAGCCACCACACTATACATTAGATCCCAGAACTTATTCATCTTATAACTAGAAGCTTATACTCTTTGACCAACAGCTTCCCATTTACCTTACCCCCCAGACACTGGCAACCACCATTCTATTCTCTGGTTCTATAAGTTCGATTTTTTAGATTCTACATACATGAGATCATATAGTATTTGTCATTCTCTCTCTGACTTATTTCACACAGCATGCCCTCTATCCATGTTGTTACAAATGGGAGATTTCCTTCTTTCCCATGGCCAAATAATATGCATTGCATATGTACACACCACATTTTCTTTATCCATTAATCTGTTGATGGATATTTAGGTTGTTTCCATGTCTTGGCTATTGTGAATAATACTGCAATGAACATGGGAATGTAGATATCTCTTTAAGATAGTGGTTTCATTTCATTTGACTATATACCCACAAGTGGGATTGTGAGATGATATGGGTAGTTTTATTTTTAATTTTTTGAGGAACCTCCACACTGCTTTCCATAATGGGTATACCGATTTATATTCCCATCAACAGTGTACAAGGTTCTCTATTTTCCACATCCTTGCCAACCCTTGTTAATTGCTCTTTTTTTTTTTTTTTTTTTTTTTTTTGCGGTACGCAGGCTTCTCACTGCTGGGTCCCCTCCCATTGCGGAGCACAGGCTCCGGACGCGCAGGCTCAGCGGCCATGGCTCATGGGCCCAGCCGCTCCGCGGCACGTGGGATCTTCCCGGACTGGGGCACGAACCCGTGTCCCCTGCATCGGCAGGCGGACTCTCAACCACTGCGCCACCGGGGAAGCCCAATTGCTGTCTTTTTGATAATAGCCATTTTAACAGGTGTGAGGTGATATCTCATTGTGGGTTTCCATTACATTTAACTGATGATGATGATGATGCACCTTTTCAAGAACCTGTAGGCCTTTTTATGTGTTCTTAAAAAACGTCAATTCAGGTCCGTTTGCCCATTTTAAAATCAGATTATTATTATTATTTGCTATTGAGTTGTAGGAGTTTCTTATATATCTTAGATATTAACCCCTTATCAGATATTTGGTCTGCAAATATTTTCTTCCATTCCACAGGCTGCCTTTTCATTTTGTTGGTTGTTTCTTTTGCTATGCAGAAGCTTTTAAGTTGGATGTAGTCTGACTTGTTTATTTTTGCTTTTGTTGCTTGTGATTTTGGTCATATCCAAAAAAATCATTGCCAAGATAAATGCCAAGGAATTTTTTGCTTGTTGTTTTCTTCTGGGAGTTTTATGTCTCCAGGTCTTAGATTTAAGTCTTCATTCCATTTTGAGTTAATTTTTTTTTGAGTTAATTTTTGTGAGTGTGAAAAGAGTCCAGTTTCATTCTTTTGAACGATTATCCAGTTTCTCCAACACCACTTTTTGAAGACATTATCCTATCCCTGTTGACTATTCTTGGCTCCCTTGTCAAATATTAATTCACCCTATGTGTTGGTTTATTTTTAGGGTCTCGATTCTGTTCCACTGGTTTTTGTGTCTGCTTTTATGCCAGCACTAAACTATTTTGATTACTATAGCTTTACATAGGGATTGCATTGAATGTATAGATGGCTTTGGGTAGTGTGGACACTTTTAACAATATTAATTCTTCCAATCCATGAATGAGATTTTTTCCCCATTTATTTGCGCATTCTTCAATTTCTTTCATCAGTTTCTTACAGTTTTCAGTGTACAGATCTTTTCACTTCTTTGGGTAAATTTATTCCTAAGTATTTTATTGTTTTCGATGCTATTGTAAATAGGATTGTTTTACTTCTTTTTCAAATACTTCCTTGTTAGTGTATAGAAAAACTACTGATCTTTGCATATTCATTTGGTATCCTGCAACTTTAGAGATTTTGTTTATTAGTTCTAACAGCTTTTTTTGGTGGAGTCTTTGGGATTTTCTATACATAAGATCACATCTTCTGCCAACAGAGACAATTTTACTCCTTCCTTTCTGATTTGAATTCTTTATTTCTTTTTCTTGCCTAATTTCTCTGGCTAGGACTTCCAGTACTATGTTGGATAAAAGTGGTGACAGTAGGCAGCCTTGTCTTATTCCTGGTCTTAGAGGGAAAGCTTTCAATCTTTCATTGAGTATGTTGATAGCTGTGGGCTTTTCATATATGGATGTTATTATGTGGAGGTATATTCCTTTCATAACTGATTTGTTGAGTTTTTATCATGAAAATGTGTTGAATTTTGTTAAATGCTTTTTCTGGATCTACTGAGAGGATCACATAATTTTAATCTTTCATTCTATTAATGCGGTATATCACATTTATTGATTTGTGTATGCTGAATCATTCTTTTATCCTAGGGAAAAAAATCCCATTTGATCATGATTTATGATCCTTTTAACGTGCTGTTGAATTTGTTTTCCTAGTATTTTGCTGAGAATTTTTACATCAACATTCATCAGGAATTTTGACTTAACACTTTTTTTTCTTGTAGTGTCCTTATTTGGCTTTGATATCAGGGTAATGGTGGCATTGTAAAATGAGTAGACAGTATTCACTCCTCTTTGATTTTCTGGAATAGTTTGAGATGAACTGGAATTAATTCTTCTTTAAGTGTTTGGTAGAACTGACTAGTGAAACCATCTGGCCCTGGGCTTTTCTTTTTTGGGAGGTATTTGATTACTGATTCAAATCCTTATCTGTTATTTTTCTGTTCAGATTTTCTCTTTCTTCAGGATTCAGTTTTGGGAGGTTGTACATTTCCAGAAATGTAGCTATTTCTTCTAAGTTGTCCAATTTCTAGGTGTGTAATTGTTCACTGTAGTCTCTCATGATCCTTTGTGCTATCAGTTGTAATGTCTCCAGTTTTGAGTTTTCTTTTTTTCTTAGTCTATCTAAAGATTTGTTAGTTCTGTTTCTCTTTTCCAAAAATCAGCTTTCAATTTAACTGTCCTTTTCTAAATTTTTTTTTCTCTATTTCATGTATTCTGGCCTGATCATTTTTATTTCCTACCTTCTACTAACTTTGGGCTTAGCTTCTTCCTTTTCTAGGTACTTGAGGTATAAAATTAGGTTGAGATCTTTCTTTTTTCTTAATGTAGATGTTTATCATTATAAACTTCCTCTTAGAGCTGCTTTCATGGCACCCCATAAGTCATGATATGTCATGCTTCTATTTTCGTTCAAGATCTTTTTAAAATTTCACTTTTTTTTTTCTTTTTTTGCAGTACACGGGCCTCTCACCGCCGTGGCCTCTCCCATTGTGGAGCACAGGCTCCGTACGTGCAGGCTCAGCGGCCATAGCTCACAGGCCCAGCCGCTCTGCGGCACATGGGATCCTCCCAGACTGGGGCACGATCCCACGTCCCCTGCATCGGCAAGCGGACTCTCAACCACTGCGCCACCAGGGTGGCCCTAAAATTTCACTTTTGATATTGGTTGTTTAGGAGTGTGATGTTTAATTTCCACATATTTGTGTATTTTCCAGTTTTCCTCCTGTTCTTGATATCTAGTTTCATACCACTGCAGCTGAAAAGATACTTGGTATGATTTCAGTTTTCTTAAATTTGCTAAGATTTGTTTTGTGACATAACATATGATCTATCCTGGTTAATGCTCCCTATGCACTTGAGAAGAATATGTATTCTGCTACTGTTGGATGAAATGTTCTGTGTCTATTAGTCCATTTGGTCTAAAGTATAGTTTAAGTCCAATGTTTCCCTATTGATTTTCTGTCTGAATGATCTATCCATTATTGAAAGTGGGATATTAAAGTTCCCTTGTATTGTTGTCTATACCTCCCTTCAGATTTGTTAGTACTTTATATATTTAGGGGCTCTGATGTTCGATGTATATACATTTACAATTTTTATAGCCTCTTGATTATTTGACTCATAATTTTATTATTATATAATTACCTTTTCTCATTATAATTTTTGACTTAAAGTCTATTTTGTCTGAAATAATGTAGCTACCCCTGCTGTCCTTTGGTTTCCATTTGCATGGAATGTCTTTTTCCATGCCTTCACTTTCAGTCTATGTGTGTTGTTAAAGGCTGAAGTGAGTCACTTGTGGCCACCACATACTGAGGTCTTTTTTAAAATCCATTCAGCCACTCTATACATTTTGATTGGAGAATTTAATCAGTTTACATTTAACATAATCATTGATGGGTAAGGACTTGCTAAAGCCATCTTACTGTCTTCTGGCTACTTTGTAGTTCCCTTATCCTTTCTTCCTCTTTTGGTATGTATTATTTTGGGGGTTTTGTTTCTTGGTTACCATGAGGCTTACATAAAACAACTTATAACAGTCTCTTATAAACTGGTAATTTGGATTGCATACAAAAGTCTACCTTTTTAATCCCTTCCCCCATTTTATTTTTTGATGTTGCAACTTGCTGCCTCTTTTTATATTGTGTAATAATTAACAAACTATTGTAGCTATAGTTACTTCTGATACTCTTGTCCTTGAACCTTTATACAAGAGTTAAGTGACTAACACACCACATTACATTATTAGAGTATTTCAAATTTGACCTTAACTTTACCAGTTTTATATTTTCATGCTACTAATTAGCATCATTTCATTTCAGCTTAAAAAACTCCTTTTAGCACTTCTTATAAGGCAGGGCTAATGTGATGAATTCCATCAGCTTTTGTTTATCTGGGAAAGTCTTTATCTCGCCTTCATTTCTGAAGGATAGCTTTGCTGGCTAACATATTCTTGGTTGGCAGTTCTTTCTTTCAGCACTTTGAAAATATCATCCTACTCTCTCCTGGCCCACATGGTTTCTGCTAAGAAATGCACTGATAGCCTTATTGGGGAGGGGTCCCTTGTATGTGAAGAATTTTGTTTCTCTAGCTGCTTTAAAAATTCCCTTTGTCTTTGACTTTAGACAATTTTATTATAATGTGTCTTGAAGATCATTTGGGATTGCAATTTTGGGGGCACCTATGAGTTTCATGAATTTGGATGTCTAAAACTCTTCCCAGATTCCCATATCTGTGAAGTTCTCAGGCATTATTTCTTTAAGTAAGCTTTCTCAAGAGACCCTTTCCTTCCCTCCCTTCTCCTAATTGGACTCCAATAATGCAGACTTTTTCTTAATGGTAGACCATGGTTCTTATTAGTTTTTCTTCACTCTTTTTCATTCTTTCTCAGGTAAATCTTACATCTCCGTTTCTTTGGGGTCAGTTGCTGGAAAACTGTGTTCCTTTGATGGTATCATATTTCATTCATGTCTTGCATTGCTATCTTCTTGTTTAAAGAAGCCATCACCTCCTCTTTTCTGACTGGCTTCAGTAGAAAAATTAATTTGGTCAGCCCTGTTAGGGATTCTAAGTTTTCTCAGAACTATGAATACACTTGCTGCATACTTCTTGCTCGTCTTCTGGGGGAATGTTAAGATTATACGCCTTCTCTTGATCCTGCAAAGCCAGGCCATGTGCTGACAGCCTCCCTTTTGCTTTCCCTAGGGTGGTGCTGAATGTTCATATTTGGGTGATTTCTCTCAATTCCCCAGAGTTGGGCCAGCTTTCTGTGTTGCTCATTAGCCACTGGCAGAGGTTTCTTCTTGCTGCTGTTAGAGGCATGCACTGGGAGCTGGCCAGGGGGTGTAGGTTTGTGTGGATGAGGTGCTGGGGTACTTGTGGACCAGTTGAGGGGATTCTAGGGCAAGGTGTCTTCAGCATCTCATGGGCAAGGTTCCTGATGGAGTCCACAATGTGGTTCATAGGATCCATGTCCCTTTGATGTTCTCCAAGAGCACTAGCTGCTGTTCTCCCAGTCACATCCAAACTCCTAGTCACACAGCATACCTCAGTATTGAGGATGGGGCTAAAAAGAAGTGGGTCTCTTTGGCAGCGTCCTGCCCAGCTGGGGAAGACTAACTCTAATATGCTCTCACAATTCCTCCTTGGGAGAAATCACAGGCCTAAAAGGTGTCTCATGGCACTCTGCTGTGCCTCCTTGGGGTAGAGGTGACACGTCCTCTTATCCTCTTCAGTGTATCCAATCTCAAAATTTTTTGCTCCAACAGTGTGATGGAACTTCCCCTGGGTCTAAATTGGTGTTCTTGGGCAGGGGGAAGACTATAGGAAATATTTAACCCACCATGTTGATGATATCACCAACTCTCATTTATTTCTTATTTAAAATTGGTTTAGTTATTCTCAACTTTATTTTTCTAAAGACTTTTAGAATTATCTTGTAATATTCCATGAAAAAGTTAATTGCAGTTTTAACTGAATTTAATTTATGTTTTAATTTGTAGAGAATTGACACTTTATAAGTCTTCACAATCACAAACATCAAGTATTTCCATTTGTTGAAATACTCTTTCCATAGAATCTCATAATTTTATCCCTAAAAGTCTTATTTTTTTAAAAAAGGTTATTCCTAGGCATATAATGGTTTCTGTTGTTATTAAGAATGAGATTAAAGCTTTTCTTTTTTACATTTGTAGTTTTTGGTCACTGGTGTCTAAGAACACAACTTAATTTGGTAAATGGATCCTGTAACCAGGAATCTTTATCGTCTTTTTGGTTTTAAGAATTTGTGAATTTTCCTGGATTCTCAACATAGACAAGCACCTTATCAGCAAATATACACAACTTTGTTTCTTTACTGCTTATCTTTTATTCAGGCATGATGTTCAGATATGTTAGCAACATACTTCACAGATATCAACCAATCAAAAGGAAGCAATGGCTTTAAACAATCCATTTGGCTGTACTGGTGCATATCAGCCAGTAATCAGCACTGCTTTTTCTTGTTATATTGAACAAGAAAATATATCGTCCAGGACCCTGAGGACAGTGAATCAATGTTTCATTATTAAATACGATGTTTTTTGCAGGTTTTTGGTAACCACCCTAAACTAGCCTCTTCTTCTTAAAATTAAATCTTTAAAATTGTTAAAAATTAGGAGTAAGTGTTGAATTTTAATTTATGCCTTTTCTGTTTCTACTAATACTGTTTTTCCCCTTTAATTTTAAAATGATGGTTTATATTAATTTATTTTTAGATGTTATATCAATCCTTTCATTTCTGTAATAAATAATAGTTGATTATGTTGCTACTAAATTTTAATTCTCACAACTGAAAGAGTTAGATATGCAATCCTACCCATATTTTTCAAAGGAGAAAAGTGAAGTTTCTGGTACTTCCCTGGTGGCGCAGTGGTTAAGACTCCACGCTCCCAATGCAGGGGCCAGGGTTCGATCCCTGCTCAGGGAACTAGATCCCACATGCATGCTGCAACTAAGAGTTCGCATGCCACAACTAAGGAGCCTGCATGCTGCAACTAAGGAGCCGGCGAGCTGCAACTAAGGAGCCCACCTGCCAAAACTAAGACCTGGTGCAACCAAATAAATAATAAAAAATAGATATATTAACAAAAAGATTAATTAAAAAAAAGAAAAGTGAAGTTTCCTACAAAGGTTAATAATCTGGCTAATCTCACAGAGCTACTGCATGGCTGATCTGGAATTTGAATTCAGGCCCATAACTACAAAGCCTGTGGTCTTAATAGCTGCATTACATTGTATCAACATCTGCCGACTGCCTAATTATTGCCATGAATTTAACATAAATTATTTCATTTAATAGTCACACAATCCTTTGGGACGTGTCAACATCATACACTTTACTGATAGGAAAGACTGAAGCCCAGATAGATTAATTAATTTGTCCAGGTTCACAAAATAAATAGGTAGCAGGTTCTAGGCCCATGCTTTTAACATTGCTCTCATCTGCTTCCTTAATATCTGCCCATTGCTGGTGCAATTTTGACCAACATCACGTGCAACTTTCAACAATCCTCTATTTCTTCATAGTTCCTGAGAATGGAATAGAGGACAACATAGATGATTTAATTTATTCTAAGGCAGAGTTTCTCCAAATGTCCATTTAAGTATCTCTAATGTCAGAAAAAAAGTGAATTTCCAGGGACATGGGGGGTATACACCAAGTAACAGCAAGAAGCATCTTCATGAGTATCTTGTTTCAAAAATAAAAAAATGTTGCATTCCTTTCCATGATATCATCTATGTTTATTTTAACCAGAAAATAGTTTTATATGACATACTATTGAGGAGGAAAATAGTTTTCTACTTGCCTTACTTCATACACAAGGTATCTGCCATGGAGTCTATTAATGTAAAAAAAATGAGCTGAACTGAAGACAGCTAGCATCAAGGTCCTTATACAGGCAATTTCTCATTTTTTAGTGTCACTATTTCCGAGAACCCAGACTTATATAAATGTGGTTAAAAACAGTAAGTGTTTACTCACTGCATCCAGCAGTCAATAACTAAGGTGAGCCCAAGAGTAGAATATTGCCAGAGAGGTAGCATGATGGAATACCGTCAGGCTGCTATGGGAAGAAACTTCAAAAAGCACATCTTACTGACAGGTAAAATCACTCATATCATGTGCTGGGCTGAAAGGATCTCTTATACAGCATTGTCTAATTACTTATTTATTTTAAATCATAACAACAATGTACTCAACAAGAACTTTATTAGTGAAGAAATAACTCTAACAATTTGTTCTTAATATTATCAGTAGCATTGTCATTTTTAGCAATGTAAATGAAGATTAAATAATTCATGGTCCTACTTCTGGTTCTCAAACATCATTTTCATGACATTTCTTGCCTAATATAATAATTGACATGCTTTGGTTAAAATTTATCAATTATTTGCCACAAAGTATTTATTCAAGAGATAATACTAAAATAGTCTTTTTCACAAAAACCTGAGTGTAAAAAATTTTTTAACAATTTTTTTTGTCGCTAATATTTGCATAAAACTGACACTCCAGGGAAGTGTACTTTTGTATCTAATAGCTTTGAGAAGCCCCCCTTAGCAATGTTCTAGGGAAAGGTGATTAACGACAGTATATCGGCATTCACCTAGCTAGATGAGTAGTGAACTTGGTTTTGTTTTCTCATGCTTAGCTCTCTTTAAGCACACCATAATCTCTCTACTTCTAAGAAGAAATGAAAAATAACCACCAAAAGGTGTGTAGCTGGGATTCAGTTATAAATAACTCTAATGTCCTATAGTTCTGGTCAGCGAACTGAATACTTTTCTGAATGAGGACCTGCACTGTTCAGTCAACACAGACAGACATTCTCTTTTTAAACTAAATCCTCTACGTGTGATACTTTTCTAAGTAGAAGATGACACACAGCTGTTTTCCAAGATTTGCAACATGGTTTGATATGAAACAGGTTGATCCTCAGTTACACAACTAGCTAACAACTCTAACAGCCATTTCTCAAAATGCTGCTGTTACAGACATTAATATCCTTCCAGTCTTAATTTATATTAAAAGTATGATTTAAAATGATACTAGAAGGTACCTCATTCAAAAATGGGAAACTAAGCAATTAAGATAAGCTCTCCTGCTGAAAACAACCAAAAAAGCTGAATAAAACATTTTTATTATTCTAAACAAATTAAAGCTACCAGAGAGAGAACTGCAAGTCAAAAATCCAGGAGAAGGTAAAAACCAAGAGACAGAAGCACAGCCCTCAAAGCTGCTTTTGCTGATCCATGAGAAACAGTTACAAAATGACACAAATTAAACCATTCCAAAAAAGATTGAAAAGTTTCATCCTCATGATAAGCCTGAAATGGAAGTCAGCCAGCCAATCCACATACTTGCAGCATGTTTAGGACACCCAAGTGGCCTGGAGAACCTTAGACCTTGAACTTGAATTAACATGGTTCCAGAAACATTAGTACTCTTAGCACCTACCAAAAATAAATGAAAATATTTCCAGAGGAAGGCACCATCATATTAGGTTTTCAATTATTCTTAAAAATTGTTCAAATACAATGACCACAAAACACATGTAAATAAATTTTAAAAGACTGAAATTATACAAAGTATCTTCTCTAACCATAAAAGAATGAAATTAGAAATCAGTAACAGAAGAAAGTCTGGAAAACTCACAAATATGTGGAAATTAAACAATACATTCTTGCACAACCAATGGGTCAAAGAAGAAATCACAAGGGAAATTAGAAAATACTTTGAAATAAGTGAAAATTAAAACACAATATAACAAAACTTATGGGATTCACTGAAAGCAGTGCTCAGAGGAAAATTTATAGATGTAAATATCTGCTTTAAAAAGAACAAAGATCTCAAATCAATAACTTAACTTTACACTTTAAGGAAGTAGAAGACCAAACTAAGCTCAAAGCTAACCCAAAACTAAAAGAAATAAAGATTAGAGTGGTGATAAACAAAATAGAGAACAGAAAAGCAAAAGAGAAAAATCAATGAAATCAAAGTTGGTTCTTTGAAAAGATCAAAAACATTGACAAACCTTTAGCTAGACTAAAGAAAAAAGAGAAGATTCAAATGACTAAAATCAGAAATGAAAGTGGGGATGTTACTATTGACCTTACAGAAATAGAAAGGATTATGACAGCATACTATGATCAATTATATGCCAGCAAGTTAGATAACCTAGATGAAATGGACAAATTCCTAGAAACATGCAAACTACTAAAACTGAGTTAAGAAGGAATAGAAAACTGGAATATATTTGTTAACAAGCAAAGAGACTGAATCAGTAATCAAAAACCTCTCAACAAAGAAAAGCCTCGAACCAGATGGTTTCACTGGTCAATTCTACCAAACATTTAAAGAATTAATACCAATCCTTCTCAAATTATTCCAAAACACAGAAGTAGAGAGAACACTTCTTATCTCATTCTATGAGGCCTGTATCATCCTGATAATACAGCTAGACAAAGATATCAGAAGAAATTCTAGACTAGTACCCCCTATGAGTATAGATGCAAAAGTTCTCAACAATTACAATTATCAGCATGTAATGAAAAATAAACAGGTTAAAAAGGAAACAAGACATCACAAGAAAGAATGTGTAAAAACACACACTGAAAGATGTGAGATATTAAGGTTATTAGACACCGATTGTAAAATGTTTTCTGTGTATAAATAAAAAATAAGCTTGAAAATATCTGCAAAGAACATGCAATTATAAAAAAAGGTCATAGCAGGTGTGAAAAAGAGCAAACAGGCTTTCTAGACATAGAAAATTGAATACTGTGGTTAAAATTAAGAATCTCATGGATAGTTTTAAGAGTGTATCAGAGACAACTGGGGAGAGAATAAATTAAAACAGAGAAGCTAGAAGAAACTCACATATCTACAAAACTTTGATTTACGACAGATGAGGCACCAAAGAACAGTAGGGGAAACTAGTGTTTTCAATAAATGGTGCTCAAAAAATTAAGCACCCAGATGGAAAAAAAAAATGAAATTAAACCTTACAATAAGCAGAAAAATTAATTCCAGGCAGATAATAAACTAAAAGTAAAGGCAAAACTATAAAACTTCAAGAATAAAATATAGAAAAAGACTTCTTGACTCAGGAATGGGACAATAGTTTATAAAGAGCAAAAACTATTAACCATAGAATACTGATAACTCTTTGCACACTAAAATTAAGAAATACTATATGATACCACTTATATGTGGAATCTAGAAAATACAACAAGCTAGTGAACAAAACAAAAAAGAAACAGACTCACAGATATAGAGAACAAACCAGTGGTTACCGGGGGGGAGAAGGACGGGGGGACACTACCATATTGTGGTAGTAGATTAAGAGGTACATGCTATTATGTATAAAATAAGCTACAAGTATATATTGTACAACACAGGGAATATAGCCAATATTTTATAATAACTATAAATTGAGTATAACCTTTAAAAATTGTGAATCACTATATTGTACACTTGTAACTTATATAATATTGTATATAAACTATACTTCAGTTTTTAAAAAAAGAACTGTTCATCAAAAGAACCAAAAGAGAGTAAAAAGACAGCTGAGTAATAGAAATAGGTATCTTTAATACACTTCAAAAACATAGAACTGGTATCCAGAACGTAGAAAGAATTCTTACAAATCAGCAGAAAAGTGAGCAAAAGATTTGAACAGGCATGTCACAAGAGAATTCAAATGGCCAAGCAATATGAATAGGTGCCCAAACCTACCTGCCAATAGAGATGCACATTAAACTACAGCAAGCATACTACTACATACCCACAAGATTGGCAAAAATTAAAAAGTCTGATAACATCAAGTGTTAGAAAAGGAGAAAGAAACAGGACTTTTATACTCTGCTGTCAGTAGAGTGGCTTGGTACAACTTATCTGGAAAACAATACAGCATTATCAAGAAAAGTTAAAGGTACACATACCCTATAACCCAGGAATTCCACTCCTTAGGGAAATTCTTGCACATGAGTACAAGAATACATGTTTAGAAGCACATTTTTTATAAAAACAACCCAAATTTCCATCAATGGTGAAATGGGTAAGTGCTACTGTGGCAAATTTATATAATGACACAGTACATACAGCAATGGAAAAAACCCTCTACACAACATAAATTCTTAAATACATAAACCTGATAGACGCCAAGACACAAAAATACAGAGAGTAGCATTCCATTTATATAAAGTTCAAAACTAGACATGTTTAAACTAACATATATTATTTAGGAATGGATCCTTAGGGAGTAAAACCATACAGAAAATTTTTAAAAAGTGGTTTCCAAAAAGTCAAAGTAATAATTTATCCAAATATTAAAAGAAATGCATGATTGGCAAAATAAATGTAGGTGGGTTGCAGGGTTCGAGATGCTGGCAATGTTCTATTTCTCGAACAAGTAGTCACCAGGGTTTCTTGCTGTTATAATCATTTTTCTGTGCAAGTGTGTTTTACACAAATTTCTGTGTGTTGTATTACATAAGAGGTTTTTTTTAAGACGAGGTTTTTTAAAAAGAATTTTAAAAGAGTTTACAAAGAGTTAATGTGCATAATCAGAAAATATCACAAGTTGTGTAAAAAAACGTTACTATAAGCTAGCAGTACAAATATTCATCACTGAGTTTTTATAACAAATTTATTTGCTTTTAAAAGAGCACTCTTCAAAAAGAAGCCACAATAAGTGATTTCACACGAGATGACTAAAATAGTGTGTTTTTATAAAGGCAAGCCTCAACATCTGAAAAATAATATAAGCTATTTTGGAATCATGATTATCTAATTTTTTTTGTTTTTTACTGAGACATAGTTTACATAAAATGCACAGATTTAAGTATTTGGTTTGATGACTTTTGGCAATTGGACACACCTATATAACCACATCTAAAACAAAATACACAAACACTTCCTCCTTTCTTTTCCTTCACTGTTTCTTTTTAAAAAATACAAACCATATACATATTAAATTTCCGTATGATTCTTAAAATAACAATTCCATTTTCCTTATATTAATTGTCTAATGCAAGCTAGTTGAAGAAGTATCAGAAACATTTTCATTTTACTTTGGGCCATACGATACACTTGTCACCTTCTGACAAGATATGGGTGTCATACAAGCTATACAGTTACTTGTCAGCTGCTACGAGGAAACAACTACATAAATTGAGAACACAGTAAGTGAGGGGATCAAAATAAGACGATCCTACGACTGAATGTTTTCCAGTTCCTCTCAAACTGAAGAGTTCCAGCTGAAAATAAGAGAAGTAAAACCTAATGCAACCATGAGGTTTGGAGGATAGACAGTGTCTACCAGGACCTGGACACAATTTTCTGAACACAATTAGGTTGAAATAGTTCTTAGGGGTTAGTGGTTTATCTTCTCTAGGCATGTGTTAAATAGCCACAAAAAGCAGAAAAAAGGGGAGTGGGGTGAGGAAGGGTTTCTACCTTTCTACCTTCCACAGTTTTTTGTTGGTGGAATTTTGCAAGATAAATTTCAAAAACACCAAAGTAAGACGGGGTTTGCTATAGGTATGACAAAGTCAATTGTGATTTGACATCTCAATTCAGTTAAATTATGAATGCTGTCAGCTACGTGGTTTACTTATTCAGGTTCAAGAGATTCACAGCTGAATCCCTATTTAAATTTGGCAGGATTCTAAAAAAGTCAGGAAAGGCAACTGGACAAAATCCACGTCCAATCCATTTGCTTAAAGTGTTTACTTATAGTAACAGCATACAAATGTCTCATGTTACTGATAAACCACAGAAAGCTTGTGGGATGCTGTTACTATCCAAACTTAAATGTAATGTTCATTATGGCAGAGTAATGAGAAAGTCAATAAAAATACAAATCACATTTACTTAGAACCAATTTAATACAATGGCAAGTATGATGAAAGTGCCTTTGCATATATGAGAATGTTTTAGAAACTCTTATTTGAAATAATTAAACATTTCTGCAACGGAAGTGTCTTTGGAGCAATTTATTTTAACTTGAACTTTAATTATATTGTGAAACATAAACATACATTAAGACAGAAAAAAAAGAAAACATTTAGTACAATTTTAAAGAATAATTATAATTTGAACATAACATCACCATCTGGTCAAGAAAAAAGAAGACTAGAAGCACTCAAGAAGCCACTTAGGTAAATCTTCCTGATCATACCATTCACCCTCCTCTTTGGATAATCATTATCCTGATTTTGACGAGAAATATTTTCCGTATCTTCTTTATAGTTTTACCACCTATGTATACAGTCTAAAAGAATAATGTTACCTTTGTCTATCCTTAAAGTTTATGTAACTGGAAATGTAACAGTATATAAATATATGTTGGCGACTTGTGACTACACATTGTGAGATACACCCATGTTGTTACCCATAACTGTAGTTCATTCATTTTTTTTTTAAACATCCTTATTGGAGTATAATTGCTTTACAGTGGTGTGTTAGTTTCTGCATTATAACAAAGTGAATCAGCTATACATATGCATATATCCCCATATCTCCTCCCTCTTGCGTCTCCCCATTCATTTTTACTGTTGAACAATATTCCATTACATGAACATACCATAATTAATATATTCAGCTGTTGATGGATACTTGGGTTATCTTCCATATTTGGTAATTATAAACAATGCTGCTATTGAACATTTGTGTACGTGTCTCCTGGTGCATATATGCATTAATTTCTCTAGGGTAGAAACCTAGAAGTAAAATATGATATGCATGCCTTCAACTTTAATTGATCCTGGGCATACATCAGAGAAAACCATAATTCCAAAAGATACGTACACCCCAAGGTTCACTGCAGCACTACTTACAATAGCCAGGACATGGAAGCAAGTTAAATGTCCATCAACGGATGAATGGATAAAGAAGATGTGGTACATATATACGATGGAATATTACTCAGCCATAAAAAAGAACAATATAATGCCATTTTCAGCAACATGGATGGACCTAGAGATTGTCATACTGAGTGAAGTAAGTCAGACAGAGACAAATATCATATGATATCGCTTACATGTGGAGTCTAAAAAACTGGTACAAATGAACTTATCTACAAAACAGAAACAGAGTCACAGATATAGAAAACAAACTTATGGTTACCAAAGGGGAAAGTGGAGGGGTGGATAAATTGGGAGATTGGGATTGACATATACACACTACTATATATATTGATAAAATAGATAACTAATAAGAACCTACTGTATAGCACAGGGAAACTCTACTCAATACTATAATGAACTATATGGGAAAAGAATCTAAAAAAGAGTGGATATATGCATATGTATAACTGATTCACTTTGCTGTACAGCAGAAACTAACACAACACTGTAAATCAACTATACTCCAATAAAAATTAATGAAAAAAAATAAACTTGTAGTACCAACTTATATTATCACAAACAGTGTATGAGCATTCCCATTGCTCTAGATCTTTGCAGATACTTGGTATTTTCAGTGTTTAATTTTTGCCATTGTGATAGGTGAATCACAGTACCACACTGCGTTTTTTATTTGGATTTTCCTGATTAATAAAGAGATTGACTATCTTTGCATCTATTTATTGGCTAATTAAGTTTCTCCTTTTGGTTTTGTTTTGGTTTGTTTTTTTTCCGCTGCACTGTGTGTCATGTGGGATCTTAGTTCCCCGACCAGGGATCAAACCTGTGTCCCCTGCATTGGGAGTAAGTTCCTCCTTTTGGAATGCCTATTCTCTTGATCATTTTCCTACTGGGTTGTTGGTAGGTTTTTTTTTTTTTTTCCCTCATTAATTTGTAGGAATTCCTTATATACTCTGGATATCCTTCTTCATGGGTTGTACATATAAAGATCTTCTCCCATTCTGTTCTCTTGTCTTTCTACTCTTTTTTCTGGTGTCTTTTGAGGAATAGAAGTTCCTATTTTAATGCAAATTTATCAACACTTCCCTTTATGGTTAATGTCTTTTTTTGTCCAGGCAAAACCCCAAAGTCAAGAAGATATTCTTCTCTTATTTCCGAAAGGCTTTTTTTTTCTTTTTACATTTAGGTCAATCTGGAATTAATTCTTTGTTTATGATGTGAGGTAAGGTCAAGTTTCATTTTTTAAAAATGAGGATATTTAATCATTATAGCATCATTCACAAAATAGACCATACTTTCCCCTAATGCTTTACAGTGCCTCCTTTTTCCATACATACATAAACAAGCATACACATTTGAATAGGACTATTTATGTTTTTAATTGTGTTCCATTTTTCTTTTTCTCCATCTTTCCTCCAACAGCACACTTTCTTAATTACTGCAGCTTTAAGCAAGAGATATGAATAATCTAATCCATGAACATGATAGATTTATTCCTATATAATATTTTGATATCATAAATACAATTGATTTTTTTTATACTCTCCTTGTATCTAGTGGCCTTGTTAAACTTATTTATTAGCTTATGATGTTAGCTATGTTTTTTTTTTTGTAGATACAATTTGTCAGATTAAGGAAATTCCATTCTATTCCTGGTTTACCATCATGAATTGTTTGGCTGCTGAATTTACCAAATGTTTTTACTGCATCTTTCGAGATGATCATTTTTTTTTCTTTTTTCTTCTATTAATATAAGCTATGATTGATTTTCCAACATTAAACCGAACTTGAATATCCTGAATAAATCCAACTTTGTTGTTATATATTATTCTTTTAATACATTGCATGATTTGGTTTGCCAAAATTTTGTTTAGGAAATCTGAATCCAAGTTCATGAATGAGATCGGCTTGTAATACGATTTTCTCCAATTTCACTATGATGTCTGTAGGTGTGTATTTCTCTTTATTTACCTGGCTTGAGCTTCATTTGGCTTCATGAATCTGTGGGTTGATTTAGAAGTTTTAGAAAGTGCTAAATGATGATGACTTCAAATAATGTTTCTACTCCTCTACTCTCCTTCTGAATAACTATACATACATTAGGCATTTTCACTACATATTATATGCCTCTTACACTCTTCTCTGGGTTTTCCATGTCATCTTCTCTCCATGTTTCAGTCTGGATTCTTTCTTATGACCTACCTTACAGTATACTAATTCCCTGTCCAGCTGGTTTATTCTGCTGTTATCTCACGTACAGTTTTCTTGATTTTAATTACTAAAATATTCAGTTCCAAAACTTCTATTTTCTTTCAAATGTGCTGTACCTTTAAAAAAATAATTAATACTTATATCGTTGAACATAATAGGCATAGTTCTAGAGCTCCTATTGGCCTGTTTCTATTGATTTTTATCCATGTTGTCTTGCCTTTTATACGCCTAATTATCTTTCTCTGTCAGACAGTATATTTGAAAATTATTTTGTTGAAGTAATTTGAGACTTAGGTTGATTATTATCTTCCTCCAGAGTAGACTATCCATTTGCTTTTGTTAGGTACCTGGGGGTATTAGCAATTCAAGATCACTTTACTGCTTTTTCCAATGATGGGATTTTCCCAGCTACCAGATGATTTGCCGTTTATCTGCTGTCTGTGCAACGACTGGCATACTTCCTGTTTATACTTCCTGTTAAGGTCCCAACCCAAAACATGGGTTTTTGGCCACTGTCCTACGACTTACAGTTCTAGACTCCAACAATTTTTCCCCACCAGTTCTGCAATAATATCAAAAGTACTACTCAGCTTCTCATCTACCCCTTTTGGATCACCAATTGTACCCAGCCCCAAAATGCCTGCCATGTTCCCAGATCTTAGACCAGTAATTCTTCACTACTTTATTAGCAATTCAGTTCCAGTTTGTATTTTGTCCAGCTTTATTCATTGTCATCAGTGAGAGGACTATTCTGAGTTACCTCCTCTGTCATTGCTGTTAGGTCTATAACTAAATATTTTCAAGCTTATCTTTTGTTTCCTTAACACGTAAAAGAACAGTTTTATGATCTGTGACTGGTATTTACAAAGCCTTGCAGTTCTAGTTTCTGCTTGCTCTTACTCATAATGACTTATCCACTTTTGTGCTTGTTTTTTGACTGCAGCTATTCGTTCTTATAAAATTACTTGACAAAAATTACCTGAGGCCTAGGATAAAGGTGTCTTCTTCCACTTAGGACTCGCATTTCCTTCTGCCAGGTTTCTAGGGGATGCTACTAACCAATCTGGGACTATTTTAAACTCACTTCACCATTTGATATAATACGGGTAATGTGAACTTGGACTGCAAATCTACTCCAGGGCTGGATTATGGTTATAACTTCTGCACTATACCGAGACACTTTCTTTGCAGTCTCTGAGGTCAGGTGAGAGGGTTCACCATTACGTCGGGGAGCAGGCTATGGTGATTTTGGTGAAGGGAAAATCTCCTATTAGACTTCATACCTTAGGTAGCCCTTAGGCTTTTACTTTTGTCTCCCTACCCCATGAGGCCTGCAAAATCGTAATTCACATTTGCCAGCCTGGCAAATACTCTTGGGGCATTCAGTTATAAGCAAAACTGTCTAAACTCTTGCTTTTTCTTTGGCCTGATAACTCTTTATTTCTCCTTAGCTCTTTGATGCTTTTAAGAAAATTACTTTTAAATTTTTTCCAGAATTTTTAGATGTTTTTGATGGTAGAGTTGGTGCAAGTTCCCTAGATCACCATATTTCTTACAGAAGTGGCTGCGGTTTGTTAAAAAGCATAATACATGCAAGAAAGCTTACAAACGTTTTATTTCTGAACAGAATCAGAGAACCCAAAAAGCCAGAAGGGACGTGAGACACACAGTAAGTATTCCAAAACCCAGGTCTCCTCAGTTTCCAAACCTCTTTTGTGACAAGAGCATTTTTGTGCATCACACATTTAACCTGTTAGTCCTAAAAACATTTCTCAGAACTTCAGAAAAATTACCTAAGGAAACTGTGTCAAAGCAGTAACAGAAAGCATCAGTGTGTTGAGGTCTAAATTAGAGGACAAAGACCTCAAGATTAATCTCTCACCATTCCTCAGTGAGTGCCTGCCCAAGTTCTACCAGTCCCCCACCCCCACACCCATCACTTCTAGGCTGTCTTCAAATCCTTCACTGGGTACTTGGCTTTGGTGTTAATGATTTTGTTACTCCAGGCAGTTTTCCAAACAAAAAGGAATGGTTATTTATAATTCCTAGACTGAAATCATAAATACCATCATCAGCTGAATTACACTGAAATGTCCGTATAACTCTATGAACAGAAGTTCACATAAAGTTAGTCTGTCTTGGCTAGGTAAAAAGGATTTTAGTTATAAAAGTTGCAAAAGGATCTTATTGTAGGTAAGTTTAGACTCTTAGGTGGTCCTGCAGTGTATACTCTGAGGACAGCTTTGCAGCAAGGTTCCTGACACAGATCATTTAGGCTGGGAGCCAGATAACATTTTTCTCCCTCAAATTATAAGGGATCAGTGGTATTCCAGTAAATTGCCCCTTTGTGAATGAAATAACTTTACTTAGATTTTCATACTGAAATACCATACTGAATACCTTTCTTATACAGATCATTTTACTTTTTCCTCAAAAATTTTGTGATTACTTCAGTCTGAAACAGTATTCATGAGATACGGTATACATGGTGGTATCTTCAAGCAAATGCCTTTTAGTTCAAAGTATAAGTACCCTTTATAAAAAAAAAATCAGTATCTGCTAATTTTAAAATAATTAGAGATTTTTCCAAGGTATATAAAACCTCCAAACACTCCACCTAGTACATGTTGGACAACTAACAGCTTCTGAACTCTCTCATACTCTGAAAGGGACATGTTATACAAAAGAACTGACTCTATGTGGCTCTGCCATGATATCACAGTGAATATGCTGCTCTCAGTTCCTATAGAGGATTGTATTTTCTGATGCCAAAATGCAGCTGAGCACTATCTTGTAAAGCTGATCATTTATATGACTGAAAACCTGGTAATTCCACCCATGAGGCATATCCCCTAGAGTAGAACACTGATTCTCAAAGTATAGTCCCTGGACCAGCAGCATCAGTGTTACTTGGGAACATATTAGAAATACAAATTCTTGGGACCCACTCCAGACCAACTGAATCAGAAATCCAAGGTGTTTTAACAAGTCCTCTAGGTGATTCTGATGCAGACTAAAGTCTGAGGCTCCCTGCTTTAGAGAAATTCTTGTTCACTTGCTCTGATACAAGAATTGTTTGAGCAGAATTGCCCCTTCTCTCTCTACCTCTCCCCACCGCCCCCCCACAAACATCCAATCCCAAAAATGAACATCTACTGTCAGGAGAACAATATAAAAAAATGTACTACTAACACAATGTAGTACTCACTATACAACAGAGAAAATAAATGAAAAACAGCTACATTTACAAGCTTAAATAAAACTTAGACCCATAATTTTGATTGAAAAAAATCACGTTAAGTCTGCAGTGTGATATTTTATAAAGGTTAAACACAAGCAAAACTAAATAATATATTATTTAAATATATATTTATGTGATAAAGCAATAACACTATTTTTAAAAAACAAAGAAAGGATACCCCTTTAATTCTGTACAGTACTTCCCTCAGAGGGAGCAGAGGCAAGGGGATAGGGTGAGGAAGGAACACAGTGGGAACCATAAATGTACTGGGATCAATCTAGTTCTTAGGTTGGTCATGAGATTGCAGCTGTTCACGTATTTATGTAATTTTTATCACTACATTCTTTTGTATATATAAAATATTATATAATACATTTTAAACCCAGAAAACAAAAAAATGCAGCTCATAAACAAAGATAGTCATTACCTTAAGTAGAAAAATTAGAAACCACCTAAGTGATATAAATTGTATAAATTGTGATATGTTCATTCAGTAAAAAAGAATTTTAAAATATATGAGAAAAAATTTATGATAAAATGAGTTAGATAAAATAATGTAAAAAATGTACAGTAAAAGGATTAGAAAAAATACAATAAAATGTCAATAGTGGGGATTACAGGGAGTTTTGTTTCTTCTTTGTACATTTAAATTTTTCTATAGTGAATAATAAATACTTTAAAAATCATTAAGGATTTTTAAAACTGTCACTGAAACATTTAATAACTCTAAGTCATTAAAGAAAACTACCAAATCTTCCATTGGAAACAGGAAGGAAGTTGGTATTTTGTGAAAATCTGTGATATATGAGCTTTATAATTCAAAGTTTTATATTTTCTGCCATAAAACTGTGTATCTTTACTACTCTGATTTCATTTAAAATAATTTCATGTTGTTTGTGTGGGAGGAAATATGACTGAGAAAACCATGACCTAAAGAATATATTTTTGCCATAGAGGACGTCAATTAAAACAACTAAAAACAACTTCGATATCCTTAAGAACAAAAAGAAAAAATATCCACCAATGGTTGACCAGCTTTTGGAAACACCGAAGAAACACATATACTGAGAGTCTGCCTTATAGCCCCAGGGCCCATCATAATAAGAAAGAAACATAAAGATTAAGGCCAGAGGCCAGAGATTAGTTACATACCTCTTTTTCCAATATTCTAGCGACCTCACCAAGGGTACGATCTAAAGCAGAAACCTTATTGTTTGCCCATGAGCCACTGTCTTGTACTTGTAGTTGTTTTAGAAGATCTTTGGCTAATCGCTGAAGCCTTGGATACAAAATGAAAGAGAAGAATGGCATGAATGTATTAGACTATAATATTTCGTTTTCCTAAATATTTTTAAACAAATGTTACTTTCATTATTGTATTAGAAACTGCTTCATAGAGCACCTAAGGGGAAGAAAAACAAACCACTCCTAAGGCTGGTATTATCCTATGTTCACAAACATCAATCTAGTCCTTGTGACACAAAATAGATCTAGAGGACAGTACTGTCCATTCACAGGATTAGCTGGAGCAATTGCTGCCATCAGTTTCCACGTGACCCTTAAACTAGAACAGAATTGGAGATGGGGAAAGGTGAGAGTATGATGGCAGAGAAAATGAGTATAAGACCCTGAGCAGGTTTTCATATTTTGATTTAAATCTTCAAGGTAGCCTTGGATACCATGTTATAAGCACTGTAAACTCTCAGAATATCAAACTCTCCATTTTCCAATTTACAGGCAATTTGGGGATTTCCTGCCACTGCTGATGTCATTTAGACAATAGAGCAATTATTTCCTTTTCACCAAGAATAACACATATTTCCTAGATCGTAAGATTCTTTAGTAAGGGGAACGTATGTAATATTTCTTTGAAGCCCTTACTTCTTCTGTTTCATATACCTTACTCTTTGATCAATCTTCCTCTCCTTTCAACTTACTTGCTTGAGTATCCTACCAGCAGATACTCACCAGACACTTTCCCAGATCTCTCCACTTTTCCCCTACGCATCATCTCCCTGTTGCCTTACTTCCATTTTTATCTATGATTGATTCCATAGGCCATCATTATAATCACTTTCTTGTAAACGTGTGCTACATTCCCTTTCTGTTGTTCTGTTACTCCTACAGCTAACCCCCAGCCATGGTAACAATCATTAATGTTTGTTTAGTGGGCCAGGCATCCCTCTCAGTGCCTTGCATACATTAATTTATTTAGCTGGATTAGTGAACATCTGCCTGCCTTTTCCATTTTTGATACTGAGAAGCAGTCATACCATGCAAAAGACTGGTATGACTACAGATTCAGAATCTTACTAATATACGTTTGTCTAGTCTGCTCACTCTCCTACAAAGACTTGCTTCATATATTGCTCAATCTCCTCACAACTCCACCCATTCCTTTCTCCCCATTACTTTCACATATGAAGATCTTACATCTTATAGAGAAAATGGAAGCTACTGGAACCAGAAAATCTTTCTGCCACAAAATCTACAAGGATATCAGCACTTCACCCATACTCTCCCTTATTTCTCCTATTACAATCAAGGAAGACTGATTCCTCCCATGTAGGGCTAGTCTTGCCACACAGGCTCTGTATGCACGAGGTCTTCCTGGATCTAAATCCCGCTCTTCCTGCTTCAGTGTCTTTGCAAATGCTATTCATTCATTCCTCTGAAATGCTTCCCCCACCTCCACATTATCTAGAAAATTCCTACTTATCCCTAAGTTTTTAGGCCAAACATTGCTTTCTCTGATTTGACTATTCCTTCAAATCACTTATTACAAGTCTCTCCCATGCAGAGATTTACAACAGAACTTTTGGTAATGATGGGAATGTTCCATGTCTGTACTGTCCAACATGGTGGCTGCTAGCCAAATGTACCTATTGTGCACTTGAAATATAGTTAGTGTGACTGAGGAACTAAATTTTAAGTTTTATTTAATTTTAGTAATTTAAAAAGCCATATGTGGCTAGAAGCTATCATACTGGACAGTGCAGAAGCACAGTATTAACTTCATAAGACAGGGTTCTTTTCTTTTTTTTATTATTAATTAATTAATTTATTTTTGGCTGCATTGGGTCTTCCTTGCTGCACATGGGCTTTCTCTAGTTGCAGCGAGCGGGGGCTACTCTTCGTTGTGGTGCACGGGCTTCTCATCGTGGGGGATTCTCTTCGTTGTGGAGCACAGGCTCTAGGTGCGAGGGCTTCAGTAGTTGTGGCACGTGGGCTCAGTAGTTGTGACTCGTGGGCTCTAGAGCACAGGCTCAGTAGTTGTGGTGCACAGGCTTAGTTGCTCCGTGGCATGTGGGATCTTCCTGCACCAGGGATCGAACCTGTGTCCCCTGCATTGGCAGGTGGATTCTTAACCACTGCGCCACTACAGAAATCCCGAGACAGGGTTCTTGTCGACCCATTCACCATCTTATCCGTAGCACCTCTAGATAAGTACCCTCAATAGATATTTAATGATGAATGGTCTAAGAAGAAATTTCTTCTTTACATTAATATTAATAGTATCCATAACCTCATATGTTACAAAATGCTTTCATGTACATGATCATTTTTAGTCCTCTGAAAAACACTGTCCATCCCTGTTTGAAAAATGACGACGCCAAGGCTCAGGCAAATTAGGTGACTTTCCCAAGGCCTCACGACTGGTAAATGTATTATTGGGACTAGAAACCTAGGCCTTTAATCTTCAAATTTCATGCTTTGTCTCCACACCATATTAGTCAATTCAAATAAGGAAATTTCATTCACAAATGAATAATATCTTAAAATATAATTTCATCTAGAAATGTATTTATGTAAAAAAACTGAACTCCTCAAAGAATACAACAGTAATTGCAGCTCAAAAAGGCCCTGGTGAACTCCAGTTTAAACCTAAGCTATCCATATGAAGTTTACTTTGATAAGTCAAGGAATAAATACAAACTCTAAAATCAGAAATACCTATGCTTAAACTCTGGCTCCAGAACATACCACATATGTAAACCCTGGGGAGGTTATTTATCTACTTTCAATCTCAGTTTCTTCAACTTGAAAGTGGAGATTTTATATATATATATATATTTTTTTCTTTCGAACTTCTGAAGATTAGAGATAATTAATGTGATGTACCTAACAGCATTCACTAAAGTAGACATTCAATAAATGACCAACTCTTATTACTATTCATTGACAGAAAGTCTCAACCTAACAAAAGGAAAAAGGGAATATAAAAAATACAAAAATAGAATAAGAGCAACATACTTCTTTTCTTCCTAATCGAATATGGGCTAGAGTCCCATCCGATTAAAGTTACTGACCTTATCATGTGGATGAATATTGGCAGCGAACTTCATTGTGTGACAGATAAGTAGCCACTTCAGCTTTTGGCTGAATAAAGCCTGCACACCATGTAACTGAATATCCAGCCATAGCAATGGATGCATATGAATCTAGCACTATTCTTACCAAGAATGCTCACATTCCACTGAAAACCAGGGGTATTTAGGGAGGCACAAGGGCCATTTTAATTCACAGAATACAAGAGGCTTGTATTTCACCCTGAGGTAAATCAAATCTGGGATTCATATGAACCTATCTTTCAAGGAAGAATGCCAAATCAAGGGGATGCTTAGGTAACATGAGCTAAACCTCTGTTTTATTCCCTGCCTCCAAAGAAGTACCACAAATAATACAGCCCCTCTCAAGAAAAACATTAGATTTTGATTCATACTATAAATAATGATAGAATGTCACAGGACTCAAGCCCTGAAAGCTGTATTTTCCCTACAGGGCAAGAACAGGAGCTGTTTAGAGGGTGCAGTTTTTATTAATACAGAAATTGCTATTTGAGTTACTTCTGGCATGTTAATTTTTTCTAGCATGAAAAGAAAACGTGAAGGATTCATAACTCCTAGCCTAGAACATGAGAAGTATCTGTCAGGTAAATGGCTTTATGGAGAACTTTTTAAGGTCAGATATTTTCTTCTCAAAACTTGAACAAATTCTAACAACTCTAAGTTCAAACCTGTCACTGGCAAATGTGAAACGTAAGGGCTTCTCTGTAAGGATCCCTAACTTTTATCACAGTCAATTTTGGGAGGTTCATTAGGATCATTGGGAAGATTTATAAAAGTGTAAGAAAGGGGACTGGGCCCATGTTAGGAACTAACATTGTTCTTCGGTGTGATGGACAGGAAGACATAAACATATTAACTTCTTTTTTCTTTCACCTCCTCTATTTGAAAGGTACATAGTCTAAATTTAAGGCTACTGGTTCCCCTTCCATTTGTAAATAATATGCTTAAGCCTGTATTTCTAAATGTAACAGCCTAAGAAATCCCCATATAAGATGAAAAAATCAGTGTGCATATATTGCCTCCTACATTGATCATCATTCATTGTTGCCAGCCAGCATCCTTTCCTGTGGAAAAAGAACCCATCTATCCCTTTCAGGGAACTACCTCACCTTCATACTTACATGGGTATACTAGATGTGCTCAATGCTATCAGGGTGTTGCTGCTCCCAGACCCTCATTCTTAGTGGAAAGATCTAGAAAATGTGTGTATATTATTATATAAATAAATATAAAAAATACATATAACTGGGCGCAGTGGTTGAGAGTCCGCCTGTCGATGCAGGGGACACGGGTTTGTGCCCCGGTCCGGGAGGATCCCACATGCTGTGCAGCGGCTGGGCCCGTGAGCCATGGCCGCTGAGCCTGCATGTCCAGAGCGTGTGCTCCGCAACGGGAGAGGCCACAACAGTGAGAGGCCGGCGTATCGCAAAAACAAAAACAAAAACATATAACTATATATATAATTATATATACAAAGAGTTGATGCTTGAGCAACAGGGCTTTGAACTGTGCAGATCCATCTATACGCAGATTTTTTTCACTATGTATGTCCCACAGGATTCAGGGTTGGTTGAATCCGTGAACACAGAACTTTGGAGGGGAAGGCCGACCGTAAAAGTTACAGGCAGATTTCTGACTGCTCGGAGGGCCGGCGCCCCAGCCCCCACCCTCACTGTTCAAGGGTCACGTGTGTGTGTGTGTATCCCTACACTTTACATCTATATTTATTTCTACTTATATACATAATGGAAAATACGAGTTAAAACCGATACCTACAATTCCAATTCACCACCATAGGATTTTCTATTCTCCCTGGGTCTATTTTTAACTCTCTTCTCTCATCCTTAATATATTTACTTATGTGAACAATCCACCTAACATATCATGCATCTTTCTTTATGCGTACTGTTATCTTCCTGCTTGGTCTCCAACTCCCTACTCTGGGCTCTTCTGCCATTCTCAGCTTGCTTGGGTTTCACACCCTTTGCAAGACTCCCCTGACAGACTGTGCCAGGATTACATTCCATGGATTACCCTCCTCATTTGGCTCTGATTCCCCACACCAGGCCATGGTGTCCTACCCCACATGGAAGCTCCCTGCGCTCTGCTTGGGCTCTGAACCGCCATACCTGGCGCCCCTCCTTAGCCTACTCTGACACCCACCGTTGTGCCACTGCTGCCTCCAGCCATCCAGCCAGTGCAGATGGTTGCTTGGTGCTCTCTCTTCTAGTGGCTTTAGGACTGAATTTTTCTGGAAAGGGAGGGGAAACTGGTGGAAGAGTCATTTTCATTTATTAGCTAGAATAATTTTATAAGGAGACATTTCTTTTCATCTGCTATTTGGTTACCAATTTCAATTAGTTACAATAATTATCCTTTTTGATGCTCAAATTGTCCTATTTTTGTCTATTAGTAAACTTTTCAAGTCAGCTCCTGAGTCTTTTGATAAAACACTAGCAGTCTTTGAGAGATTCCTTGCCATCTAGTATGACAGAGCATTCAGATCTAGCATTAGACATTTTTCCAAGAAGTTCTTGCTCCCTTTAGTGAGATATGCTCACTGCTACTGCATTGGTCATTGTTTCTAGGCCTCTTCAATCGACAGAGCTAGGAAATAAGTAAATGTGTGTACACACACATACATAATACATGTGTATCTATATATGTATATACACAAATACGTATACACACAAATATGCAGAACACTTTTTAAAAGATAAAATATCTCATAAATTCATATATTTCAAATTCAGTCCTACAGGGGTATTACCTGATCTCTAATGTATTACATCTATCTCCTTTCATCCAGACTGAGAATTCAGTTTCTCAGTAATACAGGGGATGAAAGAATGCTAGTCTCCATAATCTTCTTTACTTTATCCTTATTATTATGCACATAGACTCAGAATAACATTATCAATAATACCATCACCAATATAACTGGAGAATGGTTAATTCTTTAGAATATGTTTTCCTCATTCTCCCCAATATTTTTCTTATAGTTATACTATAAAAACAACTGAGATACAGTTATTACATAATATTCTTTTTCTTCTGGCCATCAGTTATTCTTAGTTCTATAAGAAACTATAACTTTACTATTCATCCCTAGTCTTTATGTTGATGTCTAATAATTTTGATTGTCTGAGGTTCATTCCCTCTTAGTATTTAAGATCCTCAAGAAAAGAAAATGTGGGTCAAGGATTTTGTAACTGGCAAAACTGATTTTTTTTTTTTTTTTTTTACGGTACGCGGGCCTCTCACTGTTGTGGCCTCTCCCATTGTGGAGCACAGGCTCTGGACGCGCAGGCTCAGCGGCCATGGCTCACGGGACCAGCCGCTCTGCGGCATGTGGAATCTTCCTGGACCGGGGCACGAACCTGTGTCCCCTGCATCGGCAGGCGGACTCTCAACCACTGTGCCACCAGGGAAGCCCAGCAAAACTGATTTTTGAGGGCATAAAGTTATTGATAAGAAAGAGTAAGAACTAAGGCAACATTGTTCACATCAGCCCTTCTTGAGAAACCTACTTAAGAATGAGGTTCAGGTGCTTCTCTCAAATTGGTTCCCTGAACCTTCCAGTGAAAACCTGTTAGTTATTTTAGGGTTATCCTTTCCTTACATCTGTTATCCCAGTTGCTTCTCTTTGCTTTCTTTCACACTGATGTCATTACCATGCAGGTCTTGTGGCTATTTGTTCCCATCCACTTGCATTTCAGATTTCATGTAGATATCTGGCAATGCAGTGTTTTTTGTAAATGCTTCCATGGGTTTTGGGTTTTCTTTATTAGTTAGCTGGTTTCTATATTAAAATTTGAAGATATTGAAAAATTATGCTTCTATTGCTACTGCCATTTTTCTAGACTTATAATTTAAAAGAATATCCTGGTTGCCCTGTGGCGAAGAGACTGTAGTAAACAAGGGCAGAGCAGTGTAGAACTAATTAGGAAGCTGCTACAATAATCCAGATGAGAGACACTGGTAGGTTAGACTACACTAGTTACTATGGAGGTAGTGAATAGTTGTCAGATTCTGAATATATTTTACAGATAGAGCCAATAGAATTTTTTGATGGACTGAAAGAGTGTGAGAAAAAGGATGACTCTAAAGATTTTAGATGTCTTAATTTAAGGATGGGCTTGCCATCCTTAAATTAAGATGAGCAAAAATATGAGGGGTAAGGTATGGGAGCAAATTTCAGGAGTTTGATTTTGCACATGTTCACTTGAGGCATCCAAGTGAACAGAGACATTCAAGTGGAAGTGCTAAATAGGAAGCTGGATATAGTGTTCTGGAGTTCTGGGGACAGGTCTGTATTGGAGACATAAATTTAAAGTCCATCCAGATACTAGATGTTTAAAGTCATGAAACTAAATGAGATTACCAAGGGAGTAATTCTCTATTTGAACTCTCAGGACAAAGGCATGTTAATGTCAGTGGTCAAAGAGACAAGAAACAACCAGGCAAAAGATACTGAAAAAGAGCATCTAGTCAAGTAAGAGGAGAATCCAGAGAAAGTTGTATAATAGATGGTTACATTAAAGGTCCCCCTTGAAGTATATCTTGCCAGCCATGACGTACATAGTCACCTCAGACAGTGACTACGGACTTGGCAAAATGACTTGCCTTGGCCAATGGGACATAAACAAATGTGACACAAGCAGAGGCTTGATAAGGCCTGATATCCTCTATGAACACTGATGCAAAAACCCTCAATAAAACAAGCAAAACAAATTAAACAGCATATTAAAAGGATTATACACCATGACCAAGTGATCTGTCATCCTCAAGGAGGCTGACCAAAGCTTCCTTATATGGCAGTCACAGGGGAGCAAGAAAGCAAAGTTGTGAGCAGAAGCCTCAAGACTTCTGGAGCCAAGGCTCAGGAGTCACATATTGCTTCTGCAGTAGACTGTGGATGAGAACAAGTCAAAAGGCCAGAACAAATTCAAGAGTAAGGAAAATAGAGTCCACTCCTTGATGGAGAGGTGGCAAAGTTATATTGCAAAGGGATATGCCTCCAGGAATGGCTCAACAACTTCTGGCCATCTTTGCAAACACTATACCACATCATATATTAAATTTCCTCAAATTTTGGATCTATTTCTAGACTGTTTTAAAAAATCTATTCCATTAATTTGTATTATTATTCACATGCCAACACAAAACTATTTGGTGGATAAATTAGGAGTTTGGGACTAGCAGATACAAACTACTATATATAAAATATATAAACAACAAGGTCCTACTGTATAGCACAGGGAACTATATTCAATATCTTGTAATAAACTATAATGGAAAAGAATTGGAAAAAATATATATACTGGATCATTTTGTTGTATACCAGAAACTAACACAACATTGTAAATCAACTATAAATTAAAAAAATAAAGTACAACTTCAAGTGCTAGAACTTAATCATATACATAATGAATAAAAGATATCTTAACCGTAAACATAAAAGTGGACATCCTAAGCTCCAGATTCACATCGCCTTTCAATAAGACTACACCAGTCTGTACCCCCATCGGTAATATTATATAAGTACCTTTCTCTCACTGCACCTCTACTGGTAGTCTATTTGAGAGAAGCAAAATGATGATGTTTTTGTTTACTTAGCTATTACACTTAGTAATTACGCTTACACCCAATGGCGGAGTCTAAATCCTCATCTGTCAAGTGGCCCTTGCAACAATCTTGAATGAGATCTCCTCAGAGTAAGAACCAGTACAGCCTTGCCAGAACTTGTTTTGTTAGAATAGGGTTTCTTTACCTCAGCACTACTGATGTTTTGGATGTGGTAATACTTTGCTGTGGAGGCCTATCTTGTGCACTGAAGAATGTTTAACAGTATCCCCTGGCTTCTGCACGCTTGATGGCAGCTGCACCATTTTTCCAAGCTGTGATAACCAAAATATTATCACATACCCCTAGGCACAGACAAATGTCCTCTCGCAAAACCATCCCCAGTTGGATACCACTGTGTTAGCAGAATAAAATTCTAGGCATCAGATACAAAGTCCATGACCACAGGCATACAATGATGGTTCAGATAAGCTTTTGTTACAGGCAAAGACTGAAAAGACAAAGAACTAAAATGTAGGATAAAATACTCACTTTGCTTTATAGGGTGAGTCTGAGCCAGAATTTTTTGTTTCCAATAAACTCTCGTATTCCTTGGCCCTAAAGCGAAAAGAGTTTTATCACTGTTAGTTATTTTGCTGCTAATTTTTATAACAAAATAAAACGTTGGCTGTGTTTTTCCTCTCCCAGTACTAGGAACATTACCACACTTAGATTTCTGAGATTGCATCTTTAAATATTATAAATCTATCAAAAAAGACTAAAAAATACATATTTCCTCACAGGATATAAAACAGATTCATAAAAACACTTCTGAGTTTAGGGACATGGTACAGAATGGTGCTATTTTTCAGAAATGTTAAAATCATGATAATTAAATTTAAAACCATACTAAGTTTCTACAAGGTGGTTGAGGTGCCTCAAGAGGCATATAATGCAAGATTAAATACAGGTAAAGAATAGTCACTTAACTCTAGAGATAATTTTAAAAGGCAGTGGAAATGACTTGACCAGATACTCAAAGATTTGTTTTGTTCTGCTTTTGTTATTTATACTGACTAAATACCAAAAGTCTGCAAAAATCTGAGATAACACTCTTCTGCCATTGTCCAACTAAGCTCCACCTTGCCTGTAACTGTAGGTCACAGCCATCAACAGGTCACCAAACTAAGCAGATGTCACTACAGCAATCCATTAACAATGACTTAATTTGTCAATTTCCCTTTTCAGAGGAAAAAGAGAAAAATACTAATTTAAATATTAACCATTCATCCAAAGGGTTCTAGTCTCAAATAATTAGTCCAGTGACCTATGAAAGAATTAGTCACAATGTACACCAATCCATACAGCAATGACAGGTGAAAAAATAAAAACTGTTTCATAAAAAACCTGAAAGATGCAAATTACAACACACCCAATGAGAAAAAAGCAATCTAGCATAGGTTATGCTTGGGAATGAAGAAATAACTAAATTAGAATTAAACATTAAATTATGTATTGTTTCAACCTACGTGTGCTCATTGCTATCAGCCAAAATATTAAGGCATATCAAAATGGGGAAATAACCACATTGTAGTTGCAAGTAATTGTGACCTCATATGAAAGGTGGGGAAAGTAACAATTTTGCAGGATTGAATATGTTCCAAGAGCTGTGCCAAGGAGCTACACATTCGTTGTCTCATACAGTCTTACAAACTCAATATATATATTGTCCTCCTTTTACAAAAAAGAATTTGAGGCTTAGGAAGATGCCAGTTATATCAAGACATATATTTTATCTGAGCCTTCAAGTGGAAAAAACTGAATACATTCTCCCATTCATGCACACCTAACTAGAAAAATACTACCCAAAGAAATCCTAACTTTACCTGGAATGGTAGTTAACCACTTTTTCCTAACTTGAATCTCGCCTTGATTCACTTTTAGCAATCAATTAAATATTTATTTCCAGAGCCCCTACTCTGTATAAACTAGAGTATGGGGGGATAATGAGAGTTATATATATATCAGGGATGGGGTATATATATATATATATATATATATATATATATATATATATATATATATAGTGGGAATATTCAATGTATTTATTCTCCATAAGGAGGAGGAAGATACAGCATTAAAAGATACATAGTTCTACAAAGCTGAGCAAGTGACTCATGCGTACTGTCACAAGTGCTCTTTTCCACCTAAGATGCTAGGGGGAGTTTCCTCAAGGAAATGGAAAGTGTACCTGCTTGAAAGATAGGTAGCATATGAATACATGAAAAGAAAATGCCATTAATAGGGTATAGAAGTGAGCAAATAATGCTAGACATGGGAAAAACACAGGTTTTGCTTAGGGAACAGTGTACAGATCCCTTTTGCTGGAGCAAAAGATTAAAATGTGGGAATAATGAGAGATAAGGCTGAAAACGCATTATTTCAGAAACTCTATGATTATTAAATTCTGATTACTTACTCTTTAAGATAATGACCCACTTTATTAATATTTTAAATTTATTAGTGTTGTGTTGTATACTGCATTCCCTCACTTTTAGTCTCCTTGTCATCGTGGTTGTACTCTTTCTTAGCCATAATGTGGGATATTTATTTACTCCATTTTATTTTTTGTTAGCTTTTCAGAGTTTACCAATATTCTCCAAGAATTAGATCTTATCAACTTCTATTTAATTTCCATTTTTATCTTTATAAAGATATAGTACATTGTAAGTGCCATATGTATATTTGTTAAATAAAAATAAATACATCTATAAATAAAAATAAATACATCCTATTTCCCATGAAGAAGATATGAATATTGTTCTAAACCTTGAGTTGTTCAGACCACTACTACTTCAACTGATAAAATAATTTAAGGCTAAAATTTCATTCTGAGTAAAGTTTTGACCATACTCCATAAGTTTCATGTTCTCATTGTCACAAATTTCAAACAGTTTGTATTTCCATTTTGTCTTACTCCTAAAAACTCTTACTTCAAATAATGTTTTCTGGCCCACTCCCACCCCTTGGTTCCGAAGTGTTAATTTTTTTGTCTTTATAATTCTTTTTTTCATTTTTGGGTCAGCTTTATTGAGGTATAATTTACAAACAATAAAAACTTTAAATTTTAAGTGTATAACTTGATGAGTTTTCACAGTTGTGCCTACCAACATAAGTGAAACCACAATCATGATATAAAGCATTTCCACCACCCCACAAAATTTTCTCATGTTTTTCGGTAATAGTTCTCTTCCCCCTGCCCCCACCTTCTTGTTCCTAGGAATAATCCATCTACTTTTTCCCAGTATAGATATCTGAATATCAAATTACTACAATCATACATACTTTCTTGTGTCTGGATTAATTCATTTAGAATAAATCTCGAGATTCTTTCATAATCAAATATATTATTAGTTAATTCCTTTTCACTGCTTTGCAGTATTCTATTGTTTGGACACCACAATTTATCCATTTCCAGATGGATATTTTACTTCTTTCCAATCTGGGGCTACTATCTACTCTAAACATTTGTAGATAAGTCACTGCATGGGCAGATGTCTTAATTTCTTTTGGATAAATACCTAGGAATGGGGTTGCTGAGCAATCTGATAAGCATGTGCTTAACCTTAAAATACAAAAATGTTTACCAAACAGGTCACTCCAATTTGTACTTCTACCAGCAAAGAATGAGAATTCCAGTTGCTTTAATCCTTGAAGAGTGTCTTGCTTAATTTCTTTATATCTGTGAAGTTCTCATATTTCCTTTTGACTTCTAACTTCATTTCCTTGTGGTTAGAGAAGATATCTTGCATGATTTCAATATTTTAAAATTTATGGAATCTTGTTTTGTGGTCTAACGTATGATCAGTGCTGAAGAGTATTTCATGTACACTCGAGCAGAATATGTATTCTGCTGTTCTGGGGTAGAATGTTCTCTATTCATCTGTTAGGTTTAGTTAGTTGATGTTGTTCAAGACTTTTATTTCCTTGTTGATCCCCAGACTGGTTGTCCTATCCATTATTAAAAGTGGGGTATGAAGTATCCAACTATTACTGGTGAACTGTCTATTTCTCCCCTCAATTCTGTCAGTTTTTCCTTCATATATTTTGTGACTTTCTCAAGTCACAAAGGTGACTTGAGACAAGGTGCATATATGTTTGTAATTGTTATGTATTTTTGATGGATTCATCCTTTCATCACCACGTAATATCCTTCTCTCTTTATTGTACAATTTTGGTCTTAAAGTCTATGTCGCATGATAGCAATATAGTTACTTCAGCTATATTATCTTGCAGAGGGTACTCTTTGCATGAAATATTTCTATCCTTTCACATTAAACCACTTGGGTTCTTATATTTGAAGTGAGTCCCTTGTAGACAGCATATAGTTGAATGATTTTTAAAAATTCATTCTGCCAATTTGTTTCTTTTACTGGTGTCTTTAATGCATCTATATTTAATGTGATTACTGATAAGGACAGATTTACTTCTGCCATTTTGCATTTTCTGTATATCTCTTTGGTCCCCCAATTCCTTCATTACTGCTTTATTTTGTGCTAAATATTTTCTAGTGTACCACTTTCATTCCCTTATCATTTCTTCAAGCATATGTATATACTTATTTATTTATCTATTGTTTTCTTAGCAGTTGTCCTGAATTATAATTAACATCTTAATTCATAACAATCTAGTTAGAACTAATACCAACCTAGTTTCAGTAGTATACAAAAATGTTCCTATATAGCATTTACCTCCTTTATGCTATTATTATAGGTCATTTCTTTATACATTGTGTGTCCATCAACATAGGTTTATAATTGTTTTGTGTAGTTCTCTTTTAAATCAAATAGGAAAAATGAGGAGATACAAAAATACTACATTTACACTGATTTATACATATATAGTTACTTCTACAGCATTCTTTATTTCTTTGTGTGGATTCAAGTTACTGTCTACTGTGTTTTTATCGCAGACTGAAGATTTCCGTTAGAGCTTCTTGAAGTGCAGGTCTACTAGTGACAATCTCTTAGCTTTTGTTTATCATGGAATGTATTAATTTCTCCTTCATTTTTGAAGTTTTGCCAGATATAGAATTCTTGGTTGACAATTTGTTCTGCTTTTGTGTTTTTCTACCAGGAAACTGAATATGTTTATCCTACTGCCTTCTGACCTCTATAGTTTCTGATGAGAAATAAACTGTTATTATATTGAGGATGTTTTACATATGAAGAATTGCTTCTCTTTTGATGTTTTCAAGATTCTCTTTGTCTTTATCTTCCAATGTTTGATTATAATGTGTCATAATGTGGATCTCTGCATTTCTCCTACTTACGAGTTTGTTGAACTTCCTGGATCTGCAGATCATATCTTTCATTAAATTTGGAAAACTTTCAGCCATCATTTCTTCAAATGTTATCTGCCCTTTTCTCTCTCTACTCTTCTCTGGGACTCCCCTTATGTATATGTTGGTATGCTGGATGGTGTCCCACAAGTTTTTGAGACTGTATTCAAATTTTTCCCCATTCTTTATTCTTTCTCTTCCGTGGAGTGGATAATCTCAATTGAGAATCTTCAAGTTCACTGACTCTTTCTTCTATCTGCTCAAATAAGCTGCTGAACCCTTCAAGTAATTTTTTTTCACTTCAATTACTGTACTCTTCAGCTACAAAATTTCTATTAGTTCTTTTAAAATTTTTATCTCATTATTAACATTATCCAGTTGGTTACATATCATTCACATGTTTTCCTTTAGTTCTCTGAGTATATTTAAAAAATTTTTACGGCTTCCCTGGTGGCGCAGTGGTTGAGAGTCCGCCTGCTGATGCAGGGGACATGGGTTCGTGCCCCAGTCTGGGAAGATCCCGCATGCCATGGAGCGGCTGGGCCCATGAGCCATGGCCGCTGAGCCTGCACGTCCAGAGCCTGTGCTCTGCAATGGGAGAGGCCACAACAGTGAGAGGCCCGCATACCGCAAAAAAAAAAAATTTTTTTTTTAAATCTTTGTCTAGTAAGGCCAATGTCTGGGCTTCCCCAGGGACACTTTCTATTAATTTTTTTTCCCAGTGTATGGGCCAATTTTCTTTTTTTTTTGCATGCCTTGCAACTGTTTCTTGAAAACAAGACATTTTAAATATTATAATGTGACAACTCTGGAAATCAGATTCTCCTTCCTCTCAGGTTTTGTTTTTGCTACTTGATGTACTTGTACATTTGTTTAGTGAGTTTTCTGAACTAATTTTCTAAAGTTTATATTCTTTGTCATTATGGCCCCTAAAGTCTCTGTTCTATTACTTTAGCAATCAATTAGTGATCCAAGAGATTTCTTTAAACACCACAAACAATAACATCAAAACTCCTAATCTAGTCTTGGTAGATGGGCTCTGTGTGTGTGTTGGGGCAAGCCAACAAGACTCAGTCAGGCAGATTAAAACTCTACCTTAGCCCTCACTTCCTGCTTGCATAAAAGACTAATGGTCAGGACCTTCTTGGGTCTTTTCTGATCATGTACCCATCCCTGGGCATGCATATGGCCTTCTAGATTTCTCAGAGTACGTGGGAGGTTTTCAAAGCCCTTGTTCCCCAAGGCATCTCAATCCTCAGCCTTTCCCTGCAAATTTTTTGATTAATTATTTACACTAATTGTATACCCTTGCACTGGGCACCACCAACTAATATATTTGCCTTTAAATTGTTTTTGACAATCACCCCCAGGTAGCCTCCTCAGCTCTGGGAGGATCCTGAGTTATGTAAAAGGAAGACAAACCCTTAGAACTAACCTTTCAGAGAACCATCAGTCAGGTTAAAACAACTACAGTTCTTTGAGTACAAGGTTTGTTCTGCTCCCTCCATTACTAAGTACCTGTAACAGGGATGCTGGGAAGTTGAGACATGATCAGGGTAAGTTAAAACACCCCTAGCCTCTTTTTTTAAACTGAAGTATAGTTAATTTACAATGTTGTATTAGTTTCAAGTGTACAGCAAAGTGATTCAGTGATATATATAGATAGATAGATAGATTTTTTTCAGATTATTTTCCATTACAGGTTATTACAAGATACTGAGTATAGTTCCCTGTGCTATACAGTAGATCCTTGTTGTTTATCTATTTTATAATATATAGTAGTGCGTATATGTTAATCCCAGACTCCTAATCTATCCCCCAACCCCCACTATCCCCTTTGGTAACCATACATTTCTTTTCTATGTCTGTGAATCCATTTTTGTTTCATAAATAAGTTTGTATCATTTGTATCATTTTTTAGATTCTACATATAAGTGATATCATTTGTCTTTCTCTGTCTGACTTGTGTCACTTAGTATGATAAACTCTAGGTCCATTCATGTTGCTGCAAATGGCATTATTTCATTCTTTCTTAAGGCTGAGTAGTATTCCATTATGTATACATCACATCTTCTTTATCCAATCCACTCATTTGTCAATGGACATTTAGGTTGTATCATGGGGTATTCCTCTGTGGGTTAATCCTATATGGAACTCTCTGTACTTCCTGGACTTGGGTAACTATTTCCTTTCCCAGGTTAGGGAAGTTTTCACCTATTACCTCTTCAAATATTTTCTTAGGCCCTTTCTCACTCTCTGATCCTTCTGGAATCCCTATAATGCAAATATTAGCGTGCTTGATGTTGTCCCAGAGATCTCTTAAACTGTCCTCATTTCTTTTCATTCTTTTTTCTGTTCAGTGGCAGTGATTTCCACTACTCTGTCTTCAGCTCACTGATCTGTTCTTCTGCCTCATTTAGTCTACTATTGATTTCTTCTAGTGTATTTTTCATTTCAGTTATTGTATTCTTCAATTTTGTTTGGTTGTTCTTTGTATTTTTTAATTCTTTGTTAAAATTTTCTAATTTCTTGCTCTGTGCATCCATTCTCTTCCCAAGTTCTTTGATCATCTTTATGATCACTACTCTGAACTCCTTCTAGGGTTGACTGCCTATCTCCACATCACTTAGTTCTTCTTCTGGGGTTTTATCTCATTCCTTCATCTGAAACATATTCCTCTGTTGTCTCATTTTGTCTAAACTGCTACTTGTATTTTCCTGTATGTGGTAGGTTGGTTAAGTTTCTCAACCTTGGAGAAGTGGCTCTCTGTAGATGTCCTATGCAACCCAGCAGTGCACACCCCTCTCATCACCCAAGAGCCAGGGGCCAGCTGGTCCCAGGGTAGTGTCTGGTCTGGATTTGTGGACTCAGTCTGCAGGCTGTGGGAGTGTAGTTTTCTTGCTTCTGATGTCTGCCCCCTGGTGGATGAGGCTGGTCTAAAGGTTTGGGTAGGGTTCCTGGCAGGAGGGGCCAGTGCCTGCCCCACTGGTGGGTTGAGCTGGGTCTTGGTCCTCTGATGGACAGGGCCGTGCTAGGGGCATGTCTAGAGGTGGCTGTGGGCTCAGAGAGTCTTTAGGCAGCCTGCTTGTAGATGGACACATCCCCACCCAGTTTGTTGTTTGGCCTGAGGTGTGTTGTTTAGCACTTGAGCCTACAGGCTGTTGGGTGGGGCCAGGTCTTGATGCCAAAATGTCAGACTCCAGGAGAGTTCTTGCAGATGAATGCTCCCCACTGTGTCCGCCACCAGTGTCTCTGTCCCCAGGGGGCCACTGCCACCCCGACCTCCACAGGAGACCCTCCAAGACTAGCAGGTAGGTCTGGCCCAGGCTTCTATCAAATCACTGCTTTTGCCCTTGGTCCTGGTATGAGTGAGATTTTGTGTGTGCTCTTTAAGAGTAAAGTCTCTATTTCCCCCAATCCTGTGAAGCTCCTGCAATCAAGCCCCACTGGCTTTCAAAGACAAATGCTCTGGGGGCTCTTTTCCCTGGTGCTGGATCCCTGGGCGGGGGGGCCTAATGTGGGGCTCAGAACTCTCACTCCTGTGGGAGAACCTCTGCAAATATAATTATTCTCCAGTTTGTGGGTCGCCCACCTGAGAGATATGGAATTTGATTATATTTCAAGTCTGCCCCTCCTATGGGTCTAGTTGTGGTTCCATCCTTGTATCTTTAGTTGTAGAGGATCTTTTCTGGTAGGTTTCAGTCTTTTTCAATGATGTTTGTTCTGCAGATAGTTGTGATTTTGGTGTGCTCATGAGAGGGGGTGAGCTTGGGGTCCTTCTACTCTGCCATGTTGGCCACTCTCTTCCCTCCCTTAACGAGGTTCATCTGATTTTTCTTTTTTTTTTTTTTTTTTTTGGTACACGGGCCTCTCGCTGTTGTGGCCTCTCCCGTTGCAGAGCACAGGCTTCGGACGCGCAGGCTCAGTGGCCATGGCTCACGGGTCCAGCCGCTCCGCGGCATGTGGGATCTTCCCAGACCGGGGCATGAACCCACGTCCCCTGCATCGGCAGGCGGACTCTCAACCACTGCGCCACCAGGGAAGCCCATCTGATTTTTCTTAATTGCCTTTTCCCCCAGTAGCAGTAAGCCTTTGATCATTTCCTGAGTTCAAAAAAAGTTGATTCTGACTGTTTTTGCCAGTTGATTCATTATTTTTATGGCAATATGGACTCTTGGAGTTCCCTACCCTACCTTTTTATTCACATCATTCAGGATTTTTAAAATTTTAAATAAAAGACCTTAATTCATATTTACATTATAATTGATGTGTTTAGCATTATTTCTGCCATTTTATTTTTTAAACCAACTTTGAGATATAATTCAAATACCATATAATTCACCCATTTAAATGTGTAATTCAATGTTTTTAAATATATTCATAGGGTTGTATAGCCAATCATCACATTCTAACTTTAGAAGATTTTTATTTTCCCTGAATAAAATCCAGTAACCTTTAGTACTCAATCCCAGTTTCTCTCCTCCTGCTCACATCCCCAAGCAACACTAATCTGCTTTTTATCTCTATAAAATTTTTTATCTTGGACATTTCATATAAATGGAATCATAAGATACATGACCTTTTCCTGACTGGCTTCTTTCACTTACCATAGTGTTTTCAAGTTTCATCCACATTGCAGCACATGTCAGTATTCATTCCTAAATACTATTTCATTGTATGGATATATCAAATTTTGCTTACCTATTCAACAGTTGATGAACATTTGGGTTGTTTCCACTTTTGGCTCTTATGAATAATGATGCTATGAACATACCTGTACAAGTTTTATTTGACCATGTTTTCAATTCTCTTGGGTATAAATCTAGGCATGGAGTTACTAGGTCATACAGTAATTCTGTGTTTAACTTTTGGGGAACTAACAAACTGTTTTCCAAAGTAGACAGACCATTTTATATTCCCAACAATAAGGTATAAAGATTCTAATTTCTTCACATCCTTGTTACTGTCTGTCTATTGAATATAGCCATTCTAGTTGGTGTGAAGTGGAATCTCACTATGGATTTGACTTCCCTGATGACTAATGATGTTGAGCATCTTTTCATGGTCATACTGGCCATTTGTATACCTTGTTAAAGAAATGTCTACTCAGATCCTTTGCCCATTCATTATTGGTCAGTCTACCAAGGCAAAAGAAATAAAAGCAAAAACAAACAAATGGGACCTAATCAAACTCAAAAGCGTTTGCATATCAACAAAATGAAAAGACAACCTACTGAATGGGAGAAAATACTTGCAAATGATGTGACTGACAAGGGGTTAATATCCAAAATATACAATCAGCTCATACAACTCCATATCAAAAAAACACACAACCCAATCAAAAAATAGGCAGATGACCTAAATAGACATTTTTCCAAAGAAGACATACAAATGGCAAACAGGCACATGAAAAGATGCTCAACATTGCTAATTATTAGAGAAATGCAAATCACAACCACAATGAGGTATCACCTCACACTGGTCAGAATGGCTAATATCAAAAAGTCTACAAAAAGTAAATGCTGGAGAGGTTATGGAGAATACCGCTGGTAGGAATGTAAAGTGGTGCAGCCACTATGGAAAACAGTATGGCGGTTCCTTATAAAACAAAAAATGGAGATACCATATGATCCGGCAATCCTACTCCTGGGTATATATACAGAAAAAACAAAAACAAAAACTGTAAGTCGAAAAGGTACATGCACCGCAATGTTCACAGCAGCACTATTTAGAAAAGCCAAGACATGGAAGCTACTCAAGTGCCCGTCAGTGGATGATTGGCTTAAGAAGATGTGATATATATAGATATAGACACACACATACACACATACACACACATATGCAATGGAATATTACTCAGCCACAAAAAAGAACAAAACACTGCCATTAGCAGCAACATGAATGGACCTAAGGAATACGCTTAGTGAAATAAGTCAAACAGAGAATGACAAATACTATATGATATCACTTATATGAGGTATCTAAAAAACAATACAAATAAATCTATATAAAAAACAGACTCACAGACACAGAAAACAAACTATGCTCACCAAAGAGGACAGGAAAGTGGGAGTGAGAGACAAATTAGGAGTATTTGATTAACAGATACAAACTACTATACATAAAATAGATAATTAACAAGAACTTACTATATAGCACAGGGAATTATACCCAATATCTATAATAATCTATAATGGAATATAGTCTGCAGAAAAAAACCCAAAGACAAATCAATATGCTGTATACCTGAAACTAACACAATATTGTAAATCAACTACACTTCAATAACAAAAAAATTACTCTGAGCATTAAACACACAGTATATAAAAAGAATGACATGGTAACTATTCTTACTAAGAGTTTACAGGGAGGAGAGTAAATAAAAATTTTAAAAAATAAATAAGGTAATATCTGAGAATAAGATATCCTATAAAGAGAATAGAGTAATTAATATACAGTGGCTGATTATATGTATGTGTGTCAAGGAGGTGAAGGATTTATAGAGCACAATGAAGGAAGGCCTCTGAGAAGTAAGTCTTTAAGCAGAAACCTGAATCAAGTGAAAGAGCCAGTCTCGGGGAATTTCAGGCTGGCTAGAGGGAACATCAAGTGCCAATACACTAGGGAATATTCAAGGAACAGAATGGCAGCAATGGTAAAACGAATACAGAATTATGCTTATTATATAAACATGCTACTCCATTAAAAATGCTTCCTTGAAAGTCATTAATGATCTCCAGTATTACCAAACACAATGGCTTTTTCTCTGTATTCATTCTCCTTGAACTTTCTGACTATATTTCACATCTCACTATCAATGCCTTTTTCATGCCCTCATCTCCTTGCACTTCCATTTAACAATTATCTATTGTTACTATTGCAATTTTAATATTATAATAATGAATGCTAAATATATAATTTTAACTTATAGTCCAAATTTCAAACTCCTGAAGCTCTTCACTTGGAAGCTCAACCTTCACCTTGTTCTCTATATCTTTAAAACCAAAATCATTCTTAACATTGTACATCCACTTACCTATATTTTTCAATAGTACTTGGGACAAATATTTCAAAATTATTTTCTATTCTTCATTTTCTTTCCTCAATATTATTATCAAATCACTAATCTTAGATTAAAACATTTCTTGATTGCTTTCTTTAAATTTATTGTACTATACACTGTAATGTCAGCCCTATCACTTCATGCCTGAGTTAGTAAAATAATCTCCTATGCACCCAAGCTCTCAACCTTCTAATCCTACCTGTATAGCACAGGTGACAAATCTTCCCAAGTCATTAATTTCCTGATGTTATTCCCTTGGCAATCTATGTTAGTTCTTTCCCAAAAGATATAGTCAATCTTCTAACTAGCATTCAAGGCTCTCCATAATTTGACCCTTTGCTACTTATTCAACTTTATATTCTCTGACATATCAACTGCATTTTATAAATTTGGATTTGCACAGTCCACTATCGAGACATTTTCACCAGTTAGGATACTGCTAGCAGGGAGCAGTACAGCTTAATACCTGCACAGATTAATGCAGAAGGCAAGAAATAGGAGGAAATTATTACTTTTACAAAAATAAACTTCAAATGAAAAGAATAAATAGGCATTTAACACGCTTACGAATGTGGACACTGTCTACCAGTTCCTCTGGGATATCACTTGCAGAGCTGAAACCTACTTGCTGTATGCTCAGCCACATCATCTCTGTGCCCCTATTTCTTTTTTTCCCCCAAGTTTACTGAGATACGATCAACATACAGCATTGTGTAAGTTTAAGGTGTACCAAGTGATGATTTGATACACATATATACTGTGAAATGATTACCAAAATAAAATTAACACCTCCATCACCTCACATAATTACCATTGTGTGTGTGGTGAAAATATTTAAGATCTACTTCCTTAGCAACTTTCAAGTATTAAAATATAGCAGTGTTAACTATAGTCACCAGCCTGCACATTAGATTCCCAAAACTTGTTCATCTCGTAAGTGAAAGTTTGTTCCCTTTGACAAATATCTCCCCATTTCCCCCACCCCTGAGCCCCTGGTTACCACTGTTCTAATCTCTACTTATATGATTTTGACTTTTGTAGGTTCCATGTATAAGTGAGATCATATAATATCTGTCCTTCCCTGTCTTACTACTACATAGTAAAATGCCTTTGGGGTTCCATACATGTTGTTGCAAAAAGGCATAATTTCGTTCTTTTTTATGGGTGCTCCCTATTGCAATCGAGGACATACATCAGCATACAGCTAGATGCTCTAAGGACATCATCAACTTCTTCCTGCCTCCCTCTCTCACATAATCTATCTCAGATTTCTTTCTTGTATCTATCTACTCCTCCACATGTCTGTGCCAAACATTCTGGCATTTAATTTTGATCCTTACTGAACCACTGTCTAACTACTTTATGTGAGGAAGTTTTTTTGTTTATTTCTAAGTATGGCCTTTAGAAAGCCATTGTATTTTGTAAGCCTAGTTTTCCGCATTTGTAAGATGTGGGAATACAACTAGCTAATTTTTTTTTGCGGTACGTGGGTCTCTCACTGTTGTAGCCTCTCCCGTTGCAGAGCACAGGCTCTGGACGCGCAGGCTCAGCAGCCATGGCTCACGGGCCCAGCTGCTACGCAGCATGTGGGATCCTCCCGGACGGGGGCACGAACCCGCGTCCCCTGCATCGGCAGGCGGGCTCTCAACCACTGCGCCACCAGGGAAGCCTCTACTAGCTAATTTTTAAAGGTCTTTTCTAGCTCTAAGATTCCATGATTCTAAATTCTTATAAACAGTAGGTACAAATTTGTTAGGTAGGGACTTCCCTGGTGGCACAGTGGTTAAGAATCCGCCTGCAGGGGACACGGGTTCGAGCCCTGTTCCAGGACGACCCCACATACTGCGGAGCAACTAAGCCCGTGTGCCACAACTACTGAGCCTGTGCTCTAGAGCCCGTGAGCCACAACTACTGAGTCCACAGGCCACAACTACTGAAGCCCATGCACCTAGAGCCCATACTCCGCAACAAGAGAAGCCACCACAATGAGAACCCTGCACGCTGCAATGAAGAGTAGCCCCCGCTCGCCGCAACTAGAGAAAGCCTACATGCAGCAATGAAGACCCAACACAGCCAAAATACAAATAAATAAATAAATTTTAAAAATTGTTAGGTAGATTAGAAGTAGTTGCGAGCCTGCTAAAATGTGGATTCCTCACCTAAAACCAAGTTAATCAGAATCAACTGGCTGAAGCCCAAGAACCTATCTTTTAAATAGGATACCAAGTGATTCGGATGTAAGGGGTCAAAGACTACAGTTTGAAAATCATTGTCCTGTTTCATGATTTGATCTATATTAACAAAACAACATGAAACTTATCATTTATTGAGTTATCTCTTAGATACTAGGCCAGCAGATTTTAGAGTATGATGTGATACCAGGGGGTCTCGGAGAATCTTTCAGAGGTACAAGGTAAAAACTCATTCATTCTCATTCTCTTACAAGCATACAATGGAGGTGAGACTATATGGCATGTGATTTAAGAATCCACCTCTATTTTTTAAGCCAGACATTAAGAAAATTAACGTAACTCTTCTTACTAAATTTTTTGCTTGTTTTAGAAAAGTTATTTTTCATAAATTTTTTTTTCATTTTTAGACCCTTTGTTTTATAAATTATGTATTTGCTTTGTCTAGAACTCACAGAATTATGTTCAAGACCAAGGGGGACAGTCTTTTTGGTTTGCTTCTGGTGCCTGGGCGTATTCATGGGCTCTCTATTCTGTTCCATTGATCTATATGTCTGTTCTTGTGCCAGTACCATACTGTTTTGATGACTATTGCTTTATAGTATGCAGTTGGCCCTCTGTGTCTATAGGTTCAACCTCCATGGATTCAACCAACCACAGACTGAAAATATTAGAAAAAAATATTAGACAATATTAGACTGAAAATATTAGAAAGTTCCAAAAAGCTTAAATTCGCTGTGTGTCAGCAACTATTTACAAAGCATTTACAACTATTTACAGAGCATTTAAATGGTATTAGGTATTATAAGTAAGTTAGAGATGATCTAAAGTACATGGGATGATGTGTATAGGTTATATGCAAATAGTATGCCATTTTTATATGGAGGACTTGAACATCCACATAGTTTGGTATCCACAGGGGGTCCTGAAACCAATCTCCTGCACATACTGATGGACAACTGTAGTTTAAAGTCAGAAAGTATAATACCTGTAGATATTTTCTTCCTTCTCAAGATTGCTTTGGCAAGTGTCTATTGACAGATGAATGGATAAAGAAGATGTGGCACATATATACAAAGGAATATTACTTAGCCATAAAAAGAAACGAAATTGAGTTATTTGTAGTGAGGTGGATGGACCTAGAGTCTGTCATACAGAGAGTGAAGTAAGTCAGAAAGAGAAAAACAAATACCGTATGCTAACACATATATATGGAATCCAAAAAACAAAAAAAGGTTCTGAAGAACCTAGGGGCAGGACAGGAATAAAGACACAGATGTAGAGAATGGACTTGAGGAGGGGGAAGGGTAAGCTGGGACGAAGTGAGACAGTGGCATGGACTTATACATACTACCAAATGTAAAATAGATAGCTAGTGGGAAGCAGCTGCATAGCACAGGGAGATCAGCTCGGAACTTTGTGACCACCTAGAGGGGAGGGATGGGAAGGGTGGGAGGGAGACACGAGGGGGAGGAGATGTGGGGATGTATGTGTATGTATAGTTGATTCACTTTGTCGTAGAGCAGAAACTAGCACACCATTGTAAAGCAACTGTACTCCAATGGGGACTTTAAAAAAAAAAAAAAAGATTGCTTTGGCTATTCAGGGTCTTTTGTTGTTCCATACAAATTTTAGGATAATTTGTTCCAGTTATATGGAATATGCTATTGGTATTTTGATAGGGATTACATTGGCTCTGCATATTGTTTTGGGTACTATGGTTATTTTAACAATATTAATCTTTCAATCCATGAGCACAGTATAACTTTACATTTATTTATATTATCTTTAAATTCTTTCATCAGTGATGACCAGTATTTATCTTCTTGCTTAAATTTATCCCCTGATAGTTTATTCTTCTTGATACACCTGCAAATGGGATTGTCTTCTTTTTTGTTTTTGTGGTATGTGGGCCTCTCACTGTTGTGGCCTCTCCCGTTGCGGAGCACAGGTTCTGGATGTGCAGGCTCAACAGCCATGGCTCACGGGCCCAGCTGTTCCACGGCATGTGGGATCTTTCCAGACCAGGGCACGAACCCGTGTCCCCTGCATCAGCAGGCGGACTCTCAACCACTGTGCCACCAGGGAAGCCCGGGATTGTCTTCTTAATTTCTCTTTCTCATTGATAGTTTATTATTAGTGTATACAAATGCAACAGATTTCTGTGTATTAATTTTGTATCCTGCAACTTCACTGAATTCATTTATTAGGTCTAATAGATTTTTGATGAAGTGTTTATGGTTTCCAATTCATAGTATCATGTCATCTGCAAATATTGATAGTTTTACTTCTTCCTTTCCAATTCAGATGCCTTTTATTTCTTTTTCTTGTCTGACTGCTATGGCTAGGAGTTCTAATAATATGTTAAATACCAGAGAGTGGGTATCTTTGTCTTGCTCCTGATCTTAGAGGAAAAGCTTTCACCTTTTTACTATTGAAAATGATGTCACTTGTGAATATGTCATATATAGCCTTTATTATGTTGAGGTACATTCTCCCTATGACCACTTTGTTGAGAGTTTTGATCATAAATGTATGTTAAATTTTGTCAAATGCTTTTTCTCCATCTCTTGTGGTTATTATATGGTTTTTATCCTCCATTTTGTTAATGTTTTGTATCACACTGATTGATTTGCAGGTGCTAAACAATCCTCGCATCTGTGGAATAAATCCCACTTGATTATGGTATATGATCCTTTATATTGCTGAATTTGGTTTGCTAATATTTTGCTGAAGCTTTCTGCCTCTATGTTCATCAAGGATATTGGCCTCTAATTTTCTTATTTTGTAGAGTCTTTTTCTGGTTTTAGCATTAGGTGATACTGGCCTCATAGAATGAGTTTGGAAGCCTTCCTTCCTCTTCAGTTTTTTGGAACAGTTTGAGAAGAACAGGTATTTACTCTTCTTTAAATATTTGGTAGAATTCATCTGTGAAGCTGTCTGGTCCTGGACTTCTGTATGCTGAAAGTTTTTTTTTTTTTTAATTACTGATACACTTTCATTACTAGTGATTGGTCTATTCAGATATTCTATTTCTTCCTGATTCAGTGATGGAAGATGGTATATTTAGGAATTTTATATATAGGAGTTTATCCATTTCTCCTAAATTGCACAATTGTTCATGTATAATTGTTTGCAGTAGCCTCTCTTTCATTTCTGATTGTATTTTTTGTGCCCTCTCTTCTTGAAGAGTCTGGCTAAAGGTTTGGCAATTTTGTTTATCTTTGCAAAGAACCAGCCCTTAGTTTCACTGATCTTTTCTATTGCATTTTTCACCTCAATTACATTTATTTCTGTTCTGATCCTTTTTTTTTAACATCTTTATTGGAGTATAATTGCTTTACAATGTTGTGTTAGTTGCTGCTGTATAACAAAGTGAATCAGCTATATGTATACATATATCCCCATATCTCCTCCCTCTTGCATCTCCCTCCCATCCTCCCTACCCCACCCCTCTAGGTGGACACAAAGCACCGAGCTGATCTCCCTGTGCTATGCAGCTCCTTCCCACTAGCTATCTATTTTACATTTGGCAGTGTATATATGTCCATGCCACACTCTCACTTCATCCCAGCTTACCCTTCCCCCTCCCCATGTCCTCAAGTCCATTCTCTGCATCTGCATCTTTATTCTTGTCCTGCCCCTAGGTTCTTCAGAACCACTTTCATTTTTTTGTTTTGGATTCCATAGATATGTGTTAGCATATGGTATTTTTCTCTTTCTGACTTACTTCACTCTGTATGACAGACTCTAGGTCCATTCACCTACTACAAATAACTCAATTTCATTTCTTTTTATGGTTGAGTAATATTCCATTGTATATAAGTGCCACATCTTCTTTATCCATTCATCTGTCGATGGACACTTACATTGCTTCCATGTCCTGGCTATTGCAAATAGAGCTGCAATGAACATTGTGGCACATGACTCTTTGGGAATTATGGTTATCTCAGGGTATATGCCCGGTAGTGGGATTCTGGGTCATATGGTAATTCTATTTTTAGCTTTTTAAGGAACCTCCATACTGTTCTCCATAGTAGAGGCCACCAACATCCTGATACCAAAACCAGGCAAAGATGTCACAGAAAAAGAAAACTACAGGCCAATATCGTTGATGAACGTAGATGCAAAAATCCTCAACAAAATACTAACAAACAGAATCCAAAAGCACATTAAAAGGATCATACACCATGATCAAGTGGGGTTTATCCCGGGAATGCAAGGATTCCTCAATATATGCAAATCAATCAATGTGATAAACCATATTAACAAACTAAAGGAGAAAAACCATATGATCATCTCAATGGATGCAGAAAAAGCTTTCGACAAAAATCAACACCCATTTATGATAAAAAAAAAAAACCTCCAGAAAGTGGGCATAGAGGGAACTCAACATAATAAAAGCCATATATGACAAACCCACAGCCAACATCTTTCTCAATGGTAAAAAACCAATTCCACTAAGATCAGGAACAAGACAAGGCTGCCCACTCTCACCACTATTATTCAACATCGTTTTGGAAGTTTTAGCCACAGCAATCAGAGAAGAAATAAAAGGATTCCAAATCAGAAAAGAAGAATTAAAGCTGTCACTGTTTGCAGATGACATGATACTATACACAGAGAATCCTAAAGATGCTGCCAGAAAACTACTAGAGCTAATCAATGAATCTGGTAGTAGCAGGATACAAAATTCGTGCACAGAAATCTATTGCATTCCTATACACTAATGATGAAAAATCTGAAAAAGAAATTAAGAAAACACTCCCATTTACCACTGCAACAAAAATAATAAAATACCTAGGAATAAATCTGCTCTGATCTTTATTATTTCCTTCTTTCTACTAACTTTGGCCCTCATTTCTTCTTCTCTTTCTAGTTGCTCTAGGTGTAAAGTTAGATTATTTATTGGAGATTTTTCTTGAGCTAGGTATCTCTATAAATTCCCTGTTAGAACTACTTTTGATGCAACCCATAGGTTTTCAAAGGTTGTTTATCCATTTTCATTTATCTCAAGGGACTGATATTTTTTTGACTTTCTCTTTGATTTCTTTGTTGACCCATTGATTAGTTAGTTTCATGTTGTTTAGTCTCCATGTGTGTGGGTTTTTTTTCAGTTTTCTTCTTGTAGTTGATTTCCAGTTTCATACCATGGTGGTCAGAAAATGTTTTAAATGATTTCAATCTTCTTAAATTCAATGAGACTTGTTTTGTGCCCTAGCATGTGATCCATCCTAGAGAATGTTTCATGTGCACTTGAGAAGAATGTAAATTCTGCAGTCTTGGGATGGAATGGTTATACATATCTGTTAAGTCTATCTGGTCTAATGTGTTGTTTAAGGCCAGTGCCCCCTTACTGATTTTCTGTTTTGATGATCTATCCATGGCCAAATTGGGGTATTGAAGTCATATGCTATTAATGTATTGCTATCAATCTGTTTTTTACATCTATTAATATTTGCTTTATATATTTAATATAGGTGCTCCTATGTTGGGTGCATAAATATTTACAGATGAATAGACAACAGTGAGATGGTAGACTTAAAACAACCCCAGCAGTAATTTCATTAAATGTAAATTAATTAAAAACTGCAAAAAATAGACACTGTTACACTGGATAAAAAGGGAAGATTAAATCATATGAAAATTATAGGAGATGCTCAAAATATATAAAAAGACACTGGTTACGTTTAAAACTAAAAGACTTGGAAATATTTATCATGTAAATAGTAAGTGGAAATGGTAATTATTAGCAAAAGTGGACTTCAGCATAAGGGACAGAAAAAGTGGACTTCAGCATAAGGGATAGTACCAGATATAAAGAAGGACACTTTATAATGGTAATGTGATCAATTTGTCAAGAAGATAAAATAATACTAAATTTGTATATATCTAGCAATAAAGCTTCAAAATTTGAAGCAAAACTGGAAAAAACTAACATGAGAAATAGATAAATCCACATTTACATTTAGAAATGTTAATATTCTTTTTTATGTAACTGATACAAGATGAAATGGACAATACCAGAGATAAAATACAGATTTTAACAACACTATCAAGGAAACACACCTAAGTGACACTACAGAAAATGCACTTACCACAAGCAAAATATACACGCTTTTCAAGTAAACATGCAGCATTGACCAAGACAGACCAGATGCTGAAGATAAAAGTCTCAATAAATTTAAAGGAATTGAAATTGTGTGCAGTAGCATCTCTGACCACAGGAAAAAAAGGCAAAAAGATACATGAAAAGTTGCCAATTATTTGGAAAGTAAGCAATACATTTCTAAGTAGCCAATGGGTCAGTGAAACTGAAAAATATTTTGAACTGAATGAAAATTAAGACACAACATCGAAAATACTGGAATACAGTTTAAGCAGGGCTTAGAGGAAATTTTATAGGTGTAATTTCAAATATTAGAAAAGAAGAGAGGTTTCAAGTCAGTAATCTAAGCTTCCACCTTAGGAATTTAGGAGAAGAGGCAAAATAAATATAGAGTAAAGACAGGTAAAAATAATAAAGTACATAAATCAATAAAATAGAAAACAAAAAAGTAGAGAAAAATCAATGACTGCAAAAGTTCATTCTTGAAAAGATTAATAAAACTGATAAATTCCTGGACAGAGCGACCAAAGGAAAAAAACAATTACAACTTTTAGGAATGAAAAAGTGTATGTCACTACAATCCATACAGGCTTAATAAAATATGGGAATTTTTTTTAAACTAGTTTTTAGAGCAGATTTAGGATCACAGTAAAATTGAAAGTTACAGAGATTTCCTATACACCTACTGCCCTGAACATGCATAGCTTCCTGCATGATCAATATCGTCAACATGCATAGCTTCCTGCATGATCAGTGATAATGGCCATTCTGACCAGTGTGAGGTGATATCTCACTGTAGTTTTGATTTGCATTTCTCTAATAATTAGCGATGTAGAGCATCTTTTCATGTGTGTATTAGCCATATGTATTTCTTCTTTGGAGAAACGTATATTTAGGCCTTCTGCCTATTTTTCGATTGAGTTGTTTGTTTTTTTCTTATTGAGTTGTATGAGCTGTTTGTATATTTTAGAAATTAAGCCCTTGTTGCTAGCATCTATATGGAAAAATAAACTTGGACCAATGCTTCCTATCATACTCACTAATTTATTTGAGATGGATCATAAATCTAAATGCCAAAGCTAAAATTACAAGGCTTCTAGAAAAAAAATATGGAGGCTTTTTTAACCTCTGGTCAGACAAAAACCTCTTAGAACCCAGAAAGCATAAGAACAAAAAAGAACATATTGATTGGGGGACGAGGGGAAGATGGCGGAACAGTAAGATGCAGAGATCATCTTCCTCCCCACAGATACACCAGAAATACATCTACATGTGGAACAACTCCTACAGAACACCTACTGAATGCTGGCAGAAGACCTCAGACCTCCCAAAAGGCAAGAAACTCCCCACATACCTGGGTAGGGCAAAAGAAAAAAGAAAAAACAGAGACAAAAGGATAGGGACGGGACCTGCACCAGTGGGAGGGAGCTGTGAAGGAGGAAAGGTTACCACACACTAGGAAGCCCCTTCGCGGATGGAGACTGTGGGTGGCGGAGCGGAAAGCTTCAGAGCCACGGAGGAGAGCACAGCAACAGGGGTGCGGAAAACAAAGCGGGGAGATTCCCGCACAGAGGATCAGTGCTGACCGGCACTCACCAGCCCGAGAGGCCTGTCTGCTCACCCGCTGGGGCAGGTGGGGCTGGGAGCTGAGGCTCGGGCTTCGGTCGGAGCGCAGGGAGAGGACTGGGGTTGGCGGCGTGAACACAGCCTGCAGGGGGTTAGTGCACCACCACTAGCCAGGAGGGAGTCTGGAGAAAAGTCTGGACCTGCTAAAGAGGGAAGGGACTTTTTCTTCCCTCTTTGTTTCCTGGTGTGCGAGGAGAGGGGATTAAGAGCACTGCTTAAAGGAGCTCCAGAGACAGGCACGAGCTGCAGCTAAAAGCACGGACCCCAGAGACGGGCATGAGAAGTTAAGGCTGCTGCTGCCGCCACAGAGAAGCCTGTATGCGAGCACAGGTCCCTATCCACACCCCCCTTCCGGGGAGTCTGTGCAGCCCTCCACGGCCAGGGTCCCGGGATCCAGGGACAACTTGTCTGGGAGAACGCACGGTGCGCCTCAGACTGGTGCAACGTCACGCCGGCCTCTGCCACCACAGGCTCACCCCTCACTCCGTGCCCCTCCGTCCCCACAGCCTGAGTGAGCCAGAGTACCCGAAGCAGCTGCTCCTTTAACCCTGTCCTGTCTGAGTGAAGAACAGACGCCCTCCGGTGATCTACACTAAGAGGCGGGGCCAAATCCAAAGCTGAGCCCCTGGCAGCTGTGAGAACAAAGAAGAGAAAGGGAAATCTCTCCCAGCAGCCTCAGAAGCAGTGGATTAAAGCTCCACAATCAACTTGATGTACCCTGCATCTGTGGAATACATGAAGAGACAACGAATCATCCCAAACTGAGGAGGTGGACTTTGAGAGCAAGATTTATGATTTTTTCCCCTTTTCCACATTTTGTGAGTGTGTATGTGTATGCTTCTGTGTGAGATTTTGTCTGTATAGCTTTGCTTCCACCATTTGTCCTAGGGTTTTAACCGTCCGTTTTTTTTTTTTTTTGGTTTTTTTGCTTTAAAAAAAAATTTCCTTTCTTTCTTAATATTTTTTATTTTAATATCTTTATTATATTTTATCTTATTTTATTTTACTTTATCTTCTTTCTTTTTTCCTTCCTTCCCTCCTTCCTTCCTCCCTCCCTCCTTTCTTTCTCCTTCTTTCTTTTTCTTTCTTTCTCTCTTTCTCTCTTTCTTTCTTTCTTCTTCTATTAATTCTTTCTTTCTACTTTTTCTCCCTTTATTTTCTAAGTCGTGTGGATGAAAGGCTCTTGGTGCTGCAGCCAGGAGTCAGTGCTCTGCCTCTGAGGTGGGAGAGCCAACTTCAGGACACTGGTCCACAAGAGACCTCCCAGCTCCACATAATATCAAACAGCGAAAATCTCCCAGAGATCTCCACCTCAACACCAGCACCCAGCTTCACTCAACGACCAGCAAGCTACAGTGCTGGACACCCTATGCCAAACAACTAGCAAGACAGGAAAACAACCCCACCCATTAGCAGAGAGGCTGCCTAAAATCATAATAAGTCCACAGACACCCCAAAACACACCACCAGATGTGGACCTGCCCACCAGAAAGACAAGATCCAGCCTCACTCACCAGAACCCAGGCACTAGCCCCCTCCACCAGGAAGCCTACACAACCCACTGAAGCAACCTTAGCCACTGGGAACAGACACCAAAAACAAGACAGAACTACAAACCTGCAGCCTGCAAAAAGGAGACCCCAAACACAGTAAGATAAGCAAAATAAGAAGACAGAAAAACACACAGCAGATGAAGGAGCAAGATAAAAACCCATCAGACCTAACAAATGAAGAGGAAATAGGCAGTCTACCTGAAAAAAAATTCAGAGTAATGATAGTAGAGATGATCCAAAATACTGGAAATAGAATAGAGAAAATGCAAGAAACATTTAACAAGGACCTAGAAGAACTAAAGATGAAACATACAATGATGAACAACACAATAAATGAAATTAAAAATACACTAGATGGGACCAATAGCAGAATAACTGAGGCAGAAGAATGGATAAGTGACCTGGAAGATAAAATAGTGGAAAAAACGACTGCAGAGCAGAATAAAGAACAAAGAATGAAAAGAACTGAGGACAGTCTCAGAGACCTCTGGAATAACATTAAGCACACCAACATTCGAATTATAGGGGTTCCAGAAGAAGAAGAGAAAAAGAAAGTGACTAAGAAAATAATTGAAGAGATTATACTTGAAAACCTCCCTAATATGGGAAAGGAAATAGTTAAGTCCAGGAGGCACAGAGAGTCCCATACAGGATAATCCAAGGAGAAATATGCCAAGACACATATTAATCAAACTGTCAAAAATTAAAAACAAAGAAAACATATTAAAAGCAGCAAGGAAAAACAACAAATAACACACAAGGGAATCCATATAAGGTTAACAGCTGATCTTTCAGCAGAAACTCTGCAAGCCAGAAAGGATTGGCAGAACATATTTAAAGTGATGAAGGAGAAAAACCTGCAACCAAGATTACTCTACCCAGCAAAGATCTCATTCAGATTCGATGGAGAAATTAAAACCTTTACAGACAAGCAAAAGCTGAGAGAGTTCAGCACCACCAAACCAGCTTTACAACAAATGCTGAAGGAACTTCTCTAGGCAAGAAACACAAGAGAAGGAAAAGACCTACAAAAACAAACCCAAAACAATTAAGAAAATGGGAATAGGAACATACATATCGATAATTACCTTAAATGTAAATGGATTAAATGCTCCCACCAAAAGACACAGACTGGCTGAATGGATACAAAAACAAGACCCATATATATGCTGTCTACAAGAGACCCACTTCAGACCTAGAGACACATACAAACTGAAAGTAAGGGGATGGAAAAAGATATTCCATGCAAATGGAAACCAAAAGAAAGCTGGAGTAGCAATTCTCATATCAGACAAAATAGACTTCAAAATAAAGACTATTACAAGAGACAAAGAAGGACACTACATAATTCTCAAGGGATCGATCCAAGAAGAAGATATAACAATTGTAAAGATTTATGCACCCAACATAGTAGCATCGCAATACATAAGGCAAATACTAACAGCCATAAAAGAAGAAATCGAGAGTAACACGTTCATAGTAGGCGACTCTAACACCCCACTTTCACCAATGGACAGATCATCAAAAATGAAAACAAATAAGGAAAAACAAGCTTTGAATGATACATTAAACAAGATGCACTTAATTGATATTTATAGGACATTCCATCCAAAAACAACAGAATACACATTTTTCTCAAGTGATCACGCAACATTCTCCAGGATAGATCATATCTTGGGTCACAAATCAAGCCTTCGTAAATTTAAGAAAATTGAAATTGTACCAAGTATCTTTTCGAACCACAGTGCTATGAGACTACATATCAATTACAGGAAAAGATCTGTAAAAAATACCAACACATGGAGGCTAAACAATACACTACTTAGTAACGAAGTGATCACTGAAGAAATGAAAGAGGAAATCAAAAAATACCTAGAAACAAATGACAATGGAGACAGGATGACCCAAAACCTATGGGATGCAGCAAAAGCAGTTCTAAGAGGAAAGTTTATAGCAATACAATCCTACCTTAAGAAACAGGAAACATCTCGAATAAACAACCTAACTTTGCACCTAAAGAAATCAGAGAAAGAAGAACAAAAATACCCCAAAGTTAGCAGAAGAAAAGAAATCATAAAAATCAGATCAGAAATAAATGAAAAAGATATGAAGAAAACGATAGCAAAGATCAATAAAACTAAAAGCTGGTTCTTTGAAAGTATAAACGAAATTGATAAACCATTAGCCAGACTCATCAAGAAAAAAAGGGAGAAGACTGAAATCAATAGAATTAGAAATGAAAAAGGAGAAGTAACAACTGACACTGCAGAAATACAAAAGGTCGTGAGAGATTACTACAAGCAACTCTATGCCAATAAAATGGACAACCTGGAAGAAATGGACAAATTCTTAGAAATGCACAACCTGCCAAGACTGAATCAGGAGGAAATAGAAAATATGAACAGACCAATCACAAGCACTGAAATTGAAACTGTGATTAAAAATCTTCCAACAAACAAAAGCCCAGGACCAGATAGCTTCACAGGCGAATTCTATCAAACATTTAGAGAAGAGCTAACACCTATCCTTCTCAAATTCTTCCAAAATATAGCAGAGGGAGGAACACTCCCAAACTCATTCTACGAGGCCACCATCACCTTGATACCAAAACCAGACAAGGATGTCACAAAGAAAGAAAACTACAGGCCAATATCACTGATGAACATAGATGCAAAGATCCTCAATAAAATACTAGCAAAAAGAATCCAACAGCACATTAAAAGGATCATACACCATGATCAAGTGGGGTTTATTCCAGGAATGCAAGGATTCTTCAATATACGCAAATCAATCAATGTGATAAACCATATTAACAAATTGAAGGGGAAAAACCATATGATCATCTCAATAGATGCAGAGAAAGCTTCCGACAAAATTCAACACCGATTTATGATAAAAACCCTGGAGAAAGTAGGCATAGAGGGAACTTTCCTCACCATAATAAAGGCCATATATGACAAACCCACAGCCAACATCGTCCTCAATGGTGAAAAACTGAAAGCATTTCCACTAAGATCAGGAACAAGACAAGGTTGCCCACTCTCACCACTCTTATTCAACATAGTTTTGGAAGTTTTAGCCACAGCAATCAGAAAAGAAAAGGAAATAAAAGGAATCCAAATCGAAAAGAAGTAAAGCTGTCACTGTTTGCAGATGACATGATACTATACATAGAGAATCCTAAAGATGCTACCAGAAAACTACTAGAGCTAATCAATGAATTTGGTAAAGTAGCAGGATACAAAATTAATACACAGAAATCTCTGGCATTGTTATACACTAATGATGAAAAATCTCAAGTGAAATTAAGAAAACACTCCCATTTACCATTGCAACAAAAAGAATAAAATATCTAGGAATATACCTACCTAAGGAGACAAAAGAACTATATGCAGAAAATTATAAGACACTGATGAAAGAAATTAAAGATGATACAAATAGATGGAGAGATATACCATGTTCTTGGATTGGAAGAATCAACATTGTGAAAATGACTCTACTACCCAAAGCAATCTACAGATTCAATGCAATCCCTATCAAACTACCACTGGCATTTTTCACAGAAATAGAACAAAAAATTTCACAATTTGTATGGAAACACAAAAGACCCTGAATAGCCAAAGCAATCTTGAGAACGAAAAATGGAGCTGGAGGAATCAGGCTCCCTGACTTCAGACTATACTACAAAGCTACAGTAATCAAGAGAGTATGGTCCTGGCACTAAAACAGATAGATAGATCAATGGAACAGGATAGAAAGCCCAGAGATAAACCCACGCACATATGGTCACCTTATCTTTGATAAAGGAGGCAGGAATGTACAGTGGAGAAAGGACAGCCTCTTCAATAAGTGGTGCTGGGAAAACTGGACAGGTACATGTAAAAGTATGAGATTAGATCACTCCCTAACACCATACACAAAAATAAGCTCAAAATGGATTAAAGACCTAAATGTAAGGCCAGAAACTATCAAATTCTTAGAGGAAAACACAGGTAGAACACTCTATGACATAAATCACAGCAAGATCCTTTTTGACCCACCTCCTTAGAGAAATGGAAATAAAAACAAAAATAAACAAATGGGACCTAATGAAACTTCAAAGTTTTGCACAGCAAAGGAAACCATAAACAAGACCAAAAGACTACCCTCAGAATGGGAGAAAATATTTGCAAATGAAGCAACTGACAAAGGATTAATCTCCAAAATTTATAAGCAGCTCATGCAGCTCAATAACAGAAAAACAAACAACCCAATCCAAAAATGGGCAGAAGACCTAAATAGACATTTCTCCAAAGAAGACATACAGACTGCCAACAAACACATGAAAGAATGCTGAACATCACTAATCATTAGAGAAATGCAAATCAAAATTACAATGAGATATCATCTCACACCAGTCAGAATGCCCATCATCAAAAAATGTAGAAACAATAAATGCTGGAGAGGGTGTGGAGAAAAGGGAACACTCTTGCAGTGCTGGTGGGCTAGTGAATTGGTACAGCCACTATGGAGAACAGTATGGAGGTTCCTTAAAAAACTACAAATAGAAATACCATATGACCCAGCAATCCCACTACTGGGCATATACCCTGAGAAAACCATAATTCAAATAGAGTCATGTACCAAAATGTTCATTGCAGCTCTATTTACAATAGCCTGGAGATCGAAACAACCTAAGTGTCCATCATCGGTTGAATGGATAAAGAAGATGTGGCACATATATACAATGGAATATTACTCAGCCTTAAAAAGAAACAAAATTGAGCTATTTGTAATGAGGTAGATGCACCTAGAGTCTGTCATACAGAGTGAAGTAAGTCAGAAAAAGAAAGACAAATACCGTATGCTAACACATATATATGGAATTTTAGGGGAAAAAAATGTCATGAAGAACCTAGGGGTACGAGAGGAATAAAGACACAGGCCTACTAGACAATGGACTTGAGGATATGCGGAGGGGGTAGGGTAAGCTGTGACAAAGCGAGAGAGAGGCATGGACATATATACACTACCAAATGTAAGGTAGATAGCTAGTGGGAAGCAGCCGCATAGCACAGGAAGATTAACTTGGTGTTTTGTGACTGCCTGGAGGGGTGGGATAGGGAGGGTGGGAGGGAGGGAGACGCAAGAGGGAAGAGATATGGGAACAAATCTGATATGTATAACTGATTCACTTTTTTATAAAACAGAAACTAACACACCATTGTAAAGCAATTATACTCCAATAAAGATGTTAAAAAAAGAACATATTGATAAAATAGACCATCACAATTAAAGAACTTTTGCTTATTAAAAGCTATCAGTAACAAAATGTATAGGCAAGCTCCAGATTCAGAAAAAAATTCACAAGACACATATCTGACAAAGAACGTGTAGCTAGAATATATAAACAACTCAAAAATAAAGTGACAACTTTTAACATGTGCAAAAACCTTCAACAGACACATCATAAAGGAAGATATGAATGGTTAAAAAGCACATGGAAAGATACTCAATACATGTCATTAGTCACTAGGAAAATGCAAATTAGAATCACAATGAGATACCACTATGCTCACACTGGAATTAGGTTAAAATTTTCAAAACTCACAATACCAAGTACTGACAAATTGTTGAGCAACTGGAACTCCCACAGTTTTCTGATGGGAGTGTAAAACAGTACAAACACTGTGGAAAACAGTGTGGTATTATACTTTTAAGTATTTACCCAAGAGAAATTAAAATGTGTATACACCCAAAGACTTGATAGGAGCTTAATTTACAAATGCCAACAATTGGAAACCCAAATGTCTATCAACATATGAACAGATAAAAATTTGTGGGACATGCACACAATGGATATGTTCAGCAATGAAAAAGAACAAACTATATACATGCCACAACACAGATAAGTCTGAGAAACAGTATACAGTTGACCCTTGAACAACATGGCTTTTAACTATGTGGGTCTACTTATACATGGATTGTTTCCAATAGTAAATACTATAGTACTACACAATCCCCGGTTGGTTGAACCCATGGCTGTGGAAACATGGATACAGAGGAACTGCAGATACGGAGGACCAATAAGTTATACGTGGATTTTTTGACTGTATGGAGAGTCAGTGCCCCTAACCCTCTCATTGTTCAAGGATCAACTGTACTTAGTAAAAGAAGCCAGCCACAAAGGAATCTAATTTCATTTGTATGTATTTCTAGAACAGGAAAAACTAATCTATAATGATAGAAAGCAGATCAGTGGTTACCAAGCACCAGGAGTGGTGGAAGACTGACTGGAAAAGAGACACAAAGACACTCTGTGGAGTAATGGAAGTGTTCTAAACTTTGACAGGAGTATGGCTTACGTGAGTATCTAGATTTGGCAAAACTAAACATCTGTACATTAGAGATCTCTACTTTCACTTAAATAAATCATACTGCAATGAAAAAAAAAGTCTATAGATACAGATAAGTATGCATAAAAAGGATATATATGCCAAAATATTAGTATCAGAATTATAGTTTTTTTCCTATAACTTAAAGATTTTCTTTAATAAACTAGCATTATTACTATATATATTATATATATTACTATATTATATTAATATATATATGTGTGTGTGTGTGTGTGTGTGTGTGTATATATATATATATATATATATATATATATATATAAAACTATACTATACTTCCCTGAAGGACCTCACTGAAAAGGTGACATTTGAGCAAAGACCTGAAGGAGGTAAGGGAGCTAAGCTTTATACATAAAAGTAGGAAGAGCCATCCAGGAAGAGGAAAACTGAAGTACTGAAGTTTAAAAGCCCTGAGGTTTTGAGAAGAGAAGTGACATGATCTGACATTTTAACAGGTTCACTTTGGCTAGCATGTTTGGAATAGACAGTAAGGAGCCAAGGATAGAAACAAAGAAACTAGTCAGAGGAGTACAGCAATAATCCAGGTGAGATATGATGGAGGCTTGGTTGAAGGAGGAAGTAGTAATGCTAGAGAAAGACAGTCAAATTCTGAACATATTTTAAAGCAAAGCTAACATTATTTGCAGTTAGATTGGATGAGTAGTGTGGGAGAAAGAAAAAGGTCAAGGACAACTTCAAGGGTTTTGGCACACACAACTAGAACAGAGCACCTGGTCATTACAATAGGGAAGACTATGGGACAAGAACGGGTTTTTTTTCGGGAGGGGTGCTGCAGAGAAGAAAGCGGGAGCTTGTTGTTTGGACATACTAAGTTTGAGTAAAACTGGAGATATATAAAATTGGTAGTCATCAGCAAATGGAGAATACTTAAAGCCACAGAACTGGGTCAACTAGCCAAGGGAATGTGTACACAGAGGAAAAAAAAGAGAGGTCCAAAGAATGGACTCTACAGCATTTCAGGACCTCAGCAAGTTCTTAGCACAAACTAGAAATGAAGGTCAGTAATACCCTGAAGTATATACTGCAAAACTATTTTTAGAAACTTGGAGGAACTTCAAAAAATATAATCAAAAAAGCCTTTCCTATTCTTTGCCTGAATGAGTACTCTCAAGTTTTCACTGATGCTATAAGATGAAATCGACACCTTTTTAAATTACAATCTGAAATTGGAAACTATAGAGAGATAACCCCAGTTCACCATTATTCTAGACCTGTATTTCCGTAATCCCATGGGTGAAGCTTCTCTATCTTTCAAACCATTTGGGAATAAAGGTATAACAACATATTCAGACTACCTTCCTTCAAATAGCAAAGAACTATCTTCTAAGGAGGAACTACATTTGTGTCCTCGAACAAGACTCATCAGTCATCAGATGATGCTCAAAGCTTGTGAGGTAATGATATACTACACAGCTGTCTGATCCTCAGATATCACTTTGGAGGCAGATGATAAACTACAGATCTGACAACTCACTTTCCATTTCAAGATATTTCTTGAACTTTTTCTTGTTGTGACAGGCTACCAAATTGATTAAACCTAGTCATGGTATTTGACACTACAGCCAGCAGACTTCTATTTGTTGATTGCTATTGATTTTCTTTGATACTTCATTTAAAAATCAATAGTTGGAAAGAAAAATAGGCTTGGTTTACACATACTTAAACATACTGTTGTATGCTGAAGGAGGCACAAGTTTGGCAGGGCTTTGGCATCCAATTATAAGGAGAGCTCTTAACAGGTGAAAGCAAGGGCTTCAGATCAATATGCAGTTTTCTTTCTTAATCAAAGAAAGTGGCTATAAATTAGGCTCATCGGTGTTATTTTCAAGGCTTTCTTGAAGCAAACAAGTTTAAACTTTTTTGGCGGGGAGACAGGGTCTTCCTTGGATTTACATTAAAAAAGATACATCACTAAGAGTTTTTCTTAGTTTTTAAGGATATTTTTAGTACCTGAAGTTCATCCGGGCTTTTATCTTTTTGGCTTTTTTTTTGTTTTTTTGCCGCTCTTCTCCATCTTTCAAAGGCTCTGGTGGAGCTGCACTTTCAACCACAATGTCAATAATATACTTCTTTAAGGAAAGGTGCTCCTGCAAGATAAATAAATGAAATAATGGTGATGATGATGATGATTAAGAAATAACATAGCATTGATACAGACTACAGTGAGTATGAAAGAATATATAGATGAAAGTAAAAGTAATCTCTATGAAATACTGGTTTCAAAAATTGCTTGGGGAAAAATTGAAGAAACTGTTTTACTTGAGATTTTCATTGACTCACCAAACCTTTGCTGCACATCAATTGCACTACATGCTAAGGATACAGCGACATATCCCTGTGCCTTGCAACCCTACACTGCAGTAGGAGAGGTAAAATATGCACACAAATATATAATACCAAGCTTGAGAGTTAAGAGTGCTATAGGAGCTCAAAAGGGGAAACAAGATCACTGTTCACTCAGGGTAAAGAGGAAAGATTTTAAGAAGGAAGCACCACGTCTGCTATCCCTTGATTGAATTTGAACATATGGATATTGGGGATGTGTGTATTTGTTTGGGCTGGTAGTTGGTAAAGGTGGCAGGAAGGAGAAAGGAAAAGGGCATCTCAGAAAACAGGCAGAGATGAGAAAGTGGAAGGTGGTAACTGGCAGCAGAAGTTGGCCCCAGTGCCCTCCTTAGCCATCTTGGATTTTACGGCTCATCACTGTAATCACTCCCTTGCATGTACACAACTCGCTTGCCCCTCTGTTCTTCTTTCATACTTGCATGGAAAAATCCTAACCCTAAATCCAACTCTTTCCCTACTCTGTACCCATAACTGAGCAGATTAATATGGCTATAATTACAAACCATGTTGACTACTCTAACTTTAAATTTATGACATTGCACCTCAAATGGGCTCCAGTATTGCCAGGCAATCAAGCAACCTTAATCTACCCACATTCTTCTTCCTAGAAATTATTTTAGACCCTCTCCTTAAATTTCCAACACCATTAGCACTGTAGATCACTTCTTCCTCCCTGACACTCTTTCTTCACTAGGTTACTAGACATCACATTGTCCTCCTAACTCCAGCTGTACCTTCTACGTTTTCCTTGCTAGATCCTTTTCCTCTTCTTGACTGGTAAATGTTAAACATCTCAGACCTATCTTCAGATCCTCCCTCTTCTCTATTCAAACTTATCCATCAAGTGCAGTGACTTGAAACATTATTCACACAGGCAATTCCCAAATTTTTATCCCTAGTCCAGACCTCTCCCCTGAACTCCATTCCTATATCAAACTGTCTCCTGAAAATCTCCACTTAAGTAGAATATTTCCACCATAAGAATTTCCAAAATAATATTCTACAACAAAACTCTTACGCTCCCAATATAAATTGCTCTTAGAGTGTTCAGTAAATGGTCCCACTATTTGTACAATTGCTCACATCTAATACACTAGTAACTCCTATCAGCTCTACTTTCAAATATACCCATATTAATCCCAATCCAACCACTTCTCCCCACCACATCACCTAGTCTAAGGCATCATCAGCTCTCATCCATATTATCGCAATAGCCTCTTAAATGTTCTTGCAGCTTCTATGATCTCCAAATCTTTCCTTTACAAAATCAGCGACTTTTAAAAATATAAATCACATCATATCATTCCTCTTATCAAAATCTTGAGTTCTCATCACATTTAGGGTCAAATCCAAAGTCCTTACCATGGCCTACTAAGCCCCCACATCATCAACCTCTCTCACCTCATCTTACACTACTCTCTCCTTTGTTCACTCCTTTCTATCCACAGTGGAGTGGTTGCTGTTGTTCCCCACATTCATCAGGAATGGTACTGCATCAGGACTCTTGTTTCCTTAGCCAAGAATATTCTTCTCCAAGTACTTGCATAGTCTCAGGTAAAATGAACACCCAGTCTTAAGTAACACCTTCTATTATTTGCCATCTTCTTATTTTGTTTATTTTTCTTCATAGGACTTGTCTAATATTAGTGCCTAACATCAATATTCATTTGCAATCTCCTGCACTAGAATATAAGTTTCATGAGGGCACTGACTTCGTTTTGCTCAGTGATGTTTCAGTGTCTGGTACTGTGCCTGGCATATGGTAGGCACTCAATAAGTAAATGTTAAATGAATGATGAGAAGAGGGTGAGGTAATAAGATCTAAAATAGTATTTGTGGTCAAATGAATGAAGGTGGTCAAAATGTACAAACTTCCAGTTATAAGATAAATAAATCATGGGAATGTAATGTACAACATAGTGACTATAGTTAACAATACTGTATTGTATATTTGAAAGTTGCTAAGAGAATAGATCCTGAAAGTTCTCATCACAAGAAAAAAAAATGTTAACTATGTGTGGTGACAGACTTTAACTAAACTTATATGGTAGGTTTACATTTCATACACTATATACATCAAACATTATGTTGTACACCTAAAACTAACACAAATGTTCTGCCAATTATATCTCAATTAAAAAAAGACAAAAATAGTATTTATGAGGGTTTATTCTACAACATATATTGAGGTAAGTACTTTACGTACGATCATTTAGTCCTTTATACTAAAAGGTATATATTGTTATTATTCCCATCTTAACTATGAGGAAACAAACACAGAATCAAATAACTTTTCTGAAGTTAAAAGGTCAAGATCATGACTAAGCAGCTTTGGAGGTAGTAGTGATAGAGCCTAAGTTTAAACCCAGACAGTATGATTATGGAGTCTGTATTCTTGACTAGTACCTTACATATATGGCTGGAAAATGAGTTTGAGTCATAGAGTTGTGCTCATTATGAAAATTTTATGCTTAGTGAAGTCAGAGAAAGACAAATCTTTTATGTTCTCTCTTATATGTGGAATCCAAAAAATAAAACAAATGGATATAACAAAACAGAAACACAGTCACAGAGAACAAACTAGTGGTTACCACTGGGGCGAGGGATGGGGAGGGACAAGACAATGGAAGGGGATTAAGAGGTACAAGCTACTAGTTATGAAATAAATAAGATACAAGGATGTAGTGTACAGCACAGGGAATGTAGATATATATATGTTATATAATATATAACTATAAATGGAGTATAATCTATGTAAATATTGAATCACTGTGTTGTACAACTGACACTAATATAAGATTGTAAATCAACCATACTTCAATAAAAAAGAAACTTTTCAATTCATAAACCTACCAAAAAAGCAAAACAGAAACTCCACAACCAAAGGCAGAAAATATTCTCTCAAATGCAGAAGCAATTATTTTCTTTATTTAATCATTTATTAAATACTTACTGTGACCAGCAAAGGGCTAAAGTGCATACATTATTTCCTAAAATCTTCACAACCCCATAGAACAGGTGGCAATATGTTTATATTTTACAGATATTTAACAAAGGCTCAAAGAGGTTCAATATTATGTCCATGATCACAAAACTCAAGTTCAAAACTACAACTGGCTGACTTCACAAGACCAACCTTTTTTACTACTCCACATTCCCTCCCGCTACACTGCTCACGTGGGCTGAGTCTCTGACATCTAATTTCTAACACTGCGTTAAGGAAAGGAAATCTTTTAAATGACGTCTTCAATTTTGTGAAAAGTTCAATTATACTACTTTCAGTTGTACATAAATGTTATTTACATATCTAATAGAATCCATTAAGTATTAATAGGATCCTTATTATGAAAATGCAGACATTATATAGAAAAATTTGGATTCTATCCAGAACAAAAAAATTGCATCTTTTAAAAAGACATTACATTTATATACACATTCACACATACAACACACATCATGCCCTCAAATTTATGTTAATTTTTTAAAAACCTCAAAACTAAAACCAAATGAGAATATATATTTTTGTTTGATTTAACTTTTTTCTTAATACAAAATCAACATGTTAATTATAGAAAATATGAATAAAACTAAGAAATAAAAATCTCCTATAATCTTAACACCTAAAAATAATTATTTGAGTATATCATCCAGACAGTTTTCTTCATATATATTTTTATTAAAATGGGCATACCTTTTATAATATTTTATAATCTGCTTTTTAAATTTAATATTGCAAATATATTCATACCATTAAATAATGTTCTAGAACATAATCTACTGATTATAGCAGTACACCTAATTTTACTAAATGCTTTTTTGTTAGATATTTGGATTTATTTTATGTATTCAATATAATAAATACCAGTGCAATAAATATTCCTATAGTTAAAATTTTAAACACAGAGTATATTATTCCTTTATGATCAAATCATAGAACTGAAATTCCTTGGTTACAGATTACACATATTTTTAAGGCTTTTCATATGTATTCCGAAACAACCAAAATGAGAATTAAGTCCCCACAAGTGATTTGCTAGTACCTAGTGTTTCGGTTTTCTTTTGTCTTTTTTTTTTTTGTAAATATGTCAATTTGTTAGCTGAAAAAGTGATATTAGTATGCTTAACCATTTGTTTGTATTTTGTCTTCTGTGATTTAAAATGTGTCTTTTGTCTGGCTTTCTATAGACACATTTCAAGGTTTTATAGATTTGCTTCTGGTGGTTTGCATTATGTTTTCACTTTCTGTAAGCAAGAGACCGCCTTTTGATGATAAAAGAAATGCATTGTTGGATGTGACACAGGATGATTAATAGTTATTTTTCCATTAAAACCATGAAGACTATACAGGAAGAAGGTTTTGAGACGGTTTCTGAAGATGGAGAGAATGTACAAAGGTTTTTCACACTGAGAAGTGGTTGAGAAAATTATGGTATATTTCTATGATGAAGTATTAGTCATTAAAACACTTATGAGAATTCTGAGAAAATGAAGGCAGTGGTAGCAATGTTTAAGATTCTCTCAGAATCATCATATAAATCAGAAAGAAAGATTAGATAGCAAAAACAAAACCCACAGAAAATATTTACAACAAAGTAAGTGACAAGGTATCCCCACAGCCTCCAAATAGAAGAGGGTGAGGACAAACTACCAATAGGTCAGCTGTGTTTCAGTGCCTTTGAAGGAGAAATCAGAGGGAAACAACAAGAGTGAATAATGAACTTGAGAGCAGAACTCTAAAAGGAACTGTTTTTCACTGGAGAGTTCTATAGGCCAATTTGCAAACAGCATCTAAAACTGAGAGGGGTTTCCCACTCAAATGGCAGGTGAGTAAAAGGTGCCTGCATTAAGAAGGTCTGAACAGTGTGGTGAAGGCTAGGCCCTATGAACTCTCGAAACTGAGCCAAGGAGAAACTGTTAAAAAACGAACTTAATTAAGCCAACTAGGGATAATTGAGACAAAGGGGGAAAAAGCCTCGATAAAAGCAGAGCAGGGAAACAGAATCAAGAAATATTAGATAGCAAGTCACTATCTTTTTCACAAAAACAATAGAAGAGGGAGCTCTAAGAAGTTAGAATAGGTACCCTGAGTCACAACTCATTATAAAAGTCTTATAAAACCAGTTCCACATAAAAATAAGCAATACAAAAGTATCAAGGTCAAATGTCAAACTTATTAAAAGAAAAAGAAAATAAGTAGAATAGCAACACTACAACAATGAAAACACACCAAAAAAATCCACAGAAAAGATAAAAATGCAACCTTCTATTTCAAAATAAACTAAAACAAATACAGAAAATGTTCTAACACAAATCGCCATCCTAAAACCTCAGCATTTAGGTCACAGAACTCAATGAAGACTGCAAAAGAAAATAAATCATTTAAGAAATGAAGATAAAACAGATGACAAGAGTGAATAAACACAACAAATAATGCCTCAGACAACTAAAAGATAAAAGGTAGAAAAAGACTTAAAGCAAAAGAAATAAAAATTATTTGAGAGTAAGTGGAAATACAGAAGATAGGGAAAGATGCAGCAAACTGAATAGGAGTGCCTGAAAAAGAAAATCAAACCAAGGGAACAAATCAAATATTAAAAACTATAATTCAAGAAAACTTTTCTGAAAAAGAATATAATTAAATATTGAAAGAGTACACCACATATCTGAAAATATTGACCCAGAGTGGCTAATACCAAGACATACTGTATTACAATTTCTAAAAATATAATTTATGAAAAAAATTAGATTATCATCAGCCCTTTTGACAGCAATATTTTATGCCAGAAGAAAATGAAGTACAGTAGTTCCCCCTTATCCTCGGTTTCACTTTCTGTGGTTTCAGTTACCTGTGGTCACCAAGGTCTGAAAATATTAAATGGAAAATTCCAGAAATAAACAATTCATAAGTTTAAAATTGTGTATTGTTCTGAGTAGTGTGATGAAGTCTCACACCAATCTGCTACATGGCCTGGATGTAAATCTTCCTTTGTCCAGTGTTTCCATGCTGCACCTACCCGTTAGTCACTTAGTAGCCATCTAGGTTATCAGATGGATTGTGGTACGGCAGTGCTTGTTTTTAAGTAATGCTATTTTACTTAATAATGGTTCCAAAGCACAGGAGTAGTGATACTGGCAATTCAGATATTCTCTTACTTGCCTAATTTATAAATTAAACTTTATCACAGGTATTTATGTATAGGAAAAAACAATACAGCTGACCCTTGAAAAACATGGGGGTTAGTGATACTAATTCCCATACAGTCAAAAATCTACATGTAATCTTACAGCTGGCCTTCCATGTTTGCAGATTCAACCAACCACAGATCACTTTATTGAAAATAATCCATGTATAAGTGGACTTGCATAGCTCAAACCCGTGTTGTTCAAGGATTAACTGTATATATAGTATTTGGTACTATCCATGGTTTCAGGCATCCACTAGGGTCTTGGAACATATCCTCCAAGGATGAGAGGGGACTACTGTAAGGTACTTAGTATTTTTTAAAGAAAGAAATGTGAGCTAAGGACTTTATATCCAGCAAAACCAACTTTCAAGTATGAAAAGCACAGATAAACTGTTATCAACATTTTAAAAAACCTCAGAGAATATTATTCTCATAAACCTTCCTGAAGAATCTACTACAGAACAAGCCTCAGAAAACCAACATGACTAGAGAGACACAGACATAAGACTCGTGGTAAACATTACACGTACACTTACAGAACTAAGACTACACTAGTGATTAAAAGGTAAAGAAATATAGTTATATAATGGCTATATGTCAGACTTTTCACAGAATTACTAATAAAAAAAGATGAGAATGGGGAAAACATGAAAAGAACACAAAAGGGCCTATAACACAGCTCTGACTCTGAAGGGGAGGGCATAACTTAGGGGATAACAGAGACAGAAGATGGATCTCTGAAAAACCACATGGCATAAAGCCTTGGGACTGCTTACCTCAGGACTGGCCACTTGGGATTGCTTACCTCAGGACTTTATTGTGAGAAATAAACTTCTATGTTCTTAAAACCACTGTATTTTTGTCACTATTACAGCAGATTAGTCTTTTCCCTAATTAATGCAATTATGTACAAAATTTTATAATAATTATATATATATCTTTGCATTTTTATATGTGTATACGTATGTGCATAAAATGACTATAAGAAAATAAGGCAATGGGAGGGAGGCTCAAGAGGGAGGGGATGTGGGGACATGTGTATGTATACGGCTGATTTGTTCTGTTGTGCAACAGAAACTAACACAGTATTGTGAAGCAATTATACTCCAATAAAGATCTATTTTAAAAAAAAAGGTAGAAAATTACTAAAAGTTGTCACTAGATGATTGTGATAGATTTTTAATTCTCTCATTTATAATAAGCATGTATAAGTAGATGGTAAATCATTTTAAAATAGTTCTTATGAGATGAAATCTGGAATTGACTTCAAAAAGAGTATTTGAGGAAAGTGAATGGAACGTCAATAAGGCAGGATAAGTTTATCATTGTTACAGCTGAGTAATGATTACATGGAGGCTTGTCATATTATTCTGACTACTATTATAAATGTTTTAAATTCTCCACAATAATCAGTTTAGAAAATCTTGTAACAAGAAATAATTTGTACACATGCATCTTAAAATTCTATGTCTTGCCAAAAGGAGTAAATGAAATCACAATATTCCTATATCTCAAGCATCTAAGAACTGGACTTAAAATGAAATTTACATGTTTGCACACTATTCAAGTGCTAAAAGTGTGTACTACAAGTTTGAAATCTATTGTAAGGACAGAAGGAGACAATATCCTGCAGAAAATAATCCTTAATGACATCCTTTCTTAAAACCCCAAGGAACTGCCTAAGGTAAGAAAAATACAGCAGTCTCATCTCCTTTTACCCGAAATGTTGCTTGCTTCAAGTTTTCTATAGTTCTGGTCATCCAAAAATAGAGCTTTTCAGAGACTGATAGTCCTGCCTCCATTCTATATGAACAACCAAATAGCTTCACAGCCCAGTCTACTTAATAATTAATAAATGTTCAGTTAAAAAAAAAAAAGAAACTGTAAGTAATTTACTTCTCCAACAATATTACTCTATAAATATATTCACACTGCAGTGAGATTTACAACAAAATATCAGCAGTAGGGAATTGACTCCATAAATTATGGTACATGAATTAATATGATACTATACAGATTTGTTTAGTTTCAAACAACAGTAATGATATTAGAAACATTCATTGTATAATGGTAAATAAAAATTCAGTAGATGCAAAAATCCTCAACAAAATACGAGCAAACAGAATCCAACAACACATTAAAAAGATCATACACCATGACCAAGTGGGATTTATCCCAGGGATGAAAGGATTCTTCAATATACGCAAATCAATCAATGTGATACACCATATTAACAAATTGAAGGATAAAAACCATATGATCATCTCAATAGATGCAGAAAAAGCTTTTGACAAAATTCAACACCCATTTGTGATAAAAACTCTCCAGAATGTGGGCATAGAGGGAATCTACCTCAACATAATAAAGGTCATATACAACAAACCCACAGGAAACGTCATTCTCAATGGTGAAAAACTGAAAGCACTTCCTCTAAGATCAGGAACAAGACAAGGATGTCCACTCTTGCCACTATTATTCAACATAGTTGTGGAAGTCCTAGCCACAGCAATCAGAGAAGAAAAAGAAATAAAAGGAATACAAATTGGAGAAGAAAAAGTAAAACTGTCACTGTTTGCAGATGACATGATACTATACAGACAGAATCCTAAAAATGCCACCAGAAAACAACTAGAGCTAATCAATGAATTTGGTAAAGTTGCAGGATACAAAATAAATGCACAGAAATCTCTTGCATTCCTATACACTAATGATGAAAAATCTGAAAGAGAAATTAAGGAAACACTCTCATTTACCACTGCAACAAAAAGAATACAATACCTAGGAATAAACCTACCTAGGGAGACAAAAGACCTGTATGCAGAAAACTATAAGACACTGATGAAAGAAATTAAAGATGATACCAACAGATGGAAAGATATACCACGTTCTTGGATTGGAAGAATCAATATTGTGAAAATGACTATACTACCCAAAGCAATCTACAGATTCAATGCAATACCTATCAAATTACCAATGGCATTTTTTACGGAGCTAGAACAGAAAATCTTAAAATTTGTATGGAGACACAAAAGACCCCAAACAGCCAAAGCAGTCTTGAGGGAAAACAACAGAGTTGGAGGAATCAGACTCCCTGACTTCAGACTATACTATAAAGCTACAGTAATCAAGACAATATGGTACTGGCACAAAAACAGAAGCATAGATCAATGGAACAAGATAGAAAGTCCAGAGATAAACCCACACACCCATGGTCAAGCAAGGATATACAATGGAGAAAATACAGTCTCTTCAATAAGTGGTGCTGGGAGAACTGGACAGCTACATGTAAAATGTAATTAGAACACTCCCTAACACCATACAGAAAAATAAACTCAAAATGGATTAGAGACATAAATATAATAATGGACACTATAAAAGTCTTAGAGGAAAACATAGGAAGAACACTCTTTGACATAAATCACAGCAAGATCTTTTTTGATCCACCTCCTAGAGAAATGGAAATAAAAACAAAAATAAACAAATGGGGCCTAATGAAACTTAAAAACTTTTGCACAGCAAAGGAAACCATAAACAAGACGAAAAGACAACCCTCAGAATGGGAGAAAATATTTGCAAACGAAATAAAGGACAAAGGATTAATCTCCAAAATATATAACCAGCTCATGCAGCTCAATATTAAAAAAACAAACAACCCAATCCAAAAATGGGCAGAAGACCTAAATAGATATTTCTCCAAAGAAGGCATACAGATGGCCAAGAAGCACATGAAAAGCTGCTCAACATTACTAATTATTAGAGAAATGCAAATCAAAACTACAATGAGGTATCACCTCACACCAGTTAGAATGGGCATCATCAGAAAATCTACAAACAAGAAATGCTGGAGAGGGTGTGGAGAAAAAGGAACCCTCTTGCACTGTTGGTGGGAATGTAAATTGATACAGGCACTATGGAGAACAGTATGGAGGTTCCTTAAAAAACTACAAATAGAATTACCGTATGATCCAGCAATCCCACTACTGGGCATATACCCAGAGAAAACCATAATTCAAAAAGATACATGCACCCCAATGTTCACTGCAGCACTATTTACAATAGTCAGGTCATGGAAGCAACCTAAATGCCCATCGACAGATGAATGGATAAAGAAGATGTGGTACATATATACAATGAAATATTACTCAGCCATAAAAAGGAACGAAATTGGGTAATTTATTGAGACGTGGATGGATCTAGAGACTGTCATACAGAGTGAAGTAAGTCAGAAAGAGAAAAACAAATATCGTATATTAACGCATATATGTGGAACCTAGAAAAATGGTACAGATGAACTGGTTTGCAGGGCAGAAATTGAGACACAGATGTAGAGAACAAACGTATGGACAACAAGCTGGGAAAGCGGTGGGGTGGGGATGGTGGTGTGCTGAATTGGGCGATTGGGATTGACATGTATACATTGATGTGTATAAAATTGATGACTAATAAGAACCTGCTGTACAAAAAAAAATTAGTTATATAAATATGCACGTGTAGATCCATTTATCTATTCTGTTCCACTTGTCTATTTTCCAATCTAGATACTAATACTACACCACTCTGATTGCTATAACTTTTATAATAAGCCGTATAATCAGGTAGCATAAAATCTCCAACTTTGTTCTTTTTCCAAAGTTGTTTTTGTTATGAATCAGCTTGTAAATTGTATTCTGTTCCACTTGTCTATTTTCCAATCTAGATACTAATACTACACCATCTTGATTGATTAAACTTTTATAATAAGCCTTATAATCAGGTAGCATAACATCTCCAACTTTGTTCTTCTTTTTCCAAAGTGGTTTGGTTATGAATCAGTTTGTAAATTTTTATAAGAAAGTGGAGAAGAAGTACTGAGATCTTCCTGAATGGAACACTTGTAGGATAGAGCCTGAGGATTTGTCCAAGGTGTTCTCATTTAAGTATTATTTCCTAAGCTCTGCATTTATCTAAAAGAGAGATAATGTAGAAAAAAATGTTAAAAAAGCATATATATATAATATGTATAAAAATTCTCAATTGGGCTTTCCTGGTGGCGCAGTGGTTGAGAGTCTGCCTGCCGATGCAGGGGACACGGGATCGTGCCCCAGTCCGGGAGGATCCCACATGCCGCGGAGCGGCTGGGCCCGTGAGCCATGGCCGCTGAGCCTGCGTGTCCGGAGCCTGTGCTCCGCAACGGGAGAGGCCACAACAGTGAGAGGCCTGCGTACCGCAAAAAAGAAAAAAAAAAAAATCTCAATTAAAAAGGGCTACCCTTTTAATACGTCTGATGAACTTAATGTGATTGAGAGACACCGACATTGCTGTTTGTTATCTTGTGTGCAAGACCTATTAGATGTGTGAAAATACCGATCCCTTGGAAAAGAAGTCTGTGTTAATATAATTGTACATTCTATGTTGTCATATGTAGCATATCACGTAGACAACTGTCTGGCTGTACTTGGAAGATTTTTTGAAATCTGATTGCTACTCAATGATTTTCTGTTTTAAAGAGTGTGAAACAGATCACATATGCAAGTAATAAGACCAAAAATCTTAAGACCAATGTATACAATTAAACCACATAGCTTATATTCTTAAAAAATAAAATTCAGGATTCAATCCTTGCAGTGCAGCTTATATATAAATAAGTGTGTAAGATTCATATATTCATATGTAAAGAGCTGAAAATTAGATCAAAATGCTAACAGTAGGCAAACTATATTTTTCTCAAATTTTCCACAATTGACATATATTTAAATTTTAATTATTTGAAATTAATGGTAATAAGGAAATGTAAGGAAAAGGCAAGCTATTTAAAGAAAAGAGGATTTGTTTGTATTAGGTTAAGTTGCTATAGGCTCATTTGTGCTGCAGAAGAATAAGTATAACTACATAAAAATATACTCATCTTTTTGTATCTATCCACAATCCTAATTATTATGGCACAGGCACAAGGAAAAGCAAAGTATACTCTTTGAGACACAGTATCTATGACTCATTTCCAAAATATGAATCAATCAGGACCAAAAATCATCCAAAGACCCCTGGATCTCCTTCTTTCCTATAAAAATTTAAAAAATACAGCTCCTACCCTGGAATCCTGCTCAGTGCAAGTACTAATCTGCTACTAACAAGTCAGAAATGAGTCTTCATTGGCCATTCTCAGTAGTTGACACTGTTAATTCTAAATATCCATTAAGAGGGGAGACTGTTTTTCCTTAGGAATAGAAAAGCAAATCAATGCAGTGGAAACAGCACTGAACTGTGAGTCAAGATAGCTATACCAGGATAAATTCTACAGCTCATGGCTAAGTGACTTCTCTGGGCCTCAGTTTCCTCAGTAGGAAAAAAAGAAAAGGGATTAGACAGTAAATTGCAAAGTCCCCCATTTTCTAACATTCTGGAAATGAATGTATCAAGCCCAAAAGCTAATTAATGATGGCTAACTGTGTACACACACACAAATTTAAGTCTAGTTTTAAAGTCACAGTTGTGACTTTTTATATAAAAACAACATTGCTGCAATAAGAAATACCAGTACAACATATAAGGAAACTAATACCTATACAGATGATCTCATCAAAGTTTATACCCTTCTTATTCTTTTAATTACCTTTTACGGCATACTAGACCAAACCCTGGCCTTTCTAACATAATTTACTATATTCAACGAAATAATTCATATTGAAGTTTATGACTTCGATATTCTATCAGACTCTTCCTAAAGGCTCTCATAGTTCTTTATTTTTTAAAAGAGACAGGAAAAAATTAAGCCATAGATAGGTTCATGATCTTTGGGAAAGAATGTCAAAGTTCTAAAAATAGTTGATTAGAAGGAAAATATAAATGACACAATATAGGATTTTATTAAACTATAATTATTATAGCTCTCTCAAGGGTTACCACACAATAAATACATTTCATAAAATGTGCTACATCAAAGAAAATAATTTGCTTCCCATTATTTAAAAATATTATAATACAGAACTGAGAATTTTTAAGGATGTTATTCTTCCTTGATCAAAAAGCATTTAAATATGTCTTCTTTGAATAAAAAGGACCAGAATTTCATTACAGTAATACAAATGTATTTTTACTTGAAAATCAAACGTCATGTTCAAGAGGCATATTTCTCTAGAGCCAAAAGTTTACTTTCAAGAGCAGGGTGGGTGCCAAGTTACTAATCTAAATAGATGAGAAATTAATGCAAGGGTTTTCACATTTTGTTTGGAAAACAACATTTTTCTCTCAACCTCATCCTTTACTTTCTCAACTTTGTAATCTAAAATCCAATGATATTAATCAATTCCAGAACCAAATAATGTTTTCTCTTAAATTCTTAAAAATATTATGAGGCATTCTGCTCTTTGAAGCCTGCCTGGCACAACAACAAGTAAGATAAATAGGAGGCATTTTACAATATTTCCTCACTGTCTTCTACAAAACTGGGAAAGGGTGAAGGCCTGGAGGGTTGGAACTTGTTTTTCTTGTTTCTCTGGATGACGATGGTAAGAAAAGTGAGGGGTGAAGAAGAGGTGGAAGAGTGGAGAGATGAAGGTGTTTGGGAAGGGAAGAAGAAGGAAAATCAGGAGAAAAAGAGGAAGAAGCAGATGAAAGAAGGGAAGAAATAAAGAAATACTCAACCACAAACAACATGGCATTTTTAGACAGTACTTTACCACATATTTTGAATACCAACCTCAGAGACATAGTATATTGAAAATAATAACAGGTTAGCTCATTAACATTTAACTTATTAACATTTAATTCAATACTAAGTGTCAAGGGCTTATGCTAACAGCTTAAGTTAAAGAGTCAGAGTTTTACTCAGAATAAGACCAAAAGAATCTAAACTATTATTTTGACTGATATCACTCTTCCATAAAACTATTCCAGCAGATTATCCCCCAGAAAGATTTCACAGGAAAGCTGATTTGTAATTACTGATTGTTTGGATGGCATTAGCCATATCTACAGATTATTATCATCCAGGCACTATTCAGAAGTGAAAGCACCATATACAAAAACTAGTTCATTTATATTCAAATGAGTGTTTAGAGATTCATGAAACTATGAAATTTATCAGAGATAGCATAAAATTAAGAGATAGGCTCAAGTGACATTATTTATCTGTATTTCCCTGGTCCCTGGGCTAGTGCAGAGTGCACAAGCAGGTGCTGAAGAAATGCTTAAAAAAAAGTTTGAGAGTTCCATTATATTTAAATAAAATTTTAAATTTAGTCAAACAGTAAATTTAGGAAAATCTGAAATGTAATGCCTTTTATCAAAATAATGCCCTTTGTGACAGCATCATTTTGAAAAATTAAACACATGTGACAATGACAATTTTTAAAACTCGATAGGCTATTTTAATTATACAAAAGATTCAACTCTGCCAAGATCCCTGTCTACAGGTATAGGATACACTTATGTTCTTATCTACTACAATCTATGTATTATATTGTTTGAAGTGACCGATGAGAAAAATGAAGCTAATGAAATACTGTGAAACAGACACCATGTAAAAGAGAAAAGGCCATCTTCTGATAGAATGATAGTCCACCATCTGTCCCCCTGCCACTCAGTGACAATTACAAATACTCCATCAGTTTTCTGATTGGTGGAGATGATAAATGAGGTAAAGACTTCTTTTTCAGATACTGATATTCCTTTCTGATCTAATCTGAGGTTTAACAGATGACTCAAAGAAAAGCCCAGAGTTCAACAAGCTTATAATTTATCATGCTGTGAAGATGGAAAGAGGTCTGAGCTCAATACTACAACAGGGAATGGTTCAGTAGTATTGAACCACGGCTTATAATGAAAAATATCTTTGCAGAATTCTCAGATTTAAAATATAGCAACTTAGATTAGTATCAGACTTCATCCTCAGAAATCGTTTCAATAATATCCCAGTAACAATATTACCACAGATCACAAATAACATCACCCTTTCAATACAGAATCAAAGAGACAATAATGCTCATAGACAGAGCTGGAACTCCCCAGTTGTGAGTGGCTTTCACAAGCCCTGGGTGACAAGGGCTTGAGAGAGTTAGCAGCTTCACATCATAGTCAACAGTACCAGAATAAACATTCCCTTTAAGTCTATTGACCTTTAAATGTTTAAGAAAAGGATGCATGCAAAAAAATAAATACATAGGTTAAAAGTAAAAGGATAAAAAAGGATATACCACTCTAACACTAGATAAAAGAAAGCCGGAGTGGTTATGTTAATATTAGACAACATAGCAAAGAATATTATTAGGAATAAAGAAGGTCATTTGACAATAAAAAGGGGTCAATTTAGTCAAGAGGACATAACAATGATTAGCATTTATGAATCTAATAACAAGGCTTTGAACAACATGAAGCAAAAACTGGTTGAACTGCCAAAAGAAATAGAAAAATTAACAGTTAAAATAAAAGATTTCCATATCCCTCTCTCAAAAATTGATAGAACAAAAGTAGGCAGAAAACCAGCAAGGATATAGCAGATGATGAAACTTTTTGAGGTGACAATTATGTTCACTATCTTGATCTTGGTGATGGTTTCATGGGTGTATGACTATGACAAAATTTATTAAATCATAAACTTTAAAGTAAGTGCAGTTTAATGTATAACATTTATACCTCAAAGTGCTTTAAAAACAGCAGGAAATTCCCAGTTTGTATGAATCTAGGCACTATAATACTGAGTGGAAAAGAGCTAAGTTCAAAAAGATCACATACAGCATGGTAACTTTTTATAGAGCAGAAAACAACTAAAATAAAAGTATATTTTTTAGTTAACAGATCTAGATGCAAAAATAAAACTATGAAGGGAAGAGGAGGAAAGAGGAAGAATATAAAAGTACATATCAAAAACCTAACCAAAACTAGGTTTGCCATAACAATACCAAAAAAAAAATTCTAGGAGAGAGGCATTAAATAAGAAAGAGGAATGTTTCATATTCTTAAAAGGTATAATTCATCAGTAAGATGAAAAATGTGTAAATAGTTATGACCACGATAATTAAACTTTGTGATATATATATATTGCAAAAACTGACTTTAAGAATACAAGGAGGCAAGAATAAATAATAATAGCATATTGGTAGTCTTCATTTTTGAGAAAAGGATATTAATGAGCATAAAAATAGGTGTAAAAAAGTAAGAATATTCACATAACAATGAACAAATTTGATCTAACATATACTATACATACCCAAAGAGAAAAAAACATATTCTTCTTAAAATTTTACAATGTATGAAGCTATAAAGAAAATCATTAAATTTCCCAAAGTAGAACCTATATAAGGCATAACCTATGACCATAATGAAATAAAAATTGAAATTAAAAACAAAGACTAGTGCTCATTTTGGCATTACATATTTTAAATTAAAGCAATGCACAGAAGATTAGCCTGGCTCCTATGCAAAATATCTGACAGTCAAATCCATGAATCATTTCACACTTTTAAATACACACAAACACTCATATTCATAAAATAAAGCAAAAGGCATTGCCACCACTCTAATCTATAACCTTGGAACTACCTCTTTGTTTAAAAGAAAATAAAAACTGAAATACAAAATACTTGTAAAACCCACTAATTATCGAGAAACAAGCCAGCAAGAAATGCTAAGACTTAAATGAAGAAAACTATACGCTTTACTGAATGACACATACATACAAATACAATATATGAGTAGACAAACATGTGGCTGGATGGAAAGAAAGAATATTTAAAAGATGTCCACACTTATCTCAATGCAGTCTCAATCAAAACACAAACAGGATTTTCTTAGCTTACAAGTTAATTGCAAAGGTTATGTAGAAACTGAAAAGCAGAGGAATAGCTAAGGAAATTTTGAAAAAGAATAAAGAAGAACAAACTGACCCTATGAGGAGTAGAAGCAAGAAGACAGCAAATGACATCTACTCAATTTCTGGAGAAAATAAATGTAAAATTGCAAATGTCTACCCAGTGAAAATATCTTTCATAAACAAAAGCACATACAAACAAACAAAATTTCCTACTGGGAGATTCTTACTAACCTGAGTAGTAGGCACAAAGACAGTTGTTCTATTATTATTCTACAAACAGTATATATACATCTTATGTACTCTTCTGTTACATAATGAATTTCACCAAAATATTTTAAAGTAGAAAAAGATACACCATGCATATACTAAATAAATGAAATCTAGTATATGTATACTACTGTCAAACAAAATAAGACTTCAAGAAAATTCTTCAGAGGTAGAAAAAAAAGCCAATTTATTTTGTGAATCTGTTATGAACTTGATGTTAAAACCAGAAAGCACCTGCAGATAAAAAGGAAAACTATTCACCTATAGCATTACTCATGCTACAGAGCCATTTCATATAGTAAAAGGCTGAATACATTGGAAGATATACAATTGTAAACTTGTATGCTCTTAGTAACGTAGCCTCAAAATATATGAAGCAAAAATGGCTGGAACAAGAAAAAATAAATTTATGATCATAGTGAGAGACTTTAATCTCCTCAATCAGTAATTGAAAGTAGACAAAACTCAATATAGATATAGAATATTGTAATATCATGACTAATATGCTTGATAGAATAGGTAACTAGAAAATACAATTTCTCTTCAGGCACAGAACATTTACAAAATCTTACCCTGTGCTATGCTACTTCAGATTTCAAAGGATTTCAAAAGACTACATTCTCTGATCTTACTGTAATTAATGTAGAAATCAACAGACAAAACTCTTATGTTTGGAAATTTCAAGTCAATGTTCTAAACAACCAATGGATAAAAGAAAAAATTCTGAAGGAAATTAGAAAATATTTAGAAGTGAGTAATAATGAAAATATATTGTATCAAAAAAGGCCTTAGAGATTAATATCTTTAGGAAAAAAGGCTAAAAATTAATGAGCAAAGCATTCACCTTAAGGAGTTAGAAAAAGACTGGCAAAAATAAACTCAGAGAAAGAAGTAAAAATGAAATAATAAAACCAAGAAATGACATTTACTGAGTAAAAAACAAAGAAGCGATAGGATCAACAAAACTAAAAACCAAATCTTTAGAAATACTAATAGACAAACTCATGACAAGAAAGATCAAGAAAAAAAATATAGGCACAGGACTTCCCTGGTAGTCTAGTGGCTAAGACTCCACGCTCCCAATGCAGGGGGCCTGGGTTCAATCCCTGTTCAGGGAACTAGATCCCACATGCCACAACTAAAAGATCCCGCCTGTCGCAACTAAAAGATCCTGCCTGTCGCAACTAAAACGATCCCGCATACTCATGCCGCAACTAAGACCCAATGCAGCCAAATAAATAAATAAATAAACATTTTTTAAAAAATATAGGCACAAATTTTAAATGTTAGAAATGAAAAAGGAGACACAGTTAAAGATTCCTTTAAAAATCACAAAGAATACTATCAAAAATGTTTTTCCAAGACCATTGAAAACTTAAGAAAACATATAATTTCCTAGTAAATGAAAATTTACCAAAATAGATGTAGTAAATCATAGAAAATCAAAATACACTCAAATAAATAATTGCTAATTTAGAATCTGACCAACTCATTAGGATAGCTACTACCAAAAAAACATAAAATAACAATGTTGGCAAGGATGTGGAGAAATTGGTACCCTTGAGCAGTTTATGGGAAAGTAAAACTGTACAGCTACTGTGAAAAAAAGTTTAGTGTCCTCAAAAAATTAAAAATACAATCACAGTACGATCCAGAAATCTACTTCTGGGTATACATACAAATAATTGAAAGCAAGCATTCAAACAGATATTTGTACATGTCCATAGCAGCATTATTTGCCGTAGCCAAATGGTGGAAGCAAATCAAGTGTCTATCAACACATAAATGGATAAACAAGATGTGGTATATACATACAATGGAATATTACTCTGCCCTAAAAAGGAAGGAAATTCTGACATATGCTACAACATGGTTGAATCTTGCGCTGAGTGAAATAAGCCAGTCACAAAAAAACAAATACTATAGGATTCCATTTGTGTGAGGTGTGTGTGGTAGTCAAATCCTGAGACAGAAGGAATGGTGATTGCCAAGGCCTGGGGGGAGGGAGAATGGGGAGTTATTGTTTAAAGGGTAAAGAGTTTCAGTTTGCACAATGAAAAGATTTCTGTGGCTGGATGTTGGTGATGGCATACAACGTGAATGTACTTAATGCCACTGAACTGTACACTTAAAAATGGATAGGATGATAAATTTTAACTCGTGTATTTTACCACAAATAAAAAACAGAAAATAATTTTTCAGAAAAAACATATACTAAGAACATATAATTTTATAGACACGTTAAACAAAACCTTCAAAGAAAAGATTATTTCTATTTTATGCAACCTATCCCAGGAGTTTAAAAAGAAAGGAAAAACTTGTTAGCTTATATTATGAAGCTAATATAATCTTGAGAAAGGAAAATTAGGAAAATCTAACTAAAATATTTGCAAAACAAATTCAACTACATATCTTTTTATTTTTTTCGGTATGCGGGCCTCTCACTGCTGTGGCCTCTCCCCCCTCAACTACGTATCTTTAAATCAAGACCAAATAAGTTTAATAACAGAAAAGTCATTAATGTAATATATCACATTAAAAAAATTAAGGGAGGGCTTCCCTGGTGGCGCAGTGGTTGAGAGTCCGCCTGCCGATGCAGGGGACACGGGTTCGTGCCCCGGTCCGGGAAGATCCCACATGCCGCGGAGCGGCTGGGCCTGTGAGCCATGGCCGCTGGGCTTGCGCGTCCGGAGCCTGTGCTCCGCAACGGGAGAGGCCACAACAGTGAGAAGCCCGTGTACTGCAAAAAAAACAAAAAAAATAATAAAAAAATAAATAAATTAATTAAGGGAGGGAATTCCCTGGTGGTCCAGTGGTTAAGACTCCACGCTTTCACTGCCGAGGGCCCGGGTTTGATCTCTGGTGGGCGACCTAAGATCCCACAAGGCGTGCAGTGTGGCCAAAAAAATAAATAAATAAAATAAAATATAGGAAAAAGTGACCTTTCCATAAGATCCAGAAAAAAATTTCAATAAAAATACCTACTTATTTTTTTAAGACCTTACAAAACTAGGGAACTTCCTTACCTTGATGAGAGCCATTTATAAAAACTTGTAAATTGTTAAAACTCCAAATCAGAAAATAAACAGGGTAAAAAAAGTCTTAATTTCATTCAGCTTAAAATGCCAAGTTACTGAACTAGTTACCAGCATAAATCTAAGGTCACTCTGTACCCCAAATCCTATAGCATGGTTAACACAGATGAAACCCTGGCAAGAGTCAATTGTACATGCTTTAATTCACTTGTTCTACAATGCCAAAAAGCTAAAAAGCCAACTTGAAATTAAGAATACATGCACCTATCTGAGCAAATCTCATCAAAGTGGTCAAAATGGAATCTAGTATTTTGTCTTTTATAATGGCATCAAAGGATATTGCAACAATTTAAAAGAATAAAGAACTAAGGATGTAACAAGCCAAAATACCCAACTTCACCATAATGGTCTTTTATGGTTGCAGATGCATTCATTTATCTAATTTTAACCTTGAATCAAGAAAAAGCAAAAAAGGGGCACAGAAGACTCTGGAGCAACAGGGACACATCTCCATTGTTCTATTTCTTTTTTAATTTTTTAAAATGCTTTTGCTTTTATCAAAGTTACCCATACACATAATTTACACAGTCAATAGTTCAAGGAAAGTAGTTTCCTACTGGTTCCCCCACTTCTTTCCTCAATCCAGAGGCAATGATTTTAGCTGGTTATTTTATCATTTTTTCTCTATACTCCTTAATATATTTTGTGTTGCTACTTCTTCAGTTTTCAATTTTAGGAGTATCTATTGACTTTTCATTGTGAAACATAAGGACTTAAGCTCTACTCCTGGAACCCGGTCCTCCCACCCACACTTTGTATCTCATGTATTCCCCTATCCTTCCAAATGTAAAGAAAATAAAGAAGTGTTATCACCTAATTATCCAGGTGACAGGAATATGGGGTTTACTACATTACTTTCTTCTTTTTTTGGTGTAAAATTTTAATATTTAAAAAGAAAATTCAGCAACACTAGTGAAATATGGGAGAAAAAGTAATATATTTTATCTTTGCATCAAGTAATATATATAAATTATCTAGAAGGAATGAAATATTAAATTTACATGACTGAAATTTTCACATAATATAATAATATATATATCTAAAACTTTTTCACTTTATAAAAATTTCTTCAATGTAATTTTAAACTAGGCCACTTTATTTTTATTTTATATTGGAGTATAGTTGATTAACAGTGTTGTGTTAATTTCAGGTGTACAGCAAAGTGATTCAGTTATACATATACATGTATCTATTCTTTTAAAAATTCTTTATGCTAAGATACTTCATAATCTAAATAAAATTTTTTTGAGAGAGAGGACCAAACTACGGGACTGTGACAATTTTGCTTTATAGCTTTGTGATTTTCCTAACACAACAGATGTGCCTACTCTGCCAACTGCAAGAGAAGCCAAAGTGACAGAATAATTATTACTAAAACTCAGTAAGTTTGATCAGAGATAGGTGTTCCCTGCTCCTCTATGAATATCTACTTTGGAACTAAAACACTGGCCACTGAATTTCAGATAAAGAACCTAATAAAGTCTTAATTAAAGTAAAAGCATTTATAATCACTTATTTATTAAGGAAAATTAGAAGAATTATCTAAATTAGGCATGTAAAATGCTAAATTTGTCATCTATCCTCATTAGGGCAGCAATGTTCCCTCTCATAAACTATCAATAAATCTTTCATTTCCTTTATCCCTCCCACATGAAATCGTCATACTATGGATTTTAAGATTATGCAGGCATAAAATTTCTATATAAAGAAATACATATTATAAAACTTTTACAGCATATTCAAGTAGAAGCAGCTTGAGCTGTATAAATTTGTCTCACTGTAACCCTGTTTCAGATCCTCCATCATCCAACTGAAAGACAGCAGCTGAGAAATGGTGATCACAGTTGCTCCGATCTTTTAACATCGCCCATGGACACAATTCTGCAGCTCCTTGTAATTGACACTTAAGAGCCAGATGGGAAAGTATCAGCCTATACTCTGTGAATGTATAGAACTAGCCACGGTTCTAGTCATTCCTAGCTACCATGATCTGGATTAAGAGTTTAAGGAGTTTAAGAGTTGTCTTTTATAAAACAATAGCGTTTAGGTATGTAATTAACTTCTTAAAGGCAATGGATACCTGTTGCAAATAACTGCCAAAAACATATTATAGGGACCTCCCTGGTGGTGCAGTGGTTAGAAATCCACCTGCCAATGTAGGGGACACGGGCTCCAGCCCTGGTCCAGGAAGATCCCACATGCTGTGCAGCAACTAAGCCCGTGTGCCACAACTACTGAGCCTGAGCTCTAGAACCAGCAAGCCACAACTACTGAGCCCATGTGTCACAACTACTGAAGCCCTCATGCCTAGAGCCCATGCTCCACAGAGAAGCCACCGCAATGAGAAGCCCACGCACCGCAACGAATAATAACGCCTGCTCACCGCAACTAGAGAAAGCCCATGCGCAGCAACAGACCCAACACAGCCAAAAATGAATAAATAAATAAATAATTTATATTAAAAAAAGTACAACACTTAACATATCATCTAGAAAACTCCATTCTAAACCTCAAATAAGCAGATGCCAAAAGGAAAAACTAATCTTAATTAGTTTAAGTAAACTATGAAATTTAGGCAACCACCATGATGCAAAAGAAAAGTAGCATGTGTTACAGTATACACGCACCAAGGACTCATGCAGGAAAATATGGTTGAAATGGCTTTTCACATTTGTACAGGTTAACGGTATTTTGAGAGCTAAGAGTCACAGAATGAAATTTTATCCAAAACTAAATAGTTTAAGTTTCTAAACTGCAGTTATTTGTTACCTATTTAAAAATGCATTTTATAATAGAGCAACTGTTTAAAAGCAAAGATCAATGGAAGAAATACTGAGACAGTGATTAGCAGTGAAAGCACAACACGTAACATTAGAAGAAGCATGAGAAACAGGTATCACTGGAGCACTATTTCAAAATTATTAATGTGATTATCCATTTTACCTTCCTTAGCACATGGCCTTTGCCCATTTCAACCCAGCTAGACAGGTGATTAGAATTTGTTCCAAAATAAATAAAAGAAAAAAAGCACCTTATAATCAACTTTAAATATGCAGAACAGATATATGAAGCAAGAGAAGAGTTTTATAAGCCAAGTTAATATCCTGAGGTTTAATAAATTTATTTACTTTGCCCTTTAGCATGTCAATAATCAAGCTTGGAGGATTCCTATAGCATTTACTTCAAAGTACAGAGAAAGTTCCCTTTTGCAACCTTAAGGCTTAGTTACTTGGTTAGAATAAGGAGGAAAGAGAGGTTAAAGTAAATTTTACTTCTTTCTAGCCAAAAAAGTTTGGAGATGAAAGGAGGAAAAAAAAGTGTGTCCCAAGGGAGATAGGTGTGTTAGCTAAATCAGAGTAATGACAAAAGTATTATTTTGATTCTCAAAAGAAACTGTCTCTCTAGGTGTCCCTGGCACCAAATAGGGTATGGTCCATTAATATGGCCATGCTGTGTGGTTTAGCTTTCCCCAAATGCCCTTAGTTCTTATGTGACAGAAGCCAGTAGGATGCCAGGGGCCAGAATGGAGGTTATGGTAAAGTCTCAGAGATATGAAAACAGAGAGAACTGAGGGGTGGCCTGATCAGGAGGAGGTAAATAAATGGCTGATGCTCCACTGAAACACCGTCCAAGTGGAAAGAATAGATCAAGAGTTCACTAGCCACCCTTCCAGATCGGTGGCCCTAAGTAAACTAAGTGAACAGGTAAACAAGAAACTCACACTGGAAATCAGAAAAGACAAAGATACGATGTAGTACGATCCCAACTTTTCCTCCTAACATGGGGTTACATATGCCATACTCTTACTTCGATACGCAAAGATGCCATCTTAAGGAAATAAGCAAGAGGATGGGGACCAAGGATTGTTATAAAAGAGGCTGGGTACTAACTATGGAAACTAATTAAATTACCAGATCAAACTAATGTTTAAAATAAACTGGTTGCCTACTTAAAATTTCTTCCTTTAAAAAAAAAAATTTCTTCCTTGAACCAACGAAGAAGACTAAATCGGCTATAGATAGATAGCTACATATTCTCTGCAAATCCCAGGTACAATGCAAGTGAATTTACCACCATAAGAATTCCAAAAGTGAGAAGAAATATACACATTAACAATCAGCTATATGTGTGTGTGAATTATATACACACACAACTATAAAAATTTTCCCAGCCTATTAAACAGAAAATGAAGGCAATGGAAACTATGTCCTATAAGAAAGGGTAAGATGTTTTTACATCATTTCTCAAACTAACATAAAATGTACTTATTGAAGTATTGGGGGGAAATGAAGATCCATTCTAAATGAGTTCTAGTTTTTTAATTTGACTTGATTTTCTGTTGAAAGGCAAAGAAGATATTTTCCTAACATGATTATTAAAAGAGAGTAAATACTTGTGCTTCTACAAATGTAATAACCAAGGTAAAAAGAAAACGAATCTATTAGGAATTACGGAGTTATCTACTATTTCTCAGACTGCCATCAATTCTGGGAGACATCTACTACCTCTTTTTTTTTTTAATTAATTAATTTATTTTTGGCTGCGTTGGGTCTTCGTTGCTGTGCGCGGGCTTTCTGTAGTTGCGGTGAGCGGGGGCTACTCTCCCTTGTGGTGCGCGGGCTTCTCATTGCGGTGGCTTCTCTTGTTGAGGAGCACGGGCTCTAGGCGCGTGGGCTTCAGTAGTTGTGGCACAAGGGCTTCAGTAGTTGTGGCTTGCGAGCTCTAGAGCGCAGGCTCAGTAGTTGTGGCACACGGGCTTAGCTGCTCTGCGGCAAGTGGGATCTACCCAGACCAGAGCTCGAACCCGTGTCCCCTGTATTGGCAGGTGGATTCTTAACCACTGTGCCATCAGGGAAGCCCTTTACTACTTCTTCCACATCAATGCCAGGCACACTCTAGCCAAAGAGATTGGCTTATATCCCATTAAATACAGTGATATCTTTGTATTTTTACTAATTAAAATTTTCATTTTTTCCTTCAATCACCTAATTAGCATAATTTTCCAAGCAGAAACACTAATTTGGGATTTGTAAAATCACACTTGGTTGTAAACATTCACTAAATTATAACTTAAGATTCTTCATAAAAGTTGTTTTCATACTTTCCATGAATTAAATGAAAATAAACTATTATTTTCTCTATATTTAAATAACATGGTTGACAAACAGGTATAATGTATATGCTTTTAGGGCCAAGAAGTCTCACAAACACAGAAATGGATAACTTAAAAAAATTTTTTTAAACCTTTTTAATTTCATTTTCTACATGGAATTAAATGTACTTTATGCAAGTCCTACAAAAATCACTATCAGCTTCCTCAGTGTGAAAACAGGATCACAAAAGAAATCAGAGTTTTAATTAAAACTAATACTTTACTATTTCTCTAGTAATGTGCTGAAAAATTAAATTTTGGAATGTATTTAAACTAGCACCAGTTTCTTTTGACCTTTAAAAATCACGTACTTTTATCGTTTGCATTCTAGGATGATGAAAGAGAAAAAAAATCAAACATGTAACAGCTCTTTTTGTGAAGTCTCAAGAAACATAAGAAAAATTTCCTGGTCAAATTACAATAAAAACACAAAACATTAAACCTTTCTTGCTGGGCAGCTACCTATTATGTTTAACAGGCTTGAAACAAAATGTGTCAGAGATCAAGAGTAAGTTATCTGATATGTCAAGTGCATAAGGTCAAAGGTCCAATTTTATTAGGTCAGAGGTGGTATAAATAAAATCTTATATGTCAAAGAAGAAGGGTCACAGATAAAGTGTATATAATATAAAGACATCACAGATGACAAGTAATAACTTTAAGTAGAACAAGTATGTTTACTATAGATACCTTTGCTGATTAAAAATGACGTGTGTGTGTAAATATAAAATTGCCTTTCTGTATTACACAACTACATTGCACACTTGTTTTCAGGAAAAATGGGCTATAACCAAGAATAACTACATGAATTGAGAACTTAAAGAAAATTTAATACTTTTATATTGAAACAGTACACAAAATGAATACATCGATCAAATCTCAAACCACAACAGCTAAACATCAAACTATGCTTTAGTAGCTAAAAAAGTTAGATAATATTACACATTTTTCTTCCAAAGTACATGAATTAAATATTCTTTCCTTCTCTACTTCTCCATTGAGATAAAAACACATAAAATTTAGATTCCAGTTTACATAATAGCAGTGCTCCACAAAAATTTAAAATATTTTTTTGTAAATTGAATAATATATTTAGTTTTTTTTATTAAGAGAACTTAGTTACAAACAATTTTTATAAGTGGAAGAATTTCCTTTATAATGGGAATAATTAAATTCTAATTAATGAAGCAATTGAGAATTTTTTTTCATAGTGGAACACACATAAACTTGACTCTAGCTCTAAACAGTAAACTTAAGTAGAGAATGGGGATAATCACATGAATGATTCAAGTTAAAAAAAAAAAAATTCCATGTTACTCTCTCTTAAAATACCCATACGATTTGATTAAAAGGCAAAAAAATTATTTCAGGTAAACTAAATAGATGATTAGTTCCATTTTTTATTTCACCTTTATTAATGGTACCTAAAGCCATTCTGTATAACCTTTCAGTTCAACTCAACTAAATGAGTTCTTATTAAATACCATACTATGTGTCAAGCATTATGTCAAACAATGGCTACTAGAGAAATTAAACATTTAAAGACTTCCAATTTCAGCCACAGTGACTGGCTTATACTGGACTAATCTTCCAACTCCAAAAGTTGCACAAAATATACAAAACATCTATTTAAAGGCATTAAAGAACAGCCAACACAGCCAGAACTTGAGAGACCATGATCCCTAAAAGGAGGGAAGCACATGAGGCGAGCTCCACATTCACTCTGGATTTTTCCCTAAGGGCTTATGCCAATTTTTGGCATGAGAGAACAGTGCAAGGTGAAAGTGGCAGTCTTACTAAGCTGAGGAGACAGAATTTGGTTTAGAGCTGTCAAAATAGTTGGAACTTGAGGGGCAAAAATCCTTAAAAGGAGGAATCATAAAGAAGTGAGCCAAATTAACCATGTGCAATTTCCCCTCAAACACTGGTCATATCCAGAAACTTAGGAGAAAACAGCAGCTTTGTTCCTCCGACCTAGGTAAGATTTATTAAGAACCATCCACAGAATTACCCCTGCTTCCTGACAGCATCCATTCCAGAGCAAAGTCCCACGTCCTTGAACACTCCCCCCAACCTCCAGATCACCTAGCAAAGATCCAAATCCTATAATAAGTCCTTTCTAACACATTATTGAGAAACTATAACTTCCCATAGTGTGCATTTTCCCTTCTTTTAACAAGTCAATAAACCTAATTTTATTCAACTGTAGATGTGTTCCTGATGGTCTTTGCCTGGAGAGCACTGACAAAAACCCAAGAAAAAGAATGAACTATAGCTTCATATAAATATTAGGGATCAATCTCACAGACTTAAGGATGAGTGAAAGAAGCCAGGTACAAAAAGTACATACTGTATGATATCATTTATATGAAGTTCAAGAACAGGCAAGACTAATTGATTGTGCTAGTAGTCAGAGAACAGTTACCTTTTGGGGGCCTGACTGAGATGGGGCATGAGGGAGCCTTCTGGGGTTCAAGGAATTATTTATGTGCTGATATGAGTGGAACAAATGTAAAAATTCATCAAGCTATATACTTTAAATTTGTGTATTCTATTAATATATGCTCTACTTCAAAAAAGAGTTAAACACACATGTGCACATACACACAAGTACTGCCCTCAAAGAACCACAATAACCTTTCCTGGACATCTTAAAAGATGCTTGACAAACATGAATTTCTCATCTTTGGGTATGTTTAGAAATTTTCTATTAAAAATAGAACCAACAAATTCAGAGATTAGTAATGTCATACATATCTCAATAACAGTCGAGTGAAAAACATTTATAAAACTACTTATACAAATCTAAATTCCATGTAAATAGCAATTATAGGTAGATACATAATGCATTTCCAAAAATTTCTAAGTATTGTACTGATACAAAATTATCAACTTATATGATTTTTATATTGTTAACTGTTTTCCAAGAAACATAGAACATCACTAAATAAAATTATTAAAAAATTTAAATTATTAATATTTTTAAATTATTAAAATACCATAAACCTTTTTTTGCACTGAAATTATATGAACAGTATTAAATTCTTATTTCTATGTTTCTTTTAATATATATACTAAGATAAGGACATTTGTATACTATATTGTAGTAGTTATTAAATATTAAATATAGTTTTAAATAATCACAGAAATACATATGAACATGGATTTCTTCATAATAGAAAAGAACATAGAAGGTACTCAATAAAAGAACAAAATTAAAGCTTACCACTTCCTCATCTGAAAGTTCACGCCCTTGGATGCTGCTATTTTCTCTCACAGCTTGCTGGTGTTTTTTTCCTTTAATGTGGCTAAAAAGATACACCTCTGAAGAGATCTAAAAGCATAAAATCAGAGCAATGTAATGAACATATAATTATATCTTACTTTAAATATTACACATTCTATCCAGTATACTATATGCAAGTTGCGATCACTCTAGCATTTACATATTAGTCTTAAAAATATTTTCTTTAGAATACAATTATGAGAATCCTCTAGAACAGGAGTGCCCAACCCCGGGTTCGCGGACCGTTACTGGACCTCTTAGGAACTGGGCCGCAGAGCAGGAGGTGAAAGGCGGCAGGTGACCGGCCAGCGAGCAAGCGGCTTCATCTGCCGATCCCTGTCGCTTCCGTTACCACCTGAACCATCCCCCCTCCCCCGTCCGTGGAAAAACTGTCTTCCACAAAATCTGGTCCCTGGTGCCAAAAAGGTTGGGGACCTCTGATCCAGAAGACACATGGTCAAAAAGGCATGTCATCAAAGCCAACCTTAACAGAGTATCATTTCTTCTAAGTATCAAGTTTCAGCACTGAAAATGTTCCTTTTCTTCTGTGGTCATAATACCCAAAAATATTGACTTGGGCTATCATTAAGCAGGTATACATCCATTTTAGCAGCAACTGCATGCTTTGGTTCTTTGCACTGCTACTCCTAACTGCTGATACTATTTTTGTACTACTTACTTACTTTGCATAAAAATCATGAAAGAAATCCATGGTAGTCAGCAGATGCCTTAGTATGACTTTTAAAAGAGTGGGAGAATATATTTCCATAGTTTAATAAACTTTAGTAAATAAATTATAACGTATCGTAAAAATACTGATACTGACAACCTACCGGGACATTGCAGAGAGAACACTGCTTCTTTCTTTCATAAGGGGTCAATTTGGGGGCATAATCAGTATTTGCATGTCGTCCACTGCTTAACTCAGCAGCTTTTTCTTTTCTTTGCTCAATCTGTTCCATGTGCCTTCTAATGCTTTCATCATGCTGTAAATGAAGTCGAAGTGTGAGAATACAGAAATTTATTCAAGTTATACTGAGAACTTGAAAAAGTAATATTTCCATTAAACTTTCTAATATAACAAAATGTCTTAATTCAGTATTAACTTGGACAGTGAGGACAAGAATCTACATAAAGCCCTTTAATATCTCCTACATGCACAGTAACATTTCCTAAAGTGTACTTCATGGAATTACACTGTGGGTTATTAATAAGTGTTGATATTTTGTGGAAGAGGTTCTATGGTCAAATAAACTTGGAAAATATTAAGTTAAAGCTACTTACTTACTCCAGCTTGTCACTGTGCATTATGACTCAATAAACCTAGCTTACACTAAGCAACATTTTACACACTTATTTGACGACAACATACTTTTGAGAAGCACTTCCTGGAACACACTATGGGAAATGTTGCCCCACTGGTAAAGACCAAGCTCATCCTCACAGCACACAAGGCCCATCATGACACAGACCTTTACCCACATCGACTCCAGTGACTTCCCAGAAAACAAAAAATAAACCAACTAAAAAGCACTATTTCAGACTTCTGACTTTGTGCTCATACCACTTCATACGGCTGGATGCCATCCCACCCATCTACCTATTCAATTCGTCTTTCTTTCAAGATTCAGCTCACAAATTATTCTCTAAAATTATTTCCCTGACTTCTGAAATTCTTCATGTTAGCTTAGTATCCTCCTCTGTACTTTCATAGCACTCCATAGCACTCTATCCATATGGAAATTATCTGCTTAGCATCTGAATCTCACACTAGATTGAGTTCTTGAAACTGAGAACCATGTCTTACTCATCTCTGTATCCCCATGCCTAGCACAAGACTCAATAAATATTTGCTGCATTAAATTTAAATACATGATAAAGTTCTAGAGCTATGCAAATAGTAAAATAGTGTTCTCTACTCCCTGGAATTTACTACCCCTGTGAAAACCCAACATGTAAATAATTGTGACACAATGTAAAATATTCATACTGCTAGAAACTACTAATGGTAAAGATTTTCTAGAAAATATCAGCTTATCATAATCTCCCAAGCAACAACTGTGCAATTCATAAACATTGAAATAATCTTTTAGTTTATTTCTAAATAATTAAGTCTATGAATATAAGAAAGCTAGTAGCAATGTCTTCAAGTCATTAACAAATTAATTACTAAAATCAAGAAATGCTAAAATTCCTTTACATTTTTTCTGTCAATTGCTTTATCTTACTAAAATAATTTCAGTTTTCAGATAGTTGAGTTGGAATTGATCATAGCCAAAACCACATGTCTTATTCTCCAAATACTGATATTAGGAATACAAATTAATTCAGTTTTTTAAAAAAGAAATATGACTGATTCTTTTCTTTTTTTAATAAATTTATTTATTTTATTGATTTATTTTTGGCCGCATTGGGTCTTTGTTGCTGCATGTGGGCTTTCTCTAGTTGTGGCGAGTGGGGGCTACTCTTTGTTGCAGTGCGTGTGCTTCTCATTGCAGTGGCTTCTCTTGTTGCGGAGCACAGGCTCCAGGTGCACGGGCTTCAGTAGTTGTGGCTCCGGGCTCTAAAGAGCAGGCTTAGTAGTTGTGGCGCACGTGCTTAGTTGCTCCGTGGCATGTGGGATCTTCCCGGACCAGGGCTTGAACCCATGTCCCCTACACTGGCAGGTGGATTCTTAACCACTGCGCCACCAAGGAAGCCCTAATTCAGTTTTTTCTTTTTTTTTTTTTTTGTGGTACGTGGGCCTCTCACTGTTGTGGCCTCTCCCGTTGCGGAGCACAGGCTCCGGACGCGCAGGCTCAGCGGCCATGGCTCACAGGCCCAGCCACTCCGCGGCATGTGGGATCTTCCCGGACCGGGGCACGAACCCGTGTCCCCTGCATCGGCAGGCGGACTCTCAACCACTGTGCCACCAGGGAAGCCCCTAATTCAGTTTTTATACAATTAATTAAATCGATAAAATTTTAATCTCATGCTACATTAAAATAGCTCTAAAATTTCAAATTAAAATATATAATATTCCTACCTTGAGCTGAATTTTTTTCTGTAGCTCTTCCATAGCTTCTTGTTGAGCAGCTGTGAGTGCTGCCAATCGTTCTTCCCTGTCTCTATAAGAAGATATTTAAAAATTATAAACTCAACTGCTTGGAGTAACAAATTTCATGAGGTTAAAAAAATACAATTAGGACACATAGGCTTATATGTTCTAGAGAGTTTTTTAAATTATTTTTTTCTGAATGCCTATTAAGTCTCAGATATATTATTGCTCATTAAACATTTGGGAAGCAACAGACATTATTATTTATAAAAGTAGGTTTCTGGACCCAAGAATGGGTTTAAGTACTAGCTCTGGGCTGTCATTTAAATATGGTATATTGAAAATATATATTTATCTCTTTTCCCTTCCAAAAACCTATAAAACAATATGAAAGGAATAGAAAAGGCAAAAATTCACAAAGACAAAGAGAATACGAGAGGAATCAATCACAAACAAATTATAAGACATACAAAGAAGTATGACCATGTTTAAGAAAAATGCAGTCAAATGAAACTCTCTGAATGAGGCCATATGCTAGATTTATTTGGTATTATAAATACATTATAAGAATTAAAAGAAAGTATGCCAACCTAAGGAAAAATATTGTGACAATGATTCAACAGATAGAGAATCTCAACAGAGAAAGAGAAAACGTTTTTTAAGAACTTTCCAACGAAAGGAACTAGGAGTCCTTAAACAAATGGCTTTCTAGGGATGGAGCAGGGAAAATATAAGATGAATTTGAAGCATCTTGCAGTGCCAGGAAGTAAGGAAGTACTCAAAAAAACAAAATGATGAAGTATGTCAAAGGCAAGCAGGGGTCAAACGAAAAAGCTTCCAATGTCCAAAGGTGAAACAATTTGAGCAACAAAATAAATACCATAATACTGGTTTGTAACCCATAGTATAATACAAATATAAACGAGTTCCCGTTGACATAACAAAGGAATTTAATAAATAAATGGGAGAACAAATATCCTGTACAGAAGAACTGCAAATAATTTATGTATGAATTCGTGTCTCAAGGAGGTAGAGAATAACTCCCCATCTCTTCAGCATAGGCTTGCTTCCAAGGAGGACAGCATAGGGAAATTTTTAAACTATACAGTGGAGAAATCTGACAAATACTACCTTAGCCAGGTGATCAAGGTTAACAAAATCAGTGATAAGTCAAGGTGACAGTATGAACCTTAGACATTTTAAAAATGGTAATTCACATTCACCTCTGTGCTCTTCCTCCCAAAACCCATAACCTCAGTCTAACCATGAGAAAAACATCAGACAAATCTTAAGAGAGGAAAAGTCTACAAAATACCTAACCACTACTCAGAACTGTCAAGGTCATCAAAACCATGGAAAGTCTGAGAAACTGTTACAACTCAGAAGAACCTGAAGAGAAATGACAATTAAATATCTGAAGAAATAGTGGCCACTTTCCAAATTTTATGAAAAGCATTAATGTACAGAGTAGGATAATCATGAAGAGAACCAACCTACTGGTGAAAAACAAAGTCAAAAAGAAAATTTTGAAAACAGGAAAAAACCCCCAACAACTCACCATATACAGAGGAAAAACAGTATGATTAATGGCTGACTTTTCATGAGAAACAACAAAAGTAAGAAGATTCAAAGTACTGAAAGAAAAACCAAGAATTCTAAATCCATTAAAACTACCATTCAAAAGGAAGCCAAAATAAAAATATTCCCAGATAAGCAAACACCAAGATAATTCAATGAAAGCAAACCTGCCTTACAAGAAATACTGAAGGAAGTCCATCTAGCTAAAAAGATATGCCAAAGGGTAACTTGAATCCACAGAAAGAAATGAAATACACAGGAAATGATAAATAAGAGGATAAATATAAAGGAATCTACAAATACATTTTCTCTATTATTCTAATTCCTTTGAAAAATGTGGGACTGCATTTAAAAAATCGTAACACTATATTGTTGAGTTTATGACATATATAGATGTAATATATATGACAATACAAGAAGAAAAAGACATAGTGCTATATTGGAACAAAGTTGTTCTATTTTACCAAAATTAAGTTAATTTTAACGTGAAGTAGTTTGTGATAAGTCAAGATGAATACTGTAATAAAGAAAGCAAACACTAAGCAAATAACTAAAGTAATACAGTTTTTAAAATCAAGAGAAAAATGTAAATGATGCCCTAAAAAGTACTGGTTGAGGGACTTCCCTGGTGGCACAGTGGTTAAGAATCCCCCTGCCAATGCAGGGGACACACGTTTGAGCCCTGGTCTGGGAAGATCCCACATGCCGCAGATCAACTAAGCCTGTGCACCACAACTACCAAAGTCTGGGCGCCTAAAGCCCGGGCTCCGCAACAAGAGAAGCCACTGCAATGAGAAGGCCAGGCACCGCAACGAAGAGTGGCCTCTGCTGGCGGCAACTAGAGAAAGCCCACACACAGCAATGAAGACCCAACACAGCCAAAACTAAATAAATCAATAATTTTTAAAATGTACTGGTTTAACAAAAAAGAAGACAGTAAAGGAGAAAAAAAACTTGAGACATACAGAAAACAAATATCAAAATGGCAGACATTAAATTCAGTCATATCAATAAATTACATTAAATAAGAATGGACTAAACAATCAAAAGGCAGAAAATAGAAGGCCAGATATAAAAAGAAACCTCAACTATATATAAGTGACACACTTTAGATACAAAGACACAAAAAAATGTTTCCCTTTAGACAGAAAAAGACATATCATATAAACAATAAACATGGCAATATTTAAAACATAAAAAAAATTGACTTTAAGACAAGAAATATTTTTTTAAAAACCCAATGAGGGATATTTCATAATGATAAAAGGGTCAATACTTCAAGGAGTTATAGTAAGTATAAATTACATGCCTGTAATACTAAGGCACCAAAATACATGAAGCAAAAAACTGTCAAAACTGAAAAGAGAAATAGACAATTCAGCAATTATTTTTGGAGATTTCAATAACTCTATCTCAAGAATTAATACAACTAGACAGAAAATCAGTAAGTATACAGACGACTAAACACTATCAACTAACTTTATTTAACTGACATTTAGAGAACACTCATCCAAAACAGCAGAATACACGTATTTTCCAAGAGCACACAGAACATTCCCTAGGATAGTCTACATTCAAGACCATAAAGTAATAAGTTCAATAAATTTAGAAGGACTGAAATCATACAGAAAACATTCTTCAACCACAAAATATTTAATTAGAAAACAGAAAAACGGGAGACATTCCAAATATTTGGAAACTAAATAACATGCTTCTGAATAACTCAGGAATCAGAAATCATAAGAAATATTAGAAAAAATCTTGAATTGAATGAAAATAAAAATACAATGTATCAAAACTGATGAGATGAAATTAAAGAAGTGCTAAGAAGAAAACTGGTAATTCAAATGCTTATATTAGAAATGCAGAAATATCTAAAATTAATCAACTAAGTTTTGACTTTATAAAAGTAGGAAAAGCAAAGCTAATCAAATCCAAAATAAGCAGAAGGAAAGAAATGATAAATATCAAAGTGGAAATCAATGTAACAGAAAACAGAAACGTAATGTAGAAATTCAAAGAAACCAAAAGCTGGTTTTTTGGAAAGATCAACAAAATGTACAAACCTTTAGCTAGACTACCAAGAGACAGAGAGACAGAAAGACAGAGACAGAGAGGAGAGACATAAATTAGCAAATAAGGAATGAAAGGAGGAACATCACTACAGATCATGTTAAAATTAAAATCCTTATAAGGAGCTATTAACAACTTTATAAAAATACACAACTTAGATGAAAAGGACAAATTCATAGAAAAACACAAATTACCAAAGCTGACTCAATAAGAAACAGAAAAATCTCAATAGATTGATAACATGTTAAGAAAAATTTATTTGGTAATTTAAAGTCTTCCCCAAAAGATAACTCCAAACCCAGATGGCTTCACTAGTATATTGAACATTTAGCAAGAAAAAGTAACAATCCTACACAAAGAGTTTCTGTAAATAGTGGAGGAAAAAACACTTCCCATCACATTCTCTGAGGCTAGGATTGCCATGACATGAAAGCCAGACAAAGACATCACAAGAAAATTACACACCAATATCCCTTATGAATACATCCTTAATAAGAATTCAACAACACATAAAAATGATTTTACACTATGACCAAGTGCAAATTAACCCAGGAATGTAAAGTTGGTTTAATATCCAAAAATTAATTAATGTAATAAACCATATTAATAAAAAATGAAAGCTACATGATCATCTCAGTGAATGCCCCCAAAGAAGCATTTATTTAACCAAATTTAAAGTACATGCATGCTAAAAACTCTCAATAAACTAGAAATAGAAGAGAACTTCTTCAACCTGATAATGAGGATTTATAAGAAACCTACAACTACATCATACGTAATAGTGAAAGACTGAATGTTTTCCCCCTAAGATCAAGAACAAAATAAGGATATACAATGTCACAACTTCTATTAATGTTATATTGTAGGATCTAGTCAGTGCAATAAGGCAAGAAAAAGAAATTAAAGACATCTGTATTAGAAAGCAAGAAGTAAAACAATCTCAATTTGCAGAGGACATGAGCCTTTATGTAAAATATCCTAAGGAACAATAACAGCAAAAAAGAAAACACTAATAGGAAAATACGCATAGGAAAGTTGCGCAAGATCATAAAAAATTATAAAATAAAATATATAAAAAATTGATTGTATTTCTACATACTAGCAAAAATACTAACAAAAATGAAATAAAATAACTCCATTCACTATGGCTTCAAAAAGAGTACTTAGGAAAATATTTAAGAAAAGAAATGCAAGACCTATTTTCTAAAAACTAAAAAATACTGTTGAGAGAAATTAAAGCAGATAGAGACACATACCATATTCATGGATCATATACAATATTGTAAAGATGGCAGTTCTTCCCACAATGACTTATAGATTCAAGGCATTACTATAAAAATGCTTGCAAGCTTTCTTTTTTTAGAAACTGGCAAGCCTACCCTAAAAAGTTATTTGGAAAGCAATTCTGAAAGAGAACAACAACATTAGAGAACCTACATTAATTGATTTCAAAACTTGCTATAAAGCTACAGTAGTTAAAACAGTGTGGTGCTGGAGTAAGAATAGACATGTAGATATCAAAAGAACAGGACAGAGTCCAGAAATAAACCCTTACATCTATGATTAATTGACCGTGAACAGGCAGCAAGGATAGTCTCTTAAAAGCTACCCTCTTCAACAAATGGGGCTGTTCAACAAATGGATATTTATATGCAAATAAATAAATTTATATTTTTGATTCATACCATACATAAAAGGTATCTTAAAAGGAATTAAAACCTAAATGTGTGTCAAACTGAAAAACTATAACATTTTGAAGAATATCTTATGACACAGGGTATAAAAGGATTTCACAAACAAGATCAAAAAGCACAAATCAATTTGGCCAATTAAATGCTTTTTCCTGGGTCTTTGAATCTTAAACAAGTGATTTTAAAATGTAGGGATGGCTGAGTGTCATTTAACATAATCAGGGCGGCAACATGTTGACCAGACCGTTTCTATCAAAAGACCACTGCCGTGGCTCCTGGGACCTAGTATCTGATACTTGACCATGTCCCAGCCTGGTCATCTAACCACCTATCACTTTCGCTCCCAATATTTTACTTAAAATTTACTTTGCTTAAGTTAGCCAGAATCAAATTCTATTTCTTACAACTGAAAATATCTTGAAATATCAAGTTTCCCATCCAACAGAAATTTTCAAAAGTTTTCCATTTTGAGTAGGATGGCTTAATTCCTGGAAATCAAAATTCAGTATAACATTTCTGTATATGTAACACTTTCTAAAAATTCTACATGACGGCAAATAGCTTCAAGACTTGATTTGAATATGCTCTCACTGCAAATGTTCATCAGGATCAAAATCAAGATAGCAAATGAAGTACCTAGCTCTTTCCCGGGCAGCATCTTCCCGGGCTTTTTCCTTTTCTTGCCTCTGTTGCTCAATTCGAGCTTCTTGTTCTTTCCTCTTCATTAACAATTCTTCTACACGGGCCTGCCGTTCTGCTTCTAGAGCTCTCTTACGTTCCTAATGTCAGAAATATTTTAAAAGATGTTAGAATTATGTGTAAGATGAAAATGATTAAAGGTGACACAGCTTTGACATATACTTATATATTCAAGCCAAATAGATCCCTGGCTTCTCATTAGGTATGCTTCTCAGAATTTAAATAAAATCAAATACCAATACTATCTGGTTTTCATATGTCATTTACCAGTGTTACAAATAATTAGAAGAATAAATGCTGGGCTTCCCTGGTGGCGCAGTGGTTAAGAATCCTCCTGCCAATGCAGGGGACATGGGTTCGAGCCCTAGTCCGGGAAGATCCCACATGCCACGGAGCAACTAAGCCCGTGCGCCACGACTACTGAACCTGCACTCTAGAGCCCGGAGCCACAACTACTGAGCCAGCGTGCTGCAACTACTGACGCCCACACGCCTAGAGCCCATGCTCCGCAACAAGAGAAGCCACCGCAATGAGAAGGCTGCGCACCACAACGAAGAGTAGCCCCCACTCGCCACAACTAGAGAAAGCCCGCACGCAGCAATGAAGGCCCAACACAGCTAAAAATAAATAAAATAAATTTATTTAAAAAAGAATAAATGCTATTTTAAGCAGATACTATCTTATTAGAACCTGATACATATTTTATGGTTAATCACTTCTAAAGCCTTGTGTTTGGACATGGTTATAGAAATAACAGAACATGATGAAGAAAGCATAATTAACAGATTTTATTTCTGAACTAAGCTTCCATATAGGACTTAAGTGAAGAAAAGCTTGTGGCAGGGAGAAAGAGGCATTGTAATATAGCATAGTGGGTAAGAGAGTGGACACTGTATTAGATTCCCTGATTTTGTTTCCTGATTACATTATTTACCAGCTGGGTGACCCTGGTCTAGTTATATTATATATGTGACTTAGTTTTCTGGAAGACAAGTAACAATAGTGCTTATTTCTTAGGATATTGTGAAGAACACATGAGATAATACATGAAAAGCACTTACATAGGGGTTGGCATATACTAAATTCTCAATAATTATCATCATCATCATCATTAATGGAGAAGATACTTCATTAAAATACTGTGATATACTTCCTGTGTATTTTTGCCTACTAGGAGTACTTAGCTAATTTTCACCATATTACTAGATGTATTGATATATTTCTTTCAATTCATCCCCATCCCCCAGGGAGCTCACACAACATCTCCCTGGTCCCTACTCTTTATGATAAATGGAACACACTACACTGATCTAGGCTCTAGTAACCACTACTTACATAGCCTTGGGCAAGTCATTTTACCTTAAAGAGACCCAGTTTGCTGTGAGATCTAAATTATTAACACAGGTAAGTACTTAGCAAAGTGTTTAGTACATAGTAAAGTGTTCAGTAAATGAGAGCAGAAAAGAAATGCTAAAGCAGTTTCTGTTTAGATAACACTGGGGAGAGATGCTAATATTCCTAATAGTTAACTAAGTTACTAATAAGCTCACAATGCTAACTTTATATCTACAACAAGCTGTATCTACCCAGGGGAAGAAAACCTTTTTAAAGTAGTAACACAAAAGTGTCCCTATTTCTTTTCTTTCTTTTTTTTTTGGCAGGGGGCCTGAGAACTAGAGGGAATGCACTGAATTCATGAGAGCACATCTGACAGATCATAGACTGTTGCAGGTGGGCAATTAAATTTTAAATATAGTCTTTACTTTCTAACATACTATTCATGAACTGGTTATAGCTATTTCTCATTACTAAATATAACATGTAGAAACTTTTTTAGTTATATACTCTCTGAAAAACTCAAGAGTAAAAAACAATCAAACCTGGTACAGAAAATTTTCTCCAATAAAAAACATGAACAGGGACTTCCCTGGTGGTCCATTGGCTAAGACTCCACACTCCCAATGCAGGGGGTCTGGGTTCAATCCCTGGCCGGGGAACTATTCCCTCATGCATGCCTCAACTAAGAGTTTACATGCTGCAACTATGAGTCCACATGCCACAGCTAAGAACTCCACATGCAGAAACTAAAGATCCCACATGCCGCAACGAAGATCCCATGTGCCACAACTAAGACCTAGTGCAGCCTAAAAAAATAAATAAATATTTAAAAACACGAACAAAAGAGTTTTCCCTTAAACTCAAATTTATTTTTAAAAAATCTGCATTATGTCTGAAAACACAACTTTCACACTAAAATGCAAAAGGTTAAAGCATTAAATATAAAGAATTAAACCAGAACTTTTCATTTCATATTTTATAAAACCAAAATCTTGAGGGATATACTTTTAAAAATTATAAGTTGGTCTTATAAATGAAATTTATTAATATTATATACAAACAATTACTTTATGTGTATGTGCAATGTAGCTACGTTATACGCAAAAATATGATGTCAACTTGCTGATTGTTTTTACGGATATAAGAAATACTCCAACATTGTACTAATAGAAATAACTGGACTTCAAAAAATATCCAATCTTCTAATTTCTGTTTTTAATAAGTGGAAGAGAAAATTGGTAACTGTATACCTAATGAGTAAAATTAGTAAATTCATCTAGTGTTTTCCTTTCTAAAATTTAAGTTTCCTAAAGATAGGAAACTTTGTACCCCACAAAAGCATCTTGTACAGGGAAGGAGTTCGATAAATATCTATTAAACAAATGAAGCGTAACTTTATAATATTCATTATAAATCTATATACTCACAAATAAAAAGCATAAACCTACAGCAAATGAACTGTAAAGATATCTAACTCTCAACCCTTCTGAAACCTCTCAGACTCCCATGTACCTTGTTTCACAGTCAACGATGTGTTTATGGCAGCCTAAGAAAGGATTTTGCAACCCCGCCCTTTACGCCTACAAATCAGAAGATTAGGGCAAGAGGACAAGGCAGAATATCTAAGAAAACTGGGCTTAAAACTAATCCATCAATAATTTATATGGCAAAAAAGGGAAATTGAGAATATATGACGGCAGCATTAACTTAGTATTTCACTTACAAAAAACAAGAATCACAATTGCCTTTAACAATTTAACATTTATGTGAATGTTTCAAGAATAAAAGTAAAGCAGATGGAGGGCCTCTGAATTCTTTATTAAGTCAATATCTTACTATTATTGTATTTACAGAATGTTTGGCATTATCTCCTTGCACATATAGTAATGACTACATATTTAAAAAATTTTTAAATTTTATATATATGTTATATATTACCAATGAATTTTTCTAGTATCAGTCATCTCGATTAAACTTATGTACATACATTTTAAATTTTTCACTGAAAATTAAATCCATAGGAAATTTCTACATTTTTAAAGATAAAAATAAGTCTGAGTAGTCAAAAAAAATTTTAAGTGTTAGTGAGTTCAGAAGATTCCTTACTACTTTCAGAAAATAACTGCTTTCCTTTACGTCTTAATAAATGTTCCAAATTATAAAACAAGAGTCGTCATTTTTAAACAGAAGATAACTGTTATATTTCAAATCTTCAAATCTGCAAAATAAATGCAGAAAAAGTAACTAAAGATGTCTACTCAAAAATATACAATATTACTCATATATTTCCCCCCAAAATCCAGTTAAGAAGTTACCTCTTCCACTGAACTTTCCCTGACATTCCCCTCCCACCAAGAGAGCTAATTATTCCCTACTCTGTGATACCACTGTAACCTATACAGTACAGGTTTCTATTACACTTTCACACTATGTTGTATTATTTGCCATAAAGGCAAAGATCATATCTCATTTATTTCTGAATTATTAATGCCTAATGGTTGCTCAAAAGTAATACACAATTTTCAAAATAATAATTTTTTTTAACATCTTTATTGGCGTATAAAAAAATAATTATTTTTATAAATTGGTTTGATGCAGAAAAAGAAAGAGCAATAAAGCTGAAGGGATGGCTCAAATTAAAAATTCAAATATCCTATTTCATTTACTTATTTAAGAATGTTAGTTAATGAGTAATTAACTTTTAAATGATAAAAATGAATTTTTTACTGTTCCTTTGAGAGGAAAAGCTAAAGTTTCTCTAAAAGTAGTATCCTGTATTTTTAAACATAAGTTAGCTTGACACTCAGATTAAAATGAGACCTTGAACTCAAATCAAATAGAGATTGGGGTGAATATGGGACTGCTTGCTAGTGTACAAAAAGAGCATAAAGTAACCAATAAACTTGAAAACTGTAATATTTTAATTTCCTAAAATTACCAGTGACATGAAGAAGCATGAAACATTAATAACATCCCTAGCTTTTAACATAACAACAAAGCTCTTCATGGTCAGGTCCCTAACTCTACATGCCATACTCACTCATCTCCTGCATAGAATGCCTACTTTGCACCATTTACGACTGTCTCAGTTTTCAAAACTTAGTTGAGGCACCGCCTCCTCCAGGAAGCTTTTCCTGATGTTCTCACGTCTTTGGCACTCTCAATTTGAGTAACAGGTTCTCCTTTGTGCTTCCAAAAACGTCTTTACTGTTATACTAATCCTACGGGTTAAGATTTGTTTACATATATGTCTTCCCATTGAGATCAAGGATATATCTTTTTCATGTCCTTGAGCAAAGCACAGCACACAGATTATAGCAGTAATTCAATAAACGATGACTGAATGAATAAACAAATAAATATTAGTCATAATAGATAAAGTATGTCTGCATCCATATTTGATCTTGAGGAAGATTTAAATAGTTTAAAACCATCACTAAAGTTTATGTGTTAAGTCTTCTTCCCATCCTGAAAATGGTAGCTAACTTAGGGTATGCTACAGAGGTTAAAGTACCTGATGACACTGCCCAATATATGACAGGTGCTCCTTGTCATAAACATAAAGATTGCCCAGTTACTAAGGCTATATACATTGGTTCAAACACAATCCATTTGTAAGGGAAGAAAGGAACATATTCTTGCCCAACCCAATTAGAAAAGAATAGATAATAATCTGTCCAGAGCAATTTAGTCCTTCATCTAGTTGAGACTAGAGATTCAAATTGACAAAAACACTGATACCCTTTCTGAAGGAGTACACACTGCCTTGGCAATCAGACTTCCCATTTCCAAACCGTGCTACACTAAACCATGCATCCTTGGGAACACAGACTTGGTCTTACTCCTTTTTGTATCCTCAGCACCTGGCTCAGAGCCTAGAAATGGCTGGTGCTCAATAAATGCTTGCTGAATAAAATTCTACCTGAACAGCTTCATCACGTGCTTGCTTTTCTTCCTGTCTTCGCTGACGCTCTTCCTGTAACTCATTAAGCCTCTGCTCATATTCCTTCAATTTTGATAAAACATCATGGCGTTTGTTCTGGGCTTCGAGGGTATTTATAAAGGCAATTTCGTTTACCTGCAATAAAAAAAAAAGAGAAAGTGAGTTTCAAATCAGGTTAATTCTAAGGCACATCACAAAAATATGAAACTTAACAGTCTTTATATAATAATACAAACCAGTTTTAAGGCATAGACCAAAAAATGAACGACTTATAGTCTTTTCTTTCAATACTTATCCCCCAAATGGATAATAATCCAGTGTACATAACAAACCCATAGGCCGCAGTAAGAAGTGATTTAGAGAAGTGGTCCCCAACCTTTTTGGCACCAAGGACTGGTTTCGCGGAAGACAGTTTTTCCACAGACAGGGGTGGTGAGAGGATGGTTCAGGCATTAATGCGAGTGATGGTACAGGCGGTAATGCAAGCGCTGTTCAGGTGGTAAGGGAAGTGATGTGGAGCAGCAGATGAAGCCGCTTGGTTGGCCGCCACTCACCTCCTGCTGTGTGGCCTGGTTCCTAACAGACCACAGGACTGCTAACGGTCCACGGCCCGGGAGTTGGGGACCCCTGATTTAGAGTAAAGGTCTGCCATTGAAATATATTTTTTTTATTGAAGCACAGTTGATTTATAATGTTATGTTAGTTTCAGTGTACAGCAAAGTGATTCAGTTATACATATACATATATTCTTTTCCATTATAGTTTATTACAGGATATTGAATATAATTCCCTGTGCCATACAATATGATCTTGTTGTTTATCCATTCTATATATAATATCAATAGTTTGCATCTGCTAGTCCCAAATTCCCAATCCAACCCTCCCCCTTGGCGACCACAAGTCTGTTCTCTATGTCTGTGAGTCTGATTCTGTTTCATAGATAAGTTCATTTGTGTCATAGCTTAGATTCTACGAATAATGATATCATATGGTATTTGTCATCTCTTTCTTACTTCACTTAATGTGATAATCTCTAGGTCCATTCACGTAGATGCAAATGGTATTATTTCATTCTTTTTATGGCTGAGTAATATTCCATTGTATATATTTAGATCTTCTTTATCCATTCATCTGTCAATGGACATTTAGGTTGTTTCCATGTCTTGGATACTGTAAATAGTGCTGCTATGAACATAGGGGTGCATGTATCTTTTTGAATTATAGTTCTGTCCAGATATATGTCCAGGAGTGGAATTGCTATATCATATGGCAACTCTATTTTTAGTTTTCTGAGGAACCTCCATACTGTTCCCCATAGTGGCTGTACCAATTTACATGGTCACCAATTTTGTAGGAGGGTTCCCTTCCTTCCACACCCTCTCCAGCATTTGTTATTTGTAGACTTTTTAATGATGGCCATTATGACCAGTGTAGGATGGTACCTCATTGTAGTTTTGACTTACATTTCTCTAATAATTAGTGATGGTGAGCAACTTTTCATGTGCCTGTTAGCCATTTATATTGTCTTCTTTGGAGAAATGTCTATTTAGGCCTCCACTGAAATGTTTTTAAGAGACAAATTAAGATTTTTATAGAAACCATTTTATAGTTACTTAATATCATTGTGATTTGACATTATACAAGTTACATTAATTTTAATAGGTATGTACATTATTCTAATGAGTATGAGATGACAAAACTTAAAGTAAACAAACAAATCATTTTTCTTCAACATACACCAAATAAGTGACAATTAGGTACAAGATATTAAACTATATACCTCATCCTCAACTTCACATATATTGAGTCTGAACAGTCAAGTTTTGCTAGAGATTACAGTTTTTTTTAATAGATCTTTATTGGAGTATAATTGCTTCACAATACTGTGTTAGTTTCTGTGGCACCACGAAGTGAATCAGTCATACGCATACACATGTCCCCATATCCCCTTCCTCTTGAGCCTCCATCCCATCCTCCCTAACCCACCCCCCTAGATCATCACAAAACACCGAGCCGATCTCCCTGTGCTATGCTGCTGCTTCCCACCAGCCAACTGTTTTACATGCAGTAGTGTATATATGCTGATGCTACTCTCACTTTGCCCCAGCTTTGCCCTCCCACCCTATGTCCTCAAGTCCATTCCCTATGTCTACCTCTTTATTCCTGCCCTGCAACTAGGTTCATCAGTACCATTTTTTTTTTTAGATTCCATATATATGTGTTAGCATACAGTACTTGTTTTTCTCTTTCTGACTGACTTCACTCTGTATGACTCTAGGTCCATCCACCTCACTACAAATAACTCGATTTCATTTTTTTTATGGCTGAGTAATACTCTATTGTATGTGTCACGTCTTCTTTATCCATTCATCTGTCGATGGACATTTAGGTTGGTTCCATGTCCTGGCTATTGTAAATAGTACTGCAATGAACACTGTGGTACATGACTCTTTTTGAATTATGGTTTTCTTAGGGTATATGCTCAGTAGTGGAATTGCTGGGTCATATGGTAGTTCTATTTTTAGTTTTTTTAACACATCTCCACACCATTTTCCATAGTGGTTATATCAATTTACACTCCCACCAACATAATTAAATGAAATAGAAACAAAGAAAACAATAGCAAAGATCAATAAAACTAAAAGCTGGTTCTTTGAGAAGATAAACAAAATTGATAAACCCTTAGCCAGACTCATCAAGAAAAAAAGGGAGAGGACTCAAATCAATAAAATTAGAAATGAAAAAGGAGAAATCACAACTGACACCACAGAAACACAAAGGATTATAAGATACTACGACAAACAACTATAGGCCAATAAAATGGACAATCACAAGAAAATGAACAAATTGTTGGAAAGGTAAAACTTTCCAAGACTGAACCAGGAAGAATTAGAAAATATAAACAGACCCAACACAAGTAATGAAATTGAAGCCATAATTAAAAATCTTCCAAGGGCTTCCCTGGTGGCGCTGTGGTTGAGAGTCCGCCTGCCGATGCAGGGGACACGGGTTTGTGCTCGGTCCGGGAAGATCCCACATGCCGCAGAGCAGCTGGGCCAGTGAGCCATGGCCACTGAGCCTGCACGTCCGGAGCCTGTGCTCCGCAACGGGAGAGGCCACAACAGTGAGAGGCCCGTGTACCGCAAAAAAAAAAAATCTTCCAAGAAACAAAAGTCCAGGACCAGATGGCTTCACAGGCAAATTCTATCAAACATTTAGAGAAGAGCTAACACCCATTCTTCTCAAACTCTTCCAAAATACTGCAGAGGGAGAAACACTCCCAAATTCATTCTATGAAGCCACCATCACCCTGATACCAAAACCAGAAAAAGATTATCACAAAAAATAAAATTACAAACCAATGTCACTGATGAACATAGATGCAGAATCCTCAACAAAATACTAGCAAACAGAATCCAACAGCACATTAAAAGAATCATACACCATGATCAAGGGGGATTTATCCCAGGGAGGCAAGGATTCTTCAATATATGCAAATCAATCAATGTGATACACCAGATTAACAAATTAAGGAATAAAAACCATATGATCATCTCAATAGATGCAGAAAAAGCTTTTGACAAAATTCAACACCGATTTATGATAAAAACTCTCCAGAAAATGGGCATAGAGAGAACCTACCTCAACATAATAAAGGCCGTTTATGACAAAACCACAGCAAGCATCATACTCAATGGTGAAAAACTGAAATAATTTCCACTAAGATTAGGAACAAGACAAGGATGTCCACTCTCACCACTCTTATTCATCATAGTTTTGGAAGTCCTAGCCACAGCAATCAGAGAAGAAAAAGAAATAAAAGGAATACAAATTGGAAAAGAAGAAGTAAAACTGTTACTGTTTGCCAATGACATGACACTGTAAATAGAAAATCCTAAAGATGCCACCAGAAAACTACTAGAACTAATCAATGAATTTGATGAGGTTGCAGGATACAAAATTAATGCACAGAAATCTCTGGCATTCCTATACAGCAACAACGAAAAATCAGAAAGAGCAATTTATGAAACACTCCCATTTACCACTGCAACAAAAGGAATAAAATACCCAGGAATAAATGTGCCTGAGGAGGCGAAAGACTTGTACTCATAAAACTATAAAACACTGATGAAAGGAATCACAGATGACATAAACAGATGGAGGAATATACCATGTTCTCGGACTGGAAGAATCAATATTGTGAAAATGAATATACTACCCAAGGTAATTTACAGATTCAATGCAATCCCTATCAAACTACCAATGGCATTCTTCAAAGAATTAGAACAAAAATATTTACAGTTCATATGGAAACGTGGAAGACACCAAATATCCAAAGCAATCTTGAGAAAGAAAAATGAAGTTGGAGGAATCAGGCTCCCCCGACTTCAAACTATACCACAAAGCTACAGTAATCAAGGCAGTATGGTACTGGCACAAAAACAGAAATATAGATCAATGGTAAAGGAGAGTAAAGTTTTTATGAGTAAAGTACAGTTAATGATAAAAAACTGGAAAATGTCTGTTGGGGTCAAATTTCTCATTCTTGAAAGCCAGAAGGAAGACATGCCACAGTGAAAAAGGTAGAGTGAAATTGGGAAGTAAACAAACTCTGAAGCTTACTCTCTCTGAAAGAAGTATAGACTCCAGGAATCCATGTTGGATGAAATAAAATCTATCACTAGATATGTTACAAACTGAAACAAGAAAGTTTGAATACAGTTCTAGCAAAGATTTCCCAAACTCCATCCCATGTAACTACTTTCATAAGTAAATTAACAATATTATCATTTCTCAAGGTATACTGAAAGTATAAGACAAACAGGTATGCTCAAGGAAAATTAATCATAATGTATCAAGGGTCACATGTTAAACATAATCAAGATGAAAGAAAAGGAAATGAGACCTAATGCTCCAGACAAAATAAATAAAATAAAATTCAGAGGGAAGAATGTGCAAAAGCAGCATAAAAAATACAATCTGTGATGTTGGTCAAATGCTACAAAATTTTAGTTATGCTAGTTGAATATGTCTGGAGACGTAATGTACAGCATGGTGATAATAGTTAATAGTACTGTACTATATATATACTTGAAATTTGCTAAGAAGATAGATCTGAAATCTTCTTAATGTGTGTGCACGCACACACACACAGTAACTAAGTAGAGGTAACAGATATTTTAATTAGTTGGATTGTAGTGATCATCCCACAATGTATATGTATATCAAAATATCAAGTGTGGGCTTCCCTGGTGGCGCAGTGGTTGAGAGTCCGCCTGCCGATGCAGGGGACACGGGTTCATGCCCTGGTCCGGGAAGATCCCATATGCCACAGAGCAGCTAGGCCTATGATTCATGGCCGCTGAGCCTGCGCGTCTGGAGCCTGTGCTCCGCAACGGGAGAGGCCACAACAGTGAGAGGCCCGTGTACTGAAAAAACAAAAAAAAATCAAGTTGTACACCTTAATATATACAATTTTGATATGTCGGTGATATCTCAATCAAACTGTAAGTAAGTAAAAAAATAAGACATTTCCTGGAAATTAACTGGAAGAAAACATAACCAAAGAAACAGCAGAATATCTCCTAGGCAAACTTTGTAATGTAAAAAGAAGTCAACACGAACCTGAATTTAAAGGTGCAAAAAAGATGATAAAATGACATGATAAAATAAAGGAAGACTAGAGAGTTAAGGAAACTTAGGCCAAAGTAACACAATCACAGAATTAATTAAATTAGAAAAAGCATGAAACAGAGCAAAGATGGTAAAAAGTCGAATCACTAACAGAGGAAAGGCTTGTTATAATCACAGTTAATATGGACTTTAAAATGAAAATTTATGTGTAAGTAATAACTTTTGAACAATGGAGAACAAGTTAAGATGATCTAATGTAAGAATAATATCTGTAAAGTTAAGAAAGACAAAATATTCCAGTATATAATACAGAAAATTTTCCCTGAAAAAAAGAAATACTGAAAATTGAGAAAGCCCACTTTATTTCATGAAGAATTTATTCAGAAGATCAACACCAAGAATATCCTTATTAAATCACAAAACATTAAGGAACAAGCACAAATTTTTTAAGCTTCCAGGCAGTAAATGCAAGTCATCTATGAGAAAGAGGGAGAAAAAATCTGTCTGGCCTCAGGCTTCTCCACAGAATTAGTTAATGCTAGAAAAACATGGAATAATGCCTACAAAACTTTGAAGGAAAGATATTCTGAACCATGAATCTGATCTCTAGCCAAGATGTACTCAGAAATGCCACAGGCCTTTGATACCTAAGAACTCAAGGAATAGAGCACAATAACCTCTTCTTGAAAAAATTACTTGTTAATAAAATCCAGCCAACCAGGTCAAAACAAAGAACTCATGAATGGAGGATTAGGCAAGCTGTGCATCCATTCATACACAGAAGGAAAACTAAACTGTGGAATTTATAGTTTCAGAGCAAAATGTAAATGTTATAAACCTTAACAATGTAAAAATAATGAAACTATGAAAATTGTTGGGAGGAGATCTTGTGATAAACAAACATTTATTACAAATTCAATAAGTCTCTCAATTTTACTTCCACGTCACTTCATTCTCTTAAAATGGAACTAAAATAGAAATGAATACTTCTTATTAAGAAGTACCATGGATAGTATAATTCTTTTTTTTAAAATTAATTAATTAATTAATTAATTAATTTTTTTGGCTGTGTTGGGTCTTCGTTTCTGTGTGAGGGCTTTCTCTAGTTGCGGCAAGCGGGGGCCATTTTTCATCGCGGTGTGCAGGCCCTTCACTGTCGCGGCCTCTCTTGTTGTGGAGCACAGGCTCCAGACCCGCAGGCTCAGCAGTTGTGGCCCACGGGCCTAGCTGCTCTGCGGCATGTGGGATCTTCCCAGACCAGGACTCAAACCCGTGTCCCCTGCATTGGCAGGCAGACTCTCAACCACTGCGCCACCAGGGAAGCCTGATAGTATAATTCTATTTTATAAAGTTATCTATTCATTCAATCTGAACATTATTCTAAGGAGATTTCTGGAAGAGTATTTATAATGTCAATGGTAGCTATTTCTGAGGGTGGGATTTTGAGTTTCCTTTACTACATATTGCTTGAATTCTTTAAAATGAGAATAAACCATTTTCATAACAATATGGCCACTATTCTACATATAAAACAGTATTAAAGAAAGCTAGAGTAATGCATTTATACTAAGAAAGACAAGAGAAAGTCCCTAAAGGTTTTTAAGTTGAGAGGTAATACAATAATGCCCTTAAGAAAGATTAATTTGAAGGGAGTAGGGACAAAAGGCAAGAATAACAACTGCAAATATTGATAAATGATCACAAGCTTTCCAAGTCTAGATTAATGGGAGACTAATGATACCATTCATCTGAAATATGAATTTCAGGAAAGGCAAATGATTTGGGATACAGGGGTGGTGACCTGATGAGTTTCACTGGATACAATCATCAAGCAATAGGTAACTGAGTCTAGAGCTTCATTGAGAGGGTGGGGTTAAAATGCAGATCTAGGAGTCACTACAGAGAGGACAGCTGAAGCAAGGAGAATGATTGTGATATTCAAGGAAAGGAATAAATGAAGTGGACTGAAGGCAGTAACATTTAAGCAGCAAAAGAAAAAGGGAAGATAGTAAAGCACTGGTTAGGAAAGCAGAAGGAAAACCAAGATAGCGCAGAAGAAAGTGTTCTAGAAAAAAATACATAACAGTGTTGATAATGAACAGATCCAGAAAAGGCTTTTAAACATAGTGATAACGGAGTAACATTCTGAAAGGAAAGTACAGTATAGCATAGAGGAAAAATGGTGTCATAAGGAATTCAAGAAGACAGGAGTGATGAGGTAGTGGAAATGAGCACAGACAGCTCTTTCTAGGAATCTAGTGATTTCCAAAAGGAAAGAGTAGGTAATCTATAGAACAGGTGGAAGTAGTCAGTCTAGAGGAAGAAAGCAAAGGAGCAGGCACAAGAAGATAACTGATGAAGCAAATTTTAAAAGCAGGCAAGAGGACACAGCACAAGGAAAAGGCTACTGCCATAAATAAGGAAAAAGATGTCTTTTCCTCAAAAAAAATCCCCAAAACCCTGTAATTATGAGTAGACACATTGCATCTGAAAAGCTATCAATGAGACCATTAAGAAACTGAAAATAAAAGCCATTTTATACTATTAAATAAATGATAAAATCGTGTGCTGAATAACTCTGCCTGTAATAATAATCACTAACAACTAAATAGTAGATCACTTATTTTCAATCATCTGTGTCTCCAAGAAAGAACTAAGACATTTGAGAAGACAATTTATGCCAAGAACTCACAAAAAAAGTATATGTGGAAAAAATATCTTACACAGGACTGAAATAAATATATTTGGTATGTCTCAAGGACATATTCTTAAGTTCTAGTGGAACTTAAGTATATTTTAAATCACTGGATTATTAGAACTTCTGGATTAGTAATAAAACAACAGAAATGCATTAGGGACTTAAGGAAAAGTTAGGAAGTGGAACACAAATAGGATGTGGCATTCTATGAAACTGTAATATTTTACAGAGTATTTACAGCATACCAAGGATGGCATTAACTGCTTCACAATACGCACAACCTAATTTAATCCTTTCAGCAATTCTTTGAGATGTAGGTAAGATTATTCCTATTTTACAGATCAACAAATAGGCTGAGAGGCTAAAATAACACTCAAGACCATTCAGCTACTATGTGGTAGAGTCAGGACCTGAATCCAAATTTATCTAACTCCAGAGACTTCAGTCCTCACTATTATGATGAAAAATTACTTTTGAAGAAGGAGCAACTGTTTGACATATGTGGAACCAAATTTCCTGATCATAAAAATCACCTGGGGGGCTTATAAAAAAATAAAGCTCCTCAGGGGCCACTCTAGCATTACTGAAAAAAACCTGCAAAGCTTGGAAATCTCTCTTTTTAACAACTCATATTACTGTTATAATCAGGCAAGACTGGGAAATATTGGCACGTGATAAAACCAAAGGTAGGAGGAGGTTTTGTCTCATAGATTAAAATGTCTGGGGATGAAAGTAATCGGCAATGTTTCACACAAACTTTTAAGATATTTATGTAATTATACTAAGAACAATTCATTCATAAAATATTTAAATGAATGAGAGAACAAGCAAAAACTAGATTGTCTATTTTTATTTTCTTTGTAGATATAATACATTTCAAAAGAGGGTTTCAGAGATTATCGAAGAGAAAGCAATGAAAATTAAGAGAACCAACAGGGCAGCAGTTGGTAGCAGGGTTTTAAAGCAGAATTTCATATCAGCAAAAATCTTAGTACAGACTGTTAACTCAGTGAACCTGGATTATTAAGAATTTTTAAAACTGAAAATGGTAGCTGATATCTTTATGTAAAAACAACCAGCAGTCAACCACTTACCTTGACGGAAATTATTTAAACTATAGTTTGGGTTAATATGTTTATAGGAGCCACTTTGGTTTAATGAGATTATAATGAAAGTAAATATATTAGGCAATTAGACAGATCAAAATTCATACAAGTCATATTAAAAAAGACCACAAAATGAAAATACTAAATCAATAATAAGAACAGTGGTAAAAGCATAGGCTTTGGAACCACAAACATCAGGATTTTAATTCCGACTGTGTGACCATCAACAATCTGCCTTCAGACTGCTCCTCTAAAATATAAAAATAATACATAGTTCAGAATTTCCACTTCCAGCTATGATGGAGTAAGAGGGTCCAGATGCACCCTCCCACCTTAAACAACTAAAAAATTAGACAAATATATAAAATATATGAAATGCAATTAATGTAACACAGCAAATATCAAAAGAACAAAGGACAAAACCACATTATTCTTGCAATAGATGGAGAAAAAGGATTTGACAAAATCCAATACCCCTTCATGATAAAAACACTCAACAAACTAGAAGTAAAAAGGAACTTCCTCAGTCTTTGAAGTGTATCTATGAAAACCCCATACCTAACATCATATTTGATGATGAAAGACTAAATGCCTCCCACTCCAAAGATCAGGAACAAGACAAGGATGTCCGCTCCTACCACTTCTATTCAGTATTGTATTGCAGGTTGTATCCTGAGCAATAAGCAACAACAACAACAAAAAAAATCAAAGCCATCCAGATTGGTAAAGAAGTAAAACTATCTCTAGTTGCAGATGGTATGATCTTGAATATAGAAAATCTTAAGGAATCCACTAAAAAGCTATTACAACTAATGAGCAAGTTCAAGCAAGGTTTCAGGAGATAAGATAAATATATAAAAATCAATTGTATTTCTATACACTAGCAGTAAACAATCTGAAAATGAAATTAAGAAAACAATTCCATTTACAGTCACCTCCAAAAGAGTACAATCAATACTTAGGAATTAATTTAAAGAAGAAGGTGAAAGGCTTGTGTGCTGAAAATTAGAAAACACTCCATAAAGAAATTAAGGAAGATTTAAATAAATGGAAAGATATCCTGTGTTCATGGATTGGAAAATCTAATATTAAGATGGCAATACTCCCCAAAGCATGGTAAAAATTCAATGCAATCCTAACAAAACTCCAATGGACTTTCTTAGGGAAATGGAAAGCTTATCCTCATCCTAACTGCAAGTTGCCCCAAACAGCTAAGACAACATTGAAAAAGAACTAAGTTGGAGGACTATAGTTCCTGATTTCAAAGCTTACTGAAGTGCTACGGTAATCAAAACAGTGTGATTTGTTTAAGGATAAGGATAGACGTATAGACCAGTGGAATAGAACTGAGAGAAGAGAAATAAACCTGTACACCTATGGCTAATTGATTTCCAGCAAGTGTGCCAAGACCATTCACTGGGGAAAGAATAGTGTCGTCAAGAAGCAGTGCTTGGACAAATGATATCCACCTGCAAAAGAATAAAGGCAGACCCCCTACCTCATTCTGTATATAAAAATTAATTCAAAATGTATTTATGACCTAAATATAAAAGCTAAAACCATAAAACTCTTAGAAGAAAACATGGAGGTAAATCTTCATGACTTTGAATTTCGCAATAATTTCTTAGCACAAAAAGTACAAAAAATAAAACAAAAGATAGATAAATTGGACTTCATCAACATTAAAAACTTTTGTGCAAAGAACATTATCAACAAAGTGAAAAGGTAACCTACACAGTGTGAGAAAATATCTGCAAATTATATATCTGATAAAGGACTAGTATTGAGAATATACAAAGAACTCTTACAGCTGAACAACAAAAAGACAAACAGCCCAATTTAAAAAAATGAGCAATGGACTTTGAATAGACTTTTTTCTAAGGAAGATATACAAATAGCCAATAAGCACATAAATATATGCTCAATATTGTTAGTCATTAAGGAAATGGACAGATTCCTAGAAAGACACAAATTACACAAGAGAAATAGATAATATGAATAGCCCTATGTATATAAAAAAATGGAATTTTTATTTAAAAAACTCATCCACAAAGAAAACCTCAGGCCCAGACGGCTTCATTGGTAAATTCCACAAAAAATTTAAGGAGGAAATTGTACCAGTTCCACATAAACTACTTTAGAAAACTGAAGAGGATGGAAACCTTCCCAAGTCACTTTAGGAGGCCAGCATATTCTGTTACCAAAAGCAGACAAAGACATTATAAGAAAAGAAAAAAAAAGATCAAAATCCCTCACAAACATTGATGCAAAAATTCTTAAAATTTTAGCAAACGAAGCACACCAAAATATAAAACTGATATTATATCATGACCATGTGAGCTTTATCCCAGAATTGCAGTTACTTCGGTATCCGACAATCAAATACTGAAATTCACCATTTTAAGATCTTAAAAAAACACATAATATCATCTCAATAAATGCAGAAAAAGCAGGTAACCAAATTCAAAGTCCATGGTAAAAAAATTTTAGTAACTAGGAATAGAAGGGAAGTTCCTCAATCTGATAAAGAACATCTATGAAAGATCTACAGCTAATATCACACTTAATGGTGAAAGACTGAACGCTTTCTTCCTAAAATTAGGAGCACGGCAATGATATTGGTTCTCATCATTAATCAACACTGTGCTAGTACTGGTTAATGCAATAAAGGGAGATTTAAAAATGAAAAACATACAGGAAAAGAAGTAATAAAACTAGAACTAGTAGGTTTAGCAGGGTTGTAGCATATAAGGTAATACACTAAAATCAAATGTGTTTCTATAAGTTAGCAGCAAACAATTAGAAACAAATTTAAAACAAGATACTATTGACAAGAGCATTAAAAATATGAACTGCAGGTAAATTTCATAAAATATATACAAACCAAAATAAATGGAGATATATGCCATCAGACATATGGTTCAGAATACTCAATATCATTAGGATGACAAGTCTCCCCCAGATTAATGTATATATTCAATGCAATTCTAATCAAAATACAGGCAGGCCTCTTTTGGGCAGGAGGAGTAGAAATTCATAAGCTGATCCTATAAATTACATGGAAATGCAAAGAACCTAAAAGAGCAAAAGTAGTTTTAGAAGAAAATAAAACTTAAGGATTTATACTTGATTTCATGACGTATTATAAAGGTACAGTAATGAAGATAAAGTTGTATTTATAAAGATAAATGTAACAGAATAGAAAATTAGAAATAGACCCACACATATATAGCCAATTGCTTTTCAACAAGGTCTAAGGCAATTCATTATACAAAAGATAGTCTCTTTAACAACTGATACTGGAACATTATATAAAATGTTTCATTATATGAAACATTTAGGGTTTCATTATATGAAAAAAATGAACCTCAACCCTACCTCACACCATATAAAAAACTTAACTCAAAATGGAATATAGACCTCACTGTAAAATTTAAAACTTCTAGAGAAAATTTAAGGGAAAATCTTAGTGACCTTAAGTTTATGTAACTTTTTAAAATAGGGTACAGAAAAACATAAAGTATAGAAAAAAAAAAGTCTATATGGGACCTTTCCAATTTTTAAAACTTCAAAAGACACTTTTAAGAAAATGAAAAGGCAATCCGTAGACTGAGAGAAAATATTTGCAAAACATAGATATTAATATCTAAAATATACAAAGTCCTCTAAGAAATTCTGCTATTTGCCACAACATGGGTGAAACTGGAGGGTATTATGCTAAGTGAAATAAGCCAGAGAAAGAAAGAAAGATACTGCATGGTATCACTTATATTTGGAATATAAAAGAAAAAGTGCAACTCATCGAAACAGATTTTTCTTTCTGTAGTTGATTTCTAGTTTCATACCATTGTGGTTGGAAAAAATGCTTGACATAATTTCTATCCTCTTAAATCTGTTGAGACTTGTTTTGTGGTCTAGTATGTGATCTATCCTGGAGAACATTCCATGTACACGTGAAAAGAATGTTTATTTTGCTGTTTTTGAATATAATGTCCTATAGATATCTATTAAGTCCAACTAGTCTATTGCACCATTTAAGACCATCATTGCCTTATTGATTTTCTGTCCAGATATGCAACCAACTGAAATGCCCACCAACAGATGAATGGATAAAAAAGATGTGAGATATATATATATATATATATATATATATATATACACAATGGACTATTACTCAACCATAAAAAAGAACAAAATTCTGCCATTTGCAGCAACATGGATGGACCTAGAGAACGTTATGCTTAGTGAAGTTAAGTCAGACAGAGAAAGACAGAAACTGTATGATATCACTTATAATTGGAATCTAAAAAATAATACAAATGAATATATATGCAAAACAGAAACAGACTCAGAGATATAGAAAACAAACAAACCAGTGGTAACCAAAGGGAAGAGGGGAGAAGGGAGGGGCAAATTAGGGGTACAGAATTAAGACATACAAACTACTATGTATAAAATAGATAAGCAATAAGGATATATTGCTATTACATGGAATTACAGCCATTATCATGTAATAATTTTAACGGAGTATAATCTGTAAAAATACTGAATCACTATGCTGTACACCTGAAACTAACACAATATTGTAAATCAACTATACTTCAATTCAAAAAACTCAAAGAGCGAGCAAACAGAAAAGTAGTTGCCACAGGCCGGGGGGAGGCAGATAGAAATAGGGAGAGATTGGTGAAAGGGGACAAACTTTTAATTATAAGATGAATGAAATCTAAGCATCTAATGTATAACATGGTAGCTATAGTTGATAACACTGTATTGTATTGATATAATTGAAATAAGCTAACAGGGTAGAACTCAAATGTTCACACACACACAGAAGATAAATATGTGAGGTGATGGATATGTTAATTAACTGGATGAGGGAAATCCTTTCACAATGTATATGTATATCAAATCACCATGTAAATATCTATTTTATTTGTCAACTATATCTCAAAAAAGCTGAAAAAGAGAACTGTGACTAATAACAAAACAATCTAACTTTAAAAAATGAACAAAGATATTTGAACAAACACTGTACCAAATAAGAGCTACAGATAGGAAATACACACATGAAAAGATGTTCAAAAAGCAAATTAAAACCACATGACACTATACATAAAGACTAATATGGAATGGTTAGAATTACAGTATGTAACCATGTCAAGTGTTGGTGAGAATGTGGCTAACTAGAACTCTCATCCACTGCTGGTAAGAGTATATAAAGTGTTTCTTTAAAAGTTAAACCTATCATAAGACTCTGCCAATATCAGGTATTTACCAGAGAAAATGAAAGCACACATCTGCACAAAGATTTGTACACGAATTTACACAGCAGCTATATCTATAACAGCCAAAAACTGGAATGAAAACAAATGTCCATCAACAAGTGACTGGATTAACAAACTATGGTATTTCTACACAATGGTATACTTCTCAGCAATGAAAAGGAAATGATACACAACAGCATGGATAAAATTCAAAATAACTATGCTGAATGAAAGATGCCGGGGAAAGAGTACATACTCTATGATTCCATTCATATAAAATTCTGGAAAATGCTAACATCCATAGTGACAAAAAGCAGATCAGCAATTGCGTGGTAACAGAGTTGGAGGAAGGAATGAATTACAAAGAGGTATAAGAAACTTTTGAGGGTGATGGAATTGTTTATTATTTTCATTGTACTGATGGTTTCAGGAATATATATGTCAAAACTCAACAAATTGATGCTTCACATATGTGTTATTTATTGTCTGTGAATTATACCTCAATAAACCTGTAAAAAGTAATACATATCTCACAGGATTATTGTAAGAATAACATATTGCACATAATAAGTATCAAATGAGCATGTAAAAATGCTGTTATTCTGGCACAGGATAAACATTTGATAAACATTAGCTTCTCGTGTAACAACTGAAAAAGTACTCAAGTAACTAATTCAATGTTCAAAGCACCTAAGTTATACCTTAGCTTCTTCCTCTTGTGCTTTTTTAACAATTGCTTGTAACTGCACCTCTCGTTTAAATTCAGCATGAAGTAATTTCTCTTCCATCATCCTACGTCGTTGGTCTAGTAACTCTTCTTTCCACTTCCGGACATCTTTCTCCTATATGCAATGAATTATCACATCATTAATTTCAGCATACATAGTCACTTGACAAGAAGTGCAAACAGATAAACAGCTTAGGAATTATAAAGTCAAGAATGTGGAAAGACCTAAAGGATCATGACTAATGATTACGAACACAGTCTATGGAGCCAGACTGATGAGTTCATAATCTACCATGGTCAGTTGTTAGATATATAAACTGGGCAACTTTTTTAGCCTATGTCTCAGTTTCCTTATCTATAAAGAGAAAAGTAGTAGTACCTAACTCATAGGTTTTCAAGATTGAGTGAATATATGTAAACTCTTAGAACAGTACATTAGACATTGCTCAAGAGAAATATTTGCTGTTATTATTATACTGCACTATGAGCACACTTAAAATGAAAATAGTGTATATGTCTTATCCTTATAAACATTAATGGCTCTATAACCCAAATTCAAGACAGATAATTTTATCCTAGAAATTGAAAAAAAGGTGAGAAGTCTGAAAAATAAATATTTGCATTAGAAACATTCTCTGAAGGAACAGAGAGTTTTGACTATAGAAGAATAATTACGTTAGCTCCCTTTACTTCCTTAAAACAATATCAAATAGAAGTAAAAGACTTGTCCTGTGCTCCAAGAAATCAGAACCTGCACCAGCAATAAGAATAAATTATAGAAAATCAATGTTGGCTCAACATGAATGGGAAGAAAACTAACATTTCAGTTGAATTTCATCTATATAATAATGTATTTAACCACCTAAAAAAGTATGATGCAGAAACAGTACTGGATTAGGAGCTAGGAACAGGTCCTTAAAGCTCTAGCTCTGCAAATTATTGGTCATGTGATATTGGTAACTAGCTCTGCAAATTATTGGTCATGTGACATTGGAAACAGCCCTTAGCCTCTCCTAGATTCAGTTTTCACATCTATAAAATGGGGTTCAGGGGGACTTTCCTTGTGGCGCAGCGGCTAAGAATCCGCCTGCCAATGCAGGAGACATGGGTTCGATCCCTGGTCTGGGAAAATCCCACATGCCACGGAGCAACTAAGCCCATGCACCACAACTACTGAGCCTGCGCTCTAGAACCCGCGAGCCACAACTACTGAGCCCGCACACCACAACTACTGAAGCCTGCGTGCCTGGAGCCTGTGCTCCACAACAAGAGAGGACATCGCAGTGAGAAGCCCGTGCACTGCAACGAAGACCCAAGGCAGCCAAAAATAAATAAATAAAATAAAATAAATTTTTTAAAAAATGGGGTTCAGGATCTGTTCAACTCTGTGTGCCTCACAGAGGTATTGTGGTGATCAGATGAGACCATATATGTATAGAATAGTGTTGAAACAATAACTCATTATATAAATGGAAGGTGGGATTTATCATTTAATAATTGAAGGGATACCTACATTGATGGGAAAATTAAACCAAAGAACCTCTAACGTCTTGTACAATTTCAAGAATTTACTATTTTGGGGCTTCCCTGGTGGCGCAGTGGTTGAGCCTGCGTGTCCGGAGCCTGTGCTCCACAACAGGAGAGGCCACAACAGTGAGAGGCCCGCGTACCGCAAAAAAAAAAAAAGAATTTACTATTTTGTTTGCATGAGTATCTGGAGATTATATTATATAGTGAGAAAATAAAGTATATAATTTTATTTGTATTAAAAATACAATAAGAAGGGAAATTATAATTGTATTAGAACATTTTTCTAAAGCTTAAAATGAAATAATATATTAACTCTTATAGAGCCCCATGAATGGAGACTGTTTTTCATATTTGATCTATTCAATCTAAATGATTAAAATCTTGATTAAAATGATTAAATTCTTGAGATTCAGGTAAAGAGAAAAATTACAGATTTTCTTCCTTTCCCAGCCAACTTGTCCACTGTACTAAGGAGAATCTTATGCCACCTCATTTTTACATTCAAATTATTTGGTCCAATTGTTTTCCCCAATTTTAAAACAAACATAAGTAATGCAAATATTTTTAACCTAGGCATATTAGTCCTCCTTTCTAGGACCAGAAGGTAACAAGGAGTTCACCTATACTATAACGGTTACCTATCTTCTGTCATGCTATGTTAGGTATATGTAGTTCACAGACTTCAAGATGGCTCCAAATGATCCCAGCCACCTGGTATTCAGACCCTTGTGTTTTTCCCTCCAACACTGTATCAGGTTCGTGACCAACACAATTCAGCAAAAGTGATGGTATATCACTTCCAAGATTAGGTTATAAAAGACAGTGCAGCTTCCATTTTGGCAGCTCACTTGTTCATTCTCTCTCTTTCTCGTCTTCTCTCAGATTACTCTGTGGGAAAGGTAGGAGCCATGTTATAAGAACATCAGGCTATGGAAAGACCCACATGGCAGGATACTGAGGTCCATAACCAACTGCTAAAGAGGAATCCAGGCCTGCCAATAACCATATGAGAGTTTGGGAGTGGATCCTTCAGCTCCAAATGACTGCTGCCCCAGACAACAGCTTGACTGCAACCTCAGGAGAGACTCTGAACAAAGAAATAACAACACAAGCCACTCCTGGTTTCCATGCCCAAGAAACTGTGAGCAGTTGTTTTAAGTGAAAATGTGTGTTGTTTTAAGCTGCTAAGTCTTGAGGCCCTTTGTTACACAGCACACATACCTAATACAGTACTCATGTCTGTCAGGTGTAACTAACAATAAGAATGACCATATGCTGAGCAACAGCCACCCGAGCACCACGCTACTGTTTTACTTGCCACTTTCATCATCACAACTGGTTAACAATGATAATTGTCATTTTATGGATAAAGAAATTAAAAGGCAGTATTGTTATGTAATTTGCCCAGGGCATCATATCCTATTATGTGGTTCAAACCAGGATTTCACCTGATTGGCCATCTCCAGAGCCCATGTTCTTTCCACTACATCACATTAACCAGAAGTTACACTGCTCTAAATACTCCAAGAATCTCTTCCATAAATCTAATTAGTGCCCTACTTATTCAAATCTGATCATCTCAAGCTCAAAACTGTCCTACCAATTCATTGAACACTTTGCACAAGACTACCCCAAGGAAACCTCCACTGAAAATGGCAAAAGACAACGCGCAGCTTTAATAATCCATGTGAACTCAGCAAAACATCAATTTACCAGCTTTTTTAGGAATGACAAATTCTGTTTTCTTTCTTTAACAGGTAGCTTTCTGTAACTCAGTAGATAGAAATGCTTTTGTTTCCTAGTAAATTTATTTTTATTGTTCTCTTAGCTTCTCTCGAACCAGAAGAAGTCAAGTTGAAAATAAGCCCATTAATTTAAGGCAATCATACTTCCCTAAAAATTAAAAACTCACCCTTTCTAACAATTTCTGAAGCTTTAATGTTTTCTCTTCACGTAACTTTTCCCTTAGCTGCTGTGCTTTCATTTGTTTTTCTTCATGTTTCTTCTTAGATTCTGCAATTGTTCTATTAATACAAACAAATGGACAAGAGACACAAATGTTTACATGATAAAGTCAGTAATATCTTCTTTAGTCTTCAAAGTTCTTAAAATAAATATAAAAAATATACAAAACTAACTTTGGCCTAAAATTTCACAGAAACATTGTCACTTTTCAATGGATCTGGAAATGTCTTGAATAATGTACCTTAAAATAGTATGTAGTAACTCCATTTAATAGTCAAGAACATCTAGTTCCCTTCCTGTGAAACATTTCAAATTAATTTTCAAAGGCCAGACCTTTTACGAGATGGTGAGGAAAGTTTTTCATGCATGTGAATTCCATGTCCTGGAGGTCTAGCAGGTTCCTCCTCTACAATATCCCCCCAGGATGTATTTTGGCGCCAAGATTCACGAGCTGTTTTCAGAAAAAAGAAAACTGCTATTGCTTAACCACATAATTCTATAAAACCAACATTTGAGAACAGACTTTTAAAAGGCATCCCACTCTTATTTATTTTACACAAAAACCCCAAGTAATAAGATAATCTATTTTATACCCCTCTACCTATACATACAACACACACACACACAAACATACAAACATGTAATACCTTCATAATCTGCAAGGACATCGTTCCAATCCATAGACATACCACAGAAAGATACACTTCCACTGCCCATGCTGGCCTAAAATGTAGTAAGAAAAATTGAGTAACAAATATTTGAACCAATTATAACCTTATAAAATGAACTATATATGAAATTTTTCTACCTATTGCTCATATATTTCATTTAGCAAACAGTCCAAAACCAGAAAAAAGTTACATACCTCTTACAGTCACAATAATTACCAAGTTAAAAATACCACAGCCTATACATTTTAAGAGGAAGACTAACCTACGTGCCATTAACAGCAGAGACAAGCCAAGTAATTTTAAAAGAAAACTACTGGGTTTAAACTATTACTACATAAATTCTGACATATTTAGAGCATACATCAGAAAAGCTAAAAAGTATTTGTTGGGCATTAAAATTTAATAGGATAACATAGCAAACATTCATGATACTTTTATTCTTTAAGAAATCCCTCTCATCAACATATATATCCTGAGCGCCTAGTGACAGCAAGGCAATGTATCATTTGCTTTTTATTAGCAGAAGGAAAGATATATCTTTGACTCTTCTTCAATCTGTACAATTATAATCTGAGTAATGTTACGTATTTACTTACTCTGAGATTCATTTTCTTGATGTGTAAAATGAGAAAACAACTTCCAACTTGTCAATTGCATTATATATAAAAACACTTAGTAATGGTAAAGTGCTTAAAAAAAAAACTTGCTATTGTTTATCGTATAAGTCTCAATCACCCAGAGAATAAAAATTCTAAAAGCTCACAGAAAAATCACTGTCGTTGTCAGTTTCAATATTGATATCATTGTTTTCTTCAGCTTCAATTTCTCTAGTTAACTGTTCCTCTTCAGCAATAGCACTAGCAATGGCTTCTTCATTGGCCTTTTCTAGACGATCTGCTAGCTCTTCCTTTTTAGCAAGAACTTCTGCCATAGACTATAAAGTGAAAAACAAAATCAGTTGACTGGAAAGTTAAGTAAGTATTTCTTTATGTTCTAATCATAAATAGTATATATAAAAATAGCATTGATCTAGAATTATAAAACTTGGGGTCCAGTTATATGACTCGGAAATTTCTTAAAAGCAAAAGACTATTTTATATTCCATAAAATGATACAATAATCCATGAGACCTTTTTACTAAACTGCTGTGTATGACAAACTGTGAAGTTGTATAAATAATAGTTATTGTTATTAATAATAAACTGTGAATTTCATTTGAGCACCAAAATTCAAAACATTTACAGGTCAAATATTTGAAAAACCAAAGAAAAACATTATACTTTAAAGGGAATATAAAAAAAAAATTATGCCGTACTGGTGATGACACTTTCTGAACATATATACCTTACTTAAAATTATGCATTAGAATTATGTAATACAAATATATGCATCAGAATTATTAATTAATAAATCCCTATAAAAAGCTAAATATGCATATTATAAACCCTAAAGCAAACAGTGAAATAACAAATATTTATGGCTACTAAGCCAAAAAAGAAGATAAATTATAAAAGAAAATTAATCAAAAAGATGGGAGAAAAAGGAAAAAGGGGATGAAGAACAGATGAGTCAAAGAGAAAAACAATAAGATGATATATTTAAAGGAACCATATTAATAATCACATTACACGGAAATAGAGACTCAAATTGGATAAAAGCAAGACCCCAAACCACATGCTGCCTATACGAAACCTAATTTAAATATGAGAATATAAACAGATTACAAATAAAAGAGCTACCATACTAACACTAACCAAAAGAAAGTTGAAGTACTAATATCAGACACAGTAAATTTCAGAGCAAAAAATATGACAAGGGATAAAGAAGGTCATTTCATAATGATAAACTGTTAATTCACTAAGAAGACAAAACAATCCTAAAGGTTTATGAACATAATAATAGATCTTCAAAATGAAAGAAGCAAAAACTGATAGAATTACAAAACAAAATAAACTTAATGGGAACGTAAAATGATGCAGCTACTTTGGAAAACAGTCTGATAGTTTCTCACAAAGGTTAAATGTAAAGTTACCATACGACCCAACAATCCCATTCCCAGATGTATACTCAGGAGAAACGAAACCATATGTTCACACAAAAACTTGTACACAAATATTTAAAGCAGCATTATTCATAAATTCCAAAAAGTGGAGAAAACCTAAATGTCCATCAACTGATGAATGGATAAAATATGGTATATTCTACAATTTTCAATCAGTGGAATATTATTTGGGCATAAAAAGGAATGAAATACTGATACAGGCTAAAACACGAATGACCTTGAAAACAATATGCCTAGTGAAAGAAACCATTTACAAAGACCACATATTGTATTCCACTTCTATGAAATGTCCAGAACAGGCAAATCTATAGAGACAAAAGACAGATTAGTGGTTGTATAGGGCTGGGTGGGTGGGGTGAAAGGGAGGACTGCTGCTGGGCACTGGGTTTCTTTTTGTAGTGATGGAAGTGTTCTAAAACTAATTATGGTGATGTCTGCACAACTCTGTGAATATACTAAAAAACACTGCACTGTACACTCTAAATGGATAAACTGTATGCTATGTAAATTATATCTCAATAAAGTTGGCTTAAAAAAAGTAGCCCCACAGATATATGCAGAGATTTCAATACCCCTCTCTCAACTGATAGAACAAGTACAGAAAATTGGCAAAGGAAACCTGAACAATATTATCAACAAAACTGACCTAGATATTTTCCCAAGAGAAATGAAAACATATGTTCAAAACAAAGACAAACGTTCATGGTGCCTTTATTCATAATAGAGAAACTGGCAACAACTCAAACATCTGTCAACAATTGAATGGATGAACATACTGAGTTACATGCATACAACAGAGTACTCCTAAAGACAATAAAAGAAGAAGGAACTATTAATATACACAACTACATGGATGAATCTCAAAATAATTATGCTGAGTGAAAGAAGCTAAACAAAGATTACATTATTCCATATACAGAAATTTCTTAAAATGCTAATTAATATGTAGTAACAGCAGAATAGTGATAACCCTGGGAAGGGGAAACAGGGAAGCGCAGAAAGGAGGGATTACAAAAGAGAAAGTGAAAACTTTTGGAGGCAATCGATACTTTCATTATCTTGATTATAGTGATGATTTCACAGGTATAAACACATGTCAAAATATATCAATGTGTATATCTTAAATATGTGAAGTTTACTGAAAATCAATAACACCTCAATAAAGGTATTAAAAATGCAAGTGCTTGCGCTTCAGCTTATTACTGAATTGGTCTGGAGTGGAGCCTAGACATGGGTATCCTTCTTAAAGCTTCCCCTCCCCACTTCATTTCCCCTGTCGATACTCTGCCCCCTCAAAACATACAAGATTGTCCCTGGGGAAGAGAATGGGGTGAGAGAGTTTAGATGACAGACCATTTCTTTGCATCATAAGCTTTTTCTCTGTAAACGCTAGAATATTATAGAAACTAACTTGTTAAGGTGCCACACAAATATCATACCTAACAATGATTTTAAAAAACTATTAAAGTTAAATATATTTAACTTTGCAGAAAGTAAATTCTCACATAAGCCTATTTCCTTCTCAATTTTATCTTCTCCAGAGAACATTTCTATTTCACCTCTTAAGACCTGAAGAGATTTTAACAGAGTAACAGAGCTTACGGATGAAATAATGACTAAATTATCCATATACAACTTCTACTATTTTCACACTGTGAAATTCAAACACATACCTGCATACATAATCATTTTTTAAATTTCTAAATTTTCATTAAAATTTGTAATTTCAGTAAATCTAAAAAAAATAAATCCATGGTAGCTAGGATTTACATCAGCATATTTTTACAATGGTGGCAAAAGTGGACCTTAAACATAAAGGGTCCTTTATGTTTAATAAATAAATTTTATTATTATAAATTCTTACAGTCGTTTTTTGCTTAGGCTTCTGTTAAATAAGAGAACTACAGATTTTTTTAGTTGAACCATGTATGTGACAATACTATATTGAGGCGAAAAAAGAAAACAATTTTCTCAACACTGCAGCAATTCTCTATAACCCTCTATTTAGAACCTAAACAATGACATGCTTATCTAGAGCAACCCACAGAAGTATCTGTGCCAAGACAAATTAAAAACATAAAATTTTCTCCAAATATTAGTTTAGTTAAAATTCCTCTAAGACCTCTAAGGATATGATAATATTCATATGTAAAGCAGAACTTATTTTCCTTCAAGTATGTAAATGTCATTCTCAAAATAACCAAGGGTTTTTAATACTCTACCATAAGCTTATTTTACCTACGTGATCAAAATAAAAATGATGAGAGAAGAATTTTTAAATAATTATTTTATGCTTATTTAACTATAGGATCTTTTTCCTCTTTCGAAATTTGATTCTCATAGAATCCATTTGCCAAATACATAATTTAATATGATAGCTAGCTATGAAAACAAAAATATAAATACGACCAATTTCTACCGATACATTAAACCCACTATTTATATGACCGTAAATTAGTTAACCTTTAAAATATTCGCACTAAAAAACCTAAGTTAAAAAAAAGTTGCCCTTTATTCCTTTATAAAGGAATCTAAATATTTGTTGTTCTTATTACTGTAACTCTTATTTTTCCCTTAAACAATCCATATCAAATTTCAACTACCTAATCTTGTTCTCTCTCTAAAATGTATAATTTGGCCTAATATCATCTGCTGGTATCATCTTTCAACATGATGAGGCATTAAATTTAAAAAGAAATTATAGTATACAGTGGCCAATTAAAAACTAAATTTGGAGTGTAGGAGGAGGAACCGAGATGGCGGAGTAGAGGGACATGCTCTCACTCCCTCTTGCGAGATCACCAAAATAACAACTAGCTGCTGGACAATCATCCACAGGAAGACACTGGAACTCACCAAAAAAGATACCCCACATACAAAGACAAAGGAGAAGCCACAATGAGAAGGTAGGAGGGGCACAATCACAGTAAAATCAAATCCCATAACTGCCGGGTAGGTGACTCATAGACTGGAGAACACTTATACCACAGAAGTCCACACATTGGAGTGAAGGTTCTGAGCCCCATATCAGGCTTCCCAACCTGAGGGTCCAGCAACCGGAGCAGGAATTCCTAGAGAATCAAACTTTGAAGCCTAGTGGGAATTGACTGTAGGACTTCTACAGGACTGGGGGAAACAGAGACTCCACTATTGGAGAGCACACACGAAGTAGTGTGTGCATCGGGACACAGGGGAAGGAGCAGTGACCCCAGGGGAGATTGAACCAGACCTATCTGCTTGTGTTGGAGGTTCTCCTGCAGAAGCGGGGGTGGGGGGGATGCTGTGGCTCACCGTGGGGACAAGGACACTGGCAGCAAAAGTTCTGGGAAGTACTCCTAGGCTAGAGACCTCCCAGAGTATGTCAATAGCCCCACCAAAGAGCCCAGGTAGGCTCAAGTGTTTGGTTGCCTCAGGCAAAACAACCACAGGGAGGGAACCAAGCCCCACCCATCAGCAGTCAAGTGGATTAAAGTTTTACTGAGTTCTGCACACCAGAGCAACAGCCAGCTCTACCCACCAACAGTCCCTCCCATCAGGAAACTTACACAAGCCTCTTAGATAGCCTCATCCACCAGAAGGCAGACAGCAGAAGTAAGAAGAACCACAAATCTGCAGCCTGGGAACAAAAACCACATTCACAGAAAGATAGACAAGATGAAAAGGCAGAGGGCTATGTACCAGATGAAGGAACAAGATAAAACCCCAGAAAAACAACTAAATTAAGTGGAGATAGGCAACCTTCCAGAAAAAGAATTCAGAATAACGATAGTGAAGATGATCCAGGACCTCGGAAAAAGAATGGAGGCAAAGATCGAGAAGATGCAAGAAATGTTTAACAAAGACCTAGAACAATTAAAGAGCAAACAAACAGAGATGAACAATACAATAACTGAAATGAAAACTACACTAGAAGGAATCAATAGCAGAATAACTGAGGCAGAAGAACGGATAAGTGACCTGGAAGACAGAACGGTGGAATTCACTGCTGTGGAAAAGAATAAAGAAAAAAAGAATGAAAAGAAATGAAGACAGCCTAAGAGACCTCTGAGACAACATTAAACGCAACAACACTTGCATTATAGGGGTCCCAGAAGGAGAAGAGAGAGTGAAAGGACCAGAGAAAATATTTGAAAAGATTATAGTCAAAAACTTCCCTAATGTGGGAAAGGAAATAGCGACCCAAGTCCAGGAAGCGAAGTGAGTCCCATGCAGGGTAAACCCAAGGAGAAACATGCCGAGACACATAGTAATCAAATTGGCAAAAATTAAAGACAAAGAAAAATTATTGAAAGCAGCAAGGGAAAAATGAAAAATAACATACAAGGGAATTCCCATAAGGCTAACAGCTCATTTCTCAGCAGAAACTCTACAAGACAGAAGGGAGTGGCATGATATACTTAAAGTGATGAAAGGGAAGAACTTAAAACCAAGATTACTCTACCAGGTAAGGATCTCATTCAGATTCAATGGAGAAATCAAAAGCTTTACAGACAAGCAAAAAGTATGAGAATTCAGCACTACCAAACCAACTCCACAACAAATGCTAAAGGAACTTTTCTAAGTGGGAAACACAACAGAAGAAAAGGATCTACAAAAACAAACACAAAACAATTAAGAAAATGGTCATAGGAACATACATATCAATAATTACCTTAAATGTGAATGGATTAAATGCTCCAACCAAAAGACACAGGCTTGCTGAATGGATACAAAAACAAGACCCATATATATGCAGTCTACAAGAGACCCACTTCAGACGTAGGGACACATACAGACTGAAAGTGAGGGGATGGACAAAGATATTCCGTGCAAATGGAAATCAAGAGAAAGCTGGAGTAGCTTTGCTCATATCAGATACAACAGACTTTAAAATAAAGAATGTTACAAGAGACAAGGAAGGACACTACATAATAATCAAGAGGTCAATCCAAGAAGATATAACAATTATAATTATATATTCACCCAACATAGGAGCACCTCAATACATAAGGCAACTGCTAACAGCTATAAAAGAGGAAATCGACAGTAACACAATAATAGTAGGGGACTTTAACACCTCACTTACACCAATGGACAGATCATCCAAAAGGAAATAAATACGGAAACAGAAGCTTTAAATGACACAATAGATGAGATAGATTTAATTGATATTTACAGGACATTCCATCCAAAAACAACACAATACACTTTCTTCTCAAGTGTGCACAGAACATTCTCCGGGATAGATCACATCTTGGGTCACAAATCAAGCCTCAGTAAATTTAAGAAAACTGAAATCATATCAAGCATCTTTTCTGACCACAACGCTATGAGACTAGAAATGAATTACAGGGAAAAAAACGTAAAAAACACAAACACATGGAGGCTAAACAATACGTTAATAAACAACCAAGAAATCACTGGAGAAATCAAAGAGGAAATCAAAAAATCCCTAGAGACAAATGATAACGAAAACACGACGATCCAAAACTTATGGGATGCAGCAAAAGCAGTTCTAACAGGGAAGTTTATAGCTATACAAGCCTACCTCAAGAAACCAAAAAAATCTCAAGTAAACAATCTAAACTTACACCTAAAGGAACTAGAGAAAGAATAACAAACAAAACCCAAATTTAGCAGAAGGAAAGAAATCATAAATATCAGAGCAGAAATAAAGGAAACAGAAACAAAGAAAACAATAGCAAAGATCAATAAAACTAAAAGCTGGTTCTTTGAGAAGACAAAATTGATAAACCATTAGCCAGACTCATGAAGAAAAAGAGGGAGAGGACTCAAATGAATAAAATTAGAATGAAAAAGAAGTTACAACAGACACTGTAGAAATACAAAGCATCCTAAGAGACTACTACAAGCAACTCTATGCCAATAAAATGGACAACCTGGAAGAAATGGACAAATTCCTAGAAAGGTATAACCTTCCAAGACTGAACCAAGAAGAAACAGAAAATATGAACAGGCCAATCACAAGTAATAAAGTTGAAACTGTGATTAAAAATCTTCCAACAGGGCTTCCCTGGTGGCGCAGTGCTTGAGAGTCCACCTGCCGATGCAGGGGACACGGGTTCGTGCCCCAGTCCCGGAATATTCCACATGCCGCAGAGCAGCAGGGCCCGTGAGCCATGGCCGCTAAGCCTGCGCGTCTGGAGCCTGTGCTCCGCAACTGGAGAGAACACAACAGTGAGAGGCCCGTGTACCGCAAAAAAAAAAAAATCTTCCAACAAACAAAAGTCCAGAACCACATAGCTTCAGAGCTGAATTCTATCAAACATTTAGAGAAGAGCTAACACCCACCCTTCTCAAACTCTTCCAAAAAACTGCAGAGGGAAGAACACTCCCAAACTCATTTAATGAGGCCACCATCACCCTGATGCCAAAACCAGAAAAAGATACTACAAAAAAAGAAAATTACAGACCAATATCACTGATGAATATAGATGCAAAAATCCTCAACAAAATACTAGCAGACAGAATCCAACAACACATTGAAAGGATCATACACCATGACCAAGTGGGATTTATCCCTGGGATGCAAGGATTCTTCACTATGTACAAATCAATGTGATACACCATATTAACAAATTGAAGAATAAAAACCATATGATCATCTCAATAGATGAAGAAAAGGCTTTTGACAAAATTCAACACCATTTATGATAAAAACTCTCCAGAAAGTGGGCATAGAGGGAACCTACCTCAACATAATAAAGGCCATATACGACAAACCCACAGCAAACATCATTCTCAATGGTGAAAAACTGAAAGCATTTCCTCTAAGATCAGGAATGAGACAAGGATGTCCATTCTCACCACTATTATTCAACATACTTTTGGAAGTCCTAGCCACAGCAGTCAGAGAAGAAAAAGAAATAAAAGGAATACAAATTGGAAAAGAAGTTAAACTGTCACTGTTTGCAGATGACAGGATAATATACATAGAGAATCCTAAAACTGCCACCAGAAAACTACTAGAGTTAATCAATGAATTTGGTAAAGTTGCAGGGTACAAAATTAATGCACAGAAATCTCCTGCATTTCCTATACACTGATGATGAAAAATCTGAAAGAGAAATTACAGAAACACTCCCACTTACCATTGCAACAAAAAGAATAAAATACCTAGGAATAAACCTACCTAGGGAGACAAAAGACCTGTATGCAGAAAACTGTAAGACACTGAAGAAAGAAATTAAATATGATACCAACAGATGGAGAGATATACAATGTTCTTGGATTGGAAGAATCAACATTGTGAAAATGACTATACTACCCAAAGCAATCTACATATTCAATGCAATACCTATCAAGTTACCAATGGCATTTTTTACAGAACTAGAACAAATCATCTTAAAGTTTGTACAGCGACACAAAAGACCCCGAATAGCCAAAGCAGTCTTGAGGGAAAAAAACGGAGCTGGAGGAATCAGACTCTCTGACTTCAGACTATACTACAAAGCTACAGTAATCAAGACAATATGGTACTGGCACAAAAACAGAAGCACAGATCAATGGAACAAGATAGAAAGCCCAGAGACAAACCCACGCACCTATGGTCAACTAATCTATGACAAAGGAGGCAAAGATATACAATGGAGAAAAGACAGTCTCTTCAATAAGTGGTGCTGGGAAAACTGGACAGCTACAGGTAAAAGAATGACATTAGAACATTCTCTAACACCATATACAGAAATAAACTCAAAATGGATTCGAGACCTAAATGTAAGACCAGACACTATAAAATCTTAGACAAAAACATAGGAAGAACACTCTTTGACATAAACCACAGCAAGATCTTTTTTGATCCACCTCCTAGAGTAATGGAAATAAAAACAAAAATAAACAAATTGGACCTAATAAAACTTCAAAGCTTTTGCACAGCAAAGGAAACCATAAACAAGACAAAAAGACAACCCTCAGAATGGGAGAAAATATTTGCAAACGAATCAATGGACAAAGGATTAATCTCCAAAATATATAGACAGCTCATGCAGCTCAATATTAAAGAAACAAACAACCCAATCCAAAAATGGGCAGAATACCTAAATAGACATTTCTCCAAAGAAGACATACAGATGGCCAAGAGGCACATGAAAAGCTGCTCAACATCACTAATTATTAGAGAAATGCAAATCAAAACTACAATGAGGTATCACCTCACACCAGTTAGAATGGGCATCATCAGAAATTCTACAAACAACAAATGCCGGAGAGGGTGTGGAGAAAAGGGAACCCTCTTGCACTGTTGGTGGGAATGTAATTTGATACAGCCACTATGGAGAACTAAAAATAGAATCGAACTAAAAATAGAATTACTGGGCATATACCCCGAGAAAACCATAATTCAAAAAGACACATGCACCCCAATGTTCATTGCAGCACTATTTACAATGGCAAGGTCATGGAAGCAACCTAAATGCCCATCGACAGATGAATGGATAAAGAAGTTGTGGTACATATATACAATGGAATATTACTCAGCCATAAAAAGGAACGAAATTGAGTCATTTGTTGAGACACAGATGGACCTAGAGACTGTCATACAGAGTGAAGTAAGTCAGAAAGGGCTAAATAAATATCGTATATTAACGCATATATGTGGAACCTAGAAAAATGGTACAGATGAACCAGTTTGCAAGGCAGAAGTTGAGACACAGATGTAGAGAACAAACATATGGACACCAAGGGGGGAAATCCGCGGTGGGGTGCAGATGGTGGTGTGCTGAATTGGGCGATTGGGATTGACATGTTTACACTGATGTGTATAAAACTGATTACTAGTAAGAACCTGCAGTATAAAGAAACAAACAAAACCTAATACTAAACTTTCTTTGGGTTATTTGTATGGAAATATGTTAATATAAATGTTTCAGACATTACGTGAAATTTCTAAAAATCTTATATGTTCTGGTATAATGTTATAAGTCATAATTCTAGTTATTACTTTAAAATGTATATCTCAGAAAAAACTAAATTTCCTTGTCAATTGCCAAAAAAAAAAGGAACTAAATTTGAATTTTTTCTCAACAACTTTTTATATGTGCCTATTCCTTTTGAAAATTACTTTTTAAACAAACCCAACATGACCTAATCTGAATTATACTCAGGCCAAGTATCTTAATACTAAAATGGGAAGGAGAAAGACATGAGCAGAATTAAATAGTCATCCAAAAACATAAACCTATAAGTAATTTTAAGTCAATGCATTTTTAAAGATTCTGCCATAGGGATGATAAATAAATTTCATCTTAAAGACCAACTCCAAGCAAATGATAATAACTGTCTAAAGTACTCTGTTAAGAGAATTCTTAAAGCTAAGTTCATTAAGCACAATTTCCCATCTATCAGAGTGGTAGATGTTGCATAGAAAACATTATTATGACAGTTTCTTAACATGTGATCAAATCACACACAAAGTGAATGATTTCGAGCAAGTTATTTAATTCTCACAGTCTCATTTCCTTCCTCTACAAAAGAAGAAGAAACTTAACTATATCAAAAGATTGCTATAAGAATAAAATGTTAAAATGAAATAACATATATCAAATGCTATGTTAAAAAGTGCTTGTAAAGTGTAGAGAAATATACATTACAATTTTTTATTATCGGAGTTTATGTCTCTTTAATATATTTACTCAGAATTTCGATAAGTTGTTCTTACCAAGTTAGCAGCACTCACATTTGAAATATCTGATGGATCCATTTCACTTTCTATTCTTTCTTTCTCTTCTGAAAATTTGTCTTCACTTGCTTGCAAAGGTGTGTCAGCTTGCTGAGTAACTGAAACACACTCTATATCAATGTGAACGGCAGGTATTTCAGAAGTTTGCACAGAATTGTCTTGTAAGAAACTACTGCCAGAGTTCTTGACATCATCCAGTGTACTCACTGTGAACTAACGAAACATATTACAGATTGAATCAGAGATAATGGAAAATACTCACCAACTTATTTCACTCTAGAAAACCTGATTCTGCTTAACCTATCAACTGTAAAGCAGCAGTTGACTGACAGATGACTCAGTCATTTTTTGGTATGTTTCAAGTATAAGAAGAGAAACCATTAAGCAGCCACAAATTTTATTTGCACATCTACTATGTTTAGGACACCACATAGCACATAATACCAAATCTCAGATATAAAAGAGAAATACACCATAAAAAGTAGAGTATATGTCAGCATGCAGTTTCATTATGCAATTCATATTCTTTAGACTTCAATAGGCTCTCCATTCCCCTTTAGAAATATTTAACACATAACCAAGAGAAACGTAAAAACCATTTAAACAAATACAACTTATGCTGAAGTCAAATACATACCCATTTTTTTAAAAACTTTCTAGTTTAGTGAATAGGAACAAGGCTTTATTTTCACTTTCTAACAGAGTACAGAAAGAATGGTGCTATGTTTTCCAGCTATACTCAGAGTAATGAACTCCAAGGAGAAGAACTAAAATCTAAAATTGTGAATTTAAAACTTACTCACATCACTACTTAAATAAACATTAGATAAACAGTGCAGTGGCCATAAAAACCCTAGTTTGATATAGTATTTATATAAATATTAAACTTGGCCAAGTCATATAAACTACTTTAAAAATCCTACTATTGGTTAGAACTTTAAAGTGTCCCAAAGTGTTCATTTTAGCATAAGCATTATTCAAATTGCATCACAATGTTTATATTGCTATCAACATTATCCATACATCAGTCACCATGGTTTATAATCTTCTCAGTAATATTTACATTAGCATTATTGATCTTCACAATATAGTCAATGCTGTTTATTAAAAAATCAATATCAACTTAAATAACAAAATCAAAGCTAAACTATAATGTTGAAAAATATATAAAAATGCTAATTCCATTTTCAGAATGACAGTGGAGAAAACAATTATTAATATTAGCTTGGCCACCACAAGCAGTGAACTTTTATACTGAAATAATTTAACAATAATTACTCAAAAGTTCTATGTATAGACTATTTCTAAAACCTCAAAAAATCACATAAGTTTATTCATTACACAAAATCAGCATAATTTTTATACTGTTAAATTTTATAGTTAAAATATAATACATGTACCAAGAATGCCAGATGGTAGTTAAGTGATATAGAAAGTGATTTCGTCATCAAATTTACCTACATTTAAAAGTTTCTTAAAGTTTCACCCAACAACTATGTACTGATTACTTTCTACGTATCTTTGACTCTGCTCCATATTGTGGGAAATTAAAAGGCAACATAAGATAATGCCCGCAAGGAGCTTTAAATCTCATGTGGGCACAAAACATACATATATTAAAGAGTTATAAAACATCAGGAACAATGTAGGATTAAGAGCCATTATTATCATTAAGGAGAAAAACCATGGAAGTTGAGTACAGTTTCTAATAAAAATAAATATCCTACAAGTAAAAGGAGAGAATTTTAAAAGGCAGATACTATTCTGTACTGAGAAATATGACAACTATTTTACAACTTTTTTACTTAGTCCCTGTACCTTATCAAAGAATCTCTCTTATATTTCATTGGACATTTTACATAAAATTATACTAACTGAACATAAAATTTTTTTGTAAACAAATATCTTTTTTTTTGTTGTTGTTTGTTTTGCGGTACGCGGGCCTCCCACTGCTGTGGCCTCTCCCGCCGCGGAGCACAGGCTCCGGACGCGCAGGCTCAGCGGCCATGGCTCACGGGCCCAGCCGCTCCGCGGCATGTGGGATCCTCCCAGACCGGGGCACGAACCCGTGTCCCCTGCATCGGCAGGCGGACTCTCAACCACTGCGCCACCAGGGAAGCCAAACAAATATCTTTTAAAAATGCATTGCTGGGACTTCCCTGGCGGTCCAGTGGTTAAGACTCCATGCTTCCAACGCAGGGGGTGCAGGTTCAATCCCTGGTCTGGGAACTAAGATCCCACATGCCGTACAGGGTGGCCAAAAAAAAAAAATAATAATAATAAAATAAAATTTTTTAAAAGTCCTGTTTTTTTAAAAAAAATGCCTTGCTTAACCAAGTAAGTAAAATAAACTTCAAATGGACTGACAGAAGAGTACTGGGAATATTAACTTTAAAGAATTATTTAAATATAAATCACTCTATACTCGAATTGTAGGAAGTAAAAGTAGAGCAAGTGAAAAATTATTCTACTTTCAACACCATTTAAAATAACACTACAAATGAAGCAAGAGGACACCATTTTAACCAGTAATCAAAGTTAACAAACTTGGGCAAATTGATATGATATGCCTTTAAATGTGAGGCTAAGAACAATCACTTTATTTCTCTCAAAAATGTATAAGCTAAAGTGAATAATGAATAAACAAACTGAAGAACACTACAAAAAACCCACAATGTATACTTCAAAAATATTAATGTCATGAAAGACAAAGACAGGCTGAATAACTGTCCCTGGTGAAAGACATTAAAGAAACAAAGCCAAATACAATGTGTAACTCTAGATTGGATCATGCATCATGGAAAAACATTCTATGAAGAAATTATTGGGACAACTGGAAATTTTTGAATACAGACTATAAATTCGATAACAATATTATATAAATGTCAAATTCCCCGAATTTTATAACTATAGTGTGGTTATGTAAAAGAGTTTCTTTGTTCTTTAGAGATATATGCTATAGCATTTAAGGGTGAATGGTTACGATATTTGCACATTACTCTCAAATGTTTAGCATACAATATGAGGGTGTGATATGTAAATAGAGAGAGAAAAAAATGTGGCAAAATGTTAATCTGTGAATCTACGAAAAGGGTACAGGAGAGTTCATTATTCTATTCTTGCAACTTTTCTGTAGATCTGAAATTTTTCACAATAAAAGTAAAAAATGAAGTAGAAAAATTAAGACATTCCAACATACATATATATATCCGTTATAAAAAAGCAATAAAAGGATTTTCAGAATGTACTACCTGGGTTCTCTCTGTGAGAGGATGATCACATGAGTGTAATGAGTCTTTGAGCCGAGATTCTATAGTATTAGAAGGTCCACCTCCAACAAATTCACCTTTCTGAATACTTTTGTCAGGTAGAAGACGTACATTTTCTTTATCACTGTCATCCTTTGACCTTAATGCTTCTGTTGGTAATGAAACTTTTGGCACCACTGCTGTTGATCGTGAACGAACAGGCCTTCCTCTCTGAACAGTTTCCCATCCTTCAGCATCTTTCCGTTCTACGCAATTGAGGGAAGAAAATAAATCAAGATTTCTTTGATGATAAACATTTTCAAAAACCTACAAAATAACATTTTCCAATCTAATTCCCATTAAATATAACTAAAATATAAACATGACACTAATTACTATGCAAGGTGTATTGTGCACAAGTGTGTCTGTGTATTCTCTAGTTCCTACAACCACACTGTGGGGCAGGTATCATTATCCCTATCTTACAAATGATAAAACTGAGATTAAGACTGACCTAAGACCCTGGGACTTCCCTGGTGGTCCAGTGGTAAAGAATTCACCTTATAATGCAGGGGACATGGGTTCGATCCCTGGTCCCACATGCCAAGGGGCAACTAAGCCAGAGCACGACAACTACTGAGTTCACACCCCTCAACTAGAGAGCCTGCATGCCGCAAACTACAGAGCCCATGCACCCTGGAGCCTGTGTGCCACAACTAGAGAGAAACCCATGTGCCACAATGAAAGATCCCACATGCCTCAATGAAGATCCGGTGTGCCGCAACTAAGGTTCAATGCAGCCAAAAATAAAATAAATAAATAAGAAATAAATCCTTAAAAAACAAAAAAGACTGACCTAAGGCCCCATAGTCAGAAAGTAATAACATTTATACTGTGTATACTATGTGCTAGAACTGTTCTAAGTGCCTTAGATGTAACTCTTTTAAATAAACCCTCTTAGAGGGTTCACAACAACCCTCTAAGATCAGTACTATCATTCCCATATTACCAGTGAGGAAACTGAGACAAAGAGAGGTTGAGTAATTTACCCAAGGTCACACACTTAGTAAAGGTAAAGCCAAGATGTAAGTCTAGGCAAATTGGTTCTGATGTCCATACCCAACGAATATGTAAAAACTACCTCCCCTTCTTTTAGAATCCAAACATAGGCCTTGGTCCAAAATCCACGTTCTTTTTCCCCTGTCTCAGTACTAACAGTATACACTGACTTAGGAAAAAAAGGTAAAAAACTATTTTAATGATCATAAGATTATAGTGTTAAATGAATGAACCCTCAATGATCTAGTCCAGTATTTCACCATACACATAAGAAAATGAGGGCCTGTATCCAAAGTCACAGAGCAAACTAGCCTAAAATAAATAAGCTTCTACCAAAATGTTTCAAAATTTCACAACCTGAGATATATATGTATACAGTGATAGCCACAATTTTTAAAATTTTATAGGCTAATTGTAATCTATCAAAATTAGTATGAAGACTTCCAGTTCTGGCCAAGATGGAGTAGCCTCACCTTCATTTCCACGTCCTCCTACTTACAATTAAGAACTCTGGAAAAAAACATACAAAATAAGCACAGGATGATTTTAAAAGACAGAAAGTAGTAGGTGGACTGCCTAGTGACCCTGGGAATTGAAAAGCAGCACAGCAGTGAGTTCTGGTTTTGTTTATTGCTGACAGGATGCTATAAAAGCCTCCAATCCAGAAGGACCAACTGACACAGACAAAACAGGCAACAGCAAAACTTGTTTTGCCAAGCCAAAGAACAGAGAAAAGGATGGCCTAAGAAAACAGACAACCATTTTGGCAATATTCCTTCTATTCTAGCCAAACGTCAGTGGAAAACTTCCACCCCATAGTTTCAATAGGGGTAAGCAGAGAGCTGAACTTCCGTTGCCCACCTGGCAGAAGCAGATGGTGGTCCAATTCCCTCACCAAAACAATGTCAGCAAAGGTGAACAGTGAGCTGAGCTCTTACCTCCAGTTGGCATTAATAACACTAAACAAAGCAGTAGGAACCGTACTTACTCAGCACTCCACTTTCCCTCACATCTAGTGTCAGTGGGAGCTGAACTTCCACACCCACCAAGCAGCAGTGAGACTTAACGAGGTAGTGAAAGTCAGAACTGGTAGACACTGACCTAGTCAGCTAGCTGGGAGGGAATCCGGGAAAAAGTCTGGAACTGCCTAAGAGGCAAGAGACCATTGTTTCAGAGTGCACGAGGAGAAGGGATTCAGAGCACCGCCTAAACGAGCTCCAGAGATGGGCACGAGCCATGGCTATCAGCACGGACACCAGAGAAGGGCATGAAACACTAAGGCAGCTGCTGCAGCCACCAAGAAGCCTGTGTGCAAGCACAGGTCACTATCCACACCTCCCCTCAGGAGAGCCTGTGCAGCCCGCCACTGCCAGGGTCCCATGATACCGGGACAGCATACCCGGGAGAACACACGGCATGCCTCAGGCTGCTGCAACGTCACAGCGGCCTCTGCTGCCGCAGGCTCAAGCCGCATACCATACACCTCCCTCTCCCCAGCCTGAGTGAGCCAGAGTCACCTAATCAGCTGCTACTTTAACCCCGTCCTGTCTGAGTGGAGAAGATGCCCTCAGGTGACCTACACGCAGAGAGGCAAGGCCAAATCCAAAGCTGAACCTCAGGAGCGGTGTGAACAAGAAGAGAAAGGGAAATCTCTCCCAGCAGCCTCAGGAGCTGCACATTAAATCTCCACAATCAACTTGACGTACCCTGCACTTGTAGAATGCCTGAGTAGACAACAAATCATCCCAAAATTGAGGTGGCAGACTTTGGGAGAACTGTAGACTTGGGGTTTGCTTTCTGCAAATAATTTGTTTCTGGTTATATGTTTATCTTACTTTAGTATTTAGAGTTTTATTAACATTAGTAGAATTCTTTATTGATTTGGTTGCTCCCTTACTTTTATATATATTTTTTTTTCCTTTTTTTGTGAGTGTGTACGTGTACGCTTCTTTGTATGATTTTTTCTGTATAGCTTTGCTTTTACCATTTGTCCTAGGGTTCGGTCTGTCTTTTTTTTTTTTCTAAGTACATTTTTTAGTGCTGGTTACCATTGGTGGATTTGTTTTTCAGTTTGGTTGCTCTCTTCTTTCTGTCTTTTTATTTCTTTTATTACTTTTTAATAATTATTTTTCATTTTTGATTTTAATAACTTTATTTTATTTTATTTTTTCTGTCTTTCTTTTTTTCTCCCTTTTCTTCTGTGTCGTGTGACTGACAGGGTCTTGGCACTCTGACCAGGTGTCAGGCCTGTGCCTCTGAGGTGGGACAGCCGAGTCCAGGACATTGGTCCACCAGAGACCTCCCGGCTCCACGTTATATCAAATGGCGAAAACAATCCCAGAGATCTCCATCTCAACTCTTAAACCCAGCTCCACTCAAAGACCAGCAAGCTACAGTGCTTGACACCCTATGCCAAACGACTAGCAAGACAGGAACACAACCCCATGCATTAGCAGAGAGGCTGCCTCCAATCATGATAAGGTCACAGACACTCCAAAACACACCACAGGACGTGGTCCTGCACACCAGAAAGACAAGATCCAGCCTCATCCACCAGAAAACAGGCACCAGACCCCTCCACCAGGAAGCCTACACAACCCACTGGGGGCAGAAAACAAAAACAACAGGAACTATGCACTTCCACCCTGTTAAAAGGAGACCCCAAACACAGTAAGTTAAGCAAAGTGAGAAGACAGAGAATTACACAGCAGATGAAGGAGCAAGGTAAAAACACACCAGACCAAACAATTAAAGAGGAAATAGGCAGTCTACCTCAAAAATAATTCAAAATAATGATAGCAAAGACAATCCAAAACCTTGGAAACAGAATGGAGAAAATACAAGAAAACTTTAACAAGGACCTAGAAGAACTGAAGACCAAATAAAAAATGATGAACAACACAATAAATGAAATTAAAAATTCTCTAGAAGGAATCAATAGCCAAAAAACTGAGGCAGAAGAATGGATAAGTACCCTGGAAGATAAAATAGTGGAAATAACAATCACACAGCAGAATAAGGAAAAAAGAATGAAAAGAATTGAGGACAGTCTCAGAGACCTCTGGGACAACATTAAATGCACCAACATTCGAATTATAGGGGTCCCAGAAGAAGAAGAGAAAAAGAAACGGACTGGGAAAATATTTGAAGAGATTATACTTGAAAACTTCCCTAATATGGGAAAGGAAAGAGTTAATCAAGTCCAGGAAGTGCAGAGAGTCCCATAGAGGATAAATCCAAGAAGAAACATGCCAAGACACATATTAATCAAACTATCAAAAATTAAATACAAAGAAAGATATTAAAAGCAGCAAGGGAAAAACTACAAATAACATACAAGGGAATCACCAGAAGGTTAACAGCTGATCTTTCAGCAGAAACTCTGCAAGCCAGAAGACAGTGGCAGGACATATTTAAAGTGATAAAAGGGAAAAACCTACAACCAAGATTACTCTGCCCAGCAAAGATGCCATTCAGATTCGATGGAGAAATTAAAACCTTTACAGACAAGCAAAAGTTAACAGAATTCAGCACCACCAAACCAGCTTTACAACAAATGCTAAAGGAACTTCTCTAGGCAGGAAACACAAGAGAAGGAAAAGACCTACAAAAACAAACCCAAAACAATTAACAAAATGGTAAAAGGAACATACATATCAATAACTACCTTAAATGTAGATGCATTAAATGCTCCAACCAAAAGACACAGACTGGCTGAATGCATAGAAAAGCAAGACCCATATATATGCTGCCTACAAGACACCCACTTCAAAACCACGAACACATACAGACTGAAAGTGAGGGGATAGACAAAGATATTCCATGCAAATGGAAATCAAAAGAAAGCTGGAGTAGCAATTCTCATATCAGACAAAATACACTTTAAAATAGACTATTACAAGAGACAAAGAAGGACACCACATCATTATCAAGGGATTGATCCAAGAAGAAGATATAATAATGGTAAATATTTATGCACCCAACATAGGAGCACCGCAATACATAAGGCAAATAATATCAGCCATAAAAGGGGAAATTGACAGCAACACAATCATACTAGAGGACTTTAACACCCCACTTTCACCAATGGACATATCATCCAAAATGAAAATAAACAAGGAAACACAAGCTTTAAATGAAACATTAAACAAGATGGACTTCACTGATATTTATAGGACGTTCCATCCAAAAACCAACACAATACACTTTCTTCTCAAGTGTTCATGGAATATTCTCCAGGATAGATCATATCTTGGGTCACAAATCAAGCCTTGGTAAATTTAAGAAAATTAAAAGAGTATCAAGTATCTTTTCCGACCACAATGCTATGAGACTAGATATCAATTACAGGAAAAGATCTGTAAAAAATACAAACACATGGAGGCTAAACAATACACTACTTAATAACCAACAGATCACTGAAGAAATCAAAGAGGAAATCAAAAAATACCTAGAAACAAATGACAATGAAAACAGAAGGACCCAAAACCTTTGGGATGCAGCAAAAGCAGTTCTAAGAGGGAAGTTTACAGCAATACAGTCCTACCTTAAGAAACAGGAAACATCTCAAATAAACAACCTAACCTTACACCTAAAGCAATTAGAGGAAGAAGAACAAAAAAACCCCAAAGTTAGCAGAAGGGAAGAAATCATAAAGATCAGATCAGAAATAAATGAAGAAGAAATGAAGGAAACGATAGCAAAGATCAATAAAACTAAAAGCTGGGTCTTTGAGATGATAAACAAAATTGATAAACCATTAGCCAGAGTCATCAAGAAAAAAAACAAAAGACTCAAATCAATAGAAATAGAAATGAAAAAGGAGAAGTAACAACTGACACTGCAGAAATACAAAGGACCATGAGAGATTACTACAAGCAACTCTATGCCAATAAAACGGAAAAACTGGAAGAAAGGGACAAATTCTTAGAAATGCACAACCTGCCAAGACTGAACAAGGAAGAAATAGAAAATATGAACAGTCCAATCACAAGCACTGAAATTGAAACTGTGATTAAAAATCTTCCAACAGAGGGCTTCCGTGATGGCGCAGTGGTTGAGAGTCCGCCTGCCGATGCAGGGGACACGGGTTCGTGCCCCGGTCCGGGAAGATCCCACATGCCGCGGAGCGGCTGGGCCCGTGAGCCATGGCTGCTGAGCCTGCGCGTCCGGAGCCTGTGCTCCACAACGGGAGAGGCCGCAATGGTGAGAGCCCTGCGTACCGCAAAAAAAAAAATCTTCCAACAAACAAAAGCCCAGGACCAGATGGATTCACAGGCAAATTCTATCAAACATTTAGGGAAGAGCTAACACATCTCCTTCTCAAACTCTTCCAAAATATAGCAGAGGGAGGAACACTCCCCAACTCCTTCAATGAGGCCACCATCACCCTGACACCAAAACCAGACAAAGATGTCACAAAGAAAGAAAACTACAGGCCAATATCGCTGTTGAACATAAATGCAAAAATCCTGAACAAAATACTAGCAAACAGAATCCAACACCATATTAAAAGGATCATACACCATGATCAAGTGGGGTTTATCCCAGGAATGCAAGGATCCTTCAATATACGCAAATCCCTGAATGTGATACACCATATTAACAAATTGAAGGCGAAAAACTATATGATCATCTGAATAGATACAGAAAAACCTTTCGACAAAATTCAACATCCATTTATGATAAAAACCCTCCAGAAAGTAGGCATAGAGGGAACTTTCCTCAACATAATAAAGGACATATATGACAAACCCACAGCCAACATCGTCCTCAATGGGGAAAAACTGAAAGCATTTCCACTATTATCAGGAACAAGACAAGGTTGCCCACTCTCACCACTATTATTTTAACATAGTTTTGGAAGTTTTAGCCACAGCAATCAGAGAAGCAAAAGGAATAAAAGGAATCCAAAACAGAAAAGAAGAAGTAAAGCTCTCACTGTTTGCAGATGACATGATACTATACATAGAGAACCCTAAAGATGCTACCATAAAACTACTAGAGGTAATCAATGAATTTGGTAAAGTTGCAGGACACAAAATTAATGCACAGAAATCTCTTGCATTTCTATACACTAAAGCTGAAAAATCTGAAAGTGAAATTAAGAGAACACTCCCATTTACCATGGCAACGAAAGAATAAAATATCTAGGAATAAACCTACCTAAGGAGACAAAAGATCTGTGTGCAGAAAATTATAAGACACTGATGAAAGAAACTGAAGATGATACAAATAGATGGAGAGATGTACCATGTTCTTGGATTGGAAGAAACAACATTGTGAAAATGATTCTAGTACCCAAATCAATCTACAGATTCAATTCAATCCCTATCAAACTACCACTGGCATTTTTCACAGAACTAGAACGAAAAATTTCACAATTCGTATGGAAACACAAAAGACCCTGAACAGTTAAAGGAATCTTGAGAAAGAAAAATGGAGCTGGAGGAATCAGACTCCCTGACTTCCAGACTATACTACAAAGCTACAGTAATCAAGACAGTATGGCCCTGGCACAAAAACAGAAATATAGATCAATGTAACAGGACAGAAAGCTAGAGATAAACCCACGCACATATGGTCACCTTATCTTTGAGAAAGGAGGCAAGAGTATACAATGTAGGAAAGACTGCCTCTTCAATAAGTGGTGATGGGAAAACCGGACAGGTACATGTAAAAGAATGAAATTAGAATACTCGCTAACACCATACATAAAAATAAACTCAAAATGGATTAAAAACCTAAATGTAAGGCCAGACTCTATAAAACTCTTAGAGGAAAACACAGGCAGAACACTCTATGACATAAATCACAGCAAGATCCTTTTTGACCCACCCTCCAGAGAAATGGAAATAAAAACAAAAATAAACAAATGTAACCTCAGGATACTTAAAAGCTTTTTTGCACAGCAAAGGAAAACATAAACAAGATGAAAAGACAACCCTCATAATGGGAGAAAATATTTACAAATGAAGCAACTGACAAAGGATTAATCTCCAAAATATACAAGCAGCTCATGCAGCTCAATATCAAAAAAACAAACAACCCAATCCAAAAGTGGGTAGGAGACCTAAATAGACATTTCTCCAAAGAAGACATACAGATTGCCAACAAACAGATGAAAGGATGCTCAACATCACTAATCATTAGAAAAATGCAAATCAAAACTCCAATGAGGTATCACCTCACACCAGTCAGAATGGCCATCATCAAAAAATCTACAAACAGTAAATGCTGGAGAGGGTGTGGAGAAAAGGGAACCCTCTTGCACTGTTGGTGGGAATGTAAATTGATACAGCCACTATGGAGAACAATATGGAGGTTCCTTAAAAATCTAAAAATAGAACTACCATATGACCCAGCAATCCCACTACTGGGCATATACCCTGAGAAAACCATAATTCAAAAAGAGTCATGGGCTTCCCTGGTGGCGCAGTGGTTGAGAGTCCGCCTGCCGATGCAGGGGACACGGGTTCGTGCCCCTGTCCGGGAAGATCCCACATGCCACGGAGCGGCTGGGCCCGTGAGCCATGGCCACTGAGCCTGCGCGTCTGGAGCCTGTGCTCCGCAACGGGAGAGGACAGAACAGTGAGAGGCCCGCGTACCGAAAAAAAAAAAAAAGAGTCATGTACCACAATGTTCACTGCAGCACTATTTACAACAGCCAGAACAAGGAAGCAACTAAGTGTCCATCAACAGATTAATGGATATAGAAGATGTGGCACATATATACAATGGAATATTACTCAGCCATAAAAAGAAATGAAACAGTTATTTGTAGTGAGGTGGATGGACCTAGAGTCGGTCATACAGAGTGAAGTAAGTCAGGAAGGGAAAAAAATACCATATGCTTACTCATATATATGGAATCTAAAGGAAAAGAAAGAAAATGGTTCTGATGAACCTAGGGGCAGGACAGGAATGAAAACACAGACATAGAGAATGGACTTGAGGACACGGGGAAGGGAAAGGGAAGCTGAGACAAAGTGAGAGAGTTACACTGACATATGTACACTACCAAATGTAATATAGCTAGTGGGAAGCAGCTGCATAGGACAGGGAGATCAGCTCGGTGTTTTGCAACCACCTAGAGGGTTGGGATATGAAGGGTGGGAATGAGACGCAAGAGGGAGGGTATATGGGGATATACGTATGCATATAGTGATACAACAGAAAGTAACACAACATTGTAAAGCAATTATACTCCAGTAAAGATATTAAAGGAAAAAAGAAAAAAAAAAAAAAAAAAGCCCTGGAATAATCCCAACCTGACTGTGATTTGTTATCATTTTTATTTATCGCTGTATTTAATTCACTAATATGTTGTTCACTGTTCAAGAGAAAATGTTTTATTATAATATCCTTTTTAGGTTTTGATATTAAGGTTATAAAATGATCTCTCTTTTATTCTGAGGAAGAGTTTCTTTAAGATTGAATGTATCTTTACCTAAAATGTTTGGAAGAATTCACAGGTGAAGCCATTTTGACCTGGAATTTTCTTTGTGAAAAAATGTTTCATTATTAACTCACATTTTTTTAATACTTATACATTCCTTCAAGTTTTTCTAATTCTTGCTATGCAATTTTTGTTATGTTTTTCAAGTTATTTGTTAATTTCTTCTAAATTTCTAAATTTAGTGTATAATATTGCTCAGAATTTCTTTTTAATATTTTGGGGATCTGTGCCAATGCCCCTGTTTCATTCCTGGTGCTAGGCCTTGTCTCCTTTTTTTCTTGGTATTACTAGAAGTCTGTTAATTTTATTGGTCTATTTGAAGAACTACATTTTGGTTTTGTTAATTTTTCTCTATTCTCACCTGTATTTTTCCTTCCATATTCCCTGGGTCTAGCTTGTTCTTTTCTAACTTCTTGAGATGGACAGAGTATGGATTTTAGGTTTTCCTCCTTTCTAATTGGTGTAATTGAAGCTAGAAAATTTCCTCAAAGCATAGCTTTACCCTAATCCCAAAGATTTCAAATGTTCATTCTTATTCAACTGACATTTTCTAATTTTCAGTGTGATTTCTTCCCTGACTCATGGATTATTCAGATATATATTCCAAAATTCCAAAAATCTGAAAATTGTACAGCTACATTTTTGTAATTAATTTCTAACTTCATTCCACTGTGTTAAGACAGGCAGAATAAGTTCAATCATCTGAAAGTTGTTGAAACTTGTTTACTGTGTCAATTTTGGTAAATATTCCATGTGTGCTTGAATATGTATTTGGACTTACAGGCATGACAAAGTAGCCTGTATTAAAATTAATCTTCTTCCTGCCAAACAGAACTACAAGAGCTAGATGAAATATATAAATGAATTGTTTAAAGGCATTGGAAAGCAACCAGTATAGGCAAGACTTGAGGAACTACAATTCCTGAGAATAGGGACAACAACATGAGATCCACATTCACCCTAGAATTTTCCCTGAAGACTGCTGGAATTCACAGTGTAGGAAAGTGAGTTCTAGCAGAAACCAGCAGTCCTATCTAGCTAAGTCAGATATTGGAGTTCGATGAGTCTAAAGAAACTGGGGCTTCAGGGGAAAAAATCTTGGAGAGGGGGAAACTGCAGGAAAGTAAGCCAAAAGAATCTGCATTCAATCTTCCCCTAAGAAGTCTGACAACTGCTAAGCTTTGCATATACAGGGCAAGATTCCAAGACACCCAGCAGAAAACAGCAGCTGGGATGCTAATGAACTAAGCAGATATTGTAGCAACTGTATGGTGCCGAGGAAATAAAAGTTGGAACTCAGGAATGAAGTGGTCTTGGCAAGCACCCCAGGTTTTCAATTGAGACTCCAAAAGGAACAAGAAAAAACTAAAACACATCAACTTTAATAAAACCTCAAGGCAAACCTTGACAGGATTAAGGTGTTCTGCTTGTTCTCTACCTTACTGCCATAAAAAACTATATATTTTTAGAAGAAGTCTCTATAACTTTTAGTATACAATGTTAAACATTCAATTAAATATGAGGCATCCTAATCAAAAAGAGTAAAATAACTCTAAACTGCCCCAAAACTGTTTTTTAAACTAACGAACTCACAGATGGTTCAAACATTTTACTTTTCAGACACAAATTTTTAAAATAGCTATTATTAATATGTTCAAGAAAATATGGATTAGACATACAGAACAGAGGATGAGCAGAATGACTAGAAGACATATCAGTAAAAAGTTTCCAGATTGAAGTAACAAAAGGGAAAAAAATGGAAAAAAAAAAGCATTAGTTGTTAGACATATCAATTATGTCAAGTTCATTAATCAGGTTGTTTAGATATTTTTGATCTTTACTGATCTTTATCTACAGGTACTATCATTTGAGACAGTTATGGTAAAATCTCCCAGTGTAAATATAGACTTTTTTTCAATTTTTCCTTTCAGTCCTGTCAGGGTTTGCTTTATATGTTTTAAAGATATGTTATGTACATATAAATTTAGAGTTACTTTATCTCTCTGTTGAAATGATCCTTTAATAATTTTTAAAAATCTCTAAAATGTTGCTTGGCTACTCTTATTTCATCTGGTAACAATACTAGCTTTGAATTGAATGGGGTATGTATAGAATATCTTTCCCTGCCTTTTCCTTTTGACTTTTCTACATTTTAATATTGAAGGTGTATCTCTTATAAGCAGAATACAATTGGGCTTTTTTGTGTGTGTGTGTGGTACGCGGGACTCTCACTGCTGTGGTCTCTCCCGTTGCGGAGCACAGGCTCTGGACGCGCAGGCTCAGCGGCCATGGCTCACGGGCCCAGCCGCTCCGCAGCATGTGGGATCTTCCCGGACCGGGGCACGAACCTGTGTCCCCTGCATCGGCAGGCGGACTCTCAACCACTGCGCCACCAGGGAAGCCCCTATTTTTAAAAGTGTTATAATCTTCATTTTTAAAATTTAATATTTAGACCATTTACATTTAATGTAGGGATTGATACATTTACTTCTATTACATTATAATTCTTTTTTTGATTTGTCTTATGTGTTTTGTGTTTCTTTTTTTCCTCTTGCTTTCTTTTGGATTGATCAAAAAGATTATTAGTTGAACATTCGTTTATTCTTCTTTGTGGTTTTCCTGAATTTATAACACAGCGTTGACTTATGTCTAATGCAAACGAGCACTCCTGTAACTTCTTAGACAATGTTAGAACCTAGAAAATATAAACTCCATTTATTCCTCTCTTATCTTTTGGGTTACTGTCATAAATTTTCATTCTACATATATGTCAAGCTCCACAAGACATTGTTTCACACAGTCAATACACATTTAAGGTTATCTGCATTTTTATTCCTTCTAGTTTTTTTCATTCCTTCATGCATTTCTGGGATGCTATCTGGAATCATTTTCCTGCCATCTGAAGAACTCTGTGGTTTTTTTTAGTGTAGGTCTGACTACAAATTCTCTCGATTTTTATTCATCTAGAACTACCTTTATTTCACCTTCATTTTTGAAGGTTATTTTTTGCTGGATGCAGAATTCTGTCTCTCCAGTTATTTTCTTTCAGCACCTTAAAGATCTCATTCCACTGCCATCTGGCTTTCATCAGCTATAAGTTGACTCTTGCTCATTTTAAAAGTCTTTTTTTTTTTTAAAGCTGTGACTACTTGCAAAGATTTTCTCTTTCTTTGATTTTTAATATTTTTATTATATTGCATCTAGATGAGATTTGTTTTATATTTTTCCTAGTTGGAGTTTATAGTGGTTCTTGAATATAAGACAGTATCTTTTGACAGTTTGGGGAAATCTTCAGTGATTACCTCCTCAAAGGTTGCTTTTGTACCATTCATTCCATCCCTTCAGACTCCACTTACAGGTGTGCCTCTTATGCTCTTCTCTGCATTCTCCTCTCTCTCTCTCTTTTCTCTCCATGATATAGCCTCAGTATTTTCTACTGACTTAGAATTAATTCAATCCCAACTCTCCTAAATTTTAAATCTCTTCTCAGTGTGGGTAAACACATTAGTTGTTTTAAGAATTTCATTTATCTTCCTGGATTCCTCCCTTCCAGGGCACTGTGACCATAAAAAAATCTGGACTGGCTGCTATCTAGACATTTACGCAGCAATCATCCTGGGATCACCACCACAGAATTATTACCTTTGCCTCTTCTCTGTACTGGCTCCCTCTTGTAGTGACAGTGTCCATAGAGTTAAAAATCTTTTGAGACCTAGAATGTTTGAAAATGTCTTTAATCTACTCTCACATCTAATGGATAATTTGGCTGGACATAGGATTTTAGCTTAGAAATTATTTTCCTCCAGAATTTTGAAGACATTGCTCAATTTTCTTGTGGCTTCTAGTGATAATTCTGCAAAAGCAGGTGTCATTCTGATTCTTGGTCATTTGTATACAAACTGATTCTTTTCTCTAATTTTTTAGAGCCTCTCATCGCCTGTAGTACTCATAAATTTACCACCTTTTTTTTTTTTTTTTTTTTTTTTTTTGCGACACGCGGGCCTCTCACTGTTGTGGCCTCTCCCGTTGCGGAGCACAGGCTCCGGACGCGCAGGCTCAGCGGCCATGGCTCACGGGCCCAGCCGCTCTGCAGCATGTGGGATCTTCCTGGACCGGGGCACGAACCTGTGTCCCTTGCATTGGCAAGCAGACTCTCAACCACTGCGCCACTAGGGAAGCCCCTCCCAACATGTTCTGATGTCACTGCAGTTTCATCCATTATAGTGGGCACTTAATGGGCCCTTTTGGTTAAAAACTTATTATCTTTCTGTTAAACAAAATTTCCTTTAATTATTTCATGACTTCTTCCTTTTCCTTTATCTTTCTATAATCCATGTTATTCAAATAGTGGATAGTCCAGTATCTATTTTTATATAATAAGTCTAAAACTTAGCATCTTAAAATACTATGTTATTTCCATGCAATTCTTTGACTCAGGAATCTGAAGAGTGCTCAGTTTGGTGGGGGGAGGTGTAGGAGGGGGTTCATCTCATCTCCATATGGTGTCAGCAAGGGTGGTTCAACTGAGACCAGAGAATTCATGATAGCTTCACCACATGTCCAAATCTTTCATACTAGTTACTGGCTGAGACTAAGTTCTTCTCCGGGCCACTTTCTCTTCACATGGTCTCTCATTATTCAGCAGCCTATCTTGGGCTTCTTTACATGGTAGCTGGCTTCCAACAAGGAGAAAATTGAAGCTGCAAGCCCTCTTACCAGCTAGGTTGGGAATTTACCAAACCTCACTCTAGATACATTCTATTGATTATATCAAGTCACAGGACCAACCAAAGATTTAAGGCGAGGGAAAACAGAATCTACCACTTGACAGTGGAAGTGGCATGCATGCACAGGGATGAGAGAAACTGTTCACACCCATCTTTGCAGACAATCTACCACAGGCCACAATCTGGCTTCAGATTGCCTAAGTCTTCCAAGACTACCAGACATTCATCAATTAGAGAATCACACTTGAAGACCAATATCTCATGATCTATATCAGATTTGGATGTGTTCCTCAGGTGTCGGTTCTCTTGATCTGGAAACCTGGCAGTTCAAGTAGAAGAGGGCTTGAAGTGGAAGCAAGATTGAGGTATCTCAACATTATCTTTATCCATAGTCTTCTACTTAGTCTCGTTGTTTGCAATACAGTACCCCCACCTTCCAATGTGTCTGGTATCTCTCAGGTCAAATACCATCTTTTGTACCTTCTCTAGAAACTAAACCTCCAATATTCTGTAGGGTGAGAGAGATACATCTACTCTCATCCTACTATTCAGAGTTATGGGGAAGTGGGGAGGATTCGAGATTCTTCTTATAATCCCTACCTATACCCTCACTTCCAGAGATACCTGCTCCCACCAATTTCTGATCCTTTTGGAAGTTATGTGGATCAAATTGGATTGCTTGACAGTTTTGCCCACCCCCTGAGCTGAGGATTCAGCTAGCTTACTCAAATGTCACAACTGGTCTTGCTATTTTCCAACTTTCAAAAATTTGTTCATGTCATCTCTTCTCCTGTCTCTTTTTCCTTAAGTCCTTTCATATCATTTTAGTTGAGTCTGGGGAAAAAGCAAAGTAACTGCATGTGCTCACTCTATCATCTTTAACAAAAATCAATTTTATAGCATATCATTACAAACTTGAGTACTATACCTACTGTAATTATAAATTACTTAAGATATACACCATAATTCACTGTGCAAAACAGTGCATCAAAACCCCACAACTGAAAACCAAAGTGGTCAAAAACAAAATTCCTTGGTATATTAACGAGTATTTTTAAGCCTAGTCATAATGAAGATCTATCATTTCACTTCAACCAAACGGGTCACACTCATAAATAATCTGAGAGTACTGCTTTAAACAAAACCATGATACATGCTAATACTATAATTCCTTTAAGTTCTTTTGCAGTTTTGATTTTTTAACACATTTCTCTCAGACTTTCAAGACACAGACACTAAACTTCATGATTCCACATTTTCCTACCTTTTCCTAAGAAAGAACTCATACCAACTCTCAATTTTCTACTTTCTCAATGGAGAAAGCAAGGGCAATATATTCCATAAAAGTAAGGTATGTATCTGAAATAAGCCAATAGCACTTACTGAGACCAAAATGGAAAAACAGCGCAACAACATCAATAATGCAAAGGTGGCAATACCTTTGTTATATCCAATAAAACATTTCTTTATGAACCAAAAAACTCCAAAGTGATCCTTCATTGAATAGAAAAGAAAGCAGTATTCTCAAGTTGTTCCTTAACTAATAAGACAAACTCATTATTACTTACTATCACTCTAAAATCTAAGCCTCTAAAGATGTATAAAAATCCACTCTGGATTTATGAAGGAAACTCCTATGGAATCAATTCAGATGAGTCTTCAGAATTACAGCCCTTCTATTTATTTTTGCCCCTTTATTATTCTGATGGTATGGAAAACAGATATGTGAGTAAAGATAAACACATGATATTATTTTAGTACCCAAACAATATTTAAACATTAATGAAATGAAGTACTGACATGACATTTTAAAGTGTATACTACCTATAAGATGAACTACTTTATTTCTTTTCTACTTACAAATGAACTGACAAAAGATATCATTCTCCTTAAAGTTTACACAGGGCAAACCTGAGACTAGAATGACATCCAAAAGTTTTCATACAGTTAAGATGATTTTATGATTTTAACTAAGGCAAATTAACATCATATAAATGATGCACAAAGATAAATATATAATGTTATTAGCACCAAATTCAAATAAAATAAATATCTTCACATAAATCTACTTGTCTAATACATACAAAGGTTGATTCAAAGTCACTTGCCATTTTTGCGGGAAGGCTTCTGCACTGTCATTGGTGGGCAAGACTGGGCAGGTGCTACATCCGAAGAAGCAGTAGAGCCTGTATGATGAGCCTTTACCTTGTCAGCCCAACTGACACCTGTGGGAGCCAGACGCGGAGCAGCCACTGTGCCAGGTGAACCCCTATGGAGAAAATGACAGCATTTAATAAATCAAATATAAGTTAAAATTTTAAAAATATAGTTAATATATTTAAATTTTAAATGCATTTTGTGTGTGTGTGTGTGTGTGTGTGTGTATCCACATATATAGAATAACATACTACCACAGCAATTTAAGGCAAATATACTCATAAATTTATCTTCTTCTAATACTTCATTAATATACCATAACATATTATATGGGAACAAATATAACAAAAAAGCTCTCACCAGATTGGTTTAAAAGAAAATTTCAGTTAAATGGGGAATCTTAAAAAAATGCATGTATTTTTTATTTAAAATTTTATTTTCATTTAAAACTCATAACTTTTAATATAAATGTGCATTAATTTGCCAATTTATCAATGTAGGCATTATTAAAACAGGCTTTTTTTGTGTATATTATTTCATACATGATGCCTCATTGACAATGTCCAATTTTGTTTTCTTTAAAATGGAGTGATACTTTAGTGACACCTATTAAATAATCTTAGTACACAATCCTCCTCAGTTTTAATAATAATTTCCCCAATCTTTCACAGCTGTCCTATCCACTCATCTGACAGCAAAACTTTAACAGTTCACTTTATGAAAGCTTTCCAAAAACTTATCTTAGTTTTCACAGAAACAATGACTCTTTTACACTCACATTTTAGTGGTTTACTTAATATTTAAGTTATGAGTTATTATATAGACAACTTGAGTAAACAAGTTTGGTAACTAACTGCATAGTCTAAAGCATTTAACTCAACCAGGAAGAACAGAATTGCGCATATATACTAAAGTAAGCCTATAAGCCACAATCTTTCAGCATGCTTAAACATGTTTTACAATGAGAATAAAGAGTCTCAATTAATCCAATGACACAATACATGGAGATCAGTATGAGAACCTTTACTATGCATGCATTAAAGACTTCCAGGTTAAAATAAACCATTTACTATACAATACTCTGAACCACAGACTAATGGACTGCATTACAGGGAAATTTCCCTTAAACTGGTGATAGAATATAAAAACATTTGGTTTTATTTGCTTATATGTCTTTCCCCCACTCCACTAAGGTCCAATTATTATAAGGTTCCAAAGTCCATCAACCTTCACCTAAGGCAATATTATCTAATAATTTCATATGAAAGCAAAAAACTGGTTCTACTGAATAACACTTTATGAGCTCTTAGTAAGGGTCAAGTATTGATACAATGCCAGATGCTTGTGATAGAGAAGATATGACAAACATCTTGCCTTAAAGAAGGTCATAATATAAGTACAAAGAGTAAACAAACATTAAAAATTTTAACACGCTGAGGGTTTGAGGCAGCTGCTGTCGTGGGGTGGATAAGGCAAATCAGCAAGCCACTCCAGTAGCCAGTCACAGGAGAGCAATGCTTTGGACCTGCCATCAGCTTATGACATACAGGATTATATGTTGCAGAGACCCAGCAAGGAGGTCCACAGTGAGGCTTTTAGTCCTGAGGGAGCCCTTTCTATTCCTTGCTCTTGTGATGTAGATCCAGCTGTGTGGCTGACAGGGTCTTGGTGCTCCTGCCTGAGCCTCTGAGGTGGGAGAGCCAAATACAGAACACTGGACCATCAGAGACCTCCCGGCCCCACATAATATCAATTGGTGAGAGAGCTCACAGACATCTCCGTCTCAATGCTAAGACCCACATGCACCCAACGGCCAGCAAATTCCAGTGCTGGATGTCCCATGCCAAACAACTAGCAAGACAGGAACACAACCCTATCCATTAGCAGAGAGGCTGCCTAAAATCATACTAAGTTCACAGACACCCCAAAGCACACAACCGCATGCGGCCCTACCCACCAGAAAGACAAGATCCAGCCCCACCCACCAGAACACAGGCACCAGTCCCCTCTACCAGGAAGCCTATACAAGTCACTAAACCAACCTCACCCACTGAGGGCAGAAACCGAACACAACAGGAACTACGAACATGCAGCCCGCAAAAAGGAGACCCGAAACACAGTAAGTTAAGCAAAATGAGAAGACAGAGGAATACACAGCAGATGAAGGAGCAAAGTAAAAACCCACCACACCAAACAAATGAAGAGGAATTAGGCAGTCTACCTGAAAAAGAATTCAGAGTAATGATAGTAAAGATGATCCAAAATCTTGGAAACAGAATAGAAAAAACAGAAGAAATGTTTAACAAGGACCTAGAAGAACTAAAGAGCAAACGAACAATGATGAACAACACAATAAATGAAATTTAAAATTCTCCAGAAGAAAGCAATAGCAGTATAACTGAGGCAGAAGAATGGATAAGTGCATAGAAAGTAAAATAGTGGAAATAACTACCACAGATCAGAAGAAAAAAGAATGAAAAGAATTGAGGACAGTCTCAGAGACCTCTCGGACAACACTGAATGCACCAACATTCAAATGATAGGAGTCCCAGAAGAAGAAGAGAAAAAGAAAGGGACTGAGAAAATAGTTGAAGAGATTATGGCTGAAAACTTCACTAATATGGGAAAGGAAATAGTCAATAAAGTAAACGAAGCACAGAGAGTCCTATACAGGATAAATCCAAGGAGAAACACGCGAAGACACAAATAATTCAAGCTATCACAAATTAAATACAAAGAAAAAATATTAAAAGCAGCAAGGGAAAGCAACAAATAACATACAAGAGAATCCCCATAAGGTTAACAGCTGATCTTTCAGCAGAAACTCTGCAACCAAGAAGACAGTGGCAGGACATATTTAAAGTGATGACAAGGAAAAACTCACAACCAAGATTACTCTCCCCAGCAAGGATGTCATTCAGATTCAACAGAGAAATTAAAACCTTTACAGACAAGCAAAAGTTAAGAGAATTCAGCACCACCAAACCAGCTTTACAATAAATGCTAAAGGAACTTCTCTAGGCAGGAAACACAAGAGAAGGAAAAGACCTACAATAACAAACCCACAACAATTAAGAACATGATAGAACTACCATATGATGCAGCAATCCAACTACTGGGCATATAATCTGAGAAAACCATAATTCAAAGAGTCATGTACCAAAATGTTCATTGCAGCTCTATTTACAATAGCCAGGACATGGAAGCAACCTAAGGATCCATCAACAGATGAATGGATAAAGAAGATGTGGCACATATATACAATGGAATATTACTCAGCCATAAAAAGAAATGAAATTGAGTTATTTGTAGTAAGGTGGATGGACCTAGAGTCTGTCATACAGAGAGAAGTAATTCAGAAAGAGTAAAACAAATACCGTATGCTAACACATATATATGGAATCTAAGAAAAAAAAAGTCATGAAGAACCTAGGGGTAAGACGGGAATAAAGACACAGAACTACTAGAGCATGGACTTGAGGATACGGGGAGGGGGAAGGGTAAGCTGTGACAAAGTGAGAGAGTGTCATGGACATTATATACACTACCAAACGTAAAACAGATAGCTAGTGGGAAGTAGCCGCATAGCACAGGGAGATCAGCTAGGTGGTTTGTGACCACCTAGAGGAGTGGGATAGGGAGGGTGGGAGGGAGGGAGATGCAAGAGGGAAGAGATATGGGAACAAATATATATACGTAAAACTGATTCACTTTGTTATAAAGCAGAAACTAACACACCATTGTAAAGCAGCTATACTCCAATAAAGATGTTAAAATAAAAAGAACATGGTAATAGGAACATACATATCGATAATTACCTTAAATGTAAATGGATTAAATGCTCCAACCAAAAGATATAGACTGGCTGAATGGATACAAAAACAAGAAACGTATATATGCTATATACAAGGGACCCACTTCAGACCTAGGGATACATACAGACTGAAAGTGAGGGGGTGGACAGAGATATTCCATGAAAATGGAAATGAAAAGAAAGTTGGAGTAGCAATCCTCATGTAAGACAAAATAGACTCTAAAATAAAGACTATTACAAGAGACAAAAAAGGCCACTACATAATGATTAAGGGATAAATCGAAGAAGATATAACAATTGTAAATATTTGTGCACCCAACACAGGAGCACCTCAATACATAAGGCAAATGCTAACAGCCTTAAAGGGGAAATCGACAATAACACAATGATAGTAGGGGATTATAACATCCCTCTTCCACCAATACACAGATCATCCAAAATGAAAATATTTAAGGAAACAAAAGCTTTAAATGACATATTAAACAAGATGGACTTAATTTATATTTATAGGACATTCCATCCAAAAACAAAAGAAAACACTTTCTTCTTAAGTGCTCAAGGAACACTCTCTAGGATAAATCATATCTTGGGTCACAAATCAAGCCTTGGTAAATTTAAGAAAGTTGAAACCGTATCAAGTATCTTTTCTGACCACAATGCTATGTGATTAGAAATCAATTACAGGGAAAAAAAACTGTAAAAATTACAAACACATGGAAGCTAAACAGTACACTACTAAATAACCAAGAGATCACTGAAGAAATCAAAGAGTAAATCAAAAAATACCTAGAAACAAATGACAATGAAAACACAATGACCCAAAACCTAGGGGAAGCAGCAAAAGCAGTTCTAAGAGGGAACTTTATAGCAATACAATTCTACCTCAAGAAACAAGAAACATCTCAAATAAACAACATAACCTTACATCTAAAGCAATTAGAGAAAGAAGAACAAAAAACCCACAAAGTTAGCAGAAGGAAAGAAATCATAAGGATCAGATCAGAAATAAATGAAAAAGAAATAAAGGAAACAACAGAAAGATCAATAAAACTAAAAGCTGGTACTTTGAGAAGATAAACAAAACTGATAAACCATTAGCCAGACTCATCAAGAAAATACAGAAGAAGACTCAAATCAACAGAATTAGAAATGAAAAAACAGAAGTAACAACCGATACTTCAGAAATACAAAAAATCATAAGGGATTACTACAAGCAACTATATGCCACTAAAACAGACAACCTGAAAGAAACGGACAAATTCTTAGAAAAGCACAACCTTCCGAGACTGAACCAGGAAGAAATAGAAAATATAAACAGACCAATCACAAACAACGAAATTGAAACTGTGATTAAAAATCTTGCAATAAACAAAAGCCCAAGACCAGATGGCTTCACAGGCGAATTCTAGAGAATTCATTTAGAAAAGAGCTAGTAACACCTATCCTTCTCAAACTCTTCCAAAATATAGCAGAGGGAGGAACACTCCCAAACTCATTCTACAAGGCCACCATCACCCTGATACCCAAACCAGACAAAGATATCACAAAAAAAGAAAACTACAGGCCAATATCACTGATGAACATAGACGCAAAAATCCTCAACAAAATACTGGCAAACAGAATCCAATGGCACATTAAAAGGATCATATACCATGACCAAGTAGAGTTTATCCCAGGAATGCAAGGATTCTTCAATATATGCAAATCAATCAATGTGATACACCATAATAATAAATTGAAGGATAAAAACCATATGACCATCCCAACAGAGGCAGAAAAAGCTTTCAACAAAATTGAACACCAACTTATGATAAATATGCTCCAGAAAGTAGGCACAGAGGGAACCTATCTCAACATAATAAAGACCATATATGACAAACCCACAGCAACATGGTTCTCAATGGTGAAACTCTGAAACCATTTCCTCTAAGACCAGGAACAAAACAAGGTTGCTGACTCTCACCAAGATTGTTCAACACAGTTTTGGAAGCTTTAGCCACAGCAATCAGAGACAAAAAAGAAATAGAAGGAATCCAAATCCGAAAAGAAAAAGTAAAACTGTCACTGTTTGCAGATGACAACTAAAAATAGAACTACCATACGACCCAGCAATTCCACTACTGGGCATATATGCTGAGAAAACCATAATTCAAAAATAGTCATGTACCACAATGTTCACTGCAGCTCTATTTACAATAGCCAGGACATGGAAGCAACCTAAGTGTCCATCGACATATGAAATGGAAAAAGAATATGTGGCACATATATACACTGGAATATTACTCAGCCATAAAAAGAAAAAGAAATTGATCTGTAGTGGTGGATGGACCTAGATTCTGTCATACAGAGTGAAATAAGAAAGAGAAAAACAAATACCGTATGCTAATGCATAAATATGGAATCTAAAAAAAAAAAGGTCTGATGAACCTAGAGGCAGGATAGGAATAAAAACGCAGATGTAGAGAATGGACTTGAGTACATGGGGAGTGGGAAGAGTAAGTTGGGACGAAGTGAGAGCGTAGCATTGACATATATACACTACCAAATGTAAAATAGCTAGTGGGAAGAAGTTGCATAGCACAGAGAGATCAGCTTGGTGCTTTGTGACCACTTAGAGGGGTGGGATAGGGAGGATGGGAGGGAGACGCAATAGGGAGGGGATATGGGGATATATGTATACATATAGTTGATTCACCTTGTTATACAGCAGAAGCTAACACACCATTGTAAAGCAATTATACTCCAATAAAGATGTTAAAAAATATTTTTAACACATTGAAAATCTAATAATATAAGTATATGCAAGGTTTAGCAGTAACAAGAGATAAAAATGACTGTGACACGGTGGGGTAGGGTGGGGTGGGGTGGGCAGTGAGGGGAGCAGTAAGAAGCCATGAATAAAGGGTAAGTTTTAACAGAAGAAAGATAACTGACCAAGTAAACTACTCACCAATCCTCACACTACACATCAAATGTTAAGACTCACTCTAAAGAACTAAAGTCCAAACAAATTTTCGTCTTTAAAAACAAATTTTGCCAGGGAAATTTAAGGAAAACAACAGTGATGACTGTGATGAACAATATCATAGCTGACAGAGCTGTGAATAGCATTTTGGGCAAACAGGGGCTAACTTAAAAGGAAAAGTTGGAGAAGCTGCCTCAGGAGGCAAAAAGGAGAAATGCTGATAAGTGCTTAAATTAAAAGAGTTGCCTCAGGGCTTCCCTAATCTCTCACCTCTGACTGACCTGGCTCTGAGGAAGCAGGAACTGACAGTAAAGGCAGAATTGTAAACTCCAGAGCACCGAAGACATAGTGATCACATGTAAGACCAGACAAGAGCTAGGAGATTTACTGGTTCAAGGTGATTTACTGATTCAAGGCACTTAAGGAAACCTCTGTCAAATCATTAGTTGACAACTAAGATAACTGAGCAGAAACTTTAGTGACTATACATGACAAAGAACATAGACTTCATAAAACTAGTTCAAGGAAGTCACTAAACAAACAAATAGCAATAAAACCACCACCACTAAACAGCCACAACAACAAATCCTGGAAAGGGTAGCAATCTGATCCCCAGAGCTGTTGCATTATATGATTTAAAATATCCAGTTTTTAACAACAACAAAAAAAAAAGATATGCAAAGAAACAGGAAGGTATGGCTTACTCACAGACACACAAAAAGAACAGTAACTGAAAGAGGTCCTCAAGGAAGCCTGAACTTTGGACTTACTAGACAAAGATTTTACATGAGCTATTATAAATATGTTCAAATAATATCTAAGAACAAAAGGCAACCACATCTAAAAATAAAGTATGATAACATTTCATCAAATACAGAATATCAATAAAGAGAGATTAAATATAAAAAAGAACTACATAGATGTTCTGGAGTTGAAAAGTACAATAATGGAAATGAAAAATTCACCAGAGGGGCTCAACAGCATAACTGAGCTTGCAAAATAAAAAAACAGCAAATTTGAAGACAGGTAAAGTGAGACTATCTAACCCAAGAAACACAAAGAAAAAGAATGCAGGCATTTGAACAGAGTCTCAAAGACCTGTGGAACACCATCATGATTACCAGCACAGGTATAGTGGGATTCCCAGAGGAGAGAAAGGGACAGAAGGAATATCTGCAGAAATAATGGACAAAAACTTCCCAAACTTGATGAAAAACATTCATCTACAAATCCAAAAAGCTCAACAAACCTGAAGTAGGATAAACTCAGAGATCCACACCTAAATACCTCATAGTCAAACTACTGAAAACCAAAGACAAAGAGAGAATTCTGAGAGCAGCAAGAGAAAACTGAGGCATCTCATGAAAGGATTCCCAATAAGAATAACAGTTTATATCTCACCGGAAGCCACGGAAGCCAGAAGGTAGTGAGAAGACATAGTCAAAGTGCTAAAAGAAAAAGACTCTCAACCAAGAATTCTATGCACAGCAAAACTATCCTTCAAAACCTGAAGAATAAGATATTCTCAGATAAACAAAAACTGAGAAAAAATGTCACTAGCAGACCTGCCCAATAAGATATATTAAAGGGAGTTCTTCTGGTTGAAATGATAGGACACTAGACAGTAACTTGAATCCACATGAAGAAATAAAGAGGACCACTAAAAGTAACTACATAGGTAAATTCAAAAGACAATACAAACTTATTTTTTCTTGTAACCCTTTTCTTCTCGTATGTGATATAAAAGTCAACTGCATAAAACAATAATTATAAAACTGTGTTGATGAGATTATAATGTATAAAGATGTAATCCATATGATAATATGGGTAACACAGTTAATGATATATTTAGATCATTTGTTGTGAAAGAAATTGCCAGTTGATGTTACAAATCACTTAGCATGAAATATGTTTATGAGTTTTAATTTTTGGATCCTAATTATGTTTGAATATACAACATTTCCTGAAACTTAAACTTTACTCTCCTGGATTTTTTTAACTTTTTATTCAAACAATTTCAAACATAAACAAAAACATATACATGGATATATTTATAGTGAAATACCAGTTTTATAATACTATATTACCCACAAAAAAATTATTTACTGTAATGCAAGCCTCAGTAGGCTTTTTTGAGTTCATCTCACCCAAAATTTAAGCTTCTTCGAGCATTTGACGTTACACTTATTCTATCTGTTGACGGACTTGGAATCACATGACGTCCTGGGGACATCTTCTTTACTTCCCATGCCAATGAAGTTGGTCTGCCAATTCAAGACATACAGCAGATTAACAGAGAAAAGGGGTGGCAGGGGGAGGGGTAATCTCATCTTTTCTCTTGGTTGTTAGTGCATGAAAACGTAAGCAGGTCACAATTTTTCCCTAGTGCATTGTTTTCCAGAAAGTTACCACATTACCAGTAAGTAATCCCAGATGATGCATGGTCCAGGATTTTCCACCCACTACAGCATAGCAGCATAACCATAATTATCTAAAAAAGGGCTATGGGGTTACAAAGACAGGATATAAACTACTTATATTTTAAAAGCTTCCATACACCCAGCTAAAAACACATTAAAAAGGCAATGGTACTAATTCTGGCTGCTTGTGTCTAATATCCTTGGAGAGCTAAGTGTGTAGAACCGAGATCAAGACAGAAATACAGTGGTGAGGGTTAAAATGTAGAATACACAGGAAAATATGAAGTCTTCGTCCTCTACCTCTTAATCACCTGTGAGAGTGACATCATAGACATTTCACTGCTCTTTGCTATAAAAGCTAACTATTCCTCCTTCTTCACTGGCCCCACAACCAATCAGCTGATAGGATGCACAATCTCTACTAAAATGTTTTTTCCGAAGCAACATCTTCTTTATCCTTATGCCCTCAATCAGACCTCCATAACTCCCCAAATCTCCTTGCCTCTTACTTTCCATTTAATCTAGTGATTGTGATTTTTTTCCCATTAAAAAGTAAAATTTATTGTTAGAAAACAAGAAAATTCAGATAGATGATTATCCAAATAAAGTCTAAAGCTTTTGATAACTTATTGCTAAATTGCCTTTCAGAAAGGTTGTAACAAATTACACTTCCACCAGATGAAAAGTACCCATTTTACTTTAACGTTGCCAGTAGTTGGTATCTTGTCTTAGAATTTTCGTTGGCTAAAATGTTTACTATCTGGCACTTTACAGAAAAAGTCTGCTGACTCCCGTGCTAGAGTTTCAGTCTTTGATGAGTTCTTTTTCCTACAAGGATGTCAATAAAGATGTTTAGTTGAAAAAAAAAATTCACTGGCAAAATGGTATTTGCTTTTGTTTTTTAAATTATAATACACTTACTATCATTACAAGTGAGGCTGAACTTTTTCACCAGCCATTTAAACTTCATCTTTTGGGATTTGTACATTGGTATCTACTGTCCATTTTATCCACTGATACTTGCATCATTTTCTAATTGATTTGTAATCATTTACTACTACTACTATTATTATTACTATTATGGCTACAAATCTTGTCACATAGATGACATAACTATTTCACTTGTAATTATTTTTTTATGTAGAAAGGCATATTTTCTTCCTGTTAAATCAAGCCTATCAATATTTTCCTTTGTGCTTTTTGCCTTTGTCTCACAAAGTCCTTACCCACAATAAAAATATATAAATATTTATACTTTCTTTTCTAAGCATGTACAACATCAGTTTTTACATTTACATTTCAAGTCTGCGTGAAATAAATTTTGATGCATGATTTGAGGAATGAAAGATGGATAATGCCATCTACAGGAAATTTAAGGTTGTTTTCTATATCTGGGAGCTGCCTCAGGAGGCAAAAAGGAGAAATGCTGATAAGTACGTAAGTTAAAAGAGTTGCCTCAGGGCCTCCCTGGTGGCACAGTGGTTAAGAATCCACCTGCCAATGTAGGGGACACGTGTTTGAGCCCTGGTCCAGGAAGATCCCACATGCTGTGGAGCAAAGAAGCCCGTGCACCACAACTACTGAGCCAGCGCTCCAGAGCCCGCAAGCCACAACTACTGAAGCCCATGTGCCGCAACTACTGAAGCCCATGCGGCTAGAGCCTGTGCTCTGCAACAAGAGAAGCCACCGCAGTGAGAAGCCCGCGCACCGCAACGAAGAGTAGCCCACGCTCGCCGCAACTAGAGAAAGCCCGCACACAGCAACAAAGACCCAACACAGCCATAAATAAATACGCAATGCAGCCATAAATAAATAAATAAATAAATAGTTGCCTCAAGTATATTTTTGTAGGATATGAATAGCTGTTGGACGTGGCCTCACAAGCTTTCTCAATACAATCTTCAACATAGCCACTGTTAGCTTGGAGTTTGCAAGCAAGAAAATAAATCTAGTTAGCTTTTTTAATGCACTAATGGTTATATTACAGACCCTTTTTGGATATAAGGAACAGGAACTCCATCAAATTAAATAAAAAAGAAAAAAGTAATAAAGACTTATTGTAAGGATACAAACTGTAAAATACAAACATCCTCAAGGTGGCTCATGATTAGCCACCTGGAAGAGGCAGGCTTTAAAGCAACACTCTTAAACTCTCAAAGACCACATGATTTCTCTCATTTCTGCCTCTCTCTGTACATCTATTCCATTTTCTTTGAAATTGCTTTCCTCTGATTATCTTTACAAGGGCAATATAGTCACCAATCACAAATCAGCGTGATGATCTCTTAACTTGGTTCAACCCAGTGAAGGAATGTACCCCCCACCCCTGCCCAATCTAATCACCTATTACCAAGGCGTAAAGACGAAACTGCTTGTTACAAAGACAACTAGGCTTGATCCACCCAGGGACAGAGTAAAAAATTTTCATTGTGAGAAAAAAATATTAAAAGGATCAACATATCATGGCTTCCTTGAATTTGGTTTCCTGGGAATCAAGACTTCCTGGATTTGTCTCTTGGGATTCCTTCACTCTCTTGATTTCCCCCTGGGGCTGATACACTAGGATGGGATAAAAGATACGTTCTCTATAGGACGGTTCCACTCACTGAGACTGAACCAAGGTTAAATCTAAGGGAAAGAGGCAGCCTAGGCCTGTTTTCTCTGGGTAAAAAGGCATCATTGTAGCTCCATGTGAACTGACCCATTTCACAAGGGCTCAGGTTTCACTTTTAAGTCTAAACGAAATAGTAAATTGTTCTTTTGCCTTTGCACATAGCCAAAATGATACTAAATCCAGTTGGATTACCTATCTCTGGAATATCTCTCAACTCTCCCTAGTGCCTTTACTCTAGTCTGAGTAGCCATCATCTATAAACTATACTGATGAATCTCAACCTTCCCACACTACAGCCAGAAAGATCTTATAAAAACACAAGCCTGGTATGTGGTTTCCTTACTTAAGAACCTTTACGGCTCAAAATAAAGTCTAAGGTTTTTATCATGTCTACAGAGTCCTACATAATCTGGTCTCACCCTACCTCTCTAGGCTCCTCTCATGCCACTTTTCCCCTGCTCTCTTCACTCCAGCCCTGCTAAACTTTAAACTCTTGACTACACTGTGCTCTCTTCCACCTCCAGGATATCATATACCATCACCTCTACCTGGAATTACACTTTTCTTCTCTCCTTGTCAAGCTAACTGCTTCTTGATATTTCTTCCCCACTTAAATGTAACCTCCTCCTCCTTGGGGAAGCCCTCCTGGACTTAACAAACTGCATGATGGTGCATTTTCTTATACTCCCAAAGTATACTACATTTCTTTTGGATGACACTTTGTACACTAGTAAGTGTTTACTGTCAATGCACTGTGCACTTCATGAGGGCGGGGACTATGTCTGTTTTCTTCACCACAATAGTCCCAGAGCCTGACACATAGCACTCAGATGTTGTGTGCTGATTCCAAATGAAGTTTTCTAAAATATCTCTAATCTCTCATTATTCCCCTCATCTCATCAATTTTCCTCAGTGCCTACTACATTAAGAAATACTGTACCTTTCCCTACATGCTGTCACTTCACACACTCTGCACTTCTATAGCTATCCTTATTTCCTTCATCTGAAAGGCCAACCACTTTGTTAAAATCCATCACTTTCTTTAAACACTTCTGTATTTTCCATGAAATCTTTCCTGATCTATCCCCCAAAAGAAATATGACCCTGTCTTTCACTGAACATCTATAATAGTTTTTCATTGTAGTAAGTTCTATTTTATTCGACCTTTAGACTGAAAATTCATGAAAGGAGTAAATGTATCATATTAGGCAATTAAATTTCTGTACCAGATAAAAGTGCATTGTACTAGTAGGTACCCGATAAATACTTGTTACTTAACTTGAGAAATGCAGCTCCCAACTTTAAGATTTTTACAAGTTTCAAATTAAGCTGAGATCAAGTTCACTGTCAATTTTAATAATTGTTTTTGAATCTGCTGTCTGCTATAAAGACCAGAATTCATTACCTGCTTTGAGCATCTGTCTTCTCTAGCTTTTCCTGAAGTTGAATCCAGTCAATCAACGCTTTGAAATCTCTTACATAATTATCCAGCATCATTAGCACCTCCTAATTCAAAACAAACAACAAACATTAGATTCCATTCTGAAACTAAAGAGTTTCAAGAAAAAAATTTAGAGTAAAAGGACTTAGGAATTAATATTTTTTACACTATATATACTCATTGAGGAAGCAGCAAAACCTACAGGTATTTTTTTGAGGGGGGGTTGTTTTATTTTCATTCTCACTCTTTGGTAAGAAATTAGGTGAAGCTGACAGTCTAAAGACCAAGAAATGGTACTGATATTCCTTCTCAAGACTTTCTCAACTGACCATTCTTTTAACCTTTTTTTATTGTTAAATTTAGTAAACAGAAAAGTGCACAAAACATAAATGTACACATGAAAAGATGCTCAACATCACTATTGGAGAAATGCAAATCAAAACTACAATGAGGCACCACCTCACACCAGTCAGAATGGCCATCATTACAAATTCTACAAACAATAAATGCTGGAGAGGTTGTGGAGAAAAGGGAAGCCTCCTGCACTGTTGGTGGGAATGTAAATTGATACAGCCACTATGGAGAACAGTATGGAGGTTCCTTAAAAAACTAAAAATAGAGCTACCATATGACCCAGTAATCCCACTCCTAGGCATGTATCCAGAAGAAAACATAATTCGATAGGATACATGCACCCTGATGTTCACTGCAGCACTATTTACAACAGCCAGGACATGGAAGCAACCTAAATGGCCATCAACAGAGGAATGAATAAAGAAGATGTGGTATATATATATACAATGGAATATTACTCAGCCATAAAGACGAACAAAATAATGCCATTTGCAGAGACGTGGATGGACCTAGAGATTGTCATACAGAGTGAAGTAAGTCAGAAAGAGAAAAGTATTGTATATTAATGCATATATGTGGAATCTAGAAAAATGGTAGAGATGAACTTATTTGCAAAGCAGAAATAGAGTCACAGATGTAAAGAACAAACCTACGGATACCAAGGGGGGAAGGAGGGGTGGAATGAACTGGGAGATTGGGACTGACATATATACACTACTATGTATAAAATAGATAAATAATGAGAAACTACTGTATAGCACAGGGAACTCTACTCAATGCTCTGTGGTGACCTAAATGGGAAGGAAATCTAAAAAAGCATGGATATATGTATGTATGACTGATTCATTTTGCTGTACAGCAAGAAACTAACACAACATTGTAAAGCAACTATACTCCAATAAAATTTTTTAAAAAACAAACATAAATGTACAGATAAATTATTTCAAAGCAAGGAACCATGCAACCACCACCCAGGACCAAAAATTTATTAATATCAGTCTCTAAAAGTTCCCTGATGTCCCTCTCCGAATCACTATTCCACCCCTGTTCCAAAGTAACCACTGCTTTGACTTCTAATAGGTTAATTTTGCCTGATTTTGAAATTCACATAAATGAACACATAGAGTATGTATTACTCTGTGGCTTCTTTTGTACATTTACCACATTCATTCATATTGCAGAGTGTACCTGCGATTCATTTACTGACACTGTCCAAGGTCACTACTAAACAGTATTCTAATGTATTAATATTGGGTTAGCCAAAAGGTTCGTTTGGTTTTTTCCATAAGATGGCTCTAGTAGCACTTAGTTGTCTTTAACTTCATTCAAAACAATTTTGTTAGGCTGTATGTGACAGCTGTCATATCAGTGTGCATTTAAAAAAACACATCAAAACTGGTGAATTTTTGTGTAGCCATTTCAATACTGAAGATGGAAGAAAAAAAGTAACATTTTCGGTATTTTATGCTTTATTATTTTAAGAAAGGTAAAAACGCAGATGAAACACAAAAAAAAGATCTCTGCTGTGTATGGAGAAGTTGGCTGATGAAACGTGTCAAAAGTGGCTGATGAAACGTGTCAAAAGTGGTTTGCGAAGTTTCGTGCTGGAGACTTCTCACTGGATGATGCCCCATGGTCGGGTAGACCAGTTGAAGTTGATAGCAATCAAATCGAGACATTCGTTGAGAACAATCAGTTATACCACGTGGGAGATAGCCAACATACTCAAAATATCCAAATCGAGTGCCAAAACTCATTTGCAGCAGCTTGGTTATGTTAATCGCTTTGATGTTTGGGTTCCACATAACTTAAGCAAAAAAAACCCTCTTGACCATATTTCCACATGCGATTCTCTACTTAAATGTAATGAAAACATTCCGTTTTTAAAATAGATGAAAAGTGGATACTGTACAATAATGTGGAACGGAAGAGATCGTGGGACAAGTGAAATGAACCACCACCAACCACACCAAAGGCTGGTCTTCAACCATAGACGGTGATGTTGTGTATATGGTGGAATTAGAAGGGAGTCCTCTATTATCCTCCTTCCGGAAAACCAAACAATTAATTCCAACAAGTACTGCTCCCAATTAGACCAACTGAAAGCAGCACTCGACGAAAAGCATCCGCAATCAGTCAACAGAAAACACATAATCTTCCATCAGGATAATGCAAGACCGCATGTTTCTTTGATGACCAGGCAAAAACTGTTACAGCTTGTCTGGGAAGCTCTGATTCATCCACTGTATTCACCAGACACTGCATCTTCAGACTTCCATTTATTTCGTCTTTACAAAATTCTCTTAATGGAAAAGATTTCAATTCCCTAGAAGACTGTAAAAGGCACCTGGAAAAGCTCTTTGTTCAAAAAGATAAAAACAGTTTGGGGAAGATGGAATTATGAAGTTGTCTGAAAAATGGCAGAAGGTAGTGGAACAAAAGGGTGAATACATTTTTCAATAATGTACTTGGTGAAAATGAAAAATTTGTCTTTTATTTTTACTTAAAAACCGAAGATGGGACTTCCCTGGTGGTCCAGTGGTTAAGACATCACCTTCTAATGCAGGGGGTGCAGGTTCACTCCCTGGTCAGGGAGCTAAGATCCCACATGCCTTGTAACCAGAAAACCAGAACATAAAAACAGAAGCAATATTGTAATAAATTCAATACAGACTTTAAAAATGGTCCTCATGCAAAAAAAATCTTTAAAAAAAAACAAAACCGAAGGCACTTTTTAGCCAACCTCAAATTTATTTATCCAGTTTATTGGTTGGTATTCATTTTAATATTTATTTATCCAATATTTACCCAATCTAATGTTGAAGATTTAAGTGATTTCCAAATTTGGGATATTACAAATTATATGCTGTTATTCATGTACATGTCCTATGCATATGTGTATATATTTCTGTTGAGTGTATGACCAAGAGTGTAATTGCGGAGTCACAGATTAAGCATGTGTTCCACTTTATTTATTGTTTTAAGTTTATTTTATTTATTTTTGGCTGCTTCGTGTCTTAGTTGCAGCACGCGGGATCTTCATTGAGGCATGCGGGATCTTTCATTGCAGCACTCGGGCTTCTCTCTAGCTGTGGCGTGTGGGTTTCCTCTTCTCTGGTTGTGGCACACAGGCTCCAGGGAGCGTAGCCTCTGTAGTTGTGGCGCACGGGTTTCAGAGTGCATGGGCTCTGTAGTTTGTGGCACGCAGGCTTTCTAGTTGAGGCGCGTGAGCAAAGCAGTTGTGACACATAGGTTAGCTGCCCCGTGGCATGTGGGATATTAGTTCCCTGACCAGGGACTAAACCCACGTCCCCTGCATTGTAAGGTGGATCCGTTACCACTGGACCACCAGGGAAGTCCCAATGCTCCACTTTAGTATATAATACCAAACTGTTTTCCAAAGTGGTTGCCACTCCCGCCAGCAGTCTATGTGAACTCTACTTGCTGCACACCCTCACCTACACTTGGTATTGTCCATTTGGGGTCTTCTTTGTTTTTAACCTGAGCCATTCCGGTTGATGGGGGTGTAATGGTTTCATTTTGGTTTTAGTATGTATTTCTCTGATTACTAATGATTCTCAGCACTTTTTCACATGCTTCCTGGCCATCCTCTTTTTGTGAAGTGCCTATTCAAGACACTTCCCATTTTTCTAGAGTGTCAACTGTCTTTCTCTTTTTGATGTGTAGAAGTTCTTCACATTTTTTGGATATGTGTCTTTTGTTGATTATATGTGCAGCACATATATACTTGCCTTTTCACCCTCCTAATGGAATGGAATTTTTGATGAACAGAAATTCCTAATTTAAGGTAGTCTCATTTATGAGCCTTTCACCTAAAGACTGATGTAGCAATCTTTTCCTACCACAAGGTCAGGAAGATATTCTCCAAAATTATCTTTTAGAGCATGGGTCTATTTCTAGAATCTCTCCTCTGTTACACTGGTCTGTTTATCTATTCTTATACCAGTACCAAACTATCATACGTTGCTACAGCTCTAAAGTAAATCTCAAAACTCAGTAAATTCTCCAACTGTATCTTTGACTTCAAAGTTGTCTAGGCTAATTCCAGGCTTTTGCATTTCCATATAGATTTTAGAATCAGCGTGTCAATTTCTCAGGGGAAAAAAATCAGAATTTTCACTGCATTTGCATTGATTCTATAGATGACCTGGAAGAAAACCAACATTTTTATAACATTGTTTTCTAGTCTATGAACAGATCTATAGCTCCATATATTTATCTTACTCAATGTGTCTCAGTAACGTATTACACTTATCTGTGTAGAGGTCTTACACATCTTCTGTTAGATTTAACCCTAAGAATAAATGGAAGTTGTTTTAAAGTTTTTCTTTTTCAGTTACTGTTGATTTTTTTATTTTGAACTTGTATCCAGCAACTTTAACTCACTCAGTACTTCTAATAGCTAATCTTTAGATTCTTCTGGACTTCATAAATATACATATATACATACATACATATATATATATATATAATCTGTGAATAATGACATATCTATTTTTCTCCCTAAGCCTTATACCGTTTATGTCTTATTCTTGTATTCCTCTGCTGGCTAAAATCTTAAGTACAAGGTTGAACAGAAATAAGGTTAGCAGCCTTTCTTGTCTCATTCACAACTGCAGAAGGAAAGCTCTCAACATTTCACCATTAAGTACGATGTTTACTCTAGAATTTTTAGAAGATTCCTTATATCAGTAAGGATGTTCCCTTTTATTCCCAGTTTGCTAGTTTTATCATGAATGGGTGTTGAACTTCATCAAATATTTTTCCTAAATCTACTGAGACAATATGATTTTTCATCTTCACTCATCTAATTTGGTAAATAACATTAATTTCATATTCAAATGTTAAAGGAACACTGCAGGACTGGAAGGAAACTGACTTGATTGTGATGTAGTGCCTAATTTTCAAATAACCAGATTTGATACATCGTTATATGGTTTAGGACTTGTGCACTCTGTACTCCAGAGTGGCCTGTATTCTCCTTTCTCGTAAGTGCTTTCGTTATCAAAGTTATGCTGGAAAGAATTCTCTATTTTTCTAGGTTCTAGAAGAATTTGCATAATACTGGCACTTTTTCCTCAATTTTAAAAATTGAGATATAATTCATACACCATAAAACTCACCATTTTGAATTATACAATTCAGAGTTGTGCAACATACATGCAAAGAGTTGTGCAACTATCTAATTCCAGAACATTTTCATCACGCCCAAAAGAAACCATAAGCAGTCACTCCCTTTGCTCCCCTCTCTCCAGGCTTGGAAACCACTAATCAACTTTCTGTCTCCATGGATTGGCCTGTTCTGAACATTTCATATAAACAGCATCATACAATATGTGGTCTTTTGAGGCTGGCTTCTTTTACTTAGTATAATGTTTTCAACGTTTTTCCACCGGGTAGCATGTATCCGTACTTCATTCCTTTTTATAACTAAATAATTGCATGAATAAACACACTTGCTTATTCACTTGTCAGCTCATGGATATTCAGGTTGTTTCCACTTTTTGCTTATTATGAATAACGCTGCTACGTACATTCATGTACAAGTCTTTATGTGAACACATGCTTCAAATTCTCTTGGGTGTATAACTGGAAGTGGATTTACAGGGCCATATGGTAACTCGAAGTTTAACATTTAATACTAACGACCAAACTTTTTTCCACAACAGCTGTACCATTTTACATTGTTATCAGCAATATGAGAGGGTTCTATATTCTTCATATCCTTGCCGAGATTTGCTATTTTCTGACTTCTTGATACTAGTCAACAAAAAGAGGATAAAGTGGTATTATTGTTGTTATTTGAAATTCCCTGACAACTAAAAACGTTGAGCATATATTCATGTGCTTATTGGACATTTGTATATCTTCTTTGGAGAAATGTTTATTCAAATTCTTTTTTTTTACATATTTATGGGGATATAATTGCATTACAATGGTGTGTTAGCTTCTGCTTTATAACAGAGTGAATCAGCTATACATATGCATATATCCCCATGTGCCTTCCCTCTTGCGCCTCCCTCCCACCCTCCCTATCCCACCCCTCTAGGTAGCCACAAAGTACTGAGCTAATTTCCCTGTGCTATGCGGCTGCTTCCCACTAGCTATCTATTTTACATTTGGTAGTGTATACATGTCCATGCCACTCTCTGACTTCGTCCCAACTTACACTTCCCCTTCCCCATGTCCTCAAGTCCATTCTCTACATCTGCGCCTTTACTCCTGTCCTGCCCCTAGGTTCTTCATAACCAATTTTTTTTAGATTCCATATATATGTGTTAGCATATGGTATTTGTTTTTCTCTTTCTAACTTACTTCACTCTGTATGACAGACTCTACGTCCATCCACCTCACTACAAATAACTCAATTTGGTTTCTTTTTATGGCTGAGTAATATTCCATTGTATATATGTGCCACATCTTCTTTATCCATTCATCTGTCGATGGACACTTAGGTTGCTTCCATGTTCTGGCTGTTGTAAATAGAGCTGCAGTGAACACTGTGGTACATGACTATTTTTGAATTATGGTTTTCTCAGGGTACATGCCCAGTAGTGGGAATGCTGGGTCGTATGGTAGTTCTATTTTTAGTTTTTTAAGGAACCTCCATACTGTTCTCCATAGTGGCTGTATCAATTTACATTCCCACCACCAGTGCAAGAGGGTTCCCTTTTCTCCACACCCTCTCCAGCATTTATTGATTCTAGATCTTTTGATGATGGCCATTCTGACTGGTGTGAGGTGATATCTCATTGTAGTTTTGACTTGCATTTCTCTAATGATTAGTGATGTTGAGAATCCTTTCATCTGTTTGTTGACAATCTGTATATCTTCTTGGAGAAATGTCTACTTAGGTCTTCTAGCCATTTTTGGATTGGGTTGGTTTTTTTTTGATATTGCGCTGCATAAGCTGCTTGTAAAATTTGGAGATTAATCCTTTGAGAGTTGCTTCATTTGCAAATATTTTCTCCAATTCTGAGGACTGCCTTTTCATCCTGTTGATGTTTTCCTTTGCTGTGCTAAAGCTTTTAAGTTTCATTAGGTCTCATTTGTTTATTTTTGTTTTTATTTCCATTTCTCTAGGAGGTGGGTCAACAAGGATCTTGCTGTGGTTTATGTCATAGAGTGTTCTGCCTATGTTTTCCTCTGAGAGTTTTACACTGTCTGCCCTTATATTTAGGTCGTTAATCCATTTTGAGTTTATTTTTGTGTATGGTGTTAGGGAGTGTTCTAATTTCATTCTTTTACACATAGCTGTTCAGTTTTCCCAGCACCACTTATTGAGGAGGCTGTCTTTTTTCCATTGTATATTCTTGCCTCCTTTATCGAAAATAAAGTGACCATATGTGAGTGGGTTTACCTCTGGGCTTTCTAGCCTGTTCTACTGATCTATATTTCTGTTTCTATGCCAGTACCATACTATCTTGATTACTACAGCTTTGGAGTATAGTCTCAAGTCCGGGAGCCTGATTCCTCCAGCTCCGTTTTTCTTTCTCAAGATTGCTTTGGCTATTCAGGGTCTTTTGTGTTTCCATACAAATTGTGAGTTTTGTTCTATTTCTGTTAAAACTGCCATTGGTAGTTTGATAGGGAGTGCATTAAATCTGTAGATTGCTTTGGGTAGCATAGTCATTTTCACAATGTTGATTCTTCCAGTCCAAGAACACGCTATACCTCTCCATCTGTTGGTACCGGCTTTAACTTCTTTCATCAGTGTCTTATAGTTTTCTGCAATAAAGGTCTTTTGTCTCTTTAGGTAGGTTTATTCCTAGGTATTGTATTCTTTTTGTTGCAATGGTAAATGAGAGTATTTCCTTAATTTCTCTTTCAGATTTTTCATCATTAGTGTATAGGAATGCAAGAGATTTCTGGCTATTAATTTTGTATCCTGCTACTTTACCAAATTCATTGATTAGTTCTAATAGTTTTCTGGTAGAGTCTTCAGGATACTCTATGCATAGTATCATGTAATCTTCAAACATTGACATTCTTCTTTTCCTATTTGGATTCCTTTTATTTCTTTTTCTTCTCTGATTGCTGTGGCTAAAACTTCCAAAACTATGGTGAATAATCTTGGTGAGAGTGGACAACCTGTCTTGTTCCTGATCTTACTGGAAATCGTTTCAGTTTTTCACCATTGAGAACGATGTTGGCTGTGGGTCGGTCATATATGGCCTTTATTATGTTGAGGTAAGTTCTCTCTATACCCACTTTCTGGAGGATTTTTCTCATAAACAGGTGTTGAATTTTGTCGAAAGCTTTTTCTACATGACTTGAGTTTATCATATAGTTTTTATTCTTCAGTTTGTTAATATGGTGTATCACATTGATTGATTTGCGTATATTGAAGAATCTTTGCATTTCCGGTATACACCCCACTTCATCATGGTGTATGATCCTTTTAATGTGCTGTTGGATTCCGTTTGCTAGTATTTTCTTTTTGTGGTACGCGGGCCTCTCACTGTTGTGGCCTCTCCCGTTGTGGAGCACAGGCTCCGGACACGCAGGCTCAGCGGCCATGGCTCACGGGCCCAGCCACTCCATGGCATGTGGGATCTTCCCGCAACAGGGCATGAACCCATGTCCCCTGCACCGGCAGGCGGACTCTCAACCACTGCGCCACCAGGGAAGCCCTGTTGGCTAGTATTTTGTTTAGGATTTTTGCATCTATGTTCATCAGTGATATTGGCCTGTAGTTTTCTTTCTTTGTGACATCTTTATCTGGTTTTGGTATCAGGGTGATGGTGGTCTCATAGAATGAGTTTGGGAGTGTTCCCCCTTCTGGTAAATTCTGGAACAGTTTGAGAAGGAGAGGTGTTAGCTCTTCTCTAAATGTTTGATAGAATTCACCTGTGAAGCCATGTGGTCCTGCGCTTTTGTTTGTTGGAAGATTTTTAATCACAGTCTCAATTTCAGTGCTTGTGATTGGTCTGTTTACATTTTCTATTTCTTCCTGGTTCAGTCTTGGAAGGTTGTGCTTTTCTAACAATTGGTTCATTTCTTCCAGGTTGTCCATTTTATTGGCACATAGTTGCTTGTAGTAATCTCTCACGATCCTTTGTATTTCTGCAGTGTCACTTGTTACTTCTCCTTTTTCATTTCTAATTCTATTGATTTGAATCTTCTCCTCTTTTTGTTGATGAGACTGGCTAATGGTTTATCAATTTTGTTTATCTTCTCAAAGAACCAGCTTTTAGTTTTCCTGATCTTTGCTACTGTTTCCTTCATGTCTTTTGCATTTATTTCTGATCTGATCTTTATGATTCTTTCCTTCTGCTAACTTTGGGGTTTTTTTGTTCTTCTTTCTCTAAGTGCTTTAGGTGTAAGGTTAGATTGTTTATTTGAGATGTTTCTTGAGGTAGGATTGATGTGCTATAAACTTCCCTCTTACAGCTGCTTTTGCTGCATCCCATAGGTTTTGGGTTGTCATGTTTTCATTGTCATTTGTCTCTAGGTATTTTTTGATTTCCTCTTTGATTTCTTCAGTGATCTCTTGGTTATTAACTATTGTTTAGCCTCCATGTGTTTGTATTTTTTTACAGAATTTTTCCAGTAATTGATTTCTAGTCTCATAGTTTTGTGGTCAGAAAAGGTACTTGATAACGATTTCTAATTTCTTAAATTTACCAAAGCTTGATTTGTGACCCAGGATATGATCTATCCTGGAGAATGTTCCATGAGCACGTGACAAGAAAGTGTATTCTGTTGTTTTTGGATGGAATGTCCTATAAATATCAATTAAGTCCATCTTGTTTAATGTATCATTTAAAGCTTGTGTTTCCTTATTTATGTTCATTTTGGATGATCTATCCATCGGTGAAAGTGGGGTGTTAAAGTCCCCTACTATGATTGTGTTACTGTCAATTTCTTCTTTTATGGCTGTTAGCATTTGCCTTATGTATTGAGGTGCTCCTTCGTTGCGTGTATAAATATTTACAATTGTTATATCTTCTTCTTGGATCAATCCCTTGATCATTATGCAGTGTCCGTCGTCATCTCTGGTAATAGTCTTAAAGTCTATTTTGCCTGATATGAGAATTGCTGCTCCAGCTTTCTTTTGATTTCCATTTGCATGGACTAACTTTTTCCATCCCCTCACCTTCAGTTTGTGTGTCCCTAGGTCTGAAGTGGGTCTCTTATAGACAGCATACACATAGGTCTTGTTTTTGTATCCATTCAGCTAGTCTATGTCTTTTGGTTGAAGCACATAATCCATTTACATTTAAGGTAATTATCAATATGTATGTTTCTATTACCATTTTCTTAATTGTTTTGGGTTTGTTATTCTAGGTTTTTTCCTTCTCTTGTGTTTCCTGCCTAGAGAAGATCCTTTAGCATTTGCTGTAAAGCTGGTTAGGTGGTGCTGAATTCCCCTAACTTTTGCTGTCTTTAAAGGTTTTAGTTTCTCCATCAAATCTGAATGAGATCCTGGCTGCTTAGAGTAACCTTGATTGTAGGTTTTTTCCTTTCATCACTTTAAATATGTCCTGCCACTCCCTTCTGGCTTGCAGAGTTTCTGCCGAAAGATCAACTGTTAACCTTATGGGGATTCCCTTGTATGTTATTTGTTGTTTTTCCCTTGCTGCTTTTAATATTTTTCCATGTTTCTAATTTTTGATAGCGTGATTAATATGTGTCCTGGCCTGTTCTCCTTGGATTTATCCTGTATGGGACTCTCTGCACTTCCTGGACTTGATTAACTATTTCCTTTCCCATGTTACGGAAGTTTTTAACTATAATCTCCTCAAATATTTTCTCAGTCCCTTTCTTCTTCTTTTCTTCCTCTGGGACCCCTATAATTCGAATGTTGGTGCGTTTAATTTTGTCCCAGAGGTCTCTGAGACTGCCCTCAATTCTTTTCATTCTTTTTTCTTTATTCAGCTCTGCGGTAGTTATTTCCACTATTTTATCTTCCAGGTCACTTCTCTGTTCTTCTGCCTCAGCTATTCTGCTATTGATTCCTTCTAGAGAATTTTTAATTTCATTTATTGTGTTCTTCATCACTGTTTGTTTGCTCTTTAGTTCTTCTAGGTCCTTATTAAACATTTCTCATATTTTCTCCATTCTATTTCCAAGATTTTGGATCATATTTACTATCATTACTCTGAATTCTTTTTCAAGTAGACTGCCTATTTCCTCTTCATTTCTTTGGTCTGATGGGTTTTTACCTTGCTCCTTCATCTGCTGTGTGTTTCTCTGTCTTGTCATCTTACTTAACTTACTGTGTTTGGGGTCCCCTTTTTCTGGCTGCAGGTTTGTAGTTCCAGTTGTTTTTGGTGTCTACCCCCAGTGGGTAAGGTTGGTTCAATGGGTTGTGTAGGCTTCCTGGTGGAGGGGACTAGTGCCTGTGTTCTGGTGGATGAGGCTGGATCTTGTCTTTATGTTGAGGAAGACGACGTCCAGTGGTGTGTTGGGGGTGTCTATGACTTTATTATGATTTTAGGCGGCCTCTCTGATAATGCGTGGTGTTGTGTTCCTGTCCTGCTACTCGTTTGGCATAGGGTGTCCAGCACTGTAGCTTGCTGGTCGTTGAGTGGAGCTGGGTCTTAGCGTTGAGATGGAGATCTCTGGGAGATCTTTCACCATTTGATATTACATGGAGCCAGGAGGTCTCTGGTGGACCAACATCCTGAACTTGGCTCTCCCACCTCCCACCTGTACCTCCCAGAGGCACAGGCCTGACACTCGGCTGGAGCACAAGACCCTGTCAGCCACACAGCTCAGAAGAACATGGAGAGCAAAAGAAAGAAAGAAAGAAAAAAATAAAATAGAATAAAATAGTTATTAAAATAGAAATAATTATTAAAAATTTAAAAAATTAAGAAGAAAAAAAAGAAAACAGAAAAACAGGTAGAAGAGAGCAACCAAACTGGAAAACAAATCCACCAATAATAACAATTGCTAAAAACTATACTTAAAAAAAAAAACAAAAAAAAAAACGGACAGACAGAACCCTAGGACAAATGGTAAGAGCAAAGCTATACAGATAAAATCACACAAAGAAGCATACAAATACACATTCAGAAAAAGAGAAAAAGGAAAAAATATATATATATTGCTGCTCCCAAAGTCCACTGCCTCAATTTTGGGATGATTCGTTGTCTAGTCAGGCATTACACAGATGCAGGGCACATCAAGTAGGTTGTGGAGATTTAATCTACTCCTGAGGCCGCTGGGAGAGATTTCCCTTTCTCTTCTTTGTTCACACAGCTCCTGGGGTTCAGCTTTGGATGTGGCCCCGCCTCTGCGTGCAGGTTGCCTGAGGCCGTCTGTTCTTCGCTCAGACAGGATGGGGTTAAAGTAGCAGCTGATTAGGGGGCTCTGGCTCACCCAGGCCGGGGCGGAGGGAGGGTTATGGAATGCGGGGCGAGCCTGCGGCAGCAGAGGCCAATGTAAAGTTGCACCAGCCTGAGGCACTTCATCTGTTCTCCTGGGGAAGCTGTCCCTGGATCATGAGACCCTGGCAGTGGCGGGCTGCACAGGCTCTCCCAAGGAGAGGTGTGGACAGTGACCTGTGCTTGCACACAGGATTCTTGGTGGCTGCAGCAGCAGCCTTAGCATTTCATGCCCACCTCTGGTGTCCCTGCTAATAGCTGCAGCTCACGCCTGTCTCTGGAGCTCGTTTAGGCAGTGCTCTGAATCCCCTCTCCTTGCGCACCCTGAAACAATGGTCTCTTGCCTCTTAGCCAGGTCCAGACTTCTTCCCGGACTCCCTCTGGCTAGCTGTGGTGCACTAGGCCCCTTCAGGCTGTGTTCACGCAGCCAACCCCAGTCCTCTCCCTGGTATCTGACCTCTGACCTCTGAAGAAGCCGGAGCCTCATCTCCCAGCCCCCACCTGTCCCGGAGGGTGAGCAGACAAGCCTCTCAGGCTGGTGAGTGCTGGTCCGCACCGATCTTCTGTGCGCGAAACTCTCCACTTTGCCCTCTGCACTGCTGTTGCTGCGCTCTCCTCCATGGCTCCGAAGCTTCCCCCCACCAGCCCCCATCTCTCAAGGGGCTTCCTAGTGTGTGGAAACTTTTCCTCCTTCGCAGCTCCCTCCCAGTGGTGCAGGTCCCATCCCTATTCTTTTGCCTGTTTTTTTTTTTCTTTTGCCCTACCCAGGTATGTGGGGAGTTTCTTGCCTTTTGGGAAGTCTGAGGTCTTCTGCCAGCGTTCAGTAGGTGTTCTGTAGGAGTTGCTCCACATGTAGATGTATTTCTGATGTATTTGTGGGGAGGAAGGTGATCTCCACGTCTCACTCTTCCGACATCTTGAAGGTCTCTCCTATTTAAATTCTTTGCCTATTTTTTAACTGGGTCATTTGTCCCTTTTATTGTTGGACGGTAGGAGTTCTTCATATATTGTGTATATTAGACTGTTATCAGACATATGGTTTGAAAATATTTTCTCTCATTCTGTGAGGTGTCTTTTGACTTAATAGTGTTGGCTTAATAGTGTCCTATAACACACATAAGTTTTTACTTTTGTTGAAGTTCAATTTACATATTTTTAATTTAATTATTTGTGCTTTGGGTATCATATCTAAGAAACTATTGCCCAGTCCAAGGTTACAAAGATTTCCATCTATGTTTTCTTCAAATAGTTTTATAGTTTTATCTCTTACATTTAGGTCTTTGCTCCATTTTCAGTTAATTTTTTGCACATGGTGTGAGGTAGGTATCCAAATTCATTATTTGCGTGTGGATGTCTAGTTGTCCCAGCACCATGTGTTGAAAACACTATTCTTTCCCCATGAAATAGTCTTGGCACCCCTGTCAAAAAACAGTGGCCACAGATGTGTGGATTTATTTCTAGGCTCTCAATGTTATTGCATTGATCTATACGTCTATCATTGTTCTGGTAACTTACTGCTTTGATTATTATAACTTTGAAGTAAGTTTTGAATTCAGGAAGTGTGGGTCCTTCAAACCACTCACATTTTACCAACTGCCCCACTACCGTACGTTAGAGAAAAAAAATAATCTAATCCAGGATCCAGTCGAGGATCAGGCATTGCATTTAACTGTCCTGTCCGCTTAGTTCTGCTACAGTTCTTCCTCAGTCTTTCATGACCTCATATTTATAAAGGATACAGGCCAGTTATTTCATAATATGTCAATCAATTTCAGGTCAAATTAAATTATCAGGAATATCACATTTCTGATGTTGTGGCCTTAGTGCATTATTTAAAAAGGTACCTGGGGCTTCCCTGGTGGCGCAGTGGTTAAGAATCTGCCTGCCAATGCAGGGGGCACGGGTTCAAGCCCTGGTCCAGGAAGATCCCACATGCCACGGAGCAACTAAGCCCGTACGCCACAACTACTGAGCCTGCGCTCTAGAACCCGCGAGCCACAACTACTGAAGCCCACGTCCCTAGAGCCTTGCTCCACAACAAGAGAAGCCACCGCAATGAGAAGCCTGCACATCGCAACGAAGAGTAGCCCCCATTCGCTGCAACTAGAGAAAAGCCCACGCACAGCAACGAAGGCCCAATGCAGCCAAAAATAAATAAATAAAAGGACACCTGCTATGTATATGTCCTATTACTGGTGATAATAACCTTGATGATTTGATTAAGTGGTACCTACCAACTCCCCCACCTAAACTTCCTATTTTTCTTTGTAATTAATATTTTATAGAGAAACATTTTGTGACTATATAAATATCCTGTTCTTCAACAAAATTTCACCCACTAATTTAAGATCCATTGGTGATTCTTGCCTGAATAAATTATTATAATAGTTGCTAAATGATGATTTTCTAATTCCATCATTCCCTCTACATTTACTACTTAGCATCCTATTGTAGGAAAGGTGCTGTCCCTTCTCCCTCATTTGCCTATTTATTCATTTAGTTATTCATAACAGTATGGATTCATCAATTCCTACATTATTGAATGATCCATTACTATATTTGTTTTGATGCTCAAATTGTCCCAGATTTGGACAATCAGAAGCCCTTAATGCTGGCTCCTATGTATTTCTGACATGACCCCATTATATCAGAGCATTCCCTAGCTTTCTGTCACAAAAAGAATTTTCAGGCTCATCTTGTATTTTCCCTGCCCCTGCTCTGGAACCAGCCATTCCTCTAAGAAGCTCTAGTTCCTCTTATTGGAGAATGGTATCTTGACCACGACTAGGTGTTTAATGTGCTCACTGGTACTGGTGTGTCAACACTTCAAGGTGCTCCCAGTAGACAATAGAAATATATATATATTTTTATAAACACACACACATATATGTATAGTTTACTTTTTCCCCTAACTTCTTGAGCTGGATACTAAGATCATTGGCTTTTAGCCTTTATTTCATTTCAATTATATGCATTTTAGCACTATAAAGTTTCCTTTAAGCAGGACTTAGGCTCCATCTCACATATATTGTTTTTGTTATCATTCAGTTCAAAATATTTTCTAATTTCTATTGTAACTTCTTCTTTGACCAATGGATTATTCAGAAGTGTTTTGCTGAGGCTTCCCACTAAGGATTTCTATCTTTTCCTGGATCATGCCCCTATCATTCTCCCCTGCTTAAGAATTCTTCCCTCTCCTAAGCTGTCTGTAGATTTGTTATTTATCACCTAGCACTTCCAGTCCTCAGAGAGAGAGTTGACCTGAATTTTCTATTCCATCTCTAGTAGAAGTGAAAGCCCCTCTACCCAAACATTTTTACCAGTGATTTTCATAAAGCAATACAGGGTATGCTCATCTAATTTACAGGTGAAATAAATCTATGGTAGACAACAGAATTCGAAAAATATATAAATCTGCACTGTTCAATATGGTAATCACTTGCCACATGTGGCTATTAAGTACATGAAAAGTAGCTCATCTGAACTTAGACTTGAACCAAAAGAACAGGAATGTAAAATACCTTAATGTTCATAACTAAAAAATAGTAATAATGGTCATACTGATTACATGTTGAAATAATTTTGATGTATTGGATTAAATTTAAAATATTACTTAATGTTTCTTTTTGCCTTTTTAATGTAACAAATAGAAAGATTAAAAGTACATATGTGGCTCACATTATATTTCTATTGGGCGGCACTGATCTTGACAGGCTACAGTAACTTGGTAAATCTAAAAAGATGAGATTTTTAAATGATAAATTTCTGATTCTACCCTTTGATCCAGTAACTAACTGTACAAGTAAAAGATTGGGGGGAGGTTGGTCTTAACAACACATGACACATATAAAAAGACTGGAATTTTATTTGACACTAAACTCAAGTTGAGTAAATAGTTTGCTGAGCGAGAGGAAAAAGTGAATAAGGCCTCACACTTCAATAATACAAGGATAACAGCAACTATGAAAAGGCTGTGAGTCTCACCAGCACAAGGTAAAATGAGACCATTTCCTCTGTGGGATTTCCATTTGTATTAAACATTTTTTATTGCTAACCAGAATTTGCACTCCCTTTCCAGTTTGGGGAATTGGGTTCTTGCACAGATGTAAAAGGAGAAGATCCTCCTCCTCCTTCCTACTACTTGGCAGTAAGGCTCAGAAATATGATTGGGACTTAACCAATCAGATTCACTTGCCTGAGACTTTGAATCTCAAACTAGTAAGGCAACGATGAAGAGGCAATGGTGTTATTAAAAAACAGCAATACAACCTAGCCAGATGTTTCTCTGCAAAACCTCCCTTGGTTTCTGCCTACTTTCTAACCCTGATTCTTCGGTTCTAGTGACAAATCTGTGAACTATCCAATATCCTCCCAATAAATTATTTTTTCTACTTAAATCTGCTAGAGTCTATTTTTGTTGCTAGCTACCAAGAGCCTGACTGATAAGCCATTGTAAGCACAATTTAAGGAGGCTAGATAGATAAAGCAGAACACAATAAAACAAGTGTGATAATAAGGAAGACTTTAACATCACATCATAGTAGGAACTATAGTAAGAACTGGATGACTAGATTTTAAAAGACTAAAGGGATGGTATGATAGATACCTTCACATATAAGAGAGCTTGACATAAAGGGATTATATTATTTCCGTATGAATATAATTTATAGAACAAAGAATGCTTGGTGAAAATTACAGATTTTTACCTGGGAGAGCTGTCTCAAAAGAGAATTAGTTACCCGGGGGAATATGGTCAAGGGTAACTCTGTAATCGGTATGTGGACTAGACAACTTTACTTACAGTTCTAAGATTCTATGATTTACTCACCAAATGCAAATTTGTTAGGAACCCACTATGTGCCAAAATACTGAATCTATGAAACTCAAACCACAGGAGAGATGTATTCTATGCTTTAAAACACTGATAGCATGCCTGCAAATGCTGCTCTTTAGGCTGAGTGAATTAAACAGATTATTCCCTCAGATACCCAATGTAACATTTATCAGTGGTACTTTCTGACAGAATGAATTATAATTTACAATCCCTCTTAAAGCAAATTTCTATCCTCTCCAATCTTTAGAAAGTTTTACTCTAGGACCTGAGGACAAGGGGGCAGGGTGGGAAGGGTAAGGTGGGACAAAGTGAGAGAGTAGCAATGACATACATACACTACCAAATGTAAAATAGATAGCTAGTGCGAAGCAGCTGCATAGCACAGGGAAATCAGCTTGGTACTATGTGACAACTTAGGTGGGACGGGGATGGTGGGAGGGAGGCGCAACAGGGAGGGAATATGGGGATATATGTATACATATAGCTGATTCATTTTATTATAGAGCAGAAACTAACACAACATTGTAAAGCAATTATACTCTAATAAAGATATAAAAAATAAAGTAAATAAAAAAATTTTAAAAAGATAATTTTATCCTAAAAAATTGGATTAATAAGTAAAACTATTAGCTGCAAAATACATTAAATAACAAGCAAATCCCACAGAATTATCTGATGAGTGATGAAGTCACACTGTCCATAGTCAGCCACTTCATTTTCAAGATAACACTGACGTTTAGCGATCTGGATGTGATGGCACAGAACCCAAACCCTACTGACACCTGGCCCACTGCTCTTTCTGCTAAGTCATATCTCCAAGACTTCCTACACCAGCAGCAAGAAAAATAAAAGGAAGAAAAGATAGGAACGAAAAAAATTACTAGCAAAATCCATTATCAAGAGCATGTTTCTTCCAGTGTTCTTTATTAACACTTTTTACATTTACTACTAAACTGAAAGTTTCTGATGTGAAAATTCAAAAAAATAATAATAGTGTCTTCTAAATACTCAGTCTTAAATTCTACTACCATATATGTGAAATCATCAGTTTAAAAACAAATAAATTTGGAAAAGTAAATGTTTAGAATTTTACCAGCATTTCTTATGCGATTGACTCAAAGCTAAATATATCACAGGCAATTATGCATGATTTAAAACCAGTTTTCAATAATATGATGGACTACTTGCATTTTGTTTATCAAATACAGCATTTGCACTGGCAGTGAGCTTCCAATGGCAAAATAAATTTTAAATTGACTGGATTTCACAGGGAATCATTTCTAAATCAGCTTGTCTGTGCTCCACTGTACATACTCATGATAATAACCATTGCTGCACTTTAATTTTCTTCTTTATTTTTTTACTAATTAATTTATTTATTTTTGGCTGCGTTGGGTCTTCGTTGCTGAGCACGGGATTTTCTCTAGCTGTGGTGAATGGCGGCTACTCTTCATTGTGGTACGCAGGTTTCTCACTGAGGTGGCTTCTCTTGTTGTGGAGCATGGGCTGTAGGTGTGCAGCTTCAGTAGTTGTGGCACGTGGGCTCGGTAGCTGTGGCTCACAGGTGCTAGAGTGCAGGCTCAGTAGTTGTGGTGCAAGGGTTTAGCTGCTCTGTGGCATGTCAGATCTTCCCGGACCAGGGATTGAACCCGTGTCCCCTGCATTGGCAGGCAGATTCTTAACCCCTGTGGCCACCAGGGAAGTCTCTGATTTTCTTCTTTAGATAATCCAAAATAACATTACTGGGACACTACATTCTACACATCTCGCAAAGACTTTTTCTTAGCACAGACTAGTTTTGCATATGAATGACAATGAAAATTTTACACAAGAGTTAAATGCACAGGCCACTAACATCCACTCCGTTACTCAGAAACAGGAACTGATTTCAAGTGTAACTATGTGTAGATATTGCTTAATTGGCCAAAGTTGTCATTTAAATGCATAAGACAAAGAACTTCAAAGTGTATTCACTTCACCAGTATCACACCATTCTCATCTTACTATAAAGACTAAAGACATACCACTCTCACTTTACTATAAAAGCCAACTTTCCAATACTCCCAGAAGATGACTATCAGAAAATGCTAACCAGCTATAAAAATGCTTAGGTTTTATAAATACATTACTTTTCTATAACAAAATCTTAGACTGATGTTTTAGTGTCAGTGACCCTCAAAGACCTCAAAAACGCTTTTCACTTATATACGCCTAATTATTCATAAATGAAATATAGTACCAACCTCACTTCAATCATAAAAGTTATATTCTACTTTAAAAGATTCTTCTGAACAAAGAAGTATTGTTTATTTTCTTTCAAAGGTAATCTTTAGTGCCAAATCACTGGTAATAAAAGTCTTCTTATAATCAGGAAAAGGAAAAATTTTTGAATTTAGTCGGCTTCCTTTTCTCAATTCTACTAACAGATTCAAATTCTTTAACTTAAATGACCTATTTATTTAGGGCACAGAAAGTTTTAATTCAGGATAATTTATTTTAGAAGTTTTCTACTGATTTCCCTTTTTGCTAAAAAAAAGAAAAAGAAAAAACCCTCTAAAAGGTAAGAATATAAGCAGCTATACTTCTAATACAAGTTGGCACAGAGAAAGTACATTTGGTGGCTTAAACAACCTATTTTAAGGAATGTTTAGCTCAACGTTATCAGAAATGATCAGAGTGGTACCGTGCAGCTGTAATCCGAGTCATGTTTTACGAACAAGGGAATACAAACAAGACAAGCAGCTGGAGCAGCCTCACAGTCACTGATGCACATCTTCCTCCTTACAGCTATGAAGGCCATTTTGTCAAGCAAGATGAAACAGAACAAAAGTGGCTCTGAAAGTAATGTTATAGGCATTCAGATAACTACATATAGATGTACAGCTAAAATTACCAATTAGTTTACCAATTGGCTGCAACGGATTCGATTGGTTTGTAACTAATTCTAGTTACTGGCACACAGAGCAGGATGGTTGGCGCCATCCCTTTGTCCTCCTGACACACAATACTAGTGCAGACCCTTGGGCCCAGGACATCAATACAGCCCTCCAATTCAGCTGCAGGAATGAGCACAGTGGTGTACCTCAGTGATGATGAAGAAGTGGAAATAACCATCACATGAGAAGTCAGTGATAAAGGGAATGTTATGAAAGAAAGAACTTTACAAAAAGTGTAACAAGTTTTAAAAAGCATTATTTTTTAAAAACAGCTAATCTAACTTTTAAAAACTACTAATGAAATAAATAGTTCAAAAGGGAAATCATCTGAAAGCAAAATGGCAAGTAAACCACTAACAAAACTGACTAATTTCAACATTCACGGTCATGTTCATTCCTTTATCATTCACTTCTTTCAACTATCTCGCCTTAATTTTCAGTATAAGCAACCTGGAAAAAGAATACATTATATGTTCAACAAATGAAAGCCTGTAAATGAAAATCTGCTGATGGAAACCATTCTCCTATAATTTAATCCTTACTAGGATCCTTTTGGATAAACAAAATTTGCAGTTGCCTCGGTAGTGATAAAAAAATATTTTGCTGCAGTGGCTAATTTTTATCTCAACTCACTTGCAAGCTGGCTTGAATAGATGCTTTTCTCTTATGTAATTTCCCACTATGAAAACTGAGAGACCTATTGCAACTAAAAATGAGCAAAGATACTCAATGCACAAAATCAACATACTCAAGTTCAAATTCTCCACTGATACTTTCATGGTTACCTCTAAACAACTACTTAATGAATTTCTTATGCCTGGAATATTCTCCCAATACCAAACTAAATGTTTACATTCAGGCTGAAGGTCCTCAGGTGTCATCTAGCCAAACTCTTCATTTACGAACACAAAGGTAGGAAAAGGTTTGGTGATTTTTCCGAAGTCATGCAACTAGAGTAGAGAAAACACTAAAATAACTATTATTCCATGAAATCGACTACTTTCCTTTCAAGGGACAGCACAAATATCACATGTAAAGAAACTCTACCAGAATCCTGCAGCCTGTGTCTCTCCTTCTATGAATATCAGCATATGTAAAAACTAATGTTAACACATATTCAAAACTCATAAGTGCTACTCATGAACCTGAAAGGAAGAAAAGACTTTTCTCCCTCAAGCCAAATATATTGTAATATTGCGACCCACATCCTAAGAGAAAAATAACATGACATTTTTCTAAAATTTTAACCTCCACTAAGTCACCATGCATAGAACAGCAAAACTTCTTCTGAAGACATAAACTGACTCTCTCCCAGCAAACAAATCTCAAATATTTTTTTAAATCCTGAGGAATAGCATGACAGAAATATAACCTTTGCTGCTATACCTTGTGATCTGGACATCAGGAAGAAATGTGTTCTATATTGCAGTCATTACCTGGTAAATTTCCATCATGCAAAATTAACAGTAGAATTCAACTGCAGGAAAAAAACAGTAAAAAAGAAAAACTGTAAAAACCACAAATACATGGAGGCTAAACAGTGAGCTACTAAATGACCAAGAGATCACTGAAGAAATCAAAGAAGAAATAAAAAAATACATAGAAACAAACGAAAATGAAAACACAACAGAAAACCTATGGAACACAGCAAAAGCAGCTCTAAGAGGGAAGTTTATAAAAATTCAATCTCACCTCAAGAAACAAGAAAAATCTCAAATAAACAATCTAACCCTACACCTAAATCAACTAAAGAAAGAAAAACAAAGAAAATCCAAAGTCAGTAGCAAGAAAGAAATCATAAAGATCAGAGCAGAAATAAATAAAACAGAAACAAAGAAAAATATAGCAAAGATCAATAAAACTAAAAGCTGGCTCTTTGAGAACATAAACAAAATTGATAAACCCTTAGCCAGACTCATCAAGAAAAAAAGGAGAGTACCCAAACCATAAAATTAGAAATGAAAAAGGAGAAATCACAACTGACACCACAGAAATAGAAAGAATTATAAGAGACTACTACAAACAACTATATGCCAATAAACTGAACAACCATGAAAAAATGGACAAATTCTCGGAAAGGTACAATTTTCGAAGAATGAACCAAGAAGAATTAGAAAATATAAACAGACCTATCACAAGTAATGCAATTGAAACTGTAATTAAAAATCTTCCAACAAACAAAAGTCCAGGACCAGATGTCTTCACAGGTGAATTCTACCAAACATTTAGAGAAGAGCCAACACCGATCCTACTCAAACTCTTCCCAAAAATTGCAGAGGGAGGAACACTCCCAAATTCATTCTACGAAGCCAGCATCACCCTGATACCAAAACCAGAAGAAGATATCACACAAAAAAAATTATAGACCAATATCACTGATGAACATAGATTCAAAAATCCTGAACAATATACTAGCAAACAGAATCAAACAACATATTAAAAGGATCATGCACCATGATCAAGTGGGATTTCTCCCAGGGATTCAAGGATTCTTCAGTATACACAAATCAATAAATGTGATACACCATATTAACAAATTAGGGAATAAAAAACATATGATCATCTCAATAGATGGAGAAAAAGCTTTTGACAAAATTCAACACTCATTTATGATAAAAACTCCCCAGAAAAATGGATAAAGAGGGAACCTACCTCAGCAAAATAAAGGCCACATATGACAAACACACAGCAAGCACCACACTCACTGGTGAAAAGTGAAAGCATTCCACTATCAGGAAGAAAACAAGGATGTCCACTCTAGTCACTCTTATTCAACATAGTTCTGGAACTCCTAGCCACAGCAGAGAAGAAAAAGAAATAAAAGGAATACATACTGGAAAAGAAGAAGTAAAACTGTCACTGTCTGCAGATGACATGAGACTATACATAGAAAATCCTAAAGATGCACCCAGGAAACTACTAGAACTAAATAATGAATTTGGTAAGGTTGCAGGATACAAAATTAATGCACAAAAATCTCTGGCATTCCTACACACTAACAGCAAAAAATTAAAACGAGAAATTAAGGAAACAATCCCATTCACCACTGCAACAAAAAGAATAAAATTCCTAGGAATAAACCTGCCTAAGAAGGCAGAAGACATGTACTCATAAAACTATAAAACACTAATGAAAGGAATCAAAGATGACATAAAAAGATGGAGAGGGCTTCCCTGGTGGCACAGTGGTTGAGAGTCTGCCTGCCAACGCAGGGGACACAGGTTCATGCCCTGGTCCGGGAAGATCCCACATGCTGCGGAGCGGCTAGGCCCGTGAACCATGGCCACTGAGCGTGCGCGTCCGGAGCCTGTGCTCCACAACGGGAGAGGCCCACGTACTGCAGAAAAAAAAAAAAAAGATGGAGAAATATACCATGTTCTTGGGTTGGATGAATCAATATTGTGAAAATGACTATACTACCCAAAGTAACCTAAGATTCAATGCAATTCCTATCAAACTACCAATGGCATTTTTCACAGAACTAGAACAAAAAATTTCACAATTTGTATGGAAACACAAAAGACCCTGAATAGCCAAAGCAATCTTGAGAAAGAAAAACAGAGCTGAAGGAAAAAGGCTCCCTTACTTCAGGCTATACTACAAAGCTACAGTAATCAAGAAAGTATGGCACTGGCACAAAAACAGAAATATAGATCAATGGAACTGGACAGAAAGCCCAGAGATAAACCCACGCACATATGGTCACCTTATTTTTGATAAAGGAGGCAAGAATATACAATGGAGAAAACACAGCCTCTTCAATAAGTGGTGCTGGGAAAACTGGACAGGTACATGTAAAAGAATGAAATTAGAACACTCCCTAACACCGTATACAAAAATAAACTCAAAATGGATTAAAGACCTAAATGTAAGGCCAGACACTATAAAACTCTTAGAGGAAAACATAGGCAGAACACTCTATGACATAAACCACAGCAAGATCCTTTTTGACCCATCTCCTAGAGAAATGGAAATAAAAACAAAAGTAAACAAATGGGACCTAATGAAACTTAAAAGCTTTTGCACAGCAAAGGAAACCATAAACAAGACCAAAAGACAATCCTCAGAATGGGAGAAAATATTTGCAAATGAAGCAACTGACAGAGGATTCATCTCCAAATTTTTCAAGCAGCTCATGCAGCTCAATAACAAAAAACAAACTACCCAATCCAAAAATGGACAGAAGACCTAAATAGACATTTCTCCAAAGAAGATATACAGATTGCCAACAAACACATGAAAGAATGCTCCAAATCATTAATCGTTAGAGAAATGCAAATCAAAACTACAATGAGATATCATCTCACACCAGTCAGAATGGCCATCATCAAAAAATCTAGAAACAATAAATGCTGGAGAGGGTGTGGAGAAAAGGGAGCCCTCTTGCACTGTTGGTAGGAATGTAAATTGATACAGCCACTATGGAGAACAATATGGAGGTTCCTTAAAAAACTAGAAATAGAACTACCATACCACCCAGCAATCACACTACTGGGCATATACCCTGAGAAAACCATAATTCAGAAAGAGTCGTGTACCAAAAGGTTCATTGCAGCTCTATTTACAATAGCCAGAAGATGGAAGCAACCTAAGTGTCCATCAACAGATGAATGGATAAAGAAGATGTGGCACATATATACAATGGAATATTATTCGTCATAAAAAGAAACGAAACTGAGTTATTTGTATAGTGAGGTGGATGGACCTAGAGTCTGTCATACAGAGTGAAGTCAGAAAGAGAAAAATAAACACTGTTTGCTAACACACATATATGGAATCTAAGAGAAAAAAAAAGTCATGAAGTACCTACAGGTAAGATGGGAATAAAGACACAGACTTACTAGAGCATGGACTTGAGGATATGGGGAGAGAGAAGGGTAAGCTGTGACAAAGTGAGAGAGTGGCATGGACATATATATCAAACTTAAAATAGATAGCTAGTGGGAAGCAGCTGCATAGCACAGGGAGATCAGCTAGGTGGTTTGTGACCACCTAGAGGGGTGGGATAGGGAGGGTGGGATGGAGGGAGACGCAAGAGGGAAGAGATATGGGAACATATGTATATGTATAACTGATTCACTTTGTTATAAAGCAGAAACTAACACTCCATTGTAAAGCAGAAACTAACATATCATTTTAAAGGAATTATACTCCAATAAAGATGTTAAGAAAAGATATTCAAAAAAATGAACAATGTGAATATGATTTTGAAGGAGACAATTTAGTTAAGCTCAATTTCTCTTCTAAACACTTCAAAATTCATTGATAAAAATGATTTTCTGATAACAAAATTACTCTCATTGTACTATGAAGAATATATTTAACAAAGAAATGAAAAAAAAAAACATGACCCACAGAGTAAAAAGGAAATTCAAGGAACAGGAGAAAATATTTATAAATCATGTATCTAGTAAGGGATTATATGTATCCCTCTATATAGTCTATATATCCAGACTATATAGAGAACTCCTAAAACTTAACAACAACAACAAAAGAAACAATTCAAAAACGGGCAAAGGACTTGAATAGACATCGCTCAAAAGAGGATTTACAAGTGGTCAATACACAGATGTAAAGATACTCAATATCACTAATAATCAAGGAAATGCAAATCAAAACAACGAGATATCACCTCACACATGTCAGAGTGACTATCATCAAAAAGAACACAACAAATGTTAGCAAACACATGGAAAAATGTGAACCCTTGTACACTGTTGGTGGGAATGTAAACTGGTGCAGCCTCTGTGGAAAACAGTATGGAGGTTTCTCAAAAAAACTAAAAATAGAAATACCATAAGACCCAGCAGTTCCACTCCCGCGTAGATGTCCGAAAAAAAATGTAAACACTAATTCAAAAAGATACATGCACTCCAGTGTGCACAGCAGCATTATTTACAATTGCCAAGATGTGAAAGCAACCTAAGTGTCCATCAACAGGTGAACAGGTAAAGAAGATGCTGTATATACACATACACCCCCCACACACACACAATGGAATACTACTCAGCCATAAAAAAGAATGTAATATTGCCATTTGCAACAACATGGATGGACTTGGAGGGTATTATGCTAAGTGAAATAAGTCAGACAGAGAAAGACAAATACTGTATGATATCACTTATATGTGGAATCTAGAAACTACAACAAACTAGTGAATATAACAAAAAAGAAACAGACTTAGATATAGAGAATAAACTAGCGGTTAACAGTGGGGAGAGGGAAGGGTGGAGGGGCAATATAGGGGTAGGTGATTAGGAGGTACAAACCATTATGTATAAAATAAGCTACAAGACTATAATGTACAACCCAGGGAATACAGAAAATATTTTATAATAACTATAAAAGGGAGTATAACCTTTAAAAATTGTGACTCACTATATTGTATGCCTGTAACATATAATACTGTACATCAACTATACTTCAATAAAAAAAGGAAAAAAAGAAAAAGCAATACTGTGATTTAATTGATAGAGAAAACAGCTGTCATGAAGAAACTCAATGAGCTACCAGAAAACTTAGAAAGGCAGTTCAGTGAGCTCAGAAATAAAATTAATGAGCAAAAGGAATACTTTACCAGAGAGACTAAAACTCTAAAAATGAACCAAATAGAAATTCTGGAGCTGAAGAACTCGATAATACAAGATGAAGAATGCATTAGAAAGTACTGGAAATAGAGCAGACCACATGGAAGAGAAAATTAGAGAGCTCAAAGAAAAAAATCTAGAAATGATACAAGCAGAAGAGGAAAGAGAAATGGGATTTTTTTTTTAATGAGGAAATTCTACAAGAGTTATCCAACTCTTTTAGGAAGGGTAACATTAGGGTAATGCACACCCCAGAAGAAGAAAAGGGAGAAGAGGGAAGAGCATTTATTTAAAGAATAATAGCTAAGAACTTAACAAACCTGGGGAAAGAACTAGATATACAAGTTCATGAAGCTAAGAGGACACCTAATTACCTCAATGCAAAAAAGACCTTCTCCAAGACGTATTAAAATTGCCAAAAGCCAATGACAGGACTGCCCTGGTGGCGCAGTGCTTAGGAATCCACCTGCCAGTGCAGGGGACACGGGTTTGAGCCCGGTCCAGAAAGACCCACATGCTGCAGAGCAACTAAGCCTGTATGCCACAACTACTGAGTTTGTGCTCTAGAGCCCACAAGCCACAAATACTGCACCCACGTGCCACAACTACTGAAGCCTGCGTGACTAGTGCCCGTGCTCCACCACAAGAGAAGCCCCTGCTAACTGCAACTAGAGAAAGCCCAGGCACAGCAATGAAGACCCAATGCAGCAACCAATCAATAAATAAATAAATAAGAAAAAAAGCCAATGACAAAGAAAGAATTTTAAAGACACCCAGAGAAAAAAAAGACAGTAACCTATAAAGGAAGCCCCATTAGGCCACCAGCAGATTTCTTAGCAGAAACTCTACAGGCCAGGAGGGTGTGAAATGACATTCTCAAAATATGAAAGATAAAAAATGTCACCCAAAAATACTCTATCCAGCAAAATCATCATTCAGATATGAAGGAGAAATAAAGACTTCCCCAGACAAACAAAAGCTGAGGGGAGATTCAGGTGAAAGGATGGCAGCGCTGAAAGATCCTGAGATGACCTCCTCTCACAAGCCCACCAAAATCACAACTATTTGCAGAACAACCATCAGTGAAAAAGACCAGAACCTACCAGAAAAGATCTTCTACAACTAAAGATATAAAGAAAAAAACACAACAAGTCAGGTAGGAGGGGTGGAGTCATGATATACTCAAGTCCCATACCCCTGGGTGGGTGACCTACAAATGTAAGAATAATTAACAATTGCACAGGCTCTCCCAAAACAGTGAGAGGTCCAGCCCCACAACAGGCTCCCCAGCTCAGGGACCCTGCACCAGAAAGATGAGCCATCAGAGAATCTGGCTTTAAAGGCCAGCAGAGTGCAGTTTCAGGAGACCTCATGGACCGGGGGAAATTGTGACTTCACTCTTAAAGGGTGTGTACAAAATCTTGCTCCAGGACCCAGGGCAGAAATAGTATGATAGGAGCCTGGGTCAGACCTAACTGCTGATCTTGGAGAGTCTCCCAGAGAGGGAGGCACCAACTGCAGTTCACCCTGGGGACACAAACACTGGCAGCATCCATTTCCGGAAACTCCTTTAACTACGTTGGCACTGGTGTTGACAAGTACCATTTGGGAATCCCCCCTCTAGCTTATTAGCCCCAGGACCCAGCCCCATCTTGGCCCAACAGTCTGTAGGTGCTAGTGCTGGGACACCTCAGGCTAAACACTAACTGGGTGGGACAAAACCACACCCAGAGACAGACAAGTTACCTTAAGACCCCCTGAGCCCACAGCTGCCCCTGGACAAGCCACTGCCCTCCAGAGGGTCCAGGACCCAATCCCAAACATCAATGCACAAGCAATGGACCCCAGGACCCCAAAGGCCCTCCAGACAGAGACTGTGGAAACCACCCTTACCGAACAGGGGGCAGACACCAACCACAAGAAAAGCATAACAGCACAGTCTGTGAAACAGCCCATCTACTAGCATATCAGATCCTGCCCTGAGACTGGCTGAGCCCTGGCCCCACCAACTAGTAGGCCAACACAAGCTTCATGAAACCCCAGCCCCCAAAGCCAAATGTGTCAGGAACAGGCCCCACCCACCAGCAACATGACACCAGCTCTGAGACCCTTGGGACTTACAATGAGACCCTGGAACATGGCTCTGCCCACCAGTAGGCCAGCACTAGCCCCATGACCTCCTTCACCCACCACTAGGTGGACAATAGCCCAGGGGTCTCCTGGACCCTGACTACACCACCAGTAAGCCAGCACTAGTCCCTGGGGACCCCCAGGGTCCCAGAGTCAGCTGCCTTGTGACCGGGTCCTGCCAACCAGCAGCTGTTAGCTTTCACACAAGCAGAGCCTGGCAACCAACTGGGCTGGGGGCCAACCAAGCCTACCATACCATCCACGTAGTCAGCCTGCCATAATAAAAAGACCCACACAGCCCTCATAAGGGGAACCCCTAGAGCATATAGCTCTGGTGATGAGAGAGGAGTGCGCTGCTGAGGTGCACAGGACATCTCCTACAGAAGGCCACTTCTCCGAGGTCAAAAAACATAACCAACCTACCAGATACATAAAAATAAAAACAGCAACTTAGGAAAAATGAGGCAACGAAGGAACATGATCCAAACGAAGGAACAAGACAGAACCCCAGAAGAAGAGCTAACTGAAGTGGAGACAGGCAATCTACCTGAGAAAAAGTTCAGGGTAGTGATCATAAAGAAACCCAAAGAACTCAGGAGAAGAATGGACACAAAAAGCAAGACATTAGAAGCTTTAAACAAAGAGCTAGAAAATATAAAGAAAAACCAAACAGATGAAGAATATAATGACTGAAATGAAAAATACACTAGAAGGAATCAACAGTAGATTAAATGATACAGAGGAATGAATAGAGAGCTGGAAGACAGAGTAGTGGAAATCACTGATGCCAAACAAAAAAAGAAAGAGGAATGAAAAGAAATGTGGAAAGTTTGAGAGACCTCTGCAACAACATCAAGCACATTAATATTCACATTATTGGGATCCCAGAAGGAGGAGAGAGAGAGAAAGGCACTGAGAGCATAATTAAAGACATAATTGCTGAAAACTTCCCTAACCTGAGAAAGGAAACACACATTCAAGTCCAGAAAGCATAGAGAATCCCACACACAACTAACCCAAACAGGAACACACCAAGACAAATTGTAATTAAAATGGCAAAAATTAAAAATAAAGAGACTATTAAAAGCATCAAGGGAAAAATAAAAACTTACACATAAGAAAACTCCCATAAGGCTACTTACATCCCCACTTACCTCAATGGACAGACCATCCAGGCCAAAACACCAATAAGGAAACACTAGACTTAAATGACACATAGACCAGATGGACTTAAAAGATATCTACAGCACATTCCATCTGAAAGCAGCAGAATAAACATTCTTTTCAAGTGCACATGGAACATTCTGCAGGACAGATCACATGCTAGGCCACAAAATAAGCCTCAATAAATTTAAGAAAACTGAAATCATATCAAGCATCTTTTCTGACCACAACACTGTGAGACTACACATCAACTGCAAGAAAAAAAATGTAAAAGACACAAACCTATGGAAGCTAAACAATATGCAACTAAACAACCAAAGGATCACTGAAGAAACCAAAGAGGAAATCAAAAAATGCCTGGAGACAAATTAAAATGAAAAAAAAAATGATCAAAAGTCTACGGACTACCAAAGCAGTTCTAAAGACATTTATATTTATACAAGCTTAGCTCAGGAAACAAGAAAAGTCTCAAACAATCTAAACTTACACCTAAAGGAGCTAGAAAAAGAAAAACAAACAAAACCCAAAGTTAATAGAAGATAAGAAATCATAAAGATCAAAACAAATAAATGAGACTGAAAAAAAAAAAGAAGAAAAGATCAATGAAACTAAAAGCTGGTTCTTTGAAAAGATATACAAAATTGATAAACCTTTAGCCAGACTTATCAAGGAAAAAAGAGAGAGGGCCCAAATCAATAAAATCAGAGGGGACTTCCCCGGCAGTCCAGTGATTAAGACTTCATCCTTCCAATGCAGGGGACATGGGTTCAATCCCTGGTCAGGGAACTAAGATCCCACATGCTGCATCGTACATCCAAAAAAAAAGACAAAGAAGGAGAATAAAATCAGAGATGAAAAAGGGGAAGTTGCCATGGACACCAGAGAAATACAAAGGATCATAAGAGACTACAAACAACTATATATCAGTAAAATGGACAATCTAGAAGGGATGGACAAATTCTTAGAAATGTACAATTTCCCAAGACTGAATGAGGAAGAACTAGAAAATATGAACAGACCAATTACCAGTAAGGAAACAATCAATTAAAACAAAAATTCCCAACAAACCAAAGCCCAGGACAAGATGGCTTCACAGGTGAATTCTACCAAATATTTAGAGGAGAGGGAACACCTATCCTTCTCAAACTATTCCCAAAAATTACAAAGGAAAAAACACTCCTCAACTCATTCTATGAGACCAGCATCACCCTGATAACCAAAACCAGACAAAGATATGACAAAAAATGAAAATCACAGGCTAATATCACTGATGAACATGTATGCAAAAATCCTCAACAAAATATTAGCAAACCAAATCCAACAATACATTAAAAGAACCATACACCATGATCAAGTGGGATTTATCCCAGGGATACAAGGATTTTTCAATATCTGCAAATCAATGTGATACACCATATTAACAAATCTAATTGAAGAATAAAAACCATATGATCATCTCAAAGGCTGCAGAGAAAGCTTTTGATAAAATTCAGCATCCATTTATGAAAAAAAACTCTCCAGAAAGTGGGCATAGAGGGAACATACCTCAACATAATAAAGGTCATATATGACAAGCCCACAGTTTAACACCATACTCAACAGTGAAAAGCTGAAATCATTTCCTCTAAGATCAGAAACAAGACAAGGAGGTCCACTCTTGCCACGTTTATTCAACATAGTATTGGAAGTCCTAGCCACAGAAATCAGAGAAGAAATAAGATAAGAGGAATCCAAGTTGGAAAGGAAAAAGTAAAACTGTCACCATTTGCAGATGACATGATACTTTACACAGAAAATCCTAAAAATGCCACCAAAAACATACTTGAGCTCATGAATAAATTTGGTAAAGTTGCAGGACACAAAATTAATATATGGAAATCAGTTGCATTTCTATACACTAACATTATTAGTGTATAGAAATGCACTGTTGTGTAAATTAAGAGAAAACCCATGAGAAATTAAGAGAAATTAAGGAAACAACCCATGTACAATTGCACCAAAAAAAAAAAAAAATACCTAGGAATACACCTACCTAAGGGGGCAAGAGACCAAACTAGAAGACACTAATACTAGGAATAAGCAACAGTGGAGATATAGAGGAACCAGGAAACAAAAGATAAAATGGCAGTACTAAGTCCTCATCTATCAATAATCACCTTACATGCAAATGGACTGAATCCACCAATCAAAAGATACAGAGTGGCGAGACAGGTTAAAAAACAAAACCCAACTGTATGCTGCTTCCAGAAGACATACCTCAACTCTAAAGATAAACATAAGTGAAGGGATAAAAGAGGATACTCCAAGCAAATGGCAGCCCAAAGAAAGCTGGTGTAGACATTCTGCTATCATACAAAATACACTTCAAGGTAAAAAAGGTAAGAGACAAAAATGGATAGTAATAATGATAAAGAGGATACTTCATAAGAACACGTAAGTTATTAACATTTATGCATCTGACATAGGTGCACCAAAATATATAAAACAATGATTAACAAACCTAAAGGTAGAAACTGACAGCAACAGTAATAGTAGGGGACTTTAACACCCCACTTACGTCAATGGATAGATCATCCACACAGAAAGTCAACAAGGAAACAGCAGCCTTAAATGAAATTTTGACAAGATGGATTTTATAGATTTGTACAGAATATTCCATCCAAATGCAGGAGAAATCACATTCTTCTCAAGTCCACATGGAACTTTCTCAAGGGTAGACCATATTCTGGGACACAAAATAAGTCTCAACAAATTTAAGAAGACTGCAATCATATCAAGCATCTTCTCCAATCATGATGGTATGAAACTAGAAATCAAATTCAAGAAGAAATCTGGAAAAATCACATATATGTGGAGACTGAACAACATGCTATGGAATAACTATTGGGTCAATAAAGAAATCAAAGGAGAAATTAAAAATTACCTGAAGGCAAATGAAAATAAAAATATGACATACCAAAATCTACAGGATGCAGCAAAAGCAGTACTAAGAAGGAAGTTTATAGCAAAGGAAAGAAGAAAAACTGTCACTATTTGCAGATGACATGATAATATATACAGGAAACTGTGGGAGACTCCATCAAAAAACTATTAGAAATAAATGAATTTAGTAAAGTTGTAGGATACAAAATTAATATACAGGAATCTGTTGCATATCTATACACTAATAATAAATTATCACATAGAGAAATTAAGAAAAAAATCCACTTAGAATTGCATCAAAAAGAATAAAATACCTTGGAATAAATTTAAGCAAGAAGGTGAAAGATGTGTACTCTGAAATCTATAAGAGTTTTAAGAATTATTATTATTGATGAAAGAAATTAAACACAACACAAATAAATGTAGAGATATACAGTCCTCATAGACTGGAAGAATTAATATTACTATAATACCTATACTACCAAAAGCAATATACACATTCAATGCAATCACTATCAAAACACCAATAGCATTTTTCACAGAACTGGGAAAAACACTCCTAAAATTTTATGGAAACACAAAAGACCCTGAACAGCCAAATAATCTTGAGAAAGAAGAACAAAACTGGGGTTTTGTTCAACATCACTAATTATTAGGGAAAGGCAAATGAAAACCACAGTGAAATATCCCCTTATGTCTGTCAGAAAAGCGATTACTAAAAAGGCAAGAAATAACAAGTGTTCGAGAGGATGTGGAGAAAGGGGAAACTCATGCACTGACGGTGGATGTAAACAGGTACAGCCACTATGGAAAACAGTATGGAAATTCCTCAAAAAATTAGGAACAGAATTACCACATGATCCAGCTATCTCACTTCTGGGTATTTATCCAAAGAACAAGAAAACACTAATTTGAAAAGATAATATGCACCCCTATATTCATCACAGGACTATTTACTGTTGCCAAGATATGGAAAAAACCTAAGTGCCCATCAACAGAGGAATGGATAAAGAAGATATGTCATGTCTGTATGTGTACTACATATATATATATATATATATATATATATTTATATACAGCAGATGAAGGAGCAAGGTAAAAACCCACCAGACCAAAGAAATGAAGAGGAAATAGGCAGTCTACCTATAAAATAATTCAGAGTAATGATAGTAAAGATGATCCAAAATCTTGGAAATAATATGGAGAAAATACAAGAAATGTTTAACAAGGACCTAGAAGAACTAAAGAGCAAACACACGATGATGAACAACAATGAAATTTAAAATTCTCTAGAAGGAAGCAATAGCCTAATGACTGAGGCAGAAGAACGGATAAGTGACCTGGAAGATAAAATAGTAGAAATAACTACTGCAGAGCCAAAAAAAGAAGGAAAACAATTGAGGACAGTCTCAGAGACCTCTGGGACAGCATTAAACACACCAACATTTGAATTATAGAGGTCCCAGAAAAAGAAGAGAAAAAGAAAGGGACTGAGAAAATATTTGACGAGATTATAGTTGAAAATTTCCCTAATATGGGAAAAGAAATAGTCAATCAAGTCCAGGAAGCACAGAGAGTCCCATACAGGATAAATCAAGGAGAAACACGCCAGGACACATATTAATCAAACTATCAAAAATTAAATACAAAGAAATAATATTTAAAGCAGCAAGATAAAAGCAACAAATAACATACAAGGGAATCCCAATAAGGTTAACAGCTGATCTTTCAGCAGAAATTCTGCAATCCAGAAGGGAGTGGCAAAGCATATTTAAAGTGATGAAAGGGAAAAACCTACAACCAAGATTACTCTACCCAGCAAAGATCTCATTCAGATTTGACAGAGAAATTAAAACATTTACAGACAAGCAAAAGTTGAGAGAATTCAGCATCACCAAACCAGCTTTACAACAAATGCTAAAGGACCTCTCTAGGTGGGAAACACAAGAGGAGGAAAAGAGATACAATAACAAACGCAAAACAATTAAGAAAATGGTAATAGGAACATACATATTGATAAATATCTTAAATGTAAATGGATTAAATGCTCCAAGCAAAGGATAAGACCGGCTAAATGGATATGAAAACAAGACCTGTATATATGCTGTCTGCAAGAGACCCACTTCAGACCTAGGGACACATACAGACTGAAAGTGAGGGGATGGACAAAGATATTCCATGAAAATGGAAACCAAAAGAAAGCTGGAGTAGCAATTCTCATATCAGACAAAACAGACATTAAAATAAAGACTATTACAAGAGACAAAGAAGGATACTACATAATGATCAAGGGATGAATCCAAGAAGATATAATAATTGTAAATATTTATGCAACCAACATAAGAGCACCTCAATACATAAGGCAAATGCTAACAACCATAAAAAGGGAAATCGACAGTAACACAATCATAGTAGGGGACTTTAAAACCCCACTTTCACCAATGGACAGATCATCCAAAATGAAAATAAATAAGGAGACACAAGTTTTAAATGACACATTAAACAAGACGGACTTAATTGATATTCACAGATATTCACATCCAAAGCCAACAGAATACACTTTCTTCTTAAGTGCTCATGGAACACTCTCCAGGATAGATATCTTGGGTCACAAATCAAGCCTTGGTAAATTTAAGAAAATTGAAAGCGTGTCAAGTATCTTTTCCGACCACAATGCTATGAGACTAGATATCAACTACAGGAAGAAACCTGAAAAAAATACAAACACATGGAGGCTAAATAATACGCTACTAAATAACCAAGAGCTCATTGAAGAAATCAAAGAGGAAATCAAAAAATACCTAGAAACATACAACAATGAAAACACAACAATCCAAAACTATGGTAGGCAACAAAAGCAGTTCTAAGAGGGAAGTTTATAGCAATACAAACCTACCTCAAGAGACAAGAAAAATCTCAAATAAACAACCTAAACTTACACCTAAAGCAACTGGAGAAAGAACAAAAAAACCCAAAGTTAGCAGAATGAAAGAAATCATAAAGATCAGAAATAAATGAAAAAGAAATGAAGGAAACAATAGCAAAGATCAATAAAACTAACAGCTGGTACTTTGAGAAGATAAACAAAATTGATAAACCACTAGACAGACTCATCAAGAAAAAAAGGGAAAAAAAAAAAAGAAAAAAAGGGAGAAGACCTAAATCAACAGAATTAGAAATGAAAAAGGAGAAGTAACAACTGACAGTGCAAAAGTACAAAGGATCATGAGAGATTACTACAACCAATTGCCACTACAACGGACAACCTGGAAGAAATGGACAAATTCTTAGAAAAGCACAACTTTCAGAGACTGAACCAGGAAGAAATAGAAAATATAAACAGACTAATCACAAACAATGAAATTGAAACTGTGATTAAAAATCTTCCAAAAAGCAAAAGCCCAGGACCAGATGGTCTCACAGGTGATTCTATCAAACATTTAGAGAAGAGCTAACACCTATCCTTCTCAAACGCTTCCAAAATATAGCAGAGGGAGGAACACTCCCAAACTCATTCTACAAGGCCACCAACACGGTGATACCAAAACCAGACAACGATTTACAAAAAAGAAAACTACAGGCTAATATCACTGATGAACACAGATGCAAAAATCCTCAACAAAATACTAGCAAACAGAATCCAACAGCACATTAAAAGACTCATACACTATGATCAAGCGAGGTTTATCCCAGGAATGCAAGGATTCTTTAATATATGCAAATCAATCAATGTGATACACCATATTAACAAACTGAAGGAGAGAAACCATATGATCATTTCAATAGATGCAGAGAAAGCTTTCAACAAAATTCAACATCCACTTATGATAAAAACTTTCCAGAAAGTAGGCATAGAGGGAACCTACCTCAACATAATAAAGACCATATATGACAAACCCACAGTCAACATCGTTGTCAACAGTGAAAAACTGAAACCATTTCCTCTAAGATCAAGAACAAGAAAAGGTTGCCCACTCTCACCGCTAACATTCAACATAGTTTGGAAGTTTTAGCCACAGCAATCAGAGAAGAAAAAGAAATAAAAGGAATCCAAATCGGAAAAGAAATAAAACTCTCAGTGTTTGCAGATGACATGATACTATACATAGAGAATCCTAAAGATGCTACCAGAAAACTACTAGAGCTAATCAATGAATTTGGTAAAACAGCAGGATACAAAATTAATACACAGAAATCTCTTGCATTCCTGTACACTAATGATAAAAAATGTGAAAGGGAAATTAAGGAAACACTCCCATTTGCTACTGCAACAAAAGGAACAAAATACCTAGGAATAAACCTACCTAAGGAGACAAAAGAGCTGTATGCAGAAAACTATAAGACACTGAGGAAAGAAATTAAAGACGATACAAACAGATGGAGAGATATACCACGTTCTCAGATTGGAAGAATCAACATTGTGAAAATGACTATACTACCTAAAGCAATCTACAGATTCAATGCAATCCCTATCAGACTACCACTGGCATTTTTCACAGAACTAGAACAAAAAGTTTCACAATTTGTATGGAAACACAAAAGATCCCGTATAGCTAAAGCAATCTTGATGAAGAAAAATGGAGCTGAAGGAATCAGGCTCCCTGACTTCACACTACACTACAAGCTACAGTAATCAAGACAGTATGGTATGGCACAAAAATAGAAATAAAGATCAATGGAACAGATTAGAAAGCCTAGAGATAAACCCATGCGCATATGGTCACCTTCTCTTTGAGACAGGAGGCAAGAATATACAATGGAGAAAACACAGCTGCTTCAGTAAGTGCTGCTGGGAAAACTGGACAGCTACATGTACAGGCATGAAATTAGAACACTCCCTAACACCGTATACGAAAATAAACTCAAAATGGATTAAAGACCTAAATGTATGGCCAGACACTATAAAACTCTTAGAGGAAAACGTAGGCAGAACACTGTATGACATAAATGACAACAAGATCCTTTTTGACCCACCTCTTAGAGAAATGTAAATAAAACCAAAAATAAACAAATGGGACCTAATGAAACTTAAAACGTTTTGCAAAACAAAGGAAACCATAAACAAGATGAAAAGACAACCCTCAGAATGGGAGAAAATATTTACAAACGAAGCAACTGACAAAGGATTAATCTCCAAAATATACAAGCAGCTTATGTGGCTCAATATCAAAAAAAACAAACAACCCAATCCAAAATTGGGCAGAAGACCTAAATAGACATTTCTCCAAAGAACATACACAGATTGTCAACAAACACATGAAAGGATGCTCAACATCACTAATCATTAGAGAAATGCAAATCAAAACTACAAGGAGGTATCACCTCACACCAGTCAGAATGGCCATCATCACAAAATCTACAAACAATAAATGCTAGAGAGGGTGTGGAGAAAAGGGAACCCTCTTGCACTGTTGGTGGGAATGTAAATTGATACAGCCACTATGGAGAACAGTATGGAGGTTCCTCAGAAAACTAAAAACGGAACTACCATACGACTCAGCAATCCCACTACTGGGCATATACCCTTAGCAAACCACAATTTTAAAATAGTCATGTACCACAGTGTTCACTGCAGCTCTATTTACAATAGCCAGGACATGGTAGCAACCTAACCTAAGTGTCCATTGACAGATGAATGGATACAGAAGATGTGGCACATATAGACAATGGAATATTACTCAGACATAAAATGAAATTGAGTTATCTGTAGCAAGGTGGATGGACTTTGAGACTGTCATACCGAGTGAAGTAAGTCAGAAAGAGAAAAACAAATACTGTATGCTAACACATATATATGGAATTAAAAAAAAAAGGTTCTGAAGAAACTAAGGGCAGGACAGGAATAAAGACGCAGACACAGAGAATGGACTTGACACGGGGAGGGGGAAGGGTAAACTGGGACCAAGTGAGAGAGTAGCACTAACATATATACACTACCAAATGTAAAATAGATAGCTAGTGGGAAACAGCTGCTTTGCACAGGGAGATCAGCTCAGTGCTTTGTGACCACCTAGAGGGGTGGGATAGGGAGGGTGGGAGGGAGACGCAAGAGGGAGGAGATATGGGGATGTATGTATATGTATAGCTGATTCACTTTGTTATAAAGCAGAAGCTAACACACCATTGTAAAGTAATCATACTCCAATAAAGATGTTAAAATAAAAATAAGAAAAAATGAAAGATTAACGTCATTGGTAAAAAGCACTACAAAAGCAGAAACAACAACAACAAAAAAAAAAATGAGACGGGGACATACCCAAAAGGACAAGAAAAATGTTCACCAGAGAGTAATAAGGGTCTTTAAAAGGCAATGTATTGGCACTAGGAAACAGGGAGGGGATGTGTGAATGGGAAAAAAATGCAAAAAACAAATGAATAGGAACTTTGAAGCTGACAAAGAAGAAAGCATGGGTGGCTGGGAGAGTGGTGGTCATTAACAGAAATAAAGAAATCAGGAAGAAATCTTTTAAAATGAAAGTATAATATCGTTTGATGGCTACTCCTAAGAACTAGGTTACCATTACTAGGAACTTAGCCCAGATAAGTCAGGTTTGACTAACCCCAGTAATAGTTACAACATGGTGATTGTGGGATCAAGTTATTAAGTTATTCCAAATACCCCAAAGAAAAATAATCTATTCTCTATTGATTATAATAAATGAGAACCAAATACAAGGAACAAAGACTTATCAACGAAGATATCATCAATGAAGTGTCATGTTAAATACACTAAAAAATAACAATTCATCTACCTCTACAACTTAAACACTGAATCATAAAATAATGTCTCAGGAAATGTTATACACATAGGAGTAATTATTCTTTAATCAATAAAGATAGCAAATTTTTACTGTAAGCGTACAATGAATGAAAAACAGCAAAGAATACATAACTAGAATAAGACCAGATACAGACAGAGGAAAAGATAGCTATTAATGGGGTGGGAGGTGGGTGAAATGGGTAAGTTGGTCAAAAGGTACAAACTTTCAGTTACAAAATAATGAAGTTCAGGAAATGTAATGTACAGCATGGTGACTATAGTTAATAATAATGTATATTTGAAAGTTGCTAAGAGAGTAGATCTTAAAACTTATCACCAGAAAGAAAAAAAATTGTAACTATGTGTGGTGATGAATGTCAGCTAGAGTTATCGTGGTGATCATTTCACAATTTATACATATACTGAATAAATAAAAAGTAAATTTTTGAAAGATAGTTATTAATGTAAAACAATGGTAAGGTAACCAAAGCCTAGTCCATAAATGCACAGGTGAACTCTTAGCCTACTCTTCCTGTGCAGAATCTCATGTTCTTTGTAACAAACTGCAATACCCGAGCTAAAGAGCAATAGGCAAATCAAACAAACCAAAAATAGAGAGATTATAATATTAACATCACACAAAACAGAATTCACAAATGTTAAATTCACAATGAAAATACAACTCATATGATCCTTTATACAACTAATAATAAGGCAGCAAAATGGTTTAAAAAATCTTAGTACCTTTATTTTATATATTTTCTTTTCAAATTTCTGTAAAAGACCATCGATTTTTACAGCAAAAATTAAGCAATTGAGACGCTTCCAGTGTATAGAGTAGTAAAATATAAGCAATGAGAACATAAAAGGTGGAGTAGGTCAATGGAATTGTGCTGTTGTAATGTCCTTACACTCTTCATGAAACACTGTGATATTAATTGAAAGTAGATTATGATAAAGTAAACATGCATGTAATACTTATTCCTACAGCAGGTTATTACCTAAAAGTTTTGCCTTAAGTTAAATCTGATTTTCCAATAGAAACAATGGAATTAAATGAAGATGTTTTCCTAGGGACTCAAATTCAAGGCCTCCCTCTGGTGCTCACTGCAGAGTATACTTCGTTGTGGCAATGCCCCAAATTAGCAATGCACAGCCTGAGAGGAGGTCTTCTCCCAGAGCCCGCCCATCCTCGATGCTCCCCCCAACTGATCTAACATGGCTCCCTGTCTCCAGGTCAAAGCCTCTGAGGACACTCCTCTAACCACTTCACTCTCCACCCTTCTCTCTCCTACAATCCAAGGCTCTCCAGCCTATTGTTTTGCTGCAAAAACTTCTTTTGCACTTCTAGACTTTTGCACTTGTGTGCCTAGATGGGATGATTCTATAAATCTATAAATTCTATAAATTTTGCAACTTAAAAAAAAAAATCTCAGAAATTCAAGGAAATATTGAAGAAACTGCAATAGTAGTGGGAGACTAAAATATCTGTGTCTGACAGATCAAGAAGATTAAAAAAATAATAATTTGGAGTATGTAAATAGTAACTTTAAAAATATAAACTTATCAATTTCTATCTAGAGAGAATCCACCTTACCTATTCCTACCATGTCCAAAGGATATTTGCAAACACTTAGCTTCTTTACTTTCTCCACATCTATCAGGCTTCTGCAGTAGTCATTTCCTTCCCCATCCAGCTTAGGTTCCATGGTCCACTACTCCAACTACTCTCTCACCCTCTTCAATCCTTTACTCCAATGAAATTACACTGCATCTGCCTAAAAAATACCTACCCATGATTAATTCATCTACCCACCATCTTTGTGCATTTTTAGCAAGCAACTGAATGCTAAGTATAACTCAGGAGAGAGAGGAATCACATCACTGTGTAAACCAGTGTCTTCACCCCCAAACTCTACGTAGTCTCATTGCTTCACACAGCCTTTTGATATCTATTTACAGAGCATTTACTATGTTTCAACGCCAGTTCCAAGAACTGATGATGGAGGGGTAAACAAAACAGTATGGTTTCTGTCCTCATGGAGCTTACTGTCTAATAAGGGAGACAGATATAAAAACAACAAAATAAACAATTATGTAATTTCAATTGTGATAAGTGCTTCTAGGGAAAGTATTAAGAGTACAGTCGGTCCATACGTGCCCAAGCAGAACCTATGGATACCCAGGGCTGAATGTACTATGTCATTTTATATAAGGGGCTTGAGCATCCATGGATATTGGTATCCACAGGGCAGGGGTTGGGGGAGGTGTCCTGGAACCAATCCCCTGAAGATACTGAGAGACGACTGTATATTATAGGGGAACCTGGTTTAGTCTGAAATATCTGGATAGGCTCCCCCTGAGGAAGTGACACTTAAACTGAAATCTAAATTAAGGAAATTAGGTAAATGGGATGGGGGAGGTGAGGAGGTGCTGGGCAAGGAGAATGAGGGATTAGTGTTCTGGCAGAAAAATCAGAATGTGTAAATGTCTGAAGACTAGTGAGCACATGGCATGTTTGACTAACTGAAAGAAGGCTGGTTTAAATGAGGCAGAAGGGAAGAGAGAAAAGTGGTGTGAAATGAGGTTAGCACTGATCAAGTCACTCAAGATTTTAAGGTCATGCTGAAGATTTTAATGCTCAGAGCAAAGGGAAACTTTTGAGGCGCTATCATCAAAAAAAATAGAGCTGGGGCTTCCCTGGTGGCGCAGTGGTTGAGAGTCCACCTGCCGATGCAGGGGACACGGGTTCGTGCCCCGGGCCGGGAAGATCCCACATGCCGCGGAGTGGCTGGGCCCGTGAGCCATGGCCACTGAGCCTGCGCGTCCGGAGCCTGTGCTCCGCAACCGGAGAGGCCACAACAGTGAGAGGCCCGCGTACCACAAAAAAAAATAAAAATAAAAGTAGAGTTTATTTTTGTGGTTTTTAAGTATCATTTTGCCTATAACGTGGAGAATGGATTGGAAGGATGCAGGGAATCCTGTTACAAGGTTTCAGTTGTAATCCAGGCATTTTTTACTGGTGGCTTGGACTAGAATGGTAGCAGTGGAGAATGAGAGAAGTGGACAGATCAGAAAGATTTAGTAAGTAATCTGAAAGAGGCTGATTCATTGGACAGTGGCTGGTGTGAGGTGAAGGGAGGAGCGGGGAAGAGAAATACATCTCCAGGTTTGGGGCAAAGGAAGCTACCATGAACTTGGTTTATATACGTCAGTTTGACATGCTTGTGAAATATACAAGTGGAGATGCCAACTAGGCAAGTTGGATATACAAGTCTGAAAATCAGACGAAAGATATAGGCTAGACATATAAATTTAAGAATCATCAGAAAATGAATAGTAAACTAAGCCATGGCATAGAGAAAACTGAAGAGGGAGAAAGATGGTCTAAAAGGAGCCTTAATAACTTCTCAAAAGCTAACGGTCAGGTGGAAAAGAAAAAGCTAAGAGGAGGCAGAAGCAGCAGCCAACAAAGGAGGAAGAAAACTAGCAGAGGTTGTTCCATAAAAGCCAAAGAAGGGAGTGCTGTAAGAAGAGGGGAGTGGTCAACAGCATGAAATGCTACTCAGAGATCATGGAAGGGACTGAAATACAGCCACTGGACTTAGTAATACTGAGTGACTTTAATAAGAACTTAACAGGAGCTCTGATAGGATGTGACACCAGGTTGGAGTAGACTAATGAGTACCCAGGAGAAAAGGAAATGAAGGCAGCAAATGTAGAAAGTTCTTCTAAGAAACTTGGCTAAGAAGGGGAGGAGGAAAATGGGGACTGGGAGAGTAGATGAAAGGATAAGTAAAGTAGAGAAAGGGTTTGGGGGTTTCTTCTTGTTGTTCTTATTTTTGTAGTTCAGAATAGAAGAGAAATAAGCATGTTGTAGGCTGATGGGAAAAGAATCTAATAAGGAAAACTGAAGATACAGGAAAGAGAAGAATTTCCAATCTCAACTGTGACCTTCAAGGCTGATGGGCAATCGGTTTCTATATGTCAGCCCTTTCATCTCCATCACAGTTATTTCAGACCTTTCCACTCTCTTCAAACTTCCAACCCCACACCTCCTACTTTTCAAAATAAAGAGAGCAAAGAACCCATCAAATGGAATTTCAAATTCTTATCACAAATTTCCACTTTGATCCCATCTGTTCTTATCCTCTTGAATGCCAAGTTGAACAAGCTTTCTCTCAACTGCAGTCATTCTTAACCTATGCACCTCTCCTACTTCTTCCATGGCTTTTGGGACATTCCTACTCTCCTATCTCCTTCCTACTTCTATGATGATTCTTTCTCTGTCCTGGACCTATATTCCTCTTTCTCCATCTGTGACTTCTCCTTTCATCTAATTATAAAATTTATTTTCTTTTTATTGTGTGTCATACCTTTCTAAGCACTTTCTCACATCTCATTTTGATCCTTACTTGTTGAATTGAGAAGTCTCAACTATTGAGATATAAACATAGAATACTTTTATTTTTCCCCCATATAACTAACTACTCAGTTGAATCCTAAACCTGCTGAGTATGCTCAGTGAAATTCCACAGTTTTTCAGTCACATTCAATTATCAAAGCTTGGTTTTTAAATCCCATCTACAGACAACCTGCCTAGCACAAGTGAGAATTACACGCTTTAGCAGATGCTTGTGGTGGGGAAGAACACAGCTTGTCCTCACGGTGTCTCTCCTCTCGTCCTCACTGTGTCTCTCCTCTTGCCCTCCTCTGTACCCCTTCAAACTCTCCTACATTCACAAACTTATGTCCTTGCCATAAGTGGCAGCTGTGGGAACACAGCAATATCCTACTTATTATAGAGCTCACCAGTTATTAGTGATGGATCTACTACAGTCATCAGCCAGTCCTTCTCCAGGGACTAAGGTGATACTGACCACCAAAAGAATCAAGTGCTGCCAGGCAGAGATGCACCCCTAATCTTTCTCTGAATCAATTTGAAGTCAGTGGTCTCTACTGATCTCTGCAGTACATGGTAATTTCTGCACAGGGAACATTCATGGTTCTCTAGGCAGTGGTCAGGTTCACCCTGGCTCCCTCTGCCCAAGCAGTATCTGCCTCAACTCCAACAGAGGTTGGTACATTTTACCTAACCAAGTGTCCCCATAGGAAGCCCCTATTACTCCAACATCTTCACTAATGTACACAATTCTACCCTCACATAAATCGTGAGATGCACTGGGGTTCCTCTTTACTTGGTCAATGACAAGTCCCATCCTATCTCCTTCTAAAGAAAGCATACTACCGTAAAGTCCCTTCAAGCCCAGCTGGCATGAGCTACTCCAGCAAGCTTATTATGCTATGAAACTTCTAAGGGAGATGTAGGTACCACTCTCTATATTCAAGGATGCCCCCAATATTCCAGAGCCACACATCCAGTTCCCCCAGGTTGAAATGGAAAAAAGGGAATGGAAAGTACAATATGTTCCCAGTATGCTTTTCCCCAAAATCTCTCAACATATTCCACAGGCACCAAAATCAGCACGGCAAAGATCCAACCAGAGAACAAGATGCCAGTTTCCTGCAGCCATACACACAAACTTCACAAGCAATTCACGCACCACATCAAACTTCATTAACTGTGCACTCCCCAAAAGGCAATCTCCCCCTAGCCCACTTTATATGGAAGAAGGGGAAATGCAGTGGTGATGGTCAGATTACAGCTTTGCTGAAAAAGTCAGCTCTTAGCAAGTCATGCAGTGAAGTAGCTGATGGCATAACAGGCATGCCTTTAAACGAAAAAAATGAGAATTTTAGCCTCTTGATTAAAGAGATTGGCTCTGGTCAGCAATCCTGGTTGATACAGTTAAGATACTTTTTCATGCTGTACTTATCATGTGAATTACATAATACAGGAGTTATTAACTGCATTTTACATATGAGACAAAGAATTGAACTGTGGTTACTTAACAAAGGCGTTGCACAAAAATCACGAAGAAGGATAAATATTGTCAGTAAATCTACAAAATAAAGGCTGAATGCACCTGTACAATGAGGATCTATAAAATGAGGGTTATACATCTTACAGTGGTACTAATCAAATGAGATAATGGATAGAAGTGCTTTTAAAATGAGAATAGAACAAAACATAAATAGAACTCCAGTTATTATATACCCAGCACATGGATAAAGCAAATATTAAACTGTATATTTTTACATCACCACCTGTAAGTCCTAGATGGGGAGAGGAGCAGAGTTGGGTATGAAATTAACTTTTAAGCTCCCAGATTTTATTTCTCAGCATAAACCTTTGAGCATCTTGACACAGTACAAAGAATAGAGAACACATTTCTACTCCTCTGTCAAAATCTTCTCCATTCTTTCTTTCTTTTTTAATTAAAAAAAATATATTTATTTATTAATTTATTTTTGGCTGTGTTGGATCTTCATTGCTACACGTGGGCTTTCTCTAGTTGCGGTGAGCAGGGGTTACTCTTCGTTTTGGTCCGTGGGCTTCTCATTGTGGTGGCTTCTCTTGTTGCGGAGCACAGGCTCTAAGCACACGGGCTTCAGTAGCTGTGGTACATGGGCTCAGTAGTTGTGGCTCACAGGCTCTAGAGCACAGGCTCAGTAGTTGTGGTGCACAGGCTTAGTTGCTCTGCGGCATGTGGGATCTTCCCGGACCAGGGATCGAACCCATGTCCCCTGGATTGGCAGGCGGATTCTTAACCACTGTGCCACCAGGGAAGTCCCTATATTGCATTATTCTACTTTGTATTTGAAAATTCTCATAATAAAAAGTTAAAAATTAAAAAAAATTTTTTTAAATCTTCTCCATTCTTGTAATCTACAACTTGCACAACCAATTTCTATTACTGTTAAACTTTCACAAAGCTTTGACAGGACTGAAAATAAAAGCTACACTGTCTTTGTTTCATAGATATGTTGATTTGTATCATATTTTAGATTCCACATATAAGTGATATCATATGGTATGTGTCTTTCTCTTTCACTAGAGATGATAATCTCTAGGTCCACCAGTGTTGCTGCAAATGTCATTATTTCATTCTTTTTGATGGCTGAGTAATATTCCATTGCATATATATAATAATTTTTTTTAAAAAAAAAGCTACACTGTCTTATGGCAAGTCTAGCTTCCCTGAATACAGTATCAGAGATAGGTGCAAGAGTTTCTGCTCATCACAGAGACATGGCCACAATTGGTCCAACTCACTTCTATAAAGAAGTACACATTTGACAAATTTGATTTCTTCAGTCAACCTTTTGTTATTTTTAATCACAAAATAAAAGAATCTGCTGATCTTATTGATCTCTAGGGATGACCTAAAGATTATCTAGGCCCACATGCTCATTTTATATAAGAAACTATAACCCAAAATTAAATCCAATAGTGTTTTCTACCACAACATGCTGATTCATTCCACCCCAATGATATGATTTTCCTTAAAAATATTTTTCTTAAAACATAAAAAGTTTTGCATGCTGATAGTAACAATATTAATTGTGACAACCAAAGCATAAATTTGGGTGATTTCAACCACTGTTCATTCTGAAAACTGCTTCTGAAGAGTCATATTTTTAGGCTAGTTTAAAACATTTTGGCTGTTTCCAGTTTTAGAGGAAACATAGCTGTTGTGTCAACATGTAACTTTGCTTTGACCCTTCGGACATTTCAAAGGTTAAACAATGAATTCCAGGATTTTCAACCATGTTCACTGTAGAAACAGAAGCTACCTCTGTAATATTTCTATGATGATGTATCATTCTGGTTTTTCTCAAAATAATTTTATTTAGTATAAACTAATACAGTATATAGTTTGTATCTACTAAACGGCCAGACTTTCTAGTGAATTTTTAGAGCCATATTACGCTATGTGTCTGTTTAATATACTATTACAAATACAAGGTTATCTAAAATTAGAAAACACACCTTACAATGACATCCTAATCCCGCCCAGGATTGTTTATGGTTAGCCATCAATCTCACTTTTCCCTGATCACAGTGAATTAGAAGAGTGATAAGTATCTCAACAGAAAAGAAGCAATGTCCAATTAAAGACATTAAACAGGAAACCAAAGAATGTGAAAATCTCACTAATGCCACCTACAGTACCAATGGAGAACACAGATAAGAGATTTTTTAATAAATTGTGTATATGTGTACCTATCCTTTAATTTCTTGCCTAGGACTATGTATCAAGACAACTTTCTACCAAATCTTGCACAGAATATAAAAGTACATAAGTAGGTAATGCAAACAACAACAACAAGGGTACTCTTGAAAAATCAAAACAAAGAAAAACCTGACACACTCACAGAAGCAGAGAGTAGAACAGTGGTTGCAAGTGATAGGGGAAATAGGGAGATGTTGGTCAAAGGGTACAGACTTTCAGTTATAAGATGAATAAGTTAAGCAGATCTAGCGTATAGCATGGAGACTACAGTTATTATTAAAGTACTGTGTACTGAGGCAAATTATCAAGTCAGACGTAGCAAAAATTGGAGAATCTGACTTCAAATGGATTACAAAGCCTCAAAGCAAAGCTTACCTTACATTCCACCACACTCTGATCTGATTCACAAGTTACATAGATTTCATCTACAGCCCGGCGAAGATTGTCAAAAAGGAATGCCCAGTATCGAGCTCTTAGATCAATTTTCCGAGGGTGCCTTGTTTTAGTGGGACTTTTATCAAAGTGTTTATCTCCAGTTGTAGATGACGTTATTTTACAGTCTACTGTAGTGTTCTGATGAAATAAAACAAAACATGAAAAAGTATTTTTTAAAAGCCTCCAGGAACTGGATTTTTGTATAAATCAAATTTTTCAACATAAATACTTAAAAACATGACATTCTTCTTTTTAGCTTATATCACACTGAATTCATCAAAACAAAACTTCTCAACTTAAATAAAAGCGGCAGGTTTGTAAGGTCAATTACATGTTTCATTGAAGATTAGGATGATTTTAATGGTGAACAGACTCAGTCAAAAAGGAGCACTAAAGTGGCTCCTGATTTACTAAAATATGTGTATGGCACATTTACATACAGTAACAAATAACAGATACTAATTTCAACATTTTGAAATTGCTTGTATATATTCTTTTCATTTAGAAATGACATATCTATACTTATATTCAGTTACTGAATTTTATCTTAAACGTTTTTCCACTAAAAGTAAAAATATATAAATACAAAACAATTTACTAGAAAAGAACACTGATTAATAAAACCAAGCATCAGCTACAGAGCAGACTCACCAAATAAAGTAACTATAGTATTCTATGACCCAATGTTTCCTCAGTTGCACAGGCGGACTTTGAAAATACAAGATTATATTCTATACTTTTATAGACTGTACCAAAGAATCATTCCCCCACAAACAGGAGCGTGCAGTTTACATAAAGACCTGAACTTCTCACTAGAAGTACAAAGGAGTTGCTTATCTCTCTGTGGCTACTTAAACTGATAAATAAATAAATACTAACCTTGTACTACAGTTACAACAACAAACAATCTCAAGTTTCTTTGGGTTGTTTTGTATGTGTGTATGTCATTCCTGTTAGCTTGTTTGTTTTTCCTTTTCATAGAAGAGCCCCAGAGTGAAGAATATCCAAAATAGAAGCTAATACTCTCCTGTTTTATTTTAGGCTTTGGCCTTCAATGTAACAGTGATTCCTATACTTCAAAAATCTTTTATAGCCAATCTTCGGTTTATATAGAATCTTCACTATCAAAAGTCAAGCAAACAAAACATATATACTCACAAAGACATGCACACTTAAGAGGCTGAGATGGAGCTGCTCATCCACCACAGTCCCCCATCCAGACTAAGGTTGTCAGACTCAGCAAATAAAAATTAGTAAATATTTTATCTGACAGCCTTAGTCCAGGCCCAAATTCTCAACACTCAAGCAATAAAATTTAAAGTAATCATCAACAACCCACAAAACCTTTGCTTCAATGGCTCTCCAAGCACTTTCCAACCCTAATAGTAAATGATAAATCATGATGGCAAATACCCACTCACACAAATTTTAAAGTATGTATTATTAGCTCTACTTTACAGCTTAGAAAATTGAGATTTAGAGGCTGATTTGTCCAAGATCACATAGCCACAGGAGACTATCTTCCAGTTAGAACTCTGCAATTACACCGCTGACTTCCCATTACACTGCACCCCAAGGCCCTGTGCTAACAACCCTTTACCGAATATTCCAGACCACCTCATTTCTCTTCCTATATACCACCCAAAGTTAAAATTAACTTGAATTTTCCTGAATTATACTTCCTTCACAAACTTCTTAGAGCGATCAGCAAAACACTAGTAGCTTCCTGTGAATTCAGATCCTAATCTTATAAAATTCTCAAAAATAATTTAACTCATCTTCACCCATTTATGTATTTACCCTATCATGCATCCATATGTATATGACTCAAATACTTTAACCAACCTTTCTTAAAATGTAGAATAGGCAAAACTGCTTTTAGGTTAAGATGTTTCTATTCTCCGTGATTGCTCTATGTGAGGCTTTTACTAAGAAAGACTCCAGAAAGGCAGAAACTACAGCTAGGTAATTCCATCTGAAGGGCAATGTACTATACAAATTTGACATTTAAGCTTGACAAAAATAGTACTTTATATTTGCACATTTATTTACATTTTATGAAGGGCTTTTGAAAACATATCATTTAATCATCACAGCAAACTATAAAGACAGGACAAATATTGAAATATTATTATTCCTATTTTGTAGATGACAAAATCAGTAAGATTCAATTTCTTGACCAAGTCAAAAGGCTGAGTGACAGAACTGGGACCAGAACTGAGTCTTCCAACTTCTGCTCCAATGTTCATAAAGCATTTCACATAGCACCTAGCACACAGTAGTACCCATATAATGTTAGGTATAATTATAGTGGGAAAGACAAAGAGGTGAAGAAATATGCTCACAGAAAAATGTGAATAAACTAATGGCAAAATTGCCAAATTTGTGAAGAAAGGTAGAAGAAGCATATCAAATTGTAGAGGCTGATAAGTTTGTATAAAGTTTCAAAATACAGCGCTCTTACGTACCACTGATAAAAATAACAGCAGTGATAATAATAACTGCAGTGGCATCTAATATTCATGTCATACTTGCTATGTGCCAGACACTGTGCTAAGTGCTTTCCATACAGTTATACTTCATTTAATCTTTGAAGCAATTTTATATCACAGTTACTATTATTAGTTCCATTTTATAGAGGAGAAAACTGAGGTTTAGCTAAATTAAATGATAAACCCAAGGTCTCACACTAAGTAAGAGACAAAGCCAAGATTCAAAATCAGGTAACTATCCCATTGTTATGACTTACTGTGCCTGTTTCCAAGACATTCAACAGAAGACAAAGCAACCTAAACTTCTGGAAAAAGCTAGACACAACTGAATCTCATGTTTTAAATAAAATTCAATATAACAAATGTTATACTATTTTAATCAATCACTTCTGAGAGAAAAAGAGGAAAAAAGAAAGAAAGGAGAGGGAAAGGGGAAGGAGGAAATTGAGATTTCTGACTCACCTCTCTTAGAACTCTCATCAACTCCCCTGAGAATATGAAGAAACCTATGGACCTAAACCTCTGACAACAGCTTGTCTTTTTACTGTCTCCATATTTAGTCTTTTCTAGAATGTTCTAAGGTTGGAATCATACAGTATGCAGCCTTTTCAGATTGGCTTCTTTTACTTAATAATATGCAATTACTTTCCTCCATGTCTTTTCATGGCCTGATAGCTCATTTCTTTTTAGAGCTGAATGTACCACAGTTTATTTATCCATTCACCTACTGGATATCTTGGTGGCTTCCAGGTTTGGCAATTATGAAAAAGGCTGCTATAAACATCCATGTGCATGTTTTTGTTTAGACATAAGTTTTCAACTCATCTACATATATACCAAGGGCATGACTGCTGATCACAAGGTAAGAGTATGTTTACTTGTGTTAAGAAACTGCCAAACTGTCTTCCAAAGTGGCTGAATTTCCACTCTGAATTCCCACCAACATTGAATGAGAGTTTCTGTGGCTCTTCATCCTCACCAGCATTTGGAGTTATCAGTGTTCCCAATTTTGGTCATTCTAATAGGTGTGTGGTGGTAGCTCATTGTTTTAATTTGCATTTCCCTGATGACATATGATGTGGCACACCTTTTCATATGCTTATCTGCCATCTGTACATCCTCTTTGGTGAGGTGTCTGTTAAGGTCTTTGGCTCATTTTTCAATCAGGTTGTTTCAATGATTGAAACATTGAAACATGTTTAAAAAAAGAGTCCTTTGTATATTTTGGATAACAGTCTTTTACCAGATATCTTTTTCCAAATATTTTCTCCCAAGTCTGTGACTTGTCTTCTCATTCTCTTGACATTGTCTTTTGCAGAACAGAAGTTTCTAATTTTAATGAAATCCAGCTTATCATTGATTTCTTTCAGAGATCATGCCTTTGATACTGTACCTAAAAAGTCATCACCATATTCAAGGTCATTTAGGTTTTCTCCTATGTTATTGTCTAGGAGTTTTATACTTCTGCATTTATGGTCAACAGTCCATTTTGAGTTAATTTTTGTGAAGAATGTGAGGTCTGGGTCCGGATTCATTTTTTTTTTTTTTTTGTCGTATGGATGTTCCAGCACCATTTGGTGAAAAGACCACCTTTGCTCCATTGTATTGCCTTTGCTCCTTTGTCAAAGATCAGTTGACTAATTATGCAGGTACATTTCTGGGCTTTCTATTCTGTTCCATATATCTATTTGTATTTTCTTTTGCCAATATCACACTGCCTTGATTACTGTAGCTTTATAGTAAGTCTTGAAGTTGGTTAGTGTCAGTCCTCCAACTTTGTTCTTCTCCTTCAATATTTTGTTGCCTATTCTGGGTCTTTTGCCTCTCCATATAAACTTTAGAATAAGTTTATTGATATCTACAAAATAATTTGCTGGGATTTATTGAATATATTCTTCAACCTGGGAAGAAATGACATCTTGACCATATTGAGTCTTCCTATTCGTCAACATGGAATGTCTCTCCATTTATTTAGCTCTTTGAGTTCACTCATCAGAGTTTTATAGTTTTCCTCATATAGATCTTATACATATTCTGTTAGGTTTATACCTACCTATTTAATTTTGGGGAGTGCTGATATAAATGGTATTGTGGTTTTGGTTTTTTTTAAGATTTATTTTATTATTTTATTATTTATTTATTTTATTTATTTATTTTTGGCTGTGTTGGGTCTTCGTTGAGGCATGTGGGATCTTTCACTGCAGCACGCAGGCTCTTCATTGTGATGTGCGGGCTTCTCTCCAGTTGCAGCATGCGGATTTTCTCTCTCTAGTTGTGGTGCATGGGCTCCAGGGCATGTTGACCCTGTAGTTTGCAGCATGTGAGCTCTCTCGTTGAGGTGCATGAGCTCACTAGTTGTGGCGCGCAGGCTTAGTTAGTTGCCTTGCAACATGTGGGATCTTAGTTCCCTGACCACGGATCAAACCCTGCATTGTAAGGCAGCTTCTTTACCACTGGACCACCAGGGAAGTCGCAATGGTATTGTGTTTTTAATTTCAAGTACCACTTATTCATTGCTGGTACACAGGAAAGCAATTGACTTTTTTATGTTAATCTTGTATCTTGCAAACTTCTGTAATCAATTATTAGTTATAGGAGTTTTTTTGGTTGATTCTTTCAGATTTCTTACATAGATGATCATGTCATCTACGAACAAAGACAGTTTTATTTCTTCCTTCCCAATCTGTATACCTTTTATTTCCTTTTCTTGTCTTATTGCATTAGCTAGAACTTCCATTATGATGTTGAAAAGCAATGGTGAAAGGGGACATCCTTACCTCATAACTGATCTTAATGGGAAAGCTTCTAGTTTCTCCCATTAAGTATCATGTTAGCTGTAGGGTTTTGTATTTTTTTTTAATTAAGTTGAATAAGTTCCCCTCTATTCCTTGTTTAGTAAAAGATTTTTATCATCTTTTCTAGGTGTAGAATTTTGTCAAAGTTTTTTTCTGCATCATTGATATAAAACTAGGTTTTTTCTTTTTTATCCTGTTGCTGTGATGAATTCCATTGATTTATTTTAAATTACGAACCAACCTTGCACCTCTGGGATAAATCCCACTTGCTCATGGTGTATCATTCTTTTTATTGTGGGATATGATTTGCTAATATTTTGTTGAGGATTTTTGTATCTATGTTTGTGAGAGTCACTGGTCTGCAGTTTTCTTGTAATGTCTTTGTCTGGTTTTGGTGTTAGAATAATGCTGGCCTCATAAAATGAGTTAGGAAGCATTCCCTCTGCTTCTACCCTCTAAAATGGATTGTAAAGAATTGGTATAATTTCTTCCTTAAATGCCTGGTAGAATTCAACAGTGAATCCACCTGGGCCTGGTACTTTCTGTTTTGAAAGGTTATTAATTATTGATTTAATTTCTTTAATACATTTAGGCCTATTCGGAGTGTCTATTTCATCTTGAGTGAGTTTTAACAGATTATGTCTTTCAAGCTATCAGTCCATTTCATCCTGGTTATCAAATTTGTGGCAAAGAGTTGTTCATGGTATTATTTTATTGTCCTTTTAATGCCCATGGGATCTGTACTGAAATGAATAAGTAGGGACATGCAATAGGACTTTGGGACAGTACTATCCATATGAGGTTAGCGGTCGTAAGTGTCAAAAGAGCCTTTCAACATAACTGATACTTTTCTCCTGCCACTTTCAAATGCATGGGGCACAGAGCAGAATAGGCAGAAAAGTGGCTATAATGAGGACAACTCTGTCAAGCGTGTACTACCAAGGGGCAGGGTAGCCAGACAGTTGGGAGAGTGGGCAAGAAGGCAATTATCACAGACAAACCATAGAATCTCAGGTGGATATCCAGGAAAGTGTGGTCATATGGAGGATGAGGGATAATGAAAGGGTGGTAGGATCAGTAAATTATAGATTGCATGGGGTTGAAGAATTGTTAGAGTCACATGATCACAGAGAATAAGGCAGGAGGAGAGATGACAGGTAGAAAATGGGATGGCTGAGACTGAGATCCTGGAGGGAGAGTAGTTGTTAGTGAGAACAAGGCAAGAGTCTGACCATCAGAATGAGTAGAAGACAAAACTATTGGAGGAAAGAAATGCAAGAAATTGAGAGGACAGCAGTAATGGTGTAGAGCATGCAGTGAGCCTGAAAATTATATCTTCAAGGAATAAGAAGTGACCTGGAAATCTGTAAGTGCTGCAATAAGAAGAGGGAGCAGGTGGTATAGTCTGATGGCATGTCCTTCAAATCTGAGGAGTTTTAGGAGATGGGAGGGAGAACTGCCCGAAATGCCAGTGAGGAGCAAGCAGGAAACCTAACCCACCTCTAGGATCACAGGTAGGAGTGCTGTGGGGGAAGAAAACAACTACTACTTAAAACAACTGTGGAGGAAGCAGTATCCCCACACGTGAGTTGGAATTTACCTAAAACAAGAAGGTAAAGGGAATGTGCAGGGAAGAGAGGAACAAAGAAAGTTTTGCTGATGGTAAACCTACTTCTAGAGGGCAAAGTTGTAGGATTTCACAAGTAATCCAGAGGCATTTCCCTGATTACTACTGAAACTGAGCATCTTTTCACAGGTTTACAGGCTATTCAGGTTTCCCCCATTTTTTATTGGGTTATTTGTCCTTTTTCTGATGAATTTTAGCTCTTTATGAAGTCTTTGATGAATGCTATCTTCTCCCAGTCAATCTCACCTTTAACTTTAAGTGAGTTTTTTAGTATATAAATTTAATTTTGATATAACATATCCATCAGTTATGCTTTTTGTCTTGTCTAGGAAAGCCTCTTCTAATTCAAGGTCATAAAAATATCCTTCCAGATAATCTTAATTTTTTTGTTTTCTCATTTGGTCTTTAGCCCATCAATAATTTTTTTTATATTACATGAAAATATCCTTATATTTTATTTGTAATTTAATTGCATTACAGTCAGAGAACATGCTGTGTCTGACTTCTATATTCTTGTCTGACTTGTATTTACTGAGACTTCTTTATAACCTAGGATGTGATCAATTTTCGCATGTGCTTTGTGTACACTATTTGAGTGCCAATAAATACACACATATACATGCATACATATACATACATATATGTATATGTATTTATGAGATCAGTCATAATTGCATCTTAATTCTATCTTCTTGCTATTTATTCCTGCTTGATCAGTTTCTGAGTAAGAGATATGAATATTTACCACTATGATCATGAATACACTTTCCTCCTTGTAAATCTGTTAGTTTGGGCTTTAAATATTTCAAGCCCATGCTGTTAGGTACCTAAAAGTTTTGTACTTTTATACTTTTTGGATGATTATTCTTTTCACCATTATATAATTTCTATCTTTCTGTAATCAATGCTTTTCATGTTGAAGTCCATCTGGTTTGATATGAATATTGCTATTCTAGCTTTAGAGCACATCTAGAATATCAAGTATTTTGCCTGGATTTTTTTCTCTTTCTTTGTTTTAAACTTTCCTTGAAATTTTAAATATGTCTCTTATAAGCAGTATACAGCGCAATCTAAAATGAGAGGTTTAATTCAATCATCTGACTTTTAAGAACTGAATTTAATCAGTTTACATGTACTGATATTATGTTTGCTGAAATATTTATACTTAGTATCTACCATTATCTTTCATGTTTTTCACTTACTATGATTTTTCTTCTTTTTTTCTTTCTCTTTCCTTCTATTTAGTTGAAAAGCTTTGTTTTATTCACTTTCTCTTTTCCTCTGTTTATTTGGAAATTGTGCCCGCTTGTTTTAGTCCTTTAGTAGCTAGCCTTAAACAAGGACTTCTTCCTAAATAAGACAAGGATTTTATCACGTTAACTCCCTTCCAAACTCCCTACGGTCTTCTGTGTTAACACTGTTTAAGATTATAGCTCCACCTTTCTAAATTTAATTGTGTGAGTGCTTTTGAAAACCATCAATAGTTAATGAGATTTACTAAAATATTTTACAGCTATCTTTTTATCAAGCTCCCTCCTACAGGTTACCTTTTCTTCTTGCTGAAGTATGTCTTTAATAGTCCCTTCATTAAGCATCTGTAGGTGGCAAACCCTTAGCCTTTGTACATCTAAAAATGGCTTTATTTCACTCTTGCACTTGAATGATCATTTGAATGGGCACAGACTTCTGGGTTAAAAGTTATTTCGCCTTATAACTTTGTAGATATTGGTCCACTGTTCTTTTGTTCATTACAAGATTATTGTTATTCCTCTGTGCTTTTGTTTACTTCCTGGTATTTTAAGAATTTTATCCTTAACATTTTGCAGGTTCTCTAGAATGTATCTAAGTATAAATCTATTTTTATTTATCCTGCTCAGCTCTACAGTTATGCTCTGAATCTCTTGAGAACTCAAAGTAAGGAAAATTTTAAACATCATTTTTCCAAATATTGCATGCCCACTATTTATTCTCTATTTCAAAAGTCCTAGAAGGCATATGTTAGAATTTCTCAATCAAATTCTCTTTCCAATTTTCCATCTCTTTAGTTCTCTGAGCTACATTCTAAATCCTCTTAAGTAGTTAGTGTCTTCCAACTCACAAATTCTCTCTTTAACTAATCTCTCTGTCCAATATATCATTTATTCTTACTAATTGCAGGTACGAATAAAAAATTAAAATTTCACGGACAACATTTTCATTTGTAAGATGTTCACTTTTATCTATAAATGTTCAAAATTCATATCCATCTTTTATTTCAGAATTTTCCTTTTTGCATTATATTTAATCTTTCCTTTGAGGAATTTAAACTTGTTTCTTTGAAAGTCCTCTTTAGAAAAATGACCATTTTTCATTACCTCAGGAGTAAATTCTCTCATTTGTGGAATGTGTTGTTTATATCTTACGATATTATTTTCCTCATGTGCCTTGATATTTTGTTTTGCAAACTTATTTTGCATTTAAGTTTGTTTTATTTTAGTTTTTCACTTTGCTCACCCTAACTACATGTGTACTAGTTTTATGGTTACCATCATCTGGCCCACCATGGTCCCCTTCCAGAGGCCTTTTATTGGGGACTTAAAGCTCTCACCCTTCAAGAATATAGCAGACCCAGTCATGAACCAGAGGGCCACTCTCTTTTATTGCTTCAGATATCAATTATCACAGGCCACAACCCCAGGCAGATTGTAGTGTTCTTTGTCTCCTAGTGCAGAACACTGCACAAGCCTAAAGTTTTATGCCATGAGCCTGGATCTGTTTTCCCACCACAATCAGGGTGTTTCAGCCTCCCTTATATAGGACTTGTCCAGTAAGTGTGTCCCCAACTCCACTTATCTGTGAATATATGTGTTTGTTTTATTTCTGATCCAGAGAGATTTTTATTTTATTTTTGAAAATCCTTTGTCTCTTTAATTTTTAAAAAATATTTTATCATTGATGCCTCTTGTATGAGAGGACTAGGGAATATTTTATGAACTCACAATGCCACCTTGATTAGAAGTCCATGTTTTCCTTATGTGTAGTTTGGGGTTTACATAATACATATTGGTATATTTAATAACATCAAACTAAAATAATATATATGAAAGGTTCAGGGAAAATAACTACAGATTACAGAGCTAACTATAAATATGCCAAAACACTTTTAAAAATAAGGTAGGCTTGTGTTCTCTAAAATTTTAGTAGAACAATCTGAAAAATTTTAGATTCAATACATCTTTATTATCCTACATCCAAAAGACTTCATTATACCTAGAAAGTAAATCATAGAAAAATCACAAATATGGAATGTGCAGCAGAGGAGTTAAGAGCATAAACTGTAGAAATTGATGGCATGGGTTCAAATCTTGGCTGTGTCACTTACTAGTAAGTTACATAACCTCTCTCTACCTCAGTTTTCTCATTTGTAAATGAAGAATAATGCCTACATCAAAGGGTTGTTATAAGAAACAAATTAGTATCTGTAAAGTATTTAGTACAAGTTAGGCACATAATATTACATACACATTTGTTAAATAAAGGATGTTACATTAAATTTTTATATGAAGATAAAATATGCAATATTCAAATCCTGAAAAATTAGATTTTATAATTGAAATTAATCACAAAAAAGTAAACAGTTGTATATGCTGTACCTGTTTTGTCGTTTTATGAGTGCCTTGAATTGTCCTCTTTGATTTTCCACCAGTTTGACATTTAGATTTTCCTTCAAGGCAAAAATAGATAAATATATAGATCAACAAATAGATAATATAAAACTGAACTGTGCAAATTATCCAGGCATACTAACACATAATCTCCTTCCAGAGACCACAGAACAATCTATACATGGCCAACATGAACTACAGATGTCATAAAAAACAAATTTCCAAGGTCCCAGAGACTGCTTTTATTGAATGGCTTTCTCAGAATAGGAAGAAAATCAACTTCGTCAAGAAGTCAGATAGTCTGATAATTTAAAAACAAAATCAGGTTAGTGACACTCTTCAGCTTATATATAGCTCCTTTGAAAATAGTTCTTTGAATTCAAATTTTAGTTTGACAATAAAATTAAGAATACATGTTTTTTTTGTTTGTTTGTTTTTGCAGTACGCGGGCCTCTCACTGCTGTGGCCTCTCCCGCTGTAGCGCACAGGCTCCGCATGCGCAGGCTCAGCGGCCGTGGCTCACGGGCCCAGCCGCTCCGCGGCATGTGAGATCCTCCCGGACCAGGGCACGAACCCGTGTCCCCTGCATCGGCAGGCGGACTCTCAACCACTGCGCCACCAGGGAAGCCCAAGAATACATTTTTTTACCATATAAAAACTCAGTATTTTCTGTTTTAATTTATCTGATTTATGAAATATATAGTTTCATTTTGAAAAGGGACATTTTCAGTTCTTTGTATTTCTGCAGCAGATACAGCTTTCTCACTTGCTCTTTTTTATAAGAAAAACACTAACTACTGTTTTATAATCACTCTATTCTTGAGAGCTATTCCAAAACAGGAGTAAAATTCTGTAATGTACAACAGACTCGTTTTCCTTTTTGCAAAATAATTTTGGGCCAAGATCCCTGAAGCAGTACAAATGAAATGAACCATAACACCTACTATCAATTTATCTGCACATCAGAGGGCCTCCCTCACTGTTCTACCAGGGGTGGAGGCAGAGAACTCTCCACCCCCACACAGCCTTTTATTCATCCTTTCATCATAGAGAACAATGTATCAGAGGCTTCTTAGAATATCCAGGAGAATAATCAGCTTAGAACAAGTACCAGAGGAGACAGGAATAAAACAAAGAACAGAAGAAAACTTTTAAAAATTGAATTATCATCCTCAGAAACATCTGAGTATAGATGACAGCCATAAAACAAGAACGAGTTGATATTTTTTAAAAAGCAAAATAAAGATTTTTCTGTAAGTGGCAACGTTTTAACAATATAAAATAATCCTTAAAAATTATGAAGTTAACATTTTTCCTTTGTCATCATTATTACAGATATTCAGAACGTTCTAATTCTTTGTGCTCTTATTTCCATTAGTTTGCAATAAGCATAAATGAAGCTTTAAAATAGTACTGGCCGGGCTTCCCGGGTAGTGCAGTGGTTGGGAGTCTGCCTGCCAATGCAGGGGACACGGGTTCAAGCCCTGGTCTGGGAGGATCCCACATGCCGCGGAGTAACTGGGCCCGTGAGCCACAATTGCTGAGCCTGCGCGTCTGGAGCCTGTGCTCCGCAACGGGAGAGGCCGCGGCGGTGAGAGGCCCGCGCACCACGATGAAGAGTGGCCCCTGCTCACCGCAACCGGAGAGGGCCCTCGCGCAGAGGCGAAGACCCAACGCGGCCAAATTAATTAATTAATTAAACAAATTTTAAAAAAAATAGTACTGGCCAATTTTTTATGTACTTATGTGCAATATCAGGATATATACAGATATAGGATTCATTATTATATTTTCTTTCCTTTTATGTTTTTTGAGTAGAAGCAATTTTAATAGTAACACCTTCAGACTACGTTGTGTTCTGAATAACCCATGAAAAATGAGAAAATTTCATAAAACAGTATTTATAACATAGAGCAACCATGAGATATTTCTAGGTTTCTTGCCACTTTTGTACTAAATAATGTTGATATATATTTTCTATAAAACAAATGAAGTAATAGTAAGCTCCATATGACAATTTTAGCTAGTAAGGAGCTAGATTTAAAAAGAAAAATTTAATTTCCACCTCTATTTAATAGTTTTTGTGATCCAAAAGAACTGCTCTCTAAAAATACCTAATAAGACTGACAAATGAGTGAGGTGGATGGACCTAGAGTCTGTCATACAGAGTGAAGCGAGTCAGAAAGAGAAAAACAAATACCACATGCTAACACATATATATAGAATCTAAAAAAGAAAGAAAAATGGTTCTGAAGAACCTAGGGGCAGGACAGGAAGAAAGACAGACGGAGACGTAAAGAATGGACTTGAGGACAGAAAAAATCTAAATCTCCTAAACTTTAAAAAAAAACTAATCTGCCAGTCATAATAACACACCCAATTTCATTCCTATGTGAAACAGTGAAACTAACAATATCATTTTCATTTGTGTATTAGGTAAGATAAAAAATCAATTAAAAATTATTTCTTATTTAATACATACTAATTTGCCCAAGACTTCTAATTATAAACAGTCTTCAGTCTGTCTACTGTTCAAGACTAAATACATTCTTCTAATTTACAACAAAAATGAAACTTTTTTTTTAATACATACCATCATCATCTTTGCTTTCTAGTGGAACACTCCAAGCTATTAGGTTTCTTGCTGTACGACCCTCCTCTGCAACTATTCTCCTTACTTTGTCATGACTATTGGAGCGCTGGAATGAAGCCTATGCACAGAAAAGAGAACATGTATTAGTTTATTAAATTAGTCAACATAAAAAATATATCTGGCAGACAAATTCATCATTTCTATTATTGTCTCAGAAAGGAAACACTTAAAACTAATTTGGGATCGGAAACGTGCTTAGACAGAAATAAGAGTAAGTCCCAGATCTTTTTTACTTCTAAAAAGACTGAATTTTACAACTTTAAAAATAAATAAATCATTTCAAGAATGAATTCAACCTAAGGTTTGAAAAACTGTCCTAAGGAGCACAAACACTGCTGTGTACCCATTTCAGCACCACTCCCCCGTATGTATCACAGGTTAAAGAGGGTACATATTCCCTCTGAAAGCTCTCGGCAACAAAAAATGTTTTCAAGACTCCTATTTTTTTCCCTACAGATACTGCTAAAGTAAATTTTCACTCAGCTGTAAATTTCCACTGCATAATTTATCTCCAAGTTATTGGGATCTAAATAATAATTCCTATAAACTAACATATTTAAGTTGCAAAATTTTAAACTCTGCCCTACTGCACACAATGTGTGTATGTATACATGTAAGTGGTGTGTGTGTGTGTGTGTGTGTGTATTCTTGCTTTCTCTAGTTCCACACAGCTGAAAGCAACACTAGCCTACAGGTTCAGCCCCAACAAAACCCTGGGCCAATGGAAGCCAGATCCAGTAATGTAAAGGAAATTACCTTCCCACTAATGAATGCTATATGAAAATAGCCCACTTTTATTTTCTGTTGTAATAAGATCATGGATGCCTTTTCTGTCTTCTTTTGCTTCTCTATATTTTTATTTTTATTTTTTTACTTTTTTTTTTACTTTATTCTTTTGTAACATCTTTATTAGAGTATAATTGTTTTACAATGGTGTGTTAGTTTCTGCTTTATAACAAAGTGAATCAGCTATACCTATACATATATCCCCATATCTCCTCCCTCTTGTGTCTCCCTCCCACCCTCCCTATCCCACCCCGCTAGGTGGTCACAAAGCATTGAGCTGATCTCCCTGTGCTATGCGCTGCTTCCCACTAGCTATCTATTTTACATTTGGTAGTATATATAAGTCCATGCCTCTCTCTCACTTTGTCCCAGCTTACCCTTCCCCCTCCCCGTGGCCTCAAGTCAACTCTCTACGTCTGCATCTTTATTCCTGTCCTGCCTCTAGGTTCTTCAATACCAGAAAATAGCCCATTTTTATAAGTCAAGAATCTATGAAAAGAAAACGGCTCTAAAGCATCCCTATGAGCACAAGGATGCAGCCTCCTTGCCCAACCCTTAACTCCATGTGGGAAATCTACCTCTTTCTGAAAAGAATTCACTCCTGGCCCAGCCCAAAATCCTAGTCCAACTAATGAGTGAGTTCATCTTCTCTTCTAGTTCTTGCCAGTCTAAACTCTTAGCATCCCTGGAATCCTTAGTCAACAACAAATTTACTGGACAATTACTATGTGCCAAGCACTGTGTAAAACACCGAGAAGAATACAAAAATATAAGGTAATATACGTGTCCTCAAAGAATTAACAATCCAAATGAGTGAACCAAACACATAAGAGCAAAAACTAATATATGAATTAATCAGTATGGTATCTAGTCTCCAGATGCCCCCCTTCCCCTCAATAAACCACTCCTGCTGGTGTTCATGCCCTTGTGTAATCCCCTCCCCTTGAACCTGGCTTTTTGACCTATAAAATGAGGTGAAAGTGACACTGCGTAATTTCTGAAGATAGGTCATAAGAAGCTTTGCAGTCTCTACCTGGGTCTCTTGGAATGCTCCTTCTTAGGATATTCATTATTGAAACCCAGCCATCCATGCCATGAGAAGCCAAAGCCACCAGTAGAGAGACCACGTAAAGTCAGCACTGATGGACAGGCCCAGCTGAACTCCCAGCTGACAGACAACATCCACTGAGCCATCTTGGACATTCCAGCCCAGTCAAGCCCCCGGATGAATGCTGCCATCCCAGCACCCCAGGGCAGAAAAACCACCTAGTCAACCCATAGTATCATGACAGGTAACAGGAACTATATGTATGCACACTAATCCACAATAAACACATCTGTATTTCTGTATCTATCTGTATAGAGATATTGAAAACTGTGAGTTTATATTAATACCTCTGATACCTCTGATTTCTTTTTTTAATATTTATTTATTTATTTTGGCTGCACAGGGTCTTAGTTGCAACACACGGCATCTTCCTTGCAGCATGCGGGATCCTTAGTTGCGGCATGCAGGCTTTTTAGTCGCAGCAAGTGGGCTTCTTAGTTGAGGCATGCAGACTTTTAGCTGCGGCATAAGGAATTCTCAGTTGCAGCATGTGGGCTTCTTAGTTGCAGCATGCAGACTCTTAGTTGCGGCATGGATGCAGGATCTAGTTCCCTGACCAGGGATCAAGCCCAGGCCCACTGCACTGGGAGCTCAGATTCTTACCCACTGGACCACCAGGGAAGTCCCAATACCTCTGATTTCAATCCTACATCATAGGTTCATTTTAGCCTTCCCCTTTCCTTATTCGTAATTTCTTTCTCCAACAGTAAGAAACCCAGCTCTCATCATCTAAAATATATTTACTTACCTGTTCAATTCTAATATATACATAAAGTAGTTTCAAAAAATAAAGGGGGGAATTCCCTGGCCAGTGGTTAGGACTCTGTGCTTTCACTGACGAGGGTCTAGGTTTGATCCCTGCTCAGAGAACTAAGATCCCACTAGCCACGCCATGTGGCCAAAAGTAATAAAAAATAAATAAATAAAATAAAATAAATAAATAAAATAAAAATAAAATAAAGTAGTTTCATAACTGCTAACCCATGTCTCTGTGAGAAACACACTTACTAACAAGATTATATTTCTATACAGTTCCATCTTTAGCCTTACAGTGTCCAAAGTACTAAATTTTGTTTTCCAAAATTACTTAAATTAGTTCGTCTCATCCTCAACCCTTCAGTGTGGTTACATTATATACCTGTAATATGTTACTCTTTAGTTTCTGGGTTCCCCTCACGTACTGGTAAATTTTAATTGCTGGCTTATTTGGGGAGTATGTGAAAGAAAGGCAACACGTGGTTCTCAAACAAAAGAACGTATTAATTAGTATGACTTTGAGAGAAGAAAAAAGTCACTACACTCTAGGGCAGGGGTCCACGAACTTCCTCTACAATGGGCCAGACAATAAACAATTATTATTTTAGGCTTTGCAGACCATACAGTCTCTTATGACAACTACTCAATCATGCCATTTTGTGTGACACCAGCCATACACAACATGTAAACAAATGGGTGTTGCTCTGTGGGAAATATATATTACTGTTCAGTTTGAAATAAGTTCAAATTATAGAAAAGTTACAAATTAGCACAAAGAATCCTCAAAATATCCTCATACATTTTTTTCCTAAAACATCTGAGAATAAACTGCAATCATCATATCTTTTGCCCTTAAGTACTCCAATGTGTATTTCATATATCCAAAGACACTCCCCTATATAAATATACTACAACTATCAAATCAGGAAATTATCATTGATCCAAATTATTATCTAAATTAGAGTAATTATTTAAATTTCACCAAATGTTCCACTAATCTCTTTGATAATATAAAGTTGACAACAGAGAGAGGGGGAAGATGGCGGAAGAGTAAGACTCGGAGATCACCTTCCTCCCCACAGATACATCAGAAATACATCTACACGTGGAACAACTCCTACAGAACACCTAGTGAACACTGGCAGAAGACCTTAGACCTCCCAAAAGGCAAGAAACTCCCCACATACCTGGGTAGGGCAAAAGAAAAAAGAAAAAAAATAGGGATGGTACCTACACCAGTGGGAGGGAGCCATGAAGGAGGGAAAGTTTCCACACACTAGGAAGCCCCTTCGCGGGCGGATACTCCGGGTGGCAGAGGAGAGCGCAGCGACAGGGGTGCAGAGGGCAAAGCGGAGAGATTCCGCACAAAGGATCGCTGCCGACCGGCACTCACCAGCCTGAGAGGCTTGTCTGCTCACCCGCCGGGACAGGCAGGGGCTGGGAGCTGTGACTTGGGCTTACCCCGCATCGCAGGGAGAGAGGACTGGCGGTGTGAACACAGCCTGAAGGGAGCCGGGAGGGAGTCCGGGGAAAAGTCTGGACCTGCTGAAGAGGCAAGAGACTTTTTCTTCCCTCTTTGTTTCCTGGTGCGCGAGGAGAGGAGATTAAGAGCGCTGCTTAAAGGAGCTCCAGAGATGGGCACGAGCCGCGGCTAACAGTGCGGACCCCAGAGACGGGCAAGAGACGCTAAGGCTGCTGCTGCCGCAACCAAGAAGCCTGTGTGCAAGCACAGGTCACTATCCACACCTCCCCTCCAGGGAGCCTGTGCAGCCCACCACTGCCAGGGTCCCGGAATCCAGGGACAACTTCCCAGGGAGAACGCGCGGCGCGCCTCAGGCTGGTGCAACATCCTGCAGGCCTCTGCCGCCGCAGGCTCGCCCCGCACTCCGTGCCCCTCCCTCCCCCTGGCCTGAGTGAGCCACAGCACCTCAATCAGCTGCTCCTTTAACCCCGTCCTGTCTGAGTGAAGAACAGACGCCCTCCGGGGACCTACATGCAGAGGCGGGGCCAAATCCAAAGCTGAGCCCCGGGAGCTGTGAGAACAAAGAAGAGAAAGGGAAATCTCTCCCAGCAGCCTCAGGAACAGCGGATTAAATCTCCACAATCAACTTGATATATCCTGCATCTGAGGAATACCTAAATAGACAAGGATCATACCAAATTGAGAGGTGGACTTTGCGAGCAAGATTTATTATTTTTTCCCCTTTTCCTCTTTTTGTGAGTGTGTATGTATATGCGTCTGTGTGAGATTTTGTCTGTATAGCTTTGCTGTCACCATTTGTCCTAGGATTCTGTCCTTTGGTTTTTTTTTTTTACTTTTTAAAAAAAATTTTTTCTTAATAATTATTTTTTATTTTAATAACTTTATTTTATTTTATCCTCTTTCTTTCTTTCTTTGTACTTTTTCTCCCTTTTATTCTGAGCCGTGTGGATTAAAGGCTCTTGGTGCTGCAGCCAGGAGTCAGTGCTGTGCCTCTGAGGTGGGAGAGCCAACTTCAGGACACTGGTCCACAGAGACCTCCCAGCTCCACGTAATACCAAACGGCGGAAATCTCCCAGAGATCTCCATCTCAACACCAGCACCCAGCTTCACTCAACGACCAGCAAGCTACAGTGCTGTACACCCTATGCCAAACAACTAGCAAGACAGGAACACAGCCCCATCCATTAGCAGAGAGGCTGCCTAAAATCATAATAAGGCCACAGACACCCCAAAACACACCACCAGACGTGGACCTGCCCACCAGAAAGACAAGATCAAGCCTCATCCACCAGAACACAGGCACTAGTCCCCTCCACCAGGAAGCCTACACAACCCACTGAACCAACCTTAGCCACTGGGGACAGACACCAAAAACAACAGGAACTACGAACCTGCAGCCTGCAAAAAGGAGACCCCAAACACAGTAAGATAAGCAAAATGAGAAGACAGAAAAACACACAGCAGATGAAGGAGCAAGATAAAAACCCACCAGACCTAACAAATGAAGAGGAAATAGGCAGTTTACCGGAAAAAGAATTCAGAGTAATGATAGTAAAGATGATTCAAAATCTTGAAAATACAATAGAGAAAATTCAAGAAACATTTAACAAGGACCTAGAAGAACTAAAGAGGAAACAAGTAACTATGAACAACACAATAAACGAAATTAAAAATACTCTACAAGGGATCAATAGCAGAATAACTGAGGCAGAAGAATGGATAAGTGACCTGTAAGACAAAATAGTGGAAATAACTACTGCAGAGCAGAATAAAGAAAAAAAAATGAAAAGAACTGAGGACAGTCTCAGAGACCTCTGGGACAACGTTAAACACACCAAAATTCGAATTATAGGGGTCCCAGAAGAAGAAGAGAAAAAGAAACGGACTGAGAAAATATTTGAAGAGATTATAGTTGAAAACTTCCCTAATATGGGAAAGGAAATAGTTAATCAAGTCCAGGAAGCACAGAGAGTCCCATACAGGATAAATCCAAGGAGAAACATGCCAAGACACAGATTAATCAAACTGTCAAAAATTAAATACAAAGAAAACATATTAAAAGCAGCAAGGGAAAAATAACACACAAGGGAATCCCCATAAGGTTAACAGCTGAACTTTCAGCAGAAACTCTGCAAGCCAGGAGAGACTGGCAGGACATATTTAAAGTGATGAAGGTGAAAAACCTACAAGCAAGATTACTCCACCCAGCAAGGATCTCATTCAGATTCGATGGAGAAATTAAAAACTTTACAGACAAGCAAAAGCTGAGAGAGTTCAGCACCACCAAACCAGCTTTATAGCAAATGCTAAAGGAACTTCTCTAGGCGAGAAACACAAGAGAAGGAAAAGACCTACAATAACAAACCCAAAACAATTAAGAAAATGGGAATAGGAACATACATATCAATAATTACCTTAAATGTAAATGGATTAAATGCTCCCACCAAAAGACACAGACTGGCTGAATGGATACAAAAACAAGACCCATATATATGCTGTCTACAAGAGACCCACTTCAGACCTAGGGATACATACAGACTGAAAGTGAGGGGATAGAAAAAGATATTCCATGCAAATGGAAACCAGAAGAAAGCTGGAGTAGCAATTCTCATATCAGACAAAATAGACTTCAAAATAAAGACTATTACAAGAGACAAAGAAGGACACTACATAATTATCAAGGGATCGATCCAAGAAGAAGACATAACAATTGTAAAGATTTATGCACCCAACATAGGAGCACCTCAATACATAAGGCAAATACTAACAGCCGTAAAAGTGGAAATCGACAGTAACACAATCATAGAATGGGACTTTAACACCCCACTTTCACCAATAGACAGATCATCCAAAATGAAAATAAATAAGGAAACACAAGCTTTAAATGATACATTAAACAAGATGGACTTCACTGATATTTATAGGACATTCCATCCAAAAACAACAGAATATACATTTTTCTCAAGTGCTCATGGAACATTCTCCAGGATAGATCATATCTTGGGTCACAAATCAAGCCTTGGTAAACTCAAGAAAATTGAAATTGTATCAAGTATCTTTTCCGACCACAATGCTATGAGACTAGATATCAATTACAGGAAAACATCTGTAAAAAATACAAACACATAGAGGCTAAACAATGCACTACTTAATAACGAAGTGATCACTGAAGAAATCAAAGAGGAAATCAAAAAATACCTAGAAACAAGTGACAGTGGAGATACGACAACCCAAAACCTATGGGATGCAGCAAAAGTAGTTCTAAGATGGAAGTCTATAGCAATACAATCCTACCTTAAGAAACAGGAAACACCCCAAATAAACAACCTAACCTTGCACCTAAAGCAATTAGAGAAAGGAGAACAAAAAACCCAAAGTTAGCAGAAGGAAAGAAATCATAAAGATCAGATCAGAAATAAATGAAAAAGAAATGAAGGAAACGATAGCAAAGATTAATAAAACTAAAAGCTGGTTCTTTGAGAAGATAAACAAACTTGATAAACCATTAGCCAGACTCATCAAGTAAAAAACCAAGAAGACTCAAATCAACAGAATTAGAAATGAAAAAGGAGAAGTAACAACTGACACTGCAGAAATACAAAAGATCATGAGAGATTACTACAAGCAACTCTATGCCAATAAAATGGACAACCTGGAAGAAATGGACAAATTCTTAGAAATGCACAACCTGCCAAGACTGAATCAGGAGGAAATAGAAAATATGAACAGACCAATCACAAGCACTGAAATTGAAACTGTGATTAAAAATCTTCCAACAAACAAAAGCCCAGGACCAGATGTCTTCACAGGCGAATTCTATCAAATATTTAGAGAAGAGCTAACATCTATCCTTCTCAAACTCTTCCAAAATATAGCAGAGGGAGGAACACTCCCAAACTCATTCTAGGAGGCCACCATCACCCTGATACCAAAACCAGACAAGGATGTCACAAAGAAAGAAAACTACAGGCCAATATCACTGATGAACATAGATTCAAAAATCCTCAACAAAATATTAGCAAACAGAATCCAACAGCACATTAAAAGGATCATACACCATGATCAAGTGGGGTTTATTCCAGGAATGCAAGGATTCTTCAGTATACGCATATCAATCAACGTGATACACCCTATTAACAAACTGAAGGAGAAAAACCATATGATCATCTCAATAGATGCAGAGAAAGCTTTCGACAAAATTCAACACCCATTTATGATAAAAACCCTGCAGAAAGTAGGCATAGAGGGAACTTTCCTCAACATAATAAAAGCCATATATGACAAACCCACAGCCAACATCGTCCTCAATGGTGAAAAACTGAAAGTACTTCCACTAAGATCAGGAAAAAGACAAGGTTGCCCACTCTCACCACTCCTATTCAACATAGTTTTGGAAGTTTTAGCCACATCAATCAGAGAAGAAAAGGAAATAAAGGGAATCCAAATCGGAAAAGAAGTAGTAAAGCTGTCACTATTTGCAGATGACATGATACTATACATAGAGAATCCTAAAGATGCTACCAGAAAACTAGTAGAGCTAATCAATGTATTTGGTAAAGTAGCAGGATACAAAATTAATGCACAGAAATCTCTGGCATTGTTATACACTAATGATGAAAAATCTCAAAGTGAAATTAAGAAAACACTCCCATTTACCATTGCAACAAAAAGAATAAAATATCTAGGAATAAACCTACCTAAGGAGACAAAAGAGCTGTATGCAGAAAATTATAAGACACTGATGAAAGAAATTAAAGATGATACAAATAGATGGAGAGATATACCATGTTCTTGGATTGGAAGAATCAACATTGTGAAAATGACTCTACTACCCAAAGCAATCTACAGATTCCATGCAATCGCTATCAAACTACCACTAGCATTTTTCACAGAAATAGAACAAAAAATTTCACAATTTGTATGGAAACACAAAAGACCCTGAATAGCCAAAGCAATCTTCAGAATGAAAAATGGAGCTGGAGGAATCAGGCTCCCTGACTTCAGACTATACTACAAAGTTACAATAATCAAGACAGTATGGTACTGGCACAAAAACAGAAATATAGATCAATGGAACAGGATAGAAAGCCCAGAGATAAACCCACACACATATGGTCACCTTGTCTTTGATAAAGGAGGCTGGAATGTACAGTGGAGAAAGGACAGACTCTTTAATAAGTGGTGCTGAGAAAACTGGACAGATACATGTAAAAGTATGAGATTAGAACACTCCCTAACACCATACACAAAAATAAGCTCAAAAATGGATTAAAGACTTAAATGTAAGGCCAGAAACTATCAAATTCTTAGAGGAAAACACAGCCAGAACACTTTATGACATAAACCACAGCAAGATCCTTTTTGACCCACGTCCTAGAGAAATGGAAATAAAAACAAAAATAAACAAATGGGACCTAATGAAACTTAAAAGCTTTTGCACAGCAAAGGAAACCATAAACAAGACCAAAAGACAACCCTCAGAATGGGAGAAAATATTTGCAAATGAAGCAACTGACAAAGGATTAATCTCCAAAATTTATAAGAGCTTATGCAGCTTAATAACAAAAAAACAAACAACCCAATCCAAAAATGGGCAGAGACCTAAACAGACATTTCTCCAAAGAAGATATACAGATTGCCAACAAACACATGAAAGAATGCTCCACGTCATTAATCACTAGAGAAATGCAAATCAAAACTACAATGAGATATCATCTCACATGGGTCAGAATGGCCATCATCAAAAAATCTAGAAACAATAAATGGTAGAGAGGGTGTGGAGGAAAGGGAACACTCTTGCACTGCTGGTGGGAATGTGAATTGGTACAGCCACTATGGAGAACAGTATGGAGGTTCCTTAAAAAACTACAAATAGAACTACCATATGACCCAGCAATCCCACTACTGGGCATATACCCTGAGAAAACCATAATTCAAAAACAGTCATGTACCAAAATGTTCATTGCAGCTCTATTTACAATAGCCAGGACATGGAAGCAACCTAAGTGTCCATCATCGGATGAATGGATAAAGAAGATGTGGCACATATATACAATGGAGTATTACTCAGCCATAAAAAGAAATGAAATTGAGTTATTTTTAGTGAGGTGGATGCACCTAGAGTCTGTCATACAGAGTGAAGTAAGTCAGAAAGAGAAAGACAAATACCGTATGCTAACACATATACATGGAATCTAAGAAGAAAAAATTGTCGTGAAGAACCTAGGGGTAAGACGGGAATAAAGACACAGACCTACTAGAGAATGGACTGGAGGATATGGGGAGGGCAAAGGGTAAGCTGTGACAAAGTGAGAGAGTGGCATGGACATATACACTACCAAACGTAAAACAGATAGCTAGTGGGAAGCAGCCACATAGCACAGGGAGATCAGCTCGTGCTTTGTGACCACCTAGAGGGGTGGGATAGGCAGGGTGGGAGGGAGGGAGATGCAAGAGGGAAGAGATATGAGAATATATGTATATGTATAACTGATTCACTTTGTTATAAAGCAGAAACTAACACACCATTTTAAAGCAATTATACTCCAATAAAGATGTAAAAAATAAATAAATAAAGGTGACAACAGATATAAGCTCAATTATTCCAGAAGCTCTACAAACTCCAAGCATGATAAATATAAATACAAAGAAAACCATGCCTAAACCAACCACAGAAAAACTGATGATAGCCTGAAACATAGAGAAAAACTTAAAAGTATACAGAGGAGGGAAAAACAGCTCACCTTTAAAGAAGCAATGATACCGTAAGACTGACAGCTTTGAATTGTCCAGGAAGTGATAAAAGTAATAATTTATAATAAATAAATGAATAACTTATTACTACCTATTCAGTACAATAGTAGGGTCAAAACCTTGACTGAAGAGAGTTCAAGAGAATGTTGAGTGAGAAAATGGAGACAGTAAGTATAAGTAACTTTTTTTGAGTTTTGTAATACAGGCGAAAAGAGAAAGAAGAAAGGAAAAATGAACAGAGAAGTTTTTAAGATGGATGATAGTATGGTTTTATGCTGATGGGAATGATCCATAGGAAGTGAAATTGCATATGTAGGGAAACAGGGAATAACCAAAGAAGCTAAAGCTGCAAGTGACAGGAACTGAGTTTCAGTGTACACGAATGAACCACCCAGCTCAAACTATTAGGCAAACAAAGACTGCTCTCTTCCCCTCTAATACTCTGTGCTATGAAGTTAACCCAAATTTCCCTCTCCAAAACTTGACTATTTATATTTTTAAAATAAATACCTGCCTCCACATTCCTTCACTCCTCTGACCTTACCCTGGATATCCACATGGCATCTACTTACCTGACTCATAAGCTTTCACTGAGACTCATTAGTCCGTGACCAATGTCCCAGCTCCATTCTGTGCAAAATACTTGAATGATCTCTTTTCTATTCCCATACTTTCCAATCAGTGTAACATCATAAAATCTCCTTTTGCTTAAAGACATCTCCCAATGATTATATAACTTAGGTTGGCATCTATCATTTAGGTTACCTAAGCATTGTTTTAACCAAAATGTATCACTATTCCTTTCAGGCCAGATGAATACATTTAAATAGGTGGTCTACTTTTCATCTCTTTTTCAGATAATTCTCTTATGCAATCACAGAAAATTATATAGGTAGATATACATATATATATATATATATATATATATATATATATATATATATATATCAGATCATAAAATCCACTATTCTTTACTTTATAACTCAAGAGTCTTCATAAAGTAATGAGTTTCTCGGAACTAAAATGACCACAAGAGAGCAACAATGTAGTACTGCTAGACCAGAAAATTGGAAACCTAATATTGTCTTCTTCTATAAACATTTCAGTTCTACCACAAATTTTGTAGTTAGTTCTTTTATACTTAGTACACATACACATATTCAAAGAAAAAGCCACCAGCTCAACACTGTCTTCATTCTTAATTCCAATACTTCATAAGGAAAAACATTATAACACTCACCTTACAACACATGACTGAAAACCATTTTTCAGTTTAAAGCACAAGTGCCTTCTGCAGTATATGCTGAATGGACTCTTTTCAGTAAAAACTCATATATTATAATCAATTTTAATAATCCTATTCTTATAAAAATGTCAGTAGTAACTTAATGCAATTTTAAACATTTTAATTAAAGCATCAGGGTTTAAAATGCAATAAATGAGTCTGAGATACTTCAAAACATTATAGATGTCTATTTCAAACAGTATTTTCACACAGGTTCTTTTCTTCCAAGAGACTTAAACAAAATATATGTATTTTCATCCAAAGTCACAGTGTGCCACCTAGTGCCATAGGGAGATTTTACAGAGGCTTGTTCAAAAACTAAATGTTTCACCCAATCCAAAAATGGGCAGAGGACCTAAACAGACATTTCTCCAAAGAAGATATACAGATTGCCAACAAACACATGAAACGATGCTCAACATCATTAATCATTAGAGAAATGCAAATCAAAACTACAATGAGATATCTCACACCAGTCAGAATGGCCATCATCAAAAAATCTAGAAACAATAAATGCTGGAGAGGGTGTGGAGAAAAGGGAACACTCTTGCACTGCTGGTGGGAATGTGAATTGGTTCAGCCACTATGGAGAACAGTATGGAGGTTCCTTAAAAAACTACAAATAGAACTACCATACGACCCAGCAATCCCACTACTGGGCATATACCCTGAGAAAACCATAATTCAAAAACAGTCATGTACCAAAATGTTCATTGCAGCTCTATTTACAATAGCCAGGACATGGAAGCAACCTAAGTGTCCATCATCGGATGAATGGATAAAGAAGATGTGGCACATATATACAATGGAATATTACTCAGCCATAAAAAGGAACGAAACTGAGTTATTCGTAGTGAGGTGGATGGACCTAGAGACTGTCATACAGAGTGAAGTAAGTCAGAAAGAGAAAAACATATACCGTATGCTAACACATATATATGGAATCTAAAAAAAAAAAAAAAGGAACAGAAAATGGTCAGAAGAACCTAGGGGCAAGATGGGACAAAAGATGCAGACCTACTAGAGAATGGACTTGAGGATACGGGGAGGGGGAAGGGTAAGCTGGGACAAAGTGAGAGAGTGGCATGGACATATATACACTGCCAAACGTAAAATAGATAGTTAGTGGGAAGCAGCCGCATAGCACAGAGAGATCAGCTCAGTGCTTTGTGACCACCTAGAGGGGTGGGATAAGGAGGGTGGGAGGGAGGGAGATGCAAGAGGGAAGAGATATGGTGACATATGTATATGTATAACTGATTCACTCTGTTATAAAACAGAAACTGACACACCATTGTAAAGCAATTATACTCTAATGAAGATGTTAAAAAAAAACTAAATGTTTCAATAAAAAGCATACACATCAGCCTTAAAGTTTTTATGTTTGACTCTTCACTATATAATCTAAGAAAGTAAGTGCTCAGAATGTTTACCAAGAAACATATATACCTCTTAGCAAGGCTCATCAAACAAAAGAAAAAAGAAGGCAAAAATAACCAATATCAAGAAAAAAAAAAGGAACATCACTACAGATTCTAGAATCTCCAGAAGTCAAAAACATAAAAGGATGCTATAAATAGTATCAATAAATTTGAAAATGTTGATGAAATGCACAAAATCCTTGAAAAACACAACCAAACTTGGCATAAAAGGAAACGGGAAAATCTGAGTATTTATTAAAGAAATTTTTAGATTTTAAATACTAAAGAAATATTTACTGAAGAAGTTCCAGAAAAGATAATCCAGGCTCAGATAGGTTTCACTGGTGAATTCTCTTAATCACTGAAGGAAAAATTGCACTAAATTCTTCCAGAGAATAAAAAAGAAGGATCAAATCTCAACTCATAGAGTCCCACGTGACACATTTAGGATATGAGAACCTAAGAGGACAAGAGAAGTAAATTACCCGTTCAAATTCTTTCAAAAGTAACAATGTGAAAATTACATATACATACGCACACACTCACACTTGCAAACTGAATCCAGGTAAAACATCACAATCAAGTTGATTTTATTTCAGGAAGCAAGGCTGATTTAACATTTTAAAATCAATGAATGTCATTTGCCATATTAACAAAATAAAGGAGAAAAGTTTGATGCTCACTTCAGCAGATGAAAAAAGCATGTGATAAAAGTGACAATCATCCATGATAAAAATTCTTCACAAACTATAACAAACAGCGTATTTAATGATAAAACCTTGAAAGAGACAAGGATGCCTACCATCACCACTTCCATGAATCACTGTACTGAAGTTCCTAGCCCATGTAATAAGGTGAGAAAAAGAATGAGAGGGAAAATATAAGGTGAACCTGGAACAGCTTGTTACACTAGAAAGTATAGAAGGACTCAGAGAATAATAGGAGCATATGAAAAGACACAAGAGCCAGTTTGAAGGAGTTTCCACCAGCTAAATCAGGGACAATCTGAGCATCAAAATAAATGGTAGTAATAGATTATAACAGTAAATAAATAAAAAATCCAGAAGGCCTGAAAGACAGGCACACAGATAATTGGGAAGAAAGCAAATATTTATTATCATCAGTGGATGCTAAAACTAATGGGTAGACAGTTTGATGAGTTGCAGGGTATTTACATAGCATCGAAGTATCTCTTGACAAATTAATTTCAAAAGAGAAAGCAAACTTTAAATAGAAGAACCTGACAATACCCTATATTAACCAAGTGATCAGAGTCAACATGATCAATATAGGACAAACTGACATCATATGCTTCATGATGTGATATACTGACAAGGACACATCATCATTCATGTGCTATTCTGCCAAAAATACAAAATCTGACTCTAATAATAAGGAAACATGACCAGAATCGAGTGACGTTCTTCAAAATAACTGTCCTGTACTCTTCGAAAATGGCAAAGTCAAAAGAGGCAAAGAAAGTCTCAGGAATTATTCCAGGTTAAAGGAGACCAAAGAGACATGATAACTAAATGGATCAAGAAAAAAAATAGCTACAAGAGATATTACTGAGATAATGACAAACTTTGACTACATTGTGGCTTATATAATAGTATTATATGAATGTTAAATTTCTAGATTTTGATAATTGAATTGTGGTCATGTAAGAGAATGTCCTTGCTCTTAGGAAACATACACTGAATATCTAGGGATAAAGGAGTATGCTAGCTTCAAATTGAGGCAGGAGATAGGTGGGCCCCAGGCTGAGCAGCTGGAAGCTGTCCCCTGTGGACAGATACTCCAAGAGAAAGATAATGGCAGGAGCAAGGAGGAGCTGAGTTTTGCTTGGATGAAAGATAAAGAGACCACATATTTCTCATTTTTAAGGACTAGGAGACCTCTCCAACTACACGTGTGCAGAAAGGCTCCTCTGGGGTCAAAAGGGGAGGGGGCGCCACCCCATAAGAGGTGGTGTCAACCTCCCCAGAGGCCTCTACACTGGAATCCATCTTGGCAAAAAGATGCACACACATTTCAGGGTGGGCCCTAGGACAGGTCCCCTGTGGGAAAGAAATGAGATAATTGGCCAAAGGTAAACAAAGACCAGGAAGAAGTGCCCTATGTAAGTGATTTGAATCACCTCTCTGGTGCACTCCTCCTCATTAGGGAGGACACCCACACCCTTTCTCTTCAGGTGTGTATCTCTGTCTTGCTTCTGTCTTAAATAAACTGTTTCTCTGTGCTCTCCCACTTGTGCTGTGTCTCTAGTAATAAACTTTGTTCCTGTTTTTACAGTTTTTGCCTCCTTGAGAAATTTATTTTTCAGTGAGGGGCAAGAGCCAGGGCAACTTTGCTTCTAGCCTCTAGCCCCTGGTGGTCAAGTGGTTAGGATTCCTGGTTTTCACCCAGGCTACCCAGGTTCACTTTCTGAGCAGGGAACTAGGATCTCTCTTCAGGACCACTCACACTGTCTCCTTGAGATCAAAATATTTTCAAATGGTTCATGGAAGAGTAATATATTTATGCACATAACATGCATATACTATATGCATGTTTGTGCAAATATATGTGTGTGCAAATACGTGTACATGTCTATAGGTACATATGTATATGTGTTTGTATGTTTACATGATCTTTTTTTTCTGGCTGTGCCGCATAGCATGTGGGATCCTACTTCCCCAACCAGGGATCGAACCTAGGGCCCCTGCAGTGGAAGTGCAGAGTCCTAACCACTGGACCACCAGGGAACTCCCTATGTGTAATTTTAGATACACATATTGTGTATATATACATTTATACACATCTGTATGTTTTATATACACACACATACATATAGAAAAAGAGAAAGAGAATATGAGAAAAGAGACAAAATTAGCAATTGGTAAAGTTAGTTAAAGAGTATATGAGAATTCCTTGTACTCCTCTTGCAACCTTTCTTAAATTTGAAATTATAGCAAAATAAAAGGTGCTAAAAATAATGATAATAAAGGATGATATTTTCATGAACTTCAGGTAAAGAAAAAAGTCTTAATCGAGACACAAAAAGCACTAATCATAAAGGAAAAAACTAATAAACTGAACTTCACTGAAATTAAGAACAGCTTCTACTAAAAAGACATCATTAAAAGAATGAAAAAGCAAGCCACAAAGAAGATATATGCATAAAAGAAACAAAGGTATTGTACCCAGGATAGATAGAGAACTCCTTAAATCAATTAGAAAAAGAAAGACAACCCAACAGGAAAATAGGCACTTCACAAAAGATACAAAAATAACCAATTACCATACAAAAAGCTACTCAAAAGCAGGCACCGGAAATACTAAATTTTTTTTTTTAAATAAATGACTATACTGTATGGTGGTGAGGAGTTGGGGCAACTGCTTACACTGCTGACAGGAAGCTAAACTGGTACAACCACTTTGGAAATCTGGCATTATCTACCAAAGCACAAACCAGCCTCTGTTTATCTCTCTAGCCTCATCTTCCATTACTCTTTTCTTTTCTTTTCTTTTCTTTTTGATAAATTGAGTCTCAGAAATTTTATTTTATTTATTAATTTTTTTAATTTTATTTTTGGCTGCATCAGGTCTTTGTTGCTGCACATGGGCTTTCTCTAGTTGTGGCAAGTGGGGGCTGCTCTTTGTTGAGGTGCACAGGCTTCTCATTGACTTGTTGCACAGCATGGACTCTAGATGTGTGGGCTTCAGTAGTTGCAGCACACGGTGCTCAGCAGTTGTGGCACATGGGCCCTAGGGCACATGGACTTCAGTAGTTGTGGAGCACGGGCTCAGCAGCTGTGGCTCACAGGCTCTAGAGAGCAGGCTCAGTAGTTGTGGTGGATTCTTAACCACTGTGCCACCAGGGAAGTCCCTCCATTACTCTTCTTGTCTGTCATGCTCCAACCCCACTGACTTCTATTCAGTTCCCTACAGCCACCAAGCTCCCTCCTAATTCAAGGCATTTATATAGAATTCTCTCTGCTATTTAGAATGTTCTGCCACTCTACAATGTACATTTATTGGCTTCCTCCCCAGCATTCACTCCCTACATCTTTCCTAATAGTTCAATTTTGTTGGGGTCTCACGTGGTTCTAGAGAAGTAGACTTCATCCCTAACTCCAGGCAACCCATGACCTTGCCTAAGCCAATCAGCATATTCCACTCCTCCAGGCATAACAAGTGATTCTGGTGTAAGCATGTAACGTAAGGTGATCAATACACAGTGGACTTCAGATCTTCTCCTGAAATATTGGAGAAAAGACTCATTTTCCTACTGGCCATACATGAGGGAATACAAAGTTCTGAAAACTATCACTAACCAACTGGAGACCTTAAAGGGAGCAAACCTTAAGATTATGGCAACAAAACAGAAGGCAGAACCAAGGGAAGAAAAGCAATCAAATCCTTGGTGAAACTGTTGAGCTAATAGATCAAGTCTTATCTCTACTTGCTACTGAAAGCATCCTAACTAAGACAGTGTTCCTCTTAGTCCAGCCAAGGCCTAATGATCTTTCAAGCCCCGACTTAATGGTACTTTCTCAGAATGAGGTATCTTCAACTCCCAGACTTGGCCAGGACCCCTTTTATATACTCGAATCAACTTGTACACCTTTGTAGCACATCTCACAATTAAATTTTAAATTATATAATTATGTGTTTACCATCTATGCTCCCCATTAGACCGTAAGCTTCTGGAGGACTGGATTTTGTTCATCACTCTAGCTAGTGTGTGCTAGCACAGTGCCCAGCACATAAATACATCATGAATGATGAATAATTGGAATGATAAAGAAATCGTCAAGATAGCTAGTGGGAAGCAGCCGCATAGCACAGGGAGATCAGCTCGGTGCTTTGTGACCACCTAGAGGAGTGGGATAGGGAGGGTGGGAGGGAGGGAGACACAAGAGGGAAGAAATATGGGGACATGTGTATGTATAACTGATTCACTTTGTTATAAAGCAGAAACTAACACACCACTGTAAAGCAATTATACTCCAATAAAGATGTTTAAAAAAAAAAGAAATCATCAATAAATAATTGACAAAATAAATATATCATGAATAAATGAACATCATTGGGAAATAAGGTGCTCAACATAAATCCACAAGTAAAGTTCTGCCCTGCTAAGCACAAATTCTTTTTGATTTTACCATTTTGGATGAAAATCTCTGAATCACTGCTCCCTGACTTCTGAAACAGAGACTACTGAAGCAACTTCCTCTTTTCTTGAAACTTTCAGGCTATCACTACAAACACCAACTTTTGTATGATATTGTAATATATAGCCTTCAGGAGCTATAGAAGGGCAGTGGATGACTGTCTTAAAATAAATGGGCCCAGGCCAAAGTGTTTTTAGACTTTTTGGGCTCTTTACTTCCTAATGATTTTGCAGAAAACAAAAACTTAATTCTTAATTATTTTGTCTTCTTCCCTATCAAGCTATCAGCTGTCAATTCTTATCTGTTAGAATTCTGGGAAATGTACTACTATGTTTCTGAATAAGAAACGCAAGAATTTTACAAGTACAGTGAATATATTTTCTGTATGTGAATTATCTGTTATGGATGATCACAGGCATATTTCATTTACTTTCAGGGTTTTGGCCACATTCTTCAGAGTCACAATAAGCAGTGCTTTACTATACCTTTCCCATTAAGCAGTTTAAAAACAACAGAGATCAAAAGGAAATACTATGCAGCTGTAATAAGGAATGAAGATCTCTAATGATCTAGGATATATTGCTAAGTGGGGGAAAAAAGTATTAGAATACGGTATCTTTGGATTTGAGAAAGAGAATGATAAATATATATAAATTATATACATACTTATATATTTTTCTTCTTTTTGAAAATATAAGCAATAAAGGATAAACCAAAAACTAGTCAAAATGATTACCCACAAGACCCATTAGGATAGCTACTACCAAAAAAAAATAATAACAAGGATGTGAACAAACTGGAACCCTTGCTCACTACTGGTTGGAATGTAAAATGGTATAGCTGCTGTGGAAAACAGTATGGAGGTTCCTCAAAAAATCTGATATGATCCAGGAATTCTACTTTGGGTATATAGCAAAAAGAATTAAAACTAGGGTCTCAAAGAAATATTTATACATCCATGTTCACAGCAGCATTTTCACAATAGTTAAAATGTGGGAGCAACCCTGTCCGTAGACAAATGAATGGATAAGCAGAATGTAGTATATACATACAATGGAATATTATTCAGTCTTAAAAAGTAAATTCTGACATATGCTACTACCTTAGGATAGTATACTAAGTGAAATAAACTAGTCACAAAAAGACAAATACTGTATGATTCCACTTATATGAGGTACCTAGAGTAGTCATAATCATAGAGAGAGAAAGTAAAATGGTGGCTGCCAGGGGCTGGGGGAGGAAAGAAATAGGGAGTTATTGTTTAATTGGTATAGAGTTTCAGTTTTGCAAGATGAAAAGAGTTCTGAAGATGGACAGTGGTGATGGTTGCACAACTATATTAATGTACTTAATACCACTGAACTGAACACTTAAAAATGGTCAAGGGGCTTCCCTGGTGGCACAGTGGTTAAGGATCTGCCTGCCAATGCAGGGGACACGGGTTCGAGCCCTGGGCCAGGAAGATCCTACATGCCGCAGAGCAACTAAGCCCATGCACCACAACTACTGAGCCTGTGCTCTAGAGCCTGCAAGCCACAACTACTGAAGCCCACATGCCACAACTACTGAAGCCCACGTGCCTAGAGTCCGTGCTCCACAACAAGAGAAGCCTGCGCACCACAACGCGGAGTAGCCCCCGCTCGCCGCAACTAGAGAAAGCCCACGAGCAGCAACGAAGACCCAATGCAGCCAAAATAAATAAATAAATTTTTTAAAATGGGTGAGATGGTAAATTTTCTGCATTTTACCACAATTTAAAACATGGAAAAGAAAAGATTGCCCACGAAGGGAAGAAGAGGAAGAAGAAAAGTCATACTTCTCTAAATGAATACTGTTTAATAGGAACTGTGAACCATGTAAACATTGCATATAATATTAAAACAAAGTAAAAAGAAAAAGAAAAATCAAAAAGAGGTTGAAAACAGTGGAATAATTTTTTCAGCATACTGAGAGAAAAATTAGTCAATCTAGACTTCTATACTCAGCAGACCATCTTTCAAAATTAGGGCAGGAAAAAAAGATACCTTAGACAAACAAAAACAGAGCTCATTAGGACTTAAAAGGCCCTCACTATAAGAATTTCTCAGAATATTAAAGGCAGCAAGAAAACAATCCCAAATGACAGATTTAAAAAATTTAAAACTCAGCTTTTTTTATGTCTTTAAGATATAAAAGAAACTGGAGTGTGGAATGGGGCAGGATGAGATAGGAAAGGAGAATATAGGTAGAAACAGTCCTGCCTTTATACCCAAAAGAGGAGGCTCCTGCCCTGAGCCCTACACTTTAGGAGATTACACCTATCAAAATACCAAAACATCAAAAATATCAAAACCCAAAGATAATAAGTAACTAATTGAGGGTACAGGAATTAATAGAGAGAGATTCACAAACTGAACTGAGACCTCCCCATCCTAAGAGAAGACAATGAAGAGAAGGAAGGAGGCAAAGCACAGCCTCTGTGCTGAGAAACCAAGGTAAAAACATCTAATTTTACTTAAGAATGGCCACCCCCAATCTCCCAAGGAATGTGTCTAGGCAGCCTGGATTCCCCCAGAAACTGCTTTCCCTCCTCCTCCTGGGTTTGAGTGGGATAGTTTAAGAAGATACTTAGAACTGCCTTAAATCTTGAGTTAGAAAAGTAGAATATGGGGAAGGAGAACCCATCTGCCCAGACTCTCTGGGGACTTTCACCACATCAGTCCCCATCTAAGATACGGAGACCACCCTGGCCCAACTTCCACCCTGCCAACCCCAGGGAGTATATTGCTCCTTTAAGAGCTGGCTGGGCCCTGGGTAGGAAAGTAAGTCAGGCTGCTGACATAACCTGATTTATAACTTTTTAAGATTAAGACATATTGTTAAAAAAAAAAGCTGACTTCCATTTCTATTCTTGCCCTAGGTTGTACAAATGTTAGGAGTGAGAGTCTATGGCTCTCAAGTTGAACAGTACATTCACAGTCAGTTACTTTATTGTTGTGCTTTATAACAAATGTGTTCCATAGAGTGTCTTGAAGGTAACAAATATTACATCAAAAAAGAGAATGAATTAAAAATAGAAGGAAGGAAGGGAGGTAGAAGGAGGCTAAAAAAACTAAGGTTAATGCTTAAGGTAGCTTGATCACTTACCATCATTTTTCAATCCCCTTCTATGCCAAGAAGTTCATTTACCACACAAACCCATGGGGTGTGACTCCTATAATAAAAAATATATAGTACATACTCTTAGTCATAACATTGTCATAAAATCATATTTATTCATAAAAGATAAAAATCTCATCCCCGCAAGTTTCTCATTACATTAAACAACAAAAACATCACCCCTTTATATTCCGTTTAGATATACTATAGCATGTTTCAAACACTCTATGCTGAATAATACCTCAATATCTCCAAAAGAAATTAAATGGAAGAGAAAGAGTATTAATTACATAAATAGCCTATGACATTCCAATCCAAAGGCTTCAAGCTTTTTTTTTTACTAAACACACACACACACTTTATATCATGACTCAGTTCATACATACATGATTAACTGAAACAAAGTTTCATGAAGTAATATTTATCCCTATTGTGAGAGATGCACTCTGATTATTTCCTATTCTATTCTATTTCATTTTTTAAATACTGCTTTCACTGAATTGATTTATGACCCACTAATGAATCCCAACTCAGTATACAAAACACTGTGTAACCTCTCCTTAGGAACTTCCGAAAACTGAGATTTTATCATAATATCTCAATTACAGAACATCTAATTCTCTACGTACAACAGATCCTACTTTTCAGGGAACCTAGTTAATATTGGTCAACCCTTTATTCAGAGAAATCCAAAGCTAGGAAACTAGATAAAAAACAAGAGGACAGAGAAATTGTGAGAAAAAATGGCTTAACGCCGTAACAAAAGCTACTGAACAAAGAAAAGCAAGCAACAGTTGGAACCCAACCTTCTGGGATGACAGTCTAGGTCATTTATCTTCATCAAGTGAATCTGCTCCTTTTAAAATGCAGCACTTCAAATGAAAACATATGTTCACACAATAACTTACATACAAGTATTCACAGCAACATTATTCCTAATAGCCAAAAAGTGGAAACAACCCAAATGTCCAAAAACTGTTGGATAAATAAAATGTACTATATCCATACAATGAAATCTTATTCGGCCACAAAATAGAATAAAGTACTTGTACATGCTACAACATAAAGGAATCTTGAAAACAAGATGCTAAGTGAAAGAAGCCAGTCATAAAAGACCACATATTACATAATTCCACTTATATGTAATGTCCAAAATGGGCAAATCAAGAGAGTCAGAAAAACAGATTACTGCTTGCCTAGGGCTAGAGAGTTGGAGGATGATGAGTTACTGCTAATGAGTACAGGGTTTCTTTTTGGGATGATGAAAATGTTCTAAAATTCAATATGGTGACAGTTGTACAACTCTGTGAATATACTAAGAACCACTTTTTAAATGGGTGAGTTGTAGGGTACATGGATTATATCCCAGTAAAAATGTTATACTTTTAAAAATATACTACCTCTGTTCACAACTTCTCCAATGCCTCTACATCTCACTCAGAGTAGAAGTCAAAATCCTCACAGTGGCCTACCACACCCTAAACCTTCTAACTCCCCATAAGTCTCTGACCATACCTCCTACTCCCCTCTTCTCTGGTGTTCATTCCACTTCAACCACACTGGCCTCCTTAAGTTCCCCAACATGCCAGACACACTACTGCCTCAGGGCTTTACAATTTAAAGTCCCCATCTGGAACACTCAAGATTAACTCCATCTTTGCCCACATGTCACTTTCTCAGTGAGGCCTTCTGACACGCTCTTTTAAAAAGTGCAACCTGTTTATCCTGACTCCCACCACTGGCACTCCCTATCCCACTTCTTCTCTAGAGCACTCATTACTTTATATTATTTACTTACTTGGTGGACTGTCCCTCTTTCCCCACAAGAATGTAAACTCCATTATGTTCTCCATCGTGGCTGTATCAATTTACATTCCCACCAACAGTGCAAAAGGGTTCCCTTTCCTCCACACTCTCTCCAGCATTTATTGTTTGTAGATTTTTTGATAATGGCCATTCTGAACAGTGTGATATGATACCTCACTGTAGTTTTGATTTGCATTTCTCTAATAATTAGTGATGTTGAGCAGCTTTTCATGTGCTTCTTGGCCATCTGTATGTCTTCTTTGGAGAAACGTCTGTTTAGGTCTTCTGCCCATTTTTGGATTCGGTTGTTTGTTTCTTTAATATTGAGCTGCATGAGCTGTCTATATATTTTGGAGATTAATCCTTTGTCCATTGATTCGTTTGCAAATATTTTCTCCCATTCTGAGGGTTGCCTTTTCGTCTTGTTTATGGTTTCCTTTGCTGTGCAAAAGCTTTGAAGTTTCATTAGGTCCCATTTGTTTATTTTTGTTTTTATTTCCATTACTCTAGGAGGTGGATCAAAAAAGACCTTGCTATGATTTATGTCAAAGAGTGTTCTTCCTATGTTTTCCTCTAAGAGTTTTATAGTGTCCAATTTTACATTTAGGTCTTTAATCCATTTGGAGCTTATTTTTGTGTATGGTGCTAAGAAGTGTTCTGATTTCATTCTTTTACATGTAGCTGTCCAGTTTTCCCAGCACCAGTTATGGAAGAGGCTGTCTTTTCTCCATTGTATGTTCTTGCCTCCTTTGTCATAAATTAGGTGACCATATGTGCGTGGGTTTATCTCTGGGCTTTCTATCCTGTACCATTGATCTATATTTCTGTTTTTGAGCCAGTACCATACTGTCTTGATTACTCTAGCTCTGTAGTATAATTTGAAGACAGGGAGCCTGATTCCACCAGCTCCATTTTCCTTTCTCAAGATTGCTTTGGCTATTCGGGATCTTTTGTGTTTCCATACAAATTGTAAAAAATTTTTCTGCTAATTCTGTGAAGAATGTCATTGGTAGTTTGATAGGGATTGCACTGAATATGTAGATTGCTTTGGGTAGTATAGTCATTTTCATAATATTGATTCTTCCAATCCAAGAAAGTGGTATATTTCTCCACCTTTTTATGTCAACTTTGATTTCTTTCATCAGTGTTTTATAGTTCTCTGAGTACAAGTCTTCTGCCTCCTTAGGTAGGTTTATTCCTACGTATTTTACTCTTTTTGTTGCGATGGTAAATGGAATTGTTTCCTTAATTTATCTTTCTGATTTTTTGTTATTAGTGTATAGGAATGCAAGAGATTCCTGTGCATTAATTCTGTATCCTGCAACCTTACCAAATTCATTGATCAGCTCTAGTAGTTTTCTGGTGGCAACTTTAGAATTTTCTATGTATAGTATCATGTCATCTGCAAACAGTGACAGCTTTACTTATTCTTTTCCAATTTGTATTCCTTTTATTTCTTTTTCTGCTCTGATTGCTGTGGCTAGGACTTCCAAACTATGTTGAATAAGAGTGGCGAGTGGACATCCATGTCTTGTTCCTGATCTTAGTGGAAACGCTTTCAGTTTTTCACCATTGAGAATGATGTTTGCTGTGATTTTGTCATGGCCTTTATTATGTTGAGGTAGGTTCTCTCTATGCCCATTTTCTGGAGTGTTTTTATGATAAATGAGTGTTGAATTTTGTCAAAAGCTTTTTCTGCATCTATTGAGATGATCATATGGTTTTTATTCCTTAATTTGTTAATATGGTGTACCACATTGATTGATTTGTGTATACTGAAGAATCCTTGCATCCCTGGGATAAATCCCACTTGATCATGGTGTATGATCCTTTTGACATGCTATTGGATTCTGTTTGCTAGTATTTTGTTGAGGATTTCTGCATCTATGATCATCAGTGATATTGGTCTGTAATTTTATTTCTTTGTGATATCTTTGCCTGGTGTTGGTATCAGGGTGATGGTGGCCTCATAGAACGAATTTTGGGAGTGTTCCTCCCTCTGCTGTTTTTTGGAAAAATTTGAGGCTTGGTGTTAGCTATTCTCTAAATGTTAGATAGAATTTGCCTGTGAAGCCATCTGGTCCTGGGCTTTTGTTTATTGGAAGATTTTCAATTACAGTTTCTATTTCATTACTTCTAATACGTCTGTCTATATCTTCTAATTCTTCCTGGTTCAGTCTTGGAAAACTGTACCTTTCCAAGAATTTGTCCATTTCTTTGTGCTTGTCCATTTTATTGGCATATAGTTGTTTGTGGTAATCTCTTCTAACCCTTTACATTTCTGCAGTGTCAGTTGTGATTTCTCCTTTATCATTTCTAATTTTATTGATTTGAGTCCTCTCCCTTTTTTTCTTGATCAGTCTTGCTAAAGTTTTATCAATTTTGTTTATCTTCTCAAACAACCAACTTTTAGTTTACTGATCTTTGCTACTGTTTTCTTTTTTTCTACTTATTTCTGCTCTGATCTTTATGATTTCTTTCCTCCTACTAACTTTGGGTTTTCTTTGTTCTTCTTTCTCTAATTGTTTAAGGTGTAATATTAGGTTGTTTATTTGAGATTTTTCTTGTTTCTTGAGGTAGGATTGTATTGCTACATACTTCCCTCTTAGAACAGCTTTTGCTGCATCCCATAGGTTTTGGGTCGTCGTGTTCTCATTGTCATTTGTTTCTAGGTATTTTTTGATTTCCTCTTTGATTTCTTCAGTGATCTCTTGGTTATTTAGTAGTGCACTGTTTAGCCTCCATGTATTTGTGTATTTTACCCTTTTTTTCCTGTAATTGATTTCTAATCTCATATCGTAGTCAGAAGAGATGCCTGATACAATTTCAATTTTCTTAAATTTTCTGAGGCTTGATTTGTGACCCAAGCTGTGATCTATCCTGTAGAATGTTCTGTGTGCACTTGAGAAGAACATGTATTCTGCCACTTTCAAGTAGAATGTCCTATAAATATCAATTAAATCTATGTGGTCTACTGTGTCATTTAAAGCTTGTGTTTCCTTATTTATTTTCTGTTTGGATGATCTGTCCATTGGTGTAAGTGAGGTGTTAAAGTCCCCTACCATTATTGCTACTGTCGAATTCCCCTTCTATGGCTGTTAGCATTTCTTATGTATTGAGATGCTCCTATGTTGGGTGCATATTTATAATTGTTACATCTTTTTCTTGGATTGATCCCTTGATTATTATGTAGTGTCCTTCCTTATCTCTTGTAACAGCCTTTATTTTAAGGTCTATTTTATCTGATACGAGTATTGCTACTCCAGCTTTCTTTGATTTCCATTTGAATGGAATATCTTTTTCCATCCCTTCACCTCAGTCTGGATGTGTCCCTAGGTCTGAAGTGGGTCTCCTGTACACAGCATATATATGGGTCTTGTTTTTGTATCCATTCAGCCAGTCTGTGTCTTTTGGTTGGAGCATTTAATCTATTTACATTCAAGGTTATTGTCTATACATATGTTCTTATTACCATTTTCTTAATTGTTTTAGGTTTGTTTTTGTGGGTCTTTTTTCTTCTCTTGTGTTTCCCGCCTAGAGAAGTTCTTTTAGCATTTGTTGTAAAGCTGGTTTGGTGGTGCTGATTTCTCTTAGCTTTTGCTTGTCTATAAAGTTTTTGATTTCTCCATCAAATCTGAATGAGATCCTTGCTAGGTAATCTTGGTTGTAGGTTTTTCTCTTTCATCATTTTAAGTAGATCTGCCACTCCCTCCTGGCCTGCAGAGTTTCTCCTGAAAAATCAGCTGTTAACCTTATGGGGATTCCTTTGTATGTTATATTTTGATTTTCCCTTGCTGCTTTTAATATTTTTCCTTTGAACTTAATTTTTGTTAGTTTGATTAATATGTGTCTCGGTGGGTTTCTCCTAGGGTTTATCCTGTATGGGACTCTCTGTGCTTTCTGGACTTGGGTGATTATTTCCTTTCCCATTTTAAGTAACTTTTCCACAATAATCTCTTCAAATATTTTCTCAGAGCATTTCTTTTTCTTTTCTTTTTCTGGGAACCCTGTAATTTGAATGTTGGTGAGTTTAGTGTTGTCCCAGAGGTCTCTGAGATTTTCTTCAATTCACTTCATTCTTTTTTCTTTATTCTGCTCCTCGGCAATTATTTCCACCATTCTGTCTTCCAGCTCACTTATTCATTCTTCTGCCCCAGTTATTCTATTATTGATTCCTTCTAGTGAATTTTTCATTTCAGTTATTGTGTTGTCCACCTCTGTTTGTTCTTTATTTTTTCTACATCTTTGTTAAACATTTCTTACATTTTCTCAATCCGTGCCTCCATTCTATTTCTGAGATTCTGGATTATCTTTACTATCATTACTCTGAATTCTTTTTCAGGTAGGTTGCCAATTTCCTCTTCATTTATTTGGTCTTGTAGGTTTCACCTTGCTCCTTCATCTGTAACATATTTTTTTGTCATCTCTTTTTTTTTTGATGTGTGGGATTGTCTTCCTGTCTTACTGGTTGTTTGGCCTGAGACTTCCAGCACTGGAGTTTGTAGGCTGTTGTGTAGATCTGGGTCTTGGTGCCAAGATGAGAACCTCCGAAAACCTCACTCCAACGAATATTCCTTGGGACCTGAGGTTCTCTGGTTCTCTGTTACTCCAGTGGTTTGGACTCAGGGCTCCCACTGCAGGAGCTCAGGCTCAACCCCCAGCTCATGAACCAAGATCCCACAAGCTGCGCAGGGCAGCAAAAAGAAAAAGAAAAAAAGGAGAACAATAACAAAGAGTAAAAAATACAGTAAGATTAGAAAACTAACAGATGTGTTAGAAGAAAATTTTTAAATAAAAATATAGATGAAACAACAACCAGAAGGTACACTGGAACAGCAGCAAAAAAAAGGAAGGAAAAAAAAGCCAGAAAAGGCCTTGGCTGTTTGGAGCGGGGCTTAGGCAGGGGCAAGGTTTAGGCAGTGGGCAGGGCCTATGCTTCGGACTCACAGGGCTGGAAAAGGCACCGGGGGCAGAGGGGCTTAGGCTCAACACAGCAGGAGGGGCCCAGGAGTGCCTCAGGCCTTGGAGGGCAGAGGACCAGGTCCAGGACCCCAGCGGGCTCCCTGGGCACAAGTGGGCAGGGGAAATACTAGACACGTTCCCCTCCGATCCTCCAATCCTGGAGGGTCCCTCCCCACTGGCCTCTCTTTTTCTCCCCACACCCCATCTTATGCTGCTAGGACCCACACAGCCAGAGGTGGCCCCAGAAGGCAGGGGACCAGACCCAGAAGCCCAACAGGCTTCCCGAGCTGAGTGGGCAGGGAATATGCCCGCAGCACTTCCCTTGATACCACAGTCCCAGAGGGTGCCCTCCCGGTCCGCCCCTCCTCCCCTTTCTCTCTCTTCCCTCCCTACTATGCCCCTAGGACCCCCACAGGCAGAGGGGGCCTCGGAGGACAGAGCACCAGGCCCAGATACCAGCAGGCTTCCCAGGGCCCAAGTGGGTGGGGGAAACACCCGGCACGCTTCCCCTGATCCTCTGATCCTGGAGGGATCCTCCCCATCCACCTCTCCTCTTCTCCCTTCACCTCCCTCCTATGCCCCTAGGATCCAGGCAGCCCGGATGGCGCCTTAGCGAGCAGAAGACCTGGTCTGGGAGCTCAGCAGGCTTCCTGGGGCCTGACTGGGAAGGGGAAATGCTAGGCGTGCTACCCATTGATCCATGAGCCCCCGAGGGTCCCCCAGGTGAGGGAATCCCTCCCCTCTGCCAGCCACACCTCAGGGGCCCTGGTCCTGTCCGGCCTCCACTTCTCCTCCCCCTCTCACTCCCCCCCACATCCAAGCCAGTTTCTTGGGGGTTCCTCCCATTTCCTTGGGCATCGAGGTCCCCCACCAGCATCCAACAGGTGCCCTAGTTGTGGGGAGACGTGAACTCTGCGTCCTCCCACACTGCCATCTTGACTCCGCCCCCTTTCTCATCTGGTTTTGTTATTGCTATAGCCTCAGAATACAGAACAGAGCCTAGCATTGAATAGGCGTTAATTAAACACTTATTTACTATTGAATAAAGCCTGTACTAAAGAATCTTTGCGATCAGAGGGCAGACAGCAGAAGCAAGAAGAATGACAATCCTGCAGCCTGTGGAACAAAAACCACATTCACAGAAAGACAGACAAGATGAAAAGACAGAGGGCTACCAGATGAAGGAACAAGATAAAACCCCAGAAAAACAACTAAATGAAGTGGAGATAGGCAACCTTCCAGAAAAAGAATTCAGAATAATGATACTGAAGATGATCCAGGACCTCGGAAAAAGAATGGAGGCAAAGATCGAGAAGATGCAAGAAATGTTTAACAAAGACCTAGAAGAATTAAAAAAGAAACAGAGATGAACAATACAATAACGGAAATGAAAAATACACTAGAGGGAATCAATAGCGGAATAACTGAGGCAGAAGAATGGATAAGTGACCTGGAAGACAGAATGGTGGAATTCACTGCTGTGGAACAGAATAAAGAAAAAACAATGAACAGAAATGAAGACAGCCTAAGACACCTCTGGGACAACATTAAATACAACAACATTTGCATTATAGGGATCCCAGAAGGAGAAGAGAGAGCGAAAGGACCAGAGAAAATATTTGAAGAGATTATAGTCGAAAACTTCCCTAACATGGGAAAGAAAATAGCCACCCAAGTCTAGGAAGCGCAGAGAGTCCCATACAGGACAAACCCAAGGAGAAACACACTGAGGCACATAGTAATCAAATTGGCAAAAATTAAAGACAAAGAAAAATTATTGAAAGCAGCAAGGGAAAAACAGCAAATAACAGACAAGGAAACTCCCATAAGGTTAACAGCTGATTTCTCAGCAGAAACTCTACAAGCCAGAAGAGAATGGCATGATATACTCAATGTGATGAAAGGGAAGAACCTACAACCAAGATTACTCTACCCAGCAAGGATCTCATTCAGATTCGATGGAGAAATCAAAAGCTTTACAGACAAGCAAAAGCTAAGAGATTTCAGTACCACCAAACCAGCTCTACAACAAACGCTAAAGGAACTTCTCTAAGTGGGAAGCCCAAGAGAAGAAAAGGACCTACGAAAATAAACCCAAAACAATTAAGAATATGGTCACAGGAACATACATATCAATAATTCCCTTAAACATGAATGGATTAACTGCTCCAACCAAAAGACACAGGTTTGCTAAATGGATACAAAAACAAGACCATATATATGCTGTCTACAAGAGACCCACTTCAGATCTAGGGACACATACAGACTGAAAGTGAGGGGATGGAAGAAGATATTCCATGCAAATGGAAATCAAAAGAAAGCTGGAGTAGCAATACTCATATCAGATAAAATAGACTTTAAAATAAAGAATGTTACAAGAGACAAGGAAAGACACTACATAATGATCAAGGGATCAATCCAAGAAGAAGATATAACAATTATAAATATATATGCACCCAACATAGGAGCACCTCAAACGTAAGGCAACTGTTAACAGCTCTAAAAGAGGAAATCAACAGTAACATAATAATAGTGGGAGACTTTAACACCTCACTTACACCAATGGACAAATCATCCAAAATGAAAATAAATAAGGAAACAGAAGCTTTAAATGACACAACAGACCAGAGAGATTTAATTGATATTTATAGGACATTCATCCAAAAACAACAGATTACACTTTCTTCTCAAGTGCGCATGGAACACTCTCCAGGAGAGATCACATCTTAGGTCACAAATCAAGCCTCAATAAATTTTAAAAAGTTGAAATCATATCAAGCACCTTTTCTGACCACAACGCTATGAGATCAGAAATGAATTACAGGGGAAAAAATGTAAAAAACACAAACACATGGAGGCTAAACAATACGTTACTAAATGACCAAGAGATCACTGAAGAAATCAAAGACAAAATCAAAAAATACCTAGAGACAAATGACAATGAAAACATGATGATCCAAAACCTATGGGATGCAGCAAAAGCAGTTTTAAGAGGGAAGTTTATAGCTATACAAGCTTACCTCAAGAAACAAGAAAAATCTCAAGTAAACAATCTAATGTTACACCCAAAGGAACTAGAGAAAGACGAATGAAGAAAACCCAAAGTTAGCAGAAGGAAAGAAATCAGAAAGATCAGAGCAGAAATAAATGAAATAGAAACAAAGAAAACAATAGCAAAGATCAATAAAACTAAAAGCTGGTTCTTTGAAAAGATAAACAAAATTGATAAACCATTTGCCAGACTCAGCAAGAGAAAAACAAAGACTCAAATCAATAAAGTTAGTAATGAAAAGGGAAAAGTTACAACAGACACCGCAGAAATACAAAACATCCTAAGAGACTACTACAAGCAACTCTGTGCCAATAAAATGGACAACCTAGAAGAAATGGACAAATTCTTAGATACGTATAAACTTCCAAGACTAAACCAGGAAGAAACAGAAAATATGAACAGACCAATCACAAGTAATGAAATTGAAACTGGGATTAAAAATCTTCCAACAAACAAAAGTCCAGGACCAGATGGCTTCACAGGTGAATTCTATCAAACATTTAGAGAAGAGCTAACACCCATCCTTCGCAAACTCTTCCAAAAAATTGCAGAGGAAGGAACACTCCAAAACTCATTCTATGAGGCCACCATCACCCTGATACCAAAACCAGACAAAGATACCACAAAAAAAGGAAATTACAGACCAATATCACTGATGAATATAGATGCAAAATCCTCAACAAAATACTAGCAAACAGAATCCAACAACACATTAAAAGGATCATACATCATGACCAAGTGGGATTTACCCCAGGGATGCAAGGATTCTTCAATATACGCAAATCAATCAATGTGATATACCGTATTAACAAATCAAAAAATAAAAACCATATAACCATCTCAATAGATGCAGAAAAAGGTTTTGACAAAATTCAACACCCATTTATGATAATAACTCTCCAGAAAGTGGGCATAGAGGGAACCTACCTCAACATAATAAAGGCCATATACAACAAACCCACAGCAAACATCATTCTCAATGGTGAAAAACTGAAAGCGTTTCCTCTAAGATCAGGAATGAGACAAGGATGTCCACTCTCACCACTATTATTCAACATATTTTTGGAAGTCCTAGCCATGGCAATCAGAGAAGAGAAAGAAATAAAAGGAATACAAACTGGAAAAGAAGAAGTAAAACTGTCACTGTTTGCTGATGACATGATACTATACATAGAAATTCCTAAAAATGCCACTAGAAAACTACTAGAGCTAATCAATGAATTTGGTAAAGTTGCAGGATACAAAATTAATGCACAGAAATCTCTTGCATTTCCTATACACTAATGATGAAAAATCTGAAAGAGAAATTATGGAAACACTCCCACTTACCACTGCAACAAAAAAATACAATACCTAGAAATAAACCTACCTAGGGAGACAAAAGACCTGTATGCAGGAAACTATAAGACACTGATGAAAGAAATTAAAGATGATACCAACAGATGGAAAGATATACCACGTTCTTGGATTGGAAGAATCAATATTGTGAAAATGACTATACTACCCAAAGCAATCTACAGATTCAATGCAATCCCTATCAAATTACCAATGGCATTTTCTACGGAACTAGAACAAATCATCTTAAAATTTGTATGGAGACACAAGACCCCGAATAGCCAAAGGAGTCTTGAGGGAAAAAAACGGAGCTGGAGGAATCAGACTCCCTCACTTCAGACTATACTACAAAGCTACAGTAATCAAGACAATATGGTACTGGCACAAAAACAGACGCACAGATCAATGGAACAAGATAGAAAGCCCAGAGATAAACCCACGCACCTATGGTCAATTAATCTATGACAAAGGAGGCAAAGATATACAATGGAGAAAAGACAGTTTCTTCAATAAGTGGTGCTTGGAAAACTGGACAGGTACCTGTAAAAGAATGAAATTAGAACACTCCCTAACACCATACACAAAAATAAACTCAAATTGGATTCGAGACCTAAATGTAAGACCGGACAGTATAAAACTCTCAGAGGAAAACATAGGAAGAACACTCTTTGACATAAATCACAGCAAGATCTTTTTTGATCCATCTCCTAGAGTAATGGAAATAAAAACAAAAATAAACAAATCAGACCTAATAAAACTTCAAAGCTTTTGCACAGCAAAGGAAACCATAAACAAGACGAAAAGACAACCCTCAGAATGGGAGAAAATATTTGCAAACGAATCAACGGACAAAGGATTAATCTCCAAAATATATAAACAGCTCATACAGCTCAATATTAAAGAAACAAACAACCCAATCCAAAAATGGGCAGAAGACCTAAACAGACACTTCTCCAAAGAAGACATACAGTTGGCCAAGAAGCACATGAAAAGCTGCTCAACATCACTAATTATTAGAGAAATGCAAATCAAAACTACAATGAGGTATCACCTCACACCAGTTAGAATGGGCATCATCAGTAAATCTACAAGCAAGAAATGCTGGAGAGAGTGCGGAGAAAAGGGAACCCTCTTGCACTGTTGGTAGGAATGTAAATTGATACAGCCACTATGGAGAACAGTATGGAGGTTCCTTAAAAAACTAAAAATAGAATTAATTACCACATGACACAGCAATCCCACTACTGGGTATATACCCTGAGAAAACCATAATTCAAAAAGACACATGCACCCCAATGTTCATTGCAGCACTATTTACAATAGCCAGGTCATGGAAGCAACCTAAATGCCCATCGACAGACGAATGGATAAAGAAGTTGTGGTGCATATATACAATGGAATATTACTCAGCCATAAAGAGGAACGAAACTGAGTCATTTGTTGAGATGTGGACAGATCTAGAGACTGTCATACAGAGTGAAGTAAGTCAGAAAGAGAAAAATAAATATCGTATATTAATGCATGTATGTGGAACCTAGAAAAATGGTACAGATGAACCGGTTTGCAAGGCAGAAGTTGAGACACAGATGTAGAGAACAGACGTATGGACACCAAGGGGCACAAAACCGTGGTGGGGTGGGGATGGTGGTGTGCTGAATTGGGCGATTGGGATGGACATGTATAAACTGATGTGTATAAAACTGATGACTAATAGAACCTGCAGTATAAACAAACAAACAAACAAACAACTAATACAGAACTTTCTTTGGGTTATTTGTATGGAAATATGTTAATATAAATGTTTCAGATATTACATGAAATTTCTAAAACTCTTATATGTTCTAGTATAATGTTATAAGTAATAATACTAGTTATTACTTTAAAATGTATATCTCAGAAATAACTAAATTTCCTTGTCAATTGCATTATTATGAACTTTCATCAAATCTTTAACTGTAGTCATTTTTAAGTCTTTTGTCATTTACAGACAGTTCTGGGTGTACTCTGATGCTTTTGCAAATATGTTCCTGTAAAAGGGTTTCATCTTCAAGGAATTCATGGAAAAGACTTTGACAAGTACAGGTTTCTGGTAACTGACTATAGTGCTGAACTGAATGAATAAGCATTTTCAGAACTCTAATGGAAAACTGATGAACTCATAAAAGTGCTAACAAAAGATCAAGATAAAAAAAAATTAATTACATGGGACTGAGTGAACTGATGAGGATGATTATAATTGTTGTGACTTTCTGTTTGAATTAAAAAAAATCCGACAAGGACTCAGAGGCAAAAAATACACAAATCAATTTTCACTGCAAAGTAAAGGAGCTGTTACAGTGGAGGATTACTGGACTGAATGTCAATATTATGACACAGTATGAGTGTGTTTCGTGTTTGGTAATTGCAATCCTTGTTGCTTTTGTTGTGGTCATCCATTTATAATGCTTGGTGTTAGTCTATTTATCTCTTGTAAAAATAAAATACAGTGTGTATGTGTGTGTGTGAAAAAAAAAAGAAGCTTTGCTCACAATATTCGTTTCTTCTCACCCTATATGTATTCAAAGCCTATCAATTCTTCAAGGCCAACTCAAAAGTCATCTTCATGAAACCCATTTTTTTTTTTTTTTTTTTTTTTGCGGTACGCGGGCCTCTCACTGCTGTGGCCTCTCCCGCTGCGGAGCACAGGCTCCGGACGCGTAGGCTCAGCGGCCATGGCTCACGGGCCCAGCCGCTCCACAGCATGTGGGATCTTCCCAGACCGGGGCACGAACCCACGTCCCCTGCATCGGCAGGCGGACTCTCAACCACTGTGCCACCAGGGAAGCCCCATGAAACCCATTTTGATATCCCCAGCTGACAGAGATCTTCATCTGAATTCCCAGATCACTTCATCTGTAATCATTACCTCTAAAAAGTGGGGGAAAGTGTGATACAGTGGAAAAAGAGTATATAGGCACAGGAGTCAACCAAATCACTGGTCATGTGACCTTGAGAAGTCATTCAACCCTTCTGAGTATCGGTATTCCCACCTATAAAAATTAAGGCTGGGTTGTTTACCCAAGAGAATTTTTTCCACACAAAGACCTATATACAAATATTGAAAGCAGCTTTATTCATAATATCTCCAAACTGGAAACAACCCAAATATCAAAAAGAAAAGAGACAATCCAATTGTGGCATAAATGTATAACAGAATAGAAAGCAATACAAAGGAATGAACTATTGATATATGCAATAAAATGGATATCACAGACATTATGTTCAGAAAAAGAACCTGAACACAAAAGAATACTGAATTTATATCATTTATATCAAGTTTTAGAACATGCAAAACTAATCCTAGGTGAAAATATCAAAAGAGGATTTCCTCAGTTGGAAGGGAAGGACTGGGGAGAAGTACAAGGCAGCTTTCTGGGAAGATGGATTGTGATAGTGGTTCCCAATTATATAAATGTGTCAATACTCATTTAACTGCCCACTTAACAAGTGGTTATACTTTTTGTTTGTAAATTATACCAGTAAAATTGATTAAAGACAAGGGCACACAGCTTAAGGGGAAAAAATAAAGGCTATCCTTAATTTATAAGGTTGTTAGGAGGATTAGATGAGAAACACTTCTACTGAAATCAGTATGGCACAGTGGGAAAGACTACACACTGATACGGGACTGAATCTCAATTTAGCAAATTACTATAGCTACTAGTTACATAACCTTGGACAACTCATTAATCCCTCAGAACTTCAGTTTTCTCTTTTGTAAAGAGAATAATATCTACTTTACAGAGTTAAATGGTAGCATACTAGAGTTTCCACCAGTTAAGAAAATATCTGTTACCTAACAAGTACCCCAATAGTTTTTTAAATAATACATAAAATCCAGCACATAGTAGATGCTCAATTAGTGTTATACTCTTTTCCCCATTTTCCTTGGATGAGAATTTCCTCCTCTACTATATTTTAGGATCCTGAAGGACAGGATCAGCATCTCAGTGATCTTCTCTTTCCTCTACTTAAGATTCTATCTAAAAAATGGTAGTCACTCAACAAAGATTTTGAAGGAAAGGAAGGAAGGAAGTAGGCTGGCTTGTTGCTTAAGCAGAATTACCTCTTTTTCTTTTGGTCATTCCAGAATCAATTACTGAGCTTTTCAGTAAAGACAGTTGTAGGCTAGATACCAATAACTTTTTTAAGGCAGACACAAAACTTATATACTATATGATCTATATGCACTGGAAAACAGATTTGAAATAGACAAGAAGCAATGTGAAGTAAAGAATGGGTCTCTGAAGTCAGACTCAAATACATATCCCAAGACTGACACTTAAAAATGTATGTAACGCAGGACTTCCCTCATGGCACAGTGGTTAAGAATCTGCCTATGTTTGTTCTTTGCTATTTTCCAGATTTTCTGAAATACAACTGGAGTACAATTACAACCTTAAAAGATTATAATGATATAAATTGAAATGTATGCAGGAGAGGAGATCAAGACAGCAGGATAGGAGGATGCTGAGCTCACCTCCCCCCAAGAACATATTAAAAAAAAAAGAAAGAAACACATCAATTCTCACAGAAAACAGACTGGAGACTGGCATAAAGACTCTTACATAACCAAGGCTGTAAAGAAAGATCCACACAGAGTCAGGAAAGAAGGGAAGAGTAGTGATCAGGTTAGAACCCACAGCTGAAGGAGGGGACACAGAAGTAGGGGAATTACTTCATTTTGGAGATCCTCTTTGGAAATAGAGGGGTTTGAACCACATATTGGGCACTCCAGGCCCGGAGTCCAACACCAGAAAGACAAATCCCCTTCACTGGTTTGAAGACAAGTGGGACTGGCAGGGGGGCTGTGAGAAACGTGAACTCCACTCATTAAGAGCATGCACATGCTTGCTTGCTCCCAAAACAAGGCAGAGGAAGCAGACTGAGACTGCCTGGGACTCTAGTTGGTTTCCACAACCAGCCCAGTGCACGCCCTGGCCTACCTTGCTCCGCCACACAGCTCCCGACTAGGGTGAAGGCTGCCGCTGCCAAGGAAAGTGCACAGTTGTGGGGGATGGTGCCAACTTGGACCCAGCTCTGCATCTGAATGGGGCAAGGGCAGCCATTACTGGCACTCCCAGAAGCAGCAGATTGGGAGTGGTCTGGACTGTGACTGTAAGGCCTGGACAGCCCCAGCGCATGCCCCAATCCACACTGAGTGCCCGCTCCAGCCCCTCTTGCTCCATTGCAGCTCCGCAACTACTGAAGCCCGCATGCCTAGAGCCTGTGCTCCGCGATAAGAGAAGCCACTGCAGTGAGAGTCACACGCACCACAACAAAGAGTAGCCCCCACTTGCCACAACTAAAGAAAGCCCACATGCAGCAATGAAGACCCAATGCAGCCAAAAATAAATATAATTTATTTTTTAAAATTTAAGAAAATTTACATCAAGCAATATTCCAACCATAGTAGTATGAAACTAGAATCAATTACAGGAAGAAAAATGAGAAAAAAAAACACAAGGGGACCAAACAACAGACTATTAAAAAAAATAGATCAATGAAAAAATCAAAGAGGAAATCAAAAATTACCTTCAGATAGATGACAATAAGAACACAACTCTCCAAAGTCTATGGGATGCAGCAAAAGCAGACCTAAGAGGGAAGTTTATAGCAATACAGACCTATGTCAGGGAACAAGAAAAATCTCAAATAAGAATCCTAACCTACCATCTATAGGAATTAGAAAAAGAAGAACAAAAAAGCCAAAAGTGAGCAGAAGGAAGGAAATAATAAAGATCAGAGAGGAAACAAATAAAACGGAGACCAAAAAAACAATAAAAAGGATCAATAAAACCAAGACCTGGTTTTCTGAAATGACAAACAAAATTTAAAGCCTTTAACCAGGCTCATCAAGAAAAAAAGAGAGCAGACCCAAATAAACAAAATAAGAAATTAAACAGGAGAAATTACAACTAATATCACAGAGATACAAAAAATCATAAGAGAATACTACAAGCAGTTATATGGTAACAAATTGGACAATACAGAAGAAATGGATAAATTTCTAGAAACATACAAACGTCCAAGATGGAATCAACAAGAAATGGATAATCTGAACAGACTGATAACTAACAATGAAACTGAATTAATAATAAAAAAAAAAACTGACAGCAAACAAAAGTTCAGGGACTCACAGCTTCATAGAGAAATTCTACAAAACATATGAAGAAGGGCTAATACCTATCCTTCTCAAACTATTCCAAAAAGTTGAAGAGGAGGAAACACTCCCAAATTCATCCTACAATGCCACCATTATGCTGATAACAAAAAGAGACACAGATACTCCAAAAAAAGAAAATTATGGGCCAATATCTCTGATGAGTATAGATGCAAACATGCTCAACAAAATATTAGCAAACTGATTTCAACAATATATAAAAAGAATCATACACATGATCAAGCAAGATTTATTCCAAGGATACAAGGACAGTTCGATATCTGCAAATCAATGTAATACGCAACATTAACAAAAGGAACAATAAAAATCACAATCATAGATGCAGAAGAAGTATCTGACAAAATTCAACATCCATTCATGACAAAAACTTTCATCAAAGCTGGTTTAGAAGGAACATATCTGAACATAATAAAGGCTATTTATGACAAATCCACAGTTAATACCATACTCAATGACGAAAAGTTGAAAGTTTTTCCTTTAAACTCAGGAACAAGGATTCCCACTTTCACCACTTCTATTTAACAAAGTATTGTAAATCCTAGTCACAGCAATTGGACAAAAAAAAAGAAACGAAACGCATCCAGATTGGAAGAAAAGAAGTAAAACTGTCCCTATTTGCAAATGACATGATGCTATATATAGAAAACCCTAAAGTCCCAACCAAAAAACCATTAGAACTAAGAAGTGAATTCAGTAAAGATTCAGGGTACAAGGCTAATATACAGAAATATGTTGTTGTTCTACACACTAATAATAAACTATCAGGGAAAGAAAAAAACATTTAAAATCACATCAAAAAGAATAAAATATCTAGAAATAAACTTAATCCAGGAGATGAAAGACCTATACTCTGAAAACTATAAAATACTGATGAAGGAAACTGAAGATGATACAGAGAGATGGAAAGATAACCCATGTTTATGGATTGGAAGAATTGTTAATATGCCCATATAACCCAAAGCAATCTACATATTTAATGCAATCTCTATCAAAATACCCATGACATTTTTGCACAAAACTAGAACAAAAAATCATTTGGAATCACAAAACAAACTAAATAGCCAAGGCAATCTTTAGAAAAAAGAACAAATCTGAACTCACGCTCCCTGACTTGACTATACTACAAAGCTACAGAAATCAAAACAATATGCCACTGACACAAAAACAGACACATATATCAATTGAAGAGAATAGGGAGCCCAGAAATAAACCCGTGCACTTGCAGTCAATTAATCTACAACAAAGGAGGCAGAAATATATAATAGAAGAAAGCCAGTCTCTTCAATAACTGCTGCTGGGAAAACTGGACAGCTACACGTAAAAGAATGAAATTAGAACATTTTCTCACTCAAAATATAAAAATAAACTCAAAATGGATTAAAGACCTAAGTGTAAGACTGGAAACCATAAAACTCCTACAAGAAAGTGCAGGCAGAACACTCTTTGATATAAACTGTAGCAATATTTTTTTGGATCTGCCTCCTAAGGCAAAGGAAACAAAAGGAAAAATAAGCAAATGGGACCTAATTTAACTTACTTGGGTAAAATATAATGTGTAGATTAATAAACTTAAATAAGGGATGTGTGTGTCACAGTAGAGTATTTAAATACAATGGATTTCTGGGGAGCAATCACTTGAATAAAAAAAACCAATAGAGTGAGCAAGCACAGGAGTGACACCAAGAGCCCACGTCAGGTTAAATGTCACCATTACATCAGGTTAAAAAGGCCATGTTCTCATTTCTCCCAAAAAGATAAATAAATGGCTAATAAGAACATCAAAAGATGCTAAACATCATTAGTCATTAGTGAAATACAAATCACAACCTCACAACTACAATGAGATACCTCTTCACAACTACCAGAATGACTATAATCCAAAAGACAGACAAAACCAGTGTTATAGAGGATGTGAAAAGACTGGAACCACCATACACTGCGGATTGTGAATGCAATATAGTGCAGCTGGTTTTGTAAACATTCTGGCAGTTCCTAAAAGGTTAAATACAGAGTTACAGTATAACCCAGCAATTCCACTCCTAGAAACATACCCAAGAGAAATGAAAATATAGCCCCACAAAAAAAAGCTTATACACAGATATTCATAGTAGCATTGTCCATAGAATTCAAAAAGTGCAACAACCCAAATGACTATCAACTGATGAATGAATAAATAAAATGTGGTACATCCATAAAAGAAATGGAGTTCCTGGAAAAGTCAAAATTACCAAGACAAGAAAAACATCAATGGTTGCCAGGGATTCAAGGGGAAGGAGGAATGAATAGGTAGAGCACAGAGAATTTTTAAGTCAGTGAAACTACTCTGTATGATACTATAATGGTGGATACATGCCATTATACATTTGTCCTAACCCATAAAATGTAAAACACCAAGACTAACCAGTAATGTAAACTATGGACTTTGGGTGACAATAATTTGTCTATGTAGGTTCATCAATTGTAACCAATGTACCACTCTGGCAGGGGATGTTGATAATGGGGAGGCTATGCATGAGTGGAGACAGGGAGTACATGGGAAGTCTCTATATGTGCCTCATAATTTTGCTGCAATTCTAAAACCGCTCTAAGAAAAAAGTTTTATTTAAAAAAAAAAAAAAAGGTTCGGGAGCGTTCACATGGTGCTGCAGGAAGATCCTGAACTCACCTCCTCCTACAGACACAATGAATCTAAAACTACGTATGGAATAATTTCCTTGGAAAGGGACATGAAAACTGGGTAAACAGAACCTCCACAACAAAAGGTAAAAGCACATCATCAAGACAGATAGGAGAGGCAGAGGATCAGAGAGGCAGAGAAAGTTTCACCAAGGAAAACCCACCCACCAGCTGTGTCAATTCACAATCGGGAGGAACCACAAAGGTATGGATCTTTGCCTGAAAAGTGAGGGATGTGAGCTCCACATCAAGCACTCCAACCGGTAGACGCTGCACAGGAGAGATGGGCCCCCCAAACTGTCTTCAAATACCAGCAGAAAATATGCCCAGGAAACCTATAAAACTTCAGAGTATGGACAACCCACTCTTAAAGGGCTCACAGGTAGACTTAACCCAAGAATCAGCGTAAAAACACCTGATTAAAAAGCGTGGACCCTAAGTAATGAGGACCCACTTACTATCTTGAAGCATCTGCCAGAGAGGCAGAATCCAATTAGAACATTCCCCAGGGACTGAGACACTGACAGGAGACTTTTTTTTAAGATTTATTTTTTGAGGTAACCTGGTTCATAACATTATATAATTTTGTGTATACAACATTATATTTCTACTTTTGTATACCCTACAGTGTGCTCACCACCAAAAATTTAGATTCCATGTGTCAACACACAGTTAATCTCCTTTATGCATTTCACCCTACTCCTTTCTGTCCCTTCTTCTCTGGTAACCACTACTCTGTTCTCTTTATCCACGTTTCTTTTGATTTGGTTTGTTCACTTATTTTTTGTTTGTTTTTATATTCCACATAAGTGAAATTTTACAGTATTTGTCTTTCTCCATGTGGTTTATTTCACTTAGCATAATACACTCAAGTTCCATCCATGTGGTTGTAAATGGCAAGATTTCATCTTTTTGTGGCTCAGTAGTATTCCATTGTGTGTGTGTGTATACAAATACATATCCATATCATATATATATGTATCACACCTTCTGTATCCATTCATATGTTGATGGGCACTTAGGTTGTTTCCATATCTTAGTGATTATAATGTTGCGGGGATTTCCCTGGTGGCACAGTGGTTAAGAACCCACCTGCCAATGCAGGGGGCATGGGTTCGAGCCCTGGTCCAGGAAGATCCCACATGCCGTGGATCAACTAAGCCCGTGCACCACAACTACTGAGCCTGCACTCTAGAGCCCACAAGCCACAACTACTGAGCCCGTGCGCTACAACTACTGAAGCCCACACACCTAGAGCCTGTGCTCCACTATAGGAGAAGCTACCGCAATAAGAAGCCCGTGCACTGCAACGAAAGAGGAGCCCCCGCTCACCGCAACTACAGAAAGCCTGCGCGCAGCAACAAAGACCCAATGCAGCCAATAATTAATAAATAAATAAAATTTTTAAAAATTATTTTAAAACAAATAATTCTGTGATGAACATAGGGATACAGCTATCTTTTCAGATTAGTGTTTTCATATTCTTCAGATAAATACCAGGAAGTGGGATAGCTGGATCATATGGTAGATCTATTCCTAATTTTTTGAAGAATCTCCATAATGTCTTCCACAGTGGCTGCACCAATTTACAGTCCCACCAAAAGTGCATAAGGGTTCCCTTTTTTCCACATCCTCACAAACATTTGTTATTTCTTGGCTTTCTGAATAGTTATTCTAACAGGCATGAGGGGTATCTTGTTATAGTTTAGATTTGCATCTCCCTATTAATGATGTTGAATATCTCTTCATGTGCCTATTGCCATCTGTATGTCTTCATTGGAAAAATGTCTATTCAGATCCTCTGCCCATTTTTTAATTGGGTTGTTGCTTTTTGTTATTAAGTTGTATGAATTCTTTATATATTTTGGATACTAACCCCTTATCAGATACATCATTTGCAAGTATCTTCTCCCCCTTAGTAGGTTGTCTTTGTTTTGCTGACTGTTTCCTTTGCTGCACATAATCTTTTCAGTTTGATGTAGTCCCATTTGTTTATTTTTGCTTTTGTTTCCCTTGCCTGAAGAGACAAATCTAGAAAGATATTGCTAAGACCAATGTCAAAGAGCATACTGCCTGTGTTTTCTTCTGGAGTTTTACGGTTTCAGGTCTTACATTCAAATCATTAATTCATTTTGAGTTAATTTTTGTGTATGGTGTGAGCTAGTGATTTTTGTGTATGGTGTGAGCTAGAGTTTCATTTTTTTGCACATGGCTGTCAAGTTTTCCTAGCACCATTTGTTGAAGAAGTCAGCCTTTCTTCATTGTATGTTCTATGCTCCTTTGTCATAAATCAATTCTCCATACATGAGTGGGTTTATTTCTGGCCTCGCAAATCTCTTCCACTGACCAGTTTATCTATTTTTCTGCCAATACCATGCTGTTTTGCTTACTATAGCTTTGTAGTATAGTTTGAAATTAGGGAGTGTGATACCTCCAGCTTTGTTCTTTTTTCTCAGGATTGCCTTGGCTATTCAGTATCTTGTGGTTCCATGTAAATTTTAATATTATGTAAATTTTATAATTTTTGGCTCTATTTCTCTGAAAATTGTCCTTGGAATGTTGATAGGTATTGCACTGAATCTGCAGATTGCATTAGGTAATATGGACATTTTAACAATATTACTTCTTCCAATCCATAAGCATGGAATATCTATTTATATTTATGTCTTCTTCAATTTCTTTCAATGTCTTCCACTTTTGAGTGTAAAGGTCTTTCAAATCTGTAGTTAAGTTTATTTCTACATATTTTATTCTTTTTGTTGTAATTTAAATAGGATTCTTTTCCTAATTTCTCTTCCTGCGAGCTGCTCATTGCTAGCAGATAGAAACACAACAAATTTTTGTATTTTGATTTTGTACCCTGCAACTTTACTGTATTTATTCTTTCTTTCTTTCTTTCTTCTTTCTTTTTTGGCCATGCAGCATGCAAAATCTTAGTTCCCCAACCAGGGATCAAACCTGTGACCCCCACAGTGGAAGCACGAAGCGTCAACAACTGGACCACCAGAGAATTCCCCTGTATTTATTATTTCTAATAGCTTTTTGGTGGAGTCTTTAAGAGTTTTCTATTTATAAAATCATGTCATCTGCAAATAGTGGTGAATTTACTTCTTTCCAATTTGGATGACTTCTACTTCTCTTTTTTGCCTAAGTGCTCTGGCTAGGACTTCCAATACTATGCTGAATAAGAGTGGCAAGAGTTGGCATCCTTGTCTTGCCCCAATTTTAGAGAGATAGCTTTAAATTTTTCACCATTACGTATGATGTTATCTGAAGGTTTGTTTTATATATGGCCTTTATTATGTTGAGGTATGTCCCTCCTATGTTGAGAGTTTTTATTATAAATTAGCATTAAATCTTGTCAAATGTTTTTTCTGCATCTATTGAGATAATCATATGATTTGAGGCCTTCATTTTGCTAATGTGGTATATCACATTTACTGATTTGTAAATGTTGAATAAATCCCACTTGATTATGGTAAATGATCCTTTCAATGTACTGTTGAATTCAGTCTGAATACTTTTTGCTGACTCAACAATACTTTGTTGCAGATTTTTGCTTGTATTGAAATGTTCATCAAAGATATTGGCCTGTAATTTACTCTGTTTGGTATCAAGGTGATATTGGCCTCACAAAGTGATTTAGGAAGTGTCAGTGGGAGCCATTTTTGTGATGTCAGGCTACCTTGCTAATGCCAGCGCTGGTGGGCATGCATTTGAATTTCTCCATGTAACCTGTTAGTGCCAGTGGCCATGCCCCACTTAGAGCTCTGCCTACCCCTGTGCCTAAGCCAGGCCTCATAGCCAGCTGAGTGACAGCCCTGCCCATCAGTGCCCCACAGTCACTGTGGCCCTGCCACAATAGGAGGCCCATGCAGTCCACCTAGGAACACCTGGCTCTGGTGGCCAGGCAGAATTACACTTCTGAGCCCCACAGGACATCTATATAAGACCACTCCTTCAGGATTGGGAAACAGCTGATACAGCTAATACACAGAAGCAAACACAGAGACTTAGGCAAAATGAGGAAATAGAGAAATATGTTCCAACTGAAAAACCAAGGGAAAAAACCTCAAGAAAAGAACTAAATCATAGAGAGATAAACAATCTACTTGATAAAGAGTTAAAAGTAATGTCATAAAAATGCTCACCAGGGACTTCCTTGGTGGCGCAGTGGTTAAGAATCCACTTGCCAATGCAGGTGGCACAGGTTCAAGCCCTGGTCAAGGAAGATCCCACATGCCATGGAGCAACTAAGCCCATGCGCCACAACTACTGAGCCCACGTGCCACAACTAATGAAGCCCATGCACCTAGAGCCTGTGCTCTGCAACAAGAGGAGCCACCACAACAAAGAGTAGCCCCCGCTCACTGCACTAGAGACAGCCCGTGTGCAGCAACAAAGACCCAATGCAGCAAAAAATAGTAATAATAATAAAATGCTCACTGAACTTGGAAGAATGGAAAAACACAGTGAGACCTTCAACGAAAAGATAGAAGACATAAGAATGTACCAAACAGAAATTATAACTGAACTGAAAAATACACTACAGGGGTTCAACAGCAGACTTGATGAGGTAGAACCAATCATCAAGCTGGAAGACTAAAGAATGGAATTCACCCAGACATAGCAGCAAAATGAAGAAAGAATTTTAAAAAGTGAAGATATGATAAGGGACCTTTCGGACAACATTAAGCAGCATAACATTCACATTATAGGGGTCCCAGAAGAAGAAGAGACAGAGAAAGGGCCAAAATAAATTATTTAAATAGTGGCTCAGAAATTCCCTAATCTAGGGAAGGAAACAGACATCCAGGTCCAGGAAGCCCCAAGAGTTCCAAATAAGGTGAATCAAGAGAGATACATAACAAGACACATTATGATTAAAATGCTGAAAGTTAAAGGTAAAGAGAAAATCCTAAAAGCAGCAAGAGAATAACAACTTGTTACATAGAAGGGAAACCCCAAAAGGCTATCAGCAGATTTTTCAGCAGAAACTTCACAGGCCAGAAGAGAATGGCATAACATATTCAAAGTAAAGAGAAAAAACTTCCAACCAAGAATGCTCTACCCAGCAAGGTTGTCATTCAGAATTCAGTAAGACATCAAGAGATTCCCAGAGAAGCAAAAGCTAAAAGAACTCATGATCACTATACTGGCCCTAAGAGAAATATTAAAGGGACTTCTTTAAGCTGAAAAGAAATGACACTAATTAATAAGAAAATTTATGGAAGGAAACATCACACTGGAAAAGGTAAATAAGTAACAAAGGTAGTGGATCAATCACTCAGAAAGCAAGCATGAAAATTAAAAGACAAAAAGTAATAAAATCAACTATAACTGCAATTAGTTAAGAGATACACAAAATAAGATGTAAAATGTGTCATCAAAGTATAAAATGTTGGGGGTAGTAAAAAGATAAACCTTTGGAATTTGTTCAAATTTAAGTTGCTACCAACCCAATACATACTAATTATACAGTAAGTAGGATATTGTATGTGAACTTCAGAGTAACAGCAACGAAAAAACTTATAGTAAATACACAGAAGAAAATGCGAAAGGAATCTAAACATAACTCTAAAGAAAACCACCAACACACAAGGGAAGAGAGAAAGAAAATAAGCAACAGAGAGGCACTACAATAACATCCAGTAAACAGTTAACAAAATGGCAATAAGTACCCATCAATAATTACTTTAAATATAAATGGACTAAATTCACAAATCCAAAGACACAGAGTGGCTGAAGGGATTTAAAACAAAAAACATCTATATGCTGTCTACAAGAGACTCACTTCAGAAGAAAGAACACACACAGACTGAAAGTAAAAGGATGGAAAAAGATATTCCATGGAAATAGAAACGAAAAGAAAGCTGGAATAGCTATACTCATAAAAGACAAACTTTAAAACAAAGATGGTATTAAAAGACAAAGACATTATATAAGGATAAAGGGGTCAATCCAGCAAGACTGTATAACATTTCTAAATGTACATGTACCTAACAGGGGAGAACCAAAATATATAAGGCAAATATTAACAGAATTAAAGGGAGAAATGGAAAGCAATACAATAATAGTAGGGGAATTTAACACCCCACTTACAACAACAGATAGATCATCCAGACAGAAAATCAATAAGGAAACATCAGGTTTAAACAACAAATTATACTAAGTAGATTTAATAGATAAATAGAGTACATTCCATCAAAAGCAACTGATTACACATTCTTCTCAAGTGCACATGGAACATTCTCCAAGACAGACCACATGTTAGGTCACAAAACAAGTCTCAATAAAGTCAAGAAGACTGAAATCATGTCAAGTATCTTCTGCAACCAAATAGTATGAAACTAGAAATCAATCGCAAGGGGAAAAAAATGGGAAAAATCACAGAAACATGGACAGTAAAACAACATGTTACTTAACAACCAGTGGGTCACTGAAGAAATCAAAGGAGAATTTAGTACCCAGAGACAAATGAAAACAGAAATGTGATATACCTAATTCAGTGGGATGAAGCAAAAGCAGTTCTAAGAGGGAAGTTCATAGCAATACAGGCCTACCTTAAGGAACAAGAAAAATCCCAAATAAACAATCTAACCTAACACCTAAAGGAACTACAAAAAGAAGAACAAATGAAGCCCCAAATTAGTAGAAGGAAATAATAAAGATAGGAAGGAAACAAATAAAATAGAAATTAAAACAAAAAAAAACCAGAAAAGATCAATGGAACTAAGTACTGGTTCTTTGAAAAGATAAACAAATTCAACAAACTTTTAGCTGGACTAACCAAGAAAAAAAGGAGGAGGACTCAAATTAAATCATAAATGAAAGAGGAGATGTTAAAATTGATACCTCAGAAATAAAGGATCAAAAGAGACTATTATAAATAATTATACACCAACAAATTTGACAACCTAGAAGAAATGGATAAATTCCCAGAAATATATAATCTTTCAAGACAATCATGAAAAAATAGAAAATCTGAATAGACAGATTTCTATTAAGGAGTCTGACACAGAAATAAAAAACCTTCCAATAAACAGAAGTCCATGACCAAATGGCACCACTGGTGAATTCTACAAAACAGTCAAAGAAAATTTAACACCTATCCTTTTCAAACTCTTTCAAAAAACTGAGGAGAAGGAAAACCTTCTAAACACATTTTACGAAGCCAGCATTACCTTGATACTAAAACCAGACAAGGACGTGACCAAAAAAACAAAAAAAAAATTACAGGTCAATAGCTTTGATAAACAGATTAAAAAATCCTCAACAAAACATTAGCAAATGGCGTCCAACAATACAGTAAAAGGATCATACACCAAGTACACCACAATCAAGTGGGATTTATTCCACGGTCGCAAGGATGGTTCAAAATTCACAAATCAATAAATGTGATACATCACAATAACAAAAGGAAGGATAAATATCACATGATCATTTTGATAGATGCAGAAAAGCATCTGACAACAGTCAACATCCCCTTATAATAAAAACTCTCTACAAAGTGGGTACAGAGCAAACATACCTCAACATAATAAAGGCTACATACAACAAACCCACAGCTAACATACTGAACAGTGAAAAGTTGAAAACTTTTCATCTAAGAACAGGAACAAGACAAGAATGCCCACCTTCACCACTCTTATTCAACATGGTATTGGAAATCCTAGCCACAGCAATTAGGCAAGAAAAAGAAATAAAAGGCATCCAAAATGGAAAGGAAGAAGTAAAACTCACTATTTGTAGATAGCATGATACTATACATAGAAAACCCTGAAGACTCCACCAAAAACTGTTAAGACCAATAAATGAATTCAGTAAAGGTGCAGGATACAAAATCAATACACAGAAATCTGTGGTATTTCTACACAATAATAAACTATCAGAAAGAGAAATTAAGAAAACATTCCCATTTATAACTGCATCAAAAAGAATAAAATACCTAGGAATAAATTTAACCAAGGAGATGAAAGACCTGTAAACTGAAAACTATATAAGACACTGGTGAAAGAAAATGAAAAAGACACAAATAAATGGAAAGATGCTCTATGCTCATGGATTGGAAGAATTAATATTGTTAAAATGTCCATATGACCCAATGTGATCTACAGATTCAATGCAATCCCTATCAAAATTCAAATGGCAACATTTACAGAACTAAAACAAACACTTCCAAAATTTGTATGGAACCACAAACGATCCTGAATAGCCAAAAAAATCCGGAGAAAGAAGAAGGCTAGAAATATCATGCTCCCTGATTTCAAACTATACTACAAAGCTACAGCAATCAAAACAGTGTGATACTGCCACAGAAATAGAGACATAGATCAGTGGAACAGAATTCACAGTCCAGAAATAAACCCACTCATATATGGATAATTAATTTACACCAAAGGAGCAAAGGATTGTCTCTTCAATAAATGGTGGTTGGCAAACTGGACAGTCACACACAAGAAAATGAAACTAGACCACCATCTTACACCATACACAAAAATTAACTCAAAACAGATTAAAGGCTTGAATGTAAGATCTGAAACCATAAAATTCTTAGAAGAAAACATAGGCAGTAACCTCACTGATCAGTCTTTAAATGTTTTTGTGGATCTGACTCCAAAGGCAAGGAAAACAAAAGCAAAAATAAACAAATGGGACTACATCAAACTGAAAAGTTTATGCACAGCAAAGGAAACCATCAATAAAACAAAAAGGCAACCTACCAAATGGGAGAAGATATTTGCAAATGATATATCTGATAAGGGGTTAATATCCAAAACATATAAAGAACTCACACAACTCAACAACAACAGAAAAAACTCAATTTAAAAATGGGCAAAGGATATGAATAGACATTTTTCCAGAAAAGAAATACAGATAGCCAACAGGCACATGAAAAAAAATGTCCAACATCACTAATTATCAGGGAAATGCAAATCAAAACCACAATGAGATATCCCCTCATGCCTGCTGGAATGGCCATTATCAAAAAAAGCAAGGAATAACAAATGTTGGAGAGGATGCCGAGAAAAGAGAACTCTTATACACTATTGGTGGGACTGTAAATCGGTGTAGCCACTACGGAAAACACTATGGCGATTCCTCAAAAAATTAAGAATAAAACTATCATTTGACCCAGCTATTCCACCTCCAGGTATTTATTGGGAGAACAAGAAAACACTATTTTAAAAAGATACATGCACCTCTACATTCACTGCAGCATTATTCACAATAGCTAAGGTAAGGAAACCACCTAAGTCTCCATCGATGGATGAGTGGATAAAGAAGATGTGATATATATATATACAATGGAATATTATTCAGTAACAGAAAAGAATGAAATCCTACCATTCTCAACAACATGGATGGACCATGAAGGTATTATGATAGGTGAAATATGTTAGAAGGAGAAAGAGAAAAAACTGTATGATTTCATTCATATGTGGACTGAAAAAAAGCCCAAACAAACAAAATAAAACAATGACGAACTCACAGATACAGAGAACAAATTAGTAGTTACCAGAGGGGTAGGGGATTGGTGGGGGGTGGGGGGGAAGTGGACGAAGGAGGGGGCAACTACATGGTGATAGATGGTAACTATAATTGTGGTGGTGGTCACTTCGTAGTGTATACAGATGGTAACTTATAATGCTGTACACCTGAAACTTATATTTTAAAAAAAGGAATAAGGTGCTGATACCTGCTACAACATAGATGAACCTTATAAATGTTACGTTAAATGGAAAAAGTCAGACACAAAAATCCGCATACTGCATGATCCTATTTGCCAAAATAAGCAAATTCATAGAGAAAGAAAGTAGATTAGTAGTTACCTGGGGCAGAGGTAGGGAGTAGGATGGAAAAGTGGGGAGGGAAGTCAGGAATAGGGAATGAATGCTAATAGTTATGGGGCTTCATAGTGGGATACTGAAATGTTCTAAAATTGATTGTGGTGATGGTTGCACAATTCCATGAATACACTAAAAACCACTGAAGTGTACACTTTAATGATTGAATTTAATGGTATGTTAAATATCTCAATAAAGCTGTTTTCTAAAAATAGAACTTACAATTTCCAAAATTTCAATCAGTTACTAGTTTCATGACATTTGCCATAACTACCACCCATACTATTATCTACAAAACATTTTTCTATAAAAAGAACTACTTAAATTTTAAAAGAAAATTTATAACACTAACCTAAATGAAAAATCAGCTAATATAAAAAAATGGATATGGCAATATATTGGCAGTGCTACTCAAATTAAATTTGAGAACCCAGGCTATGGCAAAACAATGGCCACGTAGAAAATAGAGCACAAAAAACAAAATAAGTCAGTAAACAGGGAATGAACACTAGGACTAACTGGCCCCAACGTTTCTGAACAAGCTGCTGCCTGTGATGAACTGAGGTCTCACTTGTCCTACCCTGCCCTGCAGTCCCAGAATGTAGAGACACCTGAGAGTCCTAGAGATAAAAATGTGAAGACTGGCTCAAGTGCCAGGAAAGGCTTCTCTCTTCTCTGAGTTCGGTCACCAGGCTCTGTAAAGGCAAGAATCAAATGGCAGGCCCAAAATAGTGAGAAGCCTGCTAGTAGCACTATTCTAAAAATTATAGGCCCAATTAACTGAAGTCAGGACAGTACATCTATGAATTGTCTCATGTTTGTCAATAAATTCTAGAAAAATCGGGATTTCAATCAGTTCCTCTCCAATGTTCATAAAATCTATCACCCATGTTTTTGCTTTTTCTGAAATATAAGAAAATCTTAGTATTTACCTTTCTGAGACTGGTACTTAAACAATGCTGATGTCCGCATACTCCAAAACTATCAATAATTTTTCACATGTTTCCTAATGGAAAGTAAGTGTATTACAGTAAAATAAGTAGTATTCTGAAGAGCAACACAGACATTTTATAAGTCCAAGTTGTTTAATGAGGTTTTCAATTCTGATCACACCTATATTTACTACCATGAAAACATCAAGTAAAAGGCATTTATTTTCTCCCATGAACCTGGCATGCCTCTTTGAAAATATCAAAATTACTTCTCTTTCCAATAGTATATTAAAAGCTGGCTTGACACATACAGAAATCTTTACAAATGAAATATGATGTCTGAGATTTGCTTCAAAACAATGGGGAGTGATAGCTTTTACGGGACAAGACTGTCCATGCATAGGTAACTGCTGAAATAAATTGGTATACAGAAATTAATTTTTCTATTCTCTCCATTTCACAAAATATATAATATTAAATATATAATAAACTTAGTGCTTTAAGAAGTTAGGGGACTTCCCTGGTGGCACAGTGGTTAAGAATCCACCTGCCAATGCAGGGGACACAGGTTCCAGCCCTGGTCCGGGAAGATTCCACATGCTGTGGAGCAACTAAGCCCGTGCACCACAACTACTGAGCCTGCACTCTAGAGCCCATGAGCCACAACTACTGAGCCCACGCGCCACAACTACTGAAGCCCGGGCACCTAGAGCCCGTGCTCCGCAACAAGAGAAGCCAACGCAATGAGAGGCACCACAACGATGAGTAGCCTCTGCTCACTGCAACTAGAGAAAGCCCATGTACAGCAACGAAGACCCAATGAAGCCACAAATAAATAAATAAACATATATTTTTTTAAGTTATCATTAAAAAGTAGTAATTATTTTAGCAAAGCTTCATGAAATCTTTAGTGTTTCATGTCACAGAGGGGAAAGTCTGCCTATAAATCATTTCATTCTAATATTTTTTAAGGTTGTCTCCACCAATGGACTGTAGATCTTTTGCTTATATTCCTTAAGACTTACTGCCAAAGCCAAACACGTTTGTGAAAAAGGTTACCATCCCAGCATAAAACTGGAAACAGATTTCTATTAGTGACTTATTTTGTTATACATGCCATCTGCCGTTTTCACTTCTACAATTTCAGAAATGCCAATTTCACAATGGATATTAGATTGCACCATTAAAGAAAATTCTATTTAACTTCCCACTAAATACCACCATCACTTTCTAAGTGTTTAAAGAATGTTCCCATGTGATTCCCAAAGAATTTTTGCTTCTCCTTTAAATTAGGTTGGGTTGTAGTTGGGTATGAAGGTGAAAGAAAAGACAGAATCTCAAGCCCCTTAATCTTATCCTTAAAACATTAAAGTGGTTAAATGAAGGAATTAATAAAGTCAAAATCAAATCAACATTTTAGTGATTCTTAAATATCTATGAAGCTGTAAGGTCAAATATTTTTGAAGTCTATGTTTAAAACACTAGATCCTTTGGAGACCAATCAACAAATTATTCATAACTGCATTCATATAGCAACACTGATTATGCTTCCATGCATAATCCACCAGGTAGACTGACCTAAACCACCAGGGTTTAGAGAATTTTAGAGAATAAAGAATGGCAGCTCAGTGGAGTGGAGAGAAAGAAGGAAAGGAGCATGCATTTGCTGAGTGCTTACTACGGGCCAGGAGCAGTTCTAAACGCTTTACAGACACCTCATTTACTTGCTATCAACAAATTTATGAGGTGGATAATAACATCCATATTTTATACATGAGGAAACCAAGACTCAGAAAAATTAATCTGTCCAAGAACAAGTAGGAGAGCTGGGATTCAAACTCAGATCAGTTTGCCTTCAAGGCCATCATACCACACTTCCTCCCACAAAGACACCTTTCCAAATCATATTAAAAATTCTTTGATTAAAATATTAATTCCTTAGTGGATATTATTCAGATCATTTCAATATGCAGCATAAATCAATCTGCACCACTACATTTTGAGGAAAAGTCATAGTTACCTGGAGAAAAAAAAAATACAAGGGCCAGAGCATCAATATAAACCAGACAGGGACACTGGTCAGAATACCAACCTCAGGTCTGAAAACTTAATTCCAGATGAACCATTCACCAATGGGTGATCTGGAGCAAGTAATGACCTCAGTTTCCCCACTGGTAAAATGGACATAACGCTTAACCCATCCTTCCACCTCGGATTGTTTATGAGAATGAAATTAATGTTGGTGAAATCAATATGTAAACTATAACAAACTATAATACACATAAGGAACTACTATCTACTCAGTAAGATGACTATACTGAACAGCTATTTTCATGTTAGAATAACTTAGCACAAACAGAATGAGGAATACAGTTCACAAACGACAGGAAGCTGCTCTCAGGCGGGCAGGCCCCACCTCAGCGAGAGCCACTTGACAGCAGCAGGTGCTGCTTGGAGGACCAGTTTTCTGCCTGCTTTCAAACAATCCCGTCCCTCACTCCGTCCCTCACTGGTAGGGGAGGGTAGGCGGGAATAAAGTGCTGGGAAGAGAGCACTAGAACAGGCAGAAGGCTGGGTTCTACTACACCCAGGTGCCAGGCCCTGGTTCAACTCTTTACCCCTCCAGGCCTCAGTTTACGCATTTGTAAGATGGAGAGACCTTTCCCGCCCTACTTCCCGGGGAGAGCTAATACCCGAGTCACTGTGCAGGGAAAGCGTGGTAAACCCCGCTGAGAATGAGATGATGACGATCACCTGTCAAATGAAAGGCTGGGAGGGCGGCTCCTCCGCTAGCCCTTCGCAGTTTAGATATTCCAGAAACCTCGGACCGGGCCGCCCCTCTAAGGAGTAACGCAGCCCCCCTGTCCACCTCTCGGCCCGCGGGGTGCGCGCAGTCCCCTGTCGCTCACACCCCGAGCTGAGTCCACAGGGCAGGCCCAAAGCCTGCCCACCCCCGCCCCCAGGCCTCCTCAGAGGACCCCAGGGCCCTCCCGACTAGCCGCGGCTCCCCTCCCCCAGCAGTGTTCCCTGCCCTTCTCCGCTCCCACTCCCAGGTGAGAGGAGGGGGTGAAAGGGCGTACCCCGCCGCCATTTTGTCCCCTTGGCCCCCGCTAAGCATTCCGCCGGCCCGCACCCCAGCCCACGCCCGCCCAACTCTGTGCAACGCGCGCCCCTCGCGGACACTCACCCCTGACCGCCCTGCGCAGTTCGGAGCGGCTCCGAGCGTCCCGCCGGGAAAGGGGCGGGGCGGGGGCGGGGCGGCTGCAGAGGGGCGGGGCGGCTGGCCGCTGCACCACGTGACTTGCAGCTGCAGCCGCGCCTCTCCCCGCTCCACTCTTCGGCAGTCCGCGCGCAAGCGCAGCCCGGTTCCCGCCTATGGGCCGCCGAAGCGGGAGGCAGGGCGTGGGCGCGTTTCGTGGCCCGGTCACGGCTGCTTGTAGGT